>NC_132844.1:29814702-31238036 GCF_048164855.1 Canis lupus baileyi | reverse complement strand
TTTGGCCTAGTTTTATAGGCCCTTCCAATCTGTCCAGCTTCACCTTCAGTATTTCTTCTGCTTCAATTCTTTTACTTCTTTATAGATCCTTGAACATTGCATGCTATTCCCTTCTCTGTACATTTTAGACATACCTTTCTGTCTGGTATGTCTTTCCTTTCTTTCCACTTAATGCACAATCCCATTCATCTTTTAAAGGTCAGCTCAAGTTTCTTTTTTTCTGGGAGGCTTCTTGGCTTTATCCCAGTAGAATTGGCTTTAAGCTTTTTTTTGTCTGACTCATGCTCTAAGTTATTATCACTATTCTTACCCTTAAAGAATTGCTCTGTATTTATTTAGCTATGGTCTGTTTCACCAAACTGATTGCTAGTGGCTTCAGAGTAGAGATTGCCTTACTCATTTGCTATGTCTTCTTTGACATGCACAGTGCTGGCAAATGATAGGTCCTTTTCTTATCAATGGAACAGAGAATGGGACTGGTAAACTTTTCTGAGATTTAAGCCATGGAATTTGTTTCATTGGTACTTGGTTAACCTCACTGGTTCTCAGCATTGGTTGCTCATTGGAATCACATGGAGAGCTTTGAAAGAGTACCAGTTGTGTGAGCCTAGTTACTCTGTTGGCATCACTTACATTCCATGGATTCGATTAGTTGGTTTTTAGTGGAGTCCAGGGGTTGTTAATAGTAGTAGTAGGCACTTATATAGCTCTTACTGTACAAGGTACTATTTCAGGCACTGTTCTAAGCACTCTGTTTACATTAATTTATAAGCATTTTTTTTAAGTCAACATTGAGAACCCCTACCTACAGTCTGGCTAAATGGTAAGAAAATATAATCACTGAAGCTGATGTGAAATGATGACACCTTATAATAGAACTAAGCTGGATTCTTTTAGCAGAGCCCATAGTTTTTGTTTATTTGTTTGTGTTTGTCTTAAATTAAGTAAGGAATAAAGGAGTAATTTCAATGTGTATAGTGTTATGGGTTGTGGTTAGACCAGAGAACATTTTCAGTGACTGTAGGAAGAATTCAGATTGCTGAAGAAGTTAAACATTAGGAGTTACTTTTCCAGTTTAAAGTCCAGTTCTCATGAGACAACACTTTATTAACCAATTTGCCATAAAAATTTGTCTTTGCTCACTGGAACTTTTCAGTTTGGAAATAGTGAAGCTAATTTGATTTGACATCTTTGCCATTATTTAAAAGAAATGTAACATCTGGGAAAAAAAAAAGACTAATGATTTAAGTAAAGTGATACTATAAGAGATTTACAAAAAATGGTCCCAGGTTAAAATAATGAGTTTTAGTAAGAGTAGTAAGAAGAGCAAAACAGAGATTTTATGTATCCTATTTAAATATGAAAAGGATGTTTTCATACAAAACACATTATAAAACTAGTTTGTTTTGCATTAAAACATATTTTTCTAGCTATCATAAAGAATATTACTAATATGGCTCAGGCCACCTTGGTACTGCTCAGAGCTTCCTTAGTAGTATTCTTGCTGCATTTCTCTCTTCTCCCATCTGTCCTTCCTGCCTGCCAGTTATCTGTCATCACAAACCCCAGGTGTGCATGGAGGGTTAACCTCAGTGAAGCAAAATAGACTTGGCAGTGGACCTGGAATAAACCTACCCACTTGGGTGGTACAGGGAGTAGAAGAGTCTCATAAAAGAGCAAGGTAACAGGGAGCCATTTGATGGCAGCCATTGGGTATCAAAGAGAGCCAACCCAGAGTAACTCAAATGGCCCAGAAGCAGGAAAAGCATGACCACATGGAAGCCAGATAAAAAAGTACTAAAAGATGTACCCAGGTAGGAGGAGAGAAGTCATGTTTGCCATAGCAGGCACTAGCCATAGCAGGTTGGATTTTACTCCCTGTGATGGATGAAGGTTGTTTCAGGGATCAGATTCTACTCCACTATGTTCTGAAGTGTTAGTACCGCTATCAATGCAGGACAGAAGCCAGGTACTAATTACTAGAATTGAGAATAAGGTAGACAGGGTATTAAAAATAGGACCACCAGTTATTAGCCCTAGAGCACAAACTAAGAAGCAGATTAGTCATAAAAATGAATTGATCTTAGGTCTCAGAATTGGATGCAAGTTCCTTAGGTGACCAGGTGCCACCTATCAGTGATGATGGTCAAGTAGTTTAGATGTAGGTGGAAGATAGATATTATGTTTTAGATATGGAAAAAGCACATCTTCTTAACATTTAACTCTGATCTTTCAGATCCATTTCCTTCAATGGCTTCCTATTGTTTCTCGAATAAGCCAGTCTCACTAATCTGACCACCAAGTCTTCCAATTAATTGGATTTTAACTATTTTTCATTCTTATTTCTCATTTCTTATTATATATTCTTTCTTTAACTCTTGCACCTACTTGCTTTGCATGTAACCTACAATTCTATAATCCAAACTAATTAAATATTCTTTGTCTTAATATACTCTATACTTTACTGACTTGATGCTTTTCTCAATTTCCCCTTCATATCTACCTATCATGTAGAAACCATACTGTAATACCAAATATGGCAGGAATTTACTTTTTTTCTTTTTTTCCACCTTTACTATTGACATTCATTTTTTTAAAAAGCAAAGGCTCATATGGGCCTCATTCATGTTAATATCTTCCAAATCAAGTTCAATATATTGGAAGAGAAAAACACAGGTTTCAAAAAAAACCTAATTTAATGACCTAATGTTTGGACATTACATATATTTTTATTTTATTTTTATTTTTTAATTTTTAATTTTATTATTTTTTAATTTTTTAAAGATTTATTTATTCATGAGACACACACACACACACAACACACACACACACAGAGGTAGAGACACAGGCAGAGGGAGAAGCAGGCTCCATGCAGGGAGCCCGACGTGGGACTCAATCCTGGGTCTCCAGGATCACACACCCTGGGTTGAAGATGGCGCCAAGCTACTGAGCCACCTGGGCTGCCCTACATATATTATTAAAATTTACACACATTTTGGGTCTTTGTAAACTTTATTAGATTTGACAGAAAAACCCATATTATTCTTGAGTGAAATCTAAAAACTTACCAATGGTTTAGGAATAATTCAGAAAATTCAGATTTTTAAGAATTTCAATATTTAGTTGCAGAGTACCTGTTTGTATGTATATTGCATATTCAATCCATTATATAATACACAGTCTTTTGTGTATGATTGGATTTTCATGCTACTCAGAAAGGGAAAACCATGATAACATAATTTTTATGAACTTAGAAGACAAATAACAACAGATTTAAGAAATTCCATAATAGAACTAGACATTACCTTGAACCATTTGCATTAAGTAATAGTAATTACTGAATGATTGTGTATAAATGAGAAGGGGTTGATCAGTATTCAAAACTAATTCTTAGTATTGTAAGGTCAACAGTTGTCAAACAGGCATGATTTTGACTTGCCCCTCAGGGTCTTATAACAATGTCTGGAGACATTTTGGGTTTTCACAAATGGGGGAAGTGCTACTGGTATCTAGAGCCAGAGGTACTGCTAAATGTCCTACAATGCACAAGATAATTCCCCACAACAAAGACTTATCTAGGCTAAAATGTCAATAGTGCTGAGACTGAAAAACTGGATAGACAGCAAGACTAATATTTGGTCTATTGAAATTAACTTTAAAAACATAGTTTAATGAAAGTGTCAACCATATTCATATATTCATTTCAAAAGGTAACCCGAAGTTAATCAAAGTAGAAATTACATAAAGTACAGTAAAGATGTAGAATAATGACTTTTCAGAGACTACGGATTCTACTACCTTGAAATGTACTGTTTTGACTTTTGCTTAATAGGTAAGACAGATCCTCAGTCTAAGAACTAATTTAATAGTGCAGAGGCTTTTGTAGTGGTTGTATAAATTGTGATTGCTTTTGGTTTGGATTCATATGTGGTTAAGCTACATATTTCCATAGTTTCACTGAATTTTAGTGTTTGCTTTATGGAGTAATATTGGTAAATGGGACAATCCAAATAAGGTGTTCAGATGCTAATCAGCTGTGACTTTGAAACTTTTCTTTCCTTTTTAGAGCTTTGTATCACTTGGGTTTTTATACTTTATGCCAAACTACTTATAACCCAAATGATTTAAATAAAAACTCTGCAAGGTGAGGTCAGTGTGCACTTCGAGGCCAGGGCAAAAGACTTCTGCCATTTGTTTTCACTGTTTTGTTTGGCTTTGTCCATTAAACCAGATGGATAAGCAGAGCACATATGGTGTATGAACTGGCTGGGGCTCCCAGCAGGTCTGAGCTGTGAACTCTGTGGCCTGCTGCTGTGCTTTCATGTTTGAGTTCAGAATTCCCCTACTCATTTGTGCAGGGGCAGAGGCCAGGCTCATCTAAGCTCAGCAGGAAGCAGCCACTCTGAAATCCAGAATGCTCATCTAGGAGGAAAAGGCTTCCACTGACAAAAGGCTTCTCCCGTCTATGGTCTGCTTCTCTCTTCCTTTATACCACTGTGTTCCCTCTCTAAGGCTTAGAGAACGATGTGGGGACACAATTCCTGACTCAGACTTGTGGGCAAGTCCATTTGGAATCCAATTCTGGCTCTGGATTGAATTTTCTTCTGACTAGCCAGATGACTAGCCACTTCCAGAGGGAGAGAAACTGATATGCAAGTTTGTAAAGATCAGGAAAGCAAAGGCCATCTCTAGTCTTGACAATAGTAGCTCTGGTCCAAATGGGACATTTAGTTTGGGGCCGTTCTCCTGTCATTAGTGTTGTGTAAATATTGGTCCTTTCTAGGGGTGAACCATCTCAGTAAAGTGGTGTGGATCAGGCTACTACTATAACTTACGTACTTTTGCTTCTATTGTATTTGGTGCTCATGGTAACTTTCACATTTTACACAGTGGTCCTGTATTTAGGAGGCTGTAGTGGTTTTGTAAGCTCATAGTGGTCATGAGCATGGATTTTGGAATCAGAATGATTAGGCTTGACTCACAGTATATATCACTTGTTAGCAAAGGAAACTCAAAACTTACTTTAGCCCATTGAGTCTAAATTTCTCCATTTAAAAATTGATATCATAGCACTTCTATAACTAGATCAAATGAGATGTTGTATTGTGTTGTGATAAAAGTATATACTCCAGAGCCAGACTGCTTGGGATTGGATGCTGGCTCTGCCATTTACTGGCTGGCTGACCTTGAATACAATACTTCACATTTCTGTGATCTGTGAAAATAATAATAGGGTCAATTTAGAGGGTTGTTGTCAGGATTAAGACACTGTATGTGTAGAACACTTAGAACAATGTTGGGCATCTTGTAGTGCTTAATAACCACTAGCTAAATTATTATTGTGAACTTTTCTCAGTAGCAGAGAAATCTTTTCATGGGTATGTATTCATCACCTACATGCATAGAATTTGTAAATGTACAGGTACACCTCAAAGATATCATGGGTTGCGTTCCACTGCAATAAAGCAGATATTGCAACAGAGTAAGTCAAATGAATTTTTTGTTTCTCAGTGCATATAAAAGTTACATAATATTGTAGTTTATTAATTATGCAATAACATTATATCTAAAAAAACAATGTGCATACCTTAATTTAAAAGTACTTTATTGCTAAAAATGCTAACCATCCTCTGAGCCTTTAGTGAGTCATAATCATTTTGTTGGTGGAGGGTCTTACCTTGATGATAGATGTGGTGGTTGCTGAAAGTGGGGGTGGCTGTGACAATTTCTGAAAATAAGACAACAATAAAGTTTACCATATAAATTGGCTCTTCTGGTTTTTTTTAAGATTTTATTTATTTATTCATGAGAGACAGAGAAAATGAGACAGAGAGAGAGGCAGAGACACAGGCAGAGGAAGAAGCAGGCTTCATGCAGGGAGCCTCATGTGGGACTTGATCCTGGAACTCCAGGATCACGCCTTGGGCCAAAGGCAGGCAGTAAACTGCTGAGCCACCCAGGGATCCCAATTGGCTCTTTTGGTGAATGACTTCTCTGAAGCATGTGATGCAATTTGATATAACATTTTATCCACCGTAGAACTTCTTCCAAAATTGGGGTCAATCCTCTCAAGCCCTAGCTCTGCTTTATCATCTACTTTTATGTAATACACTCTAAGTCCTTTGTTGTCATTTCAACAATATTCACAGAATCTTCACCAGGAGTAGATTTTATCTCAAGAAACCACTCTCTTTGCTCATTTGTAAGAAGCAACCTCTCATCCTTTCAAGTTTGATCATGAGACTGCACAATTTAGTTTCATCTTCAGGCTCTGTTTGTAATTCTAGTTCTCTTGCTCTTTCTACCACATCTGAGTTACTTCCTCCCCTGAATTCTTGAACATCAGTTCATAAAACATAAAATATCTGTGGAGTACAATAAAGCCAAAGCACAGTAAAGCAAAACATAATAAAATGAGGTATGTCTATATTACATAGAAACAATTTTGAAAGCCCTAAAATTTTGTACTATTTGAGTAATTTCTCAGTTTTCCACTGTCCTGTGGAGTTATTTCAGATACATAAGTGACCACTAGACCAAGGTGTCGGGTGTTATTTTTCATATTGAATGATGGTTTAACACAGGAGAGCAGTAAATGAGAATTGAGTCTAGTGAAATCCAGCAATTGAAGAGAGCCTGTCATAACTCCAGTGTTAGAAATCCTTGGCTCTAGATACCTCTGGGAATTGAAAGCCTGTTAGCTGCAATGATTCCAAATCATCTGCTATACAATTGGCAAGTTATGTTTGCATTCTCTCTTTCATTGTCACTAGTGCTTATCTACTTCAGGAGGAACTCCCATGTGTCATCATCCCTCCCAAACTTCCATCTCCCCTTGAACCAGCTGTTCATTTCTAATTCTTTTCTTGTAACTACTATGGCTGAGAAATCAAGCCCAATTATACGATGTGTATTTAAAAAGGAAGACTTGTTTACTCTTGTGCTACACTTAATCCTCATAAATTTGGGTTTCCAATCCACAGTAGGCACACTTTTTGGTTGATATTCTGATAGATAAAACAAGCAGATTGCTCACTTCTGTGCATGTGTTTTATGAAATCTATTTGTTTGAAAAGAGGAAAGAAGAAATACAAAATGTATTATGAAACTAATATATCTCATATCTAGATTATGATAGCAAAGTTTTGCTTTCAGACAGAAACAGTCACATATTGTTTAATTGATGATAATTTATTGTGAGATAATGTATGTATGATGGCTTAATATCTCTTCTGGAGTCTTAGATCTTAAAAAGATGCTAAAACAAACTGTAGAAGTTTGAAAGATTCTTTGTGTGAAATAAGTTTTAGGAATGTGTAACTTAAAAGTATTTCATTTAAAGTTTAACCAGAATATATTGCTTGCAGTTAGCTGAAGTAAAAATGTTTTATAATTTTTTAATCAAAATTAATGTGTAAAATGTTTTACCTTATTCTTATAATACAGAATCAATATGATTCAGATTTTAACTTTGTAGAAGTTTGGAAATTTTTCAAGTGAGTTGTGGCATCATGATGAAATTTCAGTAATGGTGGGGAAGGGTCTTTAGAACTTCAAGACTTCTTTCAAAACAGTAAGGCATTTTTTACATTGTTCGAGTTTTCCATTTCATTTGGCCTGGGCAGCTTCTAGCCTGTCTTGTCATAACTACCATGTTAAATTTAGTTGTATGTTCAGAAAATGGAGAAAAATGTTCACCACTGGCAGGTGAAAACAGGAAATAAAAATATTGACTCGGGATGTTCCCAGGACAATTAAACAGCTAATGAAAGGATTATAGTCCCCAAGGCCACCATGAGTAGGAAAGTGGGCATAAGTACCTCATCTGGCACCCAGTTGATTCCAGTTCATGATGCCTATAATTTCTGGCTAGGTAAGTAACGTGGCAAAATAGCTCTGTTGCAATAAAATGAAAAAAAAAAAAAAGTTCCTCTTAAAGCACTTATATTTCTAGGATCACAGCAGCATCTTCCCTTCTCCATTTCCCCCTTTTTTGGAAATACCTGGGCTTTTTTGGGAAACGCCCAGCCTTTCATTTTCATTCAAGTTCTAAACAAAATGAGTATACGTCTAATCACCAATGGCATTGTTTACTAGAAGGACCAAAGCTACTTTGGATCTAATATGACCCCAAACTAGAATAGTTAGATATGGTGGTGACACTATCAAAAATTGATATGTTGCTTGTACAGGTTCTGAATAGAACACCATGACAAATTATTTGGAAAAAAATTTCTTTAAGAGAAAGCTATTTATCTAGGAATCACTTATGAAGCAGTTACCGTGTATGAGACACTGTGTGTGAAAAGGAAGAAAAAAAGTGTTCACATTTGTATCTAGGAAAGTTAAATTTGATGGGAGTTACTGAGAGGTGATGACTTTTCCTTTTAGAGAAATATATATGCAATTATTTTTTGTAGTGGTTCTTAAGATTGATGGCAAAATGCATCAGGCGCTTGCTCTGAATGCATTTTGATTAAGGTATAAATCATTCAGACTGTGCCCATTTTGTTTGCAAGTATTGTTTGTTGAATCCCTTGCCTACAGATGACATCAGGAAAATAACTTTTATTATATATCAAATCTGATGGATTAGATGGGAGTTCTTAGTGCCCTGGGAAGGAGGTGGGAGGAGGAAGTTTCAAAGGAAGTGAGGGAGTAAGTCTTGGAAGTTCTTGGAGGCTAGGAAGAGAGACAATAGAATTCTCCAGCCCTTCTTCCACTCCCGCCAGATAAAGAGATGTTTGGGAGTATGAGCCTGGAGGACTTCACTTGCCATTTTTGGGGGGACCTGGGAAAATGACTATGAACACTGCCTGGTGACATTGTCAAACACTGATATATAGCTGAGTATTTGGCCTTCAAAAGGGGACAAGATTTACTTAGAAGCCAGTTGTTCCTGTTTCTCTTGGTGGTGGTGAGGAGATGCCAGGAAGGAAGTGAGTTGGGCTAGGTGGCTGCAGAGCAGGAGGCCACAGCAAATCCTCAGAGGATGCTGGAGTGGAGGAATGATCATGCAGGAGGCTAGCCCCTAACATCTTCATCCCCTTCCCATGACTGGATACCCTGGAGGAAAAGAAAAGAAAACAATGTGGAATTGACTGTTTTAGTCAAGTCTCAGACATTCAACAACTAAGCGCAATTCTAGGGAGCTGTATTATTTTACACATATGAATTTTGTCAATTAATAGTATTGTGTTTACAAAGACTGCTATGATTTCAATGACTGTGCCTTATTTCCTATGTGTTTATATAAATGGTTTTGGAATGTTTACTTAACACTAGAATCAGCTTCATAGGAATACAAACTATAAACATAAACTAGTGCACTTAATAGATTAATGAAGAGGAATGACCATATATTGATAGTTCAGAAATATTTATATAAGTTATCATTTGGTTGGAAATATTGAAAGTAATTAATGCTTTAAGAAATCACCAAGATCCAGAATATTAACCACAAAAGTCTTTAAAACTTTACTTGTCGATTTCTAGAAATGACCACTTAAGAGAGTAGATTCTATTCTGTGGAAGTATTTACAGTGTTTGGAGTTTTATGATATCCTACTTTTCTTCATTAGTGTAAAATAATTGAGGGAAATAACAGCTATATTTTTTGCTTACTTTTTTCCTATTTCTTTTTAAAGTAATTAAACTAAAATATCAGTGTCCATGTAATTTGTAAGACTTTCATTTATGGATTCATTTTCCCACCTACTTGGTAATCAACCATTTCACAGAGTGCTTTGGAGACTTCAAAGTTCTGAATATGTCTAAAACTTGTGTGGCATCCCCCAAGTACATAATTACAATGATTACTGTAATGCATATTGTAGATCTTAGACATTTGTGTCTAGACAAGCTGTATACTTTAAGACTTCAGTGATTTAGAATACTGGTTTGAATTTATATAACTTATAGTAACTAATGATTATGTTGCAGAATTTTGATTAGGAATTTGTAATGTGTCCAGTCTTTATCTTTCTAACCTTTGCCTCTTTCTTATGTAAGTCAATTTTCAGATACATTCTTTCTTGGCAGGTATTATATCATATCTATTGTGGAAATTCCAAATATTACTTTCTATTGCTTTATTATTATTATTATTATTATTATTATAGTTGCATATATTGTCATAGGAAACCTTGCATGGGTGGTATTGCTAATAGCCTATAGCTGGAGCCTGAAAGGATTGGTTACATGAGTTTTTTTTTTTTTTTTTAAAGCTCTATGGGGGTTCCTGGGTGGCTCAGTTGCTTAAGCATCTGCCTTTGGCTCAGGTCATGATCCCAGGGTCCTGGGATAAAGCTCCACATCAGGCTCCCTGCTCACTGGGGAGCCTGCTTCTTGCTCTCATTCGATCTGCTTCTTCACCTGCTGGTGCTCATTCCTCTCTGTCAAATAATAAATAAATAAATTCTTAAAAAAAGCTTTATGTATCTTTGACATATAACTATGCATATTTCATAAAATTTAATATGTTCTCTAATATGTATACACAACCATCACTACAATGAAGATATTCATCATGTCCAAAAGTGTCCTGTGTCTTTTGGTTATGCCTCCTTCCTGGAATTCCCTGTCCTGTCTCTTCATCTCCAGGGATTGCAATGAATCTATAGGTCAGGTTGGGAATAATGTCTTGGAAGTTTTCTCCATTTGTTTAGATTTTTAATTTCTTTCATCAGAGTTTCATGGTTGTCCACATATAGGTTTTAGATATATTTTGTTAGATTTATACCTAAGGATTTCTCTTTTTTTGGGGGGGTGCTAACGTAAATGTGTGTTTAAATGTAAACATTGTGTTTTAAATTTAAAATTCCACTTGTTCATTACTGATATGTGACAACACTTGATATGGTCAGTCTTTTTAATTTTAACCAGTCTGATAGTGGTATCTCATTGTGGTTTTAATTTGGACTCCCTTAATGAATGATAACATTGAACAACTCTTCCATATTTTTGTCATATATATATCTTCTTTCCTGAAGTATTTATTAAACTCTTTTGCATATTTTAACATTTACACATATGTAATTCAGGGGTCTCAAGACTGTTCACATGTTTGATGATTCACTAGAAATACTCACAGGACTCAGAGTCAGCAGTTCTCATGATTGTGTTTTATTGCAGTGTTCAGCAATGGAAAAAGACACAGCAGGCAGTCTGGAAGAATCTCAAGACATCCAGCATTTTCCCTCTTAAGATCACATTTAACATATTCCTTCCTCCAATAGTAAATGTAGCAGTATATTTGGAGTGTTTTGGTCCAGGGATGCTTGTTTTTTGTTTTGTTTTGTTTTGTTTTTGTTTTTTTTTGGTTTTTTAAAATTTTTATTTATTTATGATAGTCACAGAGAGAGAGAGAGAGAGAGAGAGGCAGAGACATAGGCAGAGGGAGAAGCAGGCTCCATGCACTGGGAGCCCGACGTGGGAATTGATCCCGGGTCTCCAGGATCGCGCCCTGGGCCAAAGGCAGGCGCTAAACCGCTGTGCCACCCAGGGTTCCCCAGGGATGCTTGTTTGAGACTCAAAGTCCAGACTTTCTATTTGGGACTGGTCTTGTAGGTACTCTCTGCTGACCTGGCCAGCCAAAAGTGCCAAATTCCAGAAGGAAAGCAGATATTCACCATCAATCACTTTTTTTTGGTATGATCAGTCTAGTCCAGCTGGTGCAGAGGCTATAGTACCCAAGGTGGCAAAACAACCTTATTAACATATGAAACATCCCAAAAGCAAGTCTCCAGAGGCCAACCGAGGGGCCAACCCTGCAAGTAGACCACTCAAAAGATAGCAACCTCAAAAATACTATATTAACTATTTCCTAACATACACACATTCTTTTATTTTCACCAAGCACTCTGATTATTGTGGGACATCCAGGAAGAAATAAGGATATGGAAATCAGAAAAAGGCATGGGATTGAGGAAAGGCACTGGATTGATCTTATCACAAACATAAGATACAGAGCAGTAAAACTTCTGGAAATTTGCCTGAGAGCCGTAAACAGTGGGATTTGGATCAGACATAAGTTTATATTATGGTAAGAAATCCAGTTTCACCTAAAAGTAGAACCTGCTTTGAATTCAGTTTCACCTAAAAGTAGAAACTGCTTTAACTGATGAGAAAATGAGGCTGGGACTATGATGGGTTTATAGAAAACTTTCTTACGGATAATTTTTTAGCATGTTTTGAAGCCCGGGAGACAAAATGAAGACTAAGGAAAGAATGAATCCAATAGAAGGGAGTTACCAATCTGGTAACACTTCAAGACCAGGGAAGAAATCTGAGATGGACATGCTTTTTTCACCAAAGAAGGCTGGAGAGGGCTGACTCTGGGGGCATAAATCTCTCTATATTGAGCAGTGTTGCCATCTTGAATTTAGGTTGATTATAGTTTATTAAGCAGCTTGCCTCAAATTCTCTGCCCTTCTCCTCTCCCATGGAAGATTTCTTGTCATCTAATAAACAATGACTTCTTCAACATTCTAATGGTAAAACATACCTCTTATAAAGTTGTTTCTTTGAATATCCCTCAATATAAGCCAGAGGCTTAGGAAGGAGGATGGGGAATATGTGCAAATTAATAATGCAATCTAAGTGGGCAGTGAGTACATTGGTCAATCTTAGTAGATAGTATACTGGTCAATCTTAATCCAAGGACAGATTTAAAGTATCTGGTGGAACTGACTTCTGATATCCTTTAGGCAATGTTAATAAATATTACTTTTCTTGGTTTTTGATAGGTATCATAAGGCACTGTGTTCAAGATCTGACTTTCTAAAAAGCATCTAGAGAGCTGGTATCACAGGCATTCATGTTAATATGTAGAGGCATGGGCTTTGGATTTATATAATCACATGAGAATGAAGGCAATTAAGAGAAGTAGGTGCGTAAAGTTAGGGACACCTCGTCTTAGCGGAGAGGATGAGTTTTTCCACTGAAAGTAAGAAGGCAATTTTCAAAAGACTATTATTGCCAGATATAGACAAAATATACTTAGCACTAAGATTATAAACTTTAATTTATAAAGGTAGTTGGCTAAGAATGTAAAACAAGCTAATACCAGAAAATTGTCTTTGATGAAGTAATAGGTGTTTAGATTATGGACCATTATCTATGGTTTGATTGAGTTGCTAAATTTTCCTAGGGCATATAACCAAATATATACTCTCTAACTTGATCTTTATGAGAGATATATGTTTTGGTACCTGTATCTTTTGCAATTGTGCTAAAAATCAATCTATCAAACAAACAGATAATTATTATAAAATCTTTTATCCCTAATACAAATCTTTGGCTTAGATAGCTTTATTTTTGGAATCCTAATTTTGTTAAATAAGACAGTTTCTATTGGTGCCATTACCACTATGGTGCTAATTGTGAGTTATTTGTATTAGTTTACTATTGAAGGGTCATAAACTAAGCAAATTTTCTGTGGTTCTGGGCCTAGTTGCTTGAAGTCTTAAAACAAAATACATTATGTATTATAGCATGAAAGACTATAAGAGCACACATAAAGGACATTATAGCTAAAAATGGAAGCCCAAATATTAGTATGTATATATTTTTAAAGATTTTATTTATTCGTGAGAGACACACACAGAGAGAGAGAGGTAGAGACACAGGCAGAGGGAGAAGCAGGCTCCATGGAAGGAGCTTGATGTGGGACTAGAACCCGGAAATCCAGGATCATGCCCTGAGCCAAAGGCAGATGCTCAACTGCTGAGCCACCCAGGCATCCCCAAATATTAGTATATTTAGAAATTTTTGGATGCTTTATAACCCTAAATCATAGTCTTGAAATATTTTAATATTACATTCCAGAAAGGGAGAAAGTCATGCATCTTCTCAGCATGCTACTACTTAAGATATTACTCTCCCCTCTCTATTGGAAATAAAGTTAATTCATGAAGTCAATTATGGCAAAAGAAGACAAAGGGATGACATTAGCAGTGAGCAGCAACATTAGGACCACATCTATGTGTGTACAAAGTGAGGTGAGGATCTAGTAATCTTATGATTAATTTTCTCAGAGTAAATAACCACCCCAAATGATGATGATGAACATGGTGATAGAGGTGATGGTGACAAGGATGATATTAACAATGACCATTTATTGTGTGCTTACCAGGTATCAGGCATTGTTCTAAGCACTATTCTTGCATTAATTCATTAGATCCTCAAAGAACTCTAACAAGTAAATATTATTTTTACCCCGATTTTTACAGAAAAACAAATTCAAGAACAGAGAAGTTAATAACTTGTTTAAGGTCACGCGCTAGTAGTGGTAGAGTTGTGATTCAAGCCCAGGCAATTTAGTCCAGATACTTTCCTCTAAACCACTACTCCTTATATGCAAAATAACAAATTCAATGTATCTAGCTAACTACCTCAACTGTTTGTATTCAAAAACAAGTGTGGTAAATGGGAGGCACTTTGAAGACCTTACTAAAATAAACAATATAAGGATCGATTATTTAACCAAAACCCTTTATTCAAAACCAAAACACACACACATGCATATATAAAGAGAGTAATGGCAGACTTGCTTGGTTTTACCAGTCTGGTTTTATACCAAGAGCTAATGATGTTGCTGTCTGTTGTCTCAGGAAAGCCTAATGTGTAAATCAAGATGATAGACTACAGAGAATGTTTAAAGGTGCTGAAAAGCCTCTCTTTCCTCAAAAATATTCCTAACATACCTCTCCTCGTACTGGGAACTCCTCCATTGGAGGCAACGTAGCACAACGTAGCACAACGTAGCACATATACTAATGTCTAATACAGACAACATTAGCACCAGTGTGGTTCGGTGTAGCATGCCAATAAGGTGGAAAGGGAGGAGGATAGACTTGGCTTCAGTCCTTTGTAAATAAATGTCTTTCCCACCTCTAACAACACTTCAGGTGAACATAATGTCTTTTAAATTGTGCAGCGTCTTAGGATTGATAGTAAAATTAACCAGTAACATCTACTGAGAATTAGATTCTTACCCAGGTGAACATATTAGAGAAGGGCATGTAGTAGAATTAATGGCAGTTAGGAGATGGCAAGCAGAGCAGAGCATAGTAACTGGAAGTCCTGTGATGTGGGGATAGATGGCAAGAGAGTATACTGTAGGTCTTCAAGTGGGTGCTATAGATCCCTGACAGGGATCTTCGACAAAATCCTGTAGTGGAGAATAAGAAAGGAAGGAGGTGAGGAAGCTATGATCAGAACAGTCCTTTCTTATTGTGTATCATTGCTTTTGTCTGTCTTTATCAGTTTTATTCTCATTCCCCTGTTGTACCCTGCAGTCTTTCCCTTATCTGAGAAAAGTGCTAAGGATTCCCTGACTCCCTCTCCCCTTCATTAATTCCCTTGCCTCCTCATTTCATCATCCCCTGCCCGTGCAAATCTTGTACTCTTCTTTCCACAATTTGTTTGTGATCAAATTCATGAGTTATGGGAAGGAATTGAGTGGAGGAAAGAAAGGTATGTTAGAGACTATTGAACTTTTGACCTCATTGTTTACTCCTTCCTTAGTGTAGAAGACTATCTTCTGGGTCACTATACAAGACTTCAGGAGGTGTAGCTTTAGGTTTTGCATTACTATTTGCATTTATAGTTTTAGAGCTAAGTATGAGTGTAGTTCAGATTTTTTTTCTAAAGGAACAAGATAATGCAGACCCAAAGATTTGAGACCTTCCTAAGATATGGCAAGTTTTCTGGTTCTTGATACCAAAACATTTTCATTCCACTACATCAAAATATTAAGTGTCTACCTCTTTGTGTATGAACCCCCAGCATATCCATATACATTTTCACACTCTCCCATTGGCTCTAAAACTATGTGTCTGAGCTTTCAGGAATGAAACGAGCATTCCCATTATTTTTCCTCAGAGCGGAGTAGAAGAAATAGTTTAATGAGGCCTATGATTTGTGAATTGTTTAAAAAGGTGGTTACCCTGTTGAATGTATCTAGTTTGTCCACGTATCTAACTACTGTTCTAAAGAGATTTATTACTCTTCACAATGTCAAGATTCCTAAGTGGCACCAGATGAAATTTCAGACTGGGAGGTGGTTGCCCTGTTTACATTCCATTATGCATAGTGAGAAGGTAAGGAGAAGAGGTTTTATGTTCATAACTTATAAAAATTAGAATTAACATCTCCTTCAGGACAGAGATTTTATCTGTCTTGCTTATTGGGTTATGTCAGCACTGTGGGCTCTGAGTCAGTAACTGTTGACTGAAAATCATAAGCCTCATTGTATGTCTTGATCTTTGTGGTAGAATTAAGCATTAAAAATATTGTTCCCCGTTTCTGTCTTTATCAACTGATTCTCTTCACCCTAACCTTCAACATATTTTTACCGTAACATTGTTAGAATTCACCAGTATGTAATTAAATCACTATTATTTCATTGATTACTTAGCGAAATCTATGTAGCTGCTTATAATGCCCAGTAAATTCTGGTGGAAAACAATTAATATTGACACTGACTGCTTTAAATGATATCTGGACCTGAATTTAAAAATGTATATTTTATAGTATCTCTGATAACATATTGACAGATGCTAATTTTGTCAATTTATAATTGCAGTATGTAGATATATCACATTTTATTTATTAATTTATCAGTTAATGGACATTTAAGTTGCTTCTACTTTTGACTATTATGAATAATGCTGCTATGAACATTTGCTCACAAGTTTTTGTGTATGTTTTCATTTCTCTTAGCTTCATTTCTTTTCATACACATTTCTTTTGTGTATGTTTTCATTTCATTTCATTTCTCTTTTATGTATATTTTTATTTTTACTTAGGAATGGAATTGCTGGATCTTATGGTAACTTTATGTTTAACCATTTGAGAAATAGCCACACTGTGGCAAATGGCTGTACCATTTTACATTCCCACTAGCAATGTATGAGGGTTCCAATTTCTCCATTTTATTGCCAACACTTGTTACTCTCTTTTTTATTATAGCTATCCTAGTGAGTGTAAAGTCATATATCCAGTGGTTTTTATTTGTATTATCCTGATAGCTAATGAGTGTTGGGCTTTTTTAATGTACTTTAAATGTTTTTAATGATAGGCTATTTGTCTATCTTATTTTGAGAAATGATTACATTTTTATAATTTTATCTTTATATTCATATAGTATTGGTGCCAATTTCCATTTTAAGAAATAACTTTGAACTGATAAGAATTAAAAGAATTCAGTCACAAAGGACTATACTGTATAATTTGATTGATATAAAATATTTAAAGTAGGCAAATCCGTAGTGACAAAAAAGTAGATTATTGGTTACCTGGGACTTGGGAAGAAAAGAAATGGGGAATTGCTGCCATGGGCAAAAAGTGTCCTTTTGGGTGATGAAGATGTTCTAAAATTAGATTATGATAATGGTCTCACAATTCTGTGGATATATGGAAAACTATTGAATTATGCACTTCAAAGAGAAGAATTTTATCATGTGTAAATTATAACTCAATACAGCTGTGAAAAAGAAAGCCAGAGCAAAAAGAAACAAAAGCAGAAGCAAAAACTTAAGCAGATAGTTCTCTTGGGTATCTCTCTCTATTGAACCCGAAATATCATGCTTTTCTCTCTACAGTTTGCATAACTCCTAAGTCACATTTAATTAGAATATTGAGCCCTGACTCAAGATCCCACTCAGTAGGGAGTCTCCTTGAGATTTCTCTCCCTCTCCTTCTGCCCCTCCCCCTGCACGCATGCACTCTCTCTCTCTCTAAAAATAAATAAATAAATCTTTTAAAAAATAGTATCTTAATGAAGTAACATGTAAAAATATCTAGCAGAATGCTTGTCCATGGCAATTCTTGATAAGTGTTATTTGAAAAATGCTAAATTGGGAAAGCATTAATTTACTATGTTTTAAGTTTCCATTATCATTAGTTTAAAATATGAGATATACCAAAATGAATGTACTCTCAAAACCCCTAATTTTTCTTGGAAATGTTAAGTTTACCTAAATTCTTCCTCATAAGTGAGGACAAAGAAGATAGTCTGTTATAAAACCAAGTGACACCTGGTTTTGGAGTCCGGAGCATGATAAATGTGCATGTCATATTATTTGAGGTTAAAAACAAGCTTTCATTTGGAAAAGACTCTGTCTTCACTTTGAGTACTAAAAAAAATGCCATAAGGATTCCTAAAGTGTTTGAATAGCAAAAAAATATTTTGGAGGTAGGGAAGAAATATGTGTGATTGTATCACATATAAAAAGCGGATCGTCAGAATGACTGAAAAGCAAGACTCAACTATAGATCCTGTTTGTAAGATGTCTGCTTTAAAGTTGTAGATTAGTTAAAAGTAAAAGGATGGGAAATAATGTATCATGCAAACAATAGAAGAAATCAGGGGACTTTGTTTTAGTGTCAAAGTAGGCTTCAGAACAAGAAATATTACCAGAAATAAAGAGAGATATAGCATATTGATAATGGGATTGATTTACCAAAAGGACGTAATAATCACAGTTGGTTCCATAAATGTATATGGAATTAACAACTCAGCTTCAAAATGCAGCAAAAACTGACAGAACTGAATACTTTTTTTGTTGTAAGCTTTTCAGCTCCTCAATAGCAATTCTCTATTGGAATTCTTAAGGATCTAAACAAAACCCATGAATGAAAAAAGTTTATATTATTTAAACAACACATGTACTATTTTTGTGAACATAAAACTCCAATTCCCAACATAATACATTAAACAGTATTAATTAAAATATTTACTCAAATACCAACTACAAGTGCTCCAAGTGTAGAGCACTTTAGGTATGTTATTTAATCAACATAATTGTATTGCCTATAAGCAAACTGGAAATCAATGAGATTACATACTTGCATAATTCATGTTGTAAGGAGCATGGTTAGGATTTGAACTCAGGCCTGTTTGCCATTAAATCTATGATCTTTCCACCACCTGATGGCTTGAAATACAGGCATACCTCATTTTATTGCACTTTGCTTTATTATGCTTTGCAGATATTGCATTTTTTTTTTTACAAATTGAAAGTTTGTGGCAATCCTGTGTCAAGCAAATCTATTTGCACCATTTTTCCAAAGCATTTGCTCACTTTGTCTCTGTGTCATGTATAGACAATTCTCAGAATATTTCAAACTTTTTCATTTTTATTATACTTGTTATGATGACCTGTGATCAGTAATCTTTGATGTTACCATTATCATTGTTTTCATGAACCATGCTCATATAAGATACCAAACTTAATTGGTAAATGTGTATATGTTGTCACTTCTCCACTCACTGTCTGTTCCCCACCTCTCTTCCTATCCTTATGTAACCCTAAAATGGCCTCTGAGTATTCATGAGAAAGAAAGGGTCACAGGTCTCTCTTTTTAAATCAAAGATTAGAAATGATTAAGCTTAGTGAGAAAGCATGCTTAAGAATGAGATGAGCTGAAAGTTAGGCCTCTCGTGCCAAATAGCCAAGTTATGACTGGAAAGGAAAAGTTCTTGAAGGAAATTAAAAGTGCTAATTCAGTGGGTACATGAATGATAAGAAAGTGAAAGTCTTATTGTTGATATGGTAAAAATTTTAGTGGTCTAGATTGAAGATCAAACCAGCCATAAAATTCTCTTAGCCAAAGCCTGATCCAGAAGGCTGAGAGAGCTGATAAAGCTGCAGAAGAAAAGTTTGAAGCTAGCTGAGTGATTTATGAAGTTTAAGAAAAGAAGTTTGTCTCTACAACATAAAAGTACAAGATGAAGCAGCAAGTACTAATGTAGAAACTGTGGTTATCCAGAAGATTTAGCTGAGATAATTTATGAAGGTGGCTACACTAAACAACTTATTTTCAATGTAGATGAAACAGCTTTCCATTGGATGAAGATGCTATCTAGGACTTTCATAGCTAGATAGAAGTCTAGCCTCAAAGCTGGACTCTCTTGTTAGGGGCTAATGCAGCTGGTGTCTTTAAACTGAAGCCAGTGCTCATTTACCACTCTGAAATTCCTAGGGTCCTTAAGAATTATGCTAATTATACTTTGTCTATGCCCCATAAATGGAACAACAAAGCTGAATGATAGTACATCTGTTTATAACATGGTTTTCTGAGAATTTTAAGCTCAATGTGAGGTCTACTGCTCAGAAAAAAGGATTTTTTCAAAATATTACTGTTCGTTGACAAGGCATTTGGTTATCCAGGAGCTGTGATGGAGATGTATAATGAGCTTAAACTTAATGCTGTTTTTGTGCCTGCTGACACAACATCCTTTCTGCAATGCATGGCTCAAGGGTTTTCAACTTTCAAGTCTTCTTATTTAAGAAATACATTTTGTGAGGCTATAGCTGCCATAGGTAATGATTCCTCTGATGGATCTGGGCAAAGTAAATTGTAAACCTTCTGGAAAAGATTTGCCTTTTTAGATGCCATTTAGATGCTATTCATGATTGATGGGAAGGGATCAAAATGTCAATTTTAACAGGAGTTTGGAAAAAGTTGATTCCAACCTTTATGGATGACTTTTAGGGGTTCAAGACTTCACTGGAGGAAGTAACTCAGATATGGTATAAGTAGCAGATGAATTAGAATTAAAATTGGAGCCTGAAGATGGGACTGAATTGCTATAGTCTCATGATCAAACTTCAGGGGATGGGCAGTTGCTTCTTATTGCTGAGCAAAGAAAACGGTTTCATGGGATGGAATCTACTCCTGGTAACAAAGCTGTGAAGACTGTTGAAATGACAACAGAGGATTTAAAATACTACATAAACTTAGTTAATAAAACAGCAGGATTTGAGACAATTGACTCCAATTTTTGGAAGAAATTCTACTGTGGGTAAAATGCGATGAACACCACTGCATGCTGCCGGGAAATCATTCATGAAAGGAAGAGTCAATTGATGTGGCAAATTTCATTGTCTTTAAGAAATTCCCACAGCCACCCCCACCTTCAGCAACGACCACTCTGATCGGTCAGCAGCCGGCAACATCAAAACAAAACCCTCCACCAGCAAAAAAGATTCTAACGTGCTGAAAGCTCAGATGATGGTTAGCACTTTTTAGCAATAAAGTATTTTTAAATTATGATACATACATTGATTTTTAGGCAGAATGCTATTACACAGTTAGTAGACTGCAATATAGTATAAACATAATTTTATATGCCCTGGGAAACCAAAAATTCCTTTGATTCACTTTATTGCAATATTTTTTTATTGCAGTAGTCTGGACCCAAACTCACAAGACCTCTGTGATATGACAGATAAATAAATATATATTTATAATATATATTTGTATTATATTATATATTATATAAATATATTATAAATATATATATTTAAACTGACTCTAGTTTGAGTCTCAATGATAGCTATCTTCTGAATTTGCAAGAAGTTGGAAAGAAAAGGAAAGCCAGTTGTCGATTAACTGTTTTTGTCTTAGAGAACTACTAAAGTGATCCCATTTAAAATTTTTTAAATTCCAGTACAGTTAACATACAGTGTTATATTACTTTTAGGTGTACAATACAATAATTCAACAAATCTATACTTAGTGTTCATCGTGGTAAACGTATTCTGAATCCCCTTCACCTATTTCACCCATCCCTTCCATCCACCTCCCCCCTGGTAACCATCAGTTTGTTCTCTATAGTTAAGAATATGTTTCTTGGCTTGTTTCTTTTTTCTTTGCCCAATTGTTTTGTTTCTTAAAATCCACATGTGAGTGAAATAATTTGTTTTTCTCTATTTCATTAGCATTGTGCTCTCTAGATCCAGCCATGTTGGCAAGATTTCATTTTTTATGGTTGAGTAATATTCCATTATATATGTACGTATATGTATATATCTTCTTTATCCATTTATCATCAGTGGACAATTGGAAAGCATCTGTATCTTGGCTATTGTAAATAATACTGCAATAAACATAGGGGTGCACATAGGTTTTCAAATTAGTATTTTCATATTTGGGAAAATGCCTAGTAGTGGAATTACTTAAACATATGATAATTTTATTTTTAAATTCTTAAGGAACCTCTATACTATATTCCACAATGGCTGCACCAGTTTGCCTTCTCACCAATAGTGCACAACGTTTCCTTTTCTCCACATCCTTGCCAACACTTGTTGTTTCTTGTGTTTTTTTTTTTTTTCTTTCTAACTTTAGCCATTCTGAGAGGTGGGAGGTGATAACTCATGGTGGTTTTTTGTTTTTTTTGTTTTTTTTTTCTCATGGTGGTTTTGATTTGCATTTCCTTGGTACTAAATGATGTTGACCATGTTTTCATGTGTCTGTTGGCCATCAGGATGCTTTCTTCAGAGAAATGTCTTTTCATATCTTCTGCTCATTCTTTAATTGGATTATTTGTTTTTTGGGCATTGAATTGTATAAGTTCTTTATATATGTTGGATATGAACCATATCAGATATGTCATTTGCAAATATCTTATCCCACTCTGTAGGTTGTTTTTAGTTTTGTTGATTGTTTCCTTCACTGTGCAGAAACTTTTTATTTTGAGGTAGTCCCAATAGTTTATTTTTGCTTTTGTTTCCCTTGCCTCAGGAGACATCTCTAGAAAAATGTTGCTATAGCTGATGTCAGAGAAATTACTGCCTGTGCTATCTTCTAGGATTTTTATGGTTTTAGTCCTTGCTTTTAGGTCTTCAATCCATTTTGAGTTTATTTTTTCTATATGGTGTGAGAAAATGGTTTGGTTTCCTTTTTTTGCATGTAACTATCCAGTTTTCCCAACACCATTTGTTGAAAAGACTGTCTTTTTCCCTTTGCATACTCTTGCCTCCTTTGTTGAAGATTAATTTGCCATATATGGGTTTGTTTCTGGGGTCTCTATTCTGTTCCATTGACTTACGTATCTATTTTTGTGCCAGTACCATTCTGTTTTGATTATTATAGCTTTGTAGTATATCTTGATATCTGGGATTGTGATACTTCCAGTTTTATTCTTTATTTTACAAGATTGCTTTGGCTATTTGGGGTCTTATGTGGTTCCATACAAATTTTAGATTATTTGTTACAGTTCTGTGAAAAATGCTGTTGGTATTTTGATTGAGATTGCATTAAATCTGTATATTGCTTTGGGTAGTTTAGACATTTTAATATTTGTTCTTTCAATCCATGATCAAGAAATGTCTTTCCATATCTTTAAGTCATCTTCAATTTCTTTCACCAATGTTTTATTGTTTTCAGAGTACACCACTCACTTCCTTGGTTAAGTTTATTCCTAGGTATTTTATTATTTTTGGTGCAATTGTAAATGGGATTGTTTTTTAATTTCCCTTTCTGTTACTTCATTATTAGTGTATAGAAGCAGGATGGATTTCTGTATATTGGTTATGTGTACTACAACCCTACTGAATTCATTTTTTAGTTCTAGTAGTTTTTCAGTAAAGTCTTTAGACTTTTCTATATATGTGTTGTCTGGAAATAGAGAAAGTTTTACTTCTTCCTTACCAATTTGGATGCCCTTTATGTCTTGTTTTCTTGTTTGATTGCTGTGGCTGGGACTTCTAATACTATGTTGAGTAAAAGTGGTGAGAGTGTATATCCATGTCTTATTCCTCATCTTAGGGGAAAAGCCCTCAGATTTTTATCATTAACTATGATGTCAGCTATGGGTTTTTTCATATATAGCCTTTATTATTTTGAGGCATGTTCCTTCTAAAACTTCTTTGTTGAGGACTTTTAGCGTGAGTGGGTATTGTACCTTATCAAAAGGTTTTTTTTTTCCCTGCTTCTATTAAAATGATCATAAAGTTTTTATTCTTTTTCTTGTCGATGTGATGTATCATGATGATTGATTTATGAATATTGAACCACCCCTGCATCCCACTTGAATAAAGCCCACTTGATCATGGTAATTATTATTTTTTTTAATGTATTGTTGGATTCGGTTTGTTAATATTTTGTTGAGGATTTTTGCATTTTTGTTCACCAGAGATATTGGCTTATAGTTGTCTTTTTTGTTGTGTCTTTATCTAGCTTTCATATTAGGGCAATGATGCACTTAGAATAAATTTGAGGGTTTGTTTCCTTTTCTATTTTTTTGTGAATAATTTGAGAAGAATAGGTATTAACTCTTCTTTAAATATTTAGTAGAATTCACCTGTGAAGCTGTCTTGTCCTGGACTTTTGTTTCTTGGGAGTTTTTTTTATTATAAATTCAATTTCACTGCTGATAATAGGTCTATTCAAATTTTCTATTTAATCTTGGTTCTTTTTTTGGAGATTATAAATTTCTAGGAATTTTTCCATTTTTTCTAGGTTGTCAAATTTGTCATATAATTTTTTCATAATCTTTTACAATCCTTTGTTTTTTTGTAGTGTCAGTTTTTATTTCTCCTCTTTCATTTCTTATTTTTTTTATTTGAATTCTCTTTCTCATTTTTTAAGATGAGTCTGACTAGAGGTTTATCAATTTTGTTGGTCTTTTCAAAGAACTTGATCCTGGTTTCATTGATATGTTCTTTTTTTGTTTGTTTCTGTTTTGTTTGTTTTGCTTTAATCTTTTTTTATTTCCTTCTTTCTACTATTTCTAGGTTTGTTCTTTTTTTTTAAGATTGTATTTATTTATACATGAGAGAGAGAGAGAGAGAGAGAGAGAGAGAGAGGCAGAGACACAGGCAGAGGGAGAAGCAGGCTCCAAGCAGGGAGCCTGATGTGGGACTCTATCCTGGGTCTCCAGGATCAGGCCCTGGGCTGAAGATGGCACTAAACCGCTGGCCACCAGGGCTGCCCTATCAGTTACTTTCTTAATGTTTGCTATTAGTTTCTTTATGAATTTAGGTGCTCCCATGTTGGGTACATTAATATTTACAATTATTATGTTTTCTTGTTGGAGTGTTCCATTTATGATTATATAATGTGCTTTTTTGTCTCTTGTTAGTTTTCTTTTAAAGTTTATTTTGTCTCATATAGGTATTGCTACCTTGGCTTTCTTTTCACTTCTATTTGCATGATAAATGTTTTTCCATCCCTTCACTCTCAATCTGCGTGTATCTTTGGATCTGGAATGAGTATCTTGTAGGCAGCATATAGATGGGTCTTGCTTTTATTTCCATTCCATCACCTTATGTTTTTTGATTGGAGCATGTAGTCCATTACATTCAAAGTAATTAATGATGGGTATATATTTATTGCCATTTTGTTGTTTTATGGCACTTTTTGTTTTTGCTTTTTAGTTCTTCTCTTTTCCTTTTTTTTTAATTTTTTATTTTTATTTATGATAGTCACATCACAGAGAGAGAGAGAGAGAGAGAGGAGGCAGAGACACAGGCAGAGGGAGAAGCAGGCTCCATGCACCGGGAGCCCGACGTGGGATTTGATCCCGGGTCTCCAGGATCGCGCCCTGGGCCAAAGGCAGGCGCCAAACCGCTGCGCCACCCAGGGATCCCTCTTTTCCTTTCTTCTCTTGTAGTTTACTCTCACAATTTGCTGGCTTTCTTTAGTGATATACTTGGATTCCTTTTTTTTGGTTGTTTTTTACATTTCAATTACCACTTTTGATTTGTGGTTACTATTAGGTTTATATATTACATCTTCTGCATATAGCAGTCTATATTAAGTTGATGGTTGCTTACGTTTGAATCCATTCTAGCAGCACTAAATTGTTATTCCTCTCACCCCATTTTAAGCATATGGTGTCACACTTTACATTCTTTTATTTTGTGAATCCCTTAACTGTTCTTTATAGATATATTTAATTTAACTGCATTTATGCTTCCTATTTTTCTTACTTATACTTATGGTTTTCCTTTCCACTCATAGAGGCATTTCTTTTAGGCGTATTTTAGTCATGATGAACTCTTTTAACTTTTGTTTGTCTGGGAAACTATCTTTTCTTCTATTCTGAATGATAGACTTGCTGGATAGAGTATTCATGGTTGTAGGTTTTTTCTATTTCAGCATTTTGAATATATAACAATACTCCCTTCTGGCCTGCAAAGTTGCTGCTGAAAAGTGAGCTGATAACCATATGGGGTTTCCCTTTAGTTACTATGTTTTCTGGTATATACCTCTTTGTGTTGCTTTTGTTGGAGACTGTGCCTCCTGGATCTGGATTTCTGTTTCATTCCCCAGATTCAGGAAGTTTTCAGCTATTATTTCTTCAAATACATTTTCTACCCCCTTTTCTCTCTCTTTTCCTTTTGGTACCCCTGTTATGTGAATGTTATTACACTTTGATGGTGTTACTGAGTTCCCTTAGTCTACTTTCACTTATTATCATTTTTTCTCTCTCATATTCAGCTTCATTGCTTTCTATTATTCTGTCTTTCAGGTTGTTTGATCTGTTCTTCTGCTTCCTCTATTATCTATTCCATCTAGTGTGTTTTTATTTTAGTTATTGAGTTCTTCATCTATTGTCTTTTTTATGTTTTCTATCTCTTTCTTAAGTGTCTTATTGATGTCCTCCACTCTTTCTTAAGTCCAGTGATTATCTTTATGATGATTACTTTAAATTTCTCTATCACACATGTTACTTCCGTTTCATTTAGCTCTCTTGTGTGGTTATGTAGTTTTCTTTATTTGGGACATATTCTGCTGTGTCCTTATTTTGTCTAAGTCTTTCTGTCCATTTTTATGTGCTAGGAAAGTCAGCTTTGTCTCCTGCTCTTGAAAGTCGTGACCTTATGAAAAAGAGATTGTGTAGTCCCCTGCATTGCAATGTCCCTTGTTTACAGAATTTGGCTCCTCAGGGGTATCTCTTTTGTGAATTATGTACATCCTACTGTTGTGCCTGAGCCATGTTTGCCTTCAGTCCAATCATCTGCAATGTCTGTCTTTGCCTGTTATGTGCAGAATTTGGTCCCTGTAATGTTAGTGGGCCAGTCTGGGGCTGCCCTGGGCTTGAATCGAGTCAGTTCAGGCATTTTCCAGAGGTGCAGTAGTACTGAATTACAGGAAACTTTCCCTATGTTGTTGTCTGAGTTTTCATTGGCAGGTGGTACCTGAAATCAGATATAATGTTTGCCTCAGCCCATTGCTGGGGCTGCAATTGGACTGGTATATGTGGTTATCTTTCCCATTCTCCAGGGCAGGAGTCATGTGAAGTGGTGCTGGCCCCTGTCGGGGTTGGTTGCACAGTACCAGGCTTTTGGCACTGCTTTGGATGGGTTCTGGCCAAAGGTGTATTGGAGTGGAGCATGCTATTAGCAAGTTAAGTAGTGAGTGTTGTCACCATGCTGGTTCCTGCAGGTGTCTGTGTATGTAGGCCAGGCGTGAGGAAGGGAAAAGGTGTTCACTAGCTCCTCTGTTCCTCAGAAGTCTCCCAATAATCCTGACTCCTCCAGGACTAATAAACAAACCTTCCTGTATACCCTAGGCATTTTTCAAACTATTGCTTCTATGCTCTATCTCCATGGGGCTGTTTGTTGTGCTGTCTTTATAAGCATAAGTAATAGTTTTCTATTACCCTCTTAGTTCTCCTAGATTTTTAAAGTTCCAGACATTAAGTCCCATGATTGTTGGTTTTCAAAGCCAAATGTTATGGGGATTCCTCTTCTCTGTGTGGATCCCCCATGCCTGGAGTGCCCGGCTTGGGGAACTGCTCCTTTCCGTTTGCGCTGACAGCATCCCTCCCTCCCATGGACAATCCTGCTCCTGACTGTATCTCTGCCTCTCCTACCCTCTGTTTGGTTCCTGACTGTTTGGCTCCTGAATACATCTCTGTCTCTCCTACTTCTTCTATGTGGCCTCTTCTCTACCTTTAGTTGTAGAGAATCTGTTCCACCAGTCTTCAGTCATTTTCTGGGTTATTTACTCCGATGTCACATGCATAGGATGAGGTGAGCTTAGGATCCTCCTGCTCTGAGACCATCTTTCCGGAAATCTGACCCATTTATTCTTATTGGGAACCTCATTCTAAAGGAACTAAAAATACTAGCATAATCTAAAGATGTACAAGAAACCATGGTAAATTTTTAGTAATGCCTACTCTGTAATTTCAAAAATCTATATTAAACACTGCTATATTAATATTTGTTGAATAAACTAATGAATACATAATATTTCTGGAGTCAAATGACAATATTATGAGGTTTTAGCATAAATTAATTCACATTTGTAAAAAAGCTTATTGACTAAATTAGTCGGATTTGTGGGAACTGTTGGTTTTTCTGAAATTGATTATATCTTTCTATTGTAATATTTCCATGACCTCATTAATTAACCAAGTCTTAAAATTTTGCATTAGTAAAGTAAGTAGAAATGAATCAAAGAAATAAAGGAAGCACATTGGCTGAAAAAAAATATAAGGTTGAAATTAAAGATGTATCTTCTGAGTGCCACAATTTAAAAACCATTTTGGGGATCATCAAAACATTAAAACCCATGACAGTCATCTTCATATTCAAATCTCTGACATGTTCACTCCCTGAATCTTATGGAACAGTGTTGGCAGAATCAATGTGTTGCTAAGGAAACATGTCAAGCACAAACATAAAAAGCATAACAGATTCAAAGGGTTCTGGAGAATTATTATAAAGCCATAAAACCTGCCAAATAATTGCAACAATAAAAGTGGAAAATTAATTTCAAGCAAGACCAAACATTTCAACTGACTGCTGAGAGACCTTTAAAGAATATATACATGCTAGGAGAAAGAGATGAGGACTTTTAAGGATCCAAGTGGTTAATTAATGGAGACTGAAGCCAAATGTAAGCATTGGGAGCATAGCAGAAAAATTTGGTTTCTGGTTTCACAAAGGAGAATTTGCCTTAATCAAATTTATTAGTAAGAAAGAGGAGGGTGCATAGAACAGGCTCCTTGAAGCAGTTGAAAAATGGACCAATATTCTAAGCTTTGAGATTTTATGCGTTTCTTAGTCCAAGTAAAATATAACCAGGGTGTTAAAGGAAGTAGAGACAGAAATAGGAGACCCTTTTTATGAATAGTTTTACAAGTGCACTTAGCTCTGGAGAGACCCCCTAGGATTAGTCAATATGATGGAATTATTTTTAAAGGGTCTAGGAATGTACCAAGTGGCTTACATACCAGTTGATGTCACTCATAAGAAAAGTGTTAAAAGGTGTTTTGAAGGTCAAATGAAGAAACACTTGGAAGCTTACTTACTCGATGAAGGAATGCCAACTGATTTTCTCAGATGGGAAAGAGATGCTTCATTAACTTGTCAAAATTTCAGAAAGGTATTATTTCTATGGAAGGAAAAAGGTGCTATAACACATCTTTAGCATTTCTGTAGTAGGCAATTTATTGAAATGCCTTACTGAGGTTAAAATGATCCTTTCTCTTAAAAGTGGCATAATGGGAAAATTGGTAGATTGAAGTGAAACTTGCTAAATTGTAAGAAACAGAAGTCATTTGGCAATTGAACTATTGCTAGTTCAGAAAATCACTATCTTTAGAGGGCTTAATTTTGGCAGCAATGGTGAAAGCCTCCCCTTTTTAGGTAACATCTATATAGAACCCCTTCTTAGGCAGTGGGTATACAAATTCATATAATACATGATGTATGACTATGAGATTCAAAACTTCTTCTTAAATACAATTGGAAAACTAAGGGAAAGTTAGTCCCATCAAAGATCACCTTAGCAGGCTTCATACTCATTTCGGGGATGCTGCCTTTGGACAAATCATTCTTAGAATTTCTCTTGTGGAATTGTCCCACAAGACCATGGCAAACTTTAAAAATTATACTTAATAGTGAAAAATTTCATACTTTGAGTCAAAATATTATATTTGGGAAAGGTCCAGGGAAATCATAGTCTCATCTGGTAAAGAAAGTGAGTGATTAAACTGTTAACTAATTTTTAAAAAATGAGGTGTTACTATTAGGTAAAGAAAGTTATATTCTTTTGTGGATTATTATCTGGTTTTCAAAATAACTCCCAAGGCATTTTAAATATATTTCAGTCAGTGAGGTATGCTTGTAATAGGGCTAAGGATTCTCAAGCTGAGTTATTTGAAGAATAATTTCAGAACGAGTTTGGGTATGTTGAGTACAAAGCCAGAATCATAGTGTTTATTGTTTTAACTTACAGAGAGAGAGAAGTAGAGGGATATTGATGTCTAGTGAAAATCCATTGGTGATTTTAAGATATGGGATCAACATATAATGACATTTTTATAGAAAAGGGAAGAGTCAAGTTTCTGTTAGAGTTATAGTACCTACCAGAAGTCCAGAGTTGAGGTGATGTGTACTTGGATCAGTCACTTTAACATGTTTTAGTATCTGCTTTTTCTCCTAAAGGTGAGGCTATGTTTACTTTTGGAAGATGAACCAAAATATTACTGTTCCAAGTGACAAACATGCATGTATACACATCATGGGGTGAATGTGAGGTTCAAATGAAATATATATGTGAAAAAGCATTTGAGAACTCTGATGCTCAACAAATATATTGTAATTTTAGGGAAAATATTTTATGATGAAAAATTAGAAGTGTTTAGATAGAATAAAGCATTTAGAAGAATAAAGATACTGGACTTCATTCTGCTTGTTGACTTTCTTGAAACATTAAGTAGTTATTTTTTTGCATAAACAAAACATAACTTTTGTCTATAATTTTTGACTTTTTGTCATAATTTTTTCTATATGTAAATGAAATAGAAATAATACTGCCTTTGATTTATCACATGGAAACACAAATGGAAATAGTAGAAACATCTGGAGAGAAAGGCCTTGTATAAAGTAGAAGTTTCTCTTTTTTTTTTTTTTTAAGGTTTATGTATTTATTTTGGAGAGAGAGAGAGAGAGAGAGAGCATGCGTGAGCAGGGTTAGGGGCAGAGGGAGAGGGAGACAAGTCCTGAAGCACACTCCCCACTAAGCAGGGAGCCCAAAGCAAGGCTCCATCCCAGGACCTTGAGATCATGATCTGAGCCAAAATCAAGAGTTGGCTCAGCGGTTGAGCATCTGCCTTCGGCTCAGGGAATGATCCCGGAGTCCCAGGATCGAGTCCTACATCAGGCTCCCTGCATGGAGCCTGCTTCTCCTTCTGCCTGTGTCTCTACCTCTGTCTCTCTCATGAATAAATAAATAAAATCTTAAAAAAGAAAAAAGCTCTGACTGCTTAACCGACTGAGCCACCCAGGTACCTCAAAGTGTAAATTTATCTTGTGTGAAGTGTCCAGACAAGTGCCTGGCATATAGTCAGTTTAAAATACATATTGTTTATTATTTATGTGCTTAGTATTCATGTACAATGGTTTGTCATTCAGTGTTGTACTTCTAAATTTACATATTTAGAACTCAGCTTTGAGCATACTTTCTAGTAAAAATACTGATATTTTATTTCCTTAATACATTAATTGCAATCGAGGAGATCCTAGAGAAGGGAAATATAACTTGTCTTCATCAACAGAAAATCCACCAAATAATGGCAAATATTTTCTTTAGTACATGAATTACTTTGAACACAAAAGAGTCAGAACAAAAGGCCCTAGCCTTACTTTTAGATTTCTAAATTACATATTGAAATTGGGGATATATTAATAGAAACATCATGCAAAATGCCCTGATGGATACTTTAAAGGATACTTTGTATTTGGCATGTAAAAATTCTCAGCCTCTGAAAGGATGAAAATCTGTCATTACTCTTTCTTTTCTATTACTGGGCCATACTGGTGTGCATTATAAATCAGCTCATTTTGCCCAGGAAGGATATTGAATAGTCTCTGTTCAGTTAGAAAAATGTCAGTAATATATCTTAGAAGTCAGACCTTTTCTGGTTCTCCAATATTCTTCAATGTGCACCCAGTGATTCTATGTCCTAGACTTCGCCATGTGAAAATTTAAGCTCTGAGATGCAGTGGGAAGGAGAGTGAGAGGACTTTGGGGACACTGGCATACAGCATGATGCCACAGAAAAGCTAAGCTGCTTTCCTTTTATAAAATCCAGAAGCTAGCTTTATTAAGGTTTCAGTGTACCAAGAAGGTAGAAGTGCTCACTACAGGCTAGATCATTACATATTAGCAGTTCTTCTTTCATCACATGGACTGTTTCCAAGATGTCTTGTCCTTTTTTTCTGAATCCAGTGGTAGAGGACTGGAACTATATTTTTATGGTCTGAGAGAAGTAGCTTATACTTTACTTCATAGACATATCATGAAGTGATCTACTAGTTGTCATGAAACCTGCACCTTACCTCTAGGTCTAGGTAGAGATATTCTGAATGGACATGTGTAAGAGAAAAAGCCTTATATATTTTAAATATATTTATAATATAAATATAATGTAATATTTATATGTTAACTTGGGTAGAGGTAATATATTTGCTATAATCAGCAAAATCTGAGCAATCTCTGTTAGGTAGAATCCAGTCCATGCAATGTGAGACAGTAACCAGTGGTTCTTGAACTTGGGATTAGTTAAAGGATTTATTTAGAAGCTTAAATCTTTTTTATTCATTCATTTGAGAAAGGGAGAGAGTGTGTGAGAGAGAGAAAGAGAGAGATCATTAGCAGGGGGCAGGGGCAGAGGGAGAAGCAGACTCCCAGCTGAACAGGGAGCCTGATGTGAGGCTCCATCCTGGGACCCTGAGATTATGACCTGAGCCAAAGGCAGATGCTTAACTAACTGAGCCACCCAGGCACCCTAGTATGTTTAAATATTATAACTGAATAATAACTATATTTATTTTATTGTAAATGGACTTAAAAAAATATTTTTTCTTATAAATTCTTCTCCATGGACCAATTATATTCCTAGGGACTGGAGATAATCTTTAGCTCCAGGGCTCAAGCAGGAGAGTGTTCTAATTGGATAGGACTGTCATTTTCTTTGTGTTGTCCTAGTTCTATTGTTGTCTAGTTCTTTTTCCTGAGAGTCTCATGGGAACCTACTTTGGGATTGTTCCTTTTTAGTTTCAGTTTTCTTTATTCTTTTCTTTTTTTTTTTTTTTTTTTTTTTTTAGTTGTTGTTATAAACCTCATCAAATTATAGTCTTTGTCAATTGGTTTATATAGACACTTTCCCTCACGCTATTACTCTGCAGAAAGCACTCCTGAATGCTTAAACTGATGAATCATTTTTGTGTATTTACTTGAACCAGTATCTCTCCAAACAGTTTTTCATTTGTGTATCTATGTTAATATACTTTTTGTTGTCTGCTTCCTCTAGGTCACTATGTGAAGGTATGGTTTATAATTCATTTACTTTGGTGGTAAAAGTGATTCATGTCTGAGAAGCAAGCTGAAAATGGATGCCCAGTAAGTCAGAAAGACTGTTTTTTGACCACAGCTATCAGAAAACTAAGGGTGTCTTAAACCATTATGATGTTTAATTTGATGGATAAGAAGCCCAGAGATAGACATTTAGAGAGTGGTTCACTAGCTAGATGATGCTCGCAAGGACCCAGGCACTTCAGTTTTTGCTCAAGATTTTGATCTTGTCCTTTGCTTCATTTATATCACAGAGAGCTGCTGTAGCTCCTGACATTAGTCCTAATGTGATGGTATCTAGAGCAGAAAGAGAGACAAGAGGGGCAAATGGGATTATTCCATGGGTATGTCTCTGTTTTTGAGACCAGAATATTTCTGGAAAGCAATTCAGATTTTTTTTTTAAGATAGTATTTTTCAGAATTATGTCTCATGGCCACCTTGAGCTACAGAGTGGCTGGGAAGAGTTTCTGTCATTTCTCAGACATTCTGACTTGGGACCAGGGATTGGCTATGGAACAGACAACTAAGATTCATACCAATTACAGTCATTGTGCTGACTGTAACACAGTCTGACTGCTGAATATCCTGTGCTACACGTAAACAGTCACTTTTCAGCCATAGCAGAGGGGCATTTCTAATATCTCTTAATTATCAGAAGAGTCACATATACTGAAGCTTTTATCCTTCCCACATTTCTAAAGGGGAAGTATTAATGGGTCATAAAGAACAGTAACATTATTTAATAGCAGAATTATATGGATGAATATAGAAATTTTCATGTACCAGAAGTGAGTATTTTGCTGTGTTCTACATATAAATGTGTGCTCAATAAATATATATTAAAGAAAATTGTGAGTAGAAATTTATCCAGCACTTGCATTTCTCTGAGTACCACTAGATAACTTCTCATTGCTGCAATTAAAGCAAACATTAAAACCCACACTTGATTAATGTGAAAACAAAAATGTTCTTTTAATAAAAGTAACCATTGAAGCCATTGATCACATGGGTGTATAGATCATAGAGGGTGATCCTCAGGACTGGAAGATAGGTGTGTGTTATAAATATCAAAGGATAAAGCTATTGTAAGAATTCCTTTGTCTCTCTTTCTCTCTCTCTCTCTCTCTCTCTCTCTCACACACACACACACACACACACATACACCAATACACCACACACACACATTTCACTGTTGGGTTTTGTGAGCAAGGGACATGAGAATATAAGAGGGGGTTGGGGTGCCTGAGTGACTCAGTCAGCTAAAGCGTCTGGCTCTTGGTTTCTGCTCAGGTCAGGTCATGATTTCAGGGTCATAGAATTGAGAGCCCTGTGTGGAATCTGTGCTCAGTGGGAAGTCTACTTGAAGACTCTCTCTCTCTGCCCCTCTCCCTACTCACTTTCTCCCTCTCTCAGTCTCTCTCTCTTAAATAAATAAATCATTAAAAATAAAAAAACGGGGGGTACCTGCGTGGCTCAGTCAGTTAAGCATCTGACTTTTAGTTTCAACTCAGGTCATGATCCCAGGGTCCTGGGGTGGAGCACCCGGCCAGGCTTTTTGCTCAGTGGGAAACCTGCTTCTCCCTCTCTATCTGCCCCTCTCCCCACTCATTCTCTCTCTTTCTCTCTCTAACCCTCTCTCTCAAATAAACAGATAAAATATTTAAAAATTTAAAAGGGAAATTCCAAGGGAGATGCAGACCAAGAATAAATGGATAGAAAGTTTGGAGATATTAACCAGTGCAAAGGCCAAGCTGTTCTATAAATAAGTGGAATATATAATAAAGTATGTTCATTGAGCAGTTTCTTTACAGATATTTATTTGCTTGGCTCACATGGCTAGAGGTTTATATGGGATGAAGAAGAGCTTAATGATCTTAAAGATAAAGCTAGGTATTACTATTCTGTTTAAAATTTGAGGAATTTAGGGGGCTAACTGTAAGGCTAACTGTATGTAATCTGGGCAGGTATTTTTGAGTTAATTAACAGTGTGTTCTCTGCAATTTTTGAGGAAAGAGCATAAAAACTAAATTTGTGACTTATAAGGAATAAGCACCTATATTAATATATGTAGGTTTGAATTTTTAAGTTAAGGTTTTAAATTTTATCTTCACTGTCTAGAATATTTTTAGAAAAATGGCAACATAAAAATCATAATGGTGACTTTAATTTAATTTAATTTATTCATGAGAGATACAGAGAGAGGCAGAAACACAGACAGAGAGAGAAGCGGGCTCCCCGCAGGGAGCCTGATGTGGGGCTTGATCCCTGGACCTGGGATCATGACCTGAGCCAAAGGCACATGCTCAACCACTGAGTTACCCAAGTGTCCCTATAACTTTAAAAATGGCGTCCAGTATTCACTTTTGTCCCTAAATGAGTAATGAGAGGGGATGAAAAGAAGATACTTACTTTCAAACTGCTTATTCAGATATTTATAAATACCTACCATGGATCAGATACTATTCAGGGGGATGAAGAAGACATAGGAATGAAAAATACAGAGAAGGCCTCATAGACCTTATACTCTGAGAGGATAAACAGATAATAAACAAATAGCAAGTACATTTATAGTAGATCAGATGGTCTTAGGTTCTTGTGGAGAAAAACAGAGATAGCTGTTGTGAGTGGGTGGTGGTGATTATTGCCATTATTTGCAAGATGATCATGGAAATCCTCATGGTTAGGCACCTTGCAGATAAGTGTTCTGAGGGAGCTGAAGAAACAAGCTCTATGAACACCTGGGAGAAGACATTCTAAACACAGGAAAGTGAGGATGAAGACTTTTAAAAAATTTTTATACCATTTATATTTTGTAATATGATTGTCATTGTAGCAATAACTAACACCTCTATCATGTTATATAATTAACATTTCTTTTTAGTGCTTGAAATACTTAAGTTCTAGTCTCTTGACAAGTTTGATGATTATAATACAATATTGCTGTCCGTTTCATGATCCTGTGCATTAGATCTTTGGAACTTATTTACATACTACTCATTACAAGTTGCCCTTCAAGAACATCCATTCTACATCCCACCCCCTATATCCTGGTAACCAGATTTTATGCCTGTTTTTTGGCTTTTTTAGATTCCACAGATAGATGATATCATAAAGTATTTTCTTTATCTGATTCATCCCACTTAACATGACATCCTCAAGGTCTATGCATGTTGTCACTAAAGTATGAAGACTTTAAGTCAAAATAAAACTTGGCCTATTTAAGTAGCACATAGCAGGAATACACAGGTATGTCTGCCTATAGATCTGTTGTTAAACACCAGTCCTTTATTCAAGCACTGGTGAAATGGGCTTTCTTACAGAAATTCTGTCCTGGTTCTGTCTAGATCTTTTCTTTATTCTCAAAACCAATTCTTTGTTACCCACTGATTTTCTTACCGTAATAGTTTTGAGTACTTACTGTGTGCTGGATATGGTGCTAAATGATTTACACACGTATCTTACTTAATGATTTTATCAGTCTTTAAGATTCACCAAGATTAAGTTGTTCAATAACAAAGCCAATGAGTGGCTAAAACAGAATTAGAACTTCTCTTCTTAAGTGTCTCCACACTCCAAACTAATTCATTAAAGCTCAGATTGAACTGGTAATTTTATTATATTTGGTATTTTGCACTAACTGAAAAAGATCTTTCCATGTCTATAGTTTAACTTTCACATAAACTTCATAATTTGTGCAGGTATATGTTTCCTAAATTATATTTTTTTTGGAAAGCTATTCCAAAAGAATTTAAATAATTTTTATATGAAAAAATGAATCCATGGCCAAGTAATTTTTAGAAACACTAGTTTGTAAAATGGTAAGCTATTTGAAAGTAAATCTCCCAGAGTCTTTCAAATGGTAATATGCATTGAACATCTTCATGAAGTGAATGTCATGAAGTAAATTATTTGATTATGGAAGTGCTGTTTATGAAATACCTATAAATATCTCAGTGAACTACTTTGTATTGAATACAGTTTTTGAAATAATGCTTTAGCTCAGATCCCACTATCCAAGTCCATTCAATGAAGGGAATTTATTATGCTTCCCCAAGAATGCACTCTGGTTGTTGCTTATAGCAAAATACCTTCTTTTCCTATGCTTCCTCAATTTGAAAGAACTCCTGTAATTTGAACTTAGGTGGTAAAATATAACATCTAGGATGAATGACGTCTAGAAGCTTTCCCTTCAAAATTGAGAAATCCCTTAGCATTGATGTGTAGGTTATGCTTACAACTATCCATCTCTTTTATTTCTTCTTATGATTTTTAGTAGCTGGAAATAAAGAGAATATAACAATCTGTGTTCTTCTTTACTGTTTGCTGTTTAACCATTTCTTGTCTATCTGTGTACAGTTTGGGTTTTCTCAACTGGATTGGATAGTCACTGACAAGCTTCAAGTAGGTCTGTTCTAGTCCCAAAGCATTGTCACTGTTTCCTTTGAGAACAAACACTGTTATATCTTTGGCTCGTAAATGAGCCTTCTTTCTGTTCATTGGTGTTACCTGTTGGGGCTTTGGTGTAATTTAAGAATGGGAGAGAGGAAATACAGGAGAAATCTCCAAAATTTACTATATCCTTTTCTTGAGTTTTACTTTCTAAAGGTTCCAGTTAGCTTGAGAAGTCTTAGTTTCAAAAACATCTTTTCATTCTGCAGGGTCAGCAGAACATAAAATGGTGCCCTGAATCATCATTCCATTTTGTTTTGCATTTTCTAGAGTTAAGAGTGCCCTGAGACTAATACTATTTGTTGGAGCAAGTTGGCTGGGATAACTTTTACTTTCTGGGATAACTTTTACTTTCATTTCTCTAGGCTCTTCTTTGGGAAGTATGAGAGCTTCCACTTGTAGTTTTTCTCTGTGCTACCATGGCATAGTTGTCTCATGGTCCCACACTCACAGTGCCACCTAAAAAGAAACACTTGGGTACAGGATACTGGGATCCAAGGGCTTAGGGAGATTTCCACAGATCCATATACTTTCCCTTGTACACATATTCTGGGTATAAACCCCATAAAATTTAGTGGTAGGAAATTTCTGTTCATTCTACTCAAGAAATGTATGAAAAATCCACACTCTCTTTTCTCATTCAGATTTTAAGAGTGATTCATATTAAGATGGCAAGGGCTGTACACCTCAGAGCCATAAGGTAAACAGAGGCTCACACCTGTGTCTATAAGTGGTAGCTGTTGGAAGGACCCCAGCACAGGTCCAAGGCAGCAGCCCCTTGCTGGCCTACTTCAGTCAGCATGGACGTGGCCCTGGACTGTGGCAACTAGTCTTGTTGGCCAAAGCTCTCTCTGGCAGCAGCTTTCAGCAGGTCAGCTGATAGCTGATAGTTCTACTGAGAGGACGACAGTGCTAAAGAGCCCACAGTTCTTTCAAAAAATATCCCCCAAGCCCTCTGAAGTTGTATCAGCAAAGCAGATCCATGCCAAGTGCTTCACTCCTATCCTCCCACTCAATTCCCTTTTGCTCATCAAAGCTGTTGAATTTTTGAACTGGAAAAAAGTGTCTCTAAGCTCAACTCCTTATTTTGAGGAAGAAATACAGGCTTCAGAGACGTGTTCTGACTGCTTATTGTTATATAGAGAATCCAGTTTAAACCAAGATATCCTATCACTACCACCCTCCCCACCCAAGTCCAAGGCTACATCTACAAGTTATCTTTGCTGCAAAATGCTTTGAACACAAGCCCTGCCACATCAGTTCAGGTTCTTTGTTGTAAGCAAAGGAAACTGATCTGACTTAGCCAAACAGGGAAAAGGCATACACGGGGGAAATAATGGATTGCTCAGAGAATTAAAAGGATATTAGAAAAACCAGGCCTTAGGAGAGACAAAACTTGGGGACCTACAGGGACATCAACCTGAGAAACTTGAGGCCCAAACCTCTGGGGGCTGCTTTCTCCCCTGTGGGCATGTCATCTTTAGAGTTAAAATCTCTGTGAAGCGTCTCTTTAGCTGAGCTCAGCTCATGTGCCCACCTCTACATAAATGTTTTATGTGAGAGAAAGATAAATTTTATTTTTATTTTGTGAGAGTGATTTACTGTGATTGACAACCCCATCAGAACCCATGACATGAAAGAGCATCAGTTTACCCATAAAAGGGATGGAGAGAGGTACTGCTTGCTGATGCCTGAAGGTGAAGAAGGAGTGCTGAGTAGATCAAACCAAGAAGTGTATCCTTAAAAAAAAAAAAAAAAAAAAAAAAAAAAGATTTTATTTATTTATTCATGAGGGACACAGAGAGAAGCAGAGACACAGGCAGAAGAAGAAACCGGCTCTCTGTGGGGAGCCTGGTATGAGACTCGATCCCAGGACCCTGGGACCATGAACCAAGCCAAAGGCAGACCCTCAACCACTGAGCTACCAAAGTGCCCCTAAGAAGTGTATCCTACTGACATTCATACAAGTGGAGCCAGGGGGCAACTCTGACTAAGAAATAGTTGCTAAAGTCACTGCACTCTGGCAGTGGTGCTCTTTTCTGTTCACTTCCTTTTCCTTTCTCCTTCATTTCCTTTTCTATTGTGGTCCTTCTCGCTCTTCTTTTTCATTCTCTGTTGATATAGAAAAAGGTGCACCTCCTCTTCACCATTAACAAGTATGACTGCATCAGAGTAGAAGGTGAGTTGAAGAGGAGAGTCAGGAGTGTGTGCTGAGCAAATACAGATTTTTGTTTGTTTAAAAATCAAGAACATAACGATGGACTAGTCCTGTAGATTTCTGGATTGTCAAGTGCTTATGTCCGTCCCTTATGCCATGCTCCTCTCTTTGTCTTCTGACCCCTCAGAAGAGCAGATGAAGAGTCAGAGGCAAGTGCTCTTGTCATTCCGTTGCCACTCGAGTTGAGAAGCAATTTTGATTTGAAAAGATACAGAAAATACAGACATTACTTAGGAGATGGGGACACAGAGTATTCCCAGTTTACCAGTGGATAATGTAGGCAGGTTATTTTCTAACATTGGGATATCTTGCCATGTGACTTAGTCTGATAATATTGAAGAAGCAGAAAAAATGCTATGGGCATGCAGATAAAATTGCAATACTGTACTTCTATTCATTTGACAAAATGAGTAAGTCTAATCATCTGTGACTTTCAAAAGCACAAACTAGGGTAATGTTTTTTGGCCATTGTTAATGAATTATTAAATGATCACCATTATTGTTTTACTAAAAGTTGATTCTTATTAAATACTACATCCATTAACCCTAAGATAATGTCTTAATGTTTAATTCTTTGTCTCAGTAAGATTTAGAAAATCCAACAATAGAGTCCTTTTTCAAAAAAAAGAAAACTGTAGACACTTTAAAGTTTAAAGGAAATAAAGTAGCCTCTAAGGAAGGGGGACTGGAGTGTCCTGCTTTGAAAATACTCACTACTCTAAGTTGTTCTCCTTTGAAATATATTGCATAGATGGGGAAATATATTTGACTGGCTACATTAGGCCTATATTAAATCAGGCTGTGCGTTTTACCTTTTATTTCTCTGTTTCTAAGACCACATGAAGTATTAGAGAAAAAGTTTTCCCTCTGCCAAAAGGAGTCTAAGTGGATGGTAGATTATTGTCATGTAGGTAAAATGTTCTACATTAAAGTATTACATCCCTTTAAATCTTTTATAAGGTGGAGTAAAGTAAAATGTATTCATCTGGGAATTGAAACATTATGAAGTATTCAGAGGAATCCTGCTGCTCAGATGAGAGAGTTGAACATTAATTTATTCACTCTTTGAATGTATTTAATTTTCTTTGGGAACATTTAAGCACAGTGGACTTAGAGGATGATAGCATGGAAACAATGTGTATATACTGATTTCTTCTTTTTTATTGAAACAAAATTACATAACATTCACCATTTTAACTGCATTAAAATATACACTTGCATGGCTTTTAGTATATTTGTAACAGTGTGCAACTATCATCACTAATTCTAGATCATTTCTTTTTTTTTAAGATTTATTTATTTATTTTAGAGAGAGAGAAAGAGACAGAGAGCTCAAGCAGGAGGGAGGGCCAAGAGAGAGGAAGAGGGAGAGACAGAGACGGACACAGAGAGAAAGGGAGAGAGAAGCAGACTTTGTGCTGAGTGTGGAGCCCAACTTGGGTCTTAATCTAAGATCATGACCTGACCTGAAATCAAGAGTTGAATGCTTAACTGACTAGTCATCCAGCCCCTACATCTAGCCCCTGTAGAACATTTCTATCACTCAAAAAATAAACCGTATACCCAATTCTCTCCCTAGTCATCTGGCAACCCCAAATTTAATTTTTGTTTTTATGGATTTGCCTAATTTGGGCATTCCATAAGTGGAATCATACAATATATAGCATTTTGTGTTTGACTTCTTTTAATTAACAGCATTATCAAAATTTATCCATGTTGTAGCATGTGTCAGTACTTCATTACTTATTATAGCCGAATAATATTCTGCTACATGTACTACATTTTGTTTATTCATTCATCAATTGATGAACACTTGAGATATGTATACTTTTTCTGTTACAAATAATGTTGTTATGAATATTCATGTACAAGTTTTTGTGTGAACACGTTTTCAGCTTTCTTGGGTATGTACCTAGGAGTAGAGTTTTTCATTTCCTCCAGAAATGTATAAGGATTCCAGTTTTTCCACAATCTCCCCAACATCTGTTCTTTCCCTTTTTCTTTAAATTATAGCCATCCTGGACAGTGTCTCATTGTGGTTTTGATTTACACTTCCATAATAACTAATGATGTTGAGTATATATTATTTTAATCTACACTTTTATGCTAAATGAAGTAACAAATGTAATTGAATGGAAAATTCAAACAGTATATATAAATTAACATTATGATGAAACCATCATGTCACCATGCTGCAATTTTAAATCTGTAACATTCATGTGTATATTTCCTTTAGATCTCCAATTACATGTATGTATATGCACATATGAAAACAGTCTCATGGAAGACTGAAATGGGCCTTACTATCAAGGATTCTCAGCTATGACAGACACCTGAGCTGTTTCTGGGAAGAAACAGATCTTTCAGGAATTGTTAGAAGCCATCTGAATACTAAATGCAAGAAGTGTCCTAGGTATAAAAAGTAAAATGGTTGATTGCTTTCAATACTTCTAACCTTCCAATCATGAATCACTTTTCTCTCCTGTAGTGTTCCATTTCTTTTCTTTCTCATGAAACTTTTATACATCTGGTGTCCCTGGTTTCTCCAATTTTCTTTCTAAATTTACTCTCTTAAAAGAATCTTATTGCTACTATCTATATGTTAAAGTGAATGTAATCCAATGCATTACAACTGCAACAAGAACAAGGAGTCAAGATTAGTAAAATAGTTTGGTTTGCTGCTAGGAGTAAGTGGACTCCAACTCTCATGCTTGTTTTCTCGGTGTTCTCTTAATGATTTTTGTCTCTTCTATTCTTGACTGGTTGTCAACTGTCACCTGATTTTTCTTTGTGTTCTGAGTATAACTGTCTGCTTTCAAATATGGGCACTGAAGCTCTATTCTAAAAATCTGTTGAAAAGGTGTTTAAAATAATAGCCAGTAGTTGCTTAATGGTTTCCTTTATAAGATTACTTTAGGGCTTTAGAAGATGGATTCTGTTATGACTGTTTTGACTGTTTAGTTATTTCTCCCTTTCTGTTACTAGGTTATTTTTGGATACATGACACCTAGTATTTGATTGCAAATATTCCAATGACCTCGGTTTTTAAAATCATCTCCCTAGTGTGGACTTTTGATACCTCAGTTTTAGGAAACAGACAGTTTAGATTATAAACTAGCAGAGTTTAACTAGGGAAATTTTCAGACAAGGCTACAATGGTCTGATATCCCAACAAAACATATACTGCTCTGCTACATGGCTGATCTTATGTCTATTTTGAGTAGTATGAGCCTGATGTTGTTAATTACCTCTTTTAGCAGATGTTTGTTGACAGTTAATATACTCTATTACTTATCTTTTTCAAAAGCAATGATAGATCCTGGGTTGCCCTCTTAATAGCATACTTGCAGATCTAAGAAAAAGAAAAAGCTGCTCTTACTTTTTAACACTTCCACCTCACAGGATGCATCTGAGTTGTGATAAGTGTTACTTTGGGGCTTAGATTAATATGTTTTCCTATATTTTTGCTTACTTAAAATTGCTGTTATGAAATAGAGTATGAATGCCTTTTATTTCCTTAGTCAGATGTAAACCAATCATTTATTAACTACTATTGTTTATCTTGGTTACCTTGTTTTATTGTCTCTTTACTCTGTTCAGTCAGTGATGTCTCTATAGTCAATTTGGGGACGCTTCCTCTTTTTCTGAAGGAAAAAAGGTGCTAATGATTGATTTAGGGAAACTGTTTTAAATATTACTATTTATAGTAAAGCTATTTTGTTTTATCCTACATAAATACTACCTGGTATTTTGTTTCTATTCTCCACCCTCTTATCCAGGAAACTACCAGCTTTTACTTGATGGAAAGAAATAATACTGATGATTTGACTCATTGGTTTGTCATTTAATGAGTTCAGATAAAAATTATGAGTAGCCTAAATCATGTCTGAACAATTTAGAAACTGTTATCTCCAAGGAAAATAAAGTAAAATCCTTTGACAACAATTTACAGGTTGTGTGGAGAAGTTGCTATGAGTAATAGATTGGCAAATGAAAATTTTATTTTCCCAAGGGTTACATCTCCTCCCATATTTCTACACATGTGTTTCTCCCACCAGTTCATCTGACTGCATGTGCAGGTTTCAAACTGTGTATGGTTACTACATCGTGTTTAATGACTAAAAGCTTCATATGGCCAAGCACAGTGAGGCACCGATGAACATCTAAAAGATGGAAGATATAAACAAGGAGTGAGTATGACTTGGAGGAGGCTTAGGAAACTGTAAAGCCATGCAAAGAATAGCAAACTAGACATGAAAAATAGATAAGGAAAGGTATCAAACTGAAGAAATAATGTTACCAGGCAGAGAAAGAGTGAGAGTGAGAGAGAGAGAGAGAAGTGCAAGGAGGGTGAGATGCTAAGGAATTATCATGCATGAAGATGTAGGTGAAAGATAAGGAGAGAAAAAAGATTCTTTTGCCTAAGTTGTATGTCATTGACCTAAACTGGTCATTGGTGTCACTAATAGTGAAGATTGACTTCTTAAGGGTTTTTTTCCCCCCTCGAAGTTTAGACTCTGAAATATATATATTTTCTGTTCTATTTTTTCTCCTCCATTTGCATGTGAAATTTTATATTCTAGGTCATGTTTTCTTCACAAAGCTCTGAATCATTGGGAACGAGTTTTTCTTTTAAAAGTTTAGATAATAAGAAAAAATAAATAATGAAACAAACTGCTACTAAGTCTTAGGACAATAGTTCTTTCAAAATACAAAAATGTAATCCTGTAAAGCTGATATAAATAGATGTACCAGATATCAGCTAGGATCTTCACTTTTACTGAAGCAATATCATGTGTAATATCATCCTCTAAGTCTACACCATTGATTGTAACTGCCAGAGCTAATGATATCTGTAAGTGTGCATTAAAGTTTTAGGAAGACAGTACATTATAGTGGTAATAGCATATGCTTTGGCATTAGACAGGCTTTAGTTCAAATTCTGATTCAGTCACTGTTTGTATAACTTTGGGCACATTTCTTAATTCTTTGAACCTCCATTTACTACTCTGTAAAATAAATACATTTGTAAAGCATACACAGTTCCCTGTATGCAGTAACTATTCATAAATGTATATATTATTATGACTGTTATCATTCTATTTTTCTCCTCTATTTAAAAATAATTAGTAATTCTTTTCATTTTTCACTTTTCTATACTGCTTTTTTGACACTCTTTATTTTCATTTATGTACCATTTAGCAGGGTTTTTGATGAAAGAGATTCATCAATTCTAGAACCATGGGACTGAAAAAGACCTTAAATGGCCACCAAATCTATCCCTGTTTCAAAATAATGGAATATCTGGATATTTAAGACAAAAAGAGACTGGTCTCTTTGCATAATTTAAGAACAGAATAGTTATGACCTCTTTTGGTAATGCCATGTAAGATATTCTTTATGTGTAGTCTAGGTTTCTTTTTATTCAATCACTCCATTTAAAAGGAAAAGTGTTACACTCCTATTTATATAACAATTCCTGCTTAAGTTGTAAATCCTTTATAACTGACTCAGACCATGTGACACTGGGTGGCTCGGTGGTTGAACATCTGCCTTCAGCTCAGGGCATGGTCCTGGAGTCCTGGGATCAAGTCCCATATCAGGCTCCACTCAGGGAACCTGCCTCTCCCTCTACCTGTGTGTCTGCCTCTCTCTGTGTGTCTGTCATGAATAAATAAATAAAATCTTAAAAAAAAAAACAACAACTGACTCAGACCTGGCTGAATGTCCTTTACGTTTCATATAGTTGGTTCTGCTTTAAGTTAAAATGTAGGGAGTCACAAAAGATCACTGCTTATGACATAACAATGAAAACTAAACTGGGTAAACTAAAAATGTATATATTTTCTTTAAAGCCATTAAAGAGCTATGAATCCAATTGAACTTTCAATGATTATGAGTGTGGTATCATGGCATATTGGAATCCCATGAAGATACAAACACAGAGTTTATCCACCCTACCTTCCAATACTCTTCTGCAGTATTTCTGCTGAATAAACAGCTGCATGGAAACTTGGGAGCTAGGCTGGAAAACAAGAGATTTCATGAGGTACCTAGATCCCAGATTTCTGTGGAAGGACACACTTAATTCTACCTTTAAGACACTTAAAACCAGAAATGAACTAAAACCAGTTGAAGTAGAAAATCAGCCCCAATGGTGTTCAATTCCTTATTGAGTCAAAGAGATCAGCCCCTCTAGATGTCTGCCAAAGAAAAGAGGAGCTGTTTCTGTAGGAAATATCACCTTTTTCGGTCTTGACTATTGTTTCTTACACAATGACTGATAAAAAAAAAATAAAAACTAAAAAACATGACAAAAGCAGGAATATAGAGCTCATAATAAAAATTAAAAACAGAAGCACACTGACAAAGATATTGGAATTAGTAGGAAAGGACTTTGAAATGGATGGCCTTTGAAAAAGTGGCCAAAATGGATGAAAAGATGAAGGATGTCAGCAGAGAAAAGGAAACTTTAAAAGAAGAACCAAATGTAAGTTTTGAACTGAAAACTATAATACTTGAAATGAAAAATATTCAGTGGGCTTAAGAGCAGATTGGACAGAACAGGACAAAGAATTAGTGAACTAGAAAATATGTCAGTAGAAATTATCCAAACTGAAGTACAGAAAGAAAAAAGAATGAATTTAAAAAATAACAGAAGAGCATATCAGACCTTTGGGACAAAATCAAATGGTCATTCATTAAATTAGAATTCCAGAATGGGAGGAGAAAGTGGGACACATGTTTGAAAAGTAATGGCCAAGAAGTTTCAAATAAATTAAAACTAATACTTCACAGATTCAAAAAACTCAGTGAATCACAAGCAGGGTAAATAGAAAGAATACACACAGAGACACATCATAATGACTTTGCTGAAAACCAAAGATACAGGGAAAAATTATAAAGTAACCACGGAGAAAAGAAACAATACATTCAGATGAACAAGATAGGAAGAAAGACAACTTGTAATCAGAAACAACAGAAGCCAGAAAGTAATGGAAGGACATCTGTAAAACGGTGAAAAGGAAAAAAAAAAAAAACTATTATAACTTAGAATTCTATATCCAGCAGAAATAGTCTTCAAAAATGAGAGTTAGCTTAAGACTTTTTTCAAACATACACAAAAGCTGAGAGAATCTACCACTAGCAGTTTATATTGTACATATTGTTTACCCTTGAACAATGTGGAAGTTAGGAGCACTGACTCCTTGCATAGTTGAAAGTCTGTGCAAAACTTTTGAGTCCCCCAAAATGTTAACTATTAATAGCCTACTTATTGACTGGATGCCTTTTCAATAACAGGAGCAGTTGATTAGCCCATATTTTGTATGATATATGTATCATATACAGTATTCTTTCAATAAAGTAAGCTAGAGAGAAGAAAATGTTATTAAGAAAATTACAAGGAAGACAAATACATTTACAATACTAAGTATAAGCTGCATATAAATTGACCCAAGCAGTTCAAACCTGTGTTGTTCAAGGGTCGACTGTAATAATAAAGGACGTTCTTTGTGATAAAAAAAACGGTCCCAGATAGAAGTCCAATTTATAGTAAGCAATAAAGTATATTGTAAAAGATAAATATTCGGTAAATAAAGAAGACTTCCTAAACTATTTCTTTAAAAGACTATTGATTATCTAAAGCAAATATAATTACAAAGAACTAAAGAACTCTAAGGTTTATAGTTTATATAGATGCAAAATGTATGAGTATAATGTCACAAAGGATGTAATAAGACAAATGGAATTATGCTATTGTAAGGTTGTTACATTATTTATGAAGTGATATAATATTAATTAAAAGTGTCCTGTGATAAATTAAGGATGCATATTGTAATCACTACAGAAACTACCTAAGGAATAATGTAGTGACACAGCTAAGAAGTTAATAGAAAATATGAAGTGTAATGCAAAACAGAAATACTGGAAATATTTTGCTCAAAGGATGTCAGGAAAGGGTAAAGAAAAAAATCCTGATAAGGCAAATAGAAAACAAATAGATGGTAGGTTTAAACCCAACTATATTAATAGTTACATTAAATGTAAATGAACTAAATGATCCAATTAAAAGGCAGAGAAAGCCAGATTATGGAGAAAGTACATCAAAATAAAATCCAAATACAGTGATTTACAGCATACATCTTAAATATAAGGACAGAGCTAAACTGAAAATAAAGAGATGGAAAAATACACTATGTTAACATAAATCATAGAAACCTGGTGTGACTGTATCACCACCAAACAATTTATATTTCAGAGCAAATAGATGAAGGCAAAGGGAGATCATAAATGAAACTCAGTATTTTATAGACATAAAACTATCAATTTATCATGAAGACATCACAATTGTATCTTGAGTATGCACCTAATAGCAAACCTTCAAAATTTCACATAAGTCTTTATTATTCCTCCTTTCATAGACTCCTTCATCTAGTAGTTCTATAATCTTAATGCTAATTTAACCATCACTGTCACCAGGGCTCATGCCTCTGTGGAGTACAATACTATTACCCAGACAGGAAAAGGATTATTTGATGTGTACCTGTTTATCTATTTATTTATTCCCTAATAGAAGTCATCTAGTGCAGTGGCATGTCTGCCAGGAATTAGAGACCTGGGTTCAAGCCTTAGCTTTGCTGGTAACATCAGACAAGTCACTGAAATCACTTTGAGCCTCAGTATCCTCATGGGGAATGGGGATGGATGTACTTACTCTGCCTAATTTTTAGACCTTTTAGGAAGCTTAAATCAGGAAACATATGCAGTGCTGGATACATAAGAGACATTGCTGTGAACACAATAGTGAGCTTGTTTTTTAGGACCTGTCTAATTCTGGCTCATGTGCAGCTGGTAACCCCAGCTGCCTTTTCCTTATTCATCAGGTTTAGTCTATTTTTATCTTGAGTACTTTACAGATGGAACTAAAGGAGACCGATAAACCTCTATGAGGAAGCTCAGAGGGTTCTGCCCTTTATTTTATACCTCTTATATTCACCCAAGAGGGAAATTTGAAGATTCTAAACAGTATAATTAAACCAGGAGGCAAGTCCTATTCTGAGATCTGGTTAAAGATTTCACAAAGAAACAATGGAAAGCATTTAATGTAAGGATTAAAATTTTTGATCAAATTTTAAAAAATGTATTATTTTTTACCTAAAAAGTGGTTTTCCATTTGGTTTTAGAGAGAAACTGTTATCCATGTGTAAAAAGAATAGAATTTTTGTGTGGATTGTCTTTTATGGAAGTGTATTTTTTAGGGATAAAATTTTCCTGGAATGAGATGAGGTTACCAGAACAGGTTTCTTTGGCATGTAAGAAAATTTTAGGACTATGTGAAACTACAGTCTTAAGATTTGGGAGGTTTGAAATTATTTAATGTATTCATATTATACATTAAGGGTTGGTAATTAAGGTATATCTTTTAAAAATAATTAACCAATATAAATGTTATTTGAAAGTTTCCTCATCTGTAAAATGGGGATAATAATACCTGCCTGATAGTATTGTTATGATGATGATGACATCAGATTATGTTTGTAAATAATTTAATACAATATGTAGCAAACATATGCTAGATTAAACTAATAAAGTGAAAATTAAACTTTCCACTGAAATGGAGTATAAGAAGTTTTATCATTTCCATCTGAATTTACTTAATCTCTGTATAAATGACTAGTTTTAGACCAGCAGATTACCTTTGGAAAATTTACTGAAAAAGTCATCTCTTTATCACAACATCCATTAACACGAGACTGCAGTTCTGGCTTAGTCAAGAGGCTTTGCTACATAAAAATGCTGCTATTGACTATTAATGAATGCTTATTCCATATTATTGTCTCCACAAAATAGAATCTATTTTAATAACTGAGGTGAACCACAATTTTTTTAAACAAGAAATGAGTTTCTATATTCAATTTCTTAAACTAACCAGGCACTCTGCATATAGCTTTAATTAAGTTATTTGCCTAGAGGCCAATCAATAATTAATTTCCCCTTTCAAAAGCTATGACTTGGATGTTTCTCTTAAAGCATGCCAATTAAAAATAGAAAAGCCAAACTATAAAAAATAGATATGTTTATTGACAAGATAGAAGATGTTGCCAGACCTTTTAACAAGCTCTTTGAAAATACTGCTTTATTTGAAAAGAAACCTTAATTACTCTTGATCATGGCACTTAAGTCTTATCATTATATCCCTACTTGTTAATATATACTCAGCTCATGGTGATAATTTCCTCATAGCTTGTGGTTATTAGAGAGAATCATAATAGATGATTGATAAACTTGTTATGAGTTGAGTAAGAAGGAAAGAACAGCTCTGAATTATTCTTACTAATTTAACTCCTATATTTTAGATAACTAGTGATAAGCTGGTTGCCATGAAGTATTTACTAATATAAAATGGTAAGTTTCGGCACACTTTACTAACAAATCCGAAACTGAGTTTTGAGAGAAAGGAAAATGGGACTCATATTCTCTTTCATTTCCCAAACTATGAGTTTATCTAAAATATAATGCTAACAGTCATTCTCCCACTTGCTCACCTTGTTCTAAACACCACTGGCCACCTTGTTGATCTTACACAAGCCTTGAAGCTTTGCATTTGCTGTGCTCTCTGCCTGGCATGCTCTTCCCTTGGATATTTGTCTTAATTCTTCACTTTGCTCAATGTCATTTTCTCAGAGTTGCTTAATCTGATCCCTCCTACTTAAATTTACACACTACAATGCCCCCAATTGCCTTTAATCTGCTTTGTTTCTTTCTACCATGCTAAACTAGTCATCTTCCAATGTATTTTAACATATTTGTTTATTGTAGACTCCATCAAATGTAGACTCCAGGAGGCCAGGGGGTTTTGCTTACTCTACCCATGCTATATTTCCAGTACCTAAAATATTGTCAGATACCTGACAGTGAAAACTGGATAGATATTTGTTGAATAAATGAATAGATGCATCAATAAATGTAGAAGTCAATAGATAGTAGTAGATAGATTCAACATCCTAGCTTAAGCACCTAGAAATGATTTTGTTTGCCTGATTGCCTAAAACCTGGACTCACCAATGGAATGTGCCAAATGAAGATAAATGCCAGAGGATGGTATCTTGTAGAATGAGAAATACAAAGAATTTAGGGAGATTTGGTATCTTCCAGCTTGTTCTTCAAGAAGCTATAGGAAACACATTCCTCACTAGACACTAGGAAATTCACTAGTGAAGGGAGTGCAGCATTCTTGTAAAAGACTTAAGTGGTTATCATCTCTATGCTGGGATAATAACACCACATACATTGGCCTTCCATGTTGACTGAGGCCAGATAGCACTCAACTGAAAGCAAGATGATGTGGTTCCCAGGGTAATTGGCAGGGTGAGAGTGATGATAATAAAGTTTAACATACAGAAAACTTCAGAAGTGGCTAATTGATCCTTGGGATTCCAGAGCTGAAATCACTGATATCTCACTAAGGTCTTTTTAAAAACCCTCTAGGATTGGTAGTGGCATGAGTGGACCACTACATTGGAAATTCATGGTCCCTCCCCTACTTGCCTAACCTGAATCAGATCATAGACTTAGAGTTCCTTAAATGAAAGGAAAGATTTGTCTTGGTGTGGAAGGACCCTGTAATAGTCTCAAATATATTTTCTTCCTAGTCTTTCTCTAGTATATTTATAGAGAGTGTATTATTGATGATTAACTTTATTGTCTGAACCATAGGTAGCAGAATACTGTCTTGTGACTGAACCTAGATAGAGAAGGACTGATTATCCTGCAGAGATAGCTATGATTACTGAATTATTGTGGGTATTCACTTTTGAGGACAGGTTGCTCATGTTTTAATTTTGAATGTCTATATTTTCTTTATGCTAGGTATGAGAATACTGTTGTTGCTATTGTTTACAATAGTATGTATAGGAAGAAGGTTGTGCTTGGGTGGAGAAGTCACAGATTGGATTATTGATGATAGTGTATCTTGTTCTCTCAACAATCACTCCTATTACTTTCTAGCTTGTGTTCTATATCGCTCATTTTTAAGTCTTCACACAACTCTTATCTCTTATTTATGAAATTTTCCCACTTTCTGAAGTTGTAAGGTTAGTTTCAAATCATAGTTTGGCTTATTATTAAGTAGTTTTGTATATGCTATTTTACCCTCTTTGAGATCATTTTATTTTTAGATGAGTATGTCATATTCCCATTTGTGTCATGCTCAGTAACCACTGGTCTGTTAATCTAATAGAACTGCCATTTCCATGGTATCTATTTCCACCTAATATTTCACACTCATTTATAATCTGGACAAGCAAAAGCTCAACAACTCAATCATAACAAACCAAATAGACAAGTCTTGACGCCCAAATTTTGCAAGTCTGGTAAAATGAAAATGCATCAGCATTTCTGGAAAGAGATCAAAGCGCTCATTCTTTATTTTATGAAACCAACCAGCAGAGGGAGCAAAAGAGATATTTAGGTGTTCCTATTTCTGCTTGCAGACCTTCTACTATGGTTGCTGTCTAGAGCTTGGCTATATTTTTAATATATATTCCCCCTAATCCCTAGGCAGAAATTCTGCTGTATGATCACCACATGCCTGTGAAGTCAATTCTAAGAGATTCTATCTGCACAATTTCTTTCTTCAAACTTGAATCCCATGAAAACCTCAAAAGCTACTGGGTGAAAAACCAGTACTAAAATTTTAGGACTTCTAAACTCTGTCTAGGTAGCTCAGGAACTAAAGGAGAGAGATTTTGAATGAATTAAAAACATTAGCGTTCCAGCTATTAGGATAAGTTATATTAATGCATTTTTGCAATGTTCTGTATTATATAAAATATTTTGAAAATTTTTCACAATATTCTAATGAGGTTTTACTACATTCAAAATAAAATTGTATTTTTTATATGATCAGGAAATAACAAAGAGAAGGCCCTCTGAAAAGAATCTTTTATATTCTTTTATATATATATGTGCGTGTATGTGTGTGTGTATGTAGTGCATATATAATATATATATTTCTACATTCCCATATAAAATGTGATTTAAAACATTATAATCAAAAGAGTTTCTCATTATCCTGGATATTTTGGTTTAGATAATTCTGTTAAGAATAATCATGAAGATGACCAAAGACTTGTGTCTTGTGTGTGATTTACAGTGTCCATTGCAAAAGCTTTAAAAATGTCATTGCTTGCATTCTTTGGATGAGTTCAATACGAGGACTCTTTGGATGTATATGCTCTTATTACCCAAATTGTCCCTTGAATTTAATGAAGTTTTATATATATGTATATATGTATATGTATCTACATATATATATTTGTATTTATATTTATTTATTTATTTTAGAGAGAGAGAGCACGTGAGCTGATGGGGTGGTGGGCAGGTAATGGGAGAGGAAGTAGAGAAGCAGACTCCCTGCTGAGCAGGGAGCCTGAAGTGTGGCTTGATCTCACAATTCTGAGATCGTGACCTGAATAGAAATCAAGAGTCTGACACTGAATTGACTGAGCCACCCAGTCACCCCTTTAATGAAGTTATATTAAAGTATAGTCACAAGGATGAAGATACAAAAAAGAAGAAAAATCTGTGATAATACAAAGCTAATATGAATTTAATATGAATCATTTTATTCATCTGGAGAGTATCAAAAGGAAAAGGAAGGATCATGGTCCATTTCATTATTTAAAAGAAGATAATTACAAATAATATCATTTGTGTAGTTTCCTTTGTATTGGGGTGTATAAACTCTTAAACCAACAATATGTGACACAAACTTTGGGAATTTCCAGGTATCATGGCATGGTGGACATCTTTATCATTCTTGTAATTCTTGGCTTTAGGTTGAATTATTTCCCATTGAGTTATTTGAGTTGATCTCCAAAAACAAGTCATATGGAGCTCTGTTACCAGGGACTCACCAACATGGGCTGTATTTGCACCAAAACCATGAAGAAGGTGGCCAGGGTCCTCACGGAGAAGTACCATACTCACCTGGGCAGTGACTTCTATACCAACAATCCCCTGTATGGGGAGATCATTACTATTCCTAACAAGAAGCTCTGTAGCAAGATTGGAGGGTATGTCAAATATCTGATGGGATGGAATCAGAGGGGCCTGGTGATGGGTATCTGCATCAAACTGCAGAAGGAGGAGAGAAAAAGAAGAGTTAATTATGTTTCTGAGGTCTCAGCTCTGGATTAGGAGATCATTGAAATAGATCCCGAGGCTCTTGAAATTTGGCAGTCTGCTCAGCCTGCAGGTCACTCAGCCTACAACTGGGATACATTTCAAAACATCACGTGGAGTTGTTTGAATCTTTTGGTTGTGCTGTAGTATCCTCCATAAACCTTGGGAGAAAAAAATTTTCATATAGAGGTTCCCCTGACTGAGGCTAATGAGATTATTTTTATGAGGAGTAGATTGGATATGTGTATGTGTGTATGCATGTGTGTGTCTGTATGACTGATCAACAACAGAAATAACCTTAATATTTGCCTCCTCAAGGGAAGAACAAACATTCTAACTATTGTGAAAGTCTATTTTTCCCTTGATGTCTATTTCTATCATGTAGTCAATTAGTTTTTATTACAATGTGGTCATTCCTCATGCTGGAGGCATAAACTGGCAAAGTAACTTGACCTCTATGGGGGATACCTTGTCTGTCTTCTGGCTGGGTTGTTGGGTTGTGCAACTCATGGAAAGAATGGCATTACAGCTTGAGAACACACCACTGAGTGTTTTGTAAGAATGTCTAGGAGAGAAACAAATAAACCAGTGTTGGCATTCATTTCATTAAAGACACTAATAAAGCAAAGGTTGAAAACTCAAAGAAAAACAGCGTCTTTTACTTTAAAAGAATTTAAACCCCCAGGGAGATTTCACTGTCTAATGCTTCTTGGTAATACAGCTAAATGAAGTTCATTGTTTTAGATTTTTTGGTACAGTGATATTGGATGACATTTGAGCTTGTTGAATTGACTGAAAGATTGGGAAAAGGTGCTGGAGAGGAGGCGGTCTGGTATGGTTCATTGAGTTGGCTTAGACTAGCAGTCCAGAGATGGCAGTTCTCAACCCAATGTTGTCATTCAGTAATTGCTTGTCATTGGCCAATTCAACAAATTTGTTTCCTTATCTACCAAATGTCTTCTCTCTTCTTATAGGATAAGGTGATCACATGAAGGAACTTTGAAATACCTAGCATGCTATAAAAATATGAGCTACCTTTATAAGAATTATTTGTTGTTATTAAAAAATGTTCAAGTGGACCATCATTATGGCTATGATCAAAATGCATTTTTATTACACTCTAGAATATATAGCTTGGAAATGACAAAACTTAACTAGGACTAAGCCAAAGTGCTCTGATCTTTGGGAGTAAGGTGAAAAAAATGCAGTATTCATTAGGACATTTGTGGTGATTAGGGAGATGACCTTAATAGGTTATCAAATTCACAGCCTCTCACAATGGACCAAACTTAAGCCAATTCAATTAAATGAGATTTTCCATTGTTTACAAAGACTGCCACAGCCAGCCAGGACTCTTCCAATACAAGCTTTTTCAATATTATGCAATTCTTTCTTATGTAATTCTTAATTCTCAGGCCTCACCAGCATGGGGATAAAAATAGAATGTTATGATTTTTGCAAGTTATTATTTCTCTCACACAGCTCCTATGTGGGAGAACTCTAGACCATCCTTAGATGTCTACTAAATGGTTATAGCATTATTAAGGTGTATATCATCTACAATCAGCAAATTTAATCTTTTAACTACCAAATGGTATCCTATGCCATATTATATATATATATATATATATATATATATATATATATATATATATATATATATATTATCCTGATTCTATATAGTCTATTTACTGCCTTCTGGTATGAAAAATAACAGCTTTGCTGCCAGTGCAACCCTATGGAGATGATTCTAGAAGTAACAGTGTTTGGTGCCTAGGCTGCCAATGCCTATTGCTGAGTGTGTTGATGAATCTGTCATGGCATCAGCCATCAATATCTCCTACTGTTGGGGCTAAGACTAGCCCCAATTCTGCAGTTGTCTTGTGTACTCTAGATCTGTCCCAGGTATTCTTGTTTTTATATGCTCTTTAGTAGATGCTTCCATGTTTTGGTACTTAACCATGGGTCTCTAAGTTCTGACACCAGGGGATTTAGTGACTGACATTGCGCTGTCCTCATAGTTATATCTTCCCTTTGATTCTGGCATATTGTCCTTGGACCAAACATGTATGCCTCATCTCTCTCATTTTTATAGTATTACTATATACTCTTATGGATCAAACTCTCATACTCTCAGCTATCATTTCTGAAAAAAAAAATCAATCTCCACTTCTTTTTAAAGTAAGGGTATAGTTTTATCAACTCCTTCATCTTTGTGGTTGTAGGCTTGAAATCTTCAACATATTCACAAAGTAGGACACCTTATTCTAAAATGTAACTTCTCTCTTGCACAAGGTTTCTTTGTCAAACCTAAGTGATGAGATGAAGCATTATTTATGGGGTCCTAACATAACCCCCGTTCTCAGTATGCCTAGTGTTATTGGAATCACACGAAGCGTACATGCCTTTTCAATGATGCATAAGAATGAAGTGTTATAGCAGGCTCCTGGTTTACCCTGGCTTGTAATTTCCCGAGAGATGCCAGAATTGGCCAAGGAACTTCTTTTTAAAAAGATGGAAAAAATTCCATGGAAGACAAACATAGATCACTTTAAAAATCATTTTTCTCTTATTTCTATTCAGCTCTTCAGTCTGTAAATATCAAAGTCTATTTTATAAAGGTATGCATAGAATATTTGTATTGGAATATAATAGTAGGGATTTTGAGAATAACCTAGACATTTGACAAATGTCAGTTTGAAACAAATGATTTTGATCCAAGCTTAATAAAATCTCGAGTAGATATCAACTTTGGATATGTCTTTCTTAAAGATAATATGTTAATTCACTAGTGAATATTAGAAAACAATTTGACATGTTTTGTCAATGTACTTTTCCCCTTATTTATCTTAGTATATCTTATAGGATCTTCCACAGTGATCTTATGGGATATTTTGGGGAAGAAGGGTTCCATGGTAAGTAAATTTGGGAAAACCTTCATACCATATTCAGAGGTCCTGTAAAAACAAAAACAAAAACAAAAAACACTCTATTTAACTCATTTAACCCACTTAGTCCCAAACTAATTTGGTCACAATAACCACTTCTCTCTTTCTCTCTTTTTAAGAACAGGGACACATTTAACATCTTATGGAGTATACTTTGGTAATTATTGTTCTGTTTTAACCTTTCCAGGTAACTATTTTGACTGCATAGGTCATTTGTTTCAATTTTCCTTTCAACAGTATTTCAGGTATTTTCCTGTTTTGACTGAATATCAGCTAGAAGTTTGATATGGCCTGTATACATAGCCTCATTCTACTCACATTTTTACATGTATTTTTCTACACATGCTTCTTTGGCAAAATACGTGTTTGAATTAGGTTTCCATCACAGGATAAGACAAATGCAGAAAGGATCTAAACTTGTGTTCTTTAGATGAGGCCTAGGCAGTTTCTTAGGACCAGAGTGCTGCTGAGCCTGGCTGTCTTTTGCCTGGGAAAATACAAATGTGGAGGACCTTGAATGAATGGACAGGCAGCTCAGAGAAGCAATGAATTCAACAGCTGCAAGAGGCTACAGACATCATCCACTGTTAGACCCTCATCCTGTGCCAGTAATCAGAGGCCGAGATTACCAAAGCGACTGGCTTCAGGTTAGGTCCCAGCTGTAGCTGAGCTGGATTTAGGCCTGGCTTTTTGACTCTTAGTCCTCTAAAATTTTTGCTAACTTTGGAGCCTCTTACACCTCTCTGGTGGAGTAGTTAAATTTGGTCTCAAATTCACCTCTGCTATTTTCACCAAAGACAAAAGTCCATAACTGTTGTCCTTGGTTTTCAAAAGCACAACTGTAGAGATGACAATGTATACCATGTGATAAAAAGAACTTTCAAATATTAGCTCCACAAAAATACTTTCAAACAAAAAAGTGTGTGTGTGTGTGGTATGTGTGTATGTATATGTAGGGTGGTGGTGGTGGTGGTGGTTGTGGCAGCAATAAAGTAGGTAGGGAAGGAGAATGCACATTCCAAATGACTTAACTAACTAGAAATACTCTTGTTCTAGTTTCCAGGAACAAAATAAAATAAAATAAGTAAAACTGTCATCCTATTCAAATAATTGTTGAATATTTGTTCTTACTCAATTTCTTTTCTGGAGAGCTATTAAATAGGCTGTGAAATGGGTTGGTGGTGAAAGATGAGCTGGTAGCAATTATTTCCCCATATCCTTACTGACTTGGATAACACTCACTTTTCTTTGCTATGTACAACCTAACTGAAAATGCAGATCCAATGACTAATGCCTTGGGTGTGTCAAAATGGCAGGCAGGCAGTGTTTGCAACTCATCTCTCTATTTAGCATTTCCCTCTGTTTTTAGATTAACGTTATTTTTCTCATAATCAATCAAGCTAAGTCTTTTCACAAGGGAATACAGATTCTATTGCAATTACCTGGAGGAATCTCCACTCAAGTACTTGTTGGAAGTCCTTTGGGTTGAATAGAGGTTTTAACAGGGAAATGAGCGCCACAAAATTATGTCCAGCTGTGTACAAATATTTATGGGAATAGTCACAGTGACTGAAATAATTGATGCAAAGAAAAACAATTACCAAACAAAATGACATTGTTTGGATACAGCAGAATATTCTATGACTTCCCTGTCAATTTCTCTCTATTATGGTTGTATTTATTGAATCTCAAGTAATCAGAATGATTATGGAATATTTATGGAATATTTATGAATTATGGAATAATTATGGAATCATAATTGAATTATGATTATGGAATATTTATTGAATCTCAAATAACCAGAATAATTTCTGAAAGTGGTTAATAATTACAATTATTTTTAAGAACGAGGACCATTCTTAAGGAAAATAAAAAGAGATAATCATATTCTGGTCCATTTACCAAAACATGACATGATACTTGACAAAAAAAAAAAGAAAAACAAACAAAAAAAAGTTGCAAGTTACATTTTAGAATGTCTGTGTAAGAAATTTTAATGTATTAATCACTACAGCCTTGACATAAATGTGAAAGATAGTGGTAAAATACATGAGGGGAATAGTATTTATTTTATCTACAACAGTAGTTTGGAGTTCATATAGATTTACATGTCTCTAGCTCCCAGGGATTCAGAGCCCAAAAGCTGAGAAAACTGGATTTTAAAATAAAGACAATTCTTCATGTAACCTTCATGTAATTTTGCTGGTCTTATCACCTCTCCTTCTTCCAGAACTCTGTAGACTAACCTCTTGGTGAAAGCCACTTTAGACTTTCCTTTCTTAGTCACCCATTCCTTGCATTTCACTACCTCACCACTCCACAGTTTCTCACGTTGTGCCAGAAAACTGTTGATTTTGTTTCCTCAATGTCTTACAATTCTGTTTTTGAGACCAGATTTATTGCAACATCATCCCCCACCCTCCACGACCACTTGCTAGTTCTCCTTCCTCCATTTTGGATTTATTTAATCTGTCCTTAACATAGCTACTACAGTAATGTGTCTATAATAATAAAACTCATTGAATGGCTACAGTATACCAGGCACTTAATGTCCATCAGGCCATTTAATTCTCATAGTAATGTCATTACTCCATTTTCTTAGATAAGGGAATTATGGCTGAGAGAAACTTTGCTGTCCAAGAGTCATACAGCAGGAAGAGGCAGAGCCAAAAGTTGAATCTTCAAGGGTCTACCCCTTTCTATTAGGTTGCCTTTCTATTACACTGTGCTGCTTCTTTAGACCAATCAGATATTATGATTTGTGTTAATTCTGGTGTTATTGTCATTCATGAGATTGTCAATTTGAGAAGACAATAATTTTCTTAGCATACTCTTGTTCTGTGGAAAAGAACAGAAAGGAAAAACTATATGATGCAATTTTTTTATGGCTGTTTTGTGGCATTGACTGTTAATTAAGCCCATCCCTAAATGAAAAGTATTTCAATGGTGCAGAGAGACAATGAATGGATTGATTTGTAGGTTAGAGGTGTGTGAGTGGTAGAGTGGTTAATTAGCTGTGGTTGCTTATTCAGTTGATTAAAGCACCATATGAATGAAGTCACGTTTATGGATTCAGTGCCTGTGTGGGCCAGTTTATTTAGTCATCCTTGCATCATTAACCTCAACCCACCTCCTTGCTAATGTGTACCATTAGCATGAAAAGGACAGTGTGAGTGGAAAAGTGCAAATTCCACCTCATACTTGGAAAAAAATTACCCAAAATGCATGTCCTATTGACATTGGCACAGAGGCAGGGCACATTATTAAATCTTTGATTGTTTTCAGTTCTCCTGAAAAATTCATTATGTGACAAAATGCCATAAATCATATACAAATTTGAATCCCCTTTATAAAATTGCTTTAACTGCATTTTAACAAGTTAAAAATTGAGCTATAACAGATTTAGGTGAAAACAAAAAAGAAAGTATATAGATATCCTCAGTTTTACAATGAAACATATGCTTACTTATCTAGATAAGAATAGTTGATAGTCAGCTACTTGAGCATTTTCACTTGGGTAATCACACCTGTCTTTCTTAATTTCTTTTCATTAGATGGTGATCTATGATGGTGAATGATGGTGATCTATGTTACTAGGTTCATGCTCATATACTTGAAATAGGGCTGTCATAATTGGAGATAAAGGAAACTCAGGTTAATATTTTTTAGACCTCTTTTCTTCTTTTTCCAACCAAAGTTGGAAAAGCCCATATAAACAGCCCATATAAATAGCCCCCATAAACAGACCACCTTCACCTTTGAAGTGTGATAACTTAAAGCCCATTTAAGTTCCTCTTTACAAACTATTACTTTTATATTGTCATTCTGCCCAACTATCATGAAATAATTATTCTTTTCTTTGTAGTGTTATCTGATATAGGGGAATGAGTGTATTATTTAACATATTTTTATTGAATTTCCTTTTTAAACAGTGGGGAGGAGAAGAGTGAAAGGAAGAAGCAAACTCCTTGCTGAGCAGTGAGGCCAATGTGGGCCTTGATCCCAGGATCCTGGGATCATGACCTGAGCCAAAGGCAGATGCTTAACTGATTGAGCAACTCAGGTGTCCCTTTTGATGGAATTTCTACAAAATGAATGCATAGTTTTTGGATGCTAGTGCCTGGAGATATAATTATAAGCAAACAGAGGACATGGTCCTTTCCACACAGAGGCTTGAAATATAGTGGGGATGATAGACGTTGACCAAATCATAATTTATCAAAAGTTTATTGATTATGTCTGTGTGCCAGGCAATTTTGTCAGCCCTGAGAGTATAGAGATAAAAAGGACTTATAACCATCCCTTGCCCCAGTGAGCTTATCATATGAAAGAGTCTATAAACTAACAAAAGTAAAAAAATAAAAGGTTCCATATGATAATAAGTGCTATTGGAAAGTCAAAGCAGGAGGGTGATATGAAGAGGGTGGTATGAGTACTCTTTTGAATAGAGTGGTTGGTAAATGTCACTAAAAATTAAATAATTGACCAAAAAACAGAAGGAAGTGAGGTCAAGAGTCATATTTCTAGGGAAAGAGACAAGGACCAGGGTGAAGTCGTGGGGCAGGAAGTTGCCTGGTGTGTTCTCAGAACATCAAGAAGCCCAGAGAGGTTGAAGGAGAGTGAATGAGGCAGCAACTAGAGGTTGAAGTCACAGATATAACAGGAGGCCATGGTAGGTAGGGCCTCAGTGGGACACATAAGGAGGGAGACAGGGAGCCACTGAGGGCTTTATGATCTGGTTTAGGTATTAATAAGATCATTCTGGCTGCTGAGTTGAGGATAGATGGCTGAAGGGCAAGAGGAATAAACAGCTCTTATCCAGATAAAAGGTGATGGTGAATTGGAACCAGGAAGATAATGGTAGAGTGCTGAGAATTGGTTGGTTTCTATATATATTTTGTTATTCCTAATAACTAGTACAGTATCACTGATTATATTTTGGGGTAAAAATGTTAAGATCATATATCATACCAAAATATTTTCTAGCATATCTTTTTATAATGTTTTAATGTTAGAAAAAAATCTATCAATTATCAGCAGGCAATTCATATTATGTTATCCTTTCATTGAAAACTACCCAATAGGTTCTCACTCTATTTATATTAAATTGCAAACCTTACAATGACTTAAAAGGCCAACCTGATCTAGTGTACTGTCCAGTATGGTAGCGCCTAGCCACATGTGACTATTGAGCACTTGGATTAATGCTAGGCAAAAAAGAGATGTATGTTTTATATATATAAATATATATAAAGAGATGTATGTTATATATATATATACACACACTTAAATTATATCATATATACATATATATATATATATATATATATATATACACACACATATATATAAATTCTATAGGAGGTTTAAAGTCTTAGTGAGGAAATAATATAAAAATGTTATTGATAGGGCAGCCCGGGTGGCTCAGCGGTTTGGCGCCTGCCTTCGGCCCAGGGTGTGATCCTGGAAATCCAGGATCGAGTTCCATATTGGGCTCCTTGCGTGGAGCCTGCTTCTCCCTCTGCCTGTGTCTATGCCTCTCTCTCTGTGTGTCTCTCTCATGAATAAATAAAGAAAATCTTTAAAAAATGTTATTGATAATTTTCAAATAGTAATTATAGACTAAAAGGATAATATCTTGGAATTATAGTGGAAATATAGTACTAATATTAATTTTACCTGCTTCCTTTTACTTTTTAAAAATGTGATAACTAGGACACTTAAAATTATAAATGTGGATGAATTTTTTTGGCTCACATTATATTTATGTTGAACAGTGCTAGTTTACATTTTCTTTTTCTGACTTTATTTTAAACTATTTTACTTGTTCACTATATTCCAGTTACACTGGGTTTATTTGAGATCTTTGAACTTGCCAGGCTCATTCCTACCTCAAGGTCTTTGTGTATTTTATTCCCCTTTCCTGATATGTTATTCCTTAGAACTTTCCTTGTTTTTCTCTATTATTCATGTCTCAGCTCAAATGTCATTTCTTAGACAAGCATTCAATGACTATTCCAACTAAAGATCTGTTAACTCAATCTGATATCCTTTTTAATGTTCTACATTATTTATTCTTAGATGAAATTTGTTTTCTTATTTATGGTCTATCACCCTATAGAATATGCGATATGTGGAAGATAACATCTGAATTATTTTGTTGACCACTATACCTCCAGAATAGCATTTGGCATATACTAGGTGCTTGGTAAATGAAAGAATAATTAAACTCTATGCATAAGAAGTATTCAGTGCTGTAAATTAATATAAATAGATAGATTTTTCCTTAAGTGGGAAAATCAGGGAAGTCTTACTAAGAACTAGACTTGGAAAATGACCAGGAACCAGTGGACACAAAACAAGCCAAGGATATGGTCATAGGAGTAGGCTGGCTATGATCCCAATATTGATGCCCTCAGCCTTGCCGCCCCCTCTGGATCCTGCTCCCAAGGGAAGCTCACCATTATGGCATAGGACTTCCAGTTCAGCACTAGGCACTACAAATAATGCAGTCTGTATAATGGCTGTAAGTTACTTGCAGCAGAATAAAGTCCCAAGTTTGAGTGTCTGACTTGTTTACTGGAGGAGCTGGGAAAGGGAATGTCTTAAACCTTTGGCTTCTTTAGTCACTTTAGGATTCCCTCAGATACAAGGATATCTGGGCAATCCAAAATGATAAGTGTGTGCAATAGCATACTTTTCCTTGCATCAATATTTAAAGAATTTTAAAAAGTTTAAGTTATTGTCTTTGCCTTATATTTTATGCCATTTTGTTGAGAATAAAATATTTCTGAATCTGTGAACCTATGATTTGAATGTGAATTTTTTTGTGTTTAATGTTTGCACTGACAATTGCCTATTTTCTCAATAGTAAATACTTTTTAAAATAAGTATTTAAAACTTTATTTGAAAAGATTGCTTTCAATATTTTGAGACAAAATTCTTTTTAGGATATGCCATAATCACTTTATTGCCAGCATTGGGTTAGAGATTTTAAGTTTAAATCCATTTTCTTAACTGCCAAAACATGGTTGTTTAATAATTACATCAATGATGTAAACCACCTTTTATTTTAAGTGAAAGTAAATGGCTTATTAAATATTTTTGTGGTATCTACATGTTCAAAAATAATATAGGGTCATCATTTAGCTCATAGTCCTGAAAAATCAAATAAAATAATAATAATCTGATTTTAAAGAAAGTATTTTTTACCATAGCTGATGTACTTTTTACTCTTATACCATTAAAAATGGTGATGAACAAGTAAAATATGATTGATTGTTGAATGGTTTTATGAGAACATATTATGTATTGGTTCATTATAAGAATAAGATTCATATTTAATGTGGAAATATATTTAAAAGTCTCAAGTTCCATTTGTGTTGTAACTACAGAACAATATAGCCATCAAATGGATTTTTAAATATGTTTTTATTTACTTTTCTACTATAAATACAGTATATATTTAGTGTAGAAGTTTAGAAAATATAGGAAAGCAATGAGACAAATTAAAAAATCAATTATGACCCTGACTTTCAGAAAAAAACACTATTGACATTTTATTGTGTTGCTTTTCAGTTACTTTTCCTGTGTCTACATCTATGTATGTGTGTATGTGCATGCAGGTATCTGTGTGTTTTGTGTATGTTACTTAACCTGCTATGGACATATTCAAATGTTACATTGTAAATGCAGACCTTTTAAATTTTAGAAGCAAATTTTCATTTGGCCTTGCCTGGTGTAAGGATATGCAAGTGAAATTCATCTCAGAGCCTTCCTGGCAAGACCCATCCCTGGGTCATTCAGAGGCTGTGCTCCTCAGTTACAGCTTTTCTGTTTCCTGGAAGTCCTCAAATCCTTCTCTCTGATACCAAAATATCTGCTTCTTGCAACACTACACCTCACCATTGCCAACACAATCTGTCGTAATAAACTTGTATTTTTTTTTTCTTGTGTTCTTCAGGATTCTTAATCTCACTTTCTGCTCCCCTGACCCTGAATTAAAGGCACTTGATTTTGGCTTCAAGTTAATTTTCCATCTGCTTTATCCCAATGATTTCTGAATATATTCACTGGTGAGAACACTGGATTGTTCTATTTTATTCTTAGTCACACTAAGGGTAGATCATTTAACAATTCTGAGCCTCAGGTTCCTCATGATTAAAATGAGGATTTGGGTTTTTTCCAGAGCTAATATAGAATGTCTGTGTGTCTATAAAAGCAGTATGAAAGAATGGAAAGAGCATGGCATGTGTATCAAAGAAAGCTTGGTGCAAATCTTGCAGCTCTGTGACTTTGGCTTTGTATTTTCTATTTCATTTGTTTTTCTTTTTGCTCCTTTTTTATTTTTAAAAGATTTTATTTATTTATTCATGAGAGACACAGAGAGAGGCAGAGACACAGGGAGTGGGAGAAGCAGGCTCCATGAGGCAGCCTGATGTAGGACTCGATCCCAGGACTCCAGGACCACACCCTGAGCCAAAGGCAGACGCTCAACCAATGAAGCACCCAAGCATCCCATCCTTTTGCTCCTTTGAGTGAACAAATTGCACTGCTCTTTCTTTGAGTTTGCTGATCTTTTCTTTCCTTCATCTAGTCTGCTGTTGAATCCTTCTATTGAATTTCTTTTAGTACCATTGTATTCTTCAGCTCTGTGTATTTTTATTTGGTATTTTCTTATATTTTCTGTCTCTGTTGAAATTCTTGCTTTGTTTATGCATTGTTCTCCTGATCTTGGTGCACATCTTTATGACCATTATTTTGAACACTTTATAATGTAAATTGCTTATCTTCATTTCATTAAGACCTGTTTCTGGGGATTTATGTTGTTCTTTTATCTGGAACATATTTCTCTGTTTATTTTCCTTGACTCCTTATGTTGGCTTCTGTGCATTAGAGAAAGCAGCCACCTCTCTCAGACTTGATGAAGTGGTCTTGTGTAGATGAACTTTATCATTTAGCCTGACCCTAGCTCTTGGTTATCTCTTAAACCTTTGTGATTTCCAAGCTTCCTTCCTTGTTCTTAGTGGCTTAGTAGTTGAGAGTGTTCTAAGACCTGTCAGTGTCCCAAAGGGGAGGATCTCAGTTAATACCTCTATGTAGACTGATTAGAAGTCAGACCTTTATACCATATAGCTTTAAAAGTACAAAAATAGACATCTTTTTTTTTCCTTTGGTGAAAAAATTTGTAATTAGATTTATAGCCAGCTGGACTCAGTTTAGATGATCCTGATTTTGTTGGCAACATCCAAAGCATCATAGTCAGCAGCCAGTTAAACATATGCTTTCTTCTCTCCAACAGGCCTGATCAAGGTGTTGACCTTTGCTACATCAAAGTCATAGAGTTTCTTCACAGCCTGTTTGATCTGGTGCTCATTGGCCTTGACATCCACAATGAACACGAGTGTGTGGTTGTCTCCTATTTTATTTATGGCTGACTCAGTAGTCAGGAGGAACTTGATGATTGCATAATGATCAAGGTTGTTTCTCCTGGGGGTGCTCTTTTGAGGATATTTGGGCTGCCTTTGGAGACACAGGGTCTTGGGTGATTGGCATGTAGGTGACATGCAGATCTTTTATTTGTGACTGTTAATGCCTTTCAGCATGATTTTTTTGGCTTTCAAAGCCTTTACTTTGGCTTCAGCTTTGGGAGGGGCAGTGGCTTCCTTCTTTGCCTTCAGTGCCATCTTTGTGAAAAGGCAAATAGACCTCTTTTAAGAAAGACTGAGAATTGGATGTTTTTGCCTGCTCCCTCTGTGCTGAGCCCTAGGGGATAGCCATGTTAAGTCCTCCAAAGCCTACTAAGAACTATTTCTTTATTTGTGGGTCTTGTGGATATAAGCCTCATTGTCTTTCAGAGCTAAGTGTTTTCGGAGCTGTCCCTCAGGTAGAAGTCTTAAAAGTTGGGATGCTAGACGTACCCTTTACTCCTCAGGGAGAACTGAGCGTTGTAAGTTTCCCTCCAATTACATGTTGGTGTGCTAGGGGTAAGGTTTATGGCAGGAATGAGCCTCCATCTTTCTTACCCATTTTGATGAGGGTTTTTTTCTTGTTCACTTAATGTGTAGGGAGCCTTTCAGTTAGTTTCTGGATTTCTTTCAGAAATATTTGCTCCATGGGTAGCTGTAGATGCAGTGTGTCTGTTGGAGAAAGTGAGTTCAGGAGCCTCCTAGGCCACCATCTTGGACCAGAACTCCACAAGGTTGTATTTTCTTCTCTTCTCTTTTCTTTTCTTTTCTTTTCTTTTCTTTTCTTTTCTTTTCTTTTCTTTTCTTTTCTTTCTTTTCTTTTCTTTCTTTTTCTTTTTTTCTTTTCTTCTTTTCTTTTCTTTCTTTTCTTTTTTCTTTTCTTTCTTTTCTTCTTTTCTTTTCTTTTCTTTTCTTTCTTTTCTTTTCTTTTTTCTTTCCTTTTCCTTTTCTTTTCTTTTCTTTTCTTTTCTTTTCTTTTCTTTCTTTTTTTCTTTTCTTTTTTAAGATTTTATTTATTTATTCATGAGAGACACAGAGAAAGAGAGAGAGAGGCAGAGACACAGGCAGAGGGAGAAGCAGGCTCCATGCAGGGAGTCCAACGCGGGACTCCATCCTGGATCTCCAGGATCACGCCCTGGCTTGAAGGCAGCGCTAAATCGCTGAGCCACCTGGGCTGCCCTGTATTTTCTTATATGTAAAAAAAAGAGTATAGAAACTATTGTGCTGGCTACATGTAAAAGAACTCTGATTACAATGGCTTGAACAAGCAAGGATTTTACTTTTCTCATTTATTGAGAAGTCTGGAAATAGGTGGTTCAAAGCTATTGTTTCTGCTCTTCATCTTATTATCCTGGGCTGCTTCTACTTCTCTGCTCCACTATCCTTAGTGTATGGTTTTCATTATGAGTGTACCACCGAGCATAGTATCCATATTCTAGACAAGAGGAAGGGAAGGGTGGAGTTCAAAGGGACAAGACAGGTGAATTTTCATAAGGAAAGCAATCTAGTGGATTTCCATTTCCACCTTATTTGTTAGAACTATGACACAAAATTATCCCCTATTCCAGGGACTCTAGGACATGATATTTTTGCTGAATATGTTGACATCCTGAATAGAATTCAAAATTATTTTTTTAGAGATTTTATTTATTTATTCAAGAGAGAGAGACAGAGACACAAGCAGAGAGAAGCAGACGCCCTGCAAGGAGCCCGATGTGGGATTTGATCCTGGATCCTGGGATCATGCCCTGAGCCTAAAGCAGACAGCAACCACTGAACCACCCAGACATCCCTAGAATTCAAATTTTGCCAGGGAGGAAGATGAGAAGAAATAATTGGCAAGCAACATCAATGTTTGCAACTGGAAAAACTTCCTTAAGTTGTTGGGAGACTATATGAGATGATATGTATGAACATACAGGATATGTATACTTAATGATTACTTCCTATTACTCTTTTATGCTGTAGTGACTATTTGCAACAATCATGGAAAAGGAGCTTGTGTAATTTAATTATTGGTATACCTAAAAATATATATGCCTTAAAAATATAAAAAGTGTCTGTTTCCTGGTTGTTTTGGCATAAGTTCTGTATTGTTACCCAGTGTGGCTTAAAAGTCAGATATCTCTTTTCATTGGACCTATTAAATATTAAAAAAGAAAAATAAGCAAGTATATTGGAAAAATCTATGCTTAACTCTTCTAAATGTGAAAAATATAAACGAATGATTAACTAGATTAACTTGAGGAAATGTTTAACACTTTCAGGAATCTTAATATGGGAGAAAGTCCTGTCAGGTAGAAAAAGTGACCTCTTATGAGGTGTGGTTCAAAAGGAAATTAGAAAACAAATTTTCCTTGGAAGTTGCTTTGGAAGTTCCTTGCTCCAAATGATTCGCCCTTGTCCTTTTGTGAGCCTGCACATGGCTGAAATGCCCATGTTCAGAATCATTATGAGACTGTATTTCCACAAGTGTCTTTCTAAAATGTGTAATCTGGGAGGAAATTTTCATTGAGGCTTAGCCATCTGTATATAGTTTTAATCTTTTCAGCAATTGTAGTAAACAGGCAGCTATGAAACTTGGTAGAGACAGGGTCCATTTCTGGGGTTGGGGAAAGAAGATTTGAAATTTAGGGGGCAGTCAACAGCAAGAAAAAATTAAGAGGAACCAAGAGAGGGCAGGTTAGGATTAGAAAGGTCAAACACCATAGAAGACATAGATAGGTCTATCTCTTCTTCTTTTTTTTTTAATCTTTTTTTAAATCTTTTTTATCTCTTTTTTTAATGCATTGATGTGCAACACTAACACTGAAGTGCATCATTGTCATCATCTAGGGTTCACAGAATAGAAAGAATGCTTGACTTCCATCCAATTTAAGGACTCTGATAGTTGATAGGAGCTCTGCATAGCTCCATGCAATAGTCACAGTGACATTTCAGATATGATTAGTAATATCTCAGAACTGTTTAGAGTCTTGATCTGTGCCCTCCCTATACCTTTCCTTTACATCAAACACTTCAGAGATGGGAATGTCCCATAGTTCCCTGAATGTCTTTGTGATAGTCAGAATGGTACCCTTTAGACTACCTGAATGTTCACATTTAAGAAATATCTTCAGGTTGGTTGAAATAGAAGCAAGTAGTTTCTTTTAACTAGACTGTTAAATGTTTTACTTGCAGTCCATGTCCTGCATTAGCATTAATTTGCAGAGTCAGGGGAGCAGGAGCAATATTGCATGGTCATGTAATTTATTAGCTTAAATTACACTTTTTTAAATTACACTTTTCTTCTGTAAATCAGCTGGCTTGAAAGGATTAGATTAGATCTCTTATCCATTTGTTTTTCTTAGTCTTTAAAAATTCTCCTCATGTTTATTTAGTAAACTCCTATTTGGCAAATGCTTATGTGTTATTTATAAAATGCTTCTGTAGCTGTTTTACGTATTGGCAGATTTAATCCTTATTATAACCTACGGAGTTAGGTATTATGATTATCACCACTTAACAGTAGAGGAAACTGGCACAGAGAGGATGAGCGACATGCCTGAGACCATACAGCTCAAAAGTGACCTGACATTCAGGTCAGTGTGGCTTTAGGGCCCTAGCTCTAACCCAACATTTTAGGCCTTGAGAAATTGCAGCCAGACTGATTCCAAATCTTTCTTCTTAGCTGTCTTTTGCCTTAAAATCATATGCATTCTGGAGTTTGGCATAGAATATTTCAGCTCATCTTGTTTTTTTTTTTTTTTTTTTTTTTTATGCAAGTAAATCCATGGCTGTGACATTAAATTGATCAGGTGTTAGATTTTATTCACTTAAGTAGCAATATTTTCACTGCACTTTCCAAAGGTGAATAAAAACACAGAATCTCTACATAGTCTCAGAATTATATCATCTCCTCTTATAACTTCCATAAGATTAATCATCTCTGAAAGCATTAAACATTTGGATACAAAAACAACAACCTAAAAAAGTTGGCAATGGCAGGCAATAAGCTACTCCATATGGTTAGTGTGTCAATGACTTTGTATTACAGTGCAAGAGTCCTATCGTGCAAAAAAAATTTTTTAACCTTCCTATTACACAGAGGATGCCTCAGTTTTTATATTAGAATAATTGATTATTTCTCTACCTTTCAAATATTACTCCTAGGGCAACTAGACAGACTCAAGAATGAATCAGGAATGAGGATTTAAACATATGGAAACTCAAAAAAAATTATCTATCATCTATCTATCTATCTATCTATCTATCTATCTATCTATCTATCTATCAATCATCTATCTATCTATCATCTATCACCTTCAGCCAAACAGAATCATATTTTGATTTCCTGGAGATGAGCCTCTATTTGTGTTTAGAGGGCTCGTGGTGTCGAGCTGGCAGTTACCAGCTCACAAGAGGATTGAATGTTTACATTCCTCCCACCCAACCTTTTATTCAGTGACTCATGTTGTAGCTTGAAATTGGCCATGGTGAGAGTATTTACATCATGGAAATCAGGAAACAGTGGAAATCGGGGCCTTTTCTTTTTCCCCAGAGATAGTTGCCAAACATTTACAAACATACCACTAGGTGCTTGGATACATAACGAATGCATGGTATTTAAAAATGTCCCTCTAATAATTTTGAGGGAAACAAATAGACATTGGAGATAAATATGACCTCTTTGACTCAGCTTTACTCATTTTTTTCATGCTATTTGTTTTGTGATCAAAAGCCTATCTTAGGAAGAAGATAATCAGTCCTAAGAACATGAAATTTACCACTGAACCTTGTAGCCAGACCTCACAAAACACAATCTCTGTCAGCCTTGGAAAGCTTTGTCAGAAACAGAGCCCTCTTTGGGTTTTCATTTCCATTTTTCACCAGACATTTACAAAGAAAAATTACTTCCTACTGAGTATCCATTAGCCTCCAGCACTGATGCTAATGAGCAAACTGCAAGTGAGCTGGAGAGCAAATGGATATGAGTCACCAAATACACTTAGCCAGCATTTCCTGCTCGACCTCCTGCGTCACTGCAAAGACACTTGTTCCTTACCAGCCTGGGGAAAAAGTCGCAGTCTCACAGCTGTACATTGTTGGGAGAGCTGCTGAGCCGAAGGAGCTCCCTTAAAAGGACACACTGATTTGTACTCCTGAAATCATCTGTGCACATACCGCCCCGTATTTGGGTTTCTCATCCAGGTTGAAATGTTCTTAGATGAATAATATTAAGCTAAGAGCACAGACCCTTTTAAAATGCATTGCTTTATCGAGAACAGAAAGCCAAATAGGACTGGGAGCAAGCCTGCTTTTTCTGTACAAATACAAAGACATGGCACTAAGAGGCAGGTAATGCTAAAAGCCACAGAGCAGCCAGCCATAGGTAGGGAAAACTGTCAATGCTGCCCTTTAGGAGACTTGCTTGGTGAGATTTTGTTTTTAGTTTATTTTTGTTTTGTGCCTTCCTAATTGCTGATGCCACAAAGGTAAGAAAAGAAGAAGTTTGTGACTCTAGGGTTTTCCTAGGAATATTTTGCAGCATTGAACAGTCAACAAACAGCAGAAGGAAGAAAAAGATTTCTGATTAGCCTCTGGAAAGGCAGTGACACACTTTGTGTATGTGGGATACTGATGGGAACAAATAGTCATATCAAGTTTGTATTACTGAATAAGCAATACTGGTACCTTGGTGAGTGGCTAAGCATTCACCAAGAGACATTTTTATTTTTAAAAGGTTTTTTAAAGAGAGATAAATAAAGGTTTTTATTTATGAGAGAGAGAGAGAGAGAGAGAGAGAGAGCAAGAGAGAAGGGAGAAAGCACAAGCAGGGAGGAGGGGCAGAGGGACAGAAAGAAGCACACTCCTCGCTAAGCAGGGAGCCTAAAGCGGGGCTCCATCCCTTTATCACCCTGAGATCATGACCTGAGCTGAAGGCAGACGCTTAACTGACTGAGCCACCCAGGCACCCTGAGACATTTTTATTTTTAAGAATGATTTTTGTCATCCAGAAGGAGATGAATATAAAGAAGCAAAACTTTGTTTCAGTGGGAACTCTTGCAATGCTTGAGCCTAATTTATTTATTTATATTCTATTGGTTCCAAAAATTATTTAAGGTACTCTGAAAGAATATGTGATACAACCGAGTGAGCAAGTTGAGCAAAAGAGAAAATAAAGATGAAAAAATAGCAAAACCGGGTGAGGTTAGTTTACAGTTTTTTTATTGAGGCTTCCTTTGCTAAAGGTGGGCCAGAGATTTGGCTTAAAGTTAATAGGAAATCTAGGTAGAGAGGACAGTATGATGAGTTATTGACTAAGTGATGAAGTTGAACCAGTTATGATAAAGATGAACCAGTTGTTCAGGCAAAGCACTGCTATTCTACACTGAATAGTATGATAGTATGAAAAGTTTGGAAAGGTCAGTGAACATTTTCAAGTTGGGAGGGACACTGAGTAATAATTATTCAGATCTGATAGACATTACCATTAATTAGCTTCTTTTTTTTAAAAGATTTATTTATTTATTTGAGAGAGAGAGAAAAAGAGAACACAAGTCAGGGGAGGAGCAGAGGAAGGGAATCTTCAAGCAGACTCCCCACTGAGTGCAGAGCCCAATATGGAGCCATGACCCATGAGATCATGGCCTGAGCTGAAACCAAGAGTCAAATGCTCAACTGACTGAGCCACCTAGGCACCCCACCTTCAATTAATTTCTTGAAGGACACTACATTTAAAATGTAATGATTAACATTTTAGTACTAAAAGTACCCAAAATTATACTTAACAATGCCTACCAAAAAAAACCCTTGACCCCCCCAACCCCAAAATATGAGGAAATCTAAATGGATGGTATTTCAGATGGTTAGCAAAATTAATAGAAAGGAATCTTCTACTTTTATAGTTATAAAATGATCTATCATACTATACCTACTAAACTAGGTATAGTAAAAATGGCTCAATACTGCAAAGATGAGTAGACCTTACAGGCAGGTCTTTCATTATTGCAGGACCTCCCTGACAATTGTAACTGTGGGTACTCAGAAGATTTGAAGCAAAGCAATCCTGAACTGCAGATGTCCTCACAGAACATTTTTCTTACCTAACTTCCACATTTTAAACTGAAAGAGGCTGTTTGTGAGGCAGTCTTTATCTTTATCTCTGCCAATGCTTTCCTTTTTCTCATCCAGGGCCCAGCTGTGCATATTAAATGTGGATGTTTAAACATTAGTCAGTTTTTTTCTTATTTTATACTGCATTCAACTTTCATCTTGCCACTTTGTTTTTATTTTATTATTTTATTTTATTTTATTATTTTTTTAAATAAATTTTTTTTTTTTGGTGTTCAATTTGTCAACATATAGAATAACACCCAGTGCTCATCCCATCAAGTGCCCACCTCAGTGCCTGTCACCCAGTCACACCCACCCCCCACCCACTTCCCCTTCCACCACCCTCAGTTCATTTCCCAGAGTTAGGAGTCTTTCATGTTCTGTCTCCCTTTCTGATATTTCGCACTTATTTATCTTGCCACTTTGGCCATAATTTAAAGCAACCTGAAAGATGGACTTAACCATATCTTCAGGCCCAGAAAAATATGATCTGGTGGTTCTTTCTGTTGACTACTGAGTGAACTAGAAGAGATGGGGAGTATTGATTGTGAACAGGTGGAGTTAAAAATACCTTGGCAAAGAGTGGGGATAGTTTTTCCTTTATGCAGGAGAGATGGAAAAGCTTGGGTGGACTTTGAACAGATGGATGGTGCAGCCAGGAGGAAAAACAATCAAGAGATTCTGGCTAGATAGTTTCACCATATTCATAAAACTGAGAGCCGCTCTTGGTTTTCAAACATTGTGAGGGCGAGGGTACCTGGGACGCTTGTTGGAAGTCCCGATTTCTGAACCCTGGGAGTCAGAGATGCTGAACCAGAAAATTAGGGAGGGCAAGGATAGTGGTGGGGGCAGTGAGAGGCCTGCAAAAATAAAGTTTTAAGAGCTACTTCAAGTTGATACAATGCAGGTCATTCAGAGACTGTTTTATCTTATATCCTTTTCCCTTTTATTCCATGCCATTATTCTCATTCTTGCACCTATATGTGGCCACAGAAATTTTTGCTTTTGATTCAAAACTCTGTGCCTTCAGAACCAGCCTGTGCCATCTACTCTTTCAGTTTCCCAAACACCAACCTTATGTCTTCCTGCATCCATCTATCCACATCTTTCTGTATTTTATTTCCAAAAAAAAGGGTACCTATATAATATACTCTACTATATTTTCCCCCCACTTAACTAAAAAATGTTGCAGTTTTTTTTCTAATAGCATATACATACCCAGACCATTTTTTCAGTGTCTACATATGATTATGTAACTGGATTCATGAAACATTTAACCATTGGTTTAGTGATATAAATCGAGATTGTTAATTTTTTCCTGTGATAAGAAACCATACTATGAACATGCTTGTGGCTTGATGATTTTGAGATATCCTCAGTAGAGTTTATAGAGTAAAACCTTGGAAATGTTACTATCAGATTTAAGACTATGTGCATTTATTTCATTTTAATTTTTTAATTTAATTTTTTAATTGTCATGTCTCTTTATGGAGACTGATGTGCTGCCTACTGCACTAAGAAGGAGATAATTTTCACGTCTCTTTAACCTGAAACTGTCCTCAGCCACTTTTGTTGTTCATGACATTGACATATTTTTAAGGTCCATATCAGTTGTTTTCCAGAATGTTCTACAATTTGGATTTTTCAAATGATTAGATTCAGTTTAAACATTCTGAACATGAGGGTTATATAGATGAAATTGTGTCCTTGGTGCATCAACAATTGATGAAAGAACAGGTGGGAGCATTTAAAAAACTCTAATTAATTGTTCAAAATTTTCCTCCAAAATGTATACTCTAAGTCATAGTCCCATCAGAAGTGGATAAGAATATCTTTTCTCCAAGCTTCATCAGTATTGGATTATGATCAAACTGCAACATTCTTTGCTAATCATAGAAATAAAAAAACCCTCATTTTATTTGTATTTTAAAAATTAATAAGATAGATCTTTTTATTGTTTTAAAGCCAGCTATATCTTTTTAAAATGTAAATCATAGTTTTAGTGTGCAGTCTTAAACTATTGAGCATAGACCTATGTCATCTGTTTATGTTCCCCTCCTTTTGAAATAGTTTACACATAGGAAACTTATAAGAATACTACAGTTAACATCTCTGTATCTTTTACCTAGATTTACTACATTCTAACATTTGCCATGTTCTTGAGCTCTCTCACCATACACATGCACACACACACACATATTTTTTTTTCCAGAAGTATTTAAAAGTAAAAGGGACTCTTTGTGATACTTTGGTCATAAAAACTTTATTTACAACTTAAAAACAAGGACATTTTCCTAAATACATTGAATTCCATTATTATAAAAAGTATAAATCATATGATCATATCTTTGATCATTTTTCTGTTGGGTTGTCTAATTTTAGTATAGTCTTATAAAAGTGCGTACAAAATTAATCAACTAGTTCTTTTTTAGGCCATCTAGATTGAAAGGCTTTTCAAAAGCAGTTTGGTTTTGCACTTATTTTTTATTGCCTAAAATATAAAATAGTATATCCAGAAATGTTAAGGGTCTGCAATTTTACTTTGCTTTTATTTTTTAAAATTTTACTCTGATTTTAATCAGGGTGCCATAGTTTCATAATTGCTGGTAGAAGACATGCATCTCCTGGATCAGAGATGACATAGTAAATTACTAACTGCAGCAAAAGCAGTAGCAAAAAATGTCAACGCTTTCGCACAATTACTCTGAGCCCCAAATTCACAAGTGATACAAAAATGGCCAGATGACACCTGCCCAGATGATAGGATGCATTTTAAGAGAGGAATCCCGAACTTAGGGAACCTAAATATTTTATAATGTACAGCAAGCATGTTTGCTCTTTACTCTAAAGCATGGTTTCTCCATCTCAGCCCTACTGACATTTTGGGCCAGATTATTCTTTGATTTGGGGGCTTTCCTGTGCATTGTAGGATATTTAGCAGCTCCATGGCCTCTGCCCACTATATACCAGGAACATCCTTAGTCATGGCAATCAAAAATGTCCCTAGAAATTGCCAAATGTCTTGTGAGGGACAAAATCTACTCTCAGTTGAGAACCATTTTTCTAAAGAGAAACATTATTCTTTTCCAAGACTGTTCACTATACAAATATTTTTTAAAGATTTATTTATTTATTTTAGATATATATATAGAGAAAACATGCAGGGGGAGGGACAGAGGGAAAAGGAGACAGAGAATCTAAAGCATACCCCATGCTGAGCATGGAGCCCAATGTGGGGCACAATCCCAGGACTCTGAGATTATGACCTGAGCTGAAACTGAGTCAGACACTTAACCGATTGTATCACCCAGGTGCCCCTATATAAACATTCTTGAAATGATAATTTGGAACAAAGGGTAGTGGTCATACTTTTCTCATAAGATGTGCAGATATATGAGACCCATGGATATTGTCTCCAAACACACTCAAATATATGCATATCATTTTTGTATCAAAACCCTGCATAATTTTATCTGCATAATAAAAATATTAGTATAATGGTCTTTAATATCTTTTGTGTGTATTTTTTAATGTGGAGTTGAGAGGATAAAGGACACATTTACTCAGTCTTTCTCATAAAATGTGCTTTACAATATGAATGGTCTCTTTCGTCTCCTCTGTAGAATTTTTAATTAATAACCATGTGATAAGTGGAGTGTTGTTTTAGAGAAGATGCAAAGAAGAAAATCAAGGTTAAGCTGATGTATGTATTATTGGTTTTTAGAAAAGAAAGAGACATACTACTTTAATATCAATGTCTTTCCTTAGAAATACTGAAATATTGAAATGCTATATAAATATTTATAGATATTTTTAAAACATTGACTTAAGGAGGTCAACTCATTAGGCTGTAAATTATAAGAAATTTACAATAATGTGAATACAAAGCAATTAAAAGAAATTATTTGATCTGTATAGTTAATAGAAGAATAAAGAAAGAAGGTAAAAATTAGGTTTTAGAGGTGTTACAACTAAGGCACATGTTTTAAACTAAGCCACTGTTTCACAGTATTTTTTAAACTTTTAGGAAAATTGTTATATTTAAGATATTTCCAAACTCTAAGGGGAAAATATCTTTTGATTAATCAGAGTTTTTAAACTTTTATGTAAACATATTCCCAATTTATTTCTGTAAAATAACATATTCAAGCTTAGCTAGTTTTTTCCTTTTAATGAAAATCTTTGTTAAGAATAGATGCAGGAGATGTTTATTTTTGGATGGCATGTATAAGTTTATGACAGGCCAATGCCTCCATGGAAGTAAGTGGAAAAGGCCAGAGAAATTATAAAATCATTTTGTAAAGACATCAGAGAGTTTTAAAAACAACAGGACTAGATGATCCATAATGATTGAAGTGAAAGAACTCTCTGAGGCGAACTGATGATGTCCTAGGTGGTTCTCACCTAGGACTTGCTGGAGGCAGAGACAAACCAGCACACCTTTCACTGATTGTGCAGGGCTGGTGTGACAAACCAGAAACAAGAGAGGCTAAGGTCTAGTACTGTGAGAATCTAGGCTGAAACTATTACAAGGTAGTGTGAAATCTCTGCAGTCTCACAATGTTTCTTAGGAAACAGAACTTACTACAGGTAGCATCCAGAATTAAGACAGATACATACCAGATTTTGAAAGTAGGTGGGGATTGGAAGACAGAGGTAAGCTGTGAAATACTGAAGGGGAATTCTAAACCTTCCCAGAATCTCAGGGCTGAGAAGGACACTCATTCAAAATCCTGGAAGGGTCATGTATAACTGAGAAGGCTAGTTATAGACAGAACCCTGACATAGCTCAGTCTCTGATTTGGATTGAGCTTGTCAGTCCTTATCCTGTCTGCCTAAGGAATGGGGGAATTCTATCTGGTGGTAGATTATATCATCTGGAGCCCATAGAATTCTTTTATTTACACTATGTCCTCCGTGCAATAAACAATTACTAGATGTACGGAAAGGCAAGAATATGTGACTGGCAATTAAGAAAAAAAAATACCCCACATGATAAAAACAGACTCATGAATTATCCAAATACTGAATTTAGAGGAGAATGAAATGTCAGGAGGTGTACAGTTGTGGTTGATTCAGGAATGTAGAGATCTAGAGAGAGCTTAACTTCTACCCTTGGAATAACAAAAAGCCCAACAAATCAGAACTTTATAACTTTTCTTGGACCCATCCGAGAACTTAAATAGACAATAAAAGAGGATATCCAAATGGCCAATATATATATATATATATATATATATATATATATATATATATTTCCATATATATATGGAAAGGGGATTGTATTGGTTATGCCCATAAAAATGCTGTGCAATAATGTTATTATATACTTAGTGATATGTAGCAGTAAGTATTTATTGATTTTATGTCTGAAATCAGTTACAGCTTTGCACATGTCCCCTGGGCTCACTCATGCATCTGAGGGTTTCTGGCTGTCAGCTTAAGCTACCAGGGTATTTAACTCTATAGCTGAGTAGACCTGTTTTTATAGCAGTGACAGAGGCATGAGAGCAAGAATAAAAACACATGAAACCTAGGAACTAGCTCACTGTGATGTCTTCATTCTATAGACTATTTGTTATTGGCTGCATAGCCCAGCTCAGATTCAAGGGATGAGTAAATAGACTCTGGCTTCTTGTGAAAACTGTAAAGTCACAAGGTAAAAGGTACACATATAGGGATGAGTAAGGAACTGTGCTACTGATGTGACCTATCAATGTGCTCTTCTACCTGTAGCCAGTTTCACTCTCTTCCATTGAAGATTGGCTTCCTCCACAGGATAAAGAGTCTGTACCTCTTGAGCTCTGTACCTTTATGTACCAGAGTTGGCCTGGCCACCTTTTTTGTCATTGTTCCTGTTAGAACAATCTCTGGAGGATGATTGCAATTGGGCTGATTTGGCCAGCTGCCTATCCCTCAGCCTTTCAATATTTTGGCCAGGGATTTTAAGTCATAGAATAAATCATGACTTCTAGCCACCCATCTTTGTATTCCGGAACACTCTTAGTGCAAGGGAAATCATTGTAACCAAATACATCCAATTAATTCTTATTTAAAATATTCTGTGTTTAAAGAATCAAAAATATTTAGCATCTATATTTAGAACAATGTCTGACATTTAGATATTCAACAAATCTTGTTTGATGAGTTTCACTTAACAAATATTTATTGAATGAGGCTTGTTTGCCAAGCACTATATTAGGTTGTGGAGATAGGGAGTTAAGGCAACAAACTCTTTTGTAGTTTATATAAATGGATGAGTATGATGAGTCTTTATAGAAAACCCTAGAAATTCTAAGAAAATTTGATTTGTGAGTAATTTAGGCTATGTGGTGTGATAGAGCATCCAAAAGCATAATTGGCCTTTTTCCTAGATCACATAATGACTCTGGCATTACTGAAAATGTAGATCATTCATGAGAGACTTCTGTCATACTGTTTATTCATTTCCACAGAGTGATTATTTAGGTGGAACAAACCTTGTCATCCTAAAAGCATAGATATCAAATCACTTGAACTGAAATTGCTTTTCTTTCTAATATAAATATAACTTTTTAACTGAATGTCCACAACTTGGAATCTAAAATACTTTTTTCTCTAATCACTGCTTCCAGCTATGCTCTAGTATATTATTTGCTTCCAGTCCTTTAATAAAAATGAGCAGGTTTTATAATTTTTTTAATGCTCACCACAATAAGTGTAGTCACTGTCACTATACAAAATTATTACAATATTATTGGCTATGTTCCCTACATTGTACTTTTCATCCTTGTGACTTATGTATTCTATAACTAGAATTTTGTACCTCATAACCACCTTCACCTGTCTCACCTATTTTTTCACTTATATTTTCACCTATTAATTTAAAAAAAATTTACCTATTAATTTTTAAAATTACTTTTGAATCTTAGAAATCCACTCATATATTTCAAACACCAATTTCAAATCCCATCAAAGATTTTTCTCCTCTTTGCTATTGGCTATATGTATGCCTAGAGGCAGTCTGTTGGAACACCCCATAGAGACAAAATAAACTCCACCCCAAATTTGGTTCAGATGTGCTGACGTATGATGCCATGCATGCACCAACAGGGTGCTAAAGGTAATTACTCATGAGAGACCAAGGTAGCTTCCTAGCAGTCCAAATAAGGTTTGGAAAGTGTAAGAGTAGGAAAAGAAGTTTGAGAGTAGGGAAAGGAGGCTGGTTAGGGTTTTTATTGTGGTTAGGGAGTAGTGCTGGGATGAGGGTTCCCTTGAGGATAGGGGCTTAATTGGTTTGAACCTTCTCCTGGCACCAAAGAAGTAAACACCTGAACTATTCTATCAGCTTGCCAATTGTGGAGCTGAAGGGAGGAGGAGCGGTGGGGATCGACAACTGTCTGTAGTCAAATATCAGATGTGGAGTCAGACTATTACACAGTCTAAGTAAGGTCCTCCTCTCTTTTTGTTTCTGGATTTCCCTTTGGGAAGAAGAGCAAAGAGACAGATATTCAATAGAATAATAGATTCCTTAAAAAAATCTGAGTTCATTCTGAACAAATGACACAGACACAATTATTTAAAAACTATGACACAACTCAATAGCAAAACTCACAACAATGTGATTTGAAAAAATGAGCAGAAGTCATAAAAAGACTTTTTTCCAAAGAAGACACATATAGATGACTAGCAGGTAAATGAAAAGGTGCTCAACATCATTGATTATCAGGGAAATGCAAATCAAAACCACAATGAAATATCACCTCATTACTGTGAGAATGGCTATTATTAAAAAGACAAGAAATAAGTAATGGTGAAGATGTGGAGAAAAGAGAACCCTTAAGCATTGTTGGTAGGAATATAAATTGGTTCAGCCAGTACAGAAAACAGGACAGAGGTTCCTTAAAAAATTAAAAATAGAATTACCATATGACACAGGAATCCCCCTTGTGGGTATATATCTCAAGGGAATTAAAACAGCATATTAAAGAGATACCTGCTCTCCCATGTTCATTGTAGCATTATTTCACAATAGCCAAGATACGGAAACATACTTGATATATGGAAGAAGTGGTGGCAGGTGAGGAGAATACTTCCTTAAGATGAGAAACCAGGAAGAAGCCAAAATATTATCCCAGCTATGCCATTTCCTAGCAGAGCCACACCTCATGTTTGGGGTCTTCATTTCCTAGTCAATAAAATGAAGTGATATGATTGTATCTTGCATTTTGATAAAGGACTTTCCATGAGAGTTTTTCCTATGAAGTTCCTCCTAACATCTGGTTGGGTTTATCAAACTGATCATTTAAACCAACTGATCATCAGTTCAGGTTGCTATATACGACTGTGTTGAGTATACTGACTAGTGTATGAGCAATCCAGTCAGATGTGCAGGCAGATGGATTATCTGTGATAATGTGTAGGAGACGTTTCTTGGATATATGACCTTACTGATGTATCCAGATTTCTGTGGGAGGAGTCACGCAAATTATCTGTAGTGCAATAGTCTTGGAGTTCTTTGGTCATAGTCAACAAATTTACCTACCTACATCCAATTAATTGTCTTCTTAGGAAATGGGCCCTCTATTGATTCTCTCACTGAGCCTGGTAGCTACTGACCACCCTCTAAGAAATCTCAACATTTTGAACACAAAAGAAACACAGGCAGCTAGATTATCAACATTATTGATAGACTGTAACTACATCAAGATGCATTGCATCCTTGAAATTGGAATTGCAATTTTAATACACATGGAAGCCAACATTTTCAAGCAAGCCATCTTTCTTTTAAATAGGACAGTAATAGTTTTCACACCACAGGCTTATGCTAACAAATAGCACTAGCATCTTACTTATCAATGCTTACAGGAGTGATGTGCTATTTAATATTTTACGACTGTTTTGCTGTTTTTTCCTGATTTTAAAGAATTCTTATACTACACAATAGTATTAAAATTTGCTAATGTTTATTGAGTGCTTACTACCATTACATGCTAGACACAGAGTTTAGTGCTCTATGGACACTATCACACTTGGTTTCCTCAATAGTTCCTTGAAGTTCATACTTTTGTCTTTCACATTGATATGTAAAGAGGCTGAGACAGGGAGCAGAGGAGAAGGAAGGCAGTAACCCAAAGGCACACAACTGGTCACTGATTTGAACTAAAGAGTTGCAAATCTGTCTGGTCCCAGGGCTCATATTCTTAACCAAGATATTTTACTGCCTTCACCAACATCACCTTATAGTAATAACAGAGATGATATTAAGTTGGAGGAAACATTTGTATCATTCTGTATATTTCATTCCTGCTTTTTACTGGGTCAGACATAGCTGTTGGAAGAAATTCTCAAATCTCTTTCTAGCTTTCACTTTTCCTAAGCAGAAATATGGGGTAAGAAGAAATGAAAAATAACTTTTTAAAGTTGGCTAAATATTTCAAAATGGGTTTATTACCGGTTCAGAGTTGTAGCAAAAAGAAAAAAAGTTTAACGCAAAGCACTTTGTGTTTTCATATAATGAAGGGATGATGGGGCTCAATGTGCCTATGATCTTTTATGAAGCTGGAGCTAGGCCACACCGGGCACTGACAAGACTCTTCTTCCAGCATAGAGAATTCCCTTCATCCCACTGTGGGACACTTGGTAGCCAAAAGCTGGAAGTGAAAAGGCAATGGGATCAATCATGAGAAACTCATACAAACTTTGTTTCTAAAATTTCATAGCATTAAAAGGCTGAGCAGTAATGAAAACTTTTCTTGTCATGAAATTCATACTTTAAAAAGAACAAAGAAAGTTAAACTTGTTCCTATACTATTCATTACCTTCGTTTTTTTTTTCTTCCCTTTTGACAAGTGGTACTGTTGGTAAACACAGTTAATGGACTATCAGAATGGATTATGATTAGATTTTAACTTCATTGATTTTAGACTCTTCTATTTTTTTGTAATTTCAAGTTTTTGTTTAAATTCCAGTTAGTTGGGGCACCTGAGTGACTCAGTGGCTGGGCGTCTGTCTTTGACTCAGGTAGTGATCCTGGGGTCCTGGAATTGAGTCCTGCATCAGGCTCCCTGAGGGGAGCCTGCTTCCCCCTCTGCCTATGTCTCTGTCTCTCTCTCTGTGTATCTCATGAATAAAAAAATAACATCTTTAAAAAATAAATTCCTGTTAGTTAACATACATTGTAATATTCATTTCAGGTGTAGAATTTAATAATTCCTCACTTAAATACAATACCCAGGGCTCATCACAAGGACCCTCCTTAATACCCATCACCCATTTAACCCATTTCTTCACCCACCTCCCCTCTAGCAACCCTCAGTTTGTTCTTTATAGTAAGAATCTGTTTCTTGGTTTGCTTCTCTCTCTCGTTTCCCCCTATGTTCATTTGTTTTCTTTCTTAAATTTCACATATAAGTGAAATCATATGATATTTTTCTTCCTTCAACTGACCTATTTCACTTAATATAATACCCTATAACTCCATCCACATTGTTGCAAATGGCAAGATTCCATTTGATGGCTGAGCCATATTCCATATATACCACATCTTATTTATTCATTCGTCAGTTGATAGACATTTGTGGTCTTTCCATATATTGGCTATTGTTGATAAAGCTGCTATAAACATCGAGGTGCATATATCCCTTGGAATCAGTATTTTTGTATCCTTTGGGTAAATACCTAGTAGTGCAATTGTTGGATCATGGAAGAGTTCTCTTTTTAACTTTTTGAGGAACCTCCGTACTGTCTTCCACAGTGGCTGCAACAGTTTGTGTTCCCATCAACAGTGTAAGAAGGCTTCCCTTTTTCCAAATCCTCGCCAACATCTGTTCTCGCCTGTGTTGCTGATTTTAGCCATTCTGACCAGTGTGAGGTGATACCTCATTGTAGTTTTGATTTGTATTTCCTTGATGATAAGTGATGTTGAGTGTCTTTTCACATCTATAAGCCATCTAGATGCCTTCTTTGAAAAAATGTTTATTCATGTCTTCTGTCCATTTTTTAACTGGGATATATATATATATATATATATATATATATATATAGAGTGTAAACATGATGGGAAAAAAAGAGCTACTTATTTATTCTTTCTTTCTTTCTTTCTTTCTTTCTTTCTTTCTTTCTTTCTTTCTTTCTTTCTTTCTTTCTTTCTTTCTTTCTTCTTTCTTTTGTTTTAAGAAGGAGCTATTTAGGGCAGCCTGGGTGGCTCAGTGGTTTAGCGCTGCCTTCAGCGCGGGTGTGATCCTGGAGACCCAGGATCCAGTCTCACGTCAGGCTCCCAGCATGGAGTCTGCTTCTCCCTCTGCCTGTGTCTCTGCCTCTTTCTCTCTGTGTCTCTTATGAATAAATAAATAAAATCTTTTTTTTTTTAAAGGAGCTATTTAAAAGTCTCTTTTTTCCCAAGTAGGAAGAGTAGTGTATTCTCTCCCTGTTAACTCTAACCATGACAACTAATAGATAGAGGAAGGATAGACAAAACAGTTACACTCAATGTTAGCTATGTGTGAATCTTGAATTCCATGATAAATTGAACTTGCTTTTACCTGCTTTTGTACTTTCATAAGTTAATTAAGAAACATTAGGAAAACTGAGCTGTGAGTCTGGCTCAGAGCAATGTGCTAAGATATTCATGGAAAAACAGACTCTAGGTTGTGTCCTAGTTTTCACTTTGTCTTGTAGACATGTGAGAAGTTATTGATTTTCAAACCCCCAAAGGAACCTGAGCTGCCTCCATTGCATGAGGTATTATTGGAAGGATTGGATTTAAACAGTCTTTTAGTAAAGGGCCCAAGGATTGCTAATATGAAAGAAAAATTAGGGGAGTGGAGGCATGCATCATTAATTTTGCTTTCCATTTATTCATCCCATTAACCATTTAACAAGCATTCAGTGCCTACTATACATGAAGCTGTGTTTTCTGTGCTGGGGAAAAAGTCACAAACAAGAAAGTTTCTGCCCTTATGGAGCTTATCTTCTAGGAGGAGACAGTAGTGAAATCTTTCATAGTAATTATCCTAGTACTTTCTGGAGGTTCAGCAGGTCAGTGGGATTGAATTGGATTGGACCTAAAGGTGGTGTCTCTACTCTGCTATTATCTACTTAGGGGATTTCTCTGCTTCCCTCATACACTAGAATGCACTAGATATTTTGAGGGAGGTGTACTTTGACAAAGGATATTCATTATTAGGATTTTATCCTGTAAAGCCTACCCATTTTGAAATATAAAACAAAATGCAAAGTGAATATTAGCAGGAAAATTTTAAAACCATGCTCCAGACATGCATACTCTCAGGCCCAATCCCAGACCTATTGAACTGGAATCTGCATTTTACTAATTCCCCATAATAAAGCCTTGTTTTGGAGGCACCTGGGTAGCGCAGTTTGTTAAGTTTCTGCCTTTGGCTCAGGTCATGATCTCGAGGTCCTGGGATAGAGCCCCACATCAGGTTCCCTGCTCATGAGGACTCTGCTTCTCCCTCTTTCTCTGCTCCTCCCCCTGCTGTGCTCTCTCTCACTATCTCTCAAACAAATACATAATCTTAAAAAAATGCCTTTCTTTAGTCCCGACAGTAGTTGCATGTGGAAAGACTTTTAACATGTCAGAAATACCTGTTTGATTAAGTTTAGCTTAAAAATAAGCCAACCTCTGAATTGGCTCTGAATTCAAAAAAGCAACTGGATTTTTACATTTTTTTCTCTATTTGCTGCCAAAAGGTATTGTGACTAAATTTTTTCACTTTTTGACTTATTGTTTAGTATCCTATAAACATGGCTAATGTGTAGCAAGGCATTAATATTTTTCTCAGGTGAAAATGTCATGTATTCACAGGGCTTTTTTGTTTGTTTTTTACTCTGTTAAGATACCTAAAAAATAATCTTTAACAAAATATATAAAATAAAATTGTGTATGTGGTGTGTTGATTGGTTTAAGAGGAAGCACTCTCTCTTGATAAAGCAACAAAAGCAAATAGGTTTAGATCCATATCTGATCCTAAAAAGGCATGTTACCTTCTCTGGTGTCCAGGTGAGTATTTCCAGAGAGGGTTCTGGTTTTGGAGCTGTCTAGTGCTTGCCTATGTATACAGGGGGGCTAGACAATCCTCAAGAAGGCATAAATTCAAGGATTATCAAAGCTTTTCACCCGCAAAATATTGTTCTAGCTATTTAGTGTCTGTGTGAGTTGAAGAAATGAAACTTCAATAAAAAGCCACATTTTTGTTAAGCAGTGCAGTATCAAATTCACTAACTTCTATTTTATTCTTATATGATTTAATTGTTTTCCATCTGGAATGCTTTCTCCATATATCACATAATTCTCATTCTTCAAAGTTCAATTATGGTCTCCCTCTCCACCCCAAAATCATTTCAATTTGTAGTCTTGTTCTGATCTCTTACTTCTTTAAGTCCTTTGGCACATGGGACATGACTCACATTAACATTTTATTGTCTACTGTTTCTCATCAATTGTTTCATATGTCTATCTTCTCCTCCAAACTAACTGTTAAAGTCATTTAGGATAGGATAGATGAGGTCTTAACAATATTGTATTCCTAGTGCTTCCAATGGGCTCTGAACATATATATTTTTAAAGATTTTATTTATTTATTCATGAGAGACACACAGAGAGAGGCAGAGACACAGGCAGAGGGAGAAGCAGGCTCCGTGCAGGGAGCCCAACATGGGACTCGATCCTGAGACTCTGGGATCACTCCCTGAGCCAAAGGCAGATGCTCAAATGCTAAGCCACCCAGGCATCCAGGGCTCTGAACATATTAACTTCTTAGAAACAAGTTGTTGATTAAACCAATTTACCGTATTGCTTACAGAATAAAACCCAGGAGAGTTAGATTTTTCTTGGGTACATAGAAAGCTTGTTAAAACTCTGTAGGGGGTTATGGAAAATAGAAGTAAAAGATGATGATGGAAAAGAGTTGAGAGTGTTTTCAGTCAACCTTCATGAGCTTCACAGATTGGCTTAAAGCTAATTCTTGGTGCCAAATTCACTTACCCAAATTTGCCAAGGTGAAGGTTTGTGAAGGGTGGGTGAATGAGGTAACTGAAGATTAAACCAGGATCTGGAAGCATTATCTTGGCTTATGTTTCTGGCAGTAGCATACTCCCTGCTGTAGAGGTAATCACAGCACAATTATTAGAATCTGTGACAGATCCCTAGTTTTTAGACTTAAAGGCTTAATTGATCTTCCTTTGGCCTGGGCATCTCCAAAGTTCACTTTATCTGTGTTTGGATTATGAAGAAGAAAGTTGTTGACAACCAGAAATGTCACCACTTTCTAGAACATAGTTCAAATCCCTGAAGTCTAGCTGTGTGGATTCAGCACATTCAGATGTGGTATTGGAGTTGCCTAATGCCATTTCAGCGTGGGTGCTCTATGGGCATTGTGTGACCTGGAACACCACGGGAAGCCTGCTGAAATCCTGGTTTGTGAACTCAAGGAGTTCTACTCTTTCATGTCTTTTCTTGTGTACTTGAATACATTTGTGGGTCCTGGTCCATTAGTATCCATTGGCACTAGGAATTTTTTTTTCTTTTTTCCTAGTTATTGTATAGTAGGGATAATTTTTTCCACTTCTTTAATGCATAAAACTTACCCAGAAAAGCTTATAGGCTTTAATTACTTCACTTATTTCCTTTATTAGAGACCAGAAAAATAGCAAACGTATAATCTGAGGGATGGTATTTACAGTTCATTGCATACCATGCTTCATTTGCTGTATCCATGCTGACGTACATGTGCTGATAGTTACTCTTGCTGTGTTGTGTGCAAATGGGCACAGATGTCTTTAGCATTTTTAAGTATATTATAATAAAACATGGATTTTTCCATTATAGTTCATATATAAGATGTCACACTAAAATAACAGAAGTTGAGTGATTACTCTGTTTTTAAGGTCTTTAGTCAGTTTTGAAATCCATGGTGGCTTAATATGATCCACAAATTCACAGGTATCTTTCAGATAGAGAATATTTGCTCAGGCAGGAGATTCTTCCTTTACTGATTCTGTAACTGCCCAAATCATTTTTATTGCCAGTACTATTAACCACATCACTTTGCTTGTCATAATACTGCATTGTCTTCTCTTCCAGACCTCTGTCTTTTCCCTTTCCACTTCTGCATCTTAACATAAGTCATCTTGGTCAGTAGAAAAAACTTAATCATTCCTTTCTAAAGGTAAACTAATTGGGCAGCCCGGGTGAGCTCTGGGTGGCTCAACGGTTTAGCACCACCTTCAGCCCAGGGCCTGATCCTGGAGACCAGGGATCGAGTCCCACATTGGGCTCCCTGCATGGAGCCTGTTTCTCCCTCTGCCTGTGTCTCTGCCTCTCTCTCTCTCTCTGTGTGTGTCTCTCATGAATAAATAAGTAAAATCTTAAAAAAAAAAAAAGGTAAATTAATCATTTGAAATGAATGCCTTCCAATACTAGGATAGGCATCATGAAAATAGGACAATATGCCACATTTTGTCAGTGAATGGCATTATTTGCAAACTTAGATATGAAGACTGGATATTTTCTGAATATCTTTTCTGGGTCAGGTATTTTACTAGGCGCTCTACATACATGACCTTGCTTAAACTTCAACACAGAGTAGGTGGTCTTATTCTACAGATGAAAGCAAAATAGGGTTTCAGAGAGAGAGAGAAAGAGTCAATGCTTATCTCAATCACCTGGCTGATAAAAGCTGAACCTGGGATTTAAACTTAAATATGTGTAACACCATCTGGCCTCCTAGAGAGAAACAGAAAAGTAGAAAAGTCACCCTTCAACATGTCTATGATCCACTGGTGTTTTTGGACAATGATGGTTTGGGGAACTCAGGTCCTGCTTCCATGGCTTTTGTACTCAGGATACCTGTGTTTGTGAAGGAGAGGCTGAAATAGCTTTGCCCTTTCTCCAGTGGAATTTCTGGTTATAACCCAACTTAGAGAAGACAACTATTCAGTTAGACTGCAGTACATAAATACCCACCATTCGACTGTCACCTGGCTCAAGCAAGTTTTTAATGGGCTATGGTGCTAGTAAAAGAAATTTTATTGGAACTAGAACTCTAGTAATAATCTGAGGAGACCATATCTAAAAGAGTCTATATGCTGGTGATATCAGTAGACAGCAGGAAGGAAAGTGTAGGGTGTGGAAGTGGTGATGATTATGGTCAGGGCCCTGCTAGAAGAAGGGGGGTGCTTACTAAAGAATTATTTCTACTACTTTGTGGAAATTATTAATTTTTCATTTGCAGAGTAGAAAACGATATTTGAGGAAAACTATTATGATGGCTGAAAAGACTCAGTAAAAAGATCAGAGACTTTTTAATCTGTTAGACTTATATATTAATTAGCCATTAATAATTGCCATTAAGAGTTTATAAGACCTGTGGAAAGCTCTTCAATTCCTTTGAAATTGAGACACTCAATCTGTTAGGGTTGTAAATTTCTGTTAATTTTATGAGTGTCTGTATAATATGTGTTCAATAAATGTTTGTTCCATTTCCTTAACAGCATAGTAGTATCATAAGCTCTTGCTTTGTTTTCTAGAGTATATTTTTTATATTGGTTTTGAGTCACCAAGTGTTTATAAAATGTCACAATTAAATAATAAATTTATTTTCTTCCCTTGTTTTTTTTTTTTTTGTGTGTGTGTGAAGTTTTCCTGATGTCTCAGTGAGCAAATCCAAGTATGATATCTAAGTTCTTTAAGAAAATTAAGCTGTTTTTCTGCTGTATGCATTCTTCTTAGGAATTAGGAGTCTTCAGAACAAATGTAGCAGACTTTGCTATAGATACTACAGGCACAGGAAAACAGTTTTCTAATCCATAGGCAGGTCATTCAAATGTTTTAAACAGAATTTTAAAAATCAACATTAGTTATGGACATTAGCATTTAGTAAAACATTATTCCCATGTTTAGGAGCTATTGAATTGGTATATTTTATTCAAGTTTTTTTTTTTAATGAGGTATATTTTAGGGATTCACATTTAGAATTGAAACTGATTCTACGTGAATAAGAATCTCCCTGAATGGGTCATCTTCTTCCATCAAGGAAAGCTACTATGACATAGTAAAAGCAGCAGAGGGCTTTGGAATAAAAATCCTGGGTTTGAGTGACTCCCTATGAAATGGTTGAGTGCCTTTAATTTAGACATCTACCCTTCTATAAGTCTCAGTTCATTGTCTATAAAATGGTGATGATTAAAATCCCAACTGTGAGTTTAAATTAAAGAATAAAGTACTTACATAGAAAAGTTTAATATTAACATTTGTTATTGTTATCACCATCCCCGAAAACAAAGTATCATGAATCTTGATGAATCAAGGAAATGGTGGGCATAAAGCTAGGCTAAAGGGGAAAAGTGAGACTTAATCCAATAATAGATTTTAAAACAAAATAAAAGTCAATTCCATCATCGTGGGTTATCTAGCTTTATTCCTAGTATGAGAACTTGACTCAGTAATAAAGCTGACTAGCACTGATGCTCACTGATGGTGACAAGAACCTTGGGGTCAAGCTGATGGGGAGAGAGGGAGGGAGATGATCAGCCTCTTCCGACCTCATCTCCTCTTTCCCTACATCCCTTTAACAAGAACATCATCAAGGATGGTGCAGAACCTTTCAGGCTGCTTGTGTGATGACAATCAGTACAAACTAGCCCCTACCTAATTACCAGGTCATGCTTGCAAAGTGAGTTCTCTCAAGTCCTTACTCTGGTTTATCTACTGTTATTCAGGAACTGGTTAGTATGATTAAGTGTTGACTACCTCTTCCAAATGTAAAGCAGACCACAGTTTTTATGGAAATCCTGCTTGGGTTAAAATACAGCTCAAATAATGGATATCACTTTTACATACAACTCATAAAGATCACTTGGAAGTCTTAGTTTCCTTTGCCTGCCCGCAGAGAATGTGTGCTGAGAGGATGAGTTTATAACTGTAATGACACAAGAATGTGGTGGAAGGGCTGGCATTCAGAGGTTCAACAGACTTCATCTCATTGTCAGTGAAAATTGCTGTACAAGGACAGCTATGAGGAAGAAATTTGTCAAAGGTTTTGAAAGGGCAATCACAAATTGCCGATGAAAGTAGATGAAGCTATGAAAGAAATTTATGAAGCCTGATTTAAAATTGAATAGTGTTATGAGACACTTTTGGAATTCCACAGCATGGCTGGTGCCAGGAGAGAAGGGATGAGAAAGGGTAAAATACTGAATCCTGTTTGCCAGCAGACACATTAGGCCCTACAGCTCAGATAGCTGCAAACTCCACTGCACTCTGGGTGTAGTGGTTGTGGGAAATGCCTGTGGTTTTCCCAGCCTGCCTTTCTCAGCAGGCTTTGAGTGCAAGTCATCTCAAAGTCTGTAAGAGACCAAAAGGAAAGGGAGCAGTGAAAGCTAATAATTGAAACAAAAATAGAAATAGCAATGGATTGTTAATTGAAAAAAAGTTTTTATATTTTGTGAATCATCTTACCATGATACTCCTTAAGGGAAGTGGTGGTACGATTTTTTTTTTAAATGTAAACACAATTTGTTTACCTCTTCATATGAGACAGAATGCAAAATTGTCATTAAGTACAAATTTGGCAGTCATCCATGAATGAATATTTATCCTCTTATAAGCCTCTTAAAATATTTTAATAAGATTTAAGAATGAAGTTGCAGGAGGAATTGCAACTGGGATATTAATCTCACAATGAGACATGACATTGTTCAACTTTATGAATCTGGTATCTAAGTTAGGACCTTTTTCTGACTCCTTCATTAATTCATCTATAAGAATTAGAATCTGAACATCTCATTTTATGTTTCCTGCAGCAGGTGTGCAGAATATTAATGATCAAAACCAGAAACAAAGCAAGTTTTAAAACTGATGTTCTCATTGTAACATTTGACATCTAGGGAACAGGAGTAAAACAACGGAAAGGGATTGGATTGTTGCAGTTTCTTGTTGGTTGTAAAAAACAAAAGTACTAAGAACTACAGGGAGGGAAATAAAGTCCATGACTTATGGTCATTTTTCTGTTAGAACTTAGCAAACCGAACTGCACATGCCACAGTCAATACTGTTGCCTCCCATCCACTGTTGTTCATGGCCCATTTAGGTTTGGTTCTGACTCTTCCCTCTAAACTTTTAAGCCTTTAAAGATCCTTCCTCAGCTGCCCTGTTTTCATATACACTATCCATCTTCACGGAACAGAATGGCTGTTAGTGCCACTTTTGTTCTCTTAATCACAAAAGGAGATCACATTTCTGTTCTCCTACGCTGTGGCATCTATCTCTTCATGGCACCTGAGAGTGGAGGTGATAACTGGGATGGGCCATGATAAATTCCTTTCTGTTGTTACTCGACTTTTCTCTCTTTTGTATTTCTGAGAACAATATGCTCATTTGAATGAATTAAAGCTAATAAGTAATGTAATGAAGAAGTAAATTCTAGCCTCATGACTATATTTTAAATTTATAGCTAAATTTTCTAACTGTACATTCATGTTTAAAGAAGATTGCATTCATATTAATATAAATGGAGACAAAGGCTACCAAAATTCAGAATTTAAGGAATATTTAAAATTAACATCTGGGGCACCTGGCTGTCTCAGTCAGTGGAGCATGTGACTCTTGATCTCAGGGTGATGAGTTCAAGCCCCGCATTGGGTGAGAGGCCTACTTAAAACAAAATCAAAAAAAAAATAATGTTCAACCTCAAAAGGCTCTTTTTTGTATTAAAGTCAATTTTTTAAAACTATAACTTTTTACTCTTGTATTTCTATGTTAGGTAAAATTATATCTTCCTAAAAATCATCTAAATGATCTACTATTTTGGTGACCTTTTAAATACAGTGCTTTAAAATAATGCATACACAAGGGAAAAATTCAAAGTGCAAAATGATATACAATAAATAGTAAATCTTTCCTATCTCAGACCACCAGTGCCATAGTCTCCCTCCCCCAATAAATCCAATATTACCAGTTTTTATTATCTCTAGAAAGATATATATTAACATATCTGTGATGGACAGAATAATGTCCCTCCCGAAGATATTCACATCTTAATATCCAAAACCCAATGATATGCTACCTTACATGGGAAAAGGGACTTTGTGGATGTGATTAATTTAAGGATTATAAGATGGGGATATTATTCTGGAATATCCAGATCTGCTCAATAAAATCACAAAAGTACTTATTTTATAATAAGGTGGTAGGAGAGTCAGAGTCAGACAACATGTGAAGATGCTATGCTGCCAGCTTTAAAGATGGTGGAAGGAGTTACGAGCCAAGAAATGCAAAGTGTCCTCTCGAAGCTAGAAAAAGTAAGAAAATGAGTTCTCTCTTAGCACATACAGAAGGAATATACCCCATCCAAAGCCTTGATTTTAGGCTAGCAAAACCCATTTTGGTTTTCTGACCCTCAGAATGCATTTATGTTGTCTTAAGCCATTAAGTTTGGGGCAATTTGTTACCACAACACTAGAAAACTAGTAAGTCTATTTATCTATTGACAAAAGATAAATATCAGTTTTTCTATCTTTTCCACAAATAACACATTATGCTCACTTATGCACCTTCCACTTTATTATAGTCATACCAGCTCAAATAGATATAGTCTTTCTTTTAAGAGCTGTGTACTATTTTGGTAATATAAGTTTGTAATATATTTTTAATAGCCAGGGCTCTGTTCTATTGATGGATAGTTAGCTTGTTTCCATTCTTTTTCTTCAACAAATAATGCTGCATTTAATATCTGCATAATATTTTTAAAAATTAGTATATAACATTTTAAAGTAAGACAGAGTGGTATAACATACCCACATGTGCTTATTATATCACTTTGACAATTATTAACCATCATCAATCTTGTTTCTTCTGTAAACCATCCTAACCTTAACCTTTATCTCTGGAATACTTTGAAGAAACTTTCAGACAGCATATCATTTCATCAGTAAATATTTTAGATGAAGCATAAGGAATCTTGTTTATAAGACTTTGTATACTTTTGAGCATATGCCTAGAATGCATATTAGAAATAAAAATGAACTCTGAAAAGAACACTATTTTCAATTTCATAAATTATTTCAACATGAGACATGCTAAATAATGCTCTATTGTCACCTCATCCACTGTACCCCAGTATGCCAAACTTATTTTGATAGATTTATCACATAATTAATATATGGATTCACAGAAAATAAGTTTAAAAGTTTCAAAGTAAACTTTATGATATATTCACCTTGGTATTTAAATCCATATAAATTTTAGGAAAACATTATTTATTAAGTTTACTAATTTAAGGATAGTTTTGTGGGTAGCAGGCAAGGCAGGAGGTAGTCACTGTATATTTTTAAAATATTTTTTCTTATAAACAGAGTTTGATTTTTCCAAAAATGGTTTCCAACAGCAGCAGGCTCAAAATCTTTTTGAAAATTCAAAAGTAGAAAAGTTTCATTGCATTTGAAATTTGTCAGAATGTTTTCCCTCAGGTTAGTATTGTGATTTTTAAAAAGTCTTATTTACCTGAACACTAAACGTTCTTAGAGAATATTTTTCTATGGTAAGGATTTTTCTATCCATCTGCTGAAATGAGAGTTGAAAGGTCAAGCCTGTAAATGTTATTAGAGCTTCAATGTATACTTCCCTTTCTCTACATCTTTTTCTGTTTCCAGAATTCATGAGTTTCAGGAATTGTCTTTATTTTGCATGATGGATAACTACGTGTAATTGCTCTCAGATCTGAAGTATGATAGTAAAGTTCACTGGTGGGTTCTCCAGAGTCTTATCACATTTTTAGAAATAAGAATTTCAAAGTAAATAATTTTATAAATAATGTTTTTAGCCAGAGGATTTCAGGATATTTCTGGCTTGGATTCAAGCAGAGGCACTAAAACCATTCAATATTCTATAGGGACTGAGGTATTATTTTTGCTTTTGTATTGACCCCATCCACATGTGAATTTCTGTGACACTTTCTCTGAAACACATCCATGAAATGCACCTAAAGAAATGCCTCTGGAACATGTACAGACATATGTTTAAATTTTACTTAACTCAAAATATGGATCACACTATATTTATTTAACACATAAATGTACATACATAGCTGACTTCTTGGCATGTCATGAACATTGTTTTTAGTCATCTACATGAGCCCAGCCAAGAGTTCAAAGTTTTACTTGTTCTTTAAATCACACATATGCTCACTGGGTATTTTTTCTTATTTCCACATATGTGTGCATTTGGAATGAATTGTGTAGTTAAAAATTGCTTTCTTCTCTGAGTGTGTGTATACAAAGGCTACAATGGCTCATATCAGAAACAACTCCTATTTATTGCTCTGTTTGGCTGCCAGATTCTCCAGAATTTACAAATTATCCTGGCCTACAGGTGGGATCTTCTGTGGTATGCATCTGTGAAAGAGCTGATTAATTTCTAGAACCTTACACCATCCACCAAGCTTTGTGATTACATAGTTTTCAGAAATTTAATTATACTTATTATAATTGCTTGGTTAACCAAATTTCTAGGGAAGGGTGAAGTTAAACTTTACACATAGTGATTTCTGCTGTGTATTGAGTAGAGCTAGAGAGAAGTCCTATACCACCTGAGACTTCTAGGTCCCTTAAAACCCCTTCTTTCAAGAAAGTGAATATTTTTGAAAACCAAATGGAGACAACTTCTGTTAATACTAAAATAAAATCATGAGAAATAGAAAAAATGCTTTAGATATTAAGAGGCAACAAAATTTGAATGTGTCTTAGAATTAATTAAAGGTAATTAAATGAAGTTACAAGTATTGTATCACATTTTCATTTATTGAAAATAAGTTACAGTTTCCTATGTAACATGTAGTAACTCTATTAATTTGTATTATTGATTAGTCAGAATCCCTGTATCCCTTAGAGATTGGTATAAGTAAGATTATAATGTAATTCACTTTGGGTCAAATTCTACAGATAAATCCATCTCTCAAAATGAATCATTTACTCATTGGTATATTGATTCAACTAGTATGTATTGAATGACTGCTGGAGACAGCTTATGTAGAAAATGGGGATATATTATTTCTAACATTCTGTCATTATCTACATTTTAAAGAAGAGGAATTTAAGCTCAGATAGATAAACTGCCGAGTCTGGGTCTCATAGCTAGGCAATAGTAGAGCCGTGTACAACCAGAGTTTTCATGACTGTCCAGTATTTTATTCATTATTCTGTAGAAACTTCTAATAATCCTGCAGAGTGAAATGAGTGCTGTGCTAGAATTACAGGTCAAGTGCTTTAGAAATATGGGGAATTAATCATGTCTGAGGGAGTAGGAAAGGCCAGATAGATATTAGGATAAAAATGTTTGACCCAGTCACTCATATATTTTGCTAAGGAGTTTGCATTTTGTTCATTAGGCCATGGGGAACCATTAACAGATTTTTAAAGAAGCATAAGGCATGATTCAAGTGTGTGTTAAGAGAAAAACCTTAACAGCAATGAGAATTAAAGACTAGAACAGTGTTTATTATCCTAGCTTTTTTGATTGCTCATGAACCCACTATGTATTTATTGTTCATTAATTACATCACTAAAGTATTACAGTATTAAAATTATGTATATTATAAAACTATACAAAATGGAAATGAAAATAAGATTCCACTCTTAATTCTTTTAAATTTTATTATTGACAGTAAAATAGTTTTGCTTCCTAATGTAAAATTGAGATAGTGATAAAATGTTACTACTACATATAATATATGAATGTTTTTATTGAGAACAATGTGATCGAATATGTTTCTTAAAAACACCTCAGCAATCCTGTAGTCTACACTTTGAGATAGAGCTATCTGAAAGTGCTGGTCTAAGTTCAGTTTGTTTTGATGCTTTAATTCTGTTGCTACCATAGTTGCTGCAATATTTATTCAACTTTCATGATTTTACTCTACTCAACTTTCCTAATATTATTCATTTTTAAATCCTGTCCTCCAATTATTGAAAGTTTTATATTAAAATTTGGCTAAGAAATTTATATTTTCCCTGATATCAGGCAGATGTTACAGACTAATTGGAAGTTGTAGGATTTTCAACTTTTAATAAATCAACTCTATACACACTGAAACTGTTTGTAAAAATCCTTAATAAGTACTAAATGTATTCCCGAGCTTTTAAAATCTGTTGGTAAGAATTTTTATAGTTGCCGGTATTACCATTGGGGGAAAATTATATAACCACAGTAGATTTGATTAGTTCATCATGTTTCTATCTCAGAATGTGGCTGTTTAAATACATCAATGCAGTAATTTTCTTCTCTGGGCTTGGGTTTGAATTTTTAGTGCTATTTTAAACTTACTGTTTTATTTCTTTTTATTTCTTTTTCATGTGGAAATCTTTATATCACTAATCAATGATGACCAGCTTGATTAAAACTGAGTGTCATCAAAACCTTTTTGAAGCAATATACTGAAAGGATTAGCACTATCAACTCCTACACATCCTCTTACCTTGGGATAATTGCTGTATAAGGAAAGAGCTGGCATACTGAAGCTGCCCATACTAGCATTGATTTACCTATTAGGAATTATAACTAATCTTTATTCAGAACTTATTTTTTTTTCCAGGCCCCATTTATGCTAACCAAGACTCATAGCTTTCCTCTAGGAGAAAAGTACTAGTATTGTAAGCAGAAAGATTTAGGGATCCCCAGAAAAAGAAAAATGAGAAATAGTTTTTTTTTTAATTTTAAAAAGATTTTATTTATTTATTTGAGATATATAGAGAGAGCATAAACAATGGGAGACATAGAGAGAGAGGGACAAGCAGACTACCTACTGAGCATGGAGCCCCAATCCCAGGACTCTGAGATCATGACTTGAGTCAAAGGCAGATGATTAACTGACTGAGCTTCCCAGGGGCCTCAAGAAATAGTTTTCTTGACATAAGAAAAGTCATTTTAGGTCCTTGACCATTTTGTGATCTCTGCCTGGCTGGCACTACTTGCCCAAGACACATTCTTGAGTTATCTTTGCAGGATTTACACCTTTTTGAGCTCTCAAATACCTGACCAATTGGACTCAGAAAATTGATGATATTGACCTTGGCGGCCCTTGTGACTTTGATCAACTAAGACCTGGGCTCTGTCACCTTAAGATGACTTTTGCTCCAGTTCCATGCTGGATTCCCCATTGCACAAGCCCCTTCATGAATATGAATGCACTCTGAGCTTAAAAGTTCCCCTGTTTTTTGTTCTGGGAGACATTTCTTTGGAAAATATCCCCCATGTTCCCCTTTACTTGTTGCAGATGAAAAACCATCCTTTTCCTCTTCTTTGACTTGGTTGTGTCTTTTGGCTTGAGACCCACCAATAGGTGAGCCCAGTTTCATGTAATATATATTAGCTTCCTATTTTATATGAAGAAATGTGCTATTATTTATGTTCATTAAATTTTAAGCATAAAAATAAGTATAAATTAAATATTTCTTTCAGTACTCAAAGAGAAATATTTCTTCCAATACTCAAGGATATTGACCTCCTAGCCCCTGAGGTATATGGGCCTCACTTTGAAGACTCCTAGATGAGAGATGTGAGAGAAGGAGGTTGATCACAAGGTCATGGTACTAGGCAAGTGCAAGGCAGTGCTTGTCAATGAGAATAAGGGAAGTGGAATTATACAGAAGTAGGAGTTATAGAATTTATCACTCTTTGATGTAAATCTCAGTTAATACAGAAGAAACTATGGATAGCTATAGCACAAAAGACCTATCTCCAACAGTTCCAGAACTGGTGAAATGTAACCGTTCCAGTTCATTCTGAGCTGTGTGTTACGGTTTCATTCTTTCCCAGACCAAGTCATTAGATTTTTCAGTTTTCAGTTTATTATTCAATGGTAACTGAGTCAGTACCTCTCTTGGCCACTCTCAATGGTAGCAGAGGATGGCTGGGAATGGCCACCACTTTGATTCTGGTGAAATGATTTATGTGATCTTTTGAGACTCAGCAGAATGATGAGGAATGTCAGCTGTTGTGATTGTTCTGTTTCGTATATGGATCTAGTCACACACGTGGTCAGTGGTACTTGGAACACATTTTGAACTTGTAGATCAGCTGGTGGTCACATAATATCAGACAAATAATTTTCAAGTGAAAAATTGAGCCACCTCTCTGGATATTTTTTTGAGTGATGCTAAACAGCTGGATTATTTACTTTAGCTTAATAACCAATTTTTATCTTTCTTGGTTAAATCAAGAGCACAAAAACCATACTTCTCCAGTGTTTACTTTATTGGAAACAGAACCAGTAGATATATGAATATATATGGATAAGAATAAATATATACAAATAGTCTTACATATATCTCTATATAGATAGATATAGGTTAATTATTAGGAATTGGCTCACACAATTATGGAGGCTGAGAAGTCTTACAATCTGTGGTCTGCAAACTGCAGACCCAGGAAAGCTGATAGTCTAGTGGTGTGAATTAGTCTAAGTCCAAATGTCTAAAAACCAGGAAAGCCAGTGGTATACATCTCAATCCCAGGGCCAGAAAAAAAACGAATGAAATGTCTCAGCTTATTCAATGAGGCAAAAAAAAAAAAAAAAAAGGATAAATTCTTTTTTTTTTCCCTTCTATTTAGACTCTCAATGGATTGGATCATGCCTACTCACATAGTGGAGGGCAATCTGCTTTAAAGAGTCCACTAATTCAAATGCAAACCTCATCTGGAAACACCTTCATATCAAGAGATAATGTTTCATCTGGGCATCTCACAGCCAGTCAAGTTCACAGTTAAAAAATTACTATCACAGGTGTCCTAACAATTTCTGTCTTTGGATTTGTTAGTATTTCTGCCTAATTCTAAATGAAAAATATTTTCAATGCAAAATATCTGAAAAAAGTTAAGAATTAAATGAATTATTGATAATTTTATCATCCAGAGAATAGCACAATTAACATTTGTTATAAGTCTTTTCAGTGACCTGAGCAGAAATCAGACACTTAACTAACTGAGCCACCCAGGTGCCCAGGACATCTGCCTTTATATTTAATTCTATTTACAGCATAAATACCCCAATATTTCTTCTTTATTTTGCATATTTATTTTTCTAGAAAGTTTAGAATCAACTCAGTACATATAAAAATATTCCATTTTGACTTTTATTGGGGTTATATTGGATAACTATAAAAAATCAATATGCAGAGAATCAACATTTTTTATATATTGAGTGTTCTAAATAATGAACATATGTTAGTTCAATACTTATTCAAATATTTTTTACATCTTTCAGTAAAATATTACTTTCATTTTTTATAGATTCCTTAAAATTAATATTTATTCCCAGGCATTTTATATTATAGTTTTATATTTTCTTTGTATTTAAATTCATGTTTTATTGTTTTTTTTTTTCATAAAAAGTAATTGCTTACATATGAGAAAATTATTTATTTTTATTTTCTGGTATCCAGCCACATAGTGAACTTTCTAATTAAGTCTAGTAAATTTTATGTTGATTGTCTGGAATTTTTTTGATAAATAATTCTATTATGTTAATAATATGATGCTTTTATTTCTGTATTTGCTCATTTCTAATAACTAATACTGCATTTCATTGTAGAAATGTAATGGCTAAATATTCTTGAATTATTTTAGCTCTAGTGACTATATTGTATGCCAGATTCACAATAGAAAATGAGTTTAGGCTTTAATTACTAGAAAGAATTGTATGTTTTTAAGTTGTGTATCACAAGCCAATTTCACTTATAAATAAAATACTACTTCTTAAGTGTTACAGTTGCATGTAAAGCAAGGACTCAAATCAAATGTCATTTTTTTTAATACTAGGGACAGCCTGAGCCTGCTTATTTTGAATGTATGTCTCTGAGCACCAACTCACAAATCCTCTTTACTGTTTCTATCTGCATTGATTTTAAGGGTTCTGTTTTTCAGATTTTGCTGTCTTATGACTTCTTTTAATGCTAAGGCCCACCAGGAGACCTATAGTAGGAACCTATTTAGTGACATAGTTTTCACCCCATACTAGCTATGTATATCAACCTGTACTGTTAACTTCTTATATGTACAGTTTTGAAAGTGCCTGTTTTGTAGTCTGAAGATAGAAGCATAAGTAGATCTTACTTTCTGGAATATGTGTGAGCTAAAAAGATGGCATAAAATATATTTCTGTAGTATTAATCAGATTTCTCAAGTTAGAAATAAATAAGTTTCAACTGAAAATACACATACTTTAGAATGCTGTGGAGTTTAAACATACAACTGATATGATTAAGTACAAACTTATTGGAGCAAATCAGAAATTGGCTAATGGAACCTTGGAAGGGAGCATTGTTTATTCTGGCCATGATGTCTGCTTATTTATAACCCACAGGATTAGTAAGCCTAGTGAGAACCCTGTGTATGAGACGTTTACCTTTGTTTCTCTGAACCATCTGGCTTAAGAATTCAAGTAGGAAAGATTCATTCTGGTAATGACCAGGCAAACATTATGGGGACCTGATGAAGGGGACTTCTGGAGAGATGTCAGTCTATATGCCACCATGTCAATAGCATGAAGATGGTATTAGGAAGAATTAGGAGGAGGGTGTGTATTATTTCCGCATAGGTTTCTGATGAGTGTTTTGATGTAGCTTTGTGAGCCCTAAAAAGCCTTTACATATCTTTGGCCTTCTGTGACTCTGCTGTCCATATGGCCTGAGCTTCTTTGTTCTTTCTTCTCTTCATACTGAGGCTTATTTTGAGATGTCCATGATCCACTTTTTCATCATCTTGAGCAATTTCCACTTGCCTCCAAAACAGCAATTGTCATATTGTGGTAGTTATTTGCCAAGGTGGCTGTTTCCTCATGGCACCAGTTATTGCCAAAGGTAATGTTGGAGTTACAGTAGGGCTGCATTTAGGAATGAAGTAGACTCAAGTAGGACTGTGATGAAAAACCCTAATTTAGAAGGAAATGGCAGGCAGGCAGGCAGGCATTAAAAAGAAAGATTGACAGGAGAAGAGAAGGATATGTGTTGGATGTTGAGGATAAGCCTGGGGGTGATATTATTTTTTATCTTCCAATATGGTTTAAAGGGATAATGATATCTGAATTACCTAGTTCAGCATAGGTATCTTATTGAAAATAAAAAAAAAATAATTTACTTTGTGGTTTCTCAAATGTACCTGATGACCAAAATCATCTGCAATTAGTATAAAAGATATAAACTATCAGGTCTCTTTCCTTGAAGTTCTAGTTAGTTGCTGGTGTTAGTTGCCCAGAAATTTATATTTTAAATAAGTGTGCTTCTGGTGAACCTGTGCATGCTAATGTTTGAGAACCAATGATATAGGCTAGAATACTAAAAAAATGAATGTTTCTTTTCTTCTTTCAGTTTTTATATTCCTTGCTTCTTTTTTATATCAATAGAACCCACGGATGAAGACACAATTATAAAGTATGTGTGACTAAATATGGCCAACGTGATATGTGTAGAGCTGACATGGACAACTTCCTGGTGGTATTTGAAGGAGACAGGCCATGCTGCTCTCCTAGCCCTGTCTTCATCTTGCTGCATGGGATGTGGACATGGGTGCATCCCATCAATGATCATGCAGCTGAGCACCACACTCGAGGTTTGAGGGAGCAGCAAGATAGGGGGAGCCCAAGTCCCTGGATTATTTCATGGACCAAAGCCCTTTCATATGAGATAGAAATACATTTCTAACAAGCTATTTCAGTCTTTGTTACATATTATCAAATTTAAGACTTAAATAATATAACATATTATAAAATAGTTTTTAAAATGTAGCCTGGTAAAAATATAAATTACTATGTGAAGAAAGAGTAATTAAAATTATGTAATTTTTGGGCAGCCCCAGTGGCTCAGCAGTTTAGCGCCACCTTCAGCCCAGGGCATGATCCTGGAGACCCAAGATCGTGTCCCATGTCGGGTTCCCTGCATGGAGCCTGCTTATCCCTCTGCCTGTGTCTCTGCCTCTCTCTCTCTGTGTGTCTCTCATGAATGAATAAATAAAATGTTAAAAAAATAAAATAATATAATTTTAATTAAAATTAAAAGTAGAAACCAGAACCCTAAATCAAAAGTTATTTACATAAAGTGATTTTCTCTGAGACATGCATTTGGTTCCAAGTTTCTAGGAGGCAGAAGTTAAAAGGTATATATGATTAGGTATACTTTCTCCAATATTATAAAATAAAGCTCTGCTTATTTCTTAACTCTGAAATAGCTTTTCAAATATTGCTATATATGGGGGACACTGAGATAGGCAATGGAAAGAGACCTCAGCAATTGCATTAAAGGTTTCACAGTATTGTTTCTTGGTGTGCTCTTTAAAAATAATGATCAAGGTCATTATTATCCTGGAATCAACATTGTATAAGTAATAACAAATATTTCTGATGATTTAAGTATAAAATATAGCATTATTACAGTGCTGATTTTTATACATTTATCAGAATCCTTCCTTTCTTTTCAAATGAAACTTTGGCAGAATCCCAGTATATAAAACCAAACTCCCTTGATTTATGTGAGACTAAGAGACTCTGAAATCTGCCACCTTAGCCTGCCCTTGTTCTTAAAATCTAACTGTAGGATTCAAGAATACAATGTGGAAGTCCTTGATTTACAGGAATGGGTGCCTACAGATGCTTCAGACCATATGCCATAAATATCACTTTCCTTCAGATGGACTTTGATAAGATTTGGACAGCTAACCCTTTGAGATTATATTCCTTGGCAAAACCTCATGCATTTATGTAGATTATGAATACTGGCAACAGCAAATTCCAGAAAAGTTATGAAACGTTTAGACAGTCTCTGGTGTATTTTGCTAATTTTTATAGGAATATGGACTCCGGTTGCTTGGTGATTTAATTTAAAGTGATAATTCACTGGCCAGAATAGATTGGTTTAATCCTATTCTTCTAAATTAGCTTAAGAACTTGAATGTACTTATTAAAAATTTTAGACATCTGCCAGCCTGGAAAAAACAGAGGCATATACAAAAAGAAGTGCTGGAACAGTGAAAAGGAAAATGGAAAATTAATTCAGAGGATTTGGAATTGTTCTAAAGTAAAACTCATTTTTTAGATGGAAATACTTAATGGAGCTAACAAGATTTTTAGGGAGTGATTTCTTGATTGATCCCAGATTTTGGAGATCTTCATTCCAAATCTTTGTCTGAGGTAGTTTTTAAAACCATGGAAATAGAGTTGGTAGCTTAGTAACTAATACTGCTTTGGAGATTAACATTTTCAACCAGGGCACCCTTGTATTCACAAGGAATATAGAATCTACAAAAAGAAAATGCAGCTTGAAATTCAAAGCAGACATTTGGCTTGCTATATTGGGTTAATTAAGGATAAAGGGGAATGAAGACATCAATAGAATTTTGTCACTTAAGAGTTTGTTTTGTTACAGTTGAAGATAATATTGTTTCATAGGACCAAGATAAAGGCTACATGAGCAGAATTTATTTAGAAGATTCTTGAATAATTATTTTGTACGTGATCCTCAGAGAGTCTAATTATTCAAATTTTGAGTCGCAGAGAAGCAGAACTTGAAAACTGGTGGCTCACATGTTATTCCAGTATATAGATTTGTGTGCATGTGTGTGTGTGTGTGTGTGTGTGTGTGTGTACATGGAGCAGGCACATGTTTTTTAAAAATTTGACTTTGAATCCCCTTTTGGAATAGCTTATACTATCTCTTGGGCTCACCACTGGGCTCCACCATTTCTATTATCTCTTTTAAAAAATAAAATAAAAATAAAAAAGATTTTATTTGTTTATCTAGGAGAGGCATAGAGAGAGAGGCAGAGACCCTGGCAGGAAGAGAAGCAGGCTCTCTGCAGGAAGCTGGACACAGGACTCGATTCTGGGACTGACCCTGGGATCACAATCTGAACCAAAGGCAGATGCTCAACCTCTGAGCCACCCAGGCTTCCCTATTCTCTCTTTTTTAAAAAAGATTTTATTTATTTATTTGAGAGACAGGGAGAGGGAATCAGCAGTGGGGAGTGGTAGAGTCGGGGGAGGGGAGAGAGAGAGAGAGAGAGAGAGTAAGAGAGACTCCCTGTTGAGCAGGAAGCCCAATGTGGGGCTTGATCCCAAGACCCTGAGATCATGACCTGAGCCAAAGGCAGACGCTTAACCTACTGAGACCCAGGTACACACAGCATTTCTCTTCTCTTAACACTTCTGACTGCAATACAGTATTATTAATTATTCTGAGGCTGTTTGTAAATTTATAACCCCTCAGGTTGATTACTATCTCTGGCATCTGAAAGGAAGTGGAGTTGCTTACACTTTGCCTTTTGACTCTTCCCAGATGTGAGTTGTCCCATTATGTGGTGGGTTTGAGGGCAGTGGTATGCCATAAAAATTCCTGACAGCCCCTTACACATATTTCTTCCCAAGTTATGATCAATGACCCTTATGTTGGTAGTTTGAAATCATTCCTGGCAATACTTACACCATCAAATCTGCAACTGTTACAAATGGTGGGATGAGGAGGTGAGCTAGTTGATAAATATTCACCAAGACACCACTGGTTTGAGGGTGTACCTGGGCACTACCAAGTCTGCTCTTAGAAAGTGGTCATTGACTATTTGCTTTCAGAGTAAACATTTAGTTGATGCATTTAGCTCACCAGATATAGAAGGATGATCTTCTTCTAACAATAAATATATATTAGACTGCAAGGAATAGGAGAAATGTAAGAAAAGAAGGGGGTGGAGATGCTAACTGTAGAAATTAAGATCACAGGTTCTGGAACCCAACTCTGACATTTTCTAACCATGTAGCCATAGGTGTTATTTAAGCCCACTAAACCTTGATTTCTGTATAAGTAGTATGAGAACTAAAACAGAATGTTTCCAGCTGATTGCTTTGAGCACAGTGGCTGGCACATAGGAAACCCTCAATAAACACTAATTTTTATAATTGTATTACCTAGCAAATGTTTTGTCTGCATCATTTTATTAAATTCTGAGAGAGCACCATGATGTAGCAGAATAATTACCATATTTCAGATTAGGAAACAAAGACTTAGAGGTTAAATCACATCCATGATTGCACAAATGTTATGTGGCAGAGCTGGTTTTTATTGTTATCACCTAGGTCTGCTAGATTCTATAGCATGATAACCTCTTCAGGAAGCTTAAAATTTTCTGTCTTGTTAGTTATGAGATAATTGCCAGAAACAACAATGTAGGTCTAAGATTGGCTACCATAATACAGACAAAAAATTACTACTTTTATCAATCAATTGTTCCTGCAAAGCAAACTGCCCCAAAAACATGCATTTCTATCACTTTGTAGGTGATGTTTATTCTACTGGTCTGGGACCCACTCTGAGAACTACTACACTGATGTATTTTAACTAAGGTTTGGCCAATACCTTGAAAGACAATGAATGGTGTCTTAGTCTGTTCAGGCTGCTATAAGAAAATACCAGACTGGGTGGCTCATAAATGGCATACTACTCACAGTTCTGGAGGCTAGAAGTCCAAAATCATGGTGCTAGCTTAGTCTGATGAGGATCTTTTTCTAGGTTGCAGACTTGTTCTGTATCCTCACATGGTGGAGGGAGCTAGAGAACTCTGTGGGATCTCTTTTATAAAGAGTAGTAACCCCATTCATAAGGGCTCCACCCTCGTGACCTAATAATTTCCCAAAGGCCCGGCCTTCTAATGTCATCACATCAGGTGTTAGAATTTCAACATGTGAATTTTGAGAGGACATACCATGCAGACCATTGCAAAAGGGAATGGGATAGGAATACATAGGAACACGTTGGGACATAGGTCCAAAAGCAACTTTTTGGAGAGAATAATCTAAAGAGAAGAGTAAAAAGAACCAGGAGTATTGGACACTAAAGTCGGGATAGAGATCCAAAAATCAGAAAGTAAATGAAGCCTAAGCAGGCAGGTCAATGAGCAAATAGCAGTATCTGTGGAAGCTTGCATGGGGCCAAATGGCCTCAAGAAGGTCCAGATGCAAGGGTCATGTCTCCAAACATAGGAGAGCAGAGAGCTCAGAAGCAAGGATCAGGAAAGCCATTGGAAGACACTGCAGGGCAAGATATGCTCTCATCTATGTAATAGCTGGGACCCTAAAAATCAATGAGAGTGATCTGAGGTACCTGAACTAGTGCTACAATACTAGTGGCTGCAGTTAAATTATGACAGGGGCTTCTCTTAGGCTCCTTCTCTTAAACTGTTTCCTTCCTTCCTTCCTTCCTTCCTTCCTTCCTTCCTTCCTTCCTTCTTCCTTCCTTCCTTCCAGAACACTTAACATACTTCCTGCTACTTGAGCCTCCTGTGGTTACTCTGAGAATTAATTTGCCCTGATCCTCATGTGTGTATTCCTTGCTTATCCCAATAGTTGGCTTTCATCCCCATATTCACCCACACATGGATATTTACTGAATGCCTCCTATGCAACTGCTCTTATTGAAGTCTAGAAATTCATAGTCCCAGAGTTCAGATGAGATTTAGTCTCGTGGGGAATTGTGAATTGTGTTTCCTGCCCAGGTTTTAGGGTATGAAATCGACAAACTCTTCATCATGAGAAGTCCTGATTTGTCAGGCATCCCCCTAGACCTTTTCCCAATAGTCCTTATCTTATGCCATCTTTTTAAAGTAAAGCTGCATCACATTGTACTAGTCACTTTGTACTAGTCACTGTGCATGATTTCCTTTTCAGCTGAGAAGCGAGAAGTAAGCCAATTAAGAAGTATTAAGGTAAAAACTGTCCTGTTGAAGACAGTTATAGTTTTGAACCTCAAGCCTCCTATTAACTATGGCATGGGATGGAAATGTACCACCCAAGCCCCAATTTCCTTATCCATTGAAATAGGATCCAAACATCTACTCACAGTGTTGTTTTAATTATAGAAAGAAGTGATGCATATAAAGTGTCTAGCAGAGCATCTAACACACAGTTCAGAACATTCAGAAAAATGTCACTTAAACAATGGGGTTTTATGTTGTCTCATGGCAGAAATCCAGCAATGGGAAGCTCAGGCTTCTCCTCACTCTGCCAGACTCTGTGTGTCACCTTTCACTCTCGGCATGTTTCCTCATGGTTGCAAGGTGACTGTCACTGCTTGAGGACCAGACCTACTGAAAGACAAAAAGGAAGATGCTGGGTGAGAGAAATGTCCTTGTGGGTCTTGCTCTTTTAATCAGGGTGTAAAAATTGTCACCCAGAGCCTCCCTGCGGAATTCCCTTTATATATCTCCTCTACTGGCAAGTAAAGCTGGAAACTTGGGTAGCTAGTGTTTTCAGATCATCATGAAGGGATGGGGATGACCACTAGAACAGGAGGAGGAAGTGGCTTGTGCTTGGCAACCTTCAGTATCTGCCACATATGCTGAAATAAAAATGGATTTTATCTTTCAGATTTTCTGAGAGATAGTTATTAATTAAATTGTTCAAAGTGCTTCATTTTATCTTCCTCATATATTTCAGGGCCATTATGCAAGCATTGTCTGTTCAGTGGAAAACTCAACTGAGTAGGCTTACTGTGCATATGACATTATAGATTAATTCTAGGAAATTAAGAACAGACACCGGGCTTTCTGATGGAGAGACTGTTAAAATCAAGTATCCTTCCGATAGTTTTGTTTTACTCCTTTGATAATATTTTACAGTTTCCTTTTTTTTTTTTTCAGTTTCCTTTTTATTACTGCAAACCTTATAACTTGAGAAGCATTCACTAAACATTTATATACCATGCATGATAGTGGGCAACTTGGTGAAGACCCAGAGGAAAAAAACAATGCATCATTATGCCCTCAAGAAGCTTACCATCTAGTAGAAATAAGGCAAAGAGGAATGAAGTGGGTGAAGCCAGAGTATCATGGACAAAGAAGATGAGAAGTTTACAAAGGAAGGAGGCCAGTCAAGTAAACACCCGAGGCTTGGCTCAGGCATCTTTCTTATTCCTAGGATGCAATGGATGGCCAAAGAAAGGTGATAGTGGTGATGACTTGTATATTATTTCCTTGACTTCATTCCCCGCCACTAACCCAGCTCCTGAGCAAACTGGGGTAGTTATAAATACAGCAGAGTGGTCATGCTGTTGGAACAATTTTTGGACTAAAAAATAGTTAAGTAAACTTGCAAGATCTTTGCCCATTATATTGTATATAACTTGAAGGTAAGAAAGGTATCTTATTTACCTTCCTCTTTTGTTCTGACACATTGATAGGTGCTATTTTGTTACATGAGCAGTAAAAGAATGGATCTGATCCCATGGTTACTGAATTTGATCTTGTTCTAAAATATTACTCATATTATAAACATGATATTTCCAAGAGAACCTTGTAACATCTGGGACTGAAAAGAGAAAAACATGAGAGAAAAAGGAAGGAACAAATAGAGATGGAGGGTAGTAACTTAAAGTAGTTTAAAAAAAAAAGCCAAAACAATCCTTGGAACTGAAAAATTCAAAACAGAAATATCATCTCTTGATTTTTAAAATCTTCAATTCTTATCTCAGTCTATCAAGCTTTCTGCATATTAAATGGTATCTGCTATATGCAGTGACCCCTTTTACAATGGTATTATTTAAACTTCTGCCAGTTGTTCACTCACAGTTTGCAGCTCATGCCACATGTTCCATGAGTGAATAAAATACCACTAAGATGTTTACAATTTATCGAGGGGGGAGAGATGGTCAAAATGTGTACCACAACATTTGATTGAATTAGCTTCCAAAAATTTTTTTTTTTTTTTTAGCTTCCAAAAAATTAAAAAAAAAAAAATTAAGATGGCTTCCAATGAAAGTTGAGTCATCAATTTAATATGAAGTTTTCATGAAAAAGTAATGCTTTTTTCTAAAGCTACTTGACATTTGTTTGCATTTATCCATAAAATTACGTGCAACCTTTTCCCTACACTACAATTAAGGAGTAGATCTAAGTCTCCTTTGTGTGTAGAAGCTTGTGGCAATTAACAGTTATGCATAGCTTCATGTCTTCAGGCTATTTTTAATAAAGTGTGCCATGATTTTGAGCTCTGGTACTTTTAGGATGAAAAGCATAGTTTCAAGGACTATAGAAAATACTAGATTTTCATCATCATTTTCTTTTGGCAAGACTCTCAGTTTGGTCCTGTGGCATCACCAACACAGTGCCCAGTTCCCACAGTAGTCGAACATCAGTTTGTTTTCCTAAAATCTAGGTTATTTAGTCTTAAGTAAGACCATCTGTGGGACATCAGCTGTCTAGTTCACATGGGGCTACATCAAACCCAGTCCAGTTCCTAATTAATCTTTTCTCAATCAAAAAAGAGATTTCATAGGGAACAAACTCAGCCAGGACTCCCTTGGTACACATGTAAAGTCCCTGGCATGAAGTGGGTACTCAGGAAACGGCCGATCTGCTAAGAAAATGAGGCCAAAGAGGGATTAAAATCTCAGTCCTTAGGATAAGTCCAGAATTAGTGCTCCTTTTGATGGAAAAATTCATCTGAAAAATTTAATTGAGTACATTTTCTAGGCATTAACATGCTTTTATAAACAAATCCATCAGTAGGAACCTTCCAAATGAATCAAACCATTCTCATAAATAATCCTTGAAATTCATATGGGCTTAATAAATAGTGGAAAAATTCACTTTAAGTTTTGCCAAATTCCAAATATTGGCAAAAAAAGTCACACAACTTTTGATTAACACAAAACAATCTAGATGTATCCACATATAACAAGCTAAAAACATGATATAAATGTTTAATGACTATGTTTAGAAATTATCATAATTATTTGTATGAAGCCTACTCATGGTTTTTGCTTTCATATCACAGACACTTTTCTGAGAAATATTGTTCATATATTTTGAATTTCTTTTTCTCTCATGTACAGTAGGCATAAAAATATTTGCTTGTGGTGTGTCTCATTGCCTTGTACTTTTTAAAACTGTTTTCAGATGTCAATCTGTGTAATGTGATAACTTACCATAAGGATTTCATGAAATGTTTTTTGTTCTTTCAGAAGACCAATGTAGATTTGTATAAATATTTGCTGAAAATACTACCCTCTGTGCAGAACTAAATGACTGAGGCAGGGGTGGGAGTGAGGGAGGGAGGGAGAGAAGAGAGAGAGATAGAGATAGAGAGAGAGAGAGAGAGAGAAATAGTCTTAATCAATGTATTGCCTCTCCTGAATGTTAAAATTCAACAAAAGAATATAATCCAGGCTTGAAAGTATTTTCAATGTCAATCTGGTCCAATTATTATCTACTGTGTAAATCTCACACCAATGCATCTTGAAAGTAATTTTCCAGGCTTTATATGGATATTCCCAAAGACAAAAAACAGAGTACTTTATCCTATTTCAGAGAGATATGATGTTATAAAGTTTTTTCTTATAGTATGGGTCAGAAACTGCCTCTCTGAAACTTCTTACCATTGGTCACTCTTCTGTTCTCTAAATTATGTAGAATAAGGCTTATTTTCTTACATAACAATCCTTCAAATGATTTAATAAAGATATTATATTTTTAATGGCTTTTCTTCTTTACAATTATAATTTTTCTTTTTTCCTTCTTTTTTCCTCTTCCCTCCCTCTCTCTCTCCGTCCCTCCCTCCCTCCCTCCCTCCCTCCCTCCCTCCCTCCCTCCCTCTCTCCTTCCCTCTTTCATTTCTACCCTGTTTTCATCATAGATATGGGGATGGACGTGATCCTCCTCCCCCAAAGAACCATGCTAAGAGCTTTAGCAGTTAGTTAAATGGACTGCTTTTGTAAAAGTCCCAAAACTGAGAAGTTAAGTCAAGCTTTGCAGAGGGGATGACACCAAGTTAGAGGGTGAATTGTAGGAAACACAGCTACATGGGAGGTGTGGTGGGAGATTGATGTTCTAGGCAGAGAAAACAACATATACAGAGCTTTTAGAAGAACCTCTCTATTCCTCAAAAGACTTCATTTATGGTGTTCTTCCTATCCTGGTGCTTTCTTTGTCCCTGTTCCAATCTGGCTACACTTTATGACTTTTGATGTATAAATTAAAAAAGAAAAAGGGATCCAGTGAGAACAGAAGTAGTTGACCTCATTTCTACACCTCATTTCTACCCCTATTTGAATGTAAAAAAAAACAAAAAACATTGAACTAGGTTGGATTTTAACAGGGTTGGTTGTTAGGAAGGGAGTTAGAACATTGAACGTTAGGGAGAGAGAAAACGTAGTGAAGGGCAGGCAGAGGATGGAGAAACTGAAAAGAAAAAGAGGGGGATAATGGTAATTAAAAGGATGAAAGGTGCAGAAGAACATGAAGAAGGTGTCCCTTCTATGGATGAACATGGCTTTGAGTTTTCAACTACACGGGAATGTAGAAATTCTGTGTTACTGTTTTGAGTTTTCTTACTTAAGTGTTATTCTGAACTACTGCATCTATGTAAAGAAAAAGAGAATGCATTTCCCCATCATTTTCTCATTTTTAAAGTTATTCACATTGGTACACTGCACATCTTCATGATCTATGTCTTTTATCTTTTTCTCAATTCTCTGTGATTGCCTTTCTTAATCTGTTTTTCTAGAATACATTCGTGTGATATTCAATGCAAACTCTACTTAAAAGAAAGACAACAATCAATTAACCCATTATTTTTTTAGACAATTTTTTTTATTTTTATAAAACCCTGAATTGTTGCTCTATTGTGAGACAAAATTCAGAGCAAAAATATATTTTCTGTTACACAAATAAAATTTCTTCCTCCTTTCTTTTGGGATATCTTTCTTAAAAGTGTTGAAGTGTTTCCTGTAGTGATAAAAGTACATGAATAGGAACACATGGTATTTTCTTGGTTATTGAACAGGGCTGTACTCTTATCCAATTTTGAATGAGTGATGTAGTTCTTGGGAATATGGTTATGGCCCCATCTAATTCCAATGTCCATAATGCCTACAACCTACTCTCCAGAATCCTACCCTTTCTTCACCATCCAGCTTTCTGGATCTTTTGTAAAAACTTTATACTTTGCTTGCAGCAGTTCCTTGTCTTATTTCCCTGGTTCTGATTATATCTATCCAGGTTTTGTTTGTTTGTTTGCTTTCACATTTGACTAGATTCTGTCACATTTAAGGTTTCTGCTTGCATACCACTATGTTTGTATGACTTAGTAAAAGACACCTCTTGAGACGCCTGGGTGGCTCAGCGGTTGAGCATCTGCCTTTGACTCGGGGCATGATCCCCGAGTCCCAGGATTGAATCCCGCATTGGGCTCCCTGTGAGGAGCTAGCATCTCCCTCTGCCTGTCTCTGCCCCTCTCTTTCTGTGTCTCTCATAAATAAATAAAATCTTAAAAAAAAAGACACCTCTTCTCAGAAACCAAATTGCAAATAGGTACCATCCATGGGCAGGCAAATTAGAGAAGGGGCTCTTTGTCCTGGGGGAAGATTTCTACCCCCACTTTTACTTTGGCTGGGTACTCCCATCCTCAACTGCACAACTAGGTATAACAACCCTCATAACATCTAGCACTTAGGTAACTAATAGGTGCTCAGGCAATAGTGCATTTATTTCAATCTTTGTTTGAATTAGCAAGACACTTTTTAATCATAAAGAAAAAAATGCCATTAAGATCTTTCTTTCTACTCCATCACCCCCCCCCCCCCAACACACACAAAAGTGCAAGAGCATCCTGGTGGGATAGTGTGTATTTCTGGGCAAATGAAAGCAGGGAAATGCAGGAGACAGAAGGCAACACCTGGGTAATTTAGTGAGCAGGGCTGTCACCGAACTTATGGTCACAATGCAACCAAATGGTTACACTATGTTTTTGGCCAAAGTAGTTTTTGGAGTAAGAATTTAATTTTTTCAAAAGCTGTTCTCATGCTTGCACAAGCTTGTTTTTATACATCTCATTTAACTTCATATTTTTTTTGGCTGAGATGTCAAAGTTGTAACATTTTGCACGATGGTGTGTTGCCAAGAGGCAATTCTACACATTGGTCATGTGGTGTGTGCTGTTTGGAGCAGCTGTATGATCCTGTCACAGACACTGGAGAAAGACTACATCCTTTGGCTGGATTTCCTAAGCTCCTGGAATTTAAAATCTTAGCCAGTAGCCAGGGGCAAGTCATCCATGCTTATTATTTTACTTTTTTAATATCTAGATTTTTATAAACACTGCCTAATTTTTTAAGTTGGGTCAGTTCTCTAAATTATGCCTTATACAGTTTAAAATCCACTAAGTGCATTGCAGGAAATCGGGTGCTGTGGCTATGCTTCTTACCATCTGTCGTTTAGTTCTTTTTAGTTCCCTCCTTCATTGATCACTGTGACTGTGAGCACAAAGGGACTACAAGTATTGTCCGCCTGTGTTTATAGTACCCATGACTTCTGCATCAGCTTTTCCTGTCCTCATTGGAGACATAATATTGGATTATGCCTAGAAACTTATTTTAGCAGAGGAATTATTTAATAGATTGATAGTAGATGAACTAGTGTATCATGACTCTGGGGAACAGACTGATAAACTTGAGTGTAGCTCAAAGGAATAAGAATAAGTTAGTTTCTTAGGATTCTCTTCTCTTATTTGCCATTTCCGGGAACATGGCAATCTCCCAGCATTTGCTCTCCTTTTGGTAAAAATCAGTTAGTAAAATAGTATTAGAAAATATATGATATGTAGTAACACTTTTGGATATATAAAAATTACATGGGTATGTCCTGAGGAGAGAACAAATCATATTCAGAGTATGAAAAAGAATAGAGTAGTTTAAAGAATAAAATATTTTATTAACCCTTTATGAGACTCAAAACACATTTTTTGGTCTTTTTGTGACATCATGACATATTTATGTACACTTACATTAAATAAAGATATTTGAGAATTAGGAAAGAAAGGTGTCAGTTTGTATGAGCAGATCCATGATGATCAGATCTTCACAAAGATATATCATAGTCCCACCTAACTTCAATGCCCACAATTCACAATGATAGATAACAACCTTGCTCATAAGACCTAGCACTTATATAACTAGTAATAAGCACTCATGCAATAATTGCATTTATTTCAATCTTTGACTTGGCAAGATTTCTTTTTTCATCATAAAAAGAAAAATACTATTAACCACCCTCCCCTACTCCAAAATATAAGACCATCCTGAATTCTAATGTAATTCTTTGGTACTCAAAAAATATCCTTTGTATAATTTTAATCCTTTCAATGTTATTGAGATTTATTTTATGACATATATTCCACCCTGGAGAATGTTTTATATGCTCTTAAAAAATGTACATTCTGCTATTCTTGGGAGGAGTGTGATATAAGCATCAATTATGTCAAGATAGTTGGATAATATCATTCAAGTTTTTTACTCCTGCCAAATCCTTTGTCATCATGTTCCTGGAAGCATAAGTGTTGAAGTTTTAAATTATATATAATATTTCCATTTATCCTTTCAGTTCTCTCGGTTCTTGCCTAATGTGCTTTGAAACGGTCTTATTAGTTGCATTCACATTCAGAATTTTTCTATCTTCTTAGTAAATTGATCTCTATTCATTATAAAAGTTCATCTTTATCTATGAATCTACTTTGATATTAATATAACTACACCAGCTTATACTTGATGAATATTTGCATGGTATATCTTTTCTCATTCTTTTACTTTTATACCTGGGTGTTCTTGTTGTTGTAGATAGCATGTAGTTGCATTTTGCTTTTTTATTCAGTCTCAGAAATTTTTATCTTTAATTATTTATTTGGAGGCAAGGAGGGGCAGAGGGAGAGGGAGAGAAAGAATCTGAGAGATCCTGAGATCATGACCTGAGCTGAAATCAAGAATCAGATGCTTAACTGACTAAGCCACCCCAACTTTTGCCTTTTAATTAGAATGTTTATTTTTATTTCTTTATTTATAAAAGATTTTATTATTTATTTATTCATGAGAGACACAGAGAAAGAGAGACAGGTAGAGACACAGGAAGAGGGAGAAGCAGGCTCCATGCAGGGAGCCTAATGTGGGACTCCATCCCAGGACTCTAGGATCATGTTCTTGGCCAAAGGCAGATGCTAAACCACTGAGCCACCCAGGGATCCCCTAGTTAGAATGTTTAGACCACTTACATATTTATTCTCTTTAATACTATTTTTAAAATGAAAATTTAGTAAATTGTGCTTTTTTGGTGTATAGCTTTATAAATTTTAATCAGTGCTTAGTCACTGAAGATTTATATTTTTGAGAATTTTATACGAATAAATCATACAGTATGTTAAATTTGAAACATGCCTTTGAGATTAACCAAAGTGGTTGAGTGTATCAATAGTTCAGCATTTTTATTGCTCAGTAGTAATCAATGGAATTGTGTTGATTTACCACAATTTGTTTATCCATCTACCCTTTGAAGGACATTTGTTTGCAGGTTTTGATGATTATATACAGACTTGCTATAAACCTTCATGTACAGGTTTGGCTATAAATGTAAGTTTTTATTACTCCAGGGTAAATATGTAAGAATGGGATGACTGGTCACCTTGTATGTATATATTGAAATTTTTAGAAACTTCCAAACTCATTTCCAGAATGACTATCATTTTGCATCCTCTTGACTCAGGGTTTGCATCGATTTTTTAGCGTGAAGGATTTGAAGGTTAAATCTCTTCCTCTCTCTCTCCGTTGACAGGCACATAGACACATGTTGAATACTTAATAAGTTAAATATTTATTAATAAGTTAGATAATACTACTATCTACTGTCATACATTGATTACATTTCAGACATAATACTAGGCACAGAGCTTCACGCAACATATAGGAGAATCAAAAGTCCTGATCTAATTATACTCATTGAGAGTCTTTGATTATGGTAGATTTATGTGAACAGAAACATGAAGAAATTTTTACTGATTTTTATTTCTCCCTACTTTATTCTCTCTATATTGAGATTAGGAGTCCAGTTACAAAAGTCATTATAAGACTTGGTGTCTAAGTCTTTTTTAATCCTCACAACAACATTTGAAGCATATGATTATCCCCATATTTTTTTAAGATTTTTTATTTATTCATGAGAGAGAGAGGGGTGGGGGGCAGAGACACAGGCAGTGGGAGAAGCAGGCTTCATGCAGGAAGCCTGACGTGGGACTCCATCCCAGGTCTCCAGGATCAGGCTCTGGGCTGAAGGTGGTGGGCGCTAAACCGTTGAGCCACCCGGGCTGCCCAATTATCCCCATTTTATAGATGAGGAAATTGGGAATCAGAACAATTGAATGATGCACTCAAGTATTTGTAGTTAGGTCAAAGACAGAACTTAAAACTATCTTATTCTCATTCTTTTATATATATTCCCCCCTTATATTGTATAGTTTCATCCCTATTTAATTAAAATTTTTTTCCCATATAAAATGTGTGGTATCTGGGGCATATTTACACTGAAACATTATGTGTTATTTATCTGAAACTCAACTGGGTAGCCTATATCTGGCAACCATACTGGTTTCATTTGTTTATTCTATATATAGGTAATTTTCCTGAAAGGCTATCCACCTGAGTCTTATTTTTAGTTTTTAAGTGCCATGAAGTGAAAATCACACAAGTCTGAGATATTTTAACAGTTCCCATTTACATTGGAGGGTCAATGATTTCCAAATTATGTCCTATGTCATATGTCTTAATCAATTTCTAAATAATTTAAAATATCTTTATCTTTGATTTTTCCCCTTCAACATAGTTATAATGAATCTTGTATGAAAATTATTTGTAGTCTTTCCAGGAGCTTGAGCAATAGAATATTTTGAAAAGAAATATTACACTAAGACTTTTTCATGACTTACTGGCTCCACAAAAGAACATTACCAAATTGATTTCATTTTTAATCTCAGGTTTAGCCTTTTTTTTTTTTTTAATGAGTAAAAATTTTAATACAAAGCACATAAACACTTTCCCTTATTTTTAACAATTTATTTAAAGCTGTTGATTTTGCCTTTGGTGCCTGACCCATTTATACACAAGTTATACTATAAATGATAAGTCAAAACAAAGATGCCTTTACTTAGGTACCACATCCCATAACTAATTTTCCATATCAAAGGGTATTTATTCTTTTTTGTGACAAATTGAGATTACTTGGTGAGGTGCTCAGAAATACCAATCTTTATGTAACCTGCCCAGGTTACTGTTTAATACCAAATTTCTCTATGCAAATAGCTAAAAATATCTTGGTTTGAAAATTGTCAAATAAAAAAAATGTGTATTATAGGGGATGAATAAAATAAAAACTTTCAAAAATAAGTCCATTTAATATTGTATTGATGCTGGATCTATATGCTTCATATGCCTTTTATGTATAAGATGAAGTTATACTGGAGTTGAACTATACATGGTGAGCACTGCCTATGTAGCACTGGAAATATTGGTCAGGAGTGTATTGTAAATGACATATTTTCACCTGGAAACAAAAATAGACTTGAATTTATACAAAGTAACTTAAAAAAAGAAAATATAGCAATTCATTCCAGACTAAAAAAAAATAGTGATAAAAGCATCAGTGATGTTTCTAGAGAGGTAGAATAGTTCTGTCTGATCAAGTGATTCTACAAATTAAATTTCATTTGTAAATATGGTAGTAGGGATAGAAAAGTTCTTTTTTTTTGCATTTTTTAATTTAAATTCAATTAGCCAATATATAGTACATCATTAGTTTCAGGTATAGTGTTCAATAATTCATCAGTTGCATGTAACATTCAGTGCCCATCACATCATGTGCCCTCCTTAATGCCCATCACCCAAGAAAAGTTCATATTTTAAAAGTATAGGTAAGTAGATATCCCACAGAAAAAAGAGACATTCTCATGCATAGATTTTTTTTAAAAGATTTTATTTATTCATGAGAGACACAGAGAAAGAGGCAGAGACACAGGCAGAAGGAGGAGAAGCAGGCTCCAGGCAGGGAGCCCGATTTGGGACTCGATCCCAGGACCCCAGGATCATGCCCTGGGCTGAAGGGCTGAAGGCAGGCTTCAACCACTGAGCCACCCAGGTGTCCCTCCCATGCATAGATCTTATTTAACTTTGTCTTAACTGTCCTATACACAATGAACTGTATTCAGTAAAAAAAAAAAAAAAAAAAAAAAAAAAAAAAAAAAAAAAAAAAAAAAAAAAAAAAAAAAAGTGACACACAAGTACCATGGGGAAAAAAACAACAAAAATTTAAGAGATAAACAATCAACAGAACTAGACACAGAGATGATCTAGATGTGTAAGCTCAGGGTATTTAAAATAACTGAATAATATGCAACATAATGTAATGAAAAAGGTGAAGAGAGTTTATAAAGAGATAATTTCAGTAGAGAAATGGAAAGTACAAAAACAGTCAAACAGAAAGGATAGAAATGTTTAAAAACAGGATGTCATAGAGGAAAAATTCTACTGACAGATTTATTATCACACTCAATACAGCAGAGGAGAACAAAATCAATGAACTTGAAGATAGTTCAACAGAAATTACTGAAATGGAAACACAAAGAGAAAGCACATTAAAAAAGAAGACAGAGCATTTACAGGGTTCAGGGTAATATCAAGCTGTCTATGATATTGTAGTCCAAGAAAGAGAAGAAATGGAATGATGGGGAGAAGAAATATGTAAAGAGATCATAGCTGAGAGTTTCTCCCCCACTAGTAAAAGACATTAAACCACACATACAAAAATCTCAGAGAACCCCAAGCATGAGGAGAAAAAAAATCAATTTATATACATCCTATTCAGACTGTTATTTATTATTAGAAAATATAAAGAAAGGCAGAAAGGGATAAATATCTGAAAAGTAGAGAATGGTATTAATAGTCTCATCTTGTGAAATAATCATATGATACGGTTTTAAGTTGAAGAAACAGGAAATGAAGTTATTTTATTACTTAACTGTTGTAAGAATGAACCCAGAGAGGAACTCAAATATCATAATATCAGAATTATATTAAAAGGTGGGGGCCTACAGAGATTGAGTTTTCATCAGTCACAACAGGAAGTTCTTAGATAAATAAATCTCTCTTTAGATGTCTAAATTTGATAAATTGAGAAGTAGCAGTAGTAATAATTTTTACATAAGTAACCACTGGAGGAAACAATTAAATAACTAAGATTAATTTTGTTAAAGTGTAATTTTCTAAAAGGTAAAATGATGACTCTCATTCAACTATAAAATGAAGGTGTATCAAATATTTTTTTCAACTCATTATTAAAGAGAGAACTAGTAAGATGCTATGACCAGTTTATAGAACTTTTGAGCTACTATATATTTTTAGGCAATTTAAGAAAGAAATGTTAAGGTTAGTTTGCTGAATAAGATACAAAATTACTTGATGTCCGACAGACAATAAATTGCATCCTTTAGGATTATCTTTTATACTGAACCAAAAACTGGTTACATTCTCTATTAGACAAAATTATTCAAGTTTACATGTAATTTTTAGGCTTTGATCATTGGCCTAAAGTGTTATTTTGGGGGAATTAGTTTAGATATAGGAAAGAGTATTTAAAAAATGTTATTGTTAGCCATGTGCATTAATTGCTTTGATAAAAAGAAAAAGAAAAAATAAATACAAATATTTGTCTGCTTAGCAATATCAGCTAACATTTATTTGGTACTTGGTATGTGCTAAGCAAAAATATTTTATATGTATTTACTGGCTTAATTTTACCACAATTTTATGAGGTGGATAATATTATTTTCTTCATGTTACATATGAGGAAACAGATTTATGGGGAAGTTAAAAAACTAGGCCAAGGTTACATATACACCAAATGTCATTTTCTTAGTCTGTGATTAATGGTGTTGGAAGGTGATAAAATTCAGAGAACGAAGAGAAGAGGGGTGTTCAAAATGTGAATAGAACACATGAGGATATGGAAATTGTTTTTGAATGTGACTAATTCTTTGGTAAAATAAACAAAACTCTTTTCTGATTTGGTTTTGTGTTTAGGAGTAGCCAGGAACAAGAACTGAAGCAAACAGCATTTAAAGGTTCCAGTACACAAACCACACAACAGAGACTTTTCATTTGAATATTCTTACTTTTCTCTTTACAGATTTAGCCCTTGTAAGCTCATTTCAGCAGATTAGCTCTTTGAAAGTTAATAATAGTACATAATTATGAGCATCTTTAGTGAATGCCTTTGCTTATTTAGCTGTAGTTTTCTCTGCATGATTACTCAGCCTACCAAACTATTTTGCTGTTCAGAATTCATTTTTCAATTACAATTTACATGATTATCTTTTGAATATGGATTATCTAATTGTTGCCAAATAGTTTAGTTTTGTTTTTTACTACAATAGCTGGTGTCTTAATTTAGGTATGCTTGAGAATATTTTGTCTGTTTTAAAACAGAGCTAATTTTTTTTTAAGTTTTGCTACTCAGAACACGATTCTAATAAATGAGTCTTTTTAGTGCCTTTTTGTTTCTTCAAATTTTATGTGACTATGTTCTACTTAATGGTTATTGTCTATAGAACCCAAGACCTGTCACCTCTGCATTCAGAAAAGGGAACATTAGTGCAAAAAAGAGGAAGAAAACAGACCTAGGTCAATGTGTCTCTCTGTGTGTATGTGTATATGAGTGTGTATCCATCTGTATCACCTACTAGTTTTAGCTGCAACACACCCCCTCAACCCCAGAGGACTCTGCTTTCCACTTGCTTTATAAGCAACTTATTTCTTTTCTATCACATCTCACGGGACAGGTCAGGGTGGTGCCTTTCCACTTCCTTTCATGGCCTTAAATCATAACTTTATTTGTTCATCTGCTCTTTTGGGACTAGAACATTTTCTCTGCTTCCGTGTTGGTGTCACCCCCTCTCCTCCTGTCATTTGCCCTCACTCAGTGCAGACTATTGCCCCTGGACCTTCACCTTCTCCCTGATACTTCTATTCTTCTTGGTTCTTTAATATCCCCAGGGATAAAAATTCTAACACCCCGAATATTTATTATTTGGCCTCTCATTGATAATGATCATTTTCTCCATATGATTTTTCATCCACTCCCATGGTTACATGCTAGATTTTGTTACCAATGTGTCTTATGCATTGTTTGTTCCTCAATTTCTCCATTGTTACTTTATTTTGTATTTCATAGGTATTTTCTATTGAATGTTTTTAATTTCTTTGTCACATCTTTTGCTATATTTTTTGTTATTCTTTCTGATTTTTCTAGGGATTACAGTTAGCATCTTCATTTATAATAATGTAGTTCAGATTAATATCAAATTAATTTCAATAGCATACAACATTTTCATTTCTATATAGGTTGCCCTTCAACCTTTATGTTGTTATTGCCACAGATTACAGCTTTACACATTGTATAATTTATATATTATGCAGTTGTATACATCAACATCAATTTAAAATTGTTGCTTTATACAGTTCTCCTTTAAATCAAATAAAAAATGAGCTAAAAATGTTTAAACTGTATTTTATCTTTACCTATGTAGTTACATTTTCTAGCATTCTTTATTACTTCATGTGGAATTGAGTTATTGTTTTGGTGTCCTTTCATTTCAGCCTGATAATGCTAGTGATAACTTCTCTCAGTTTTTGTTTACCTGGGAATGTCTTAGCCTCTCTTTCATTATTAAAGGATAATTTTGCTGAATATAGAACCCATGTTTGACAGGTTATTATTTTCTTTATAATTAATATATATTAATTAGCCTTTCCCTGATTTTCCTGCAAATATTGATAAAACTTAGTATTCACATTGAGAGTAACTATGATATAAATATTAAGGTTGAACCACATGAATTGCTAATATTTGAGCATTTTTGATATATAAAATGTCAATTTTATATGATTCAACTTAATATGATACCACTTTCTAAACAATTAGGTATTATTATTTTTTATCTATTTTGCATATTGACAACAAATATTTGAAGACATCTGTGAGATATCTAGAAGAGAGTGCCTATTAATTTGTGGCTTTTTAAAATATTGATTTTTATTGAAATAACCACAATTGCTAACAAGGAGTTTAAGGTACTGCCTGCCATCTTAAACATTTTAGGTGTTTACTATATGGCAGGCATTATATTAAGTAATTTGTAAGCATGATGTAATTTAATTATCACAGTAATTTGTGAGAAAATTTATTATTTTTTCAGGTAAGAAAACTAAAACTTATTTAATCCAAATAACTTTCCCAAAGCCACAGGACAAGCAACTAAGGTTTAACCCTTTTGTTTTAGACCTCATCTTGAGAAATCTTCCCTCACCTCCCTCATCAGGGGAAGGTCCTCCCCAGATATCCTGTGCTCCGGTGGTATTATGCATCTCTACTTGCTTAAGCATCTATTTGATCACTAGACAACCCAGGAGGATATGATCTATGAACATATCTGAAACATTAACATGATGATGGGCATGTAATAAATAAGCTTTTCGTAATTATTTGTGAAATGAGTGGGAAATTGGGGAAGCCACTATTTGATATCACAAAGTCTGTTTTGGTACTGGTACTCTACCACAATGCTATATCATGCTTATATTTGAGAATGACAATAAAAGAAATGGTTAAGTCTTGTTTATATGCATATGAATTATAGGCTTTATTTAGTTTGAATAATTGCTTCTGGACTATCTCATGCATGTTAAGAGAAAGCAGACTAAAATTCACTTTCTCAAGTCATAGTCAAATGGGAAATACACTACTTAATATTCTAAAGTTCTAAGAAGCTAAACTAGTCATTTTTAAGATAATCTGCTACTTCAATTATCCCTATCATATTTCTACCTGAGAAAACTGTGTTTTCACTATGAATGTTGTAAAAAATGTATTTTAGAGATAACAGGCTAAAAGTGTAGTAGGAAACTAAATTAGTAATGGAAGCTCCTAAATAGAGGGTGCAGAAATTATTTCACATTTTTTTTCTCTTTAGGATCTTATTTGACAGAGACAGGGAGAGAGAGAGAGAGAGAGAGAGAGAGAGAGAGCACAAGCAGGTGGAGTGGCAGGCAGAGAGAAAGGGAGAAGCAGACTCCCTGCAGAGCAGAGTCCAGTGTAGGACCCTGGAATCATGGCCTGAGCTGAAGGCAGACACTTAATCGACTGAGCCACCTATGCACCCTACATTTTTTTTCTAATTAAATTCCTTTGTAAGTTTGTAGTTTGGAATATAATGAACTTGGAGTCAGGCAGATTTCAAATTTAGTCACTTTAGGAATTATTGACTCTATGCCACTTTGTTAAAATATGAGTTTATTACATACTTTTAGAGTATTTTCAATAACTTGATTCTATTGACTCATATTTTTATGTATTTATAAATCAAATTGTTATAATCAACATAATTACCGTATGTTTTATATACAAATGTATTTCTTTTTTTTTTTTTTACAAATGTATTTCTAAGTGTCACGAGATAACTGTATTTTATGTCTTTATATCCTACTGCTTTATATTGGAAAATTTCCTCCTCAAAGTATATTGTTTTATGCACAGTAGGAAGTAAAACTTTTGTTCACTGATAAAACTTCCTCTGGAAAAGCACTAAAGAAACATATTTTCAGAAATGTTCAAGGCATATATTCATAGTTTGTGTACAACAAATGGAAAATGATTTATAACTGATAATGTTACTTAATACATTGTGGAAGGAATCTTCAGACATATAGAAATAAACCATATGATTTAGTACCAACAGTTTTTGAGTTGCCAAAAAGCAAGACAAGGTATGCTAAAAATACATAATTTTATATCTTTATTGTAATTACTTTACCTTTACAAGTCTCTGTCTTCCAGTGTTTCATGGTTCATTAATATTATAATAATTAGCTCCTATGCAGAATTCAAATCTCTAGAAACATCATTTTCTGGAATTCCACTGAGAATCTAAACATTAACAAACAAGACCTCTGGTAGCCGTGGTAGAGGCCCTAAATTCCATACATCCCAAATTCATGTAGTTTACATAGGGGATATTTCAGGACTGCACTCATACCTAATTTATGTACATTTTAGCTTCAAGTGTAATAACTCAGTTATTTATTTTCTAAGACAACAAATAGTTAGAAATAATCTTGGAAGTGGAAACAAGAACCAGGCACACTGAAAGCCATGATGATGGATCCGAGAAAGAGTATAGGGAAATCCAAATCAAAGCACAAACCAGGGGTAATCTTCTCATAAACCAAACCAAAAAATAGCAACAATAGCTAAAGAAACAATAACAACAGGAAAAACCACAGAAATGTAATTTAAGATCATTTAGTTCAAGGGCAAACATCTGCTCTTTAATCCGTTTCTGCAACCATTACCTTATAATAACTGATGTTTATAGTTATTATATAAGATGTTAAACATGATTTAAGTCAAATTAAAATGAATTAATATAATCCAACTGTTTTGCCAATTTATTGTTAGAATAATACACCAGGAACTCTAGACTTTTTAATCAGCCATAACCTGTTTTATGAGGACTTCCTATAATCATGAAATCAGCTTACAGTGCTCAGTAATGTGACATGAAGTCACAAATAGTAAAGGAATCATCATTTAATGAGTGTCTACTCTGAGCAGGTACTCTGCTAGACTTAAATATATTACTTTATTTAATAAAAATATTTTCTTCTCCATTTGTCCAGGAAATTAAAAAAAAAAAAAAAGAAGGTAAACTGGAGACACATATCAGGGTCTTGATGAGTGAGGCAGTTCTGTTGAATGTTAAGTATAATGATAAGAAGCATAAAGTCTTCCCCCATAATTATGTGTGTGTGTGTTTGTGTGTGTGTGTTTGTGTATGTGTGTGTCTCTATGCTACTTTTTATTGTGAGTCTCCAAGATGGAGATGAAAAGAGAATAGCAATCATAACTACTTTGATTTGGCCCTTTCTACGTATCAAGCACTGTGCTAAGCACTTTAAATTCATGCCTTGATTTTACCAATAAAGGAAGGGGTAAAATATTATCTCCATTTTCCAAATAAAGAAACAAAAGAATTGAGAAGTTACCAAAGTCATGGAGTCAGACGGAGTAGAGTGGACAGTCTGACTCTAGTGCTCATGCTCTTAAGAGCATCCTATGTTTATTTGACTAGTGGCATTTTGTTCACATAAAAGTCACTAACACTTCCAAGAGTAAGTGTGTGTGGAAAGACATTTAAGAACTGTTGGGCACCTGGATTGCTCAGTGGTTGAGCATCTACCACTCAGGTCGTGATCCCAGGGCTCAGGTCATGAACCCAGGGCTCAGGTCGTGATCCCAGGGTCCGCGCATCAAGTACTGCATCATGCTCCCCTTGGGGAGCCTGCTTCTCCCTCTCCCTATGTCTCTGCTCTCTCTCTGTCTCTCTCATGAATAAATGAATAAAATCTTAAAAACAAAAACAAAAACAAAAACGGTTGGGTTAGACTGTGAGCAAGTCCAGAAGAGAAACTGTCCTTTCTAGTGCATTAAGTAGTAGTTAATTAAAATCTAGCCAGAATCTGGCCACCAGACATAGGTCTTTTCAACATGCAATAAAATGACACTTGCAAATACAAGATGATTCAGCTCTTGATATTGAACTGTAACTGCTGTTGAAAGGGAAAAGTTACAAAATGCTTTTAAAATGAAGAAAAATTCAAATATTTCAAAATGGTACAAAAGCTAATAAAATCATGTCCAAGATTTCCATTGGTCACACCTATGGCATAATATTTTTAACATTTTGAAACATGATTTGTAAAAGCCAAGGATAACAAGATTGACAAAATATATTGGCCTCAGATGCCAGTGTTCCAGTACCTACTATCATGTCACTATTAGACTAGGTTAGGCCTATAGAGCAGTGTAAAATCTCCTTGAAACTCCAATGGCCTCAGACCATAAAGATTTATTTCTTACTCTCACTTCTGACCATTGTGGGCAGTCTGGGCCCTGCCTCACATAACCCCGTAGGAATCAAATCTGATAGAGGTTCTTCCATCCTCTACTTGCCTCATCTGCAACATAGAACCTTCTGGTCACTATGACAGAGAAGAAGATAGCCTGGATACCCAGAGTCTCCTCACTGCCTCAACTTGGAAGTGATGTGCATCAGTGTCACCTTCATTTTCTTGGCTAGGAAGAGTCACATGCTTCTATATAATTGCAGGAAGACTGGGAAATGTGAGAATAATTGGTGGGGCTATTTGATTAGTGTGTTATACCTTCTGCTACAGGCATGTGCCCATGTATTGATTTTTTTTTTCACTCATCTAAAAGATAAATTGAAGTCATATGCCTGGTCATAATTTAGAACTATATCCAAACGTTGTTACAGAATATGAAGTAATAGTTTTCTAGAGCCAAATACAACCAGAGAGTAGATAAGGAATATGTGCCTATCCCAAGTTAAGACAATCAGTCTTCCAGTATTCGAGCAGGAAATAGTCATCCACTTATCAACAAGTGGAATTTTGAAAATAGTCTTTAGTAAGATGTTCTGTTATTCCTGGGTCCATGTCTATCTAATTATGCAGTATATAAATATCTGATGGAGACACCAACTGTTTTGCAGCTGTCTAACAGATATGAAATAGTTATTAACAGTAATTTCAAATTACAGGTTATTTAAACTTTTCTAAATTGTTACAGATTTTTCTGCCTGAGAATCAAAATCCATTAAATGGGTCACAGATGTCAAAATTTTGAGAAACACTTCTCTCTCTGTGGTTAAACTCTAGAAGGTCCTCAAAGCACTTAAATTAATTATATGTGAGATTTTTTGGTGTGAATGGGCATGCTTTCTGGGAAGAGTCATTAATTTCCGAGAGAATTAAAGAACATCAACACATCACTGACTTTAATCAATATTTATGTATTAAATGAATAAACAAATGAATACACACAGGTGTCATTTAATTAGGAATTGCATGAAATGTGAATTATACAAGATTAAGCAATATTGTGGAGCTATTCAGGTTGCAAGGACCACTTAGAATGGCTTAGTACAGCACTATGCTTGTACAAGAGGGCTTTCTCAATGAGTTTTGTCTTCTGAGACAAAGAAGTAAAGCAGGACCCCATTGGATTTGAGTACTATGTGAAGAAAGGAAGCAGGACAAGTTGACAAGGAGTAAAATGGTTAAGACATTGAAAAGTCTAGGACATTGCAATGTCTCCAAGTGTGTTATTTGTATCCAGCGTATAAGGAGAAAGTACTAAAAAGACATTCCAGACCCTGAGCACCAAATTAATGAGAAAGAAAGAAGCTTGCTCTTCTCCCACTTATATTTAGCAGGGAGCAGGTCTGGAGAGCATTTTTTTGATAGTATTTTAAAGGAATGATCAGGAGACTTCAAGAAACCTTGGATAAAGAGATTAGCTGGAGCCAGGTGGTAGAACACAGCTTTCCTGTGGATTCAACCACCTGGGCTTAAACTTTGTGACTTGAGTTTGAGAACTTTTTTGCCCCTTCACCATGGTTCTCACAGGCTGAAGAAAGAGGTGTGGACTTTCAGGCACCCTGTTATTACCCGGCATGAATTTGGGCCTAAGATTCAGATTATATGTTAATAGGAGCAATGGTAATTTCAGAAGACCAGCCAACAAATTAGGTAGGCATTTTACATCAAAAGAACCTTATTTATTATATTTGTATTGCATGGGCATATTGTCCAGGTGGATGCTGTGTATAGTTTAGATTGATTAGTTCAGGGGTAACAAAACACTTGAAGATGAACTCTCAATTGCTTGCAGTGTTAGTCACTACTTTTCTTGGGCTATCCTTTTCCGTTGTTTGCCTTAGTACTGGTTACTTAAGAACAATCTTGATAAATATTCAACTTGATAAATATTTATTCAATATATTCAGTGGGAAGTGTTTTAAATGCTATGGTAAAGGCATATAGGAGTTTTGGAGAACATGGGGAAGGAAGTGAATTCAGAAAAAAGGAAAGAGAACATACATTTTATAAAGGAGAGACATCTGTAGAGTTTTCAAAAATAAGCAAGAGCTGGAAGGTAAAGATAAATAATGAAAGCAACCCATTACAAATAGAATAGCAAAGCGTGAGAAAACAGGATGTGTTTAATGAATGGCAGAAATTTCGGTAGACATGTGTGTGGTGCATACGGGTTGGAGACACTGGAATGAAAGCTGAGTTTCATCTATCAATTTCATCTGGCAGAGCCAGATCCTAATGTCAGTGTGCCCTGAAGGGAATGAGATAATCATATTCAAGCCCTAGAGCTATTCTGCTGGGCTAGATGGAAAGGGTGGAAGGGATTGGGAGAAGAAAGGAGGCAAGACAAAGGCTAAGGAGACTTTCCAGCGATCAGAGGGAGAAACTGATATAATCTTGAGCAGTGAGGATGGAGAAGAGAGGAGAAGTTTAGAGATGCTCAGGGGAGAAGGAGGCAGGACTTCATGATCTCCATGAAGTGGATGATGAGAGAGAGGCAAGGAAACAGAATGACTTCCAGATTCCTGTCTTAGGTGATTGGGTTTCATTAACTAAGAAAGATAATATAATCTGGCAAATAACATGTTTTAGAAGCATCTGACAAATTCTTTTTCATTATGAATATAATATAGCACATGCCAGACTGTAAATTATACCCAACATATTCTGTAACATGGAAATACTGTTGTTAAGCTTTTTCTGGGTAAAAACACAAAACCTATAACTAACCATCCATGAACAAATTGTTTCAGTATGGGAATCTTGACAGACCCATCCTCTTGAAAGACTCTGATACAAAAATGTGTTGCTGTATACTTAGTAAGAGGAATGAAGATCTCTGTTTAGTTAAGAAACTTACAGAAAACAATTTTGAATTAAGAGTCTCTTTTCAATTTTTGCCATTTGAGAAGTATAGTGCAAAGTGTATTTCTGTCCATCCTATTGCTTAGAATTTTTCTAGCTATTTTCTGTGCCTATGGATCAATAGGAGTCACCCCTGGTGAATATATTTAGTTCTGTTAAGTTCACACATTTTTCAAAAGACAATTTCAGTCTGACCTTCTTATTAATTCATTTGTTTTTTTCATTGTTAGAGGTGGGATAACTAAGTTTGCTGTTTGGGCCCTCAAGAGATTTTGGGGTGGTCCTTAGATAAAGTGATAATATGGTAACGTTATCTATGTTTTAAATTGTTAGCAAGAGAATGATGCAAACCCTGGCAGAGTTGTGGTGGTGACTGTAGTGATCTGGCAAGCAGATGCATCCTTTGCTGAGGATCTTGCTATGAGTTGATATATCCCTTGGCTCTTCCTCCTTGCTGTACTTGGCATTCTCCAGCACTCTTCCTGCATGCCTGCTTCTGATTCTGCTATAATTTCAAGAATTTGGCACTTGAAGTTAAAAAAAGTTAGTGTTGTGAGGTAGGATCAGGAAATTAACACTAGACATCCAATTTTGTATTCCAATTCTGATCATGAACCACTGGAATATAAATTAAAATAGGATTGGGGGGAAAATCTGCAGGTGTTTGTCTTGCTACCTTTTCTTAGAAAGCCTTTGTTTTTCTTTTATATTTTTGCAGATATAAACAACAAGCTATTCAAATTAATAACTTATTTATCATTTAAAATTAGCAGTAGTCTAACATGGCATACATGTTTTATTTTTCAAATAATTCACAAGTCAGATGAGGAATTAAGGTGATAAATGACTGATACCAGGATTTCTTTTCCACTGATATAATTTCATCAGTAGTGTTAAAATAAACAATGGAATTATATTGCCATGGTTCGTGTCTTTCAATTTAAATTTCCTAAGTGTGTAAGGAAACAGTTCACTTAAATAGTAAATTTTTTGTCCTTTAATCTTCTTTACATAAGTTTGATTATGACTAATCTTGCAATTGTAAATTGTTCAAATGTAATGTATTTGGGCATTTTTCAGAAAATTTCCAGAAGTTCAAGATAAAGTAATGAAAAGATTAAGTCTAATCAGATCACAGAGTGCCTTAAAAAAAAAAATATATATATATATATATATATATTCATTAGCATTTTTACACTTTATATCCTAATCTTTATTCTATCTATTGTAAATTCCTTTGGTTCTTGTTTTTGTTTTGTTGTTAATTTACATTGACATTCCCTTTTTGAAACTGGAGATGATATCTCCATAGTGCCTATTGAGGACTGCAGAATCAAGGCATACCAAGTTAATGTTTGCTAATGGGGACATGTCCCTCCCCAGGCCATAGTTAGGTTGGAAGGCTTTTTAAGTTGGAGTCAGAGGCTCATTCTACTCTCAAAACTGTAATTTACATTCTAAGTCCCTGGGAAAATCACTTCAGCTCTCAAAGATCAGCTAATAGTTAAATCCTATCACCAACAGCCATGACTGATTCTAGTGTCTGTGTACATTTTCTTACTGTGCAGTGAGGTCATTGAACCTCACGCTCTACAGGCTGCTCATGATACTTTCACATCTGATGTGTCTCCCTGCTAAGAAGGAGGGAAGCACAGCCCACTTGATGGTCATAGATTCTCAATATTCCCTCTGGAGTGGTCTTAGCAAGACATAATGATGTCTTTCCCTCTCTCCCTTTCTTTCCCTCTCTATTTTTTTTATTTCTATGGCTCAGACACCTAGATATTTCCTTTGCCCTGCTTTCCACACTGGGATACACCATGAGTTTCCAGCTTCTGGCAAAATCTAATAAATGTCTTGTTTCTAGCCCTTTGGGGACACTTCAATATGCATCCTTTAGTAATAAATCAATGATAGCTAGTGACTTTTGTACTCTACTGGTTCTGAGCAATGTATTTATATTTTGAGTTTTAGGAAATAATAAACTTAAGGGAATGTCAAGAAAAGTTCTGATGTTTCTCACTGACAGACAGGTAGGGATATAGTGAGTATACATAACCCCAGCAAAAAAGAAAGCAACTAAAAATAAGTTAGATGGAGAAACACTGTAGAAGCCTTAGGAAATGTTTCCAGTTACCTGACTTGATTCCTGAGCCCATGACAGACTAAACCTATATATTTTTGTCATTAGAGTAACTATAAGAGTAGAAAGTAGTCAATTCAAATTGCTTTCTTTGATTCATACACAGTTTGAAGTTTTAAAATATCAGTTTAAAACATTGTAATTCCAAAAACCCCTCTGAGCATGTTTTAAGGTTTACTCATTGTTAAGCTTAAAATTTGATTTTTAATGTCTTTGTTTTTGTATTAGTGTGTTAATTCCAACTTTCAGACTTTTTAAAAAAAGATTTTATTTATGTATTCACGAGAGACACACAGAGAGAGGCAGAGACATAGGCAGAGGGAGAAGCCGGCTCCTGCAGGGAACCCAACGTTGGACTCAATCCCAGGATCTTGGGATCATGCCCTGAGCCGAAGGCAGATGCTCAACCACTGAACCACCCAGGCATCCCCCAACTTCCAGAATTTAAACTCCCAGAGGCTCCCTTAGAGACAGGATGCCTCCTCGGCCCTGCACAAGTCTTGAATGTCCCTGTTGTAGAAGTAAAACGCTGTGGGCCATGAACCATGCAGGCCTGCCTGGAATTTGGGGCTGGATAGGATTGGACTAGACTAGGCTATAGGTGTGAACAAACTAAAAATAAGATTTGAATTTGTTATAAGACACAGAGGTAAATGTTTAGCATTAGAAAATCTGTTCAAAACACTAATTCTGGAGCAAGAATTGGATCATAGTGGAGGTTGACCATCAAGGCAAATGAGAAAAAATGAAGGAGATGAAATGTCAGCCATGGAATACAAAAGGACTTTGGAAGAGCATTTGCAGTGGAATCCCTGGCAAGGAGATGGCTGATAAAGGCAATGAGCATGGTCAGAGACTTTCACATTCATCAGATACTTATTTTATTTTTACTTTGATATTTCCCATTAAGTACAACTCATGTATTACTAAAGAAATGGAAAATGCAGAAAATAGAAGGAAATTTAAAAATATGATATGAGAGTAAAGGGAATGGGTATGAGCCTCGACATGGGAATGTTTGCATCGACATCCAAGTTCAGATCTCTGAACTCAGCCACTGTGAGTCTAGTGCATTTGGGAGTTTCTCTAAATGGAAGAAGTCAAGAAAGGAAAAGAAAAGTATAGGGTTGGAGAAACTGTGGATAAGAGAATGGGCAACAACTCTTTGTGCTCTTGTGTATGAGCTTGTTATTTAAAAAAAAAAATACTCTTTGGGAATTCAGAACAAGTAGAACTGTCCATTATAGAAGGAGGACTCATTGTCCACAACACTGAGGTTTTCAAAATTTTGAAGAAACAACCTGGGTTAATATGACAGGCTGTCTCTTTCCATAAAGAATACAACATGTCCTCTTGCAGTTGTTTTTGGACAGAGGTCCACGGAAGCTAGAAGATTTCCTTCAGTGTACATGTACTTTTTGAGAGAGGAGTGTAGACTAGATGCCACTTCTGTCAGTTTTAGGTACAGTTTATACTGGGCTTCTTTTTATTTCCGACACAGAGCTTCATTTCTTCTATAAAACTCCACCCTGGTCTTCTTCCAGCCACAGGACTCTGTTGACCCGTTCATTTTTTTTATTCCCACGAAGTCCCAAATTACTCTTCCTCCATGAGCATTGCTGTAGTTTCCAGTGTCCTCAACCTTACCTTTCACACAATTATAGATATTCAGAAATAGATGTTATTTGTGAATGTGAAATATTTAAAACAAAAATGTAGCAAGAAGAACAAGAAGGCTAGCAGTGTTGAAAATTTTTTCTGTCGGTCTGGTCACCACTTCTAAGAACAATTGGAACATCTCAGATAGACCATTGTTGCACTTTTGTTTCTAATGCACTAAAGACCTGCCTTAAGCCATACCTTTGGTCCTCTGGTCATCCACCCATTTAACTAGAATGCTGTGATATGCACATCAGATACACAGTCACTCCCTGTCCTCATAGGATCTGGTGGGAGTGGGTAATAAGATTTAATGAAATCACCACAAAAATACAAAGTTCTTCCATGCTGAATGATATGAGGAAAAAGTACAGTGAGCTATGATGTTTGTGTTAATGTTGCAAAAGCAAGTCCTTCACACATGACATCTAAGGCAAGAAGTGAATCAGCCCCATTTAACTTGGCTGATTTTGATATTTTGAATCATAAAAAAAGACACTACAGTAAATAATAAATGAAGATTAATTCACTTGTGATTCTTATATCTCTAGTCTGTTACCTAACAAATTTGTAACTTTATTTCAGTTTCTATAAAAATCACTTTCTGCAAAAATAAGTGGAATTTTTATTACTAATCATATGGTATTTACCTGGGTTCCATATATTCTCAATTTACTTGCCTTGGGGAAATCTCACACATCACCTGAAAAATATCATCTGTCATATAAATGAAGACCTTTTATGTTCAAAACCAGGAGACTGAATGTTCAGTCATAACCTCATAATCATGATAGGTACACAGTGTATTTGGTACATAGTAAAAGGAGTCATTGAACATTTCACTTTTGATAAATGTGTTTCTCAGTTCCTATGGTCTGGTCACGCTTGTGGTAGGACAACCCTGCAATGTGAGCCAAACCATGCCCTCAAATTACATACTGAAATTCTCTAAAATTCAACTGTAGCTATTTATATGTTGACTGATTACTACTACTATAGCAAAATATCTTTTTAGTTAATGGAGATTTTTATAGGGCTGAGTTTGTCTTCAAGAACTGTCATAAATATAATATACTATGTACATATGTATATCTCATATATTATATGAAAAATATGAATTTTTGAGAAAGCACATTTTGGATTATCAATTTTTGTTACTTTCTTTACTGGCTAATATCTAGTATATAACTACTAGCTTTTATTAGTTATATAATAGTTAAATTTTACAGACAGAAGGAAAGCAAGAAGGGGCAATTTAAAAGATAAAGAACACATTCAAGGTCATTTTTAGAGCTAGGCAAAGTATGGTATTTTCCTGGGCAGCTTTTCTCTGTGCCTTTGTCAATTAATTCCATCTGTATTTCTATATGAAAGCATGGATTTTTACTCCCTTGTTATTAGAAAACACCCATATTTGGAATAGTTTTATTGCCACTTCTGGTTTTAAGCTTGGCTCTCTTTCTAACTATTCTCTCTGAATTTCAAACTTTTCATCTAAAAATGAGAATAATGTCTTCATTGAATACTTCAAATGGTTACTCTAAATATAAAATAAAATGACATTTGTAAAACAACTTTGTGATCTATGAAATCCAATGCAAATATATTATTTGGGTAATCTCTTTTTTTAATCTATTTCCAATGGAAAAGCTGTCCTATGGTAGAAAACTACTTCCAATAAATGTTACTCTTAAGATCAGTCATTCTCAACTTTAGGCTGAGTTTAGGAAGGTACCAATCAGGAATTGGGAAGAGACTGAGGAAATGTTCTCAACATGAACAACACTAGAATAAGTTGTTCTAATAAATCTCCAAAAATTCATTGGGATATTCTTTCATGCCATGAATAAAAGTTTTCCTTCTTTCCAGAATTGGTTCTAATTTTGATTTCTGGGCACACCTGCCCACACTTTCTTATTATTAAGCAACAACATTATATTCTGTTGCATATTATCTTATTAGATTTTCCTATCATTCTACTCTATCCTAAGACTTCTTTGTATCTTGTTTTAGTCAGTTAGTAAAAGTGAATGGTCTCTTCATTCTAGTCATTTTTGAAATTGATACACATATCAACTATATTTTTATTGCATTTTTTATAGGACATTACATGCATGCCAATATATGTTAGGCTCTGTGCTAGGTCTTGGGGAGAATGCAAAGATAAGTCAAAATCATGGCATTGACCACCATCTTGACTTCTTATAATTTACTGGTAAGGGAGAGATAACATATTGTAGTAGTTCAGAGAAAATAGTGATTTTATATGAAATAAGGCTAAAGTTATTCAATTGGCATGTAAGTTAAGAAAATCCAAGGCTTTAAAGAAAGCTGTCTAATGTAAATGATATTAGGAAGTGGTACTAAAAATGTTGCTACTACTTTTTTTTTGCTTGTTTTTGATTAAATTTCTGTTTTATTCCAAGAAAGGTATTTGTATTCCTTAAAAATTAAATTGTTGATGTTTTCTGAATAAAAAAGTTGACAAGTGCTGAGTTGCCTCAGAAGTCACAGGGGGACTGTTTTGCAAGCTTAAACAAAAACAAAGTGAAAAAATGAGAGAAATCAAAGAGGACTAAGGCTTTCTATGAAAAGAAGAAAGAAACTTTAAGAACACAGGGACAGTATAGAAGGTAAAGAGAGGGTGTAATAAATAAAGATTCTTGGTTCTGTGTTGAACAAATATTCAGCCATTGTGCTAAAAATCTCATGTACACCTTGTTAATTCTCATAAAACTTAGGTAATAGAATAACTCTTATAATTATCTATGGATACAGAACAAGACACAGAAAGGTTAAATATCTTTCCCCCATGCCCACTACTGTTTAGTGATGGGGATAAAATTCTGATTCAGCATCTAACTCCCAGGAGTTAACTTTTTCCCTAGATTTCCTCTGCTAGTATTTACCTTTTCTGACATTTTTGAGGAGATTGCCTTAGAACTAAGCTGAGAGATAATGTGAAGGAGGGAATGAAAAAGCAAGAAAAACAAACCAGAAGTGAGAAATGGAAACAGACAGTCCTGATTGTACTAGGTTAAGTTGTGTCTGAAGACTGACCTCTTTTGGTGTTTTGATTTCTTTTGTGGTTGTTCTTAGAATGAATTTAGAAGGTGTAACTAAAGTTTAAGACACATTATAGAACATAATCATAAGAAGTCTAAAAAAACATTTTTTAAAGATATTTATTTATTTATTTATTTATTTATTTATTTATTTATTTATTCATGAGAGGCACACACACACACAGAGAGGCAGAGACAGAGGCAGAGGGAGTATGCAGGGAGCCCGATGTGGGACTCCATCCCGGGTCTCCAGGATCAGGCCCTGGGCTGAAGGCAATGCCAAACTGCTGAGCCACCGGGGCTGCCCAGAAAGTTTTAAAAATTTTAAGAGTCATATATCTAGCTAATAAGAATAACAAATTAATGTAAGATTTCTTTTAAAATAAAAGAGTATTGAGGGCCTAGGCAATAGTGTTACTATCTTTGTAGAGGTCCATATAGGTTCATAATTTCAGGAGGCCCAACTCACATTATGGTCTATCATACTTCTTGGAATTGTATATGTGTAATGTGGCATGCAGTCTTAGAGCTAAGATAAATGACACACAAATATCTCTAGAGAGCTCAAGAATGCAAAAATCAACAAATCACATAAGGAGTTTAGTTGTGTGGGTGTGCGTACACAAACACACATATATGGCTACATATATATGCAATATACACACATACATTATACTATAATGTATCATACATATGTACTAGTTCACTCAGAGAAATAGTAGTTTCTCTGAAAAACTTAAATTTCCTGGGATGATGTAGAATTAGGAAATGATAGGATTTAACCCACGATGTAGACTCTGTTGACTTCTAAGAAAACTCCATGACACACAAACCATAAAAATAAGTTTAGCTTAGTTTTTAGAGTCATGACAAAAATAACCCTGGATATCTACAATTCCAGACTTCACACCCAAGTCAAACCCATAGTCTTCAAGCCAAATGGCCTTCAAACCATTTCTGCCTCACCAGATGAGAAGGTAGTTGCCTCTAAGGGATTAAGCATCTTTAACTCTAAGGAGAATTAAAATTCTAGCTTTAAGAATTGAGTCTAGAGTGATGAAGCAAAACAAACCTGCAGTAGTACATTTTTTTGTAGTGAAATATAATTTGTATCGATTTCAGCATTTTAAGCTTTTAAAAACTTATGGGAGATTTTATCTATTAGAATAACAAATGAGTAATTGAGTAACAAATTGACTAATTGGCTTAAACTTGTGATTTTGGGTTGAAATCTTATAGCATTTTAAAATTATATTAGAACATGAGAAATCTCAAGGTTTATAAGTGTAGCTTTATGAGAATTACTGAGGTACATAGGAAGGCTTCTTTAGTCATGTGAGTGTACTTCAAGGGGAAATCAAATATATTACATTTGTAACTACAGTTTAAAAATATTTAAAGGAATGTAAATAATTATATTATAAAATTTACATTACAAATTATTATTAAAATATGCTCAACTAGTGAATAGAATAATATTTACAAATTGAACTAAAAATTAAGGAATAAATCTTTTGAATTGGTAACTTTAAAAATGGAATAGTAATATACTAGGGTTCCCTGTAAATAATTGTTTTGGCTCAAAATTCCACCCTCTAGAGCATCCAAAAAAATCCAACTTGACAGTATAGCTATACTTAAAGTCAAAACCAGCCTTGGACTTTTTAGTTATATAAACCAATATATTTTCTTTTTCTTTTTTTAAAATGTAAGTTACCCTGAGTTGGTTCCGTAAGACTAAGAACTGAAAGTATTTTGACTAATATGCTCAGATTTGAGGGGATTTTGGAGTGTGGAGGAAAAAGAAACCCTTTGCATGTTTGAGAATACTGGGGAAAATAAGATTTTAGAGAAGTTATGCGTATATTTGGTAAAACTCCACACCAAGACCAAGCAATATTAGGAATCTGCTTTTTAAGAGTTGTAGAGAAAATTTGGAAAATCCTCTAACACCTAAAATAATTCAGCCATAATTCCACCACTCAGAAGTAACCAGTATTAATATGTTGGTATCATTTTTTGTAGCCTTTTACTCTTTTTATGTATGCATATTTGTATTTGTATAAAGTATATAACAACAGGGGCTCCTGGGTTGTTCAGTTGGTTGGGCATCTGACTTTTGGTTCAGGTCATGATCTAGGGGTTGTGGGATTGAGCCCTAATGGGTTCTGCACTCAGTGTGGGGTCTGCTTGTCCCTCTCACTCCTCCTCTGCCCCACCCCCAGTGTCACACACATTCTCTCTCAAATAAATAAATAAAATCTTTAAAAATATATCAGTATATCTGTTCTGTCTCTTTATGTATTTGTGATCTATATTACATTATACCGACATACAGTTTTGTCTTCTCTTTCAGTGAATTTAATGCTATAAAATATTTTTAAATCTATATATCAGAACATTTTGGGGGGAGTGAGCCTACCCTGGTTTTAATAATAAAATTGAATTCCTACTTTTTCCACATTATGCAGATAAAGTGATCTTGTCTCTCCAGGCTTTAGAGTCTAGTTTCAAACGTTTATTTATATCCCATGGCATATAACTGCCTAGAGTTTAGGATCCAAGGGATACTGGCCTTTAGAATCCAAGCAAAGGTGAAAATGATCCCCTTGATTTGTGAAACAGGCCATATGTTAGAGTTGACATATGACATATGTTAAAGGAAACACTAGTAAGGTAACTTGAATCCTTGATTCAGCTACTACTACCACCTACCCCCTTTCTATCACCCACAACTAAGATGCTCAGTATAAGTTGAATTTCAGGTAAACAATAGATATTTTAGTATAAGTTTGTCCCATGTAATATTTGACTCATAGCCAAAAAATTAGTTATTTTTGTGAAATTCAAGTTTAACTGGGTATCCTCTATTTTTTTTTTTTTCTATTCTTATGCTCAATCTGGCAACCTTACCCAGAACATTACTCACTGCATCAGGTTGAAGCAGAGATGGGTCTCAGAGTCCTGGTTACCATGAGCCTCTCTATTCCATTTCCAAGACTTCCGTATGGGTTGTCAATAATAGTTTAAAAGCCTATGGTTGAAGTGAAAAGCAATGAGCTCCTGACCTGAAGTGGTTGTCAGAGGACTAGAAAAGAAGAAACAGGAAAGAAGTATTTTAGATGTAGAATTGAGAATATGGGTTCAAAGGTGACTCAGAATTTTTAGCCTAGGCATATGGGAAAATAGCTATGCCATTAAAAGTGACAGGAAAATTGGGAGTCAGGATCAGTTTGAAATGCCATCAGCATTTCAAGTTGAACATGATTAGAAGTTGCTTATGTAACACTGATTTCACTTCCAAGTTTTTGCCTTATAACAAATTATTAAGGATTTGATTGGAACCACTTCAAAAAAGAATCATTCTTTAAAAAAAAAAAAAAAAAAAAAACACTTGGAAAAACAGACCATAAAAGCTGGTTTTATATATTCTTTCCTGCTTATCTTCCACTCCTCACTGTCCCCTACATCAACTGAAGTAAACAGGATTTTTAAAGATTTATTTATTAAAGAGAGAGAGAGAGAGAAAGCATAACTGGAGGAAAGAGAAGAGGGAGAGGGAAAGAGAGAATCTCAAGCAGACTCTGTGCTGAAGAGATGTGGGGCTCAATTCCTGTTGTGCCCAAGATTGCCTATCCGAGAAACTACCAAGGAGCCGACACTGATGCAAATGCAGGAGGGTTTATTTACAAGCTCGAGCTTGGGTCCAAGGATACCTGACACAGCAGAGCAGGGGCTTGGACCCCGTGGTTAAGAGGTATAGCAGTTTTATAGGTGCCAGTGGCCAATGGGGATTGTAACACATACAGAAAGTTACATGGTCATGTCAGTCCACATGCAAGTGGCCAATTGAATTACAATTCATCCTATAGGGTCCGTTTGAACTAGCCTGTTACTCTGGTCAGAATTGGCACGGAGGTTTGGCAGGCAAAGGGCGCGGTTTACATTCTTCGTTGGTTGGGGGTTCTCATTCCTATATGAGCCGGTGGCTTGACTAGGGTTGGGGAGTGGTTTCTTCCTGTAAAGTTAAGCTCTTATTCACAAGGGCCTGACATGGCTGTACTTGTGCTAATGTTAAACTTGAGGTGGAATGGCCTTAATTTTCTCGGCCTCCACATTCCATGACCTAGAGGTCATGACCTGAGCCAAAACCAAGAGTCAGGCACTCAACTGACTATACCAGCCAGGCACCCCTTAAACAGGGGTTTTAAATAAGAGTGTCTCTAGAATGTATCTGAGTTTTGACAACCAGGATCTTTATTTCTTTTCTTTTTTTTTTTTTTTCAGGATCTTTATTTCAAAAAACATTAAAAATATTCCTTGGAGCTCAAAAAAGAATGTACCCACTATTAAGACAAAAGGAGCTATTATAAGATTAGGCCCCAGTTAGTCTGTGTGGCTGTAATCAGTTTCACTTAATAGATTTATGTAACCAGAAGAGAAACTACTGTGACTCATGGAAAGAATAGTGTTCCATACAACTGTCTTTTCTTCACCTCTTTTCCCTACCCAATAAAACCTGGCAATTAAATAAAGTGTTAATGCCTAATATAGCTAAAGACCAGGGAGAAGGAATAATTTCATTTATATATATAACCTTTCTGGAGGGCATTTTGGCAAAATTAGTTAAGCATATTAAAAGTACTTACGCCTATAAACTAGAAATTCCCATTTAAAAAAATAAATTAGGGGGAATCCCTGGGTGGCTCAGTGGTTTAGCGCCTACCCAGGATCAAGTCCCACATCGGACTCCCTGCATGGAGCCTGCTTCTTCTTCTGCCTGTGTCTCTGCCTTTCTCTCTCTCTCTCTGTGTCTCTCATGAATAAATAAATAAAATCTTTAAAAAAAATTAAAAAATTAAAAATTAAATTAAGAACATAATAAGAACATATACAAATATGTTTATATAAAGATGTTTACAGAATTAGTATTTAGGATAAATATTACAAATATCTTCAGTGTTCATTATTAACATCAGATTAGTTAAACATTATATTTTCCCATAGAATAGAATTTTATCTAGCCATTGTCATATACAATAGTAAATGAATCAGGGAAATGTTCACAATGAATTACTATTTTCCTTCCTCTAATGATCCTTCCATGCATATTTTCCTTCCTCTAATGATCCTTCCAAGGCTGAGGAATGGGAAGTAAGAAATTAATGGAGGAGACTGAGAAAGTGTGGTCAGAACAAGTCAGATAAAAATGACAATAGGGACCAAATGAAAGGTGTTTTATGAAGGTGCTGGTAAGAAATACTTTTAAGTTCTTCATAATTTAAGAATGACACAAATGGGATTATAAAATATCTCAGAAAAGATCAAGATGGTGAATAGGTAAGATAATTAACAATGTCTTGGGAAAGGACTTTTTAAGTAGAGTGGTAGAGATATACACTTGATTGAATAATAAACCAAGTAGTAGAAAAAATTGAGTATCTGTAAAATCAGAGAAACAAGTGATATTTAAATCTCTCTACTACACTGTTATTTTATAATAGGAAAGATTCAGAGTTTAAGATATTGAAAGATATTAAAATATAAAAGTTAAAATTTAAAAGTTCATGCATAAATATTCACAGAAAAACTGGAAGGATATGAAATAAAATGTTAATAGTATTATCTGTGTGGCAAGTTTACAAGTGATTCTTATTTTCTTCCACCTACTTCTATTTTCCCAGTTACTGGTACTTACCTATTTTCCCAGTTTACTGGTACTTACAAATACCATGTGTTACCTTTAGAATTAAAAAAATCCATGCTATTTAACAAACAACTATTTTAATAAAATTATAGATTAGTATTGCATGCCTTTAACTCTCAACTTTGGTGGTAGAGAGAAAATCCTATTAAAACCATTTGCTTATTGACTTGAAAAACTGAAAGTAGACTAAAAGGCAAGAATTTAGTTCTTCAAACCTAGAACCCACCTAAAATTCTTGCATTTCGAGAGGTGATCTAAGTTTGAGTTCATATAATTTTTCCAAAAGATGACCTCCAGCTTGTAGAAGGATAGTTTAAAAGTGTCTCAAAAATGTTGAAAATATTTTTTTTGGACATAAAAATTGCTCCTTAAATAACATTTGATGACTTACATGTAAAGGAACTAGAAACATACTTCTGCCTTTAAGGCAAAATAGTTTGCAAATAGCTTTTAGGTTATATTCTGACCATTTGAAAAATAACTTTAAAATGTGAAGCTAACCTGAGATGAAAGTCACTGTAACTTGTAATTTGATGCAAAGTATCTAAAGGAAAATTCATCATTTTTACACAATTCACATAAACCAAGTATATTCCCCATAAATCTACTCAGTCCCAAATCAAATGAAAATGCTTTTAAACCAAACTATAATGATTCTTAAAATAGAAAGTTTCTTGAGGTTATGGGGAACCACAACCTTCCAGCCACCCAAAAAACATTCTACAAGTAGGAATAGGAGTCTATTTTGGGTGAGATATTTTGGGTTCAATTCTCAGCAACAATGCTGAAGTTATTCCTTTGGGCATATTTGGGGTGGTGCTAGGAAGAAATAATATTGTGTGTGGTCTGCGTTCCTGTAGTGTAATGACAAATGAATAAAAAGATCTCAGAAGGCAGGAGGATAATGCACCTAAATCTCATTTGTGTCATTGTTCTCTGAGCAATGAAGCCTTCAAGGGTTGCTGCAACAGAATTGCTTGGACTTATTTTGTTAGTTTTAGGGCATGTGAATGTGATGTCATGCCCCTGAAGCTTGTTAGGAAGTACGAATTATTCATTTTATACAACTGCTCATCATTTGGTTTGGAGACTTTCTCAAGATGGCAGCACAGGGAGATCCTGAATGTACATCCTCCCATGGACACATAAAATCTACAGATCATATAGATCATCTACTTCCGGAAAAGATTTGAAAACTAAATGAACTACTTCTCTACAACAAAGGATAAAAAGACCACGTTGAGATGGGGTAGGAGAGGCAGAGATACAGTTTTACTAAAAACCCTACCCCCAGCATAGTGACACACAATAAGGAGAGATTGCACTAGTCTGGTGCTTTCCCTGAAGAGCAAGGGGTTGGTATTCCACATTAAGTACCAAACCCTTAGAATCTGCACCAGAGAGATGAGTCTTCAAACTGTCTGATTTAGAAAACAAACAGGCTGATGTCCATTGTACCCAAAGTACTACAATAGATTCCTGTTTTAAAGGGCCATGTGCAGTCTCATGTGCTCAATATCCAGTGAAAAAATAACAATTTGAAAAGCACATAGACTATATGTGAAGGAGAGTCATTCGTTAATCTTTTTTTTTTCACATTTGCTAATTGAAAAGCATGTGTTAAAGGGATAGAAGAGATTTGAAATTATCCTTGGAGATGGAGACACTGGCAAATGCCACTTTGGCACATTTGGCTAGCCTGCTATCACAAGCAGATGAACTCAGACACAGCACCCTCCATCACCTAAGACAGGTGGAAGTAAGTGGTCACTGCTTTCCTGGGGCTGGAAAATATGTGAAGTTGCAGCACTCCACTGCTTTCTGGCTGTGGCAGATGAAGTCCTAGTAGAAAACATATGTTGTAAGCTCCTTGATAATTGGTCTTGGCAATGTGGGTTTTTTGGGGGGGATGGGGGACCTGACTCCAAGGGCAAGGGAAAGAAAAGCAAAAATAACCAAATGGACTACTTCAAAAAAAACAAAACAAACAAAAAAAAAAAACTTCTGCACCGTGAAGGAAATCATCAACAAAATGAAAAGGTAATCCACTGAATGGGAGGAGAAATATTCGATAAGGGTTTAATATCCAAAATATATAAAGAACTCATACAATTCAATAGCAAAAAAATATGAATTTGATTAAAAAATGTGCAGAGAATTTGAATAGACATTTTTCCAAACACATATAGATGATCAACAAGCACATGAAAAGGTGCTCAACATCACTAATCACCAGGGAAATGCAATTCAAAACCACAATAAGGTGTCATCTTACACCTGTCAGAATGGCTATTATCAAAAAGACAAGAAATAAAAAGTATTGGCAAGGATATGGAAAAAAAGAGAACAGGTTGGAATGTAAATTAGTGTAGCCACTATGGAAAATAGTGTGGAGTTTTCTTAAAAATTAAAAATAGAACTACTGGGTGAAATTCTAAAGAAAACTAGAGCACTAATTCAGAAAGATACATACATGTATGTTTATTGCAGCATTATTTACAAAAGCTAAGATAGGGAAATAACACAAGTGTCTATGGAAATATGAATAGGAAAAGAATGAGTGGTTAAAGATATGGTGTCTGTGTGTGCATGTGCATGCATGCACAATGGAATACTACTCAGCCTTTAAAGAATGAAATTTTGCCATTTGTGAGAGCATGGAGGGACCTTGTGGGTATTATATTAAGTAAAATAAGTCAGACAGAGGAAGACAAATACTTCATGATTTCATCTATGGAATCTAGAAAATGAAACAAAAAAAATAAGCAAAACCCAGACTCAGATACAGAGAAGAGATTGGTGGTTGTCAGATGGTGGGGGTGGGGTGTGTGATATGGGTGAAATGGATGAAGTGCACATTTCTAGTTATAAAATAAATAAGTAATGGGGAAGTAGTATACAGCATGGGGAATATAGTCAATAACATTGTATTAATTTTCTATGGTGACAGGTAATAACTAGATTTACTGTGTTGATCGTCTTGCAAAGTATACAAATGTTGAGTCACTATATTGTATACTATACCTTAAACTAATATAATGTATGCCAATTACATCTCAAAAAATAAAAACAAAAACCCAACGGCTTTCCCAAGAATGTTATTCTTAAACTTAGTACATTGATCACTATTTACCATTGCCTAGTTTTATGGTTGCGTATAATACTGCTGATTTGGGATTTCTTGAGTTAGTCTTCCTGTTAGCAGCAGGGCTTATTCTTGAGCTGTTTCTGGAGGAGATGACTTGACACATGGCTTCAAACTCCTTTCTCCAGTAGCTTGTGAAGCCAGAGAATTGGCAGATTCCAGGTCCATGGTGGAAATATAAGGCTGACATTCTTGCACTGAGCTAGGGTTCTGTTGTTATAGCAGAAATGAGCTTCTCACAACAGGTGAAATATTATCTTGCAAGAGAGAAAAGAAATAAGACAGAGGTGGTGAGGGGGAGGGTTTCATGGGAGCAAATATATCTGATGAAATATAGAAAAATAATACAAAAGTGATCCTATCCATTGCATATGGATGGCTATTGTGTAAGAATGAGAAGATTTCACTGATTTGGTTGCTCAGAGTATAGTGTCTATTCAAACTCTAGCATTGTTACAGTAGTTGACTTTCTCAAGCTTCAGTAATTTTTTCCAAGATAAAAATCATCAAAAATATATTATTCCATTTCCATATTTTGTTGTATGAGTGAAGTAATAATTGATCTGGAAAGAGTAAAAAATCTGGAGTTCTAATCTAGTTACACTGTGTTAGTTATATGACAGTAAGCAATTAATTTACCCTCTTTGGGCTTTAGTTTTTCTTATCTGTATAATAAAGCATTTGGAGCAGAAATGATCTGTATTGACTCTCAAAGTTAAAAATCATTGTTCACAATTTTGGCACATCCCACCTGCATCACAGTATACTGTTTCCAATCCCAATAACTTAAAAGATTGACTGGAAATGTTTGATCTTTTAGATGATTTCCTTTCTTGCAACTCAGGACTCCTCTTCTGAGAGCTTTTGGCTTAAGTCTCTTATTTCAAGTATATCTGGCATATATGAGTATAGGCTGAGAATAAACATAATTTTTGTATAATTAAAGAACCATTGGATAAGAAATTATGACAGATAAATATAGCTTAAATATTTTTATTAAGTAATTAAGTGGTTCAAGGCCAGACATTTTACCTCTTAGGAAGCAAGTTTCATTTATTGAAAAAATATAACACGTTTCCTACTTCCTTACAGAACTTAGTAAATATTGAATAAGAGAATATTTGAGATATGATAATATTTTGAAAACATTAATATTTGTATATAAGGTGATATTCTATATTATGCTTATTAAAGTAACAAAATATAATGACACATTGTTGAAAACCTTGGGTGAAAGCTATCATTTCCTGAAGAAGTTCAGAATTTACTAAAGAAAGAAATTTAGAGGGGCAGCCCCGGTGGCCCAGAGGTTTAGCACCACCTTCAGCCCAGGGCGTGATCCTGGAGACCGGGATTGAGTTCCACGTCAGGCTCCCTGCATGGAGCCTGCTTCTCCCTCTCCCTGAGTCTCTGGCTCTCTCTCTCACTGTGTCTCTCATGAATTAAAAAAAAAAAAAAAAAAAAAACCAGAAAGAAAGGAAAGAAGAAAGAAAGAAAGAAAGAAAGAAAGAAAGAAAGAAAGAAAGAAAGAAAGAAAAAGAAGAAGAAGAAAGAAAGAAAGAAAGAAAGAAAGAAAGAAAGAAAGAAAGAAAGAAAGAAAGAAAGAAATTTAGATATTTTGGCATGATTTGTTAGTTTAACAAATATTTAATGAGTATCTGTTACATAACAGGCAGTGTTCCCAATGTTTTGAATATATGAGTGTTAAAAAACAATGATCTCTGGAGTTTACATCCTGTTAGTTTTAATAATTGCTTAAGGAATACAAGTTATTTAAAGGATTTTGAAATAATTTTTTTCAGAAGCAAAATTGATGAAGTCTAATTCTTACCTACTTCTCCATTTTATTACTTCTAAAGAAATACTATATGTCTTTCCCCAACCATCTTATAGCTTGTTAAAGTCACACGTGTTCTCAAATAGTCTATGAATGGATTACATTAAATAATGTGAATGATAGTGGTGTTCTTCTCTGGGTGGATCTTAGTGGGCCTCAGTGTCACAAGATTATGCTTGGACAGTTGGAGGGTAGACCTACAAATATTTCACACCACAACATGTCACAATAAAACAAAAATTAAAAAAGCAAATAATCATATAGGTAAAAAGAAACTTTTTAATGGAATTATTAATTTGGTAACAGTTCCATCTTATCTAGATAAATAATTTAAACACAGTGTTCAATTTGCCAATCCTTTGGATGGCATCAAATTATTAAGCACATTACATATTATGCTTATTTGATTTGATTAGTTATGATAATTATATAAGTAGAGGTCAGTGGCATATAATTACTTCGGTTTCAGAACACTTTTTAAAATACTTTGTTGGGCAGCCTGGGTGGCTCAGCGCTTTATCGCCGCCTTCAGCTCAGGGCGTGATCCTGGAGACAGGGATGGAGTCCCACGTCGGGCTCCCTGCATGGAGCCTGCTTCTCCCTCTGCCTGTGTGTGTCTCTGCCCCTCTCTCTCTCTCTCTGTCTCTCATGAATAAATAAATAAAATCTTTAAAAAATACAAAAAATAAAATACTTTGTTAAGATTTTTTTTTTTTAGTAGATAGAGCTTTAATAACTCATTTTACTGAATCTTCTGAATAGATTTTTTTTTTCCTCCTAAAATTCTGACACACATTCTCATTTATCAACCTTTTTGCCAGGAACTAAGCAGCTGTACATATTTGGAAAATAAAAAGTGGAGCAACTTCCTTTTAAAAATTTTTTGGAAGTTGAAATTTCCTTAGCAGGTTCTGTGGTTCATACTGAAAATAAAATTTGATGGCTCTTTTTAAACTCTCTTTTGCTTTGTCAGTGCTCTGGCAATGAGTTGTGTTTATGTATTCCATCCCTGTTTCCTCTAGGGATTATATAAAAACTAGGCATCAATATTATTCTTGGTAGTAATTGCCTCGGAATTTAATTTGTTGATGAGTATTTGTTCATGGACTCATGTCCCAGTGTTAGCTCTGACATTCAGGATCTAGTACTTCATGAAAGATGGAAATATTTGTAAAATCTCAGACGTATTTTTTCTGCCTCAAAAAGATTCCATCATACAGTGACAAAAAGGATGGCTAAACTAGGTTGTGGGAGGTACTATTTTTCTACCCTAAAGTAAACTAGAGATGAATCTGGCTTAATACATTGATTAATAACACACCTTAAAATTTTGGTCCCAATGTCTTAATGTAGCTTTTATCAGAAAAAAAAAAATAATGGTGGATTATCCCTTTGCTTTTCTAATCAGTTATGAGGGGCAATGAGTGTCCATTCATTATTTTTCCTTTTGTACTAAATTTTGATTTAGTCAATAAAGGTTCTATAATTTGTGATTTTTGTTTTATTGATTTCTCTTTCCATGGCCATCATGAGAAATCAGCCATGATTAGCCCTTTTTTTTTTTTTTTTTTAACTTGGGTCTTACAATTGGAAAATACAAAAGCCTCACCTGACATTAGGTTTCCATGATTTATTGAAGCATATGAATCCTGTGAACCTAGGAAGATCAATAAGGATCTATTTTTTTAAGATTTCTGTGATTATTTTTCTTCTCTTAAAAATTTTTATAAATTAGGGAACAATCACTTAGAAATTCTCTCTGATAATCAGCTCATTTTGCATTGTAATCAACAATTATTATGACCTCCAGAGAGTATATAACTAATTGGAAAAATATCCAACTGATCGATCATCAGTCAACTTATTGTTTTTTTATATTGAATACCTAAATATGTGATTTGACATTTTGCAGGAAAACTGCATTTCCTCTATTGATATTTATCCCAAAAGGGCCTATGTTTCTGGTTATTCCTGATTTCTGTCCACTCTGACTAACGGGTATACATGGTTACTGCTGATATTAATTTTATATAAAATGAAAAATGCCAGATCAAAACATCTGGACAGGCTGTGATATGTGTGTCATATCTGTGTACCTTGGGCGCAACCTGACCTTGAGTTTACCATTCCTGTCCTGTTGAATCCCCAGGCAGATAAAACGGTAGATTTCAGTAAGCTGTAGATAGCCAGGCTGAGCCTGTGATGGGAGAGCAGCCTTTCATGGAAAGGATTATTTTGTACTTCTCTGATGAATCTTGTAGGCTCTCTGCAGCTTGTAACTGTCACACCCAGAGTTGGAATTCTTCTCTAAGAAAAAGACCTAAGGGGCAATTGAGTGATCACAGGTCTGAGATGTAGCAGTGGCAGATTCAGAAGTGGCAAGGTTGATCCTCAGAGGAGAAAATAACAAAGTAGAAAAGATTCAGGGAAAGAACAAGGGCGAAGAGATGTAGAACAAATCAAGAAGCAGGAAGTGTGGATAGAAGGAAAGGCTTTGAGGTTAGCAGACAGAGAGCTGAGGCACTAGAACTCTACAGATAGGGCTTAGAAGAAACAGTTTTTACTTGAAAAGGAGCCAGGGACTTGTCAGGAAGTTGCATTTCAAAGCAAATGCATTCAGTTAGAGCAGTGGTTTTAAACTTGAGCATGCAGCAAAATCACTTGGAGGTATTCTTAAAACACAGATTGCTGACTGCCACCCCCAATCCCAGCATTTCTAATTCAGGAGATTCCAATGGAGGGCTGAGAATTTGCATTTCTAACAAGGTCTTTGGTAAGAGTTCTCATACTGCTCTGATAACCACTAATATAGAGAACATGTTATGTGAGGGGCTCGGATAGTTCTGTGGAGACTTTGAGGGTACTAAATCCTGCTTGGCGTATGGCCAAATTTTTCCACGCTTCACTTCCCTCATTGACAAGGAGGAAATAACATCTACCTTGACTCTCTGAAGTAAAGATTAGAGATGACGCCAGAATGACTAGAAAAATAAAGACAAGAAACAACAAGTGTGGGCAGGATGTGGAGAAAAAGAAATCCTGGTGCACTGTTGGTGAGAATGCAGACAGGTAAAGCCACTATGGAAAACAGTATGGAGTTTCCTCCAAAAATTAAAAATAGAATTACTCTATAGTCCAGTAATTCCACTACTGGATATTTACTCAAAAAAAATGAAAACACTAATTTTTTTTTAAAGATTTTATCTATTTATTCATGAGAGACACAGACACAGAGAGAGAGGCAGAGACACAGGCAGAGGGAGAAGCAGACTCCATGCAGGGAGCCCGATGTGGGACTTGATCCTGGGACCCCAGGATCATGCCTTGGGCTGACGGCAGCGCTAAACGGCTGAGCCACACAGGCTGCCCCCAAAAACACTAATATGGAAAGATATATATACCCCTATGTTTATTGCAGCATTATTTACAATAACCAGATATGGAAACAACCCAGGTGTCCACTTAGAGATGAGTGGATAAGATGTGGGATATATCTATCTATCTATCTATCTATCTATCTATCTATCTATCTATTTATCTATCTATCATCTATCTATCTATCATCTATTTCATACACACAATGGTATATCACTCAGTTATAAAAAGAATGAAATCTTGCCACTTGCAGCAACATGGATGGATTTAGATGGTGTAATGCTAAGTGAAGTATGTCAGACAGAGAAAGACAAATACCATATGATTTCACTCATTTGTGGAATTTAAGGAACAAAACAAACAAACAAGAAAGGAGATACACAAACAAAAAAAATCAGACTTTTAAATGCAGGGAACAAACTGGTGTTGCCAGAGGGGCGGTGAAGGATGATGAGTGAAACGGATAAAGGGGATTAAGAGTATGTTTATCATGATGAGCACTAAGTAATGTATAGAATTATTGAATCATTATATTGTATATCTGAAACAAATATAACATTGTGTATTAATTATACTTCCATTAAAAAAAGAAAAAAAGATTAAAGATGACAAATGTCAAGTGCCTAACATGGTGCCAGGTTAATATTAGGAGTTCCAAACATGGTAGCTACAATTAGAATTCTAAATATTACAGATAAAATTAAAAGATGCAAATGACAGGACCTAATTGCAACATTGAAATTTTGAGTACCTCTGGAAGTTCTGAGGCTTCATGAAACATTTCGATAGTCTTTGTTCACTTCATTTTACTTCTAAGAACAAATTTATTTTGTTAAGGTAACATCTTGTGTAGACTATTTCTTGTGATGTGTAAGACCTCCCACCCCATATGAAGTTATTTGAAAGCAGAATCTAAAGGGAACAAAATGAATGGCTATTTTTCCTGTGAAACCTGTACAGAAAAAATTATTTTTTCAGGTAAGGTCATGGTTAAATGGGAAAAGACTAGATTTTTTAATTGCAGTTTTGTTTTATTGTGAACTGATCTTTTATTAAGTCTATCACTTATGGTCCTAATATTGTGATTGCTACATAACATACTATTCCAAAATATAAGCATGGAAGCATGATTGCTTTTAATCCAAACACATGTTTTACTTTTTCAAAAAAATAAACTATTTATAAAAAATGATTGTTCCTGCCTCCACACCCCTCCAAGTCTCAAACTTCACTTTCAGATTTTGAGCTTGTTATCAACAACTTGGTTGAAAGAGATTCTTTTCATCGTTCAGAATGACAACTGAAACAATTTGGAGGTTTTTATGATTAAAGTACATGCACCCTTCAGCAATGGTGCTTACCAAATTAGTCTGTTTTATATTAAAAAGTGCTTTCAAAGCCAGAGTTTTTTTACTTTTTCTGATATCAAAGACTGTGATATGAAGTTCCAGATGTTTTCTGATTTTGCTATAATTGGGAAGAAGAGTAAACACAAACACCTGAAAGACACTGGACTTTGAATGAGAAGCTATGACTATAAGCACAAAACCAGAACTCTAAGCCTTAACACATTCAGATTTGTTCTTTAGATAATGAGTTTTTTTTTTTTTTTTTTTTTTTTTTTTAGATAATGAGTTTTTAAGTCTCAGTTTATTTTGGATGTTTTAAGATACTAGAGCAGCAAGAGAAATAAGTTATCTGTGTGCATACTCTGCCCATTCATTCAACACTTATTATTAAATACTTTCGAGGGTCTAGACACTGTTCTAGGATTGGATTTATACATTTTGTGGATATAAAGACATTAATCAAAAATTTGAATGTATTTATTCATTTATTCCACAATCATTTGTGGACAATTTATCTTATACCAAGCTCTCTTCTAGTTTCTGGATTACAAAGATAAATAAAGCATGACACTCACTTTCAATAAGTTTATAGTGTAACAGGGAGAGAAGCTTAAGCAGTTAACTAATTAAACAAATATTTAAGGAGCATCCATCATAGGTCAGTGAGCTGGGACTGGAGGATATCCTATAGCAGCATCTAGCCAGACAAGAGTCTTCCCTCATGAAGCCTTCATGTTCTAGGCATGTTCTAGAGAAGAAGACAGAGAATGAGCAAGTAAACAAATCAACACATAGTATTTCCTATATATGGAAGAATGGGGTAATGTGATCCAGAGTAACTGAGGAGAGACTACTTTGTGTAAATTATAAGGTACTCTTTGGTAGGTGATAGTAAGCAGAGACCTGAGGAATGACAATGGGAATGCCACATGGGAGCTGAGATAAGTTATAGAGGAATAACCAGGGTAATTCAGAGTATTTGAGGAGCAAAATAATTCCAGTATTGTTGGAGAATGATGAGATGCTGGGGTTGGGGATGGTGATCTGAGATGAGGCTGGAGAGGCAGGAGGAACCAGATCATATAGGTCCTTGCAGGCCATGGAGGGACTTTAGGTTTGATTTATAAAGCATATTAAAGGAACATATTAAAGGAGTTAAAGTAGGTTATTGATCTAATCTGATGACATTTTTAAAAAGATCACTCTGCATCAAGTATGGGTTGGAAAGGAGTGGATGGTGCCATGGTGAAAGAATTGATATAAGTTAGGAGAGTATTGTAATAAACAAGACCAGAAATGATGTTGGCATGGATTGAAATGAAGGGTAGTAAAAGAGATGAAAAGAAGTGGGTCATTTAAGATATGTTTTAAAAGTAGACCTAATGGGGATTGCTGATGGATGTAATACAAATTGGTATATCCACTCAAGTGTTTATAGGTATTATGCTAAATGGCCCACATGAAAGAGTGGCAAATCCTTCTCAGAGTGTGTGGGGCACTGGAAAGACTTGAAAGAAAATGGTAATACTTAAGCTGAGTCTATAAGAGGAGTTTGTGATCATAGACAGTCAGAAGATGTGCAGAGAAGGGTAATTTGGACAGATATACTATCATGAGTGAAGGCAGAAAAAGGACAGGAGGGTGGTGAGGGAAAGTAGATATAGAAGGGCCAGGGCAGGGTCAGGCACTGCAGGTCACACTGAGGTTTAGTGTCATCTGGTAGAATATGGGGGACTCACTTCCTGGAAGACGATGGCATGGTAGTGTGGGGAAAGAGTAGTAAATTTTCCTATCAGTAGGGAATCTCTTAAACTTATTATTGGTTCTAGTGTTAACCTCATTTGTCGATGAGCTTTGAATACCATTAGTTTAAATATTGTATTCTTAAGTTTTTATAATATATAAATTTTAACTTCTCTAGGTTGCTAATGTTCTCCAAGCATACTTCCCTATACTAATGAACAACATTTACACTGGCAAGAAAATCAACTTCATTATTTGTGACAAGTAATATAGTACAAGGACAGCAGAGATCCTTTATATATAATTAAAATATCTTTCTTTTACAACTTGCTCCCAGATTTCATTATACCAAGCCAGATGTTAATTGAATATTAACATTGATGAACTCAGAATTTATTTATTTATTTTTTCTTCTCCTTGTGCTCCATAGGTGTGATTCTGATCATTGGAATGACCACTGTAGTCTGAAATCTTCAATCTTATAGTTAACTAATCTCTGAAATCCTTAAGGCATTTGTTTGTTGTTAAAAGGTGTTTTTTTCCATTCTTTAAATATAAAAGGTAAACTTAAGTCCATTACGTCGTATGAAAGTTTCTCAATGGAGAGTTTTGAAAGCAATTGTAAGTGAAAATGGGATTATATCATAAATTGCCTTGAGACTATAATGAGGTGAAAGTGTTTTGTACCACAAAAGCTACAATCATATTCATTTCAGCATGACCAGCATGTCAAGAACTTTCAAGGTAATGAATGCATTCCAGAAGATTGTCTGTATTTTTTCCACACTTTAAATAGCATGAAGATGGTTGAAACAATTTGCTGTGGCATCAAAGGCATTGTGACGGGCGTTGCCCTCACAATTCCGAGGCAGAATTTAGCTTTGGCGAAGAGTGGGTATTTTAATGAATACTAGCTTACATTTTTCTTGGCATTAGGTTTATATAGGGCCATATTTCTCCCCCTTTGGAAAAAGATACAAAAATGCAAAAAATGACTATAATGGTTAACCAAAATGAATGTCCAATGCTGCTAGGTATTTTAAAGAACATCAGGTAGCATTTTGTGAAAGATTTAGTGACTTCTTACTACCATGTGGGTGTTTTTTAAGTGAGAGAAACAATTTTGAAAATGTCCATTTTTTTCTTGGGACTTTACTACATGCAATAAGGTAAATTTCTGAAGAATATTATATCTACAAAAGTTAATGGAAATAGTCTGCAATTTGACTTGCTGGTGTTCTGATCTGCTACATTTGAGCACAAAAAAAGCTACTGTTCTTTTAAGTGGTAAATACTTAAGTTTCCCAAACTGATATCCAGGGCAGCCTTGTTGACTCCATAATCCCACCAAGATTATTTTTATATGATATGTAGGCAGTTTAAGGAAACAGGTTTAATGTCAACTGAAGTAAAGATTTGATAATAAATTTGAGACTTTACATTTTCTCTAATTTTAGTCTTATGAAAAAATAGAAGCATATATTCTTATTTTTTCAGAGAGGCAAACATCTCTCAACACATGCCATATGGGTATGAGGGACAAAATTCTTTCCAAGATTATATATTTAATTGTACAAAAATCTCCTAATATTTTAGGGAATTGTCTTTTTGTGAAGTATCCTACTTCATAATCTTTATATATTCAGCCCTATTGTATGCTGACATTTGGTATTACTTTTCAAATTAGTTTAAGCTGTAATTTTTTAAAAAAGATTTATTTATTTATTCATGAGAGACACACACAGAGAGAGAGGCAGAGACATAGGCAGAGGGAGAGGGAGAAGCAAGCTCTTTGCAGGAGCCTCAGATGCGGGACTCGATCCCAGATACCAGGATCTCAACTTGAGCTGAAGGCAGCCGCCCAAACACTGAGCCACCCAGACATCCCTAAGCTGCAATTTTTTTTTTTTTTTTTTTGAGAGAGAGAGAAAGGGAGAGAGATCACACATGAGTGGTGGGGAGGTAGGCAGAGGGAGAAAGGGAGAGAGAGAATCAAACTGGCTTTACACCCAGCATGGAGCCTAATACAGGGCTCCATCTCAAGACCCTGAGATCGTGACCTGAGCCAAAATCAAGAGTCAGAAGCTTAATAGTTTGAGCCACCCAGGTGCCCCGGTTTAAGCTGTAATTTTAAATGTGGTCTTAATTGTTCATAATAATTTACTTGAGAAATTTTGTAAGCCCAAGAAATACAGGAGAGAAGTTCTAACGTAGAACTAAGAATATGTGGCTCGCAGGTTTTATATTATGTGACTCAAGGATCTAAATTAGATGGCAACAGAGAGAAAACTATCTGATCTAAAATGATGGTATTTTAGTCTATATTGAGCCCATATGAAGGATATGAGTATAATATGAAGCATAAGCATTCACATTTTATCAGAGTTGTAATGAGGTACATGGAGTAGCATTATTATGATGTAACACTTTCCTCAGACAGGATAAACAAACAAGCAAATCACATAAGCAAATGTTTTTAGAAAACTTCCATGTGCGTAGATTGTACTCGGTGCTAATGGAGAAAGAATTACCATTAAGATACAGTTCCTTCTTGGGGCACCTGGGTGGCTCAGTGGTTGGGTGTCTGCCTTTAACTCAGGTGGTGATCCTGGGGTCCTGGGATGGAGTCCCGCATCAGGCTATTCACAGGGAGCCTTCTTCTTCCTCTGGCTTTGTTTCTGCCTCTCTTTCTGTGTCTCTCCTGAATAAATAAACAAAATCTTAAAAAAAAAAAAAAAAAAAGATGCAGTTCCTTCTAAGAGCTTCTAAAGTACTAGGGCCATATTTTGTTATATTAACTAAAGATGATACAGGTGGATGTGTTAAGTGGCATCAGGGCAAAAAAGTGCCAAGAGGTTTTAGAGGGAAGCTAGCTAGGGTAGCATTTTAAATGAGATTTGAAAGATTGAAAAGACTTTGACTATATAAGGAAGAATACATTTTCTGATGGATAAGCAAGGTGGAAATGTACAGGGTGTAGTATAAAAGAATGAGTGGATGGGTTTGGTTGAGACACTTTCTGTAGAGGGTAGGATGAAACTGGAGCAGAGGGCTGGGTTTCCTTTGGAAGGCTTTGACCAGGAGACAAATGGATCCTTAATTCTCTAATTGATAGGGACATTCATGAGTTTTGAATAGGATAGTGATATGTTCAGAGGTTTTTTTAGATTAAAATCTCCAACAGTATTCAGGAAAAAAAATTTGCTCAAGAAAAACATTGGAGGCATTAAGACTGCATAGGAAGTTTCTGCAATAATCTGGGTGAGTAGCAAGGATCATCAGATGCCATCAGGAAAATAGGCAACTGGATATTTTTCCAAGCAGTCCTAAGAATTTAACTATGGGAAGTTGAGATTCACAAATGCTGTAAACTCCTTTCCTTTTATGCCCAGAACTTGTCTTTTACTTGAATAAACATACTTCTATAAAAATTTCATGCCCAAGTGGAAATAAATTTCTTGTGAAATGAACTGAATCCTCTTGTTTGTGCATAAAACTTCAAAAGGAAAATAGTGAAAAGATGCTATCATTTATCACTTTAATCTGTTCCTTGGTGGGTACTCAGCAGAAAATAATAAAAGTGATAAATCAATGCATTTATGTACTACTATGCCTATTGGTATAAATGTAAATTATTAAAACAAATTTGACTGGTTTTTAAAATAAATTTCAATAATTACAATTTTCCTCCTCACCAAAAAAATTTTGACCCCTATGCTATTAATTAAAATTTCAAGTGTAGTTGGGGATGAGTAGCCTATTTCAGTATGCATTGAGCACTTTAAAAATTATTAAGAAGGATAAATAAAATAAAGCCTTGTCACTTTATTATAGAAGCTTTCCCAACAAAGAAAAAAAATCATTGACAATGAAGTTCAGTTTTCTTTAACCTTTATAGTCAGTAAGATGTAAATGCCATCCATATTAAATCCAAGATACACATTGTATTTCCCTATAATTTATTCTGTGAACTCTCTTTATATCTTTTGGCTCATATATATGTGTGTGTGTGTGTATATATATATATCAGTATTTGCTGTCTAAAATGGCAAGCCTTGATTATTAGAAAAATAATATCTTTCCCAAATTACACCTTGACATTTACTCTGAAGCGTTTGCTCCTGGTCAATCTATTTCATAATAAAACCTTAGCCAAGGTAGCACAGGTACTTGTGGAGTTTTTGAAAAGTGAATTGCAATAAAAAGAAGAATTTGGGCATCTGTGTGGCATAGTCAGTTAAGTATCTGCCTTTGGCTCAGGTTGTGATTCCAGGATCCTGGGATAGAGCCCTGCATTGGGCTTCGGGCTCAGTGAGGAGTCTGCTTCTACCTCTCCCTCCTCCCTTCCCCCTGCTGTGCTCTTTCTCTCCCTCACTCTATCTCTCAAATACATAAAATCTTTTTAAAAAAATCATTTTCTATAAAAAAGGTAAGAATTTGTTTTTCCCACAATTCTCAGATCTGAGAGTAAACTACATGTAAATCAGAATATTTTTTATTTTTTTATTTTTTTTCAAATTTTTAAATTTATTTATGATAGTCACAGAGAGAGAGAGAGAGAGAGAGAGAGAGAGGCAGAGACATAGGCAGAGGGAGAAGCAGGCTCCATGCACCAGGAGCCCGACGTGGCATTCGATCCTGGGTCTCCAGGATCGCGCCCTGGGCCAAAGGCAGGCGCTAAACCGCTGCGCCACCCAGGGATCCCAGAATAATATTTTTTAATTTGCTGGAAGCTTAGTAAACACTTGAATGAATATGTATAATGCAACTATAAATGTAGATCTTTGGAAAGATATTAGCTATGTGGCATATTTTCATTTGCACCAGTTTGCTCTCACTTTAATTTTGGAAATCTCTTCAGTGCAGGGGCATGTTAGCAAGATGTTAGCCCATAGCACCTGTGTTTTAGCTTTCCTGTCCCACCCCTGTGTAATTAGGGGCAGAATTTGCCATTAGAACTAGGACTAACTGGTTATAGCCTACACAATACCACTGAAACTGAAACCAAGGCTTCTTGTACCATCTGAGTTTCAGTTGCCTTTCTATATCTACAGGATCTGCTACTGCCTTTGTTAACTAATTTCCCTGAGCTTGCTACCTTGTGTACTCAGTGACCGTTGAAAGGTCACCCATGTTTATCTGGACTCTCATTCTTCTGTTCTTAACAATCTCTGTCCATTTGCTCACATGTCTTGGATGTGACTGAAGAACTTTGTGGACTGTAGTGCCATTTCTACATTGTTTTTACTAAATCAATAAAAATAATAAAAAATTTCCCAGGTTCCAAGATATGATTTATTATAAAATATATCCTCAGTGTAGGAATTTTATATTAAATATATGCAACAATTTTATTATAAATATACCTTTATTTATTCTAAAAAAGACTCTGCTAGTGCCATAGTCTTTGCCTTCTTTCATAATCCATGCCAGATTAATTATTCTTAAGGATTAATAAATTGTTTGGGAGGTATGAAAGTACTCTTAGGTTAATATATGAAGCATTAATTTGTGGCAGAGTACTACTCTGAGATATTTTATACTATGTAAGCTTCTTCTACAACAATCCTTCCCTCAATTCAGAGTGGAGACATGAAGTTTTCCTCTGATAGAGTCAACTAGAATCTAAATCTGCCAGATTGTTGACATCTGAGATTAAAAATGGGTGATAGGTGGAGAAGTTTTTTTTTTTTTCAAAGTAATATTAAAATGAGGCAATCTGATAGGGTGACTTGATCTCCCCTCTAGTGTGGCCAACCATTCCAGTTTGCCTAGGACCAGGATTTCAGTGCTAAAATTGGGAAAGTCCCAGGCAAATGGGACAGTTGGTCATCCAACTTATACAGATACTGCTTTTTTGCATTTTGACAGAGGCTGAGGGGTCAGAGAAGGGTAAAGAAACTGAAGTGAAGATATTAAGGGTTTCTGCTACCCAAAGTAATTCAGGCGCAGAGAACAGGTAGCAATACAATTGGATTTTCCCTGTTCCCTACACCCCCCTCCCCAGGGGAACTGGAGAGATAGACATGTATGACACTGTTTTGCCTTGACTTCTGATATATGGAAGCCCAGCAGTTGAGCATCACCCCATGACAGAGAAATACCAAGAGTGACCCAATGAAAGGGCAGTAAAAGAGAAAGCAAGCAAACACCTTGCATTGCATAAAGATTAGAAATGTTGGAATGTTTCTTTCCTATAGGCTGACATAGTAGAACACAAAGTATCTTAGGGGTATATTAGTCAGAGTTTTGCAGACAGAACCAATAGGAGATTACATACATGGGGAAGTTTATTTTAAGGAATTGGCTCATGTGATTATGGGGGCTGGTAAGTCTAAAATGTGTAATGCAGGCCAGCAGGCTAGAAATTCAGGTAAGGGTTGATGTTGCAGTCTTGAGGCAGAATTGCTGCTTCTTTGGGAAACCTCGGTCTTTGCTTTTAAGGCCTTAAACTGATTGGATGAGGCTGACCTACATTATCCAAAGTAACCTGCTTTATTCGAAGTCTGATTTAAATGTTAATCCCATCTAAAAAATACTTTCACAGCAACCTGTAAACTGGCATTTGACTAAACAACTGTGCCCTGTAGCCTAGTCAAGTTGAGATGTAAAATTAATTATCACAAGGAGCAAATTCACTGACTCAGTGAAGGGAACATATACCCTTCGAGAGGGCTGAGCTATGCACTCTGAGCTAGGTTCTCTCTGATGCAGAGTGCACTTGGTCTTCAGGAAATTGCTTGTACCAAGAAGCAGTGCAGAGGCCTAATAGACACCTACATAGTCCCCAGTGTGCCACCTAATAGAGCCAGCATTAGATATCACTCCCACTGAGAAAACAGATTACAGAAGTTTAAGGAGCTAGACCTATAGTAGACCTGAGCAAAACCACAATAACCTGCGATCTCTTTACAATAAATGCATATTCAATTTTTATTTTTTATTTTTCTTAAAGATTGTATTTATTTATGAGAGACAGAGAGAGAGAGAGAGAAAGGCAGAGACATAGACAGAGGGAGAAGCAGGCTCCATGCAGGAAGCCTGACGCGGAACTCAATCCCGGGTCTCCAGGGTCAGGCCCGGTGCCAAAGGCAGCACTAAACTGCTGAGCCACCCAGGGATCCCCATATTCAATTTTTAAAAAGGTTCTTCCTCATCCCTCTCTCTGCTTGAGAATAAGCAGCAGGGCCAGGAATGGAGGAGGGAGAGAAAGATTATAAGGAAGTTGAGAAAATAACTGTCAGCTGGCTTTTCAAACCATTGGCTGAAAGTGAATTTACCTGAAACCACCAAGGTATTATTATGTAATTTAACATTTTTGCTACCAACGCAAATGGGGTCTTGAGAGTTAATTTCAGATACAGAGAATTCTAAAAGAAAAACAAAATTGTCTATATTTCTGAGTTTCTCTGATTTTTATTCATCATAGCTGAAATACACACACTTGTTACACTGAATACCTATTGCTGGAAGTTAAACAGTTTGTCTTGAAATTCATCCAAAAGTCTTACCAACTTCTTCGAACTTTGGGAAGTATCCGGCCAATTGCTTTTCAAACCTGGGTGCATATTAGAATCACCAGGGGGTATTTCTTAAAAAACTTCAAATGCTCAGCCACCTCCTACACTCTGCCAGAAACCTGATTTAATTGGTAAAAGGGAGAATCTAGAGCATTGGAACAAAAAAAAAAAAAAAAAAAAAAAAAAAAGCCAAGTTGTTCTAATAGGCAGGAAAGCTTAAAACCACTGATAAAAATAAGGTGATTTCTATTGCCTTTCTATTGATTTCTATTGGCTAATAAGTGGCAGGCATCTTGTCATTTCAGTTGCAAGCTGAATCACATTGTACTTTTTGAGGATCTTATCATACAACAGTTAGGGGATCTGAATTTAACTTAAAATTCATCTGTGTGAGGTCCTTCTAATACAAGTAACTCAAATGTAGTATTAATTGAGTGAACAGATAATAACTTTTAATGTTCTTATTTTAAAATCGTATCTCAAACTGTCTTATTGAAACATTTGTAGAATGCTTTATCTTCTGACTTGAAATTTGTAATATTTATGATGTATAAATATTAGATCTAAAATATGAACAAAAGAAGAAAAGTTCCATAGTCAAGAAACTTCAAGATCCAACTGTGAACTCAGAACTCACTCCTAACTTCTTATTTCCTTCCTTGCCTTTCCCCTTCCTTTTCTTTCAATACCGAGATTATAAATGTCCATTATATGAAAACTGCTACTCATACAAATACTTTAGGTTCTAGAACTCTTCAGTTCAGAAATAAGTAGTGAATAGGAGAATTTCTTGACTTAAATCTATTTGAATGTTTTCTATTACAATATTTATATTGAATGTAGAAATAAAAGGCAGTATGAGTTTATTTTCTAGGTATGACTCAGCCAAGCAGCCTGATCCAGGAAGAGTGAAAAATACATCATCTTCAAGACAGGAGCCAGTGCTTGATCTGAGTCACTTTTGATGTGGCTGGCAGTATATAAAGTGTTCGTATTTTTATTTACAAGTATTTACCTCTGACCTCTAAGGATTTGATGGGATCAGAGACAAATACAGAGGTCTCAGATGAAAGTCATTTTGGAAAGATGTTCTGCCTATCTCTTGGAATTCAAGATGTTCGGGTGTTATATAAGCGAAAGAGAAGCATTTTAATGGAATCAATTCAAGCCTAAATGTCATGGCATAGATGTCTCATCCAACTGAAAAATGAATATGTCTATTTTTTAATTTGAAGTGCAATATACAAAAAGAAAGTGCAGAAATCATGAGTGTGCAGCTTGGTGAATTATCAGAAAATGAACATTTATGCATTATTAGCACAGAAATTAAGAAGTAACATATCTGTACCCCGATTGTACCCTCACCTAGTCCTATCCTCGAACGGTAACCACTGTCCTAATGTCTGATACCATAGACTAGTTTTTCCTATTTTTTGAATGCTTTTTTAAAAGAATTGTACATGATGTATTCTTTTGTGCTTGACTTTTTAAATTAGCATCAATGTTTTGATATTAATTCTTTGCTCTTAAATATATACTGTGTAGGGTAATATAGTGAACATAAGTGTTTAAATTGGACAAGCTGGAATGCAGATGTTGAGTCTGCCGGCTAACTGTATTAACCTGCAGGAAGGTATCTAACCTGTTTACACCTCAGTTTCTTCACCTGTAAGATGGAAATTTTAATGCTCTCTTAAATGACTGCTGAGAGGATTAAATGAGATACTATGTATAAAGCACCGGGAAAATCATAGACAGACACTTAATAATTGCTAGCGTCCTTCACCCCACATTCCTTCACTCTTCCACCTTTTCTATTTAAATGTACTGATGGGAAAAAAAAGTTATTATTCCACTTACAAGCTAAAAAGATTTTGTCATGGGAGATCCATGTGTTGTTTAAAAGAACACAAAAATCTTTGCTAGAGTTTTTAAAGAACCGTAGTATTTTTTCTCCTTCTTTAAATTCCCACAAATTAAATATGTTACAGTTCTACTATATAACATTGGAAAGACTTCATGTTTTAGCAAATGCCAAAGGAAATGTCAAGTGACCTTATGAGCTATGCTAATTGTAGGAAGTTATGAAGTAAGGAGACTGAAGGTAAAGCTTCACCTCCCAGAGGTGATTTTATTCTCTCCTCAAATGGCTAATAAGGGATTCTCAAACATTATTTTAGTCTTAAATTTAGTGGATTAAGTGTTTCTCTTTGAGACATCAGTATATAAAAAATAGGGTATAATTATATGTAATGAGAATAGCTGTATTTATTATTGTATTCATACTAAATCTTGGAAACTAGCCCTTTAAAAATTAATGCTTGAAAATGATAAAATGAAATAAAGTTTCATTTATTTCAAAATATCAATAAATATATGTTCTGAAAAATATTTCTTTCTTAAAAACATGAGTTTAGTTATAGTTTATAATTTTTAAAAGAAGCCTAAAAGATACTTCAAGAAATGAAAATGATAAATATAATGTAATTTAATTGCTAATAATATTACCTAATTATCCCTTTAACTGGGAGGCATCTTAGTATTTTTGCTGTTTTAATTTAAGTATAATTAGAGGTAGTTTTGCTTCTCGTGTTCTTCCTTATTTCTTCTTATTATTGTGAGGCTCAAAAGATAATGCATGTTAAAGCTCCTTCCTATACAATATAAAATGAAAATATTTAGAAATATTTAGATTTTTCTTTTTATGTGGGCATTATTTACTAGTATTTTAGGTAGAGCATGAATATTTGCCTATGCCAACCAATATCCCCAAATTTTGTTCTCTAATCATAAAATGTTAGTATTGTGTAAGTGTTTTCAATGACTTGTCCTATCTGCCCAGTCTAACTATCCATATCTCTAGCCTAAACCACTGGCTTAGAAAATTGAAGTTAAAAAAATCAGCCAGGCACTGTGCAGAAGCCCGACGGCTCAGAACCTGAGCAGTAGACTGTAGCTCTGTTTCCCCTCTCTATTAGTGAAACAACCAGTCATTTCATTGAAAAAGAGGTCTCAGAGGAACATATGTTATTCTTCTCACACATAGATGGCGCTACTGACTTATCATCACAGAGACCACTCAATTTCACTACTGGCTTTGTAAAAACATCAATCCATCTATGTCTGGTCCCCAGATAATTTCTATTTCTGGAGAGCTAACTGGAGTTAGGGGTGGGCTAATGTCCTTAACAAGGAGCTGTTATTATTATGTGTAACCAGTCGTGTTAATATTTAGAAACAGCAATAGATTGGTTGACTGAACTTCTCATGTTTCAACTGATTAATTGGTTGATATTATGAATGAAAACAAAGGAACCTGATTTGGTCCCTTTAGTGAACTGTTTATGAGATGCTGAGTACTTTACTTCTTTGTACCTGTTTTGTCATTTTGAATGGTAGGGAAGGAACCAACATTTATCCATCATCTAGTATATACCAGTCACTGGGACTACTTATAAATCTCTTATTTAATCCCCTCATCCCTATGGGAATGGCTTATTATCTCTATTATCCTGATTTCACACATAAAGATGAAGGTCAGGGATATTGTATGGCCCGAGATCTCCTAACAAATAAGTAACCATGATATTGTGGTTCAAGCCTGGTTCTATATGACTTAAGATCTGACTTCAAATGTTCTTTCTATTTAAACCTATTCTGGGAATAATAATAGTAATCTTATAATTTAAGCTTAATACAAACCTTGTACTAACATTGGCTTATTGCTGCCATGGGGAAAGGTAAATAATAGCCCTTTGGAAGGATAAAATATATCGGAAACTCTTTTAAAGACCTTCACTGAACTGAGTCACCAGATTAACCAATGCTTTCTTTTCTTCCTTATAGAATATATTTACTGACCTGTGTGAGTGAAGATTTAGAAATACATAAAATATACCCCCCCAGTTGCTTTATATTATCTAGTGCAAACTTACCAGCTAGAAATGTGACTTTAAAATTGATGAATAGACATTCACAATTTTATTAAGGATTCCAAAAAGCTGGGTATTTCTGGTTAGATTATATAGTCTTCTTAATTCTTTAAATTTAAGCTACTATTAAATGTTCATAACCATTTAATAAAGAAATCTCAGGACAGAATCTATGGCAATCTTTAGGGAAGGATGCCTGACAAATCAACATAGGAGCTACATCAGAGGCCAGTGATTCTAGGCATGGAGACATGAAGACTTTAGGGCTAAGGAAAATTTTAAAGTGAGATACCTTTAAGAGGTAAATAATATAGAGGGAATGATCAACACAAGTCAAAAGTAAATCAAAGAGCACTGATATTCATTTAAACAGTTACAGAGCTGGCATTTGGTGGATGTCTCTAGACCAAAACTTTGTGATCTTGACAACTAGAAACATAAACAGATAAAATGTAAAGCCTCAGACAGGGAGATGGGGTGATGCAGGAATGGAATGCCCAACTAATCAGGGGAACTAGGTCTTAGGAAGCTTGATAATTGGGTAGAATATTGAAAGTCTCAGAACTTAAATAAACGTAGCAGGGGATTTTTTTTTTTTAACCTGGGAAAGAAAAGTTCCACATACTATCCATTATGTATTATCCTTCTCTTACTTCCTGCTAGAGATACCCTTTACTTATACACTGGCTCTTACTAATTTTACTTTTGCAAGCACTTTTCATTTATATTTATTTTTCTCTTATTTCTACTTTAGCAGTTTCTCCCTCTTTCTTGGATATTCTTAACAGCATTCTGAGATTCAAATATATCCATGATCCTTTTGTATAATCAAAAAAAGCTCAAAATTTTCTTCATCACGAGTCTGCTTCCAGATGCCCCCACATTTCAATGTTTTCCTTAGTAGTATAAACAAACAACAGGAACAACAAAAAATCCAACTTCTCAAGAGTTGTTTACATTTCCAGTCTTCACTTCTCAACTTCTCATTCACTCCCCAGGGGTCTGGTTTCCATCTCCATTCCTCTCTAAAATTGTTATTTCATGGATACCAATGATTTCCATGTTATCACATCCAAAGGATACTTCTCTGTCTTCATTTTCATGTACTTAGCAATATTCAACACGGATGACCACTCACTCTGTATTAAAACAATTTTTTTTTGTTGGCTTCCAGCACACCATATTCCCTTGGCTATCCATGTAAGAAATAATTTGAATTTGGAATAGCAAAAGAGATTTCTGGGTATTCTTTTAGTGCCATGCTGGAACCTCTGGTAATTGACTGATTCTATGGGGCCTGACTCTTGCCTTTGAGCAATATAATGACTGGGAATTATATAACTGAAAGCAATGGAAATAACCCTCCCCCTTCTTCCTAAAACAGCCAGTTTGGAGTCCGTTGTAAATTTATTTCATCATTTCTTTACTTTATATAAACTTGTGGTTCTTTAACTTCTTTGAATTGGTCATGACATCTGTCTGACTCCTTCAGTTAATGAGTTAGGTAAGTTTTGATGCATATTCATTTTATATGAGAGTTATAGTTTTTACTTGTTTAAAATTCTTGAAGTATAATTGATGTAAAGTATTTCATGTGTACAACATATTGATTCAACAGTTCTATACGTTACTCAGTGCTCACCATGACAAGTATAGTTTCCATCTGTCAGCATACACTATTACAATATTATTGACTATATTCCCCATGCTGTATTTTTCACCTCTGCAACTTCTTTTAAGAGGTACCTCTTAATTCTCTTTATTGATTTTGCCCATGCTTGCACTCACCTCTCTGACAGCTAACATAATGTTCTCCAATATTTAAGAGTCTGTAACATCACTTCCCTTAATCTGACTGACCTTAGCCTCCATAATCAAATTGACAACTTTTTGTTGTTCTCCTTGTATGGGTTCTACTTCTGCTACTGACAGTTAGCTTCTGCCAGATTTTTTCTATAAGTGATATCAGTCAAATAATCCCAATTTTCAGTGTATCTTTCTGCTGATTACTCCTAAACTTCTCATCTAAGCTCCTGAATCATATGTCCAATTCCTATTTGGAGGATCTTATTGATATCTCACATTTTATAAGAAAAAATGGAATTCTAGAATTCTGTTCTCTCTCCATCAGTAAAGGAACAACAATAATGAGAAACCAATAAAAAATAACCTGTTGTCTCCTAGCTTCCACATTTCAATGAATGTTAATACCATCTGGTCAATTGCTCAAGGAAGAACCTCAAAACTCTATCTTGTCCTATCTATCAATGATCTCTGTATTCTATCTTAAAGTATCTTAATTTGTTACTTGTCTTAATTTTTACTGTCAGCACAACATCATCTCCAGCCTAGACCATAGTAATGGCTGTCTAGTTTGTATTGCTCACTGCTTCTATTCTTGCCCTTTTTATATTCCATTTGCTACTGAGTAACTAGACAGGTCTTTTTTTTTTTTTTTTTTTAAATTTTATTTATTTATGATAGTCACAGAGAGAGAGAGAGAAAGAGAGAGAGAGAGGCAGAGACACAGGCAGAGGGAGAAGCAGGCTCCATGCACCGGGAGCCCGATGTGGGACTTGATTCCGGGTCTCCAGGATCGCGCCCTAGGCCAAAGGCAGGCGCCAAACCGCTGCGCCACCTAGGGATCCCTAGACAGGTCTTTTAATTAACTTATTTATCTGAGAGACAGAGTGTGAGTGGGGAAGGTTAGAGGGAGAGAGAGAAAGAGAGAGAGAGAATCTTAAGCAAGCTCCACTTTGAGCCTAATGCAGGGCTCCATCTCATGATGGTGAGATCATGACCTGAGCTGAAACCAAGAGTCAGACATTTAACTGACTGAGGCATCCAGGGGCCCCAAACTGGTCTTTTGAAACAGATCAGATTACTTCACCTTAATACTTAACATCATACTTCTTGAGAATTATCTAAATGATTACTTTTGCTTTTTATCCCCACTTTTGATTTTCTCATCCAAGTGGGTTTTATGTCTATGATCAGTTCTTGGATTCCATATTCTTAAGAATAATAAGGTCAAAGAAAAGAATAGTCTTGATTCTAGAAATTTTTTTTTCACTCACTGTCCTTGAATTTTTTATTTAATATACTACTTCATCCACTCTACCAATTACCTGGATGTTTTTTTACAAATTAATTATGTTTTTTCTTATTTATAACCTCTTTCAAGAATATTGGAACATATGTGACTATGAATATAGAGAATACAACTAAAAATAGCAAATAGTCTTTGGGCATTTAGAAAAATTGTAACATTTTAATATCATTCTTTTTTTGGAGAAGAAAGTAATATAGCTGATATAATCATCTTGTAAAGTTATGTAAAAAATGTCTTCTATTGCCTGCACACATATTAAAATAAAATAACAAAAAATAAGTAAATTACCTAAAATACTTAAATGAATCAGTGATAAAGGAAATAAATCTCATAGGTGGAATTAATATAAAATACTAAGAGTATATTAGATTATAACTAAGATAGTTTTAAATCATTGGAAGCTTGAACTCATTATACATTGCACAGTATATAAAGTGGTTCAAATAAATAGATCAAGAAAATGTATGTCCTATTACTCAGAATTAATCCAAACCATTAAGGTTGGTTAATAATGAATGCTGGAAGAGAGAAGGATAAATATTATAGTTTAGAGCAGACACATCTTACTGTTAAGTTTTTCTGTGAAGCAGAATGAATCTGAAACATCATGATCCAGTGTGCTTATAGGAAATTTAGAATTTTAACAAAGGCAAAAGCTTTCTCTAAATTTCTTTTGGAGAAACCATGCTCACTACACTGGGATTTATTTTCTTCTAATTTCATGCTCTGTGAATGACAACTGTTAGGGATTGAATGTTTGGGTTTCTTCAAAATTTATATTTCGAAAAATCCTAATCCCTAGTGTGATAGTATTTATTAGGTGGTCAGGCTTTTGGGAGGTAATTAAGTCATGAGAGTGGAACCCTCATGAAGAGAATTAGTCTCTTGTAAGAAGAGACAGGAGAGAGGTTTTTCTCTCCCTCCCTCCTTCTCTCTCTCTCTTTCTACCATGTGAGAAGCCATTCATCTGCAAATCAGGAAGAGCATTCTCACCAGACACTTGATCTAGCATCTTGATCTTGGATTTGTCAGCTTTTCAGCTTTATTGGGGTGCCTGGGTGGCTTAGTCAGTTAAGTGTCTGACTCTTCATTTTGGCTCAGGTCATCAAGTCAGGGCTGTGTGACTGAGCCCTGCATGGAGCTCTGCACTCAGCAGGGAGTCTACTTGAGATTCTCTCCCTCCTCCTCTACCCTTCTGCTCCTGTGTGCACATGCTCTCTCTGTCAAATCAATCAATCAATCAATCAATCTTTAAAAAATATAAATGTTTATTCTTAAGATTCCCAGTCTTTGGTATTCTCTTATAGCAGCCTGAACTGACTAGGACAAAAATTATTTCATAATTACAGGACTAGCTGAGAGCACCTCTCTGTGCCAAGATTTATTATCTATTATCTGTGCTCAGTCATGAAGTTTTAGAGATGCAGCCATTTATTCAATCCTGAAACAACTTAAACCCTGTAGTAGTCTTGAAATAGTTTGGTACTCTTGGTCTTTGGTCATGAATTCATTTTGACATAATCTAGAGTTTTTCCCAGCTGGTATATCCATACTAGTTCCTATGTCAACTACTTTATGGGCCATTATTTTGTCTCTGAACCCATAAACAATGACTTTTATCACCTCACAATAAATGTATTTGCTTACCTTCCGTACTGTGGTGATTAGGCCTAGTAGATCAGGATATAGTAGAGACCTCAGACCAATAGGAGTCTATGAATCCACAGTATAAGGAGATCTCAATAATTGGGTAGCCACAAAACAGTAAAAAATGATTATTTTATGGAAACTTGTTCAAGCTTGACTTTATTGTAATAGAATCATTTGAAAGGTATTTGTGTTTCCAGGTATTTGATAGGTAGTTCAGGCATTTAGCCATTTTGAATTTTTGTACTAAAATGTTATAGTCTTCATAAGTTATGTAACTATCTTAATTTACTTTCCAACTGAATTGTTAAGGTGAATAATTTTATTTTGAATTTAACATGCCCAGAAAGCATATTTTTGGTGTGAAATGTCAAAGTGTGTTTTTCTTCCCTACATGAAAATAGCTTGCAGATTTGGTTGACATTTGATATAAAGTGATTTCTATAGTTTGAGGCACAAGTGAACTTCAATTTTAACCTTGTAATGATTATACATGTTTATGGAAAATGAATCGAAATGTAGAACTGCAATCATTTTCTACATTTTTCAGGTTTCGCCAGGCCTAAATGCATTTTTACTTAGAGAATTTTCCATGCCTTTGGGTTACTAAAAATCAAAATAATGTAAACTGGTACATTTTTATTTGGTTGAATGTGTAGCCAAAAAGGCAGTGACCATGAGCTTTATTCATAATATCATATTATGCATGGCTTTGCCTATGGCTCTTGGAACACACTGGTGGCATATCAGGAAAGGGGGAATAAACCATTTTGGACCAATGGCTTGGCTTAGGGCTGATGCACAAGGAGGGAGATTAGAAAGCAAAGTTACAGTATTTAAGAGCATAATCTCCAGCTATCTGTGGTGGTGCTTATAGTTAAAAGGCAAGTAAATACATGATTATTTGTTCATATTAAAATGTTGCCTTGCATTCAAAAGGATCAACTTCAGTATTTTAAAAAAATTATATTTTAGGACAAACTTTATTTTTAGAATGGTTTTAAATTTACAGAAAAACGGATGGGATAGTACAGAGCGTTCTCACCCCACATATAGTTTCTCCTATTAATACCTTACAAGTATGATATGCTTGTCACAATTAACAAACCAATATTGATACATTATTATTAACTAAAGTCTATGGTTTATTCAGATTCCATAGATTTTAACTAAGGCCTTTTTTTCTGTCCCATGATCTTGTCCAGATCACCACATTACATTTAGTCATCATGTCTTCTTAGGCTCCTCTTGGCTGTGACAGTTTTTCAGATTGTCCTTGCTTTTATGACTTTGAGAGTCTTGAGGAGTACTGGCTGGGTTATTTTGTAGATTGTACTCCCATTGGGATTTCTGGTGATTTTCTCTCTTTTTAATTAAAAAAGTTTTAAATAGTGGTAAAGAGAAAATATCATAAAAAATATGGTGAACTTTTTCTCCCAATGTGAACATATTCTTTATATTGTAGTTCCCTTTTTTTGAGAATATTTGAGATATTGTCTCTTAGCAAATTTTAAATATATAATACAGTATTATGAACTATAAACATCATGATGTAATTAGATCTCCAGAACTTATTTATTTCATAACTGACAGTTTGTACCCATTTGACCACCATTCCTATTTTTCTCATCTCCTGATGTCTGGAAACCACTGTACTCTCTGAGTTTAACTTTTTAGATTCTATGTATAAGTGAGAGCATACAAGTATTTGTCTTTCTGTATCTACCATATCATAATGCCCTCCAGTTTCATCTATGTTGTCAAAAATGGCAAAATTTTCTTTTTTTGTGGCTGATTAATATTCCATTCTATATACATATTCTTTATCCATAAACATGTGGATATATATCCCACTGTGTATATATCACATTTTCTTTTCTTAAAGATTTATTTATTTCTTTCAGAAAGACAGAGAGCAAGAAGGGTAAAAGACAGAGAGAGAGGGAGAGACAGAATTTCAAGCCGACTCCACACTGAGCATGGAGCCCAGCATGGGGCTCGATCTCATGACCTGAGATCATGACCTGAGCCAAAACCAAGAGTCAGAGGCTCAACCAACTGAGTCACCCAGGTGCTCCTAGATCACATTTTCTTTATCTGCTCACCCTTCAACAGACACTTAGGTTATTTCCATATCTTGACTATTATGAATAATGCTGCAATGAACATGGGAGTGAGATAATGATTTCATTTCTTTTGGATATATCAAGAGTGGAACTGCTGAATTGTATGGTAGTCCTATTTTTATTTTTTGGAAGAGCTTTCACCTCCATACTGTTTCCATAGTGGCTATATCAATTTACATTTTTACCAGTAGTGCACAAGAGTTCCCTTTTCTCCATACTTTCACCAAAACTTGTTATCTTTTGTCTTTTGGATTCTAATCATCATAACAAGTGCAAAATGGTATCTGACTGTGGCTTTGACTTGCATTTCTCTAATCAGTAGTGATATTGAGCATCTTTTCATATACCTGTTGGCCATTTCTATGTGTTCTTTGAAAAAAAAATAGCTATTTAGGTTTTTTGCCCATTTTATAATTGGGTTATATGAGTACATTATATATTTTGGATATTAACTACGTATCAGATAGATCTATTTTTTCCCCATTTTGTGAGATACCTTTTAATTTCACTGATTGTTTTCTTTGCTGTACAGAGACTTTTCAGTTTGATGTACTCCCACTTGTTTACCTTTGCTTTTGTTACCTGTGCTTTTGATGTCATATTAAAAAAAAAATCATTGCCAAGACGATTGTTAAGGAGCTTTTTCTTTATATTTTCTTCTGTGAGTTTTATGATTTCAAGTCTTACATTTAAGTCTTTAATCTACCTTGAGTAAATTTTTGTGTATAGTATAAGTGTCCAGTGTCATTCTTTTGCATACTGTTTTCTCAAGACAACTTATTAAAGAGACAATCCTTTCCTCATTGTATTTTCTTGGTATCCTAGTCAAAGAATAAAAATATAAAAAGTTAACAATTTATGTTTATTTCTGGTTTCTCCATTGTGTTCCATTGATCTATATGTCTGTTTTTATGCCAGTTCAATCTTGTTTTGATTACTATAGCTTTGTAATATAGTTTGAAATCAGGAAATGTGATACCTCCAGGTTTATTTTTCTCAAGATTTTTCTTATTTGACTATTTAGAACCTCTGTGGTTCCATACAAATTTTAGGATTTTTAAAAATTCTATGAAAATGCCATTGGAATTTTGATAGTTTTCAATAAATCTGTAGATTGCTTTGGATAGTATGAATGTTTAACAATACTAATTTTTCCAATTCATGAACAGAAGATATATTCCCATTTTTTTGTGTCTTCCTCAATGTCTTTCATCAGTGTTTTATAGTTTTCAGTATTCAGATCTTTCACCTCCTTGGTTAAATTAATTCCTAAGTATTATATTTTTCTGATGCCATCGTCAATGGTTTTTTTTCCCCTAATTTCTTTTTTGCATAATATGTTATGCATATCTATATATCCATATTATCCATATCCATATGTATAGAAATAGAACCACTTTTGTATCTTGATTTTGTGTCCTGCAATTTTACTGAATTTTTTATTAGTTCTAACAGTTTTTTGGTGGAGTTTTCAAGGTTTTATGTACATAAGATTATGCCATCTGCAACACGGAAAGTGTTCTCCTTCCTTTTCTGCTTGGCTGCCTCTTATTTCTATTTCTCGCCTGATTGCTCTGGTTAGGACCTCTATTACTATGTTGAATAGAAGTGATGAGACTGAGCAACTGTTTCATTCCTGATTTTGGAGGAAGAATTTTCAGATATTCACTGTTTAGTATGATATTAGCTTTGGGCTTATCATTTGCAGAATTCATTATGTTAAGGTACATTCCTTCTACATTTAATTTGTTGAGCATTTTTTTTTTCATGAAAGGATATTCAGTTTTGTCAAGTGCTTTTCCTGCATCTACTGAGATGATCCTATGGTTGTTAATCTCTCATTCTGTTGTATGTGGTGTAGCACATATATTGATTGGCATATTTTGAACCATCCTTTCACCCAGTGATAAATCTAACTTGATCATGGTGTATGCTCCTTTTTTTTTTTTAAGATTTTTTATTTATTTATTCATGAGAGACACAGAGAGAAAGAGGCAGAGGCACAGGCAGAAAGAGAAACAGCCTCCATACAGGGAGCCCGATGTGGGACTCGATCCCGGGATTCCAGGATCATGCTCCGAGTTGAAGGCAGGCGCTAAACACCTGAGCCACCCAGGGATCCCCGTGTATGTTCCTTTTACTGTGTTGTTTAATTTGGTTTGCTGGTATTTTAGTTTGAGAATTTTTGCATGTATGTTCAGCAAATATATTGATCTGTAGTTTTCTTTTTTTGTAGTGTCCTTGTCAGACTTTGGTATGAGGATAATGCTGGCTTCAAAAATGAGTTTGGAAGTGTTTCCTGCTCTTCAATTTTATGGAAGAGTTTGGGAAGAATTAACATTAATTATTCTTTAAATGTTTGGTAGAATTTACCCATGAAGCCATCTAGTCCCAGGCTTTCCTTTGTTAGGAGTTATTTTGTTTTTTTGTTATTGATTTAATCTCTTTTTTTGTTGCTGGTCTGTTCAGTTTTCTGTTTCTTCATGATTTAGTCTTGGTAGGTTGAATGTTTCTAAGAACTTATTCATGTCTTCTAGGTTATCCAATTTGTCAGCATTTAGGTTTTGATAGTAGTCTCTTATGACCTTTTTATTGCTGTGGTATCAGTTGTGGTTTCCTCTTTCATTTATAATTTTATTTTATTTATTTGAGTCTTTTATGTTTTTTTCTTGGTCTAGCTAAAGGTTTATCAATTTTGTTTATCTTTTAGAAAAATAACTTACTTTTATTGATCTTTTTTGTTGTCTGTCTAGTTTCTATCTTATTTATTTATTTATTTATTTATTTTTTTAAAGATTTTATTTATTTATTCATGATAGTCACAGAGAGAGAGAGAGAGGCTCAGAGACACAGGCAGAGGGAGAAGCAGGCTCCGCGCACCGGGAGCCCGATGTGGGATTCGATCCCGGGTCTCCAGGATCGCGCCCTGGGCCAAAGGCAGGCGCCAAACCGCTGCGCCACCCAGGGATCCCTATCTTATTTATTTTTATTCAAGTCTTTATCACTTCCTTCTACTTAACTTGGGCTTAGTTTGTCCTTCTTTTGTCAATTCCATGAAGTATAGTTAGATAGTTTGTTTGGGAACTTTATTTCCCCCCCTTACAGTAGGCTGTAATCACCACAAAATTTCTTCTGAGAACTGTTTTTCCTACATCCCGTAAGTTTTAGTATGTTGTTTTTCTATATTTGCCTGTTTCAAGGTTGTTTTTTTTTAATTTTATCTTTGATTCTTTCTTTGATTCATTGGGGATTCAATATGTGTTAATATCTTCATATTTGTGAGTTTTCCAATTTTACTTCTGTTAAGGATTTCTAGTTTCATACCACTGTGGTCATTAAAAAGATACTCAATATGATTTCAATCTTCCTAAATTGTTGGGACTTGTGTTGTGGCCTATGAGCAATATGATCTATCCTGATAATTTCCATGTGTACTTAAAAACAATATGGATTCTGCTGCTATTGTATGGAATTTTCTATATATGTCTGTTAGGTCCATCTAGTTTTAGGAAAGTCTGCTGTTACCCTATTGATTTTCTCCTTGAATAAACTATCCACTGTTGAAAGTAGAGTATTGATGTCTCCTATTACTGCATTGCTGTCTTTCTCCTTTCAGGTCTGTGAATATTTGCTTTAAATATTTAGGTGCTCCTATGTTGGGTGCACATATATTTATAATAGTTATTTCCTCTTGATGAATTGATCTTTTTATTATTATATAGTGACTTTTGTCTTTTGTGACCAATTTTGACTAAATATCTATTTTGTCTGATGTAAGGATAGCCATCTCTGCTCTCTTTTGTTTACTATTTTCATGGAATATCTTTTTTCTATCTTTTCACTTTTAGCCTATGTATGTCTTTGAATCTAAAGTGAGCCTCTTGTAGACAGCATATGATTGGATCTTGTTTTTTATCCATTCATTCATGCTGTGTCCTTTCATTGGGGGATTTGGTCCATATTCATTTAAAGTAATTATTCATAGTGAAGGTTTTACTTCTGTCATTTTCTTTTCTGTCTGTTTCATGGTTATTCTTTCCCTCTTTTCTTCTCTGGTTTTCTTTCTTTGTGATTTGTTGAATTTTTTTCATAGTGGTATGCCTTGATTTCTCACTCTCTTTTTGTATCTATTAGAGGTTTCTTCTTCTTTGTGGTTGCCATAAGTTTTGCATAAAACATCTTATAACAGTCTATTTTGGGTTGAGTTAAAAGTAATTTATGTGCCATAGTTATAGAATTTAGAATATTCTGAGTTTGAAAATATACTTACATTTAACAATGAGTTTTATACTTTCATATGTTTTCATGTTACTTAGTGCCTTTCCATTTCAAAATGAGTAACTTTCATTTTTTTAAAAAAATATTTTATTTACTTATTTGACAGAGAGAGAGAGAGAGAGAGAGAGAGCATACAAGTAGGGGAGTGGCAGGTAGAGGGAGAAGGAGAAGCAGACTCCCTACCTAGCAAGGAGCCCTACCCGGAGCTCCATCCAAGGAACCTGGGATCATGACCTAAGCTGAAGGCAGCCACTTAATTGACTGAGCCACCCAGGCACCCCCATGAACTTCCTCTAGCATTTTTATAAGGTATGTCTAGTGGTGATAAACTCTCTCAGCTTTTATTTATATGGAGAGAACTTTCTTCTTTATTTCTAAAGTATAATAATATTCTTGTTGTGCTTTTTGTTGTTGTTACTGTTCTTTGAGCACTTTGTATTCTACTCCTTCCTGGCTTGCAAAGTTTCTGCTGAGAAATACACTCATAACTTATGTGACAAGGGTCTTCTCTTGCTACTTTTGTAGTTCTCTTTTTGTCTTTGACTTGAGAATTTGTTTATGTTTCTCAGGGTAATCTTCTTTGGATTGATCTTGTTTTGGAGTCTTGATCTTAGAGTCGTCTGAACTTCATGTGTATTAGAATCCATGCCCATCCTATGACTTGGGAAGTTTATAGCATTTTTATAAAAATAAGCTTTTTCCTTTCTCTGTCACTTCTTCCGGACTCCTAAAATGCCTTGATGGTGTCCAATAGGTCCCATATGCTTTCTTTACTTTTTTTATTCTATTTTTTAAAAATTACCATTCTAAATGGCTAATTTCAAATGACTTGTCAAGTTAGCCGATGGATGATTTCTTCTTTGTGATTGAGGCTGCTTTGAGCACTCTACTGAATTTTTCGGTGCTGTTATTGTATTCTTCACCTCCAGGATTCCTGTTTGGTTATTTATTTATTTAGTTAGTTAGTTAGTTAGTTAGTTTCTGTGTCTTTATTAAGCTTTTCATTTACTGTATATTATTTTCGTGATTTCGTTTTGTTGTCTATTTGTGTCCTCTTGCATCTCACTAATCTTCCTTAAGATGATTATTTGGAATTCTTTGTTAGGCAATATGTAGATCTCCATTTCTTTGGGGCTGGTTACTGGAGCTTCATTGGTTCCTTTTGTGGTGTCATGTTTATGTGATTCTTTGTGATCTGTGTAGCTTTGTATTGGTGTCTGCATTTGAAGGAGCAAACAGCTCTTCTAGTCCTTACACATTTGGTTTCAGCAGAGATCTGCTAGGTCTCTAGGCTAATAGTATCATCTTCAAGATTACAATTAAGTAAGGTTGGAGCTGGGTCACATGGCTGTTTCTGGGATCAGACCCAATGTGCACAAGCCTATCTCTCAAAATGGTCCTCTGTGGTCTTGTGCTCCACCAGTGTTTCAATATCTCCTATCTAGATCCCAAAATTCCCTCAAAGACAGTTTTGTCCACGGATAGCTATCAAATTATTATTGCTGAGGGGGAATATGAGCAGGGGATCTCCAATTCCAGCATCTTGCTGATGTTACCTCTCATTTTAACCATTTTTGAGTGTACAGTTCAGCAGTGTTACCTGTATTCACATTGTTTTGTAATGGATATCTAGAGCTTTTTGATTATGCAAAAATGAAACTATCCCCATTGAACAACTCATTTTCAACCCCCATCTCAAGACTCTTTTAGTTTTTAAGTCAGAATATAATCTGAATATAATTCTGATTTTATATGAAAGAGGAAAGAATATTTATTGAAAACTACTATGTTCCTGGCATTTTGTCAGCTACTTTTAAATATGTTTTCTTATTTAATTCTTATAAAAGTAAAGTGAAGTTGTACTCACCGTCCTCATTTTCTCAGATTTGAGAACTTTGGCTCTGTTGAGTAACCTGCAAAAGGCTGCATAGCAATTGATGAGGCAGATAGTGATCACAAACTGGATCTGTAGAAATGCAAATGAGTAGAGGATTAAAATCTTTGAGGAAATGAGAGAATCTGATGATTTAATACATATTATATTACTGAAGTGAAATATATAGAGGTTGTACTTTAATCATTCAGCATTTTGGAGCTGGAAAACCCTCTCTTTCAGGGTCTGCTGCACTCTGGACCATTTCACATTCCATTCTCATGACTGACTGATGTGCATGACTATGACAAATGCTTGGCAGCCTCACTGGGCGGGGCCTGTAAGTGTGAGGACTCAGACTGTCATTAAACTAGGGCCTGGTGCCAAGGACTGAGTGCATACTGAAGACACTGCTCCAAGCTCCACCACCCTATTGGCCAAGGCACAAGTGCAAACTGTGCTTGTGAAATTATTGTAAATTATTTCTTTTAATGGAACATTTTAAATCAGACAAAGAAAATGCTTTCCCTCTGGAATGGAATCCCACCCTATTGCAATCTGAATTTGACTTGATAAATAATGGGACAGGCTACTGAGGGAGATTACAAATTGTATCTCTCAAAGGGTTTTAAAAAGAGAATAACCATCTGTCCATGAGGAGTCCAAGGTAGAGTTGTGTCTATGAATCTGAAAAACCCATGGTATTATAAAAGGAGTATTTTACTAATAGGAACAAGCCTCAGCTTTAGTTCTGAGCTTTCCAGTAACTCTACTTAAGGAAGTAGCTTGAATTATGTCACCATGTTGAGACATCTCCAGAGAGCAGGTCTTCACATTTATGTGCTTCTGGCACCTAAATATCAAGAAACAACTTTAACTAAATTACAATGAGAGGTTGTACTAAACTGTGCTCTGTGAAAAATAGCTCCATGGGAGGTAAGCAAGTACTCCATTATAGAGATGTTTTGTGGTAAGACTGAGGATAGTGATTAGAATAAAATTAAACTTTTTTTTTTTAAATGCTAAGATTTCTCGAGTCTTTAAGTGCTAAAGGGTAGAGTGATTTTCCAAGAATTAACTGTCATTAAGTGTTTCCCAAGTATACTTGACCATGAAACCTGTTTTGTGCAACATATCATAGATTTAGTGTTCTGTGAATCATTTTTTAATAATCAGACATTTCCAACTTGGTACTATAACTTTCAGCTTTGAAAATTCAATATGTTCATGTTTTCTAAATACCTCTGCTTATCTTAATACCTAAGAGAAGTATAAAATTTATTCATTCTAATTTATTCAATAAGGATTTATTAGCACCCTTTATGTGTGAGGATAGTGCCAAATGTTGAGAACATGTCAATGGATAAACAACAACAAAATTTCTGTCCTCATAAAGCCTGTATTTTAGTACAGAGAGACAGGCAATAAATAATTAAGTAATAATATGTAGATGTGCTATGGAGAAAATAAAGAGAATTCTGGATTAAACGTTAGTAACTTATAATAAATAAGCAATAATTAAATTTAGTAGAAGTGAAACTGTGATTTCTGATGGTAAAGCAAAGGCCATTCTGCTTTCTTTGATTCTCTTGGAAAGGCCACTCTATGGATGTTTTCTCATAGGATATTGTTTCTGGAAACACATGGTCTGGAATACCAAGCCACAGGGAGGGATCGACTATAGGTGCTCTGGTCAACAGTCCCAGTTGCCCCTATTCTTTAAATAATTTCAACCCAAGTGACCAACATGCAGTGAAGATGCCTCCATATAACTTCAGCACTCAGGCATGGGAGCTACTCCCAGTCATTTGAAGCTTCCCAGTTGAGGCAATAGAAAAAGAAACAAGATGCTGTGGCCTCTCAATTCCTGACCTATTGAATTCTTGATCATAACATGTTTGTTGTTCTATGCCATGAAGAATGGTTTGTGATTTAGCAACAGTAGAATTTGTAACAAGGGTGATATCTCTTTTCTTTAAGGTCACATCTGAGAGAATGGCTATGATTTGCTTCAATGGGTTCTTGTCACTTCGTGTTTAAGAGTTTAGGTGACAATTATGAGGTTGGATAGCATCTGAGAAAAGCCTGGTTATCTTATGCCTTGGTGAGGATAACTCAAAAACTGTGCCTTGCTTTTATGTCAACTATCAATGGCTTGGGAAACCCCAAACTCAATTAATTTAGTGCCATGAATCTATCTTTAAGGGACTCATCATATCAAACATCATAAAGATTCATATTTTTTTAAAGATTTTTTTAAATTTTTATTTATTTATGATAGTCACACAGAGAGAGAGAGAGAGGGGCAGAGACATAGGCAAAGGGAGAAGCAGGCTCCATGCACCGGGAGCCCGACCTGGGATTCGATCCCAGGTCTCCAGGATCGTGCCCTGGGCCAAAGGCAGGCGCCAAACCACTGCGCCACCCAGGGATCCCATAAAGATTCATATATTAAGTAGGTTGGCTACTTAGTGAATCATAGTGATTTATAACGTTATATGAACTAAGATACTCATGTTGGCTGCTCTATCATCTCTGTTCAGAAATCTCTATTCAGGAAGTCAGATTGTTCAGACACCATGAAATTGAAACAAGAATCATTTGATTGGTTTAAATGGCTGATAAAATTAAGCTGTGATAAACTAATAATCCATTCCCATAAGAGGCATGAACTTCTCACAGTACAAGAAATTGAATTTAATTGACTGGTTCACTTCTCTACCCAGTACTAGGTAAGCACTGTCAATTTTGTTTCACTGTATATATATTTTCTGTTCTACATTGATCCCCAAATTCTTAGATATACAGACATTCTTTACAATATCTCAATAGCATTAATTATATTATCATAATATCTTTCTTTATGCTTAAAAGCCATTTGATCCCTTCAAGATGATTTTAAATATATCTCATTTCCTATTTCATTGATTCAATATTCAAATTCTCAATATTCTGAAAGTCAGTGCACTTTATCTTCTTTATTGAGAAAGGTAGAAGATCTATAATTACATAAGATTTTTAAGAAGTCACATTTCTGAAAAGTCCCAGAAGCCAGCAAGTAGGATAAAGTTTTCCAAAGAAATCCATAAAATGGGGCAGCCTGGGTGGCTCAGCAGTTTAGCCCCACCTTCAGCCTAGGGCATGATCCTGGAGTCTTGGGATTGAGTCCCACATCGGGCTTCCCGCATGGAGCCTGCTTCTCCCTCTGCCTGTGTCTCTGCCTTTCTCTCTGTCTCTCTCTGTGTCTTTCATGAATAAATAAATAAAATATTTTTTTTAAAGAAATCCATAAAATGATATTTTTATTTTTATATTTATTTTGCATAAAGGCAGAGGCAATTCACAGAATGTAAGTGTGTTGTATGATAACATTAGTTTTTATAATATGACTGATTCTTGATTTGAATGGACACTTTGGAAATTATTCCTTTTTTAAAAAGATTGTTTAATTTACTTATTCGTGAGAGACACACAGAGAGAGGCAGAGACACAGGCAGAGGGAGAAGCAGGCTCCGCACAGGGAACCAAATGTGGGAACCAATCCTGGAACTCCAAGATCATGCCCTGAGCCAAAGGCACTCAACCACTGAGCCACTCAGGCACCCCTGGAAATTATTCTTAATGGTTTCTATGACACCTTATAGCATCCATACTTCTCTTCTTACTGATCCCTACAACCAGTCTAATCAGATTTTAAAAACTTAACAAACTTAAATTCTTCATTCCCCAGGACTGGAAATTTCCATGCCACTAAAATGCAAATCAACATAGCTATGCAATTATTTCATCTATAAAGAAAATTCTTTAGCTTCTCAGTTCTAGTCCTACATAGCTGTCACAGTCATTAGTAAGAAAGTAGATGATCTCTGCAAGATCTCAGAGTCAATCAGCCTGCAATTATGACTATGTATACATTTATTTATAAGCAGAGTCTTCATCTTTGATTATTATAAATGAGCTATTGTCTCTTTTGCCTAATGTACTACAAGAAGGAAAAAAATAAATGATATGACAATTAAAGAGAAAAAGCAAACATTTATGCAGCCTATACAATCTCACACAGTTATAAGAACTGTAAGGAGACACAACTGGTAGATCATCCTGCCCATTACTCCAAATATATTGCATCATTCTATATTCAGTGTTCTTAATTGTACAATAATTATTCTCTCCTTGTTTCATTTGGGGGCTCATTCCATAGAATAAGAGACTTTTTGATTAGGAAAAATAGACAAATTTTCAGTATGAATTTTATTCTTTAAGTGCGGTATTTTGAATACAATGAGATTGATAGTACTGCACAAAATCAAGGTAGCTTTTAGGAAGTACATAAAGCCAGATTTTAAAAATTTCATTCCACCAAACTTTCTTTGTTGCTTTGGTATTTGGTGAGGTTGGAATAATTATAAAACAACTTACCTGTATACTGTACTTCTTTTATGTACACATTTTCTCAAAGTTTCATTGATTTCATGTTGAATGCTAGCCCACAGTATTGAGGACTTTTCCAAGGAACACTGGTTATTTGGCATGTGTATTCAGATTGGCTCAAAAAATAACAGTCAGAGAAAAAAAGTAAATTATAGTCATAAATATGAACAAATGTTGGAGCACAGGAAGCATGATGGGCTTCCTCATACTGTGAGGAAGCACAATCTACCAGAAGATGATTATTGAGGTCAGAATACAGGAGGATCTAGGGGCAGATTTGGATTCCAAATTCAAAATAGTTTCTAGTAGGAGGTTAGGATAGAGATTATAAACATTAGGAGGTCACAAATGGCTTGTTTTTATGTGAAACATAAAAGTGCCTGTGTGCTGGTGGGGTAGATTTTATAAACTTAAAGAATCTTGTAGGGACAAACATCCTCAAGGTAAAACTGAAAAATACCTTGGTTCCTAAAGCTTTATATTGTGAAAATTGGCCCAGGTATTTATATTATTTCATACTTCAAGAATGCATCCCTCCAAAATTTCTAATAGATAAAAACAAATGCAGGACTGTTTTTTTTATTATGTCTTGGCTCCATTTTTTTTTTTTTTTTTCCCTAAGCTGGGATACTGTGTGTGTTTTCTGCTCTTTGAAATAGCCTTGGTGAATCAACCTGCTCTTTCTCTTTCATGGGTAGTCTATTACTTTTTTCCTTCATTTATTAATGTTCAGTACATGTGCATTGAGAACCTATTTTGAACCAGGTAGGTACTGGGAAAGTAATGGATAAAAGCAGACATACCTTCTATCCTTATAGAGTATAAAATTCTAGTAGGAGAGATAAGCATTCAATCTAGGACTGATGTAACAAAATGTAACATTTAGCAGTGCTGGGCGTAGATACATGGGTACTTGTATCAAGTTTTTAACATATGAATAATAATAACATTTATAAAGTATCCTAAGCCAGGCATTGTGTTAAATTCTTTACATGTGTTAACCAATTTAATTCTTACAATTTCTTATGATCCTATGAGATAGGTAGTGTTATTGTGTCCATTTCCAAGTGAAGAAATTAAGATTTAGAGAAATTAAATAGCTTTCCCAGGTGTGCATAACTTGCAACAGTAAGAGTTAAGACTTAAACTCACAGTAAGTAGGGAAACATTTCTCTATTTTCTCTTTTTTGAAAATTTTTATTTATTTTTTAGTAATCTCTACACCTAATGTGGGGTTCAAACTCACAATCCCACAATCCAGAGCCACGTGCTCTTCCAACTGAGCCAGCCAGGCTCCCCTTTCTCTATCCCTTTTATCTTATACCTTGCTTCCCAAGAACAAACTAATCAGAATTGGAATGAAGTTTAAGCTGGGGCTGGTTAGTACCTTGGATAGCTCCCAGGGCACAGTTCCCAGATGAAGTTCAAGGCCTCATTGGGTCTTTTATTTTCAGAGCATCCCAGCTTTCTGGTGGAGTCTGTCTTTCCCCTTTCCCCCCTCAGTGGGTCTCTAGACATTAAAGAGGCTAAGCCAACTTCATTTAATAACTTAGTCATCAACATTTTAAAAATATTATCTGGAAAATATTATAGTGGAAAATTGGAGGAAGTATATATGGAGGCAAATATCCCCATATTTAGAGCCTGTGATGAGGGTGTTTCTCATTCTACAGTACCCTTCCTTCCCAAACACACATCATCCATTAGAAAAGAAAGACAGAACTTTTTAGTTAGTAACATATTCTATAGAAATTTAATGACCCCAGGAGCTCTGAAAGACTTGTAATACCACATTTTGAATAGTTAATCATGAGTGTAACCAACAAAGAGTAAAGTGTAAAAAATTAAAGTAATTTCACAACATGGGGTATAAATTGGTTTCTTTTGTGCTTTGCTCTGTTCAGCCAAAGATATCATGCAATCATACATTTGCCCTAAAATACGTTTTGCTTTTCTTCACAGAACTGCAGTAAAAAAATCTATCTACAAATATTTAAAAAATATGTTTATTTATATATATTTTTTCTGTTTATAAACATATCTGCCTCTGAACTTCTGATTATTTATGGGGGGGGGACCCTTCTCACATTGCTTTACTCATGAGCAAGAATAATGAGGAAAAATATGCCTGGCTTATCTTCCTCCCCTTTAAGCTTCCCAGGAAAAAAATGCATCCACTTTTACTTTTTTTTCATGTCACATAGTAGTTATTCTGCCTCAAAATCTCCTCTTAACTGTTTAGAATTCTGTATTATATCCTTTTCAGACCCAGAAACAAGAAGAATTACCAAAAAATATAAAGTTACTAATGTATGGACTTCAGAAACTCTTTGGTTTAAGGCCACTACTAAGCCAGATGTGTGCTGTCCATCAGAGGCTTTGCCCTATTCTATAATCCCATTGGCAAATCTTTGTATCTGTTTCTTATCATATCCTGGAAGGAATTCCATGAAATAACTTTGAAATGTGAAAAAAGAACAAAAACAGGTCAAGAATCTAATGAGACTGCATTTTAAGAAAAAAAAAATAAAATGAAAATTCCACATATTTTGAATAGTCTAAAATATCTTGATTTTAGTTTGGGATTTTTACTATAATTGGGCAATAGTTCTAATAAAACCAATCTGCCCTACTTCACTTGATCCTTGCAAGAAGAATCATTGATCTAATTTATAGATACATTTACTGAGGCTTACCAAATATTAAGTGTTTTACTCAAAGCAGGTGAAGTGTTCTGACTTTCTAAGTTATTTCTACATCACTAATCTGATTCATGCATAATAAAACTAAATTACCTTTTTAAAGCATGAATTATTATGAAGTATAATATTATGAATAAAATTATGAGGCAAAAACAACAACCAAACCAAGGTCAGTGCTAAATGTTTGTCTGTGGTTGATTGAATTAAATAATCATTGGGGATCCCTGGGTGGCTCGGTGGTTCAGTGCCTGCCTTTGGCCCAGGGCATGATCCTGGAGTCCCGGGATCAAGTCCAGTGTTGGGCTCCTGGCATGGAGCCTGCTTCTCCCTCTGCCTGTGTCTCTGCCTCTCTCTCTCTCCCTCTCTCTATGTATATCATGAATAAATAAATAAAATCTTTAAAAAAGTTAAAAAAAAGAAATAATTGTTAAACATGCTCAGATCTAAAATAAGGTGCCACCTATAAACCTTTTAAATTTTGGCTAGTGTAGAGAGATGGTCTGACTGAATTAAAGAAAAGAATTACACTTATGTCAATATGAGCAAAGTTTAAAGCATATTATTGATTAAAAGATGCATTTCTATAGTAAATACTATGGATAATTCATAGTCAATTGTTATTAAATATATACACATCTCTAACATACCTAAGTGTCAGATGTTCTTTTAAATAAGTTGAGTATTTTATACCATGAATTTGTTTTAGCAAACCTATCCATGTATATAGTATACAAGTGTTTGTATCTGTGACCAAGTTATAAAGAAAGCCTAAATTAATTTATAAAGGTCAATGAAACACAACTTCATGTTATTTAGTTTAAGGTTATTGTTGAAAATATTTATTACTACTAGTCAACAATGATTATGGAGAGGAAAGGTAGCATTGGCCATATCTATTTTAAAACTAGCACAGTAGCAGTTTTGCTCACTCAATTGGTTGTGGCACGAGCATTATTTTTGTCAGTCTAACTGATATAAGAGTTTTCTTAACGACAAAATAGAGGTTTTAAAATTTTGTCTCCTGTCTAATTTTCCATCAAATATTAAGAAATATTGCTTATGTTCTATATCAATAACTTTGTCAAGCCTCAAAAGCGTTCAAGCACTTCAGAAGAATAATCATTTAAAAAAAACTGATATTCTCATTTTGGAAGATTTGGCAATTTATCAGAGTACAAAAAGGGAAAATGTACTTGGGATTTCATCAATTAACAGTACATCATACTACATATTTATATGTGTAAACTTATAGTTTTACATGGATGGTTAATGCATCATCAATTAACATTGCTTTCAACTGCAAATTATTGAAAACTAAATTAATAATGGTAGAGGTAAGTAAAGGTTACGTTTTCTCACATAAAAAGCAGTTAGAAATTGTATGGAAATTCAGTGTTGAAATTTATAAAAACTCTGTATCTTCTGTTAGTATTTCCACCACCCCCTGTGTTTTTTTTTTGGTCTCATGGTGGTAAAATGGCTACTTTACATCCAGGCATCTATAGTCAAGACATGAACAAAAAGGAAGTACCAGCCAGAGATTAGCTTCTCCTTTACTACTAAAGAAACAAAAAAAATTTCCAGGCAATTATCACCTACAGTAGATTTCTGCTTATAGCTCATAAGCTAGAACTATATTACAATTCCACTCCTCACTGGAAACGAGTCTGAAAAAGTGAGAATATAGCTTTTGCAGCCTTTATAAAAGAAGATGGTAAAGTAGAAATATATTTATATTTTAAAATGCATAAAAATGTAATCTTGCTGAATTTTATTATTTTGAAATAAATATTTTATATCTATATTTACAGAAGAAAAAACTTAAAATTCAGGGAAATATTGAGCTTCTCATAAATATTTTCCCCACTAAAATATATTATTGCTTTAAAGATAATTTGTAAGATTAGAAAAAATCAATGAAAACTTTTAAAAATTTTAAATGTTTTTGAAACACCTTATTTATATTTTTACTGAACTAATTAACTTGTGAAAGTTAAGAAACTTTAAAAGAAGACTGTCATGTTTATGTCCCTCATAGCTTGATTTTTCAATTTATATTGACAGTCGAATATTGCCAAGATACCCCATTTACATTCTTTTGTAATTGTAATTCCCATAATTGTTTACGTGCATGTTCAAAGTGATCAATTATTTTCATCATTGTATGACAGCTTTCCTTCACATTTATTTGTCTTTGACTCTTAATTAATTTGATTATTTGATAGACATTTTAAAAAGACATGTACTTAGGTGATGAATTCTCCAATTTACTTAGCCTTTGAAAATATCTAGTCATTGCTTTTACGATAAATGGCCATAGTGACCAGTTATAATATCTTAAGCCATAATTCTTTCACTTGTAGCCATTTCAACTTGTCTTTTGGCATTGCTTGTTGCTATGGAGAACCTTAGACTAGCCTGTTTATTATATTTTCTCCTGTTTTGATTAATTGCTTTTTTTTGCTTGGGTTTTTAGAATAAAATAACTACTTTTGAGGTATTAACAGAATATAAGATCCAAATTATGTTACTTACATGGTATTTATTTTCCAGTTGCTTTAATTTCATTTCATTTAATCTCTGCAAGTCTGAAGTCTGCAAGTGTAGACACTCCTCTTACCTCTCTAATGTGGTCCTTCTTGGTCTCTGTTAACCAGGGGGTGCTTCATCATTACCCCCACGTTCTGGGATTTTCACACTGATGTGTTGTCTATGGATAGTGGCTAATTTATCTTCAACTAGGGTAAGGTAAAGTCCCGAAGAACCTATGTCACCATCTTGATGTTGCCATTTCTATGTTGCCTATTTTTAAAAAGAAACAGTTGTAGTTAATGAGAACTGAAAAAAAAAATCTTTCAGTTAGAATGGATGATGTTATATTATTTCCATTCACCCCATTATTTACCTGTTCTTTGGTACTGAGGAAAATCTGTGCTTCAGTCTCATGGAACTTTTCTTATTTGGCAAGGTAGTCTTAATTTTTATTTTTATTATAAACTATTATAAGAGGGAGAGTGAAAGCAATTCAAATAGTTTACAGGATGATACAAAGTATCTTAAATTTGTATCTTAAATTTGTCCCTATCCTTATTCTGAAATAGTCACTCAAGAAAATTGAAGCTGGAAGGGAACTGAAAGATCAATTAATAAGGCTCTCCCCTTCTTTATTTAAGAATAAACAAAATTTAATTACCTGCAGTCAAGAAAATGATTTAGATCTTATTTTTATTCAAATATCAATTGGGATTGAGATACCATGGGCTGATGGAAAAAGGAACAGTTACCACTGCTGGTCCAAGCTATAGTAAACATCTAGAAGTGATTGGGATATTGAGAAATTTATATTCCTGCAAGAAAAGTAAATCAGAAAATAAGAGATGGATGAGAAAGAATCAAAGAAGTAAAAGACTATGCTATATCATTCTCTGTTACCCTACCCTTTCGCTATGTCAAACAGATAGATGGTAGCTACAGAAGGTGGTATAATTTTTGAGTATATCTTCTTTTTTTTAAGATTTTATTTATTTATTCATGACAGACACAGAGAGAGTGAGAGACAGAGACACAGGCAGAGGGAGAAGCAGGCTCCATGTAGGGAGCCTGACGTGGGACTTGATCTCAGATCTCCAGGATCACACCCTGGGCTGCAGGCGGCGCTAAACCACTGGGCCACTGGGGCTGCCCTGAGTATATCTTCATATTACCTTTCTTGTTGCCCTGGCTAAATGTAGATCTTACCATTTTAGACTAGAAGAAAAGTTGATGACTTACATGTGGTATTTTAGTACAATATTATTAGTATATTGGGTGGTCTGTACCTGGAAAGTCCTACTTATTCATCTTTGAGATCCATGTCCTATACTGGGTTGAAAGTGAAGATTGATATGATTTTATAATGTGATTTTAAACAATAATATGAGTCTAGATATTTAGATTTTATTGCTGGACCTACATAATAGAAAAATCACACCTGTAGATATCTAACAGAGAAATGATGGAAACTTCATAATATTTCTAAAATTATGATTGACATATAATATACAACATTATATTAACTTAAATAATGTACATGATGATTCAATGTATGTATATATTGCAAAATGTCCACCACAATAAGTCCAGTTACTATCCATTGCCATACATAGTTATAATTCTTTTCATGTAAGAACTTTTAAATTTTTTTTTTTTTTTTGGTGAAGAGAACTCTAGCAATTTTCAAATAAACAATACTAATATTAATAACTATAGTCATCATGCTGTATGTTACATCCTCAGGATTTACTTATTTTATTACTAGAAGTCTATATCTTTTGACCACCTTCACTCATTTTGCCACTTCCACCCCTTGCCTCAGTCACTGATAACCACTAATCTGTTACCTGTATCTGTGTTTTTGTTTTGTTTAGACTCCACATATCAATGAGATCATACAGTATTTTTCATTCTCTGTCTTACTTATTTCACTTAGCATAATGCCCTCAGATTCCATTCATGTTACAGATGTAACATTATGCAGCAAAACTTAGAAAAAAATATAAATATCCAACAACAAGGGATTTAATATTATGGAATATTATGTACTCACTATATAATTATATAAAAATAAATGCTAATATTAAGCCATCTTCCTGAAATATTTTTCAATGTAAATTATAGGCTAGAAGATAATATTTAAAGGATATACTATTATGTGTATATATACATATACTGTTATCATAAGTTCAAGTAAATTCATAAGAGATTAAAATATAAAATAGCTAAAATTTATTTTAGTGATAATTATAATGTAAATATGTGGTATAACAGCTCTGTCAAACCTCACAGCTTTTCTTTCATGAAGCTTCTCTTGAAGCTAAATAATGGAGAAAGAAGAAGAGAGAGTAAATATAGTCAAAACTGGTGCTCAGACAGACCAATGTGTGCTATGAAAGCCTAATGCATTTTGATACACTTTTTTAAGTTGATAAGCACCTGTAAACACAATAAAGGCTCATTTTACACATTCTCAGTTCTTTGGTTATACCTTTAACAGATAATATTAGTTTATATTATTTTCCAGTGTGAGATAAAAATTAATATGACTTCCACCCACACCCAATAAAGTAGGTCATATTCTCCCTTGGTGTCTACTTGTTGTTGTTTCTGATTTATTAGACCCAAAGATTTATGTCCCTAACTAAGGAATTGATCGATTTGGCATTACTTTAGTCACTCTCTGCTTTCCAGTTACTTGCTATCATTCTGTAGCCATGGAATCAAAAGCCGGCCAAGCAATCTGCCTCTTAACCTAGTCACTTTTGTTCCTGGGCTGAATCCAGTCCCACACATGGATGAAAACAAATCTCATTTGAATTCTCAACCAGGGGGAAATGCCTTTTTGGTGTGATTCAGAAGAGATCCAAATAGCAAAACTGCATTATGAGTAAGGTTTGCTAATGTCCAAAGAGTTTGGCAGAATTTTAATTCTCGGCACCCCATGAGGGTGCTTGTGAGTATAAAGTAGGATCTTATGCAAGAGTCTAAGGTTTATTAGTCATATTTACTTACCTTACAAAACCAAAATTATATCTCTCAATTGTTTTGAAGACAGCTGCAGCTAACATATCTATCCCTCTGGGTACTCTCAGACTTAGGTTACATTTTCTCAATTCTTTGGAACGGTTGGGACCCTGGCTACCACATTGCTATACTGCAGCAAACAAATTATTCAGAGCATACTATTATTATGATTCACCACAGAGAGGGAACTTCAGATTTACAAAATTTCCAATGTCATATGGAATTAAAACCCCTGAAACACTGGCATAAACATCTCTGATTTTACTGAGAAGGCTACTATTTTGAATGGGGAGTTAAATTTAAGATACTGATTAGTTTTTGATTAAAAAAGTTGATTCTTAGAAAAGAACAGAATGGATGGGATCTAAGACTATAAAAATGGGGACCCAACCTGTATCTGGATTCAGAGACTATAGTTTTCTCATACCCTAAACCTCAGATATCACTTTGATAGTTCATATATGTGTCAAGGATGTCCTATACTTATGGTATAATAACAACAAATTGTAAAGTATCATATCCTATTTCATTTCTTAAATCATTATAGTATTTAATTTTTTAATGTTTAATTTGTTAGTTTATGCCAGGGATCATCAACTCTTCTTGTAAAGAACCAGATAGTAAATATTTTAGGCTTTGGAGACACACAGTCTCTATTACAACTACTCAGCTTTGCTATGGTAGCTTGAAAGCAGCCAAAGACAATACATAAGATGAATCTTTCTAATTTAATTTTCCCAAATATTCTAAATACATACTAAGAGAAATAATCTAAACATAGAGCTTGTTTTAGGAAGACTTAATATTGCAAGACTAATTCAGCCAACAGTCACTAAAACTATCTAAATAAAATCTGTTGAATTTCTTCCTAGTAAATGTAAGAATATAGTATTATCTATATTTATATTTATTTAAATACTATATTTATAGTATTTATCACACTATGGGTCACATTTTTCTCTAATCTCATCTCCTTTTCCTCCTCTTTTCTCTTCTATTAACACATTAGAGATGTTATAATGTTCAGATAACTTGAACTTTATAATGGAAACTGTGGTCTGTTAATTAAATATTATACAATTTTAGTGAGCAAATTCTACCAAAAGAACATGCTCTCCATAACTTAAGGTTAAATTCTGACTTGATTACTGATCTATAGTTGTTTTTAGTACTGGAAAACATAGGTTACACTCAAATTCTCTTCATTACTATGCAAAACTTCAAGGGCTCTTGTTCTTAGCATACCCCAAAAATAGCTTCACATTTTCTAACTTCCTTCCTTCTTCCCTCCTTCTCTTTCTCTCTCTCTCTCCCTTCCCTATCTTCTTTCCTTCTTCTTTCTTTTTCTTTCTTTCTTTCTTTCTTTCTTTCTTTCTTTCTTTCTTTCTTTCTTATTCCTTTCTTTCCTTTCTTCTTTCTCTTTTCTTTTCCCTTCTTTTTCCTTCTTTGCTTCCCTGCCTTCTCTGTCTTCCTTACTTCTCCTAAGGAGTCCAAAACTATATCTGTGTGGATGTAACATTGTGTGACAGTTGTAAGAACTAAGGTTAATGTGTCAGTAACCTCTTAGGAATTTCTGATAAGATCAGAGCCCTTTGTGAAAGTTGCTAGGCTGGTTTCCTGAGTTTAACTTGTAATTCTAGGGTAAGCAGATGAGGAGACATCACTGAGAATAGACAAAGTTCCAGGCATTCTTCCTCCATTTCTGATCTTTAAGAAATCACAGCATATCGTCTACCTTCTTCCAAGACTCATCTGTTGGTTAACTGACTTTTGCTCTAAAGATCTGGTCCCTGAGATTCTTGATCTTGTTCCTTGATTTCCACAAGGATTCTGTTAAATTCTGATCTCTAGATTCAGATTACAAGTCAGTAATATAGTCTCAGTAATTCCTAACTGCATACTTTAATGATTTGATATTTTTTACTACAAACCAGATATTCCAAAAGGGTTTTCTGTTTTGATAGTCATAAAGGAAGGTATTTTCGTATACAACACAAACCAATGGATGTATCTAGATTTTTGAAATAATACCCCAATTTCCTCAAATCCTACAAGTAATAAAATAATTGGTACCACTGATTCTTTTTCTGATATGGCAATTATAACACATTTTAGAAGACTATTAGTAATGAAACTATTGTGTAAGAGTTTATATAGGGATAAATTTAAATTCTTGATAATTTATTTTAAAATAAAATATAGCAAAGTTTGCTTTCTTAACTCTTATTTACATCACATCTATTGTAAACTGGTTTTGACAAACCAGTTTATTGAGACTTAATGGGTGTAAACTAAAGATAAATATTCTAAGAGAGCTCTATGTTCTTATAATAAGTGGAATGAAGAAAGATATGTTTGAACTTCTTTCTATGTAAGATGAAATAATTGTAGCAGTGTGCAAAACAGATCCTTTAAAGGACAAGGTAAGAGAGAAATGAGCTAATTATTCATGTTATACCTGGGTGTCATCAGAAGAAAGCAACTTACTCAGGGCAAATGGGGTAGACAGGTTCCATATAATCACTTAAGGAGACTTTTCTAGTATTAATCAACTTTGAAATATGGACTAGTTGACACTAAACTAACTAGAAAGCCAAGATATAAATGCAAAGCATTTTGGAGAGGGGCACTAAGAAGGAGAACTTAGGAGCGGGGTTCATATTCCTTACCTGAAAGCAAAATTTAAAACCAAAATACTAATACTTATAACATTTTTTAGAGTTCTAAGAAACCAAAGAAACATGCTTGAGTTGATTCCATGTTAGCTCCCTTGATGCTAATCGTACAGATACCAGTCTTAGGAAAATTAATTGAAGGACATACTTTTTTAAGAACAAAATTATTATTGATTTGAACTTGAGGTCATATGAATTTGGAATTAAGTTTATGTCCTAAATGATGAACCTAAAGGGATATATCAGAAAGTATTGAGGATTTTTCCACCATATAATCTCCTATGGAAGAAACAATGCTCTGAATTACAAATAGTGTCTTTCCCAAAGATAAACTATGGAAGTAGGATAATTGGGAGAGAATTCTAAACCATTTGATAGATCTGTTTAACCTGGAATTTCTTTCCCTAATCCAGTGGGTGAAAAGAACATAGAATGTTACCTTTTGAGATATAGTTTTTAATCCTTTTTGTGATTTCCTTTTTATGAGCTGTTTTTGCATTTCTGTCAAATGCTGGCTATGATTATTAAGACTATATCATATTGATTTACTTCACTGGATTCTAGTGATGATCAAAAGATTCTCAAGGCCCTGTTTTATCATTAACTGACAGATAATAAGTTTTAGAAATATCAATGAACTATGTTTAACATTAGAGTTATAGTGTCCTAAACTTAGTGTTAAATTTGGAATGAAATTAATACTCCAGTATGTAAAGGGTTTTTAGAGGATTTGAATTTTTTCTGTGTGAATAAACTTCAGAAGGCAACCCATATTTAGAATTCTCATATTGTGAATGTAAATTATAACTAAATGGTTTCAGAGGAAAAGATAGCTGCTACTTCTGGCAACTTTGTCTTATGAATAACATCATTCAGTTCTGTTAATTTAGTTCTTATTTTTTAATGACAACTTTGACAATTAATTTAATGTGAATTTATTGACCAATATGTATTTAGTCTTAGAAGGTCCACAAAACAAATATGAGGGAAATTGACCAAAGTTATAATCTAGCATCTTAATGGGTGACAGATTAAACTCATTATTTGTTTATTTTGCTTTCTTATCTGTCTCTTACTAACACATGTATTCTAAACCAGTACCCAAACACACCAAACCAAAACCACAACAGAAATTATATTAGCCTGGGTTTATTTGCCTTTATGAACACTTATAGAATCCTGGTCATTTCTTCCTGTTAAAAAAATATATTTTTTTGAGTGATTTTAGATTTACAGAAAAAATGAGCTCAGAAGCAAAGAGTTCCCACATATCCCCTTACTTTTAACTCCCAATCTCCTCTATTATTAACATCTTGCAATAATGTGATATATTTGTTATAGCCGGTGAGCTGATTGACATATTATTATTAACTAAGTTCTATAGTTCATATTAGGATTCGCTCTTTGCGTTGTATATATGCTATGTGTTTTGTTACATGTGTAATGACATGTATCTACCATTGCAATGTCATGTAAAATAATTTTACTGCCCTAAAAAATCTGTTGTGCTTTGCCTCTTCATCCCTTCTTTTCTCCCTCTGCTCATATCCCTAGTGACCACTAATCTTTTTACTGTCTCCATTGTTTTGCCTTTTCCAGAATTTAATATAATTGGAGTGATACAGCACATAACTTTTTTAGATTGGCTTTTTTACCACTTAAATATGCATTTAAGATTCCTCCATATTTTTTCATGGCTTGACAGATTATTTATTTTTATACTGAATCATATTCCATTGTCTAGATATACCACAGCTTGTTCATCCATTCACCTATTGAAGGACATCCTGATTCCAGTCTAGTTTTGGCAATTATGAATAAGGCTGCTATAAAAATTCATGTGCAGATATTTATGTGGCATTTTTCAATTCTTTTGGGTAAATACAAGAGCACAACTGATAGATTGAATGGTAAGAGTATGCTTAGTTCTGAAAGAAACTGCCAAACTGTCTTCCAAAGTGGCTGTACCATTTGCATTCCTACCAGCAGCAATGACAGTTCCTATTTTTTCACAATTTCATCATTTGATGTTGCCACCGTCTGGATTTTAGGCATTCTATTAAGTGTGTAATCACATTATTTTAATTTGCAATTCCCTAATGATATAGGATATTGAACATATTTTGCAAATCCTTCTTTGCTAACTATATCTTCTTTAGTTTGTTGCTTGTTCAGTTATTTTTATCCATTTTTAGTTTATCTTTTAATGTTTTAAATTTTTTTTGTTGAGCCTTAAGAGTTCTTTGTGTGGTTTGCATACCAGTTATTCATCAGATATGTTTTGCAAAGATCTCAGTCTGTGGCCTGCCTTCTCATTCCTGTAATAGTGTCTTTCACAAAGAGTTTTTCACTTTATGAAGTCCAACTTATCAATTCTTTTCTTTCTTAGATCATACTTTTCTCATTTCACTTTTTGAATGCTATCTTTGATGACTTATTTTAACCATTTACCAAGTATTTCAGGTGGTAGTGATGGTTTTTCCTTGTCTTTTCTGTTGTATGCTTTTGAAATTTCACTGTTTCTAAGTATTTCTAAGTTGAAGGAAGGCAGGAAATTATTCTAGTTTATTATCTATTACTAAATTGATAAATGTAGGGGAAGAATGTTGAAGCTAGATGAAGTTTTATGATACTCTCAAGCATCATTTTAGTCTTCAACTCAGCCCTCAATAAAGTAGATACCAATGGGTTATTTGGATGATATATATATTTTATGACCTTATGTGATACAGGTCTGATTCTTGATTCCAGTAATATTCCCTATCACCTCTAAGTCACTGTTTCTTAATGTGAGTCCTTGAATTCTAGTTAATTCTTGTCACGTAGCCATGAAATATGTTGTCAGCCATTCTGCTGTTGACTCTGGCAGACTAAGCCCACAAGGCTCTTTGTTGGGCAACCAGACCTAATGTCCCTTATCTGCACCCCAGCTCATCGGGTTCTATCTTTGTGTAAGACTGCCACAGCTTTCTGTAGAGCACATGAGTCACTTATTCAAGAATGATAAGCTTGTGAAGCAGTGTTATAGATGTTGTACTTAGAGACTTTTAAAATAGAATAATGGATTGGCAAGCAAGTGGGCTAAACTTCAGAAAAATGTCTTCAGATTTCTTTTAGATCAAGGAGTTTTGAGGGAAATAGAATGCTAGTTACTCAACCATTGGAAAGGATGACTCTGATTTGGAAGAAAAAATTCACTGAGGATGAACTTTTCTGAACTGGCCCAGGGATAACCCAGAGGACCTGGAATCTTTCTATCTTATCTCTCGAATGTTGCTTAATTACTGTTTGAGAGGACAGATTTGCTTACTATATGAATTTTTTACTTTTATGAGTAATTGTTAGCTTTAAAGAAATTAAATAATTCTTTAAACACTATGAAGTTAATGAAAAATGTCTTAGTTGCAGCTACTGAGTAAATTCTTAGAGACCCCCAGAACAATTATAGAAACTGGGAAGTTTGCTTCTGTAATTTTATTTCTGGGTTAAATTATCCATGGCAAGCAAAGATCTGTTTTTAATAAACTATATTTAAACATGTGGCTTGATAATGGAATGAATAGAGGATAAGTCTAGGACAATGCTTTGAACATAGTTGGCATTCTCTAAATTGTATTTGTTAAATTTTCACAAACATAATTGATGCAAAAAAGTAAATTCACTTAATATTATTGAACAATGGAAAACCATTCTTTTGATATTTCAATCCAGTATATGGATTTCTTATGTTTCTTATGTTGTTCTTCCAGGGGTGTTAATGATAGTGAGAAGGTGATGGCATTAATATTCACTGATTATCATAATAAATTAAAATATTTGATGCTTTGAGAAGACATTGAAGTCAAATAATCTCACTGATGTTTTCCTCAGAGTTATTTAGAACAATTGTATATTTTAATAATGTTTTGCAAAAATGATATTATACCCTTTCTATCATTTTGTATATGGTGCTCATAATCTTGCATGCAGACTTAAAGAAAATATCACATAGAAAATATTTCATTGTGGGGCTTAAAAAAAGTATTTAATCCACAGCATGAAATTTTCAGTGTTTAAAATGCACAGTCATTTTTTGGGGTATATAAAACGTATAGACAGTAATTTGGGACTTACCTTCTAGTATACCTTTTTTACAGATTTAGTAAAGGAGGCTCCAAAAGGCCAAGTGACTTGCTTGAGGTCTCACTGTGGCTGCCCTCAGGCAACAGCCTGATCTTAGTTTCTTTATTCACAAGTTAGCATGTTTTAAACAAAGACACACGCATCACATCTTTATTATGTCACCCAGACTTGTTAATTTAGAGTAGGAACCTGTGCATTTCCTCTTCTTAGCTTGGTATTTACACATAAACATGGAGTACTATCGGAAAAGTGAATTAGTAAACATTCCTTGTAAGCTCTTTTAGTGATTGATTACGATACTTGGGTACAAAAATGTTTTAAATAGCAAAAATGTATGATGGATGTGCTTCTGCTATCACTCTCGTTCTCTTTTAAACATTTTCTCCTAGGTTTTAGTCGCTACTTTGTAGCAGTGAAGAGACTGCACTCTAGAGTCAAATGAGCTGTGTTTAAATTTTGACTCTTATTCTTTGTTGACCTTGGGGAAATTATTTAACTGCTATGTAGATTATAATAGTACCTCCTTCATAACGTAGTTCGAATAATTCATGAATGACATCTATACATTTGATTAATGCTGATGGTGATCTTGTTGATGCAGATAGTAATAACAATGACATATGCTTCATCCCACTGATCACTTCTTTTCAGGTCCTTTGACTGATACCTAATCAGCATGACCTCTGAAGCCTGACACACCTCAGAGATCACATTCTCCACCTGCATTCCCTTTTCTGGTGAACTCATATAATCCCACAGCTTTAATACTGTATTAACTAGTGTTCTCCAGAAAAACAGAACCGATATATATGAGTAGATTATATATTATATGAAGAGCTTTATTATAGGAATTGGCTCATGGGATTATGGAGGCCAAGAAGTCGCCGATCTGGTGTCTGCGAACTGGAGAGCCAGGAAATTGGGTGGTACACTTCAGTTCAAGTCCAAAGCCCTGAGAACTAGGAGAGCTGATGGTGTAATTCCCACTCCAAGGCTGAAGGCCTGAGAAACCGAGTGGGGGAGCTGCTATAAATCTTGGAATGATTCTTTTTTCCTAGTTTTATTTTATTTTTATTATTTTTTTTTAAGATTTTTTTTTAATTTTTTTAAAATTTATTTATTTATGATAGTCACACACAGAGAGAGAGAGAGAGGCAGAGACACAGGCAGAGGGAGAAGCAGGCTCCATGCACCGGAAGCCCGACGTGGGATTCGATCCCGGGTTTCCAGGATCGCGCCCTGGGCCAAAGGCAGGCGCTAAACCGCTGCGCCACCCAGGGATCCCCCCTAGTTTTCTTTTAATACCTATATCCAATCCAACAGCAAATCCTATCAGAATTTATTCAAAATGTATTCAGCAAGTGACTGCTCTCATCCCTTGTACTGCTCCCACTTTTTGCCCCTGGATCATTGAGGTAGTCTCCTTACTGGCTTTCATTACTATTTCCCTTTAGTCTTTTCTCAGCATATCACCAGAGTGGTTCTTTAGAATTTTAACACATGGGCCAAATCATGTAATGCCCCAGCTTAGAACTCCCCCATATTTCCTGATTCACTCAAAGTAAGCTCAGACTTTTCACCAAATACCTCTCTGCTCTAATATTTGCTCCCTCTGCCCCTACTGACTGTTGTAGCCACACTCCTCACTTTAGAGATCTTCAAACATTCCAGGCAAACTCCAGCCCCACTGTTCTTGCCATGGTTCTTTCTCTGCTTGGAACCATCTCCCCTAAGTGGACTCAGCATCTCGCTTCTCTGAAGAGTCACCGTTTCCATGAGATTCTCTTTAACAAAAGAATGAATGAATGATGTTCACTTTTATAAGATAGTTACTTCTACTAAAAAAGTGTAAAATCAGGTTTTCTTGCAATAGGTAGTTAGTCATAAAGTCTCCAAACGGAATCTGGCGTGGTTCAGAGTAATTAATGTCTCATCAAGCACTTAAAAATTTGCAGAAGTGGATGGGATAAATAGTGGTGATCAATTGTTCTGCATTTATACTGTCACTCCATACTTTTTTGTTTCTATTGGAAGTGCCATGACTTGAGAAATTAAAATGAAAGAAGTTACTCAACTGTCAACTGTCAAAAAACAAGGAAATTGTGTTTATCATTTTTCAGCTGCTATGAAGCATGTGATGCTATGTAATCAACAGCATTTATTTTATGTTTCAGTGTGGAAGCAATATGTAGGACGGGCTCTATTATTTTACCTCTGTATGTCATGACTGGTATGTCATGTGAATAAAGTTAATAATTTTGGTAGGTACAAGCATCAAGAGAAGCATGAGTCATTTAGCAGCATTTAAGAGTCTATGTTCCAGGAGAACATATACCTTTTATTCATATATAATATTAAGTGGTCTCGATATGTTGTTTCACTGTATACAGGATAAAAAAATATATCTGTCACTGGGGAACATAGAAGATCTTCAGGATGTGTCAGGAAATACAATAGTGATGAACAATTTTGGTTTTATATAAAAGTGTATTTTGCATGCTTTTAAGATAAATATATTTGTTACACATTTTCACTGTGAATGACTATGTTGGGTAAGTCTTCCAATGGTCTCTTATAAAACAGATTTAAAGAAAAACTGTTGTAGAAATACTTAGCAGTGTTATTACATATTAATTGACAATTAAATGCTACTTTCATTTATATGCCTATAATTCTGATCTTTTTGACCTTTATAACTCAGCTACATGTTTTTAGGAAAATTACAAAAGCCAGGATTGTTTGTCAAAATAAGAATACTTAAAGAGAATAGTCCATTTGGTTAAAGAAAATAATAGCTTTTCTTCATGGTCTATTTGTTTTATTTTGGGAATAAAACACCTTAGATGCACCTGAGGGTCTGAGAGGTCTGTAAGAATAAAGAATGAGGCAGAAGTTTAGTTATCTGATAGGGCATGAAGAGATTAGTCCTCAATATAGAGTAGAAGTCGAATTATTTTATCAGGATACAGATGGCAGGGCCTTGGAATTTGGGGATGCATCAGTTCAAGTAATACCAGGAGTATTTCCAAATTGATCCTAGGACAATGGACTGAGAGAGGGCTGATACATCCAACTGGTGAGGATGAGGAGGGTCTGGAGAATCTAGTAACCCTCTGCCTCACAAAACAACTTAGAATCTGGAATTATTTAGAACCTCTTGAAAGATACAAAACCTCAAATTCAGTAATTAGCCATTTGTCTTCTTACCCATAAAATTTATGTATGGTTAGCAATTTTTTATTTTATTTAAATTTTAATAGCCTTAGCAATATAAGAATAATTTTTTCTCTATCAAAAAATTAGCAAATGAAGAGAAAGAAAATAGAACTTTCTCTTGTTTATCATTGTTACAATTTTGTTTCATATAATTTCAGTCCTTTTCTCTGCATGTGTATTTTTATTCTCAACTTTTAACAGTGGAGTCTGGGTCTTGATCTTTGGATCTCTTCTATTTTCTACCTACAGTTGCTTCCTCAATCACTTCATTCAATCACAGAAGCTTTAATTACCTTCCATATGCAAACAACTTTCAAATGTGTATCTTTTTCTAGGTCTTTACTATAAACTCAATGTATATATGTATATGTATGTCTGTATGTCTATATTTCATATTTATTTATATATGCACACACATGTGCATACGTATGTATTTAGTGTCTTTTGTATATCTCCCCTCAACTTCTGTTCCACAGTCTTACCCATCACACTTAATGGCAATTATATTCTTCAAATTGCTCTTTCCCTGAAACTAGGAGCTATCCTTGACTCCTCTTGTTCTTCCAGACTCTTCATCTAGCCCATCAGCATAGTTTCTTGGCTCAAATTTCAAAATATATCCATCATGTGTTAATTTCTCACCTCTTTCATTGCCATCATCTTGAGTCAACCACAGTCATCTCTCCCCTACATTATTATAATTGCCTCTTGATTCTACTATCTGCTTCCACACTAGTTTCTTTTTCACGATGCACCTATATCTATCACCCTATGCCTACATCTCTCCCTCTCATGATTTTTATTGTCTATTGAATTTGTCTAATTTAGAGAATCTGTCTCTATTTAGTGAGGAAAAAAAGTGCAAATGGAATTAAAAAGAGACAAGTGATCAAAAAAGAAGGAATGTGAAGTGTGGATTTAATAAAGTTGATGAGCTGTCATTTACAATGATGGCAAAACTGTGGTATGAAGGTATATGTCATAGGAGAATGAACTCCTATGACATCAGGGTATTTTAGTATGGTAGCTGGTAGACGCAGAATAAAAAGGGTGTTGATGCTTCAGAAGTTTGAAATGTCAGAACAGGAGGTCAGAATTCCCATGAGGCAATTCAAGTTAGTGAGATTGATAAGGGAAGAAACAAAGAAATTATCTTATGAACTTTTCACCTATAAACATGAAATTAAATATCTTTATCTCATTAAATCCTCCAGCGAATTTTGAGGTAGATATGGTTGAGGAAAAACAGACCCAGAAGAGTAAAATGCTTTGCTCAGTGTCTATAGATAATAAAAGGCAGAACTTAAATGAAAATGCCTGTTTATCTAAATTCAAAACCGGGATCCCTGGGTGGCGCAGCGGTTTGGCGCCTGCCTTTGGCCCAGGGCGCGATCCTGGAGACCCGGGATCAAATCCCACGTCGGGCTCCCGGTGCATGGAGCCTGCTTCTCCCTCTGCCTGTGTCTCTGCCTCTCTCTCTCTCTCTCTGTGAGACTATCAAAAATAAATAAAAATTAAAAAAAATAAATAAAAAAAAATAAATTCAAAACCCATGTTGTTTCCATTCTGCATTACTGTGCCCCCAGGGAAGAATTGAAGCAGGTGGTGAAATATATCAAATGGGAGATGGAGCTAAAGTAAGATTTGGTGAGAAATTGAGCACTTAAGTAAAAAGAACTAATTATGTTAAAGGAACAGATAACTTAATTCAAACAACTTTAAAAATAATATTGACTCTCCATATAAAATAGCCCAAGGACCATCTAACTTTAGGGATGTCTTTCTTCAAGCCTCAAATAATGTGAGCAGGATAAGGTTTCTCTTGCTATTCCCTGACTCTGCTTCCTCCTACATTCTACTCTCAGGCTCTCCTGTTTTCATCACAAGATGGTTACCAGCAGCTCTTGAGGTTGCAGTCATTTTTCTGTGATCATGTGCACAAACAGAGAATGACTTCTTCCAATCGTTTCTGCAAAAGAAAAGGGCCTCTCCTCCTCTCAAAATGCTGCAAACTCTTCACTGGCTCAGATTAGATCACATGCACATCCCCAAAGTAGTTTCTCTGGATAGAGTTAGAGTACATATTGTAGGGGTCATGGATCATTTCCCACAAATCCACATGGCTGAAAATGTAGTAAGTGTTCATTCTCTGTTGGCATAAAGAAAGTTACCATAGGGTAGATGGTGAGGAATGGATGATGGAAAGTCAACCAAAATGAATACTTTAACTGGAGTAAATAATTTCTGCATTAATTTACTCATGCATCAAAAATTTATGGATCATAAAACGCATAAGGGGTTGAGCATATAGCCCAAAACAGCACTTATCCTCAAAGAGTTCATGATCTATTATAGGAGATGATGAACTAGCAACTAAAATGTAGTATAATCCATATGAGTGTAACAATTGCTTGGGAGCAACAAGGAGTCAGCTACTAGGAATGACCAGAGTAAAGAGGAGGCAAGGAACTTTTCCTGGGAAAGATGCTTCTGAACTGAGAGTTAAGGCCCAATAGAACTTAACCAGGAGAACAGGGTTAAAAAGAGCAGCATGTACAAAGCCACATAGGCAAAAGACTAGTGCATGAGCTAATTGCAAGTAGCAATTTTAAAAAGAATCTGTTCAAGAGCTTTTAGGCTTTTGTAAATGTTCTTATGAATGTGAGAGTAAAATTAGATGAGTCAGTAGCTGGTTGTTCAAGTAGTGAATTGTGGTTGGCAATGAATTACATTTTGAGTAGTAATTTTCTTTACCCTTTATAGCTTGTGAGTGTGTTACTGTTTTCTTAGGCATAGAGCCTAGTTGCTTTGCAGGGAGAGTCAGATGGGGGAAAAAAGGACAGAATGGGATGGGATCGATTTTTCCTAATTTCACTCCAGTTATTTTGGAAGTAAAAATTCCAAATGTACTTTTATGGAGCACAGTCATGTTCAGATCCAAACAGGTAATGCTTAGGAAAACGTATCCACTGTTGATTCTCATTTCCAGGGTGTTCCCTAATGAACTCATTTACTTTTCAACAAGAGAAGGAAACAAGTAGGCGTAAGGTCGTGTAAGAGTTTTTCAAAGAATTGAGGCACCTATTCAACTCCAAACAATATTTTACTTTTGATAAAAAATAACCTAGTTGATAGATTTTTCTCTAATAGTATCATATTTGGGCCTAAATATGAACAAGGATAAAAATAAATTTTGAAAATCTTAAAATAAAAAAGTAATTTGATAATTCACAATAAAGAATATTCTGTGTTCAAAATAATTGCTTTTCTTCCTAGGCTTGACATGGTGGACTGTTAGTTTAAGAAATCCTCTGGGATAATAGACCTTGCCAAACTATTTCATGGACAAACACTTTTCTGGTTAAGAAAATAAAGCAAAAAGCAAGGCAAATAATATTTTCAGGGATGATTTCATCCTTACAGACCCTCTGTTAGGAACTTCTGAGAGGAGGGAGCCCTCTTTGTACATAAGATGCCACTCTGATGTAACCATCCGTCTAGCCATTGTCTGGCCTGATTCTGAGAAACACAGCTGGAGGCATTTGGAAAATGTTTAGGAGAAACCTGTTGAATTCTGTGCTGGCACATCCCTAAGATTTCTGATAATAATGACAATTGTGTATTTTTTACTGAATATTATTTTATCACTAAGAAAAAGGTTCAGTTTATGTTTCTCCTTAAATGTAATCAAATAAGTGAGGAGGTAAATGACTGTGTGGAATTCAGAGATAAAAAGTCAGAATTTTATGCAGTAAAATTGCAGATTTAGACTTGAATGCTACATAGTTGGGAACAACACTTGTATTCTACTATAGGGCTGCCACCTTAGATACTCCATGGCTGGCGCCAGCACAAATAGTGCAAAAGCATCCCACTGAACCTCTTCCTGTCAGTGCTGCTTCTGACAACTGGATGTGTCTGCTTGCTAGAACAAATCCTATGTGATGCCTACTTCTCTGCATTGCATCTGAATTGGAGATTTGCAAAGCTGATTTTGAGTGTCATAGCCAAGTCATATGTTTATCTCTGGGAAGGGGAAACTGGGAAAATGAGTACCTTGCATGGACTCAGAATATAAGACCTTCTCCAAATATGAGAAAAATTTTAAAAAGTACTTGAAACTCAAAGCATAGAAAATGTCCACCAAAGCTTCCTCTTACCATTTAACCTTTGTAAGTGTGCAGTTCAGTTGTGTTAGGTATAATAACATTGTTGTGTAACCAATTTCCAAAACTTTTTCATCTGGCAAAATTGGAAATCTATACCCACTAAACAAAATCGCACAATTTCCCCCTCTTTCAGACTGCTGGTAACCACCATTCTACTTCTGTTTCTGTGAATTTAACTACCCTAGATATAACTGGAATCTGACAATATTTGCCTTATTGCAACTGGCTTATTTCATTTACCATAATGTCCTCAAGGTTTACACATATAACATGTGCCCCATTTTTTTTCCTTTTGAAGACTGAATAATATTTTATATACCACATTTTTAAAAAAATCCATTCATCTATAAATGGTATTTACCTTGCTTCTACCTCTTGGCTGTTGTGAATAATGCTACTATTAACATGGGTGGGCAAGTAACTGTAAGAATTCTGTTTTCAATTCTTTTAGATATATAACCAGAATTGGAATTGCTGGATCATATGGCAATTCTATTTTTAATTTTTAGAGGAACCATCATACTATTTTCCATAGCAGCTGCATCATTTTATAGTCCCACCAGCAATGTACAATGGTTATAGTTTCCTCACATCATCATCAATACTTTTTCTTTTCTTTTCTAGTAGTCATCCTAATAGGAATGAAGTGAGCCATTTTATTATTTTATATGCACTCTACTATTAGTATCATTTCTTGTGTTAACCATGACTATTTTATTATTTTGGTTGTAGAGAGAAGCCCAACTCTGACTTGGTTAAGCCAAAAACAAACAAAACCAACAAATTTCAAGTTCAAGACCTAGAAGAATCAGAGTGCTTTAATAATATTTTTAATTTCCTATTTTTTCTTTCCTCCTTCTCTTCCTTTCTCTTTTACCAGTTTCCTTCTGGTTTAATTATCAGGCAGCTTCCCCACAACTATACATTTGCTGAAAAGTCACCAAGCTCACAACATTCTTAGACTAGAGATAGGATAGGTAAGCATGTGTCTCTTTCATGATAATTACATAAAAGTGGTCAGCCAGGAATGGATGATTTGGCCATCCCTGAATCAAGCTTTAAGTCCCTGATTAGATAGAAGGGTCACAAGTTTACCCTTGCATGAGGCAGAGCCGTGCCATAACAGTCTTGTCATGATTGTTTTTATGTGCTGATTGGAGAGCTATTCTTAAAACAATGGCCAAAGCCTGGCATCAGATAGTCAAGACCAGCCCTATACTAATCATTGCATGGTTTTGTCATATCCTTACTAAACCGATTCTCACTTCAAAAACGAGGAATATTTTTTCACTTCTACATTTAAGGTTTACTTCCCAAGTTTTTATCATTTTCCCAAGATTGACAACTGGCTGTAGAAATCCCAAATTTCTTCAGGATGAAAACCTCTCTTCTGCTAAGAGGGTTGTATTCTGACCTTATGGTCAGGACATAATAATCATACCAGACTCACATTTGAATGTATCCTTAAGATCAAAGGCAGACAGTGTTAATTAACTGTCTGTGGAAAGCCAATTTCTCAGACCAGGTTTTCCTATTTTAACTTTAGTCCATTTCTTATATATAAACTCTTATATATAAACTTTAGTCCATTTCTTATATATAAATTACTTTTTTCATGATGGTGAAGTAAATGCATGCATTGTACTAGCACTGTCAGTTAAAAATATGCATATAGTAAAATTCTCTAGAATCAGAGTCTAAAACTAGAATAAAATAAGGACAAAATAAGATGATCTTACTATACAAATAAAAATATGCATTGAAACTATACGACATAAAATAGGATGCAATTATAAAGAATATAGCAGAAATTCAAAATACGGATGGTTGATATAAATAACTCAAACTGTGAAATAAGAAGATAGGTCACCTCAGGAATAAATTATCCACATAGAAGTAAGGTTGAAATATTGAAAAATTAAAAAAAGAAAAATTAAAAAAAACTCAGGGAAGAATAAAGTGATAGAAATGTATGTAGAGATGAAAAAGTGAAGGTATCAAAAATCCATATAAAAGCAGTTTCAGATGGACATAAAATGAACTGAGATTTGACATATAGATAAGATCATACAGTATTTGTCTGTATTTGGCTTATTTCACTTAGTATAATGTCTTTTAGGTCCATTCATTTGTTGCAAAAGCAGGATTTCCTTCTTTTATTCAGCCGAATAATATTCTATTGCATGTAGTTGCCAGGAGTGTGGGGGTAAGGGAAAATGGGGAGGTGACTGTCAAAGGGTACAAAGTTCAGTTATGCAAGATAAATATGTTCTGGAGATCTATTATGTAGCATAGTACCTATAGCTAACAACTTTGTATTATATATTAAAACTTGCTAAGAGGGTAAATCTTATGTTACACACACATGTACACACATACACAATAATCATAATAAATAGGTGGGAAAGAAACTTTGGAATTTGATGGATATGTTTATGGCCTGGATGGTGGTGACAGTTTTACAGGTGTACTTACCTTCAAACCCACTGAATTGTATAAATTAAATATGTACAGCTTTTTACATGTTAGTCATACCCCAATAAAATGGTTTAAAAAATAAACTCTAAAGAAATAAGGAAATAATAATTGAGAGTTCTCACAAAATTTTTTTTTTAATTTTTATTTATTTATGATAGTCACAGAGAGAGAGAGAGAGAGAGAGAGGCAGAGACACAGGCAGAGGGAGAAGCAGGCTCCATGCACCGGGAGCCTGATGTGGGATTCGATCCCGGGTCTCCAGGATCGCGCCCTGGGCCAAAGGCAGGCGCCAAACCGCTGTGCCACCCAGGGATCCCGAGAGTTCTCACAAATTAAAGAAATATGGAAAACTTTGGATTGACAGTTCTTTGGGAAAGTCAAATTCACCAGTTAGCCTTTGCTATGTTACAAACCACCCCAAAATGTAGTGGTTTATAAGAGAAAGATCATTTATTAATTCAAAATTCTAAGAGCTGGCAATTTGATTTTAGATCATCTGGGTGGTTTTACTGCTGATCTCTCCTGGGCTCAGTCATGGATCTGGTCAGATGGATTTGGTTTGTCTTGGATGCCCTTACTCCCGTGTCTGGCAGGTTGTGAAGCAAGAGCCCTTAGATGTTTCCCATGTGGTCTCTCTCCTAGGCTATCTCAGCCTCATTCACATGTTCACACAGTGGTCTCAAAATTCTAAGAGCTACAAAAGAGGGTAAGACCCAATGTGCAAGTGTGCTCACTCTTTGCTTATGTCATGTTAGCTAAATATTCTATTAACAAAATAAGTCATATGGCCAAGCCTCGATTTAGGGATGGAAAAGCAGACTCATTTCCTTCCTTTTAGGAGGAGCATTAGAGTCACATTGCAAAAATAACAGACAATTATGAAAGGAGAGATTATTGGGATCATCTTTACAAAGATGAGTAAAAAATACACCTGGATAGACTATAGTTAAATTCAAGACAAGTGAAGATAAAGAGAAAAGTATAAAAGTTTCTCAAGAGAAAGATCAGATGACTCACAAAAATAAAAATTTACTGCATATCAAATTTCTCAACAGTGAGGAAGAGAGCTGTAACATTGAAATAAATGTGTGTGCAATAAGGATATTCTGATGTCCTACAAGGGCTTGGGAGTTTAACACGTAAAGACCTCTTAAAAAATGCTTTCAAATAATGTCTTTCAATAAGAAGAAAATAAGAATGCATATGGGGAATAAGACTGCAAATAATTAAATGAAAATGTGGCTTTAGAAAGTAGATACTTCTTCCTACTATCTTCAAAAGAACCTATATTATTAACAATCCAAGATCTGCTCCTGATTAGGAGGGATTGTTCAAAGAATTTTCCCATTTTTAATATAACATTGTTTTCTTTAATTAAATCAAAAGGTAAAATGTTGCATAAACCTCAATACATGTGTGTGTATGTGTGTGTACTTCTAAAGATGAAGTGGGGTTCCAGTCTTGCCCAGAGATGCTTCGATAGTTTTTACCTAGGTTCATTCAGTTACCTGGGATGGGTTATCATTAAAGCATCTCTATAGTTTATCATGTGGATTTAGCCAGTATATGAAGTTTACAACAGAGGGAAGTCAGCACCAGAAAATGTTTCCTATAATAAGTGTTCGCTATCTGTGCCTTGCGAAAACCATCAACCCAAAAGCCAGAATCCTGACATTAATTGTACCTTGTGATAGTTAGTGGTCCAGCTCCCACTAAGAAAACAAAGTATAACAGTTCCGTTGTTTTATTAAACCGGTCTCATAAATATTCAGACTTATCGAGTGTCATATGTCCTCCTCATTTTTATTAATATGTGCTTATGTTAATTTTTATGTGTACAACTACTTCATTGCCAGGAAAAATATTTTTATGGTAGTATCACCATTTATGTTTGAAATCAGTGTATTTTCTTGCTTCATCATAAACTTTGCTCACAGCTGTTTGCTAACTAATTTCTCCCTGGGCAGAGTTGCTGTAGCTACTACTCTTAAAGTGTTCCAAAAGGATCATAAATTCTACAGACTATGCAAACAATGTTAAATACACATTGTATTTCATTCTAAATGAAAGTTAAATAAATTAAATTTATTTTAGAGATAAATGTAGAGCTACAAAAATTTTATTTATTTATTCATTTATTTATTAAAGATGCATTTATTTATTAATGAGAGACACAGACTGAGAGAGAGAGAGAGGCAGAGACATAGGCAGAGGGATAAGCAGGCTCCCTGCATGGAGCCTGATGCGGGACTCAATCCCAGGACCTGAGCCAAAGGCAGATGCTCAACCACTGAGCCACCCAAGCACCCCAAACTTCTTGTTTCTAATTTGGGTAACCATTAACACCATCACTGACTATCACTGCAGAAGAATAATGGTCAAGCTTGACCATCGTAAACATAATTGTCTTAAGCAGTGAAAATTTTAATTTGTAAAACTTCATGCCACTTTTTACAATATCCTGAAGAAAAACTTCAACCATTTGTTATAAGAATTTAATATAAACAAAAGATACTCTTATGAATTAACAGGAATAGATTATAGATACCATGATAAATAGTGTTTTGGGCAAACTTGTAGCATAATTGTAGATCGGTAGAAGTTAACCTTGATTAGGAGTCAAATTCCAGAGTTAAAAAAGAAAGTGATGACTAAGTAGTGGGTAGATAGCATTAGCTCTGTCACCTGCTGTGATACATAATAAATGTTTGAAACCCAAAAGCAGAAAGATTTCTTGTTTTAATTTCCTCTGTCTCTGATAAAAAACAAAACAAAACTGCACTCAAGAAAGATTTAGTAGTGAGCTTATAACAGCAGTGTGAATAAAATCAGATTCTCTGTCGAAATTTAGAATACCTTGAGAATTAGCCTATAGTTTAACTATCAGTCATACTACCCCTATAGATAACAGAGTTATGTATATGACATCTCTTATCATATAGGACTTTTGATGCACAGGTAGTATTTGTTTTGTTGAATTAAAATCAACTAACAATCATTATTGGCAGCCTACTTTGTTACCAGATATATGTCTGATACCTTGAGACTCCCATCTATTTACATAAATTGATATCATACATTTTTATTTAAAATCTTTTTATTTTACATTTTAGATTTACAGAAAATTATAAATATGATAGAATTCTCATATACTCCATATCTACTTTCCTCTATTATTAACTTTGAAATCAGTGTAGTACATTTGTCACAATTAATGAATCATATCAGTATATTATTATTAATAAACTCCACAATTTATTCAGATTTCTTTAGTTTCACCTGATGTTCTTCTTCTATTCCTGAATCCTATTCAGGACACTACATTACAGTTAGTCATCTGTCTTTAGGCCTTTCTTGTCCTTGACAGTATCTTTCCCTTGCTTTGACAATCTTGACAATTTTAAGGAATATTGGTTATATATTTTGTAGAATTTCCATCTATTCAAATTTGATGTTTTTTGCCATTATTAGCATGGGGTTATGAAATATTGGGAGGAAGATGTAAAATGTCATTTTTATCATATCACATCAAGGATGTGTACTATCAACATGAGTTATCACTGTTGATGTTGGTCTTGATCACCTGAGGTCATGTTGTCAAGTTCCTTTAAAAAAGGTTATTTTTCTCTTTAATAATACTATACTTATATATAATACTTCCTAGAAGGGTATCACTAGATGCAGCCCCCAGGCTTAAGATGCATGGAACAAAGCTTAACCTCTTTGAGTTGAATTATCTACATAGATTATTTGAAAGTTGTCATATACCTTTTTTACAGTGTTTTTGAGTTTCTCTCTCATCTACAAAGGAAAAAAAATGAATAAGAAAATATGGATTCCATCTTCAGAAAATTTTGAAAGTACAAACTTTGAAAGTAAAAATTGCAATAATCCTTTGAAAAAGAAAACTAATGTTTAATTGTAAAGGGAAAAAATGATAGAAATAGCATCCAAAAAATGAGATTATGAGAAAGTTTTAAAAATTTCTCTAAATAGGGGCACCTGGGTGGGTCATCATCTAAGTGTCTGATTCTTGATTTCAGCTCAGCTCATTACCTCAGGGTTATGAGATCAAGCCTCATGTCAGGCTCTGTGCTAGGTGTGGAGCTTGCTTAAGATTCTCTCTCTCCCTCTTTAAAAAAAAACTTGTCTAAATAAAATGTGAAATTTAAAATCAGCTGAATGCTAACTATTAGATAAGTGACTCAAACTGAATGATTTAGGAAATGCGAGACCATAATAAAAATAAATAAATAATAAATAAAGTAAAAAACAAAAACAAAAACCCACCCCAGCACTTGAGGTTTAAAAATGAGAAGAAATAGTTTACAAAAATTTTCTTTAAAATGGGTATTGACAAGTAACCCCTGATGATGGTTCTTTTAAGCCCTCAGTAAAATACTTGCAAAGAATCAAAACTACACAAGATAGACATTTTATTAGCACACTAAGGGTGTCTGGGTGGCTCAGTGGTTGAGTGTCTACCTTTGGCTCAGGTTGTGATCCTGGGGTCCGGGGATTCCATCTAGCATCAGGCTCCCTGCGAGGAGTCTGTCTCTCCCTCTGCCTATGTCTCTGCCTCTCTCTCTGTCTCTCATAAATAAATAAATAAATTCTTAAAAAATAAATCCTGGGACTCTAGAATCATGACCTGAGCAGAAAGCAAATGCTTAACTGACTGAGCCACCCATGTGCTCCTGATTTGTTTATTCTTTACTATTCCAACTTAGAAAATGTAGATTAATAAAATAGATGTCATATTTCAAATAGAAGAGTAAATGGCGAAGAAAGGGAGAGAAGAGAAAAGAGATACAGTTTATCTACAAACTCTGTAAGGATGTCTATGATGGGTTGGATCTAACTTTCTTGAAAATAGCCCCATTGGCCTGGCAGCCTTTCCTTCTACATGAGGAAACATTTAAACAGAGTGTGTCATGCCTTGTCAACACCTCCTTATCCTTCTGTTCATTACACAAAGTTTATACTTCAGTGTGTATTCTATTACAATGGGGCATTTTTGTTGACCTGTGGAAGAAAAGGGTATAGCTTCCCAAACACAAAAGCCCATCACTGATCCTGCAGCAGATAAGGCAGTTTCTAACTATAAAAATACACCACAGACCTCCTCCTGTGCATTGAAGAAAGTAATAAAGGAAGTATTGGGATCACCCTGCCCTCTAACAGAATACAAACTTTGTTGGTGAGATAGCATTGTCTACACATATAAAACAAAAAAGTGTATAGAAGAAAAGCATGAAATAATAAAGTACATAATAATACATGTTTCGAAAGGGAGTAATCAATGTAGGCTGTCATCCTTAGAATGTCTTCATGGAAACAGAACATTCCAAAAGTGGTCATGGAAGATAAATGATTCCAGAGAGTGGATGAGTGAGGAGAGCCCAGGAGGCTGAGAGAGTGTGATGGAGAAAAGACTGAGTTCAGGGAATGAAATGTGGACAAATCTATAAGGAAGACTGTGTTGTGAACCCAGGTAAACCTTAGCATGTCTTTACTTCAGTGCCACATGGCTCATGGTGATATGGAGGAGCCATACATAAAACGTGACTCTTGAAATCAATAGTTTGTGGATAAGTTGTATCCCCTGGCAATACTATCTTTGTGACTATGGCTCTTAGCTAAGAAAAGGAGGATTAAGATATTGATATACAAATGTGGAGCTTTGAGTGAGTTTAATGAGTGTTTCACCATTTTCTGCATTGCACAGAAAGAACAGAGTTTTGTGAACATAAGACTAACTCCAAATGAAATCTGTGTGCTGTAAGCTGATGATCTAGGAACTATGGAAACATTTTTATGAATTTAATAAATCATAAGTGGAGAGCTACATACAGGTTTGGCATGCATCACTCAGAGGTTAGTTTTTTTTTTTTCATCTGTTTTAGTTGTAAGAAGTATTCTTTAGATCTTGATTCTTCTTCCACGAATTTTGAAGTCTCCCAGAGGCTCTTTACAATTGAAGGACCCATAAAAAGAAATGGGTGGGTGCTCTTTCAGACCACAAGAATTCTGCCTTGAAACAAAATACCATTCTTTCAGCATATGTCTGAGGAACTAGTGAACCTGGCCATATTTTTAATGTTCCAATCATCTTAAATTAATTTTCTACTGTGCCAGGCTAAGAAAAACCCAACACATAGTTCATATAACTTTGCATATTTTAAGGAAATGTTCATCTGTGTAATTTTAATTCATTTAATTCATATCATCAAATATTAATTTTAACAGCTTTTTGATGTACCACCAACTTTGGCTCCCTTCTCAATAAGGTATGTTTCAGTACTTTTTCCTTTTAAAGACAAGAAGATTGTTTTGTCAAAGACAAATAAACTCAAATATACAAAAGTTCAAATCTGGTCTGTAACTGGAAGCTCATGGAATTTGCATACCTAGAATTCCCCTTACCCCCTTCCCTAAGTACTCACCTAACTGAAATAACCAGATTCTTAAGATACTCCTGCCAGACACTAAGCAACCAAAGGGCTTTGGCAATGACCAATGAATAAAAAACTCCAGAAAAAAATGTGGAACTCTTCAAAACTACTGACAAAATCTTGACTGAAAATAGAATTCCCTTGCAGTATTTAATATGTCTGAGTATGATGATGCCCAGGCAAATTATAAAAACTAACATCATCTTGTCTGAATTGTTAAAGAATTTTCATTAAGGATAAACACCAGCTAATTCTAGATTTCCTCAGTATTTCAGAATGGGATCTCCCTGGGAAATATCTGATCTATATACTTATTTAGGATTATCATGCTCTGTTTGTTTGAAATAGCATATTTATTCCATTTATGGCCTGTTGAATAAAGTGGAGTACTTTATTTTTTTTATTCTAAAAAATTCATTCTATAGAATTCAAGAGAAATTTTCCAAATCTGCCAGTGTCTTTTGAGATTTGATCAACAAATCTAAGTTTATCTTCTTCATTATGTTTGTGGTTTCATTCACTTTAATCTTAACCCTTTTGGTCTGTTTCTGTATAGTGAACAAATTCAGAAGTAATTGAGCATGTGAACATATGGAAAGAAAGAGAAACAACTGGATGTTATTTCAGTTTTGAAAAAAAGAGAGGGATTTTGAACAAGTTTCTTTGCCAAAGTCTTATTGCCAAATGTTATTTAAAATTATACATTAAGGGACTGGGGTAAATTTTTAGTGAGGACAGGGGAAATGCCTTGGTGATAAAAAAAAATAGAAAGGTAAAATGTATCTTTTTTGATGCAAACTCTGAAATAATACCTCTTATGGAAAGAATGTATTGAGCTCCTTATTTCTAATCAGGGACAGCAAGATCTCATGTTTGAAAAGACATGCCTCTATTCTGCGTAAACAAGTTCAGAGCAGAAGTCTATGTAGCATTTGTAAGTGTAGGACTCAGAATTTAGGGGTAAATCATTGTATATGAGTTATTCAGCAATATGATCTAGGAATCTGGGCTATTTTCTGAATGTGCTGGCTGTATACTAAGGGAGCAGTGGTGAACCAAAAGACATCAGAAATCAAAGAGAAAACATTAACCCCTCTAGTAAGGGGGTTAATGTTAAAGTGAGGTCTCCCTTTCTGCCTTACTCTCTACACTTGCGTATTAAGAATAGCTAATATATATTGAGTGCCTATTATGTGCCAGGCAGTCTTCTAACATTTTATGGATGCTGTTTGTTGCAAATTTTTGAGAAAACACACTATCATTTCTATTTCACAAGAAAACCAAGACAAAGAGGGGTTAATTAACTTGTTCATAGTGCCATAGCCAGTTAGTGATAAAGATAGAATGTAACTTGGGACTCTAGAACATGTCATTTAGATACTTGTCAGTACTGCTTCTAAATGGTCCATACCCATAACAGTGATGAATATGAGACATTTTTTTCCCCAAATCACAGAGATATTAACCAAGCTAGATGATGTTGAGAAGAAACATCTAAGAGATAAAATATTTTGAATGGGAACAAGTAGGTTCATCCAAGAATTCCAGAGAACAGAATAAAGTACAGAAGCTAGAGAGGTCAGACTCTGTTTATAAACTCAGTGGCTCCACTGGAATGTTCTCTTTCTTATGAAACTGACACATGCTGATTGAGTCAGGCTGGGCCAATTCCAACCTGTTTGTTCTGTGAGATAACTGCTAATATATAGGAAATGAGACATTTGGGTGAATATTTATTAGGGATATTCACCATTATTTTACCAACTATAACAAGAGATTTAAAGGCTATAGGACAAGGATAGTCTAACCGTTTTTTTTTTTTTAGAGTTAGCTCAGTAAACGAGTAATAAAATATTACTGTTTTTTATTCTACATATTATGAAGAAGATTCAATGAGGGAATGTAAACTTTCCTCTGAAGTTAAATCAATCCACTGTTCTATGTTTTTTGTGTCAGCATTCATCCATACCAAGTGGGGCAGTTGATGCAGGATCATTTTGAGACAAAGGCTTCGGGGGAAAGCGTGTCTTTTATTCTGGCTAGCATGGTGTTTCTAAGATTGTTATTCAGGAGTTATTTCTCTCCCCCTTCCTTTTCTTCTTATGTATCTTCAATATACCCCAAAAGTTAAATTTATTTGAACCCTCACTTATTTTATTATGCACAAACATACAATAATTACACACACAGATCCCACTCTATATATTTTGTTGTATTTATTTTCTTCTGAGTGTCTACATTATATTTTTCCATGTAAATAAAATTATTGTAGGAAAATTTATATGTTGAAAATCTCAATTACATTCTAGTGCTTCAGCAATTTAGAGTTAAGTACTATTTCAATATCTATTATTGATGTTCTCTTTTTTTAGGATTTTACTTATTTATTCATGAGAGACATAGGGAGGGAGAGAGAGAGAGAGAGAGAGAGGCAGAGACACAGGCAGAGGGAGAAGCAGGTTCCACGCAGGGAGCCTGATGTGGGACTTGATCCTGGGACTCCAGGATCATGCCCTGGGCCAAAGGCAGGTGCTAAACCGCTGAGCCACCCAGGGATCCCCTGATGTTCTTATTGATACAAGATAATCCTATTTTATGTTGAGTGTGTTGAACTCTTAAGTATCAACACAATATTTATGACACTGTGATGCTACATTATGGATATGCAGACTATTTCACATTACATGTGGTTTTGTTATATATCAGTGACCTATAGAAGACTGCATTGCTTTGCCCCCAATCTTCCGAATCAACTTTCAGTTGCCTTAATTTCCTTTTTGGCACTTGGCTATATTTACACACACACCCATATATCTTCAGAGTCCTTGGAAACTCTGAACTCCCCACCACCAACAACAACCTGCCTATTCTAATCAAAGAGAAAAACTTAACACTATAAATATATGCACTGATATATGCACTACACACACACACACACACACACACACACATGCATTGGTCATTGGTACATCGTTCAAAATGATATAAATTGGGATTTTTTTCTTTTATATACCAATTATATTGTCCGTAGCAGCCAAATTAAGCTTCCATGCTGAAACAAGAAGACTGAACAATTTGCTGTTTGTGTGAGATTGAGCAGACGCTGAGGTTCAAAAAGAACAAATTATTTCTTTCTGTTTATACTTTAGGGCACTATAACTACAGGAAAGGTTACTCCCACCTCCATCTCAAACCAAGTGCCACCTCTTAGTGAAAAATAAAGTCAAAGGACAGGATCAGGGCCAGGTAATCTTTCTGTTCTTGTCTTGAGCTTGAGTCAGTTTCAGTTTAAAATGCTGGGTGCTTCTGTTTCACTCTGGCTAAAAGTAGACATGTAATTTGGCTCTAGCCAAAAACATATATGACCCCCCAAAAAAGAAACTAATATTTAACTGGTACATACCACATGTCAAGTACTGTGCTTAGGCAATTTGACCACACAACAAGGTATCTCATGCTCAAGTCCAAGGAAATAATCGCTTATTTTAGAGTCCTTTAGCTAGCAATGATCAAAAGTTAATTCATCTAGTTTGGGTGCAGTCTTAGAGATCTTATCTTAATTTTGCCAAATAGAGTGTTTTAAGCCAGAATTTGAGAGACCCGAGATGTTCTATGAGAAGACAGAGGAGGGAATATATTTGAAAACGTAGGTAACTTAGGGAAACAAGGTGTCCTCAACTATGTTACATAGATGACATGAATTTATTTAGGGTATAGAAAGCATAACATAATTGTTTATCATGGACTTAAATGGGATCTTTGTGGTCAGGTAATTGTCAAGCATAATTTTACAGGTAAGGAAAGGTAGCCTGAAGAGGTTAAATAATTTTCTAAACAGCTATATCACAGAAGACACAGGAATCCTGTTGAACTTCAGTCTGCTGGCTCTCATTTCAGTGTTTTCTCTCTTTATCCTATTGCAATGTATTAGTTACCACAACTGAGACATTTTTGCTTCACACACAGCCGTGCCTCAGCCATCCACCTGATCAGTTCATTTGGATTACACAAAGGCTTTTCACAAGGCTACTTTTCTTCCTTTCCTATGAGTGAATTTTTAGTTTGAAGCTGAAGGACAAAAAGCAGTGAATTAATGACTTTCTAAAACACTGATTTAGGTTAAAAAAAAGTTGTAAGAGAAACTTAATAGTTGGTTGAAAGTTATTAGGAAAAGCAGCTGAGTTCTTTTGCCCCACACTTTGGGTTGCATCCTGAAGGTAAAGAAAGACATCATGGAATCACAAATTTGAGTTTAGACTCTGAGAGTAGAGAAGAAGACCTATGCCTTGTTTTTCTCACAGGATTCTCAAGGTTGATAGGCCTGCAGTGGAGGCAGGAGTGTTTGAAGTCAGCAAGAATATATCTTTTGAAAATTATTTATTTTTTAGAAAAATTCTTTGTTTACATATAGAAAAAGGTATTTAGGGAACATCTTCTATGTTACAACAGATGATAAGTTTATGTCTGTTTCTGTCCTCAAGGTATATGAAAAAATCTTTGCCAAAAGCTTTCTCCTATGTTTTCTTTGAGAAACTTTATAATTCTAAGTTTTATCTTTAGATCTATGATCCATTTTGTGTTAGTTTTTGTTTATGGTGCAAGATATGGGCTGAAGTTTTGTTGTTATTGTTGTTTGCATATGGATAAAACAACTTTGTAAAAAGAAAATGAGACTGTAAAGTTACACTGATTGACTAAAAAGCCACAATAATTAAGACTGTGGTATTGGCATAAAGATAGAAAAGTAGATCAAATGAACAGGATATAGAATCCAGGAATCTATTAAAAATTTGCAAATGATTTCAGAATTATAAATATTAACAAATATTTCAGGGTAGCAAAAAGAATTAATACTTTGAATTTAAATTCAAAATTTAAATTTAAAAAAAATATATCATTTAATGTGGATGATGTTTATCTATCATCTATCTACCTATCTTCATCTATCTATCTATCTATCTATCTATCTATCTATCTATCTATCTAATCTATGGTGATTTGACAATTTTATACATTATGCTGTGTTCACCACAAGTGCAGCTACTATCTCTCCTCTTACATCACTATTACAATGTCATTGACTATATTCCTTATGCTGTGCCTTTTATTCCCCTGACTTACTCATTCCATAACTGGAGGCGGCTTGTAGCTCCCTCTCCCCTTGACTCATTTTGTCCAAACTTCCACTCCCCTTCCTCTGGCAACTATGAGTTTGTTCTCTGTATTTATAGATCGATTCTGCTTTTTGTTTATCCATTTTATTTTATATTCTACTTATGAGTGGAAGGATATAGTATTTGTCTTTCTCAGTCTGACTTAGCATCCTTTTTTATGATTCAGTAATATTCTACTGTATGTATATATTGTATATATACACACACACATTTTCCTTATCCATTCATCTGTTGATGGACACTGAGGTTGCTTCCATGTCTTGGCTATTGCAGCAATAAACATAGGGAAGCATATATCTTTTCAAATTAGTATTTTTTCCTTTGAATAAATACCCAGTAGAATTATTGAATCATATGCTACTTCTATTTTTAAAGTTTTTGAGGTACCTTCATACTCTTTTTCACAGTGGCTATACCAATTTACATTCCTACCCACAGTGCATGAGGGTTCCTTTTTGCCACATTCTCCCTAGCACTCATTGTTTCTTGTCTTTTTTATTTTATCCATTCTGACAGTTGTGAGGTGACATCTCATTTTGGTTTCGATTTGCATTTCTCTGATAATGAGTGATGTAGAGCATCTTTTCATGTGTCTGTTAGCTATCGTTGTCTTTGGAAAAATGTCTATTCAGGTCTGCTGCCCAATTTTTAATCAGATTATTTTTTGATGTTGAGTTGAATAAGTTCTTTATATATTTTGGATATTAACCCCTTATTAGATAAGTCATTTGCAAATACCTTTTCACCCTCAGTAGGCTGTCTTTTTGTTTTGCTGATGGCTTCCCTTGCTGTGTAGGAGCTTTTAATTTTGATGTAGTCCCAATAGTTTATTTTTGCTTTTGTTTCTCTTGTGTTAGGAGACCTAGTAAGAAAAATGTTGCTATGGCCAATGTCAGAGAAATTACTGCCTGTACTCTCTTCTAGGATTTTTATGGCTTCAGGTCTCACATTTAGGTCTTTAATCCATTTTAGATTATGGTGACAGAAAGTAGTCCAGTTTCATGTGTTATGTAGCTTTCCTGTTTTCCCAGCACCATTTATTGAAAAGAGTATCTTTCTTCCATTGTATATTCTTGCCTCCTTTGTCATAGATTAATTGACTGTATAGTCAGGGTTTATTTCTAGGGTCCCTATTTTGTTCCATTGATCTATGTGTCTGTTTTTGTATCAGCACCATACTGTTTTGATTATTATAGCTTTTTAGTATATTTTGAAATCTGGTATTGTGGTACCTCCAGTTTTGTTCTTCTCTCTCAGGATTGTTTTGGCTATTTGGGGCCTTCTATGGTTCCACACAAATTTTAGGATTATTTGTTTTAGTTTTGTGAAAAATACTTTTGGTATTTTGATAAGGATTGCATTGAATCTGTAGATTTATTTGGATAATATGGACATTATAACAATATTATAACAGTATTAAGTCTTCCAATCCAGGAGCATGAAATTTATTTCCATTTATTTTGTCTTCAATTTTTCTTCAGTATTTTATAGTTTTCAGAGTACAAGTGTTTTATCTCTTTGGTTAAGTTTATCCCTAGATATTTTATTCTTCTTCATGCAATTGTCAATGGTATTATTTTTTAAATTTCTTTCTGTGACTTTGTTATTTGTGTGTAAAAATGCTACCAATTTCTGGGTATTAATTTTATATCCTACCATGTTACTGAATTTATTAATTCTAGTAGTATTTTGGTGTGGATGACTTCTTGGAGCTACAATAAAACAAACTAGGAAAACTATTCTTATATTAGGCCAGGAAACAGTTGGAAATGTGACACAAGTTATTTCATAGCCATATACATGTTATCACTCTGTATTTATAAAAATCTGTGTCATTGAAAGTTAACATTATTATGTATTGGTTACTAAGTGTTCATCTCTATGTTAAGGATTTGAAATGTATTAGATTATCTAATTCCTGATATTATAGCTGAGGAAACTAAGGTTTGGCTATTTGCCTTGAATTACATAGGTTATAGGTGATAGGACCAGGATTCAAACCAAGTCACCTGACTCCAGGGTTATTTCTTAACCTTGTCTCCATCCAACTTGTTCTAAAGGATAAAACTTACAAATACGATCTAAACTCTATATAAAATAACCTAAATATCTAGGTAATGAATGAACAAAAGTTTTGACATCCTCATCTTTAAAAGGCTCACAGTCTCATGAATTTCCTAAGAAACTAAGCTAATAATTTTGATCACTGAAGCACAGAGTGTTGTGTAATTGTTGGATTTAGAATCATAAAAAAATTGGCAGTCAATACTGGCAGAAGTGTGGAAATGTTAAGGATGGCTTCAGAGAGGTAATAACTTTCATGTAATGATTTAAAGAAGAATATGAAATACAAAGATCAGAGGCTAAGTCTGTGCCAACAAAGAAACACAGAATGCCCTCAGGAGTATATAAACAGATCTTTACAACTGGATAATGGGAAGGGAGAACTTATGAGATGTGAGCCAATAAGGGCATATAATATCCCAAAATGATATGTGTCTTATGTATGGTAAGAAGTTTGGATTTTGACCTTGGGAGTGACACAAGGTCATTTAAGGATGTTAAGTTTAAAGGTGATACAGGTGTCCCCTGCTTTTTGGAAGTTTTGAACTATGTCACTTTACTTTTATGAAAGAATTACATTAGTACCTATTTGTGCTAACCAAAAGAAATCTGGAGAGGATTTTTACTTTTAGGGAAAAAGGTGGAAAACAGAAATAGCATTCAGTGTTTGTTTTGCAGCAAGCCTGTATGAGAGCTGAGGGTGCCCAGAGCAGTGAGTGGACCCACCAAGCTCATTCCCAGGACTATACCTGGCAGCTCAGCATCAAACCGCTACAGATCTGAACTATGTCTCTGAGTATCTGTGCTTTACCTTGATTTATTTTGTGCATCTGTTGCCCAAAAAAAGATGTGTTTTATAGTATCAGAAAAGCCAAAAAAAGGGGGTTATTTTGCAGGGTTTGTGAACACTTAACATTTTTTCCATATAAGTTAATGATGATTGTTTCTTCATTTTATACCATATAAATTAATGATAATTGTTTCTTCATTTTATACCATTTCAGTTTATGAAGTTCTCATAGGATGACTCTACTTTTGAATAATGGGGGAAACTATTGTCATCTTGTGTTTTTTTTTTTTTTCATTTGTTTTTATTGAAGTTCGATTAGCCAACATATAACACCCAGTGCTCATCCCATCAAATGCCCTCCTCAGTGTCTGTCACCCAGTTGTCGTATTGTGTTTTATGGTCATTCTACAGTTAGTAGAGAAAAAAAATGGGGAAGAAACAAAATGTAGGTTAGAAAGATGAATAAAAGATATGGAAATAATCAGACAGGAAATTGGGACCTGAATTAAGACAATAGCAAGGGGGACACATTTGAATACTAAAAAAGATATAATTGATAGGACATACAATTTAGACAGGTTAGGATAAAGAAATTTTAAAGAAAAACTTCCAGGTTTCTGGCATAGATGAATAGTTTTTTAAGTCAGGGAATAGATTTGAAAAGAAAACATGGGAGGAGATAAAGAAGGAGGTGTTCCGGTCAGGGAAATTTCCAAAATGGAGATTTGGTAATAACGCAGCTAATTATTACAGGGGGAAAGTTAGATAGGATTATCAGGTTAGAAATTAATAACTTGTGGAAGGTTGTCAAGCAAAAGGACTAATAAAGATCATTCAATGGATGTTACAAAGAAGGAAAAAGATGGAAGAAGAGTATCTGTGAATGGAGGTGGTTAGAACAGAGGGAAAATGAAGAAAGGTTAAGTTTCTGACAAAAAAGAAAAAAAGAAGTTCGAAAGGAAAGGAGTAATCAGTGTATCTGAGACAATTAGTCAAAAGACTGAGTTGTATTTGTTGCATTTTTCAAGTAGACTATCACTAGTGACATTATGAAAAAAATTTGTGAAGTGCTGAACATGAAAGCCAAATTCCAGCCAGTAGAGGTGTTAAAGTCTAGATAAAAATCCAGGATAAGAGGGATGCCTGGGTGGCTCAGTTGATTAAGTGGCCAACTCTTGATTTTGGTTCAGGTCATGATCCCAGGGCCATGGGATCCAGTTCCAAGTCAGGCTTCCCACTCAGCAGGGTTTCTGCTTGAGATTCTCTCTCTCTCCCATTGCCCTTCCCCACTCCTTTCTCTCTCTCTCTTTCTCAAATAAATAAATCTTTAAAAAATCCAAGATAATCTGACTTCATGAACACACAAAAATGTTCACAAAAGCACAATAAACAACGAGAAAAAACAAGCATATATGGCAAAAATATTAATATATTTTTTAGAAAACAATCAACCAATTGATAAACACATCGATAGCAAAGTATACAAAGGCTATGAACAGATAGTTCTTTGTAGAGGAAATGCAAATTACTAGTAAACATATGAAAAGGTTCTCAACTTAACTAGAGGTGAGGGAAATATACATTAAATATTGATGAAAAGATATGTTTCTCCAGCCTATCTTTCCTTCTCCACTCCCTCTTGGATCTGTCCACAAGGTTCTCCATCTGTATACTCAAGCCCTAATCCCTGTCTAACCATCTAATGGAGGCAAAGAACACATGACCCACTTCGACCTGTGGTCCGCGTGAAAGCCATACCTCTGAACTTGCTCCCCAGATTGTCTTGGTATAACGACAACCTGTACTCATGTAATCTGGGGACAATTCCAGTCTTTCTGGGTTGTCTGTAGATACCAGTATGTGTTTCCTGAATGAATAAGTGAGATCCTAGTCTTCAGGACTAGAGATCAGCTTTCTTCTCCAATTTTGCCTAGTAGCCCTTACCCAAAATAAAGTTATCCTGCCATTAGTCTCAGGATCTCTGCTCTTCTGCCTTGGTATCGCTCCTCTTCTTCCTCTGACTTGAATCCCTATCTCCAAGGGCAGGGCACACAACTGTATAGAGATTCACAGATAGCAGTCTTCCCCACTGATTTCTAGGTTTTGACTGTCACCTGGAATTTCCACCGTGGCACTCTTTATCTGAATGAGTGCCATCTCAACCTAGTGCCGAGTAGATCCAGAATGAAAGTGAGGCTGGAGCATCCTTGGACACTGTACCAAGGTGCCTGACTGGCTCCTATAGCTTTGTCAACGTTTCCTATTCCTGATCCATGGGTCTTTCTTGGTTCTGGGTTGCAGTGACTGGCATGTATGTATTATTACTAAGTACTGGGTTATATATGCCATTATAATGTATGAATTTTTTGCATGTTTTTGTGTCAATTTTTAATCGCATAAATACTCTAAGAGAATGTCTTCTTAGAATGAAGCAAAAAGGAAGAACAAAGTTAACACATTGCATACAAGTCTAACATCTTCTTTGATTAAATCTCTTCTGTCTGTCTCACCGCTTAAAGTCAAATAGGATAATGAGTTTAAGGTGCATGTTTCTAAGTGGCTTTTCTAGAAACCATAGTATTACTAAGTGTGCATGCATGAGTTTAAAATGTGTTGACTTTTGTCTCCTTAGGAGCACTAATCATTCAATTCTTAATAGTGACTGCCTGAGAGATGAAAAGGAATATTTTATCACAATGTTGAGTTCTTTCCATCTTTGAAAGTTAAGGTGAATTTTATTTATTTAATAATCAGTTTATATCTTTGTCATTTTTCCAGTGGCATGTTTCTGTTTTTATTTACTTTTGAAAGCTCTTTATTTTAAAATTTTGATTAACACTTGCTTGTCATATATATAGTTAGTTTTTCCAGGATAGACTTCAACTTTTGCTTTTATAAATTTTTGATAATTCAAAATGCATCCCTGTCAAATATCCTCTCTTTAAGAATTTTCCTTTCAAGTTTGGAAGGGCTTTTCCTAGTTTCAGGAGTAGATATAGTACATTAATTTTGCAACATATCATAGGCAAATTTATCACACTATTGTATAAAATAAAATAAGCATGTGTTAAGGTTGAATTAATGTAAAATTCTCAAATTATCTGAAGTGGGATGACAATCAACAGAACGTATTGATTAGAGAAAAAAAGAAAATTACAATTCTCTCATGCATTAAATTCTTATAATATATGTAGCTCAATTTTTCTTTCATGCTCAAATGTGCATTTTATAAGGCAAAAAAATCTCAAAAGAGTAGGAATAGACATTTATCTCTTTAATCTGAGATCACCGTGCAGCAGGCTCTATAGAAGACTGAATAAAACAAAGATTATAGTTTCATGTTTCGAATTACTTTTTGGCCAGATTTAGACCTTTCCATTTCACATAAAAGGACTCAATGATCATATTACTCTTTCCTTCCTTGAGCTGTTGGCTTGTAAAATCCCTGCTGAGTAAGATTGCACCAGCACCACCGCAGGGCAGCAGCAGAGAGGTGAGACTTGTGTCTGCAGGCAGGAGCCAGTCACTTAGGGAAGAAAATTTGCTTTTTTTGCCTGGGGATTGCCTGCAGTAGATTCTTCTAGAGGAAGTGTGTTTTTAGGCAGGAGAGGCAGAAGAAGCAGTCTCTTAGGAAGGAAAGATTGTGGGAAGTGTTACTTGAATTGATCGTTCTAAACAAGGGACTCAGGCCTGAGGGAGTCTGCCAAAAATACGTTTATAAAGTTTGAACAGCTCTCCAGGAGCATTTTTTCCCTGATAAATACGATTTTAAGAAAAATTCTCTTGGAAGCCTCAATTTTGAAAACAGTTCCTCTGGGGATAAGAACAAGAGAAAGGTATTGCCTCAATGCATTGCTTCTTATCTCACTCCCTCTTCTCTCTCTTTCCCTCCTTTCTAAGCAGTGTAATGTTATAGAGCCTTACATATTAAACTCTTTCTGCATTCACAATTAAGAGGAAAATAATTATGAAACAAAATAAGTCCTTGTTAGCTTAACAACAATCATTCACCTCTGTGGGCTTACCCCAAATCACCTTTCAGTTTCTGGGGTTAAATGTTTACCAGGTGTTGTTAGGTACGGCTTTTTTGCTGCATGTTTTTTGTGAATTTGGAGACACTGCAATTTCTTGTGCTCATTTGACCTTGATAAGAGACCAAGGGGATTACCTTTTAGGGCCAATCATGAATTCTACTTTTACACTTTTACTTAGTCCTTCTAACCACATTACCAGTTTTAGGAGATTAGTTACTTTGCTTTGTAAACCTAACTTTTGCTAGTATTAGATTAAGAAATTTTTTTAAAGCAATTTTATTTATTTTGCAATACACATTACAATGTGTCTCCTATAATTTTCTCCCAAATTAAATTCTCTCCATGTTTCGAAGAACCATATTTTTATCTGGCATGTTCTTGGCCTCATGATAGAAGAAATAAGTTTATTGCTTACATAATCATGTGAATCAGACATGGAAAATACATATTAAATTATCTAATTCATCCTTCTGCCAGCTCTGAATTATTCCCTAAAGTCCATTGGTCTATTTTTTAGACTCATTACATGATTCATTAATATAATTTAACCAACATTCCTTATTTTCCTTATTTAAGAGTGAATTGACAGAGATAGTTTTCTGTGAGTGCAGCCTTCATTAATATTTGCTGATTATATAAAGAAAATATTAATATTGCCTTGCATGTTTCTAGTTATTCTCCATGTATATACATGATTTTTAAGAATCTGTTCTATCAGCCACATACTGTTATATCTATTATGAGATGAGAAAATTCAGTTCAGGGAAATTACATCTTCACAATGATAAAGCTAGTAACTTATCCAGTGTGGAATAAGTTCCGTGATTTTAAGATTCAAAATGACAACTGCCTGATGAAAAAGTGTACAATGAGAAAAGAATTAAAAAGTAAAAGATATTAAATCCTACTCCAGTTAGCAATCCATCAAACATACTGAAAGTTTAAAGAACAGAAAACTCATATCACTTTTTTCTTTATCATTTTTATTCTTTTTTGAGTTTGGACAAATGCATAGAATTACGTAACCACAACTACCATGAAAACACAGAACAGTTCCATCATTCTTCATATTTTCCTCATGCTATGCCTTTTCCCATTCCTAATTGCAGGAAACCACTGATCTGTCCTATGTTGCTATACTTTTGATTTAATAGAGTATCATATAAATGGAGCCATAATAGATGTAGCTTTTTGAGTCTGGCTTCTTTAACTGGGCATAATGCATGAAGTTCGTGCTTCTATGGAATGTCCTTTTTATTGCTTTGTTTTTTCCTTTTTATTTCTAAGTAGGATTCCACTGTGTGGATGGACCACAGTGTGGTTGTCTATTTCCCAGTTGAAAAACATTTGAGTTGTTCCCAGTTTTTGGTGACTACAAATCAGATTGGTATAATGTTCATGTATGTGTTTTTGTGTATGTGTTTTTGTGTGAATCTAGGTTTTTATTTCAATATTGGAACTACCTGAGAGTGGGATTGCTGGATTGGAAGGTTGGTCTATGTTTAGCTTCATAAAAAACTGCCAAACTTATTTCCAAAGTGACTTTATTATTTTGAATTCCTACCAGCAATATGTGCAATTTCCAGTTGTTCTGAATCCTTTAGTTTTCTTCCTTCCTTGCTTTCTGTCTGGCTGTCTGTCTTTCTGTCATTTTAATAGATATATAGTGGTATCACATTATGGTTTTAATTTGCATTTCTTTAATGGATAATGATATTAAGCCCCTTTTCATGTACAGGATAAGCACCTTTTCATGCCATCAGGATAATTTCCTTGGAGATGTGTCTCCCAAACTTTTTTCACATTTCATTTTATTGACTTATCACAGTTTGTTTTCTTACTACTGAATTTGAGAGTTCTTTATGAGTTCTAGATACAAAACCAAAAGCAGTCAGATGTGCAATTTGCAAATGGTTTCTCCCAGCTTGTGACCTATTTTTCCGTTCTCTTAGTTTGTTTTGTAGAACAAGAGTTTTAATTTTTATGAAGTTAAATATAGTGCTTTTCAAAAATTTTACTGATCATGATTTTGGTATCGTGTACAAGAACTCTGCCTAACTCAAGGTCACAAAAGGTGTGCTCCCATGTTTCCTTTTAAAAGTTTTAAAGCTTTACATGTAGGCCCAAGATGCATTTTGAGTATATTTTTTCTAAAAGGCATGAAGTATGAACTATTGGTTGAAAGTTTTTGTTTTTGTATATGGATGTCCAACATTTTCAGCATAATTTCTTGAAAAGACTATCTTTTCTTCACTTAATTGCTTTTGCACATTTCTTAAAAACCAATTGGTGTTACATTGTGTGGTTTTGGCATGCGCATGTGGCAAAATTATAGCCAACATACAGGGAGAAGTAACTGTGTGTTTTCAACAAAAGCTGTTCTTCATTGATAGAAAGAAAAAAATTGGAACATTGTTATTACACTAGATGTAGTTTTCTTTACCTGGAATATCTGGAAACACACCAGTCAGGATTTATGACTATATGACAAACTAGACAATTTCCATCAGTTCTGGAAATTTATATAATTTGCTAAAGATCAAGATTCTAGATCAAATCTGTCTGACTACTTGAAGCTCTTAAACATTATGCTAAATTGGAAATGGGTAGGTTGCTTTCCTATTTTTCTATGCCTCACATTGTGTTGGAACAAAAATCTTTGTTTATTTTTTTCTTACATTGTGCTAAAGATTATTTCTTGAAAAAGGATTACTAGAAGTGGCAAAGTAAAAATGTTTCAGGATTCTGGATACAAGTTGCTACTTTTTTTCTAAATAAATTGTAGCAATTTATACTCTGATTTTAAGGTTTTAGTTTTCTCATATCATTACCAAATATTATTATTAATATATATTAAGTGGTATATGGCTATAATATAAAATAGAATTAGCATATTTTAAAATGTACTCTGTAGAGTGAGTTTGAATTTTTATATGTATTCATTATTCTTTCCTTTTTAGAAAAAAACCCTTTTCATTTCTATTAAACATTTTAAATACTAGGTTTTATTTACTTATGTGCCTGAGATTTACATCTATTAAAAACATGAACATTTGGTTTCTCATATATCTATAAACACTTTTCTTAGTTTTTCAGTTTCCTTTTAATTTGTAAACAATTCACAGTTTGTGTTGCCACATATACTGGTATTTCTCTTTCTCCCATCTCATGTTCTTCAGAGGATTACAGAATACTCTACTGTCTAGATTTCATTAATGTTCATTTTTTAGCTTATCTGTGGCTTATCTAGGACTTTGTTTTTGATAGCTAGCTTGATATTCCATTTATTATTGGATGCCATGAAGAATCTGAATTATTTTTATGACTGATCAGTAGTTTATGTTATTAGTAAATACAATAAATTTATACATATTTTTGTTTATCATATTTATATGATAGACTACCTAGTTTTATGGCAACATATAAACTAGAATTGACCATATTTGTATTCCTTCTTTTTGACACATTGATAAAATTCTAGTATTTTTTTATGCCTTTTACTATACTATAAGCTCCATGAAATTAGGGCTTGTATCTTTTGTTTTCTGATATCAAACATAGTTTTTGAATCAGAGTGGTACTCAAGATAAATGAGTTTACAAACATGTGTATGTATATGTATGTGTGTGTGAATATACACCTATATGTGTATATACCTCTATGTAGACATCTATAAATATGTAGGTATCTCTATGTATACATACATGCAAACATATATGCATGTAGTTACATACACATGTGCATATTCTTTAGACTGGCTGATAAAAGGAGATAATGTAAAAAATGTACAAAGTATTTTTAAAGGATCTCTATGCAACATCATCCTGAGGTTTACAGTTTGAGTCCATAATAAAAAAGGAAAATAAATGAAAATACACTTAGTTGGTTTTGCTATCTATCTGGCTCCTCCATCCCTTCAAAATGGAAGAGTCTCTTCTTTCTCCCTATGTTCCTGCCTAGCATGTTATACTTTCTCTTGTAAGCTCATCTATATTGTCGAGAACTGAGGATGGTAACCTAAAAACTGGCTCTTATTTTTTGTAAATCAGAAACAGATGCAGATATTCCCAATATCTGGAGCTTCCAAGTATCAGTGTCTCTTTAGCATGACCACACTTATCTTTGAGGACATTTAGAATCCATTTTAGTGCCTGTTGTTACAGCACAGTTCCCTTAATTTCTGAGTTTCCCTGTTGAACTGTTTTGAAAGACAGCTGCAACTCTGTCATCCTCTCAACCCAATTACAGCTCCCTAGGTCTTTGCATTCATGTGAGATCATTCTTAAAACGCCCATGCTTTTGCAATGGTGTTCATTCATTTAGATTTTAGTTGTATTATTCCCACTTTGGAAGAAGATTTAGGAAGTCTTCTCATAGTTGTCACCTACTGAGCATCAGCACAGAGCTGCATAAAGAGATTTCTTGATTTTAATTTCAGAGAAATGTGGGGAAAAGGGACAGGCAACATGAGAGAGACAGCAGATGGAAAAAAGATCAAGATTCTTGGGGCTAACACAGGCCCTTAATAGACTCTGTGGGCTTAAGAAAGTGATTTGACTTCCCTATGTGATACAATTTTCTCAAACTCGAATAGGAATAATGATGCTAAATAAAATTTCATGCAGTCACCAGCACATAACCAGTTTAGTTATTATGAAAGCTAAAGATTTGCATAGCATTAGTGGTTAACAAAGAGAGAATGATTTAAAATGTGGGCATCCATTTTATTGGTGCTTCTAGCTGTGAAGTTTCAAATGAAAGTAGTGTGTTAGGAAACCCAAAATTATGGAGACTTGTGTTATTTTAGTGGGTAGATCTATAAGCTCCCCTTTCACTATCTTCTATCCCTTAGCCAAATGATATGGTTTCTGTACAGCTCAGTTGTAGACACTCTCTTCACTTCATTCCATGTGTATATGGGAGGTAAAGTAAAGGAGCTGGCCTGAGAGCTTGAACAGTCAGGAAATTATAAATTGGTACATCATCTTACTGAGTAGATAGAGATGACAATGGAACCAGGCTTATTACAAGACAATGAAACAAAATCACTCTCTCTCCCAAACTTCCTTTCCTGTTTTACTGAATTGAATGCATCCACAGTATGAATGGAAAATGAATTTGCAGTACCTCTCTCACTTCTTTTTCTTTTTAATTTTTAAAAATATTTTATTTATTTATTTGACAGAGTTATAGAGCACAAGCAGGGGGAATGGCAGAGGGAGAAGAAGGCTCCTCGCTGAGCAGGAAGCATGATGCAGAGCTCGATCCCAGGACCCTGGGATCATGACCCAAGCTGAAGGCAGACGTTTAACTGATCAAACCACTCAGGCACCCCTTTAATTTCTTTTTAATTACATATTTTTGTGGATAAGGAAAAAAGTGGACTGGGAGGAAGAATGAGAAGTTTAAATCTACTCATGTCTTTAATGTACCTGAAAAGATATGTAGCCTTCCTATGTGGGGAGGATCTAAAAAGCTTTATCCAGATTAAAGAAGGAGAATGTGTATGTATATTGAAAGACTCTGGAGAAGAAAATCTGGAGCTTATACCTGAGGAAACGCTAAGACATAGAAACATTAATTCATCAAGCAATGACCTTTAAATAAACACTGAGATTGAGATGCTATAGAGTTCCAGGGGGATTGTCAGCATATTTTTGTCTCTTTAAGTACCTAAATTCAAGTTATCATAAATTGTTGTCAAAGTCACTTACAAAGAGGCATATATGTTGATGCACTCACTATATGACATTGTCAATATTATCAATCCAAATACTGTCATTGGATTCAACAAAGCAGTGCTAGTGCTCTATAAACCCATGTGTATAGGACAGAGGTGCTTGTTAAAGGAAGAACAGCCAGCACACCTTGAGACACATATACCAAGGCTATCAATTCATGACTTGTCCATCACAGCTGTGACCCTGTCAGAAGCCAGAAGCCAGACAACAATGGTCCAGAAATGCCTGTCTTAGATTTTGATCATATAAGACTTTCCTCCATCAATGCAATTTTGAAATTTACAAAGGTTGCCTTGGTACCTTCCTTCGTTCCTCCTCCCCTGTCTAACTACCAGTGCTAGGCTCTGATGGGCCAAAGCCCCATATCTCTGATGCCCCAGTATCTGTGTTCTGCCAAAATTTTCCATACCTCATTCCTTTTATGGTAAAATTCTTATTATCGAGTGTTTGAGGTCATGTGGTATTTATATTAACAAACCAAATGTATTGTACAGTCATTAGGTTCCAGGGAATGAGCTAAAAGCCTACATTTTTTATCCCATTTGATCCTTACAGAAACCCTTCAAGTGGGACTGACTTTATATCTGGATATGAGGAAAGGGTATATTAGAGAGACTGAGTATCTTGTCCAAGACAATGAAGGTAGAGGTGCAGTGACTGAATTCAAACTCAGGTTGGTATGAGTTTAAAGCTTATACTGTTAACCATTTCATTTAAATATTATATTAATTATTATTAGTCAGTTATAAGAATAATATCAACATCTGAATAAGTAAATATGAGAGGATATCTAAAGATAATTACAAATCGTATGTTGAGAAATATCCATTTCTGCTTATAATCGTGGAGGAGACATAAAACACATTAGGAGGCACCTGTGTGGCTCAATTGATTAAACATCTGCCTTTGTCTCAGGTCTAGATCCTGGGATTCTGAAATCGAGTCCGGCATCAGGCTCACTACTCAGGGAGGAGTCTGTTTGTCCCTCTCCCTCTGCCTGCTGCTCATCCTATCTCTCTCTCAAATAAGTAAATAAAATCTCAAAAAAGGAAAAAGAAACATAAGCTTTAGGCACAAGGTCTGTGAAGTCAGACTTCTGATCTCATCCTTGTCCACTATTTTCTGGCTGCATGATCTTGGAAACATTAACTTCTTTGCTTTCTAATCTCTCTGAAAAATAAGAACCTACCTATCTATCTTATCCAATCTCCCAAAGGTATTCTGAAGATTGAATTATTTAATGTAAATGAAGCACTAATAGTTTTTGTCTAAACAAATGTTGTTTTCTTAAAAGCAAATCAAAACTAAAAGGTGCATTGGTGTAGAATTCAGAGTAAGAATATAAGCTCTTGTAAGAGTGTAAGTAAGAATGAAAGAAGTTACTTTTTGTGTCTCTTGATATCTGGCTTCTCTGAATTTAGAGCCAGATGCAAAGCAGAGCTGAGAAAACATTGTTAAATAAAATAATGAATGATTTTACACTGACTATGCAAAAAAAGGAAAAAATATATAAAACGCAATGCTAAAAATGTAAAAAACCAACAAATCCAAAGTAGTGCCAGTGTAAGTTCTTATAGTTGTAAAATGCAACTTACTAAAATATTTTCAAAAGTTACAAAATATTTGTATTTTTCACACAATATTAAATTACTGAGTTTTTTTTTTATAAAGGAAGGAAATATAAAAAAGGAAAAAACTGAATGAAACAATGTGTTCAGTTATGTGTTATTTATAATAAAAACAAAATATAAAAACATGAAGTCAAAATTTCTTAAAAAAACCAAACCAGAATCATATTATAATTTTCTAGAATATTGCTTGACCACTGGTATAAAACTGCAACTACTTAAAGTGGGAAAGATATATTTTTACAAATATTGAAGCTACTGAGACATCATACCTTCTAAAATTATAGCTCAACTAGAAATATTTGATTTAATTTGGGTCAGCTAAAATGTACATTTTGAGATGCTATATTTTTATGCATTTATATCTTAATTTCTGTGTTGTCAAATCTTAATATTAAGCAGAAAGTTAGATTCCATAAATGATATTTTCCCCAAATTAACAATGGTTTTTCAATCAATGTCAGACTCAAGGATAAGGAGGGGGTGGGAACAAAGAATCTCCAGCAGATTTCAAACATTTTGAGTCATTTTATATCAATTTAGAGACTCATTTAGCTTATGAAATATAATATCATTTCTAAGAAATATTAACTGTCTTGAACAACAAAATCTTCCCTTACAGTTTATTTAGATGGAGGACTGATCATCTCACTTTTTAAAGCCATGTTCCTTGGTATGAGGTCAGAAATTCTGTTGTTTTGTTAAAACCTTTAAGAAGCAAGGGCTAATAAATCACTGGGAAAGTCTGGGGTAAAATTGGATTCAATTTCCAATAGTTCATTTACATTTCTTTGATTGCATACAATGTGTTTACAAGCAGAATTCATTTTCCAAATTGTGTGAGGACATGATAGGGGCAAGTGCAGAAAGATCATTCAATTGTAGATACACTTCTATTGTAGAAGGACTATTATTTATCATGACTTGGTAGACCATATGATGTCTCAAAATTTCATAACACTGGCAAAAAACAGCTGATGGCTGCCAATTTCCTAAACCATCTTGTCATCATAATTTTAGTTTCTGATCATCAGCTCAAAGAATTTTAATGGGAAGAAATCAGAAATGGAAGCAGTGAGGTTTTCTCTTCTTCACTTGTTCTGGCTGTGCAACTGGAACATGTGCAAGCATTTTTTTTCTAATGAAGTGTTAGTGATTGAAGTAGGCATTACACACTGTTTCCTATTGTTCTAAGATTACACACAGAGTCGTTAAAACATGAACTAGGGATCAAATGGAAGCCACAGTGACTCCTGACATGCTTCTCACAAGAATAGTTCTTATAATGAAATCAATAAAAATCATTATAATAAAAGTTCGTAAAAAAACAAACAACATGATTCTTTAAATGGGGCTAAAAGAGGGATGATGTAACAAATTAATAACTTCGACTGGTTATAAGTTTAGATAATAATCTCAGATCTTTGAACTAAGAAAAAATGAATTATATTAAATATACTAATAATTATTATGAATATAAACTAATAACCATTTTTCCTCTAAATATGAACCTTTCTCTTGTTATCAACTTCTCAAATTGTTTACATTTTTTTCAAATATTTTTGTCAAGTTCAGGGGTCAGCAAACTATGGCTTATGGGCCAAATCTGGTCTACTACTGACTTGTAAAAAATGTTTTATTGGAATGCAAATAAAAATTCTAAAATGCAAATTCTTGTATATATAATCTATGGTTATTTTCATGCTACAATGAAAGAGTGAGTAGTTGCAATACCATATGCATGCAGTTTCAAATATTTACTATCTGTTCCTTTAGATAAAAGTTCCATTCCCTGATCTACTTGTTAAAAAGACAAGTTTCGAAAAAAAAAAACCCAAAAACTAGTTTCACACCCACATTTCAGTTTTGTCTGAAATAGCAGATTCTAATACTTGATTATACTAACTTAAGAAAAGGATAAATTTATTCCTTTTATTTTTGCCTAAAATTTGGGGGAAAAATGGTCGAAAATAATATCAGGGAAATTAGATAGATTGTTAAAGCACTCTCTGGCAGAAATAAAAATATGTGGCCAAAATGTCTTTCCTTGGGAAAGGAAATACCAATTTTTTTCCAGAATGAATATTCTGCTTTCTTTTTTCTGTACTCTTCTTTTTATTTTAAAGTAATTAGAAGAGTTATTCTTGGGCTATAAAATTAGAAGGGAGCCTTTAGCTTACGAGTGGAACAGAAGGAATACATTCTCATGCCTGAAAGTGTCCTGGAGATTCTCTGAAGAGTCTGAAAACTTGTAAGCAGAAGAAAAGATCTCTTAAATATTCAAGTCAAGTGAAACAAATTCCCGTTGCATCCTAGAAGGCATGCTAGATACCAAACTGTTTCAAGAGGCAAAATCGTTAAAGCACAGAGGACTGATTTAATATTCCTTTTTCTCATACAATTTATTTGTTGTAATACAATTCATAAACTGTAAAATTCACATTTTTAAAGTACACAATTCAATAATTTTTATTGTGTAACCATCACTATCTAATTCCAGAGCTTTTTCACACACACACTCCCCCAAAATCTCATCTACTATAATGATCACCCTACATTCCTTTTTCCTCCAGCCCCTGACAACCACAAAGATAATTTCTGTTTCTACGGGTTTCCCTATTCTGGACATTTCATATAAATGGAATCATACAATCATACAATATATGACTTTTTGTGTCTACCTTATTTTGCATAGCAAAATATTTACAAAGTTTATTGTAGCATGGGTCAATACTTTATTCTTCTTAATTGCTAAATCATATTCCATTGTATAATACATATAAACATATATATAATATGGTATATATACCACATTGTGTTATTTCATTCATCATTTGGTGGGCATTAATATGCTTCTACTTTTTGGCTATTATGCATAATGCTGCTATAAATATTCATGTAAAAGTTTTTGTGTGGGCATGTATTATCAATTTTCTTGGGTACATATCTAAGAATGGAATTTCTGAGTCATATGTTAACTCTGTTCAGTTTTTTGAGGAACTGCTGGAGTATTTTCAAATTGGCTACACTATTTTACATTCCCACCAGCAACATAACCCAGGTCAAAGCTGCTCAGCCACTTCTCCCTGAATGAAGTCATCTTTAAGATATATATGGGAGTGTGATGTGTCTATGTGTGTGTGTGAGAGAGAGAGAGAAAAAGGAAGAGATAGAGATAAACAGAAAAGACCAAGTAAAGGAAACCTGGTATTGGTAGGGGATAGGAGACCCTCTGAAGATAAAGTGTGATGTATATTATATAATGATGAGTTTTTACTAACTCTTTATCATCCAAAATTATTTTATCTTTCTAGTGTTCATACAGTACTGAATTTTAAATCTTAGTTGGTTGCAAGTAATCATTTTAAACTTTTTTAAACTTTTTTTTTTTTTAAAGATTTTATTTATTCATGAAAGACACAGAGAGAGAAAGGCAGAGATGTAGGCAGAGGGAGAAGCAGGCTCCAGGCAGGGAGCGCGATGTAGGACTTGATCCCGAGACCATGGATCATGCCCTGAGCCAGGGGCAGGTGCTCAACCACTGGGTCACCCAGGCATCCCTAAACTTTTTTTTTTTTTTTTTTAATTGTTTTTTTTAATATAAACGTAATACATGCACATGATTTTTTTTTAACAGTTTAAATGATCCATAAAAGTTAAGTATCTCTTGGAGAAAGATGTTTTGCCATCTTACCTCCTTAAAAGTCACTTCAAGAGAAGGTGGACAGGGCAGCCCTGGTGGCGCAGCGGTTTAGCGACGCCTGCAGCCCAGGGTTTGATCCTGGAGACCAGGGATCGAGTCCCACATCAGGCTCCTTGCATGGAGCCTGCTTCTCCCTCTGCCTCTCTCTCTCTCTCTCTCTCTCTCTCTCTGTTTTCTCGTGAATAAATAAGTAAATCTTTAAAAAAAAAGTGAAACAAGAGAAGGTGGACAATGAGAATAGGCATATGGTTATATTTTACTGAAATGAAGATATACCTGTAACTTTAGAACATTTATATAAAGAAAACAAGTGGATGGAAGAGTGATAACTGACTTAAAAATTATTGAGAGTATAGAAAAGTAACATCTCCAGACATTAAAACTAAGAAATAAAAATATAATAAATGAAAAGAAATATATTTTATATCATTATTCAATAAACTTAATTATTTACCAATGGAATGTTGGTAGCTTTTTGGCACTGACAATTCCCAAAATTGGAATTGGATTGAACACTGGAACCCTCATTTCCTAGGGCACGTTGAATTTCTCACAATTCTTGATTTTTATCACAGCAACCTTGTGAAACATGGGTTTGCAAAGATAAGTCAATGAAAGGAATGTAGAATGACATCATCAGAAAAAATATGGCTCCATTTAATATTGAAACTGCGATCTAGCTTGAACTAATATTTTGCTCAGTGGCTGGAAGATGTTGAATATTGCTGGTTTCCTCAAGAGTGTAAATATATTGCAGCACCTGTTGGTTTCATATAATGCATCGAGATGCTTTGGCACAGTTTGTAAAATGTTGCGTTTGATGTGGTAATTTATGGCCATAGGTGTTTATGTAAACAAACAAATAATGTAAGCAACTAAGAAAATTTAAAAAAGCAATTGTTTATTCTAGGAAACTCTAAACAAAACAACAAGAAAAAATACTGAGTTATCATCTAACATCTATTCTCCATTATAAAATATGAAAAATGTAGAACCCACACCCCCTCAATTCTCCCTTATTCCCCAGTTACTGTTAATGATATCACTGCTTCATATCTTTTCAGTGGTTTCCTTTATGACTTTACATAATTTAATGCTTTTATTTACTCACCGTTCTGTTACTACTTTTATTTAGGACACTCCCTTCTATTCTGTGGTTACCTAGTGAGCTATACCTCCAAGTTTCTATTTCCTACCCAAACCTAGTTCTCTTCTTAATTGGTTCCATTGTTTCTTGGATTGTTTTTTTCTAATTTCTTTGATTTATATTTACTTCTCATTGGAGTATACCTGACTAAATATAATTTTTTTCCTAGCAAGAATGTCTGATGGATAGGCTTCTACTTTTATTTACATATTTGAAAATATATTTTCTCAGATAATTAAGTATTCAAATCTGTATAGGATTTTAGATTTAATATATAACTTGCTTTCACAACTTTGAATGCATTACTCTTAACACATCCAATAATAATGTCAGTTTGATTATTGATTGCTTTAGATAACTTATTTCTCTTTAAAGCTTTTATACCTTTTCCTTAACATTGAAAAATGTACACAAATGTGTTAGGGTCAGATATAGATATTACTATTTATCTTTTTCATCATCCCTTCAAAGCTTTTTTATTTTTAAATATTTATTTATTTATTTGAGAGAGAGGGGGAGAGAAAGAGAGCAGAGGAAGCTACATAGGGAGAGAGAGAATCTCTAACAGACTTTAGGACCAGAGTCTCAATCTCAGGACCCTAAGATCATGTTTGAGCTGAAATCAACAGTCAGATGCTTAACTGACTGAGCCACTCAGGTGCCCCTACTCCCTTGAGAACTTTTAATATGGAAAATTATACCTTTATTTATCTCAGGAAAATTTTTACCATTTATTTTTTGAATATTTTAATCCTCCCATTTCCTCTGTCTCTTTGATGAAATTCTATCCAGACTTCCTGGATATATCTTTTGTGCCTCTTAATAATTAAATAATTGGGATTCCTGGGTGGCGCAGCGGTTTAGCGCCTGCCTTTGGCCCAGGTCGCGATCCTGGAGACCGGGGATCGAATCCCACATCAGGCTCCCGGTGCATGGAGCCTGCTTCTCCCTCTGCCTGTGTCTCTGTCTCTCTCTCTCTCTCTCTCTCTCTCTCTGTGACTATAATAATAAAAAAAAAATTAAATAATCTTGCTCAAAATTTTGAGGTATTTCCTCAACTCTATTTTGAATAAAAATTTCACATTTTAAACACTTCCATTGTGTTATACAGTCCTCATTTTCCCCCCAGTATGTCACTAGTATTTGTACTTTACTAGAACTCTTTGGTTTTTTACTTTTCTCTTTCATTGCAGTTTGCTTTTATTTTACAAATTTGAATATTCTCATGTATTTTTTTAATGACGCTGATTTAATTAAAAATTTTTTGGTTTTTTTTGTTTTCTTTTCCCCCCTTCTGTTTATTTAGAGTTAATTATTCTGCTTGTCTTACTCCTTTCCTTTCATATTATTGATTTTATTCAAATATCTATTGTTCCTATTTTGTGAATGACAGCTGATTAATACAGGTAGCTGAGTTCTCTTCAGCAGATGATAGGTCTTTTTAAAAAAAATTTTTTTTCCCAAGCAGGCTTTTCATCTTAAAAAGAGACTCACTGCAGACCTGCATACATTGGAGGGAGTCTTTAATTTAGGTTACCTGGGTGAGAAGCAGGTTGGCAAGGGAAGAAATGTAGGAATATTCCCTCTTGGGCAGAGCTGCCTTTCCTCCTTGTGAATCACAAACATCTTGATTTACCTGAGTCTGTGTTGCTTCTCTGTTCTACATGCATTCTGGCCCATTATTTCATTAATATGGTTTATTATCAATATGTTTTCATGATCCTTCCATCCTTCCCAGTTTCCCTGAAACTCTAGATCATTCTTGGCAGCTGGGTTTTTTACCATCTTGCCTTTGAATTTTTGGTATCATTTTCATGATATTTAGGGAGTCAAGGGAGGTGAATATGTATGCTTTAGTCAGTGGTAGGCTGGAACTAGCCCTTACCAGCTTTTACAAACCAATTTTTGTTTTCAAGAACCAATTATTAACATTTTAAGAATTTTCGTGTGCTGGTTGTTAGACATACCTATTATTAATATATATAATACATATACAATATATAATGTATCATTTATATAACTTACAATTAAGTTATATTGAAAATGCTAATGATTACTCAGAACTAACGGCTTCCTAATTATTTTCCTATTATCTATCATCTTGAGGGTTATTTATACATATTGCATCTATATGTTGTTAATACTATGTGTAGTGAGCTACTATGCCTATCTTCCCAACTCCACATTCCATGACATGACATTAGTAGCTTGAAATTCATCATTATGTGACGATTTACACCACAGAGATCATACAATGCTGCAAAGCAGGATTTTTACCCCAAGATAGTTGGTTGTTTAACATTTACATCAGACCACTGTTTCTGTCTGGTATTTTCAACCAGATCTCAATCATGGACCTTATATGACAGTGCAAATTTACTGAACAATTTGGAGGAAGATCATATTTATTGATACACACACATGTCTAGAAAGGAAACTCACATTTCCCATTATATATTTTATTGATACAACATATAATCACATTAATTGCACTTATTCTGCTGTGCATTTTAGCAAATCATACATCACTTTGGAGTATGCCCGAATTTTATCATATATTATAGTGCTGTTTTGATTTCATTAAATCTTGCTTAAATAAAGATGCCTGGCTGGCTCAGTGGGAAGAGCATGTGACTTTTGATCCCAGGGTCATAATTTCAAGTCCCACATTCAATGTAGAGACTACTTTTTTAAAAAATCTTGCTTAAATAATTAGAACTATTGTACTTAATGAGAGATTATCTTATTGTGAGTTGTTTCTTAAATAGATCTATCAAAAGAAAACAACTTTTATCTCTAAGAATGGCATCAATAGACACACCATATAAGAACTATTAGTTTATCTACTGCAAAATTGCATAATTATATTCATGCATCCCATTTGAAAATTGTTAAAATGGCCATTGTGGGAAGATGTTATAAGGTGAGAAGTTTAGAGCAAAGTTTAGGAAATGAGACTGTCATTGTCAGAACTGAGTATTATGAGAATCCTGCTTACCCTTTCCCAGGCAAATGGGATCTAGATAACTGTGAGGAAAAAAGAATGAACTTTTGCAGAATCGAAGAGTTTACTCTTGCTGTAAACACTTGCCTAATTGTGGTCCTCTAAGGAAATACCTCTTCTGTGCTGTAATGATGAACCTTCCTGAAGGACTCTCTTTTCTGTTTGTTATTTAAGGAGTCTTTTACCAGCAAGAATCAAAATAACATTTCCCTAATCTGATCTCTAGAACTAGTTTCTCAAGTCAAGCCAAGGGACATTTATTGCTTCCTGATAATTCATTTCTGACCAATTTCACAGTAAATGCTGAAGAAAATAAACTGTAGGAAGAAAATGGGTCACGTCTGTTAGATTGAAAAAAATTTAAGAGCCTCTACTGCCAGAGATAAATATTAAGTGCCCATGCCTTCTTTTCTAAACATTCCCTCTTCTGCTTCTTCCAATCTTTACTCACTAATGACGATATCCCCAAAGTCTAATCTGAATATACTTTACTCCAATGTTCAAAAAGTTAACACTAAGATATTAAGAAATGGCATCTTAGTGCTTTCTTTCCTGATTACCACTGCTAAGTGGAATAGGTAGTCTTATGAACTGAGCTGGAAATGCTGTATGCTCAGCCCTGCACAAATAAATTGACAGTATAGGTATTCAAGTCAAAAACGCTTTCTAACTGAGGGAGAAAATGCTCTAAATAGAGTAGAGGTTACAATCACAATACATTGAGGGAGAAGCCAAGATCTGCAGAGGCTACAAGCTGACACCACCTCCATTTGTTAATGGAGAAAGATTTAATCAATGTCATAGATATATCAGCCATATCTATGTGAGAAAATGACATACTTTTTTATGATGAAGTTATAACCTACATATATTCAACCAGATAATAATAGACTATTCTTATTAACATTATAATATCTGTATGAAAATCTAGACATCTCTCTTGGCTTACTTTGACTACTGCCATTACAGGGATGGACAGTTTGAGGAGAATGATTGTCTAAAATAACATCAGCACCCTAAGAAATTGAACTGTTTTCTCCAGCTGCCTGTTCACAAATAAGGATAGTGACCCTAAGCTAGTAAGTGTTCAGGTGAGCTGTATGTATGTCTAGAGTAGTGGTGGCAGTGATACCAGAATGGCAAGGAAGAGGGGATAGACATTTCAAACCCATTCTTTTCTTTCTACTTTCTTTTACTGCCCTTTAGAATCTACCATCAAATTCTATTAGTACAATTAAAGAACCCCCTGAATGTTTTCCATATCCCTCAGAGACATTAGCGCAGCAGGAAAAAGAAGCACAGTTTCCACTGGAAACATTTTGGAGCTTTCATTTAGGAAGATGAACCAGTGACTCATAATTAATCATGTATTAAGTATTATACAATTTTTAGTCTTGTTTTAGATAAGAGATTTAGCTTACCATCAATTCTTTCATGTGCAATTTGAAAACAAGCGATATTGAGGCTCACCAAGAGTGTGATGTTTAGAAGGTATTAATCATATATGGTGTAGTTGAGCTCAATTTAACAAACACTGAAGTCTTCCCATGAACTGGAATGTATCACTTTTTAATAATAAAAATGACTAATAGGATATAACTCCACATAAGAGCCAAATGTGCATGAATAATATGCAGGACCAAAAACATGTTTATGACTAGCAAAGTGCAAATTAATAAGTACTTATTGATCCTCTTAATGATTATCTTGAGAACTTATTAATCATAAGAATGTGTGTAAAAGAATATAAATACATGAGTTGAAATAAGAACTTTATGCTTTAGTTATGTAAGGACATAGCTTATTACAGAAAACACAGAAAACAGGATATAATTATCCTGAAATCATAATAGTAGCTCAAGGAATAAGGGCAAACACTATTGGTGTTTTGGCATCTCTATGGCCAGGTCTGACTTAAAGTTCAGCCATAATATAACTTTCTGTAGGCCTCTGCTGTTTGAGCAATTTCTTCCAGCATGGCAGCTTTTCTCAACTGGCCACTTCTATTTTAATAGATGCATACCAGTTTTAGATGTCATTATGTATAGGCATTTATACTAATATTGTAAAGAAATTACTTACAAATACATATACACGTACTATATATACACAAAATTACAAAAGTTTTAGAGAATGGGCTGTGGAATCATTCGTCTGCTAGCTATATGAGCTCAGAAAGATCAAATATTATTTATTCTAAGTTTACTCGTGTGTTAAATACAACCTATTGTAATTTAGCCTATAGCTAATATAAAGTAGTTAGCATAATTAAGCTTAATATATTTTAGAATTATCTCTTCTGATTGACTAAACTCATTATTTTCTAGTCATTCCATTTCTTTTCTATTAAATTCTTTAATTTAATTATTTAATTTAGAGTAATGAAAAACTTAGTAATACTGTGTTTGTTTTTTATCTAGAAATTTTATTTTATCAATATCAGATTCATATTATGATTTAATCAAAGTGCACCTAAAACTACTTATTCCTTTTTAGTGTTTGTTTAAAAAATATTTATAAATACAATATTAAAAATAAAACACTTCCAAATTCTTTGTCAGAACATGGCTGCTAAAAACACACCGTTTTTAAATCTTTTCTCCCTTAAACTAACTCACAATTTATATTGTATCATCAGGTACAGAGTGTGGGTTAACAAACTAAATATTTTATAAATACTAGTCTTTAACCTTTTTTTTCCTAAGATTTTATTTATTTATTCATGAGAGACACAGAGAGAGAGACAGAAACATAGGCAGAGGGAGAAGCAGGCTCCCTGAGCAGAGCCCAATGTGGGACTCGATAGTAGGACCCCAGGATCATGCCCTGAGCTGAAGGCAGATGCTCAACTGCTGAGCCACCCAGGTGCCCCCATCTTTAAACTTTTTTGTATGTGAATACAGTTTATCAATAATTTAGTGTATAAATATAATGCTAACCTTTTTCAGCTTTTTCTTAGCAGTATATGCTTCCTGGTTACTAGATTGCTTAATGTCATAGTGTGTTTTATTGTATATGGTTGTAATTTTGGCTAAATAACTGGCCAAAGGATAATTCAGCTTATTTTAGTCCACTAACAACTGCTCACTAGCTTCCTCATAGAATCATCTTCTTAACCCTCTCATTGTGTATTCATGGGAGCACTATGTTTCTAAAAGCCTAACTTTAAAGACTTAGAATTATGTTGTGAGCCCTCCTACTTATTTTCTCAATTAATTTGCATGTTCTTCAATTGTTCTCTTGCAATGCCTTTTGAATCAATTTTCTACTTCCATCTTCCAGTTGTCATTACTTGTAATTAGAAAAATTCCCCAGTTTCTCTTACTACCAGACTGTTTTGATCCAGTTTATACACTGCTGCCACGGTAATTTTCCTACCAATGGAATGAAACCAAGCCAAAAGAAAACTAGACTAAACAATAAAGAAACAAACCAACAAAGCTTTCAACTTAAAAGCCTTCCATTGGCAATCAAATTAAAAATCAGCTTCGTAGATCAATGATCAATATTTTCATTCTCTAGTTCAAATCTTTCCAGTTTTAGGTTATATTTCTCCCTTAGGTTATATGATTTCCATGTATGCCACATGCCAGAAATACCTACAATGGCCTAGATTGTTGGTTATCTACTAAATAGACCTTCTTCTTGCTGAAAGAACCCCAATTTCCTTCAGGAATCACCTTGCACAGTCCCAGGGGATGAATCATGGTGGATTCCTTTTCCTTTTGTCAGAGGTTAGTCTGAGGTGGTTATGTGACTTAGCTCTGGCCAATTAAATATAAAGGAATTCTGCTGTGGAACATTTTGGGAAAGATGTTTCTCCCTGTAAAAGAGAGACATAAAAGCAACAGTTCCCCCACTCCCTTCCTTTTTGCTTTGTTGTGGAGCAAGAAACTGATGGCTGACATTACACCAGTCAGCCATCTTGTGATCATGAGACAAGAAAAGAAGCAAAAGTCTATAAGCTAAGGAAATTAGAATAAGAAGGATGGGAAAAATTGGATACAAAAATATCCTAGCACTGTTAATATATTGCTATTAGTAGTATAGAATCTGCTATACTATCAAAAAAAAATGAATCTGCTGTACTGGAATCTTTTGCCTATAGACTTTTAAATATACTAGCAGATAAAACTATTTCCTTAATATGCACAACACTTGCTTTTTTCATTCAATAATTCAAAGCCTGCAATGTACCATGTCTTTACATATATGGGTTCATTTTCTTAGAACTTGTACTTTTCCCTCTGACCCTCATTATTCTAGCCATCCTTCAATTTCAGCTTATGTGCTTTCTCCTTTATAAAGTCTATTCTGCTTCCTTCATATAAATGCTGACTCCCTTCTTTTAGAGTAAAATTTCATTCTACTATTTCCTTCTTTCAGCTTACTCTATGCTACTGAATCTCAATAGCTAAATGGAGAACTTATTTCCTACTGCATAGCATCCTCAGATAATAATTTTCATAAAATAGATACTTACTAAATACATTTTATTCTGAGTCATCAATAATGTTTCAGGAAGTCCTATCAGTCTGTGAAAGATCTAATCTTCAATTACATTTCACTTCTCAATCTGACTACTAGGTAGACATGTGGCAAGAGCAGGGTTTCAGAATCTGTTGGTACCAATCTTTTTTTTTTTTTTTTTAAGATTTTACTTATTCATGAGAGACACAGAAAGAGAGGCAGAGACATAAGCAGAGGGAGAAGCAGGTTCCTTGTGGGACTCCATCCCAGGACTCCAGGATCATGCTCTGAGCTAAAGGCAGGCACTCAACCGCTGAGCCACCCAGGTGTCCCTGGTCAAAATCTTTTCATTTCTAAAAGATTAAATCCTTTAATACTTGTTACAAGATAATAAGTTCCTTTAAGCTAGCATTGTTATCTTTCCTTAGAGTAAAAGGACAATAATTCGTAAGATAGGTGAATAATTTTAATTTAATTTATTTTAATTTAATCTTTAATTCTTAGTAATTCCTTAAGATAGGTGAACCTTACTACAAAATGTGTACAGATGTACTATCCATGCCCTCTTCCATGAATATGCATGTGTGTGTGAAACTTAAATGAATATGTATGTTTTATGTGCCTATCTCAAAAGGACTTGTCTACAATATATTTTCCCTAATCAAAGTCATTTTTTTTGCAAAAGAAGTTCCATAGCAGCACAATCACAGCTTAAACTTACTATGCCTTCCTCATACCTTTGAGCATAGATATAAAAAAACAGACGTGCTACTTAGAAAGATACTTGTTTATCTACATGGATTTCTTTTATTTCTAAAAACCAAACAACAGCATCCAAACATAAGAAGTCCTAGAATGAATCAAAATAAATATGTGTAATAACAAGTGTTATCAGCAGGTATTTTTAATAAACTATTACATCATTAGATTAATCAAAACTAAGCATGCTGAGGAATTTGAGTCTTAGAAAATACTTGGGCTAAGTGTACAGCTAGAACAATAGGCGGCTGAGATATGCATCTGACCATAATCTTAAAATATTTTTAAATATTTTGTTTGCTAAAAAAATATATCCTTAAGAGTGCAGATGAGATTTATACTCAGATATGTTGAATTAATGTATACTCAGATAATGTTAATTAATATGACTGAATTTTCCAAAAGTGTGTTGTTAGGACAACCTAATAGCTTAGTAGGTCCATATGACTTCTGAGGTTACATGCCGTGTCTGAGTGTATCTGCTGCACCTGCCCCAATATATTAATGGTTCTTGTTATATGACTGATCTTCTATGGGTGTGGGCTTTCTGATTAAGCCATTCCATGTGCAAGGGTTCATTATGCAGGTTATAATTCCATTCTTAAAATAAAATAAAAGGAAGGAAGGGAGATATGCTCCATATTCAAGTCAATAGACTCTGTATCTCAGTTCCAGGCAAGTTTCACTAACTGTCCAGCCACTGGGAAGGAGTAAACAGGTGATTAGCATGGAAAGTGCCAACACAGGAATCCAGTGGTAACCATATGGTAGCACTGCTCTAACTCACCATCACAGGAGGATGAAGAGCGTGTTTCTTGCCACAGAGGGCAAATGTGACTTGCTGACTTGACAGCAGAGATAAAGGCATTCACTTTTGTTCAAGTTTTGACTGTTTTAGCATTTTTAGGAAAAGGAGAGGGAAGAAAATCATTTGAAATACTTGGTAGTGGTAATGGAATGTGACATCAATGAGAACAGATCAATAGGAAGGCCGGCAGGAGTAGATTGAGCTTCTGACAATATTCTGTGGTGAAGATTCCTAGGCAAGGGATGGAATGTTTATATTTTCACACCAAGTTACAGAGTCTGCCTCATACCAGATTAAACATCTATTGGGTCTCATTAACTCTTTAGTAACAAAAATTGGCCAATCAAAATATCTTTATTTGATGTAAAGGAAAGGGTAATCATTTCTTTTCTGATTTTTTAATATAATTCTCCAAGAGCTCCTGATTTCAAGAAGATAAATTCCTAAGGTATTTGTTACCTCATCTTGAGAAGTATCACTTCTAAATAAATCCTAATAAGATTACAGCAAGGATCTAGCCTTTCTGGAAAACAGGTGAAGTAAGCAAGAGAAACAGCTTTAAAATGTATGGGTTTATAAGTTTGAAATAGTACCAGAAGCTTTTTTGCAAAAAGGGGAGAATTTCAATTTTAACATCAATCGGTAATGATGTAACTTCTCGTGTTTAGAAAATAATTCGTTGGTGATGCATTGATGAATTTACATAGAGAGTTTATGCTTATTTCTTTTATTTATTTTTAATATAAGAGTTTAAGGCTTACTTGGAATATAGTGCTGAAAACTTGAGCCAGGATTTCAGATGAAAGGTGTTATCTTTGAAGGAATAATCAAAATCACTTGAGTGTTTTAATGTTTTAATCATTCAGTGGTTAGCCTTAGGAAAAAAGCCCTTAACTTATATTTCTCAAGAGAATGTTTATGTATATGTGTGTTTGCATGTGTATAAATAATATTCTATGAATATTCATAGGTATTATAAAATATTCAGTCACACATAATGTATCTCCCATTTCTGTGGTTTCAGTACCACAGCTTTATGATGAATTGACTGTCCTTTCAAGTTGACCTCTATATAATCATTAGTTACAAAGATTTTAAAAGGTTTTCTTTTGTGAAAAAAGTCTTTACAGATTATTTTTTTGTTTTTAGTTCAGAAATGTTGTGGGAGAAAATTTAGAATTTATATTTAAAAATATAATCTGTATCACTTTTACTCAAACTAAATGGAAAAGGGAAATATGGAAGAATATTAAAGATTTAGAAGAGAAGATTCAAAACAGCATGAAATGATTAATACTCCGAGTTGATTGTGTTTATTAACATGCACTTTATAAAAATAATAACATTTTATAGTAGTTTTAGGTTGGTATTACTATAATATTTTTGTTTGCATAATTCAGTGAATAGCCTCTGGTATCAAAATGTGTGAATTTGTCTTGATGATTTCTTTTATTTTTAGATTCTCTTAATGTCCAACTTTGAATCACTGTCTTCTCTCCTCATCCACCCTGTTGGATGTGTTGATTGTAGTATCTCTCTACTAGAGATATTGAGATATTGAGTAGGTGGTTGGGTGTATGAATATGAAATTTGGAATAAAAGTTTCAGCTGGAACTACATATATTTCAGAATCATCCACAAAAAGATTATTTTTGAAGCCATAAGACTATATGGAATCACTAAGGAACTGAGTGATGATAGAGGACCAAAACCTGGGTCCTGCAGGATTATAAAATCAGAGATATGGGAGAAGAGGAGGAACATGCACAAGAGACTGAGAAGACATAACAGCAAGAAAGGGCATAAAGGACATGGTGTCCTGAAAGTTCAGATGTAGAGAACAATCCAACTTTGTGAGAGCTGCTGACAGATCAGTAATGTGACTAAGACTAAGGATTAATCATTTTGTGTCATAGAAGTCACTTGTAACCTTGACAAAAACCAGATTTGGTGAATAGTTGGAGCAAAATCAAGAACAGAATAGGCCTGAGGTAGAATTGGTCAGGAGGAATGGGAAAAGGAAATATAAACAATACTTTTGAAGAGTTTTGCTTCAAAGTGTATGAAGTAAACAGCATAATAAATACTGGAGAACTAGTGGGATTCTGAAAAGGTATTGTAAGATGATAGAGATATCAGTATAATTTTATATCGGTGAAGAGAGAAGGAGAGGGAGAGAGAAGGGAGGGAGAAGGGGAAGGTGAGGGTAGGAGGAGAAAGAGAAGATGGATTATGGTATAATACAGAAAAGTAAAAAAAAAACAAAACAAAAAAAAACCTGCCACAGTGATATCCTTAGGAAAGTGAGTAAGGGGGCAGCCCAAGTGGTGCATCGGTTTAGTGCCGCCTGCAGCCCAGGGCATGATCTGGAGACCCTGGATCAAGTCCCACGTCAGGCTCTCTGCATGTCTGCATGGAGCCTGCTTCTCCCTCTGCCTGTGTCTCTGCCTCTCTCTCTCTCTCTCTCTCTCCATCTCTATGAATAAATAAATAAAATCTTAAAAAAAAAAAAAAAAAGGAAAGTGAGTAAGGGTAGGCTCCAGAGAATGAATGGAGGAATGGGGTTTGGGAGATGAATGGTTACTTTATATCTGTGGTGCCAGGTGGGGAGACAGATTATGTGAGTACAGATAGGTGATGGGGGAGATAGGTGGGTATAGATGGTGTTGGAAGTCTATGGAGGTTCTCTTCTGATGCTTAAATTTTGTCAAAGAAGTATGAAGGGCTGTCATTGGGTCAGAGTGAATTTTGGGGTGAGACTCTTGGAGATTGGAAGACAAAAAAAAAAGGTGTGACAGAGACATCTGGGGAGAGAAAGAACAAATAGACTAGTGAAGTAGAAAGTGATCAGTTGATTAAGGACATATTGTAAATGCACACTGGAGATCCACAGTCATGATATTCAAATCAGAATAGATCTATTCTTCTTTAAAAAACAAACAACCCCCCCCCCAAAAAAAACCCAAAGCCTCCTTCCCCAAATAATATATAGTTTAACTGTATGTATTTTCTCAGCATCATCCTGTAACTATCTGAAATGCAGAACTATGCAGAGTTGTTTTGAATTCTTTTGTTTCTTATAATGTAGGTTTTTATTGTGGACTGATTTCACTACATCCAATTATAATCCATGCAAAATATTTCAGTTGTTAGATATAAAGTATTCACATCCATCTTTTTTAAAGTAATCTCTTCACCCAGCATGGGACTCAAACTCATGACCCTGAGATCAAGAGTTCCATGCTCTACTGACCAGGCCAGCCAGGTGCACATTAACATCCTTTTTATATTTGATCTTTGTTTTTTGAAGCATACAGTCATTTTCCATATTTCTAAATACCGCTATTTTGAGTACTGGCTTCGTGTATATCAAATGCTGGATCTTAATTATCTTGGGAATAACTACAACACAATGATAAAATAAACATTTTTGTACTTAGATTTAATAATAGTTTTCTAAATAGTAATGATGCATATACAATATCCCTTTTGATTTTTGGAAATAATAATGTGATAAAAAGACATTTGATAGCTTTTCACATTTATTTTTCATATTCCTCTAAGTTGGGCTATATTTTTTAAAACTCAGCTTACAGAGAAGGAAAGTGAAGAATTAGGCAATTAAATAATTCATCCAACTTCACTTATTCACTCACTGTTGAAGTTGTAAAACACATTTGAGCTCAATAGATAAACTCAAAAGCCTCAGCTATTCATGAATGCAACATACCTGCTTGTGCTCAAACTAAAGATTACAAATAGTTTGTTATTTGCATTTTAATTTAATTCTGTTTGTGTAATACTAATTAAAAGGCTTTGTGTAAATTTTATGTCAGTCCCTGTAGTAGATGGATTATGATATATAAGACTCTTTTAAGCCTCATTGCACTATAATATGGGAATAATCTCCATTTTTATAAGAAACAAAACAATTTATTTGTCCAAAGTCACATTCCTGTTAAGTGGAATAGCTGGGAGTCAAATGCAGTCAGACTCCAGACCCCGCAATGTTAGTTGAGAGTTCAAATATTTCAACAAATATCCAGGTTGTAACAAATATATTTTTTCCAGGTATAGCATCTGAAATTTTATAGTCTCTATAGATAATTTACATAACTTAGTCATAATAACTTTAGAGCAATCAAATTGGTCAACTGTCAGTTTCTTAAATTCAAAAGAATTTTTTTTGGTGGTTTTGTGCAAAATTCTTAAATTAAAATGTCTAATTTGTACAAAAGCACCAGAACATTCCCTGTTTTCTCCATTAGTTTTATCCCAGTGAACATTGTACTATTCCTAACAATTTGATGAAGGTGATGAAGTGAATTAGTCCTCCAGATTGTGAAGGCTTGTAGAGTTATGCCCTTTTGGAAGCATTTTTTGTCCCAGGAATGTCAAAGCTGGCAACTTTTTGATGCAGTTTGTTTCCCCATCTGTCCCATACATTTAGAAGAATTGTGAAGTGAAGAATGGATTTCATACTATGCAAGTAGGCCTTTCCCTTTTGGTGTTGCCAATCTGATTTCTCTAGGGAGAAGTCTCCTGTGTGTTGGGCTTCTCTGACTGTCCAGGTGGAATTGTTAAATTTTTTGACAAATCTTAAGGAAGCTTGAAAGTGACAGATAAATAAGTGATGTCTAAATACTGGTGTTTTTGTTATTAGTTAGGGTAGACTAGGCTATGCTCTGGTGACAAATACACTTAGTGGCTTGATAGACAAAGTGCGTTGCAGGTACCACAACAAGGCAACTTTCTTTCAGACTGCACCTTGGAGATCTGGAATGACAGAACACAAAACTGCCAGGCCTTGTGAGTGCCAGAGGTTTAGACAGAAGCTTTTCATGCCTTAGCCTAGAAGTGATATAGGCTACTTCTCCTCACAATCCCCTGGGAGGTCACAAGGTCCCATCTAATATATGAAAGGAGGAAACAGAGTAACAGAGGGTAACTGGCTATGGTGAGCACCAGTAATATCTACTGCAGCTGAAAACGTTCTTTATTCAAAAAACGTATCTTTCAGTTTTCTAGACTTTTTTTGATGATGCAGATTATACAATCTGATATATCACCCAGATGAGTAATGTAGCTTTGGGTTGTTTAGTAATTTACTTTGACAGAGAAATCAAATCTACCAGTTTTTGGGAATTAATTTATCCAAATGTTTGCCTTTTATGTTTGGAAAGATTGTTAATGTAATATTATAATCTGAAAAATTAATGTTGCATAATTTCTCCTGTTCTTGTACTATGATTTTTAACATTAAAGCTCTTCTGTGGATTTATATTCCACAGAGAACGTATAAATCCAGGAATGTATAAATTAAGTATAATCGTTGTGAGCCTATAAGAATTAGAGAATAAGAAATATTATATAATTTCCAGTTTTCAGTACTCTTTTAACTTAATGTTTAGGGTTGTGTTATGGGTTGCATAGTGTCCTTCTCAAAATTGATTTACTGAAGTCTTATTCCCCAATACCTCAGAATATGATCTTATTTGGAAATACAATCACTGCAGATGTAATTAGTTAAGAAGAAATCATACTGGAATAGGATGGGCTCCCAATTCAATATGACTGGTTTCCTTATAAGAAGTTTTGACACAGGGATAAGTACAGAGTAAAGATGATGTGAAGATACAGGGGGATACTATCCACAAGCCAAGGGATTACTGAGGTCACTACTCTCAGAAGGAATCAATTCAGCCAACAGCTCAGTCTTAGACTTCGAGGCTCCAGAGCTATGAAACAATAAATTTCTGTTGTTTAAAGCCATCCAATTTGTGGTACTTTGTTATTGTAGCCCTAGAAAACATACGCAGGTTGTCACACATTTCAATCTTACATATATCTTAAACTCCATTAGAAATTATTACTATTAAAAATGGTGAATATTGATATACATTTCCAGTACCGTATGAGGAAATTTTGTGGTTCAAGGCATAATCTGAAATATCCTACCTCAGCTACATAATTTGCCCAGATAATATTAAATTATAAAACTCTTTTTTTTTTCAATTTTTATTTATTTATGATAGTCACAGAGAGAGAGAGAGAGGCAGAGACATAGGCCGAGGGAGAAACAGGCTCCATGCACCGGGAGCCCGATGTGGGATTCGATCCCGGGTCTCCAGGATCACGCCCTGGGCCAAAGGCAGGCGCCAAACCGCTGCGCCACCCAGGGATCCCAAATTATAAAACTCTTAAGCAAGTTATATGACTAAATTAATAAAAATGTATTTTTTTAATAGTGGGAATTTCTTATCTCCAACTGTCTAGGGTATTATGTTTTGCAAACTAACCTGTATATCTGTGCTCCCGAAGTTTGTATGTGGGCAAGATATACACATCTTTCCACTCTTTGTTGCATCGGTGGTCAGCAAAGATTAATTGCTCATCCTCAAACTAGCCGAAGATATAAATGCCTTTTGTTGGCAGTGGAAGGTTTTGTAATGTCAATGGATCTTCCAGTGGATTTAGTTTATGTAAACTAAATTTAGATATATCTCTAGCCTTTGGATAATCAGGAGGCAGAAGAACATGTGGTACAATAAATACATATCTCTTTTTGGCTATGCTGATACCTTAACTCTTTAAAATTTAGTGTCTATGTGCATTTCATATAGCAACACTTTTTGAGGCTTTATGCAGTGATTCCTGTTTTTTTCAAATGATTTTTTTTGTGTGTATGTAGATTGTTGAAGCTCTAGATAAATAATACATGAGGTCCTTCAGCCATGCTTCTAATAAGAGCACTGAAGATTTGTTTCCAGAGCTAAAACTGTTGATAATGTGGCTCTAAACCTGAACTTTAAACACAAATAAAATTTCTCTTTTCAGTTTGCTCCTTCCTCCTCTCTTCCCTTTTCTCCCATTTATATTGTAGCAATGAACACTTGATGTCATAAAATATCCCCTTAGGAGCAATTGAATATGTGTCTAACTGGGAAGAGAATGTGTAGACTCTAAATCAGGTTTATTTTACCCAGGAGGTACTACTGTAATGTTTGTGAGGCCAGAGTACACAAAGCAGACATCAAACTTGGGAGCAGACTTTTCATCGTTACCTTTGTGATTGCCAATTTGAATTTTCCTTTTGTTTTCATGTGAGGCTTTAATTTTCTCATTTTTATGTCCTCAAATGGAATCCTACAAATATAAAATTTCTCTTTATAAAATGAATAATTGTAAAAAGAAAAATCCTAATGACATTCATTGTCCCTGACAAGTAGAATTTGATTATCTGGGATCCCTGAGTGGCGCAGCGGTTTGGCGCCTGCCTTTGGCCCAGGGTGCGATCCTGGAGACCCAGAATCGAATCCCACGTCGAGCCCCCGGTGCATGGAGCCTGCTTCCCCCTCTGCCTGTGTCTCTGTCTCTCTCTTTCTCTGTGTGACTATCATAAATAAATTAAAAATTAAAAAAAAAAAAGAATTTGATCATCTCCCTCACCTGCCAACCCTAGCTTAATGTCTCCAGTGCTATGTTGTTAAATTGTTATATATTCATTTTGACCTTATGAGTGAGTATCAACTGTATCTTATTTAACATAGACATTGTTTTTCATCTACCAGAATGGAAATCATTCTTTAATGTCACTTGAATTTGCTTGAGCTGTGATATAAAATTTCTAGTGTATATGTTGAATAACATTGCATCTCCTCTCTTAGTTCAAAGACTTGCAAAAAGCATTTACATGAAGATTATAATTTAATTCTGGGCCAGCTGCTGTCCTGGTCTATATAACATGATTTACCTGTGGTTCATTGTTTTCAAGCTTTAAGATAAGATTCATTTCTGTCTTCCATTATGTAAAGTTACTCAATGTTATGATTATAAAAATTAATATATTATAGAAACTATCATAATTCTCTTGTTTTTTATAAGAATAGACTGAATCTCAAAGAACTGTTCATGGTAGTCTGTTATAAGTAATAGAGTGACCTTGAACTCTGATCTACCTTTTGATACACATCACCATATCACTCTGCTTCAAAACTCTACTAGTGAGATATGATGGCTGTACTGCTTCAATTCACTGTTTTCAGTTCACCTAACAACTTGGATGAAATATCTGTTGACCATAGTAGTTGGGTTTTGAAAATTTTTCAACTGTAATGAAAAATTGGCTCTTTTAACTTTAGCCAATTTCCCTATTAGTATCTCTTCTGAGTCATTTATAAGATGGTTCCGTTGCCCTTGGGATTATTCTTGGAAGGAACATTCTCTAATTAATATTCAGTTCTCTAGTTCTGTCACACAAGATCCAGCACATATGTATATCAGCACATAATAGGCACTCAGTAAATATTATTTCCTTCTCTGCTTTCTCTTCAATAATTTAAAATATTCTTATTTATATTTTTTGCCTCTCTTTTACCCTTTGCTTTAAGATTCTGATTCCTAATATTGTGAAGACAAAGATTACAATTCTTATCTGCCTATCCTTCTTCCTAGGTCTTCTTGAATATATATATATATATTTTTTTTTTTTCTGACCCTTGCTTCTCTGTATTCTTAACATCTCTCTTATGCAGAAAATATGTCAGTTTTTAGTTCAAGCGTCTTTTTTTTCTCTCAATTTTTATTCTTTGAAAACATTTTATTTTGGTAAATGATTATCAAATCTACTAACCTAATCCTAAGCCTCAGTTCTATATTTTTCCAACTCTTTGCTCGACTAATTCTTATTATCTTGAAATCACATCAAATTCTCTAGCTTAAACATTTCCTTCATAACTGTCCTTACTTTCAAGTAACTGTCCTTACTTCTATTTTTAATATATCTATTCCTTATCAGATTCAACATTTATTTTCCAGACTCAGCCCCCACCAACTAGAGTTGACTGATTTGTCTATTTCTCTTATTCATTTCTTTTTCTTTTTCACTGCTGCCATTATTTCAATCCCCAAGCTTTAAATAGCCACTTGAACTGTTCTTGCCTTCAGTCTCCTTCCCTATTTGAATTTTTCTGAAATACTGCTGGTATTTCTAACCCAAAACTTCAAGCATGTACTTTCTTTAGTCAAATATACTTAATGGGTTTTCATTGTCACACTGTAAAATACAAATTCTTTAGATTTTCAGGGAAGATTTCTTGCAATCTATCCTTAAAATTCGTTAGTAACCTCATCTTCTACTACCTATCTTTACAGATTCCTCAAGCTGATCAAAATCTCATGATCCGAACTTTGAGAATCTGATTCTCTGTATATAAGGAGAGTTAAAATACATATCTATTTATCATCATAAGATATTCCTTTTATATATTCATTAAGATTTGATGTTTAGAAAATTCAAACTGCTGTGGAGCCTAGTGTAAATGATAGATGGCAATACATTTGGTTGTATTATATTTTTTCTTGATAACACTGAAGTTATTTGCTAATGTACTAAGTGTCTGAAAACTTGTTCTACACATTTCTATGATCTTTGTGATCAAACTAGAATCCCCCTTGGGTAATTATGGCAATGTTAAAAATTTATGAATAATTTTAATTCAACAAGAAACTTATTTTAATTGCTAAAATAACTTATTTAAATTGCTAAAATTGTTTTGAAGGTACCTGAAAAGCCTTGTAAACTAATATGGTCTATAAAATCATAATCATGGTGATAAAAAAGCAGCCTTATATAGAACATACAAATTCTTATGTAACTTACAGCACTGAATTGCATTTTTCCCTTGTTAAAAAAAACTACTAGGATAAATATGACAGTTGAGAAAACTGAGTTTAAGTAATTTATTTGAAATTATACAAGTAATTTTTTATAAGTAATATTAAAGTCAGGATGTGATTCTCAGAACTAGGTGCTTAAACAGTCTCAACCCCAGACATACAATGCTTGAAAGCATTCCACAGAAGGAACACATGGACTCTCACATCAGACAACTGAATTCAAAGCCCACACATGATATTTACTAACTGTATGTCTTTGGGCAAATTACTTAATATCTTCAAGCCTCAGCTTTCTAATCTACAAATGAGAAATATGATAATGACTCTGTAGCATTGACTTTTTGTGAGGATGAGTGGAATAACAGAAATTAAATATCCAGTACCATGTCTAACTTATAGAAAGTACTCAATAAATAACTTATCATTAGTAAGAATGGTAATAATAGCCAACAATAAAAATATTTTTGTTTGCCCTCTTTCCTTAGTTGGAGAAAATTTTTTAAAAGTCAGGTGAGAAAGCAAGGAGGATAACATATTTAATTTGAAGGTTCTATAGCCATTTCTTTTTAATGTTTTCATCCTTCAGATTTCTGGAGTGGAAAAGAGAAACTTTGGTCTGATATTCCCATGCATATAAGCATCATGAGATTCTGGGTGTCTATAATCTTGGTTGAAAGGTGTACATTTTGAGAAAAAAGAATTATGTAGGCCCCCAAAACCTACTCTTCTGCAACTTTTCACTTATTCCCAGTTGGTCTCCCATCAATATAACAACTCACAGCTCAAGTACATGGATCCAATTTCCCCTTTGATATGTTCACAGCATCTTCTGTGAGGCCTCGGACACCAATGATACCCAAGACATCTATCACCTGTGGAGAGTTTTAGATGGACCCAGGATATACACAGGAACTGGAACAAGAATATGTGTAAACTCTATTCAGAACCTGTGCTAAGGGCAGCCCAGGTAGCTTGGCGGTTTAGCGCTGCCTTCAGTCCAGGGCGTGATCCTGGAGACCCAGGATCAAGTCCCACGTCAGGCTCCCTGCATGGAGCCTGCTTCTACCTCTGCCTGTGTCTCTGCTTCTGTGTGTGTGTGTGTGTGTCTCATGAATAAATAAACAAAATCTTAAAAAAAAAGAGAACCTGTGCTAAGTCATTACATCTCTTTGAATCTATATAATAATCCTATTAGGTAGGTGTACATTGCAATCCATATTTAATGAAAGAGGAAACTGAAACAAAGAAAGATGAAATAACTTGCTCAAAGTCATAACCTGAAGTAGTTAAATTGGACATGTCTAACTATAAAGCTTCTTCTTCTTCTTTTTTTTTTTTTTTTTTAAAGTTTGCTATTATTCAGCTAAATAAGGCACAGCTTTGGATGGTTTGCTTGGGTTCTCCAATATGTCTGGCTTTACTCAATCTGAAAAAATTATTAGAAATACATAAATCTTACATAGAGACTAGGAGAAAGGTGAAGCTAAACTATCATAAACAACAAAGGTGTAGTTTATTATCATGTTGGCTCTATTTGACAGAAAAACATATGAGCTATTACTGGGCAAGCATTGTTAGCAGTTTCTGATCCTGGATAACAAAAAGGAAGATACCTCAACAAAGTTTAGTTGGTCCCAGATTTCTACTGACAAAGGTTAAGTCAAGGATATAAGGATTTTTCTCCTTCATTTTGGTTGATGAACCCACCCAAGGAGTTCGTTGAGGAGTTTTAAGAAATTTATACCAGAATTATGATATTAGACCAACCATCTAATTAGCCTGAATTTAAAAAAATAACCAGATTCTGCTCACACTTTGAGCACATCTTAGGAAATAGATGCTATAGGAAGGGTTTTACCTAATACTTAATTCTAACAAAAATAATATTAGCAAGAGGATTTATATTCGTGAAGAAATAATGAAATTCCTCAAATAATTTAAACTTCTTAAATTCTAAAGACAGTCTCAGCATCAAATGTATTAGCTAAAAAACCAGCAAGATAAAATTATAATGTAATTTACACAGTAACTGCAATAGATATAAAGCTGTTCTTTAAACAGCAGTGGCAAGAAAATTTTGGTTACTCTTTTTGCAAAAAAGTCCTTCAGGTCTCCACATCTATTGTTAGTACACCTTCCAAACCATACTACAAACAATCAAAATAATTTTTCTAATAACTAACATTTGACCTGAACTCTCGATTGGTATTCCAATGCATGTAGACAAGTTAACCTGGCATTCGAGATTCTGCATAGCGTCTTAGTAATCCATTTCTTCAGGTTTCCTCCTCCCTAAGCAAGCACCAGCCAGCATGTTTGAGTCTTTAAAAATTTTATATATATTCACATTTCTGCACCCTCATTCATGTTTTTACTTCCTTAGGGATTTCTTTAAATGATCTCTGTATATCTAAACACTATTATTTACTCAAGGACTAGACCACATCCTATCTTTAAAATTTTTTTTTAATGCTCACACAAATTTTTCTTTTCCCCTTCAGAATTGGTGAACTTCATTTTTTATATTACTTAATGTTTATCAGTCTTCTGCTCCTTTGTATCTTATAATATATTCAATTCTTCTCTGTTTATACTGCCAGTTCAAGAGGATGGTGACTATTAATGGTTAATTATAACTACTTTAAAAACAATAAATGATAGAATAATTTATTTCAGTCTTTGAACAAGGATTTTTGAGGAGTTTTTAATTTTGATGCAATCTGAATAACTTTTTAAAATAAATCATAGTTTTGATGCCTTAGCTAAGAAATTTATACCTCACCAAAGCCACAAAACTTCCTCCAGTGTTTTCTTCAAGAAGTTTAGATTTTACTTTTATGTTTTATGATCTGTTTTAAGGTAATTTTTGTATTAAGATTGAAGCTCATTTTTTGCATTGTGAATATCTAGTTGTTTCAATGTAATTTTGTTGGTAAGACTATCCTTTCTTCACAAATTGCTTTGCATTTTTTTCAAAATCAGCTTCCCATAAAAGTGTGAATCTATTCTTGGACTCTATATTCCATTTATTTATTTATTTATTTATTTATTTATTTTTTGTGTAACCTACAGCTTTATTGACACTTTTCAGTAAGCTCTTAATACTCATATTTTCATGGGTTCAGTCCTTGTAATGAATTTGAGTTGTAGATAATCAAATTTCCACAGAGAAATGTGTAGCCAAATCAAATCAAGTATATCATATCTTCCATACATGGGCTCAAGTAGGTCTATATTCCATTTAATTAATCTATTTGTCTGCCTTGTTGAACATCACACTACCTAAGGTGCAGTGGCTTAAATAATACTGAAATCATCTACTTTTAGTCCTTCAATTATGTTCTTCCTTTTCAAAGTTGTTTTGATTCATCTTTTGTATTTCCATATGGATTTTGGAAAGTTTGGCAATTTATATTAAAAAACAAACTGAGATTTTCATTGAGATTATATCAAATATATAGATCAATTTGGGGAGAACTGACATTTTAATAATATTGAGTCTTCTGAGCCATGAGCCTAGTATATTTATTTATTTATTTATGACCTGAGTAATTTCTCTCAGCAATGTTTTGTAATTTTATCTGCACAAATCTTTCATTACTTTTGTCAAATCATCTCTACCTTCATATTTTTGATGCTATTGTAAGTGGTTTTAGTTATTCATTTTAGTTAGTGATTGCTTATTGCTATTATAGAATTACAATTGATTTTTGCCTATTGTCTCTTGCCTCATTTCATAAACCTTAATAAACTCACTTATTAATTCTGGTAGTACATTTTTTATAAACATTTCATTTATTTATTCAGAAGACACACACACACACACACACACACACACACAGAAGAGAGAGAGAGGCAGTGAACAGGCAGAGGGAGAGGCAGGCTCCATGCAGGAGCCTGATGTGGGACTCGATCCCAGGTCTCCAGGATCACACCCTGGGCTGAAGGTGGCGCGAAACCACTGAACCACCCAGGCTGCCCCTGGTAGTACTTTTGTATATTGCTTTGTATATTCTACATACACATTCGTTTCGTGTATGAATAGTGACAGTTGTGCTTCTGCCTTTCCAAACTGGGTGAATTTTATTTCTTTTTCTTGCTTTCTTTCACCGCTAGACCCATTTTTTTTAATTTATTTTTTATTGGTGTTCAATTTGCCAACATATAGAATAACACCCAGTGCTCATCCTATCAAGTGCCCCCCTCAGTGCCTGTCACCCAGTCACCCCCACCCCCCACCCACCTCCCTTTCTACCACCCCTTGTTCGTTTCCCAGAGTTAGGAGTCTCTCATGTTCTGTCTCCCTCTCTGATATTTCCCACTCATTTTCTCTCCTTTCCCCTTTATTCCCTTTCACTATTTTTTATATTCCCCAAATGAATGAGACCATATAATGTTTGTCCTTCTCCGATTGACTTATTTCACTCAGCATCCACTGGAAGAAAGACAGTTTCTTCAATAAATGGTTCTGGGAAAAATGGACATCCACATGCAGAAGAATGAAAGTAGACCATTCTCTTTCACCATACACAAAGATAAACTCAAAATGGATGAAAGATCTAAATGTGAGACAAGATTCCATCAAAATCCTAGAGGAGAACACAGCCAACACCCTTTTTGAACTTGGCCACAGTAACTTCTTACAAGATACATCCATGAAGGCAAGAGAAACAAAAGCAAAAATGAACCTTTGGGACTTCATCAAGATAAGAAGCTTTTGCACAGCTAGCCCCATTAATACAACATTAAATAGGAGAGAGTTGATATCCCTGTCTTGTTCTTGAACTTAGGCAGAATGCATTCAGTGTATTACTTTTAAGTGCTATGTTAGCTATAAAGTTTCTTTCTAAGTGTCCTTTTTAGGTTAAAAAATTTTATTTGGGGCAGCCCCGGTGGCACAGCGGTTTAGCGTCTGCCTTTGGCCCAGGGCGTGATCCTGGAGACCCTGGATTGAGTCCCACATTCGGCTCCCTGCATGGAGCCTGCTTCTCCCTCTGCCTGTGTCTCTGCCTCTCTCTCTCTCTCTGTGTGTCTCTATGAATAAATAAATAAAAACTAAAAAAAAATTTTTCTTTGTATTCCCACTTTGCTGTAACTTTTTATCTAGAATAGATACCAGATTTTGTTAAATACTTTTTCTGTACTTATTGAGATGATTATATCATGGATTTGTTTGTTTTAGTTTGTTAATATGGTAAGTTACATTGATTGATTTTTAAATCTTAAATCAACTCTGCATTCCTAAGATAAACCCCATCTAATCATGAATTATTAGGTTTTTATTTGATTCACTAAGATTTCATTTAGAAATTTGGCATCTATATTCATGAGAAATATTGGCCTGTGGTTTCTGATTTGGGTATCAGAGTAATCCTGGCCTCAAAGAAGAATTAGGAAGTATTACTTCCTCTTCAATTTTCTGAAAGAGTTTTTGTAGGATTGATATTAGTTTTTTTTCTAACTTTTAAAAAATAAAATGTACCAGGGAAATCATGTACTATTGGAGTTTCTTTGTGTGAAAAATTGTTGTTGTTGTTAAACTCAGTTTCAGATACTCCAAGAGACATAATTCAGGTTATCTATTCTTCTTGAGTTAGCTTGAATGAGCAAAGTAAAGTAGCTTGTGTCTTTCAAGGAATTTGTCCATTTTATTTGTCATTATAGTTATTAGCATAAAGTTGTTCATAATCTCTTACTGTCCGTTAATATATGTAGAACTTGGGATGCCTGGGTGGCTCAGTGGTTGAGTGTCTGCCTTTGGCTCAAGAGATCCAGGATCAAGTTCTGCATCAGGCTCCCTGCGGGAAACCTGCTTCTCCCTCTGCCTTTGTGTCTGTCTCTTATGAATAAATAAATAAATCTTAAAAAAAAAATATATATATATATATATATGTAGAACTTATACTGATGTCACCTTTCTCATTCCTGTTTCTATCTTCTCTCTTTTTTCCTGATAGCTTAGGGGTGTATTAATTTCACTGTATTTCTCAAAGAACTAAATTTCAGCTTTTATTTAGTTTCTTTATTGTTTTAATTTTTATAAAAAATTATGTTAATTTCTCCCTGGTTCTGGATGGCAATTTTTGTCTCTCATATTTTAAAAATGTTGCTTTGCTGACTTCTTACTTCTGTTGTTTACAGGACATTTGCTTTCATCCACATCTTTATCTTTCTGCATATGCCTCTATTCTCTCACTGAATTTAAGATTTTCTGCTTCTCATTGGTCTTGAGAATTTAATTATGATGTGCTCTGGTATAGCTTCCTGCATATTTCTTGTACTTTGAGCTTCTTGGATTTGTGTACTTACAGATTTTTTTCAAATAAAAAAATGTCCATTAGTTTTCTTTATTTCCTCCCTCCTTCCCTCTCCTTCCATAGTGCAAACTATACACATACCAAGCCATTTAAATTTTTCCCACATTTCATTAATGCTGTCTTCATCTCTGTGTTTCATCTTGGATAGTTCTATAGCTATACTATTAAGGTCATTTATCTTTTCTTCTGCAATATCCAATATCCACTTGGGAATTAATCCTAACAATATATATTTTATCTCATCTATTGTAGTTTTCATCTCTAGAAGTTTACTCTTTTATATCTTTCATATCTCTATTTATTTATTTTATATTTTATATATATTTATATTATATAAATATATTTATAATGCATGCTTAATATTCTTCTCTGCTATTTAACATCTGTGTCAGTTCTGGGTTTATTTTGATTGATCAGCTCTCATTCTGGGACATGTTTTACTGCTCTGTTGCTCCCTAGTATTTCTTTATTGGATGTGATTGTGAATTTTACTCTGTTTGGTACTGAATATTTTTGTATTACCACAAGTGTTGCTGAGCTTTGTTTTAGAATGAAGGTAAATTACATAAAAAGTTGATTTTTCATTTTGTTTTTAATATTTGCTAGACAAGACTAGAACAGTTATTCGTCTATGGCTAATTAGTCCCCACTACTGAGGCAAGACCATTTTGTGTATTCTACTTTGTGACTCATGAATATTGAAATTTTCCAATCTGGTTAGTGAGAAGAGTTATGGTTCCTTCCTCTGTATGAGTGCTGAGCAATGTTATTTCTATCTGTTTTGGGATTTTTCACCCCTGGCTTGGGTAGCTTCCTCACACAGATTTGTTGATCACTACTCAACTGGATACTCAAGATGGACACTCTTCAAAACTAAATCTCTCTCTCTTCCTCTCTGATACCTCTTCCTGGGAACCCTAGCTGCCTTGTTCTTCCAAGAATTTCAGCTCTGTTTTGTCATCTAAAGTAGACTGCCAGCCTTTATCTAGATTCCTTCCTGCATTGCCTTGTGACCTAAAAAGTCTCCCAAATTAACATGTGGGGCAAATGTAGGTCTCACTTGCTTGTTTCCCCTTTATAAGAGATCAGTGTTTTTCCTTGCCTGATGTGTAGTGTCTTATAAACACTACATATTCTCATATGCTTTGTCCATTTTTGTTTGTTTCAGACAACAGAGTAAATTTAGATTCTTTTTACTTCATTTTGGCCAGAATTGGGAATCCAAAATAACTTTTAGTCTAAATATCCCTTAAGATAATGTAATACATATTGTTATCATTTTGTCTGAAATTTGTTCACACCTAAAAAATACCAGAGCTCTTGCTTGTTATAGGAATGATGGTAAACAATATTTTTCCTAGAAACTTTGAAAATAATTGCGGTCTCATACCCATGGCCTAAAAGAAATCAGAGTGGAGCAAATGAGAATCAGCAACAGCCTAATGATGCAAATCTTAATATATTTAGTCTGTCTCTTCTTTTTGTCTGGTTTTCATGCTAATCTGCATTTGTGTGAGATTCCAAATCTACTCAGGATAGAGAGGTTCTTGTATTCCTTTTAATTCTTGATATGGATGGGATCTAAGGTAGGGAAATATAGTACAGATTAATTGAAATGATAAATAATATGAGTTAAATAGACTGAGGCAATAATCAATTTTTGAGGATTATTTGTGAGCTTGTATTAAAATAAGTTTATACTACAGAATGTTTCAGTTATTAATAAGATTAACATAAGACTAACATATCCCAGTACTCTAGGAATATCAATTCTTTTACTTTGTCTTGGTAGAAGTGCAAGGTGATGTGGCTGACATTTGAGAGCAAAAGGCCTTGAAAAGGACAGTAATGGGGCTACAGTAAAGAAACACTGTGGATATGAGGAAGAAACCAAAATGGTAACACATTCTGAACCTAAATTCATCTCTTTCTAAAGTAAGAGCCCTTGTGCTGTGGCCAAAAAGAAATATGGTTGGAGGTATAGTGAAGCATTGATATTAATATCTAATTTTGTAGAGTGTGTTTTGCCATATGGTCTCTGTTCTGATAATCTGTACTTGTTCTCCTCTGAGAAACACTCATTGTGTTTATTACTATTTAAATTTTGCCTTTGTCCAGTTCATTACTTATGTCTGAGCTGTCCTGGTTACATTTGCCTGTTTAAGTAAAAAGGTTGAATTTGGGATATGAAAATTTCAGCCTCAGAATTTTTCAGAACCACAGGTAAGTGCCACCCTTTCAGGGATGAGGGAGAGAAAGGGGAATGAGTCCACTGAAATGTCAACCCAGGCTTTGGACTGTGTAAGGGTAGCCTGCCCTAAGTTCTGCTTTCCAAGTTTGTCCCTCCTACTGAATCTGTGTTTTGAATTATTTTTCCCCTCAATGTGTTAGTTCTTTTTTCCAAGTTGAACCTTATTTTATTTTCCTTGCTAGGGCCCATTTTATTATTCCAACATTTCCCATTTTAGTATCATCTGCAGAATTCATTTAGGCCCTGTTTACTTCCTTGCTGAGGTCTCTGAGGCATAGAGTGGGACCAGCCCTGGGTCAGGCCATGCATTTCCCTCTCTTCCATGCAGCCCTCATCATCCACACTGGCCCACATAAAGGACAATTTAATATACTATAAGATTTCCCTATGGAAAGTGATTTCTTAGGCTTCCCTATAACATGAAACTGAAGTGGAAAATGGGAAGAATAATAACAACAATATGTTTGCCTTTGCAGCTTGGGGATAGAACAATCAATAAACATTTATTAATCATCATTCAAAACATGTCCAGACCTTGGCTAAGTAGTATGGGTGATATAAAAGGGCGGCAAACTTTAGCTCCTTATTTGAAAGGTATATAATCTAATTTAGAAAAGAAAGCATACACACATACAAATGTATGAATGCATTTCGGGGACAATGAGAAGACACCATGCATGGATACACTGATAAGAGATGCAAAATGGAATTGCCCGGAGAGTGGGAAATATCTTCATGGATCATAAAAGGAAAGATTTGATAGGGTGGAAAAGCTTATTAGCCAAGTATTTATCCATAAATTCATAATGTCCTAGTCCAGGTATTTATCGAGCATCTACTGTATGATTGGAATCTCTGGAGGAGAGAGTAACAGACATAGCCTATGCCACCACAAGGCTTTCATCTATCAAGAAACAATCACAATATAGTGTGATAGGAGCTACCAGACTTTTCATTCTGGGATGCTTTTCCTGATATTAATAGCCAGGAAGGCAAGATATGATCTGCATGGGTTGTTAAATTCATAACTAACTTATTGACTCATTTATTTACTTACTCATCTTGAGTGTTTACTCTGTGTAAAAAATTAGACTAGACATTATGCATACATGAAGAAGACTGGACTTGGACCCTGATGTCAAGATTTCAGTCTAATATAGGCAAATATACTGAAAATACATAGTGCAAAGTAGGAAATAACTGTTCCATTTTTATTCGGCTTACATTTCAGTAGGCAACATAAACCTAAGAAAACAATTCAAAAATATTTGTGTTATATGTGAAGATTTTAGTTTGGAGGAATAGCCATATTGGGAACTTGGTGGAATCTGGTGTTTTACCTTGTGGGGAGGAGTATGCAAAAAGCAACCAATCATGGCCATCTCTCCATTTGAAATGTTTGAATAGCATGGTTAGTAATCAGAAAAGTATGTCAGAAGCAACAGTAACTGGAGTAACATTCAGGACTTACTCTATGCCAAGACCTTATTTAATAGTTTTAAACTGCTGAATCTCATTTAATCTTCCCCACAATCCTATAAGATAGCTGTGATTATTTTTCATAATTCACATAAAGTACTGAGCCTTAGAAACTAATAAGGCCCTTCCTAGCTAGTGAGGCTGAGCATGAACTCAAACTTAGGCATGTCTAAGTCAAAGATCAAAATTGAAGAAATAGTCATTGTCATGGGACCAAAGAGGTCTGGCTTTGCACAGTGGCCAAAGGCAATGGTACTTAACCTCAGGTGCACATTAGAAACACCCAGGAAGCTTAAAAATACCATTTTTCTAATTCAAAATAATTAGAATCTCTAGGGGTAGATTTCAGGCAACAGAATTTCTAAAAGCTCCTGGGGTGATCCAAACAGCCGTCAGGCTTGAGAACAAATGTCTTGAGATCTTCCCCAGAGCAGAGGAGAAAAACAAGTATCTTAACAACAAATAATAACAAATATATTAATTATATATAATCTCCATGGTTATGCTCAGAATTTATATGTACATCTATAAGTAAATTCTGAGAGCTGCAATCTACCCCAGGATATATCAAATTCCCTACTACTGTGAATTATTCTACAACAGGCAAAACTCTTCAGAGAGATTATGACTTTCCACCAAGTGCCCCAAGAAATCAAAATGAGGGACACCTGGGTGGCTCAGTGGTTGAGCACCTACCCTGGGCCCGGGACATGATCCCACTTCCCGGGATCAAGTCCCACATTGGGCTCCCTGCATGGAACCTGCTTCTCCCTCTGCCTATGTCTCTGCCTCTCTCTCTGTGTCTTTCATGAATAAGTAAATAAAATCTTAAAAAAAAATCAAAATGTCCATCGCCTTGCCCTATGGGTGGGACAGAATTTTTTATATCAGGACTCCGTAGTTTATCTGCAAATTATTGAAAATACTCTCTATTAAGTAGAATGACCACTTCATTCAGAATATGGGGGGTCTGGAAGACCTAACATCAGGTGAGGTTCCTTTAAATGACTACTGAGCTCCATACTACAGGCATCTCATGATTTGGCCTTGCTTTTCCTTGGTACACACCTCAAAAACACATATTATATAAGCTCAAGAAAAAAGCTCAAACACTTATATAAGGGATCATGTATGAAAAAAAAATCTGTCCTGAACATTATTAATGATCCATGGACAAAATAATATTTTCCTACATACAATAGCTCTCTTAATTTATAATTTTAAAACAAATCTTGATCTCTTCATTTGACTGGTAAATTGAAAGAGTTATAGCTATACATATCCAGGAATATACTAGAAGCGAGGAAGCAGGTGGGAATATTTCTACATTGGGATATCAAATATTAAAGTTTCAACAATTCCCTATGTGAAAATTTTGCTTGGTAGATCAAAAATTAAAATATCATTCCTTGATAAAGGTAAAAGATAAGGGATAATTACTGGTAAATATATCAAATTTATCAAATACAAAATATAAAATGTCTTTTAAAATTCAGTGTCAGGGGCGCTTGGGTGGCTCAGTCAGTTAAACATCCAACTTGTGATTTCAGCTCAGGTCATGATCTTAGCACTATTAAATCGCACCCTGTATCAGGCTCCACACTGAGTGGTGGCTGCTTGAGACTCTCTCTGTCCCTCCTGCTTCCCAGCTTTATGTGTGTGCTCTCTCTCTCAAACAAGCAAATCTTAAAAAAAAGATAAAAAATAAAAAATAAAATTTAATTTCAGGCTTTAAATAATACCTTTCTCTTAAGAGAGCCCTACATTCACAGAGTCTACACATTTTCCTAAATGCTACAAATAAATCTTACTTTTTAAAGATGTCAATTAATTCATTCCAGTGAATTACGGGTTTTTAGATCTCAAGCCAATACTTTCACTTGACAATTGAAATTGGTTCCTGGAGTATTATTATTTTAGGCCAGCTAAATCTAATGACCTTTCTGCTCTCCAAGTTTCAAGCCACAGATTTCAGGAACAGAGACCAATGAAACGCGTATCCTACATTCCAGCAGGCAAAAGTCGGGAGGAGCTTTTCCTGTGGCTAGTAAAGAGCATGTTTCTTAATAAGAAAATGACTGTTTGAGCACTGTAAGACATCAAGCCATTTCCTGGCCTGTGTTTTACATGTGGCTTTCTTTTATTATCTGATACACTGACTTTGTACCCTTGATACTTCTGGGCTCCATCTCTATCTGCATTAGAAATCTGCACTTAAACCTCTTTCCAGTGAATTCAGTTCCTTGCTTCCCATTTCTGACCAAAAGCTGAAAGAAAATAGAGGACATAGGAGATGAGAGCGCGAATCAAAAAGGAAATTTAAGAGTTCTTGGTTGTTTACTCTTGACCTCTTTTCCAGGCAATATTTCCTCTGCCTGTCTCTTAAATTCTTGGAGTATGGCAAGAATCTGCTTCAGGTCTTTTCCTTCCAGTCTTCCTATAGTTCTGGATGGTTTTGCACATTCCTATGGCTTCAGTAACCACCTATTCATATCTGATGGATCACTATACCCAGATTTCTATTGCAGATCTTTCTTCCCTTTTTATCTTTTTAATTTCAGCTTTATGGCTGAATAATTGACATAGAAAATTGTAAAGTATTTAAGGTGTACATCAAATAATTTGATATATGTATATATTGTGAAAGAATTCCTCCCATCTAGTTAACATGTTACCTTACATATTTATCTTTCTCTTTTTCTGATAAGCATGTTTAAGTTCTACTCTTTTAGAAAATTTCAGTTATACAATACAGTGTTATCACCTACAGTCACCATGTTATTCATTAGATCCTAAGACCTTATTCATCTTATACCTGAAAGTTTGTATCCTTTTACCAATCTCTTCCTATTTCCTCCCAGCTCTCAGCCTTCCCCAACCATTTTTCTACTCTGTTTCTATGAGTTCGACTTCTTTTTTTTTTTTTTTTTTTTTTAGACTCAACATATAAGTGAATTGTGGAGTATTTATCTTTCTCTATCTGGCTTGTTTCACTTAGTATAGTTTTTCAAGACCTGTCTGTGTTGTCACAAATGACAGAATTTCTTACTTTCTCATGGCCGAATGATATTTTATTATATATATACATCACATTTTCCTTATCCATTCATCTGTCAATGGACACTTACATGGTTTCCATATCTTGGCTATAGAGAATAATACTTCAATGAACATGGAAGTGTAGATATCTCTTTGGTATCCTGTCTTAATTTCCATTGGATGTATACCTAAAAGTGGGATTGCTGGATCATATGGTAGTCCTATTTTTAATTTTTTGAGGAACCTTCATACTATCTTCCAAGTGGCTACACCAATTTATATTCTAACCAACAGTGCACAAGGTTTGCCCTTTTTCCATATCCTTGCCAACACTTATTTCTTGTCTTTTTGGTAATAGCCATTATAACAGGTGTGAGGTGATATATCACTATAGTTTTGCATTTTCCTAATGATTAGTGATGTTGAGTGCCTTTTCATGTACCTGTTGGCCATTGTATGTCTTCTTTGGAAAGGTGTCTGTCCAGTTCCTCTGTCCATTTTTATATTGGATTGTTTTGTTTTTTTCCTATTAAGTGGATGAGTTCTCTATATGTTTTGGAAAATAACTTCTTATCAGATACAAGATTTGCAAATATTTTCTCTATAGGTTAAGCCTTAGATCTCTGTAGTTTCTTCATTGATATCTCTACTGTTTTGCAGCTGCCTGAAACTGAAAATGTTCAAAAGCAAATCAACTTATGTTTATTTGTTTAATGTCTCCTATTTCCTTGGAACTACCATTGACTCAATTTTCTAAGAAAACACCTTGAGCATCATCTGTGATTTCTTTTTCTGCCTCACTCCCCATGAGCAATGAGTAACAAAGTTTTGTGTATTCATCTTTAAAACATATTTCTTGAGGCTGTGCTTGTCTTCATCCTTAAGGTCATCATGCTCATGGGAGGTACCAACATTCACATGTGGACTGTTGTAGACCCCTACATGGTCTCCTTGGATCCAATCATAGTCCTTCACATCCATTCTCCACACAGAGCAAGTTCTGATACTGCCTTTAGGAGGAAAAATTTTCAATGACTTCTCATTGTTTTCAGGATAAAGATCAAATTCATTGATACGCCTTAAAAAGCGTGGACCCTGCTGAACTATATAGTCTTTCTTTTTTTCACACCTGCTTTGCCCCCATATGCCCTATGCACCAGCACAATTCTGTTCTTTCAAGTCCTAGTACCTGCCAATTCTTATTTATCCTTGTTTCATCTGGTCTTTTCTTTGGTCTGGAATACGTTTTCCTCCTTATTCTGAATAATTCCTCTCCAAACCTCAGATCTACTTGAGGCTGCATCTCTTTTATTAACTGCCTCCTGCCTCAGCTCTTGCTATACCAGGGTAAGTGGTGTAGCTCTACTATGTATATTCATGACATTCTGTACACCCCTTATCATAGCACTTAACAGTTTCACTAGTTCTATTAATCACTTGCCTTCAGTAATAGCTTACCATAAATACTGCCACCTACGTGACATCCTACATGATTATTCCAGGTGTCTACTAAATCTAAACCAAATGAACAAATAAGTGGAGCTCACTAACTATGCAAACTGGAAATTACAGTGATGGCCCACCTTATCCCATGGAAATCTCTTCTGAAGATAAATGGTATGAAACAGACAAAAAAGACTCAGAAAATATTATATGAAAAATAAATAAATAGTAAATAAAATAAAAAGTAAACAAATGTGGACTTCAGCTAAACAGAATGAGAAAATTTTATCTATTTCAGATGAATAGCATTAATTATAACTGAAATAATTCTGAATGATCCTAAATTTTAAAGCCTATAAAGCTCTTTGCATCTGAGAAAATCCTAACTAGATTATTTCTACATGGGCATGCAAACATGTATATGAGCAGATATGCATTATCTGTTTTATGTGTATTAGTGATATTCTGAGTGATATAAAATAAGAAAATTATAAATAGTATTAGTGATTTGGAAATTTCAACCCATAAATCTACAGTTACACCGAGAAAAGCACTAAAATTGGGATTTTACTTTCTTTTCAAATAATTTTTATTTTTCAAGTTCCAGTGCTTTTCTTGCAAAATTCATTTAGTATCCATTGATTCTTGCATTCCTGAAAAATCTTTCCAGAGACATGGTTTCCAGATTCTACTCTAACCTCATCCTTTGCAAATTTTACTAGATATTTTTTTTTAATATTTGGATGTTTCTGTATTTCTAACCTTTTCTCCACATAGGAGAATGAATAGAAGAGTGAATTGTACTTGGAGAAGGTCGTTGAGGTTATCTTCCAGCAATTCCATCTCCAGTTACATGGTTTTCTAGCCTTAACTTGAACACTTTCAGGAACTTGGCACTCTATTTCTAAGAGAATTCTTTTTAGAGTTAAAAGGTTTTATTCTTATTACTCTGCATTATTAACATCTATCTGCTAGTCTTAGATATTTTCTTCTATGGCAAAACTGGTTGTCCATGAGACAATACTTCTAATTTTTAAAATTAATTCAAACAGTTAAAAATGGACCTTTAATGTTTGTTGCTACATTTTTTCTAATTTATGCCATTTTTCCTAAATATTCAATTAATATAATTAACATACACTATTAGAATTTTGTACCTCTCATCTATGTTTCCCCACATAAGGCTCCCTTAATGTCAGTATAATATTGCTTTATTATTTAGATGATATTCCCTACCCAGTGTTCTGTATTCTAGACTAAAAGTTTTTAATTCTCAAATGAGTCCCATTACTCAGGTTTTGGATTCTGCTCTATTCTGGCTGTTCTCAGGAAACTCCCTTGTTTGCCAATGTCTTTCCCAAAGTAAACTTTCTAGAATCAGATATGATGTTGTAAAGCCGGAATCATAATAATAGAAAACAGTTCTGTAATTCTCCTGAATTTGATACCATGCATAGAATGAGAAAGTCACAGGCCTACGCAATTGTGTGACTTCCTCCACATTTCTTAGCTATTGGACTATAATGCTGGGACCAAAATCTATCACACAGTGATTTAGCTTAAAGTCTAACTTTCATGCCAAATATTGGGTTCTAATTTCAAAGGCAGGTTCAAAACTGCTATTAATTCGGGGCTCTCTAATTTGTAGCTAGCCTCTTAATCCAAGTGAGAATTTAGCAATTGCACTTATTATTCTAGTTGGTTGACCTAGCTGAGATAATTTTGTTGTTTAAAAGAGTACATTATACCTTTTAGCCGAGTGTGATTAAAATGTAAAACAGGAGCAAATCTTGTGGCAGGCCAGTGATGAACATTCTCTTATCTACAGGACACTATTAATCATTAATGCAATGCAGTTATACTCTGGCATATATTCACCCAATAACTCTATAAATCTAACCTATTTACAAAATTCTACTAAGGTATTATAACTGTCAAAATGCCTTGCCTAAATAAATTCCATTATATATGATTTATTACCCTAATCAAACAGTGGAGGGATTTGGTTTACTATGATTTGTTTTAGTGAAAATTTTTCCTTATTAAAGGACTCTCTTCCAGTCTTTTTTTGACATCACAGCCCTTTCTCTCTCATTGCTCATCTTCTTGTTTAAGAAATATCTATAAATCTGTTTGTAGTGTTCCTATTATTTTTCACAGTCTCAGTTTGTTCTGAGCTTTATTCTCATAGACACTATTTTTAGAGTTGGATGCCACTCTTGTATGTTTATTTCTCCTTTGGTGATTTTTCATCCATTTGTGGCACATATCTTTGAAAGGATTGCCTTTGATAAACTGCTGCATTTTTAGTGTCTACATTTATTTATGCTATTCTGAAAGCAAATATCAGGGCTCTGGATTAGGGATAGAGTATTATTTCTTGTAGCAATAACATTAATTCTCTGTGTCCTATTCTTCCCCCTTTGAGTGATGCAGTCAGAACCAGATGGACCATATATGTGCAAAGGAATCTTTTACCCTACAGGATGGGAAACCCAAAATTATGAATGTGGGAGTTTACAAGGCTATACAGTATTCTCTTCCTGAAAAAAGGGAGAGAAATTGCTCCCTAATGGTAGTTCTTATTGCTATCTTTGGTCCACCTTACAAAATAGGCATGGAGGGTTGGAGGATGCAAATAGTTGACCTTTTAGTGGTCATTTTAGGTCATTAAATTGTGAAAAATCCCATCTAGAACTGATGGAGAAGACACTGCATTTCCTATACACAATAGGACTTTGTAGTGAACACAGCAAATGGATTGGATTTTGAATTGTTTTCTTGGGGATAGGGTATAGAGTAATATTTTGTAGTGAGAGAGATAGATTGTAGAAACGTGGCTGCCTACCAAAAAACATGTTTCCTCTTCCATATTATGAAGTTGTCATGGGAAGCAAAAGACAAAATTTCCCACACTTTCTTGCATCTAGCTGACCAGTTCCATCTACAAGATGAGTGGATAAGCCTTGGATTGCTTCCATGTCTGGGCTATTAAATGTCCCTGACTTTCTCCTTCACCCTCCACCACCTAATTTTCTCCATTTCAGCTAGCTAGAATGGAGACATTTTCCAGAGTGATCTTAGAAGCCATATATTAAAGATAGCAGGGCCTCCTTCAATTTAACTCTGAAAGATGGCATGAAAGAGGGCTATTCGGCTGACAAACCCTATGTGTTATAAAAGCAAGAACTAAGTTTCTGTTTGTTGGAGTGATTCTACATGTATGAAGTTTCTGTTGTGTTGGAGTGATTATACATGCATGAGGCTATGTTACTTCCTCAGATGACATTCCTACTCATATATTACCTATCTTAAGGCCTGGGCACATAAAAGGTGATCACTGATTATTTTTTGAATGAGCTAATCAATATATAAATATATTGAGTTTTTACTTTCAATACATTTTCTTCCCTAAAATTTTACTCATTAAAGTCTATTCACAATTTGGATGTATTCTTACTCAGCCAAACATTTTTTATTTGTTATGTATACTCAGTGAGGTTTCTGTTTTTCTCTCAACTCCGAATACAATAAATCTATTGTGAACTTTTTCTAATTTTATTGCCTCTGGACAGTTTCTCAGAACTGTTACACACACACATAAATACACATAAGCACACACACGCACACACACACACATCATAGAGAAGTAGAATTCCTGGAATTAGCAGGAAAAAAAGAAACCTGGAATTACCAGTTCATTCTTTTATCCTCTGAAGAAAATTAATGTAGTCTTAAGCCACTGATGATGTGATGGTCTTTCTTTTTAATATGATAAACATTGAAGGTTGTTGACATTTTGACTAAGAATTTATTTGGTTCTTTACAAAAATATCTTAGGTCTTTTCTCATTTCATTCTTTTGGCTCAAGCTAACGATGAATTGGCCACAGGTATTGGAAAAGGGTTTTCCTTTTTGTCCCTAGTTCTGTGTTTGGTTCAGTGCATTTCTAGAGTCTAACTCCTTCACCATATGGGCTCAGAACCCTCCTAAGAACTAAGAATATAGGAAATGAACAATACAATGTATTATTACATAAAGTACGGACACATTTTAACTTGGAAACTTGTGAGATTTATTTTTCATTAAAGCAAAAAGACTCCTTTCAACAGATCTTCTAGTTCAAGCCACATACAAATTATCATGTCCTTATCATCAGAGTTTAAATGATCAAAGTTGACCATGAGGCCACATTCTTGTAATTCATGTTTTCAAAAGAAGCAAATCTCAAGTCTTTGAAATTTCGGAGTATCTGAAATAATGGTAAAGTTTGAGATGAGAAGGTGGAGTGTGTAACTGTAAATTAAAGCCCTTTATGGGATGTAGAAGATTCTTATTGTACAGCAGAAGCGTCATGGAACAGATTCATTCATTAAATTATTTGTGTCTATATGTGATTTGTTTAAAAGTTTTTACTGAATATGAAACTTTCATTTTAGTGCAACCCAAAGAAAGCTCAAAAAATAAGGATTTCTAAAAACTATTTCATGGAAACAAAAATCATTCTTGTATATTAAAATAGATATCTTCCAATAAAAATGGTCATTTTCTCAGTAGGCTTACAAAGCTAGTCAAGTCATAGATTCACATGAGAATTTGCTAAATACGAATATCCCAAATTTCAGCTATTGAGCATTTTTAGTAAAGTTCTGGGCAACATTTAACATCCAGTAAATGACCAATTCTCCCAGTTTGCTTAGGACTGGTCATGATGGTCTTAACATTCTCCTCAGCTTGACTAAACTGCAGATAGATTTTTCTCTGATTCTAGGCCCAGACCTTCTTTCTTAGAGCAGCAACTTTAGAAAACTTTCCATTGTAATTTTTCTCTGCCTCTTTGAGATGATACATCTTCTAACAGCCACTTGATAGTTTCACAATCCAGGAAAAGCTTTCTGAGGGACCCGAGAGTTGTCTCTTTGATAAGTAACCACCAGGAAAGATAACACTATCTCTTATTTTTTGTGTGGATGTAACCTAACTTCAATAAATAACAACTAACAAACATAGATGGCCTAATCTCATTGACCAGTTTTTTTTCCTAATGTCCCCCAATACTTTCCCACTAGCTTAGTCCAGAGCTTAAAAACCCTTCAGTAAAGATTAATTCATTCTCTCTCCCCTATTGCAACAGTATTGAATAAGGTCTTCCTACTTTAACTCCATCTGGTACATTTTTCCTTTGATAGGACTTTCCCAGTATTAAAAATCCAAGTCTCTGGAACCTTCTCACTCCCTGTGACAGTTAGGCATGCTTCTTAGCATAACCCTTTAGTGAATTTATTTGAAAGTTCTGAAGACTGCCATTCTTTCAGAAGAGCAGGAGTTGTCAAAGACCTCCCCCGTGAGGGTCTGCACACTGTTATTCTGCTGGATATTATTTTAGGTGTACAATCAATATTTGTAAAATAAATAGAGATCATTCAACAAGAATATAGACACACTAAAGTCATTGCAGCTTTTGCCTTTATTGTTAGATCCATGCAAATACAGGATGACCCTGTTCATTTACTCATTCATTCATTAATTTATTCACCTATACATTCAACAAATAGTTACTGAAAGCCTCCTATTTGTCAGCCTAACAGACTTTGTCCCTGACATTTAGTAGTTTACAAACTAGAAGAAGAAATAGCACTGATTCAAAAAACAACAAAAGCAATAATCCTCTCTCTCTCTCTCTTTTTCTCTGCATCTATGTCTCTGTCATTCTCTCTCACACACATAATTTAAAACGTGGAAAGTCCTCTGGATAAATTTAGAAAGTGATATGAGAGAATGTAAGGAGGTATTGACCATAATTTCCTATTTTCACGCTTTACAATCTTATAAAAGTTCTAAAACTCTTAAGAAGACTTGAGATTTGCTTTTTAAAATAATTGTTCAAGTATTGTCCTGGATGTCATGAGGTAGTCCAATATATTTCTGTCAATATACCAAATTGTTAAGAAGGAAAAAACATGTGTATCTACTGCGGCTTTTACACTAGCTACCATAAAAATAATTTGGCATATGTTGGAAACCATATTTGGTATCCTGAATTTCAAAGATTTATTTATAATATTAAATAATGAATTTTAAATTCATGTTTTAGAATATGAAGATGAGTCCTTTGGGAGGGGTTATCTTGTGGGCTAACAGACCTCACATGGCCAAACAGATGGAATTTTGCTACAGACATCAGTTTTTCCTATCATTCTGGGAAAGAAAAAGTGATTACTATTCCAAGTAATACAGGAGAAAGAATGATATGGCCATGTCTGACTAAGATTTGTGGTTGGGAAAACAGGCCACTTCTATGTCTTTCTTTTGACAGTAGAATGATAGTTCAGTTTGAGTGTGTGTGTGTGTGTGTGTGTGTGTGTGTGTGTGTGTGTATTTCACCTATGGAGTGCTATCTTTAAATGAGTAGATAGATCTAGAGCTACTATGTGCTTCCTATCACTATTAGATTAGAATTTAAGATGCTGACAAATGACTGAAAAAAAAAAAAAGTTTTCCAGCAATGTTTTCCAGTTCTTCTATCTTGGTGTTGGTTAATCTAGCATGTTTTATTCAACCTTGCAGAGGTTCTTTGTGGGGTCACCAGATAGGATTCAATTAAAAATTTATGACATACTTTAGCAGAGGGATCAGCTAACAGGATGTATGGTTCACAATCAGCAAAATTACTATATGCCTGAACATCTGTTTGTCAAGTGCAAGCCTAGGATATGGATGTGAAATTATTGTTTGCATTGGCTGGATTACTTTAATTGCAAATAACAGAAGACTCAACACAAACTGTTATAATTAACAACTACAAATGGATGTATTGACTACTTTAAGTTAGCAGTCCAGATAAAAGATGCTTATGTGATTTGGCACAGTGTATAAGTCACTGCCATCTCATTTTTTTTCTCTTTCTTTGCTCCACCTTCCAAGGCACTAGTGTTCTTTTTTCATTTCTACATGGTGGTCCCTTGATCTTCTTTTATGATGACTGCAGTCCCACACCTCATATTATCTGTTCAATTTATGCAGTGGAAGAAAAATTCTACTTCCCTGTGGTCTTCCTGGCTTGAACTAGCTTATAGGTCATTCTTAAATACCAAACCATGGTGATGAGATCATTTGACTAGATTAAGTCTGTCAGGCCCACATCAACAACATTGCCATTATACTGTGGGGGAAGTAAACTCCCTCTCCAAGGAAAATCACTAGTTTTGATAGAAGACAGAGGAAACAGACCTTTTGCATTCTAACCCTTGGAAGCAACCACTAACAATCCCTGTATAATTTACACAAAAACTGATTAGTGTTCAAATAGACTCTTTCCACATAGCTCATGGACACCAAAATGATATACTTTTCATATTCTTTCTTTTGCCCACTCACTCACTGCTTTCCAGAAAGAACTCTAGGATTATTCTCTGGGTTTTGTGTACTCCTTCCCTCTAATATGCTACTTCTCTTATCCACCCAAGGTTCTCCAATCTCCCTGAACTAGTCATTGACATACATTGAACACCTATTCTTTTATTTACTCACATAGTAGCATTTGATGGTCTATCAGTTAAAATCTCAGTGACCCATTATAACTGGACTCCACACCATTATCTAGAAACTACTTTTCTTTCTCTTAAGGATACAGTTTCATAAGCCATAATTATCAATATTTTTCTGGGAAGAGAGGGAATTTATTTTTACCCAGTCCTAGAAAAATATTTCCATTTTATAAAAATAATGATTCCTTAAAATGTTAACAGAGAAAAGTAAAATTAATTTGAGTTTAACTTTCTACCCTTTTATAACATTACTAAGCTATATCTTTGGTAAGAAGAGAAGCAGAGAGAACAGAAGGCTGTGAGTTACAAATTCATACTAATTCTTCTCAATTTTCCTATTTTCAGAGAAATGAACTAAAACAAGATGATAGTGGTAATAGTAAACATGCATATAGCATCTATTATGTGTCAGGCAATGTTCATACATGTAATTATTTAATTCTCATAATAGTTCTATAATGTAGGTAATATTATTATCCATATTTTAAATAGAACTATATTACAGAGTAGCCAAGCAACTTGCCCAAGGAACATAGCTAACAAGTGGCAGAATTGAAAAGGAAATGTAGTCAGTTTGAATTCAGAATCTGTGTTTTTACTTTGAACACTACTATGCAGTGGAAGAAAAACTATGAATGATTAAATTTTCTGAGTTGATGGTAAGCCAAAAAGTGACTTAGATGAAATGATAAAACATATGTTCAGAAAGATGTTTTATTTGTTTTATTCTTTCTATAAGAGATTAGGACTCAGAATGAGCCTATTCAGGGAGAATCTGAGGCTTTTGTTGAGTTTTATAATAATTCTAGGGAAACCAAGTAACTATGTGTCCCACCTGGTATATGAAAATGAAGGTGGGATCATTGAGTTTCAGAATGTGATGGACTTTCAGCCCTTTAGTCCAATCCTCTCTCATTTTTATATCATTTCTGTGAGTCTCCCCTAGGGGTTCTCTTTATTTTGTTGTGATCAAAACTTAAGTCCTGGTTAAGAATCTTGGGAAACAGATAGAAAATAAAGAGAATTGGTCTTTTAATAATTCTTAGAACTCAACTGAAATGTACTCCATAGAAAAAGTAGAAGTAAATTAGCTTACATTATATGCTATTTACTTTTGTTTATCTGCTTAAATGTGTATATATCTAATAACTGTCTGCTACTAAACTTCTGAATAACTTGGATAAATGTTTTGGGCTTAGAAAAAAAAGAATGAATGTACATAGGAAAACATCGAGCATCATGATTTTTATGAAAAACAGCTGATTCTATTAGACATAGGAAATACTTAAGGGATACATAAAATCTGCTATGTGTATTTTTTCAATAATTCAGAAACTAAATTTCATCATATGATAAAATAAGCCTTTTATTTTTTAATGTAATTGTTTAAATGATTTCTGTCTTCTAGTTGTGTGTCTACCTATTTAACAGGCATACATCCTAAAGATTTGAAGTTTCATGTTTATATCTGGAAATAAATCTTTAAGTTGTATGTTGATACTGAAAAACTTGAATTGCATCACTAACATTACCAGATGGTTGGATTTACTCCATACTTAATAACTTCTAAAACCCATGAAGTTAAAAATTCCTGTCATATTTTATATTAATTTTAACTTTGTGTGAGTCTTAGAAATATCCATAGCACCAAATCAACTGAAATTTCTCATTTGTATAATTCAAAGAATATATTTAATTTATTGATGACATTAATACATCCACAAATGTAAAATAACTACCCCTTTGTCCCTTGAATTCACCTGCCACTCCTTAGAAATGTTTCTCTGCTCACAACTATTGTACTATCAGTCAATAAACATTTTTTTATCTGAGGGCTGGAAATAATCTTCAAGGTTTGTTTATATGTTGGCCTCTTCTTACTAGTGCACATATTATTAAATCAGCACTTCATAAAGCAGACCTGAGCCAAAATTTTGATGTAAATGAGGTTGGTCTTTGGTTCTCTTCCTTTATTTTTATTTTGGGCTCTCCTGCTCTAGTGCATAATTCCTACATCCAAGGTTTTGAGGTTACCGAAGTTCTCTCTTGATCACCTTAACTGGTCCTACTCACCACCCCAAAAGCAGTACTGCCTCTCTGTCTTCACCTTGCATCCAGCAGACCCACCAGTGTTTCTCCCATTACCTGGCTGAGATTTTTTGGCCAGATACTCTACTGAATCTCTTTACTTAAATTATTGTCAGGCCAGGTCTACCCCATGTCATCCTTACACAATCGGTTTCTTTTGCTCTCAGATCAACACTTTATCTTTTTTTCTTATTCAGTCGTGTTGTTTGAACCCATCATTGGTCAGAGTACTCTTGAATCTCAATTTTGTCATTTGATATTTTAGATATTTCCTTCACCTTTAAATCGAGAGTTTATAAAACACCTCCTTCATCAGCCATGTTATTTTTTATAGTTGGTGCATCTTTTTATCGCTTCCAGTTCAGTAGCCAGAATTTTGTTTCTTAGAGGCTCATATTTCTCTAAGGCCACCTAACATAGTATTGGGAACTTCTTAAATATAAAACATTGTGCTAGGAATTAAGGAAGAGCAACATAGCACTTTTTTTCTCCTTATAGTCTTTGTGATTTAGGTCATGTTTATAGTTACATTTCAATTTTCAAAAATTACAATGTAAATATAAATTCACATCTGTATTTTTAGAATCTAGATTATGTTTGATATGTCAACTTTTTGTTCAATATTATGAAAGGTAATGTAGCAGGATGGGTTTCTTTGTATATTTATTTCTGGTACTCTTCACTAAAAAGGCTTTCATGTTAGTTATGTATAAAGTAGCAACTATAACTTTTCCTTCTCCAAATTTCTGAGACACTACTTTTATTATAGCCATATGTTCCCTACTATAATTAATTGATTTATTAAGTACCAACAGAATACCTATACTAAATATCAGACCTAATACTTAGGTACTTGACTTAGAAAAATAAATGAGATAACAACCTTACATTGGTAATCCCACCATTTATTATTTATTGTGTGACTTTTCCAATGAGATAAATATATTTTATTTTTCATCCTCTTTTACTTGTGTATTCTTTTGGAACTAAGGAAGCACTGTTTCTAAACTTCATATCACAAAGTATAGTAGAATATTAAAAATATTTTCCACATGTAATTAAGATTGTATGATCATTGTATTTGCTGTGGTTCTCAACTACTGAATACCCATCAAACTCTATTGAGAGGGTTTGTTTGTTTGCTTGACTGTTTGTTTTTAAATTATAGACTCAAGAATTCTACTTCAGATCCACTCACTGGATTGAAGTATCAAGGAGGTTGATGTGCAGCAATAGATGATCTCTTCAAAGATCTGCAGTTAAGTCTTACAAGGATCCAGGGTTGAGAACTGTTGCTTATATGCACTGTGAAAAATTTCAAACTTTATGCATTAATAGACCTTCTTCTCAGTTATTTACTTCTAGAAATGGCTAGATATATTATTAATGCTCTATTTCCTAGATGTTGTCTTTTAGAATATTTGATTTTAGAGTTCTTTTTTAAGATTTTATTTATTTATTCATAGAGACACAGAGAGAGAGGCAGAGACACAGGCAGAGGGAGAAGCAGGCTCCAAGCAGGAAGCCTGACATGGGACTTGATCCCGGAACTCCAGGATCACACCCTGGGTTGAAGGCAGGTGCTAAACCGCTGAGCCACTCACGTTTCCCCTGGGTTTAGAGTTTTAATTGACATGATTCTTCTCTATTCTTAAGATCTCTGATTCTGTGTGAAAGCCTTTTGAGTTACCTTTAAATATTTTAGGAGTCTAATATTACTTTTCTTTATAATGGTTTCTATAGATAATGATTGTCTTCATGAATATTTAACCAAAGAAAAGTAATAAACTAAGATAATTCTTTTCATATGATGATTCATATGGGATCTTTTTTGGGGGGTAAATAGTATGTCTATTAAAAGGAATTAGACATTATTTTATTTTATTTTATTTTATTTTAAAGATTTTATTTATTTATTCATGAGAGACACAGAGAGAGAAGCAGTGATACAGGCAGAGGGAGAAGCAGGCTCCCTGCAGGGAGCCTGATGCGGGAATGATCCTGGGACCTTGGAATCTAGACCTGAGCCAAAGGCAGAGCTCAACCACTGAGCCATCCAGGCATCCCAGGAAACAGTGTTTCCAAAATGATACCAGGGCCCTGGCATAGAGTTCTTTCTTCTTTTTAAGATTTTATTTATTTATTCTCTTTATTTACCTCTCTTAGAGAGAGGTAGAGACATAGGCAGAGGGAGAAACAGGCCCCATGCAGAGGGCCCGATGTGGCACTCAATCCCAGGACTCCAGGATCATACCTTGTGCCGAGGGCAGGCGCTAAACTGCTGAGCCACCCAGGGATCCCCAAATTAGACATAATTTTAAAAGTATCTGTTAAACTCTTTCCAAGTGTCTAGAATCTCCTAAATAATAAAATGTGTTCTTTTTTATTGTGATTATATATAGCATATGTGCTTAGAATGTAAATTACAAATTTCAAATATTTCATTGTGTATCTGGTAGAGTATTCTGGACCACACAGAAGATACTGGTGATAATAAATTATTTCTTTTTCTTAAATTCAGTTTCATATTTATTATTAGATTTGAAATATAAGGGTTTTAGAATAATGCCTTATCCACAGTGTAGATGCTGACCTGAAGAGTGGAATTTGAAACTTGGTTATGTTAATTCATTACATGAATTGAATGCTCAAAGCTTTGTCTTTATTGATAGTAAGTAATAATAATAATAATAATAATATCAATCTCGCTGTTATTTTTAGGAGCTTCAATGAAATCATATAAGTTAAATTATCATGGTTATTGCTTGGCAAATGTCAGGAAACTTTTGAAAAATCTACTTCACTATTTAGTACAGTACTTACCATTATTGCTATTAGTTTGAATGAATAAATTCTCATAATCTTATTAGGAGACCAGGGTAGGTAAATGGTCTATTAATTTTATGAGCAAGGGGGAGAAGGCTCACAAAATATATTTTGTTAATATTTCAGTGTGGGTGACTTGTAACCTTCAAACATTGCACTATTGCACAAAATGACCTTCACAGGTCATTTCATAAATAGTACTTGAAGTGTGGTAGAATTGCGAGGAGTAAAATGGGTAACATTAGTCTGGCACGACATATCCTGTGGAATCAGTGTAACTTTTATTTTCTCATTTAGCTTTCATTGAGTGAAGAATGCAATTTCAACTGAGCACTGAATTGGAGATTCAAAGAACTGGGGTTATATTACCAGCTCCATCACTGACATACAGTGGGCCATTAGGAAAAAATTACTTTTCTGCTCTGAACATCAGAATTCCCTCCTTTAAAATAGAAATAAATTTAGTGGCTTGGAAAATAATGTTGGATTTGGCAAATATAGATACACTCAATATTCTAGAGCATTTGATTTAATGAAATTCATGCTGTGTTCATAATGCAAAGAAACAGCAAGTAAGTATATATATAAATATTGATGATGATGATGCAAGTAAGCACGTATATAATAATGATGATGATGATGATGATGATAAATAAATAAACTGCATAGGAAATTACATCAGTCAATGTAGCCATAGTTTTGAAATATGCTGTGTGGTGTTATGAATAAGAAAGAACAAAATTATCTGTCCCCTTCAAGAGCATGACTAGCTATCCAAATTAACCCTTTCCAGTATGGTCCTAACTGGCATGAGTACTCAAAGAAGCTGACCTCAATGCTTATGTTGGATCTTGGTGTGTGTAGGCAGTGGTATCATTCAATATTTGTATGATTGAATATGTACTGGTGTATGTCAGTATATTTGTAGATGTCCAAACTGGGGATCAAGGAGGTGTATATAAAACAAGACAAAAATGGAGTTAGCTGCAGAAAGAGTAGGATAAAACAAGGCGAGGAGAGGAAAAATTTCCATCAACAATGAAGTGATTCTAAACCAGTGTTTAAACCCATCATGAAATTTGGGGAAGAACTATGGCCAGGAAGACATACAGAAGGTAGAGAATTGGATAACTAGACATAACAGGGAGTAGATTAACTGTTCTCTGACATTTCTGTGGATGTGGTAGAGTGAGAAGGCCATGCATGTGAAGACAAGTCTAATTGCAAACTGGGAGGTGACTTTTTCCAAGTCTTTAACCAAAGGAGAAGGAGATTTTAATCAGGTTCAAGCTGACTCAGTTATGTAAGACTAATCAGGGTAAGGCTGGAATTTGATATCCTGAGCAGAAGGGAGCAAGGCATTGGCCATCTGAGAAGTCAGTGAATAACAAGTATAGTGGCATTTTTGGTGGTTATGTCTTTGAGTTACCTATGCATCCTATATACATGGATTTACATATATTACATTTTACATTTTAACCTACTAGATAGAGCTAAATTTAAAAATATATATTTATTATTAAATAAGTCTAGAGGACTAAATAAACAAAAATAAAATTAATAAAAATCAATAAAACAATAGTAAACAGACAAAAAAAAGTCTGCAAGCCTAGAACTATACTTATGTAGAAGAATGAATTTCTGCCTAGAACTATACTTATGTAGAAGAATGAATTTCTGTTTAAAAATTATTTTAAAAATTAATGCCCCAAGAAAAGATTAATGGATTTAGATATTCCTATTTTTACCAACTAACTTCTGGAAAGATGGCAGCATCTTTGCTTATCCCTGAACCCTTCTCCCTCACAGCCTCTATATATTATGGAATAACATAATAAAAGGAGGTATAAAAACCACCTTAAGTGAAATTCCTCAAGCATCCCCGAGTATTCCAAGGGATAAAGCAGGTACCAAATTTCATTATCCTCGGTACTCAGGGAAATCCAAACAACCAGCTATTCCTAAGTAAAATTGGCTTTCTTTTTTTTTTTTTTTTTTTTTACTTGCAAGTGCCAGTGGAGAATACAATGACCAGTTGTACATTTTGGGTGCCACTACCTTGATTTATGCTAAGGCACCACCAGTTTTACTCATTATTGGTTTTGTCCCATCACTGAAAAAGTAAACATAGTTCTTCCATGAGGTCCAAAAAAATTATGAAATTCAAAAACATTACTCAACACTTTGAATATTTCTTAACACTGAATATTTCAGTGCCACTTGTGCTTGGTGCCAAATATATTCATATAAAACAAGATCTTCCTGACTGCTTCATTGGTGCCCATACCAAATAAATACAAACAAATGAGCAAGTCCAACCATATTTGTAGATTCATTCATGTGTAAGGAAAAGTACAGTTCTACAGATATGATCTCATCTCTAGGCTTGCAAGTAAACTTTATATTGACAAGATGTGGTAACATTGAACATCGGCACCGATGTGAATACTTTCACTGATTTTTTTATCAGAAGGCATTGAACAATGTCAATAGTCCAAAGTTTTATTAAATCCCATCTATTGTGTATTCTTCTCCAGCCAGTTCAATATAACATAATCTGTAATATATTTCAGTGGCTTCTGAGACTCTAGTTTGAAAAGCTATTACAAATAGTTTTAGTTAGAGAGTTCAATCTAACTATGTTTTAAATATTTAAGTATTTTTTTCTAAATGTTTGGTCTCAAAATGAGACCGAAACTTACTACTATAAAATCATGTAAAATATTCTGTTTGAAAAAATATAGTAAAGAAAACCATTAGCACATATAAATATGAGGGAAATAGCATTTTGTCATAGTTTTATTTCTTGGTTATACTTTCACTCAGGATGTTTGGAATAGAGTTTTCTCTTCCGTGGGTCAAATAGCCCTCCAATATGAAAGTTTTATTTTTATTGTTCTCAGCATGTTTAGATATAGGTGGTACATCTATGGGTTGAGTAAATGAATCTTTTTATCTCTTTCTAGTCAATAATCATTCCTTAAATATAAGAAAAATGTATTTTCTTGATTTCAAATTAAACTATTATTACATTCTAAAATAATAAACTTCAGATAATACTTAAAAGTTTAGAACATTTTTCAAGAATTTAAAAATATTATGCAAATTCAGACAATTTCACTTCTTTTTGTATTTCCATGTAGGTACAAGGAAAATTTCAGGATTCCAACATAAGACTTACTGAATGATAATGACTTTACAAGGATTACAAGAAGTATTAACAGTGATAATAATAGAATAGTTTAAGTACTAATTAAAAATTGAGTTAAAAAAATTGAGTTAATATATGAAAATGCACGTTTATACGGTGATATTCAGAATATTATCCATATAAACAAGAATACACAAGCATATATTCCATTAGCAGTAAAAGCAAATGACATCCTACGTGGCCTGTGATTTTTGAAAAAGTTGACTGTATACTTGTACAAGAATAAAAGTAAAAAGGCAAATAAGGTCTTCATATTATTATGGAAGTAGTTTTGGCCTTGAAGAACTCCTGGCATGGCCTTGGAAACTTACAAGTCTCCCTTCACCATATTCTGAGAACTGATGTCTTACTGGAAAAAGGGGAGTGGTCCATGAGTACATTAAGCTGAATTGTAGAACAATACTAACAATTACAATTTTTACATTTTCTCTTTGACTAAAACTTTTCAATTTAAACTACACTCACATTAATAAATTCAAAGGAACATTTTCCAAGGAAACATTGATCCACATATCTATATTTCTAATTACATGTATGTTTCCCTGTGTGTGTTTGGTTTATAAGAATAAGTTTCTGCTGTTTTATATAAAAATTGACTAAATTTAGTCAATAAGATAAATTTAGTTAAGTTTTTTTGCAAAAAAAGAGTAAATAATAAATTTATGAAAGTGGTTTCTCATGTGAAACCCATGTCTGCTATTGATAGGGATTCTAAAACATGTTCTTAGGCAGCATCAAAAAACTCTGCAAGCACTACATGCTAAGACTACTAATCCCACAATTGAAAAAAACATTTCTTCAGGACATATGCCCAAATGTGTCATCAAGATGATAGAGTCAGAATGAAGGAATGGCACTTTTAGAAGCAATGTAATAGTCACTGAATTGTCAAATCATAGATCCTCTAGTCTGGAAGAAACCTTAACAACTATCTACTTCAGTTACCCATCAATGTCTAAATATATTCTATAGCTTCCCTGACAAGTTCAGTCCCTGCTTAAATGCCTCTAAATTAAGGGAGAATGTGCAGTTCTCTGGTTTATTATTTTTATATGGCACTTTTGCTAAAAGCCCTTCCTTCTATAGAACTGATATTGGCCTTTTTATTACCACAAATGCTCTTTCATAATAGTTTGATCCTTGAGACAGAATAAGAAACTAGTTATGCAAGCCTTGAAAGTCATCTAAGTGATCTAACTCCACTCTTTCATAGTAAATGCTTGAATTTAATTATCCTTAAGGTTTCTTTAGTTTGTTCCTGCTCAAAAAATGGACAGTTTCCTCTCCATACACATGCATGTGGGGGCTCACGTGTGCACATGTGTGCACACACACAGGCAAATGAGTACACACCAAGTATGTGATCTTATGTTAACTTCTAATCTTTAAGATCCTAATTTTTTTCTCTAAATTGTTAAAATTATATCTACTTTTTTCATGGCGTTCTTTTGAAACAGTTTTTATGACCTAGCCTCAGTCACAGATGCAAGGTGGTAAAGGACAGCCAAAGAACCAGAAGACAGAGCCCAGGGTGTTCATGACCTCTGTAGTGTGAGGAAGAAGTCCTGAAAAGGAAAAAAGACCAAAAAAAGGGAACCCTAAATTGTAGATTCTATCCTAATTTCTGATTGACCCTGAGACCATGCTTACATGGGGCAAAATCAAAGTACCTCCCCCTAAAGGTAGAAGGACTGAACTGGGAGATAGGCAACACAACCCACTGCAGGTGAAACAATTTACAGTTTGGGTTTAATCAATTTAACTGTCTGCTGAAATAAACATATCAAAAATAGTGGTAAAAAAATACCAAATTGGTGACTTAATTTTACAACTTCAAGAAGTTCAGTGAGCCACTAGTAGAGTAAATACAAACATAATGCCTAGCCACATCAAAACATATTAGTTTGAAAACCAAAGAGAAAGAGAGAATCTTGAAAGCAGTTAGAAAAAAGGTGATTTGGAATATTGTAGTTTTCACATCAGATACAATTAAGACCAGAAGACCATGGATCAAATCTTTGAAATACAGAAAGAGAAAAAAAAACAAAAAAACCTGTTAAGCCAAAATTCTATTCCAGGAAAATATATGCTTTAAGAAAGAAGGTGAAATAAAGATATTTCAGGTTAACCAAAAAACAAACAAAACCAAAAAACAATGACGACAAAAATCACCAAAAGGTCTATAATTCAAGTAGGGTGGTTCAAGTTGAAAGGAAGTATGATACCAGTGGGAAACACAAATCTTGAGAAATAAATGAAAAGTATTAGAAAATAAAAAAGTGCTCAGAAAAGTATGGAACTGTGTTAAAAGTTTACAGGAAGCAACCTGAAAGAGCTCCAAATGGCCAAATCCCAAATAGTCTGACAATAAAATAAATAATGATAGTATTATTGTGTAATCCAGACAATAAGAATATGCCACAAATACACATGAATATAAATAAATAATACTGGGGGGGAATTAAAGGTTCTTTCTTACAGAACAATTTCAATTAATAAATGTATAAGAAATGAAAGAAATAGACAATCTTTGTTAGAACTTATTAGCTACCAAAGCAAAGATAGTAATTTACAGTGAAGAAATGCAACAGACATTGCCTTAACCAAATGATCATAGTTATCATCACAAATACTAAGACATGTTGACATTATGTGCCCCTTGATATATTGCATTAAGAAGGGAATATCACTTTAGTGTTATTCTTGCCAAGAATACATAACTTCAATCTAATTACAAAATAACATTAGCCAAACACAAATAACCAAGGAGCTATTTGCAAAATGGCCAAGGTTACAAAGCATAGGAAGACTGGGAAACTATCACTCCCTGGAAGAGACAAAAATGAGAGACTGAATATACAAATAGAGAGTCCCCAGATCATGTATAAAGTAGAACTCTGACCCAAAATCTGAAGCAGCCAGTCTATGAAGTAGACTACACATAATGGATAGTAACCAGTCTAGGAAATCAAACTACTCTTAGTCACAATCAGTCCAGAAAGGCAAACGGCACCCCTGTGGCAAAGCAACTGGCCCTCCAAAACAAGCATTTGGTTAATATCTGATAGCCTCTGTATTTTTGTCCCAACTTCTAAATTAGAACCAAGCTGGAAAAGCTAAATATCAATCTTTAAGGAATCATATATGATGACTAACTATAGCTAACTGTGGCTTCCCTATGCCAGCGGCCTCCAATCAAGGGCATACCTGAAGTCTATTTTTTTCCCTCTGTAAGCTTTCTCATTCCTCTGCCCATCTTCGAATCTCTGCCAAATGCAAGTGATGGTGGCCTTACAGCTTTGCTGTATATAACAAGGAGACCTGATAACTGAATGCAATATGGATCTTGGGATTGAAAATGACATTAGTGTAAAAACTGGTGAAATCCAATAAAATATCCAGGTTAGTTAGTGGTATTTTACCAATGTTATCTTCTTAGTTTTGATCATTGTAGTGATTACAAAAGATGCTAAATTTTTTGAAAGATTTTATTTATTTATTTATTCATGAGAGACAGAGAGAGAGAGAGAGAGAGAGAGAGAGGCAGAGACACAGGCAGAGGGAGAAGCAGGCTCCATGCAGGGAGCCCAATGTGGGACCCGATCCCGGAACTCCAGGATTGCACCCTGAGCCAAAGACAGACGCTCAACCACTGAGCCACCCAGGTGTCCCCAAAACATGCTAAAATTAAGGAAAGCTCTGTAAGGGATCCTTGGGAACTCTCAGTACCTGGGAGAATTTTCTCTGTGCCTAGTATTCTCCCAAAATAAAAAAGTTAAATTATAAACTTCTGGACAAAAACAAACAAACAAACAAAAAAAAAAACTTTGTAATTTTGGGAAGTAAAAAAACATAAGCCATAAAAATATATATTTGACTTTATCATCAAATTTTGTTTTTCTGTTCCAAAGACATGGTTAAGAAAACAAAAACATACCAAAGGTCAAGAATGAATATTTGCAATACGTGTATTTGCCAAATGACTTCTAACCAAAATACATAAGCAACTTTTACAACTCAACAATAAAAATAAAAACCACCTTATGAAAATGATCCAAAAAAAAATCTTTACTGACACTTCACAGAATAATGTAAAGTAATGGCCATAAGTTCATGAGAAGATGCTTAACATCATTAGTCATCAGGAAAATGCAGATAGGAAGGATATAGAGCTACATACATAGTTAGAATGGATGAAATTTTTTAAAAAACTAATAATACCAAGCATTGATGAAGATATGTAAGAACTCATATTTTTTTAAAGATTTATTTATTTATTTATTTATTAATTTATGAGAGACACACACACAGAGAAAGAGCGAGAGAGAGTAGCGGAGACACAGGCAGAGGGAGAAGCAGGCTCCATGCAGGGAGCCTGACGTGGGACTCAATCTGGGTCTCCAGGATCATGCCCTGTGCTGAAGGCGGTGCTAAACTGCTGAGCCACCCAGGCTGCCCACAACTCATATTTTGATGGTGGGAATGTAAAATTTGATGACTACCTTGGACAAAGATTTTGCACTCTCTTAAAATTTTAGATGTACAATTAATATATGACTCAGTTATTTCACACTCTGAAGTATTTACCCAGGAGAAACACACAAGACTTGCATGTGCATGTCTATAGCAGCTTTATTCAGAATAGCTTCAAACAGAAATAACCCAAATGTCCATCAGCAGATGTGTGGTTAGAAAAGCAAAACAAAACAATTAGAATAAAGAAATTACTGATGCATGCAGTCACATGGATGAGTATCAAAAATCATTTTGCTAAGTGAACAAAGCCAGACATAAAAGAGTACATGCTATATAATTTCATTTACATAAATATAAAATCTTTATATTGACAGAAAACAGAACACTGTTTGGCTGGGTTGGAGATAGAGGAATGGATTAACTACAAGTGGACATAAGAAATTGTTTGGGGGCCATGGAAATATTCTGCCTTTTGATTGTGTTGGTAGTTTCATGGGTGTGTACATCTGTCAAAATTCATTTCTTTGCAAACTTGGAATGCATGCAGTTTGTTTTACCTAAAGTATACTTTAGGTTGATAAAAATAAAATGAAATAACAATATAATTTAGAATTTGAAGGAGCTTCAGAAGTCATTTAGTGACCTTCCTTGAGGAGGGGAGCTTATGTTAGAATCCAGATCTTTTGCTTCCCAGTCAGTAATGTACAACATAGATAGATATATGTGTGTATACATACATATATGCATGATAATTCAGAATAGTATAGGATCATCTATAAGACTTTATCTCCTCTTGTTTAAATTCTGAAAGCAACTTATTCTCAAGTATATCCTGCCTGGACTGTCTACTGTCTTTCTTGCTAAAAGGGGAGAAGGAAGGCCCTGGGTTCTCAGAACATACTGGTTTGCCTGGCTTTTCCAGAAATGATAGGAATTCCTATTAGGATACATTTCCAAGACTTGGAAATGTTTTCAATAAGTCATGAGAAGTTTTGGCTCAACCTACTGTTCAGTTCATGCCTTTTGAGCTTCACAGAACACTCAATCTACAACATGTGCTAGAAACCTGGATGAGGCTATGATTGAAAACTTCTGCTGTCTATCATCTACCACTTTGCTTTTTCTTTCATTCAGCGGTCCACTTCCACCTGCTTGGGAAAAGTAAACCTTAGGGCAGCAGCAGAAATAGGAGGCAAAGGTTAACTCTTCCCTGGTGTTCTGAGCTGGCCCTCAAGGCCCCTCTTGTACCCAGGATATCTGAGCTACTCTCTGAAATTTCATCTTGTCATTTGCAACACTCTGCTCAAAAGGAGAAGCATTTGAACGTTATTTTACATGGCTCACTCCAGCATTTATCTGGAACAAAAAAGTTCAGTTCAGTTCAACATGTGACAAAAGCTGTGGAATGTTCAGAGGGTTATGAAGCACTCAGGAGGCTTAGAGCCTTGTAAGGGAGGCTAATGCAGTAGCTGAACACTTTCCCCACATGCGTTGAGATACACGTTGGATCCTCTTTCTCCCTGGCAGACTCAGTAAAACACAACAGAGGTATTTTGACAAAGGTCTAAACTTTATCTTGAAAGTCCAAAAAAGGACAAAGTACGGCTATGAACTTTTTTCATTGTGAGTTTCCTTAATCATGAAGTGAATATTTAGGTAACTGAATACCCAATTCTACTATTCTGTCCTTTGATGATGATAGCAGTGTATCCTGTTCAATAGGATGTTGAGATGGGTCACCTCTATCATCCAACTCTTAGAAATGACTCTGTGTTTCTCAGTTTTAGATACTGCTAGATTTCTTGCAGATCTCTGGGACTCTAACAAGGAGAGTTGGTTTCCCCAATGATTCTATCTTCCTGCATGTGGCTATATCTGTTTTCAAAATTTTGGCTCATCCTGCTAGGTCTTTACAAAGATGCAGATGTTTCTTAAAAGTGGCAAAAGGATCAAAGAGACTTTTTGTGCCTGATGTGCTGGAATGGGTCTGAGTTCTGTTAAATCTAATTTGGACATATTAAATAAAAACAGAAACTAGTGGTTTACAAAGGTTGCTGGTGAAAGTGTGGAGCTTCAAAGGTCAAAATTGCAAAATTCATAGGTTGAAAATGCCAGATTTAATTGCATTTTTCTTTTTAATTGTATGTGGAGATAGAAGACCAACAATATGGATGTTGCTACACATTATGGCTGATGTATTTTACAATATTAGTGCTTCTCTGATTAATTAGCCCAAGTTCATGGACTATTGCTTGCTCTTCTTTTATTCTAAATGTGACCAAAGAGTGTATTTACCAAATGTAATGATGGCTCAAAGCAAAATTTAATATACAAACATAAAATGAACATTTGCTTCATGCAAAGCACTGAATAGGAACTGAGGAAACAAATAGAAGCATTACACAGTTCCTACCCACACAGAGGACACATGCTAAAGGGGATAATAAAACACTCATGTAACTACAATACACATAAGTCCCATAAAACTGTACAAAAGGTTTATTGAGTCTGAAGAGAAAGAGCTCAAATCCAGTTGATTCAGATAGATTTAGATTTTATCTTTGATGTACTTAAATTATTTCTAATACTGTTTTCTCCCTCCCACCTTTGAGTACCTGCATTTGGCCTCAGGCTTGTTGTCAAAGGTTTAGTAACCTGGATAAGGTATTAAATGATAAATAAGGTGTTTGCAGATATGACCTATCACAAGTGTGTTTGCATTTTGAAGCTATAGACATCTATAGGAATGAAACCATTGGTATAACAGCTATAGGGGTTGATGTGTAGGTCCTTGACTGTCATCCTAACATCCTCCGATTCAACTATTATATTTAAAGATAACAATAGTTTATCTTTGAATTAAGTGAGCTCTCTGTTGTGTCCTATAGCTCTTTATTTTAAAAGCTCTAGAATATTTAGTTGCTACCTGTGATTTGAACATTTCTTTCTGAAATTTGCATTGTTCTACTGCAAATGAGCCATAATTTCCTAGAATGGAGATACACTAAATTCTTAATTTGAGTAGAAAGAAAAGAACAAAAAGGGGCCTGATAAATAGATGACACTTAATACATAGAGTTTTGACAAAGGCTAGTATAAGGGCATCTGGTAAGCAGACTGGACAGAGTTATTCCAATATGAGTGGAAAGGAAACTTTGGATTAAAAAAAATACACATCACTAGAGAAAAGACAACAGCTTGAGAACTGAATTCAGATTCTCTTGATGTATACTTTTCTCCTATAATCTAAAATTATTCTAAGTGCCAAGAAAGAAACCTCATGAGCTTCTTTCACTTCTAAAATTTTATGCTCCTATGATCTCACTTTCTATCTGGGTAAAATTTACATGCTTTATCACTATATTCAAATGAAGCTCTGTATTTGAGGGGAAAAGATACTATCATTTATTTAATTTAATAAAATTTACTGAGCTATTGTGCTTCAGACTTTGTGCTCTATGCTGAAGACATAGAAAAGCAAATGGTCAGGCTCTCTGTTGGATTATTCTCTAGTGAGGATCTAGTCATTAAACATTTAAGTCTACAAAAAAAACCCTAGAATATTTGCAGGTAGGCATTCCATTTTCATTTTAAACATTCTTTTTCATCTTTTTCTCATCACTTCCACCACTTTTCATTATCTGGAGTGAAAATGTTTCTCATATTAAAAACTTGGTCCTTTTAAGAGAAAAAAAAGTTTTAAAACTTGTAAGAAATGACTCGGGTGCTATCACAATATTTCTAAAAAATATATATTATTTGTAAATCTTGGGCAAGAATGAGATGCAATGAATGTTTTCAGCAGAGTCAAGCAGGCAGCATATGATAAAATAGCCAAGGGAGTTTACTTACTTGGATAACAAAAGAATATCATTTCATTATAAAATTAAGATTGCCACAGATTCTAGAAATGAATTAATCCAACAATAAGAGAAAATGTTCAAGAATAGTAATATCTATACATTTTACAGAGGGCAACAGAGAGGCCAGCCAGCTGAGAGAAAGGCTTGTATTAGATGATACTTAAGAAAAAGTTCTATTTCCACAGGACTCCTGTCATTAACTACCCACATATCCCGTTTAAGAAGTTTTTCTTTTTACTGAAAGATGATAACCATCCTGTGTTTGCTGCCCCCACCCTGGTGTATTTACCTTGATCCCCAAAGATTCATTTATCAGTGAAAGTTATTCTAGCTGCTAAGCAGGTGTCCTTTAGGCATAGCCCAGTTGGCTGAGCCATTGCCCAGATGGTATTAAGTCTAATTTGTGATATGGTAACACAAATGACTTGAAAACCTGGATATTACTTAATTTTTTGTTTCATTTTATCTCAAAACAATAAGAAACCTATCTGAATTTGATTTTAAAAATTTGTATCTTCATTTTATCCTCTATTTGTATATTTTTGAATTTTACAGGACCTATCTGGAGTAAGAACAGAATGCCCACATCAAATCCTTGTCTTGATGCTCACTAGCTATATGTCCTCAAGCAACTTAACAACCTCAGGTACATAAGATAGGAATAAGCACCATACTTAACTCTTGTGATTCTTATATTAAATTGAGAAAAAAACACACCTTAAAATACCATACTTTAATATACCACCATACATGTAACCTATTATGATGCTTAAAATTTCCCTCTTTCCAATGCCCTAAATTTGTCTTTGATCAAGGGAAGACAGGCCCAAACATTTCATCTTTTCTTTCATTTTTTCTTTTTTAGTTTTTCCTAATTCAATATCATAACTGATATAAAACTTTGACATTGGGGCAAACTCATCATATTCTATTCATTGGCATAAGTTACACAACAGCATTTGCCGTATCATGAAGTTCTCCAGATAATTCTTCTGTTTGTCCCCATAAATTTTAACAAATAGCAAGCAAGAAAAACAACAATATTTAGAGATAAGAACTTTTGGGACAGTTCTTTGATATTTGGATCAAACTTACCTTATTCTTCTTGGTTGTTTAAATTGCATAAGCTGCACTTACATTTCACTGATGTTTTCCAGGACACTATATTGCTCAAGCATTTAAATTTTAGTTGATATGTTGTTAACTGAAACAGTCATGTTTTGAGCATATTAGAATCAGTCTGAATAATATTTTTTTACCTGTGATGATAATGAGTTTTAGTGAAAAAGCAAGTTTTGTTTTGCTAAGTAAGTGCTAGAGTAGTTATGCCTTGATATTGGATTAGAGAATTCATATAGCCAGAAGCAAACTCAAACCTGAAGAGAATAAGCATCGTTCTCTGCCTCAGGAATGAAAAACAAAACAGAAGAGCAAAAATATCCCAAAGGCAGCACAGGAGTCAACGTCCCAGGAGAAAGCAGAAATGTTTCTTTGGAACCTGTACATTTCAGGTAATCTAATTTAGGTAAAAACCAGAAGAGGCAACAAACTTCAATATGAAAATGTTAGCTATTTTTGTAATTAGAAAAGTATAGCTTATTTTTTACTTCTTATAACAATAAGTTAAGCAAGTTTTATGGGACTGTCAAGACACTTTCAGCTTTATACTTATTAAATGTTTATAAAGTAAATATTAATGATATGTACTGGAAATAACTAACAAAGCTTTTCTAAGAAAAATGAGGCTGTTGGATTCTTAAATTATTGTTACTGTCTCAATTTACTTGTTACAATCAAGCAATTTATTCCTATCCGTTGAGAAAGGTGAGGTATATGAATATTATTATATAGTAATCTGGTGGTGAGAAAATAGTTTAGAACTATTCTAAGTTTTGCCACCTTCCTGAATTTAGATTTTATAGTTTGGATCTCAAAATTGAGTTGGGGTACAGAGATAAGGCACCAGAACAATCCTTTTAATTTTTCTACCTTTTCTTTCATGATATCATTAGTGATATCTTATAGATATTTGAGATTGCTCAGAAAGTGGTACAGAACTTAGGAATACTAGAAAATTATGATATGATTTGCTTCTTTATTCTTAATTCAAGAATTCTAATTATCAAAAAAAAAAAAAAAAAAAAGGACTCTAATTATCAAGTGTATTTGTCCAGGAGAGAGAGAGAGAGAGAAAGACTGATGTATATTTAAGGAATTGGCTCGCATGATTACAGTAGAATCTGGCAAGTACAAGCCTTGTAGAGTAGGCCAGTAGACAGGACACCCAAGCAAGACTTGATGTATGATGCCTCAAGTCTGAAGGCAGTCTGGAGAAGGAATTCTCTCTTTCTCAGGGAACCTCAACATGTTTCCAATTAAGGCCTTCAACTGATGGAAAATAATCTGCTTTATTCAGTCTATTGATTTAAATGTTAATCTCATCAAAAAAATACCTTCACAGCAACAAGTGTTTGAACAATATCTGGGTAGTGTAGCCTAGCCAAATCAACACATAAAAGTAATCATCACGGCCTCCAATGGTGAAACCGAATGGCCTATACAGAATAGTCAAATGAAGAATACCTAATAAAGAGATGAATGCGTCCTGAAAGAAAAGGAAAAAAAAAGTTTAAAATTAATGTATGTGCATGTATGCATGTGTGTTTATTTACACACATTTAAAATATTCCTGACATTATATTTTGGCCCAAACTCAAAACAATAAACTATAAAGTTGAAAAAATGCTTAATAAATATCCTCCCATTTAACTGTTATATATAAAGAATACTATTTCAAAACAATAAGATTCAGAATTGCATTTTTATTTCTTTCTCACATGTTCCCTGAGTATTGTACTATTTAGGGTACTACGGGATAATTGATTATAATTACTAATGGTTCTAATAATTCTTAATTACTCATAGAATGCTTGATTACATATTAATTGGCTACTCCTTTTCAGACATCCTTTGAATTGCAATAACTATGTACTATCTCACAGTATAAGCTGATATTCATGTCAATAGGCTGGAGCTAACATCCTGTAGCCATAATCACAAACCCCAGGTGTTAGAGTTATTCTAGGAAAGTTAAGACACATTAAGGGAAGAATATAAACATAAAGATCCTATTCAATTTTCTTTGTTGTCTGTCATTATGTTTAAATTATAGTGAAATTTAAAGGGATCGCTGTTGAGCAGAGGTTTCTATATGAAGATTCCAGATAAGAAACATTCATTTAGTATGTGGCAAATCTAGTTATCCTGTAAGTCTCCTTTACTCTCACACTACTACCACACTCAACACTACTGACACCAAGTGTAGGGTTTTTCCCCACCATCAAACCTCTGACACCCCCCGAGTGAACAATTTAACTAAATTCTGACATTATCTACTTGGAGATAACATCAGATCTTGAAAGAGGACTTCAACTACCTCCATTTTGACCTCAGTCTGTACTAATTGATTATATCCTTTCAGCTCATCTCTCAACTCAAGCAAAAGACTTTGTGGGTAAAGCATTCTGTAACGGTAACTGAAACTACCCTCTCAAGCAATACAGACTGCCCAGACTCTAGCAAGACCACACATGATTGACGCCAGATAATGATCAACTTGATCTTTTGCCTACTTGTAGGCACCCACCACACTTTGTTTTCCTTATATAAACCTAGAAGTATTTTTGGCACTTTGAGATGATTGCTTGTCTTTCTGGTGTCCACTTCACTGAAATAAATTCCTTTCATGTTCACCACCACTCCTCTCTCTCCCTTTGGATTTTCTAAGTGGCAAGTGGACGAACCTGGTCTATTTGGGACCCCTGGAGCCAGGTGCACCCAGTTATAATCCCACAGGTTATAGTCCTATAAGACTCTCTACTCCCGATGCCAATTGCAAATAGTATGTCCTTAGCTATCCACAACTTCTGTCTAACTTGGCTACAAATTTTCATATTTCCATGACCTCTGTGCCCTTGGATTCAATTATTTGCTATCTTGATAAGGAAGCAGAAGGCAAGCTGAGGACAAAGTACAAGCTGATACCCGCCATCCTCTCCCCACACTCCCAGGTGGAATATCTGTGATATTCCTCAAGCACTCCTGGCTGCCCTAATGAGGGAAGGAAAAACAAATGGTTAATTTATAGAGATTACAGTCATGTGAGACATGAGTCTCCTTCAATTTACAAACGTCTTAGTGATTTACAAGGAAAAAAGCATTCTTATCAATAGCCTAACTTCCAGAGACTCAGAGACCCTGGAACTGTAACGTTATCCACCCATACATAGTGATGTGGGAAACAAATGTAGAAGGGAATGTAAATAAAATAAAATTTCCTTATAATTTGCAGCCCATTGACAAGTCCTTTAGACAAGCAGAATGACATTCCTCTATGGAATGTCGACATTTTGCACTGGATGTCGACACTTTGCACTTACGAAACTTTGCTAAGGGCACCATGCAATCTTAGCCTGACCCCCAGGACCCTGTAAATCTACCTTAATATATAAAAATTCCTTTGGAAACTTTCTTTATCTCAACCTCCCCCATACATTTTGGCAGTCATCCCCCAAGAATATGACCCACTGATATACATCTGAAGGGCCTCACTGAGTAAGTAAAGGACAGGTGGGGCTAGGTACAGAGAGATAGGAAGAGGGCTACGGGATCCAGCTCACAGAAATCCCAGAAATATGGAAATGTAAGGAAACCAGAGATAAGGGAACAAACCAGACCACCCTGACTTAGGTGTCAGAGGTGAGGTCTTGTTACAACAGTCACTTGTGACCAACAAAGAATTACCAGACCCTAAAATGGAAGTAAGTCATTAAAGATGTTATCACCAGTCCTTATTCAAACCAAGACTGTTAAGGCCACAAGCTCCCTGGTCGTTTTTAAATAACAGACTGTCAGTGGAAGGCCACACTGGCAACCTGTTGGGACCCCTCTGACTCCTGGGGGCTTTTTTTCTGTATTCTTGCTTCATAAAAACTCTATCGCTTTACTTATTGTCCCTTGTCCATGAGATTCATTCTTCGACTCCATGAGACAAGAAAGAATCTCTCTCCCGCTTCAATATCAGCACACAGAACTCAGGGAAACACTTAAATTTATCAGTTTATCAAAGGATGTGATAAAAAATACAGATGAACAACCAGATGAAAAGGTGTGTAGGACAATTATATGGGAGCACTCTCTCTGAGCATGACACTGTCCCTGAATCTCTATGTGTTTACCAACCTGGAAGGTCTCTGAACCCTATCCTTTTGGGTTTTTATGGAAGCTTCATACATAGGTATGGTTGGTTAAATCATTGACCATTGGTGATTGAACTCAATCTTGAGCCTGTGGTTCCTCCCTGTGAGCCAGACTCAGGGGTGGACTGAAAGTTCTAGTCTCCCAGCTTGTCTTTCCTGGCAACCAGCCCTGACCCTTAGTTTACCTACAGGCTTTCCTAAAAGTCACCTCATTAACATATAAAAAAACACCAAGATTGCTCTCAACATTAGGAAATTCCAACGGTTTTAGGAGCTCTGTGCCAAGAGTGTGATAAAGACCAAATATATGTTTCTTATTATAAAACACAACATCACATTTAGTAAGCCCTGGGACTATACATAATACTCAAAGTAATCATTCCCGACCTTGCAAATGTTTCTATAACATACTCAGACTTTTAAATATTAGATTGATTGGCTTTAGAATCTGTCATTTTGTAGCCAAAGTAGTAATGACCAGGAAATGAAAAATGTGTGAGATTGATTTCCTTTGTGGACTTCCAACCTAGAGTCTGAATATTTATGATATATTCCAAGTTATCCCTTTCTCTCACCTCATCCCTCCTTCCCATATGTGGGGCTAGCTGCTTTTTATGCTGAGAAAGTTGCCCAAAAGTTGTTATACCTTCAGGTTCTTTTTAACGGCCTCCCTATCACCACCCCTGACAAAGTGCAACAGTCATCATTTTCATAAAGCAAGGAGAGGTGTGAGCATAGAAAGGGAAAAGGGGGCAAAAGATGTGGAGTAAAATGGGATAATGCAGTTAATGATTGAAGGTCATAGGAGTGATAAGATAGAATGTACCTGGAAGCCCTTGAGGCATGATCAAGAAAACTGAGATTTATGTCACATCTCATTGTACTTTCCCCACTAGTTTTAATGCATATGAAAACTAAGGTACAATTGAACTTTCTGGCTTGTGTTTATAATTTATAGAAATTTTCTAATTACACAGAGTAAATGATCTACCATTCCTTCTTGCTTTGAAACATTTCATTTGCCTTTCCTGAGGGATCTCTTTATTTACTGCCCCACTGATCTTCACAATCATTTGGAGATTGTATTAATTCCCTATTGTTGCTGTGCAAATCACCAAATACTTAGTGGTTTACTGCATAAATTTATTTTCTCAGAATTTCGGAGGTCAGAGGTCTAAAATGAAGATGTCAACAGGTCTGTGTTCCATGCAGAAGCTACATGGGAGAATCCATTTATTTACCTTTTTCAGTTTCTAGAGACTGCCTGCATTCCTTGGCTATGATGCCTTCTTCACAGCACCCCAACTTCTTGCTTCCATGGTCACATCTGCTGTTCACTCTGATCCTCCTGCCTACTGCCTATAAGAATTCTTGCAATTTGGGGCACCTGGATAGCCCAGTTGGTTAAGAATCTGCCTTTGGCTCAGGTCATGATCTCAGGGTCCCCAGATCAAGTCCTATATCAGGTTCCCTGCTCAGGGGGGTTCTGCTTCTTCCTTTCTCTACCTGCCATTCTCCCTGCTTATACTCTCTTCTCTCCCCTTCCCTCCCTCCCTCTCTCTCTGCCAAATAAATGATAAAATATTTTAAAAAGAAAAGGAGCCTTGTGATTATAGTGGACCCACTTGGAAAGCCCAGAATAATCTCCTCATCCCCAAATCCTTAATTTAGTCGCATTTGCAACATCTCTTTGTTGAATATGTAAAGTAACATATTCACAGGTTTTGTAGATTTAAGACACAGATATCCTCAGGGGTCATTATCCAGCCTATCACAGGAATTAAGAGGGCACAGATTATTATCCAATTTAACAGAGAAAGAAACTGAAATAACAGGGCTCACAGACAGTTTTATGAAGCTCCCTTCTAGGTAGTGGAAGAGAAAGGACTAGGATTTAGAGTTCTGGGTTCTTAGATCTGGGAGTTCTTTTTGACCCAAGTGGAGTTCCTTGACTGTGACACTGCCAAACAGGAACTTTCATTCTGATTATATTTCTATAAATAAACTGGGATAAACCAGGAAGTCAGTGAAAATACCAAAACCGCAATACTTTTTAGTTAGTTGCCCCTCAGAGTCATGAGGTTTGGATTGGGGACTGTCACCACTGAGAGAAATACAATACTATCAATAAGTTGCATGTCTGGCAGAGTTGTGAGAGTCACTAAATGGCATGAGAATTTCTCACTGCTGACTTACTACCTTAATAAGTATTTGAGCAATCAAGTAATTTTTGTGTGTGAGGTTACATGTAGACATTTCCTTAGGCCAACCATGGACAAAAAGTTGGGTTGACAATTACCAGGATCAGTGCAAAGATAGTGTAAGAGTCCACATAATCTAAAGGTTTATTATCTGTGTCCTACCAATTAGAAAAGTTATAATTAATGAGGTAAATGACATTATAATAAAAACATATTTTCAAATGAATTGACCCTTTATGAAGATAATTCTCCAGTTGAGAACTAAGTACTACTCTGCTCTACTAAATATCTTACTGATTTGGGGATATTATAAATACTAAATAATACAATGAAAATACAGGGAAAATTAGTTACAAATGACAATGCTGATTTTGCAATACTGTATTAGAAAGCTGATCAAACCATAGGCAAAATCACTGACAAATTAGAATTGGCATAGTGAGACTGCTTAATACTGATGAAGAGAAAATAACAAAGGTAATGACAAGATAGACACTTCTAAAGGGAATGATTTGCTTATCAAATGATTAGCAGAAACCTTTGGGGGAACCAATGAATATATCAAATATTTTTGTACTTTTTATGATCCTGTTGTAAAGACCAAATAGAAAATTTAGAATGTTGTCATTCAGAGCTTTCAGATATGATGCAATTGAATTTTTTTGTCCATTCTAAGAATTAGATAGAATTTCAACTATATTTTGAATGTTATTGAATATAAAAACACATACTATCTTAATTTAGTTTCATTTTAAGGTAATATGTCAGTTAATAATTTTTAATTTATTAATTTCATCTTCATCTTAAATAATTTATTTTATATAGTATTTCCCACTACTATAACCCTAAGACAATAAGGACCTTCTGTATTTCAGAGTCTGTAACCCACAATTATTGGGCAGAAAAGCTTCTGGAGATTTCTAATTTCAACCATCAGCACATGGTTGCAATGCACAACTTAAGGCTGTCAGTTTGGGGCAGTGTATGGGAAGTTTTAACGAGGTAAACAGGATCAGTGACAATTGAGCTTCCTGGAAAGACAGTTTTCTAACAGACTTTCTTGGGTCTTGGAAGAAAAGTCCTTTCTTCAGGGAATAGATAATAGATCTGCTAGATTTACAGGAGCCAGAGAAACCCCTTAGAGGTCTTTGAAGTGAGGTAGAGTGTGTGGCTACTTCTGACCAGCAGCCATAAAGCCAGCATCATCAACATGATTCCAGAAAAGGGTGAGCCAGTTAAGTCCTTCAATCATGGTGAGGCCTCCTAGTGGCTCAGACAGTCAGAGATGCAGGGCCAGGACACTGATTTTAGAGTGGTTTGATTAGACAAAATCGATTAGAGATGCTGAAAGAAGTTAACAATAACACATTGTTGTACAAAATATGGGCTACTAAGTTGTTAATGTGCCTCTGCAAATTGCTTAGTAAATCTGTGTGTGCTTAACCCAGAATATTTTTGGATCCTTTTAACTATATTCTTCCATAGTTCACTGAATTCCCCAGTAAGAATGATTTTAGATTTCATAAAACAGAAATAGTTGAATCAGGGTGAACATCACTAATTATTTGGAAGTTTCTATAGTAATGTTCTATCAAGAGAAGTTTTTGTTTTTTTTTTTTAAGATTTTATTTATCTGAGAGGGAGGGAAAAAAGCATACAAATGCAGGGAGGAACAGGGGGAAAGGAAGAAGCAAATTATCCACTGAGCAGGGAGCCCAACTCAGGGTTCCATTCCAGGATCCTGGGATCATGACCTGAGCTGAAGGCAGACACTTAACCGACAGAGCCAACCAGGCACGAAAAGTTTTTTAAAAAATAGTACACTAACCAGCTAGTTTGAAGAATTCGTACCTGAACAGGGACTTGTTCCATCCTGAATGTTTCCATAAAATTTGCAAACCATTCTGTTATTTCTCCCCCCACCCCTACTTTCAGTCTCTCTCTCTCTCTCTCTCTCTCTCACACACACACACACACACACACACAGAGGCACACAGACAACACATGCATATAGTTTGTTTGTTTGTTTAACCTTCTGGCTCCCTGGCTAAACCATGACTTCCCCAAAGGCAGGAGCTTTGGCCTATTAATGGCTTAATTCCAATTCTCTTAATTTAAAAAATGGAATAAATGAATCTGTGAATTTGAGTAATCAAGTGTTAGAGTTTCACAGGTGGCCTTACATTTTCTTTCTCAATATCTGGACTCATTTGCCTTCTCTCAAATTATAAAGCAACAATTTGTACATAGGAACCTAAATCTAATTCCAATAATTTAGCATGTTTACCTCCTAAAGAGAAGGAATAAAATCAGATGGTGTTTTATTATCATTTACAGATTTATGATTCATTTTAATTGATTATGTGTACATTATGTGAAAGGAAGACCAGATAATAGTCAAGAGCCTAGGGTCCCATGCTGCAATAAAATTCTGAGTGATAAAAGCTGCTGTAATTTACTACAATTTCCTGAGTGTCTACGGTGTATTAAGTTTTTGCTAGATATTTTACATGTAGTTTTTATATCAAATATGTGAGATATTTGTGGCTCCTTTTTACAGAAGGGGAAATTAAGCTTAGTAATTTTCCCTGTAACATAGAGAAAAAAGCCTGTAAATGGCAGAAACCCAGAAGTTAAACCCAAGTCAGTCAGACTCTAAAATAATCTGGTATGTCCTGGGGTTTTCATATTCCTGCAAAAGATATACTCAGTTTCGGATATGAGTAAAAGAGTAAGTCGAAAGGGACAATTCATTGGCTGCTAGAACCTACTTTGGGGTTTATACATAGAGTCCTCTTTCAACAGACATTTCACCTTTGTGAAAAGTAGCATCTATCAGAAAGTAGCATCTGTAAACACTTGATCACAAAATCTTACTGACTCAGCTGTGTAGTGATGTAGTAGGTTCGCATTCTCTATTCAGCACAGAAAGTCTCTAGGCACAGATGACTGAATCATCCCTTCCCCTCAATTAGGCCTTTTACCTGTGGTGCTCTGGCAGGCTGTCTGCCTCTCTGTTCAAAGTAGAGAGGAGGTCTCCCCTATACTCTGTTCAACTTCAATTGGGCAGAATTAAACAAACCAAATAATCCTGGCAAATACAGAGACCACTATATTTGCATTAGATCTAACTATGGTTTGAATCTATGTAAACAGACTTTTCTTTGTTGGATATAATTTGAGTTTATATGCAGTGTCTGTTCTTACATGTAACTCATGTACTTGAAGCCATGGATCCTTTGTAGAATATGGTATTCATTTCTGAGTGGTAGGGGCTTGATACTGATGGCTGCTGTCTCCCTGGTTTTTGCTAATGAATGCTTTGGGGGAGACAATTCAAGAGCTCATTAAAGCATAGCTGCTTCATATTCATAGCATGTATGTCTCCATAACCCCTCTTCAAAAACATGAGCTTATAAATGGAGATTCTTTTTTTAAGATTTTATGTATTTATTTATTTGAGAGAGAGAGATTGAGAGGGGGATCATGAGAGGGGAGTAGAAGCAGAGGGAGAGGGACAAGCAGACTCTGCTCTGAGGGTGGAGCCTGAACTGGGTCTTGACGGCACAACCATGAGATCATGGCCTGAGCTGAAATCAACAGTTGGACGCTTAACTGACTTAGCCTCCCAGGTTCCCCTAAATGGACATCATTTATTGGTGTTTATAACCCATCAGCTGGATGGAAGCTGAGTATCATTCTTAAATCTAACACCTATGTGTCAGCATCCTGGCATTGTATTTACCAGGACTTTCTCCATTGGCATCACCCTTCCAGACACTGCTTCTATCCCCCTCTTCAGAGGCCCCTTGATAAATCCAATGCAGACTAAAGCAGGCTACAGGCAAGGAACGTACAGATTAATAAGAACACTCGATTGGCAAGGCTGGAGGCTCATATTTCTATTAGAGAGTTACCGATAATTAGTTGAGTGAACTTGAATGAGTTATTTGATTTCTCTGAACTCTAGTGTCCTCATCTAAAAGTGAAAGACTCAGCTAATTGACACAAAAGGCTCCTTTCAGCTCTGACATCCACTAGTTTTACTGACAAATGATAAGGAAACATTGATGATTTCTCATTAAAACTTAGAGGCTTAAAAAGTTTTTAGGATTTCATTTGGTAAAGCAGAGTTGAGAGAGCAAACTACCAAAACAAATACATCCTGAGACTGGCTCTGAAGAGTGGGGTGAACAAGGCATTCCTCCATGTCCCACACCTGTCTTGTAGTCTGTCATTGCTGTGTTTTAACTTCCTTTGCCTCCACAGATCATCCAGTCTGCTACCCAGGATTGTAGCAGTACAAGTATGAGGATGGGGTGGAGTGGAAGGAGAGGGAGATAGATTTCTAAGCAGACTTCGCACCCACCGTGGAGCCTGATGCAGGGTTTAATCTCACGACCTGAGCTGAAATCAAGATTTGGATGCTTAAAATTAATATAACTAATATTTTAGTTTTTAAAATTAATATAACTAATACTTTAGTTTTTATTAAAATAACTTAAAGCTTCAAAAATAAAGTGGGATACCAACTGGGTGTCCCAAGTTAAGATTCCTGAAGCAAAATCTGTTCATATTCCTGTCCTATAACAAAATTGATCTAAATAACATCACCAAGAGTGAATTTCCACTGACAACAGAATTGAAGCAAACTCTATTTACCTTCATATTTTGGCTCAAATATTATTTTCCAAAAGTAATTCCCATTACTTTTCACACAATGTATGTTCCATGAAACTGTTTTCATGGAGTTCTCTTGATGGAGTTCCCATCAAGATATATCTTGATGTACTGACATTTCTGTTCTTTCTTAGAAAGTTCCTAGAATTTTTCAACTATGTGTTTCCAAATCTCTGTACACCAAATCATATCCATCCTTCAAGATAGGGCTCAAATATCACCACATCCTTAAAGTTCTTCATAATATTCCACTTGGAAATACTATCTTCATTTAACTTCCATAGTATACTTATACTCATCATATTAGTATCTTTATGTTTCTCTTTTGTACTCATTTTGCCTTACAAGTTATAATTGCTCAATAAACATTTAATGGGTAGATAAATAGTGTAAACATAAGTAGTCACAGACAATTCATCAGCAATTTCTATGCCATATTAGATTCTAAATGGGAAGGAGTAGAACAGAGAAACAGAAACCAGGAGGAGTGTATTAGAATCCTTGGAAAAGGGGATTTACAAATGTGTATTTGTTTTGATTTCCTTTGTGGATGTAATATTCAATTAATTTTAAATTGCAACCGATTCTAAAAGAGTATTTGATATTTTAATTTTAACTAATTTATTTTTATTAAAGATTTATTTATTTTAGAAAGTGGGGGGAGGAGTAGAAGGAGACGAGAGAGAGAATCATGGAGCCTGATGTGGGACTCAATCTCACAACCCTGAGATCCCAACCTGAGTTGAAATCAAATGTCAGACACTTAACTAGCTGAGCCACTCAGGTACCCCAATATTTTAATTTTTAATAAAACAATTTATAGCTTCAAAAATTAAAAAAATACAATATTTATTTGAATGAGTATATTCAATATTTATTTGAACATCCACTAGTTTTATTTATTTATCATTAGTGGATTTTGCTGTTAATTCTGGATTTAAATTTTCATTGGTTTCAAGTTACATTTCTGTGTAGTGATACCAACCAGGCTTATGCTGATCACAAGAGCTACTTTCAGTAAGAAGCCTCTCCTGACCCCAAGCAAAGTATGTTTTTACTCTGCTTTGGAATCCTTTGTCTTTCTTCAATCATACTAGCACTTTTGGCTGTAGACAGGAAGAGGTTATGTTCTTGTCTTCCTCATTATATTTTGTCCTTATTCATCATTTTTTTTCCAGCCACAAACTAAAATTAATCTTTGCACAGAGTAAGAAACAACAACAATAACAATAATCATAAGTGATAGATTGAATTGTATTTCTTAAAGGAAACTTATTTTCCTGTTTTTATAAAGCTTTAAGATTCTAAATAGTTGCTAAAATTTGAGAACTTCTCTTTGTTGCTCATCTGATCATTTCATCATTGTTTATTTCATTTCTTAGCTGAGTGATCATTTTCCTTCATCTTCAAATAGCTTCTCTGTTTCATAGCACATGGAACATGTATTAAGTTGTCTACTTTTGCTTGTGTTTGGCATGGCACATTGATGTGATTTTCTTGTTCATATAGCTAATATATAAATTATCCCACCCAGGCTCATCCAATACACGTGTGGTCTATTTTGATGTTGCTTTGGAAGTAAACAATGCATTTGCACTATTTCTGGCAAGAGTTTCAAGAAAAGTAGAATAAGCAGATTTTAAAATAGTTAATTTGTGTTTTCAAAATTTATGATTATGTTTTTTCTTTATAAGACATTTTAAAAATCAGCCTTTGGTGGGAAAGATTACAATTTATGTGGATTGAAACAAAGGGAGTATATATCAGAGGGAGTTTGTTTGAGCACACCAGTAACTACGTTTCCTAAAGGATGATTCATTTTTTCCTAAGACAATTTATTTTACTTCTCCGTAATTAAAATTTTCTTTTCATGAGAACAATGGAAATGTGTACCAGGAAAAAATTAAAACTACTAGCAATATAAGTACTGTTTGGGGATTAAACTTGGAATTTAGAGCTTTATAATATAATTCCATCTTAATTGAATAAAACCTTTGACCACTTGCATGCTCTTATCTTAGGAAAGAGCTTTCCGTTCAAATTGAGGAATTAGAGTGGTATTTTGCTTATTTTTCCTATGAGATGGAAAAAATGAGTCATAAATGAAAATGAGATTGAAAAATTACCTATAAAATATTAATTTAGTTTTTAAAAAAGATTTTACTTGTTTATTTATTTGAAAGAGAGAGAGCTTGCGTGAGTGGGGGTGGGGTGGGCCAGAGGGAGAGGGAGAGAGAATCTCAAGCAGACTCAGGGCTGAGAGTGGAGCCCAAACATGAGCCTTGATCTCACAACTCTGAGATCATGACCTGAGCCAAAATCAAGAATTGGATGCTTCACTGACTTAGCCACCCAGGCTCCCCAAGATATTAATTTCTTTAATGTTACTTGTCAGAACATTAGAAGAATATATAATCTCACTGGTAATATTACAAAGTGAGCTAAAACTGTATGCCTAAAATAGTATATTTCTGTGTCCACACCCTTTGCAGCAGAAAGCTAGCGTTTTTACTTCATTCTCTAGCTAAATGGTAGAGTTCCTAAGGGCTGCTCACACTACAGTTTCTAAACTGTAGTCATTCTGCAGCGTCTGGCCTCTTTGGGTGCTAGTGACTGAAAACTGCTGCCTATAAATCAATTTAGAAGTAAATCTGCCTGCTGTCATTGTTGCTGCCTATTATGAGAACTGTAATGTCCCAGCCAAAGTTGCATTCTCCATATTAGCTTTCAAAACCTTAGACCTTTCGGAATCTAGACCAGGGAAGGAAGAATGATCTCACTTGTTGCCTAGTCTGTAAAGCAGTTGTTGATTTACAACCAGATATTCATAAAGTCTCCAGAGTCAGTTGTATATTTTTCTGTCTCTCAACCCTTTTAACAGAATTACAAAGTCTCTTGCAGAAACATTTCTTTCCATTTTTGTGTTTGTCAATATTTACTTTGTACCTTTTGTGCATGGGAATGTGTCTGCAAGTACTTTGCTGTGGTGGTGGTAGATTATGCTTCAAGCATCCCTCTACTCATGACCTTCACTGTGTGACTTTATATTTAGTGACTATATAATCAATAGAAATTTATTCATTTGTATCAATCAGCTATTTTGCATAATAGGCAAAGAACAAAATATCTTAGCAGCATGGAGCAATTAACACTAATTTTTACAGATACTTTAGTCACTGAAGATCCGATTAGTCATACTAGGTTTAGCTAGGGGACTCTGCTTCTTTCTGCAGATTTGTGGGTCTATCTGGGAGAAGGGCTCTCTTTCCTGTTTCTATTATCTTTTTTTTTTTTTTTGGACCACTGCACTCACCGAGGTATATTTTTCTCGTTAGAATGGTAAAAATACAATAGGCAAAGATGTGCAAGACTTCTACCCCATTTCATTGCTGAAATAAATCACATGGCCAAGCACATAGCCAAAGGATGGAAATATATACTTTGCCAACTGGATTTCATCTTCTGCAAATAGCTATTCAAATTTTTCCTCACCTTTCTACTGGAGTGTAGAATTTTAAGAATATTTTGTATTTTTGTTCAGAATCTATTCTTACACTTTCACCAACATTTAACTCCTGGACAACAATTTTATGTTCCATCTAAACAAAAGCTATCTTTTATCTGAATTAAAGTGCTCCCACTGATCCTTGAAAACAAAACACTCAAAGTTACCATTTTCACTAGTTTTCTATCTCCAAGCAACATCATTTTCCTCATTTTTTTCACATTGCTGGATTTATTTTACTGTGAAATGAGGAATTCCTTGATCAAATCAGTGATGTTTGGATTATAGTGATGGTGCAAAAGGCATTCCATGAGTCCATGAATGATAAATTTAGCACAGTCTAATCTATATGGAAGACAAATACATATCCAATACAAATGTGAGTACTGGCAAAGACAAACTATTACCCTCTCCTTAAGGAAATGAGTCCATGTAAACAACCTATCCCCAGGTTGTTAGCTGGTTCCCACAGTGGCTGAAGCCCTATCAGGTGTTCACATTGACCTCTTTATGAATCTGGTTGGGCATTCAGCAGTGACAATACCTAGATCAGCCTGGTGAGAGTCTATGCATTATTTTGGGCTGTTCATCAACACCATCCCAACTATTCTGACTTATTTGCACATGGACCCATTAAATAAGTATGGTAACTGAAGATAAAAAGACTGACAGCCGGGGGGATCCCTGGGTGGCTCAGCGGTTTAGTGCCTGCCTTTGGCCCAGGCCGCGGTCCTGGAGTCCCAGGATCGAGTCCCGCGTCGGGCTCCCGGCACGGAGCCTGCTTCTCCCTCCTCCTGTGTCTCTGCTTCTCTCTCTCTCTCTCTCTCTCTCATAAATAAATAAATAAATCTTTAAAAAAAAGAAAAAAGACTGACAGCCATAGGACAAGTCATATTTTCCACCTGATTTTTTGATGCAGCTCAGTAGGCTTTCACATTGGACTTCAAATTCTATACCCATTCTGAAAGGTCACTTACTTAGAGGAAAAATTCTATATCCAATCGGAGAAGTCTGTTTCTAGATAGCTTCATCACCAGTCTTCCTATTTTGTTCTTTCTACATCCCAGACCAACCTGACAACCCATTAGCATTGCCTGTGAATTGGTGTAGAACTCTAAATTATGTTATCTGTTTTTCTGTTAAAGATTGAGTAGTTACATGTATTGACCAAAAGTTGCCTACTGCAAGGATGCTTCTTCACCACACTTTGTCACATCACCCAAATGGGCTGTAATGCAGCAGTATTTCATTAGTTCCTGGGCTATCATATTATGCAGACACACCTGTACAGAAAATTTAATTTCTCTTCCCTTATTGCCTGATTGTAGGTAACTTCACATAGCCATAAGTAGGGGCTGAGGAAGGGTCAGCAATGCAACAGGAAGAAGCATGATGAGAATCCCATCTATCTGCTTAAATAACATACTTGTATCTTCTGGCCTATTAAAACATGATATCACATGGGTCCTTCCCTTAATGATACTGATGCTGCATTCACTTCTCTCATGACTCAGATCAGCTACTTTATTAGAAACATCTAGTTTGTCATAAGAAGGCAAATATATAATTGTCATCTTCTTTTTTTTTGGTCATGCTTTCTCTCTCTACCAGAGTTTGGTATCAATTAAATAACTGTTTCACCAAAGGGAATAGTTATCCACAAGAGAAAAAATAGTTTTTCCCCAAATCTTTGAGCTTTACACTGATTCTTCTATTTGGCCCACTAGAAGTGCCCTGAAAGCATCTTTATTTGCTACAGGTACTTTGATTACCATTGGTTCTACTGGGTTACAAGACTTAAGTGGAAAAACTAATCACATCACAGCTTAAATCTGTAGCAGAGCAGTCTCTTGCTCTGGGGTTCTCTTACAACTAGCTAGCTGGTTTATGTGTTTGAGTTACATGTAAAAACTCCCCACTCAGATGTCGTTTATGTTGCTTTCTAAATCTAAACAGGTCTATTATATTGCACTTTTCAATAACTGGTAGATATTAACAAGTGCAACAACCAGTTTTTTTCTTAGAGTAGATAGCCATAGATATCATAGACCTTTAGAAATTTCACTGATATACCAGTGGCTAAATTTTCAGGGAGTTTATCTTCCACGCTCTGACAATTCTTGACATAAGGTGTCTTGACATCTAGGATATCTGGTACTTCCTATTCTCAGGTGTAATCATAATGTCACCAGTGTCAAGGATCAACATGATGTTCTTTGGACATTATATAGTTGATGTCCCTGTGGACTATATTATGACATACAGCAAGAGAACTAACTTAGCTCTGAAGGAAGACAATAAGGATGTCCCTGCCAGGTAAAAATCAAATTATTTCAGATATGCCTTGCTAATAGAGAAAAATTTATCTGCCAGACCAATAGCTCCATACCACATGGAGCTATGTTGATTTGCTCCAGTAATGTTACACGTCTGGAGGAAAGCTACAGTTAGATTCAATCTTTGATTACATTAATAATAACCTACAGTCATAGATCCATCCAACTTTTGCATTGGCCAAACTGGCCAATTTAAATAAGGAGGAGCTAGGATCATCACCTCTACATCTTTCAAGTCATTCAGAAATAAAGTACTGGATTTAATTTAGTATTTTGGTAAGGAGGAATAAACTTAGGAACCTCTACTTGGTATTTCAACTGTATTATCCATTAGTCCATGACTCAAGAAGCCAATTTGTGAATTTTTTTTCCCATTTGCTGAGTCCAGCTATTTTGACTATAAATATAGGCATTGACATGTGGGAACACCACGGGATGTATTCATTGATTAACTAGGCCTCATGTAAGAGACTCAGACTAAAGCTCCTTTTATCAATAGCCTAACTTTCATATGGATTACAGTACTATTTTCTTTCCCCAAATGTACATTAATTCAGAGCCAGTGTCCCTAAAGTCTGGTTGTTACTCTTTTTCAAGTTCACAGTCATCAGATGTAAATAGCTTCAAAGGCCTTTAGAAATGTCTGGGAGAAATATTTATACTATATATGTATATTTGTTTTTTCTTGTTGATATAAGAAATTACCACAAATTTATGGCTTAAAACAACACACACATATTGTTTTAAGTTTCTGTAGGTAAGAAATCTGATATAGGTCTCACTAGGCTAAAATCAAAGTAGGGCTATGTTCCTTTCTAACAGATTTAGGGGAAAATCTTTTCTTGCCTTTTCCATGTCTAGAGGCTGTCCACATTCTTTGGCTCCTGGCTTCCTCCCTCCATTTTCAAAGCCAGCAACATTTCATCTCTCTGGCCATTCTTCTTAGCCACAACTCTTTCTGACTCTCCAACATTCTGTTCTGCGTATGCCCCTGCCTCCTTCTTCCACTTTAAGGACTCTTGTAACTACAATGGGTTCATCTAGATAAAGCAGAAAAATCTATTTTAAGGTCATTTGATTAACAAAGAGTCTTAACTCCCCTTTTTCATAGTAGATAGCCATAGTAGATAGCCTATTAGTAATCTAATAGGTCTCATGGATTAGGACAGGGACATCTTTGGGGGAACCATTATTCTACCTAACACAGTGCTATGACCTTACTGCAGAGATCTTTCCCAAGAAGATCAGACTCCTCTGCTACAAAGGACTGCTAACTGGGTGAGAAAGCTATGACTTCCTATGTTAATAGTTCAAAAGAAGTGTCTTCTCACTTGTGCCTAGGAACTTCTTGGTTATACAGATGAAGTTATACTTTAGTAAACTATGTTATTCCTTGGCTCACCATAAACAGTAAATCACTTTGGAAGATTCCTTTATGTCAAAATACTCTAATTTCCACTCCATCCATGATGCTATTGCAATGTTGGCATCCACATTGACTCTGATGGTCAGTCACTATTACTTGGATTCCTTTGCTACAGAATTCCATCATCTCTATTAAATTCAAGAACCAGTTTCAATGGGAGAATCCCTAATTAGAATTCCTAGCTTATAAAGGGCAGCCCTCATGGAAATTTCATGGATGCTATTTCTCTTATTATTCAATTTCTTAATGTCTTTGGGAGTTGAGTGTTTGCTGGGTCCCTGCTGGTTGAGAGGGTGTTCTATAGAACAAAATAATTTCAGTCCATAATTCCCATCTTCTAAGCCTTGATTGCTTCCTACAAATTATGCTAGGGAAATTCTGTCCTATAAAAATTTCACTGAATGAAAGCCACCATTAAAACCAGGATGCTTGCAACCAAACTAATAATCTCTTGAGGTCACTTCCAGCTGCCTACAGTAACACATTAAATCAAGAATTTTGATTAAAGACACCTATATTAATAAATTTCTTCTTCTCTGATATAACATTTTTAGAATCCCATCCCAGATATGTTTTCTAGGTTCCAGTTGAAATGAATTAGCAAAATATTGCAATTCTAGAGTCTATAAATTATTCTCTTTATAGAGAAGATTCTGCAATTGCTCTCTTGGGGCACACTGATATTTAACTACTTACAGATTTGAGATTAATGGATGGTGTTTGGGTGGATTATGAAGAGAATAGGATGCTCTTTGTGAAGTAATTCCATCAAATGAAGACATCACAGGGGTTTTAAGAACGGAAGAGCTAATCTATTTAGATAAGAAAAGAGAGGGGATCCCTGGGTGGCTGAGTGGTTTAGTGCCTGCCTTCAGCCCAGGGCCTAATTCTAGAGGCCCAGGATCAAATCCCAAGTAGGGCTTCTGCATAGAGCCTGCTTCTCTCTCTGCCTCTCTCCCCCTGCCCCCCTGTCTCTCATGAAAAAATAAAATCTTTAAAAAAAAAAAAAAAGATAGAAAAAGAGGCTACTTCTGTTGGTAAAGGGAGAGAAAGAATATCAGAGCCTATCTAAGGCACTCCAATCACAAGATCAGAATTTTATTCACTCCAAATAATGTAATAAATTAAATAAAAAATGACTATTTAAAAACTACTTTGAACTTGAATTTTGAGATTGAATTTTTTTGAATCTAATTCTAAATCATGTATTCACTGAGGCTTCTAAAACAGGGATATGAAAACTGAAAACTATAGCCCATGGCACATGAAAAGAATGGCTTAGATATTTTTAAAGAGTAAAAGAAAAAAAAAAAGAAACATAGACTGTATGGGGCCTCACAAATCCTGAAGCCTTGGGGTACCTGGGTGGCTCAATCAGTTAAAGCATCTGCCTTCAGTTCAGGTCATGATCCTGGGATCCTGGGATCCTGGAATAGAACCTCACATCTGGCACCCTGCTCAGTGTGGTGCCTGCTTCTTCTTCTCCCTCTGCCTCTACCCCTGTTTGTGCACTCTTTCTCTCTCTGTCAAATAAGTAAATAAAATCTTTAAAAAAAATACTGAAGCCTTTACTATCTGACTCTTTACGAAAAAAATCCTGAATCTTGAACTAGGAAAAACAGTAATTATTTTAAGGTTATAGAGGTGGTGGGGTTTCAGCAGACAGTGTCTTAATCAAAGAGTTGAAAATTCAGTGCTTTTTCTGCAAACTCTAGCATAGTATAAGTGGTCATCCCACCTCCCAGTCTTTGTAGTCATTATTATAACCCTATTATCAAATGAACAGATACTTAACCTCCTGAAGTCTTACAGTCAACCAGCCCTTCATCCCAAGCATTATAGATCATAATTTCATGATTATACTAGTATAATGGTATAGTATAATGGTATACTAGTATACCTTTTTTTACCAAAAAAAAAAAAAAAAAAAAAAAAAGTAAAAGGAGATCATCAAAGTATTTCAAACTTAAAGAATTAGACACTTCAATTATGTACTCTGGTGTCAAGAGTCTTGGTACCAAGAACTCTATCAGTCAGAATCTGGTCAGAAAATGAAATCCACTACATGCATTTTAAACAAAGGTAATTTAATATAAGAAATTAATTACATGTATAGTGGAAGAATGGATAAGCAAGCCAGAAACAAGCATCTCCAAAATAAGCAATAGCAGGGATTCCCTAATCCTTCTAGGGCTATAAAAACAAAGAAAGGAGAAGGTGTTTTTAGAGTCCAGAAGCAGGTGCATCACAGAGAAGCTGCAGTTTCAGTGAGCCTGTCTACCAAGAATGGGGACTTTGGAACACAGGGGTTTTCAGCAGATGATAGACCAATGAGGGTGAATTGGGAAGGGATGCAACTGCTTTTGTTGTTATTGCTTAAAGCTGGTGAGCGGGAATATCCACCCTGTTTTCTCCATTTCTTCTGTCATGCAGTCTCCTGCCCGACCTGCATAGACTATAGCTATTTGGAAACAGAAACAAGGAAAGCTGGGAAGTGCAATCTCTTTATGTAGCAAGGCAGCAAATCATAGTGATTGAGCATGAAACCCAAATAATGGTCGTGTTTATATTTAGCAACATGCTAAAAATCTCTTAGTAATTCTAGTAATTTATCTGTATATTCTGCTTTGTGATGTATGTGAAGTATATATTCATGATTAATAATTATTTTCCAGCTCATACACTATTATTTTTTTGACTTACTGCACTCATTACAATTTCTGATAAAATATTATATGAAAGTACAAGCAGTGGGTATTCTTATCTTTTCACTATCAACATCTCACCATTAAGCCTGATGTTTGCTATGGATTATAGTTTCTCTATTTCTTTTATTTAAGTTTTATTGGGGTATAATTTATACGCAAAAACCTGCACATATTTGATACAATTTGATGAGTTAGGACACATGCATATACCTATGATACCATTACTACAATCAACATAATAAACATATCTATCACCTCTGAAAGTTTTCTTGGGTCCCTCCCCTCTGTTTGTGTGTTAATGGTAAAAAACACTTAACAAGAGTTCTATCCTCTTAATAAATTTTTAAGTGCACAACACTATATTGTTAACTATAGACCCTATATTTTGCAGCAGATCTAGAACTTATACATCTTGTATAACTATAATTTTATGCATACTGAACAACTCCCTGATTTCCCCCTCTTTCCAGACCCTGGAACTATTCTATTTTTTTTTTTTATAAGTTTGACTGTTACAGACTACTCACTTAGGTGGAATCAATCATGTGATTGGCTTATTTCACATAGAATGTCTTCTACGTCCATCCATGGTATTGCAAATAGTACAATTTCCTTCTTTTTGAAGGCTGAATATTATCCTATTGTATGTACATACCATACCACATATTCTTTATCCATTCATCCATTTATAGATATTTGTGGTTTTCCATATTTTGGATATCATGAATAATGCTACAATGAACACGCGAGAGCATGAATCTCTTTGAGATTCATATTTTAATAGTTTTAATACTATAGTCATTAGTGAGATTGTGGGATAATATGGTGGTTCCATTTCTAACTTTTCGAGGAGCCTCCAAACTGTTATCCAGAGTGGCTGCACCATTTTACATTCCATCAACAATGCATAACTGCCCTAATTGTTCCACTTTATTGCCAGCCCTTGTTATCTTTCTGTTTTGTTTTGATAATATCCATCTTAGCAGTATCGGGTGATATTGTGGTTTTGATTTGTATTTTCCAAATGATTAGTGATGCTATGCTCAGTATCTTTTCTTTTCTTTTTTTTTTTAAGGTTTTATTTATTTATTCATGAGAGACAGAGAAAGAGACAGAGAGAGAGAGAGAGGCAGAGACACAGGAGGAGGGAGAAGCAGGTTCCATGCCAGAAGCCTGACTCGGGGCTCGATCCAGGGACCCCAGGATCGCGCCTTGGGCCAAAGGCAGGCGCTAAACCGCTGAGCCACACAGGGATCCTCAAATTGGACCCCTATCTTACACCATATGCAAAAATCAACTCAAAATGAATTAAAGACTTAAATGTAAGACCCGAAACTATAACATTTCTAGAAGAAACCATAACTTCTGTATACTGTACTTTTCACCCATGAATTACTTCATTTGAATCTCTGATAATCATTGCTACTGCAATTGATCTTTTTAAAATAATCTCCTTTAACGGCTCTATTCCCCATTCTCTAAATTATTAACCCCACATTATTACAGGTTTTTGCTTATTCTTTAAAATGCCATACAAAATGTGAACATATCCTTTGTATTGCTCATTATACTTGCTATATTTAAACCTTCAGATGAAGCTTAAAAATTGGTATATCATTTTATTTTTCTGTTTTCTTTTTTCACTGTTTCTCATTCATCCCATACTCTTGCCTTTTCATTTCATCTTATTTTTTTCTTTATCAGACTTGATTTTTTGTATAAGCTATGTCATGTTTTTTTTTCCCTTTGAGCATGCAACATATTGTGTAAGCCATGCCATGCTTTTTCCCTTTGAGCATGCAAAATAATTTTCTTAACTATTAGTTTTCTGTAGTGAAATACTTTCAAGATGTTATCTTTCTCTGAGAACTTTTTCATAACTACTACTCTGGATTTTTAATGTTTACAAATTCATGATCAAAGGAAGATATGACTGAATATTTTGCCAGTGGTTTGAGTATATACATATATACATGCTTGCTCAAATTCTTTGTCAATCTCAGTGTTGGAATCCTCTTGTCATTTTATAATTGCTGGGTATGTTGTTGTGGACAGTTTATGCATCTATCCTCAGTATCTGACAGGGTTTATTTAACACAATGCTGCAGTAATAACACTCTTCTAGTACATGACTCTTTGAAAATCTTAGCATGTCAAGTGATTTAAAATCTATTTATACAAGTGTATATTTATATTAGGATACTAATGTCTCTTCTCAACATCCATGGCATGCTTCATATAAGAAATGCATCTTCAGTAAAACCAGCAGTAGTATCCCATTATTTAATAATATGTAAGTGGGAGACTGAGAAAAAGCATCCTTGTTTAAAACAAAATTATTCAGCAAGCCATTTTTTTTATTAATTTAAAATATACACATACTCTCAAATGTTTATTACAACCTATTTCAATAGTGTAGTAAAAATGCTCACAAAAGATAGTTATCTATTTTTATTTCCAGAACTTTCCCTCAATCCTGTTTATATACCATCCTGTTCAACTATACTATGGGAGAGGATATAAAAATATGTAGCAACAATATAAGTATTATTTAACTTACAGAGAACTATCCAACTTCATTCCACAAATTTACAGTTTTAGTTCTGAATTTTACCCTGATTTTAGTCATGAGTTCCTTGGATAATGTTATAAACTAAAGATTTCTACAGCACCATCTGGTGTAGATTACTGCAGACATTGCTTGCAGAGAGACAAAGGTCTGTGGTACTGATCCTCTGTAGATCATCTAATCCTGTACTACAGAATCCAAAGTGTATCTGTGTTCTGTATAAAACACAAGAATGCTGAAAGTCAGCCAGAGCAGAGCAAAGCTTTAATCAATTCACTGTTTCTTGCTGAGGCTGGTTTCACTTCAGTGGGCAAAAATCTGATTATCATAAAAGGCTAATGGTGAAGTTGTCTATACACTCTGATAACGATTTACTGACTACATTGCTTTTCCTATTTCCGTTTTCTCACTGAAATATGACCTCCTCCCCTCTTCTACTAAAGGTAAAAAAAAGGGGGGGGGGGGCTCATTTAACTGGAAATGAGTACCAGGATGAAATGAAAATGAAAGCCAAAATTTATTCATCCCTTTGGTAAAAACTATGATTGCATATGATATATCAGACATTGTAATAGGCATTGAAGGATCCAAGGATGTATACATACCTCCTTAACCTCAAGAAGCTCCCAGTCCAATTGTTAAGGAAAACAGAGATAAGACAATCATTAGCACTGCTGCAGGGATATAAACCACATTTCGTCTATTTTCTTATCAGTGAGATGATAAAAATGAAAGTACTAGAAAAGTGACTTGTAATTACAACATGGTTTTCCATGTTTGGAATTATACATATGTATAAATATGTATACATACACATGCATTCTCCCTCTCCCTGTTATTTTCCTCTTCTCCTTTATTTTTTTCTTTTCATATTAAATATTCAGCTAATAAAGAAAAGAAAAACTGATTAATTGATTATATTTTGTACACCTTGGTAAGGCAACTATATCACATAATATAAGGCATTGGAATAATCATCCAAACTCTTTGAGATTTAAAATGTAGTGACTTTTTTTTATTAGAGATCAAGTGTTTCCAGATGACAATAAAATACTGAAAACATCAAACAGAAAAAGAGCAAATTATATTTCATGTAAATCACATTGGTAAAATAAAAAAAAATAAGAAATGTGAGGTGTTTAATGTTATTCTTCCCTAATCTTTCTTGCCTGTTTTAAAGTGAATTTCCAGTATTCTTCAAAGTATGATGAATTTCCTCAAAAATTATTTTGAAATCATGGAACAGAAAGATGTGTTTTATACATGAACCATGAAATGAGTCTTGGAAGAATAAACTTCCTCTGAACATTTTGGACTTCTACTAGAACCTTTTCAGAATCCCATCTGTTTTGGTTCAATATAAATGTATCCCATTTATGAAAAGTCACAATCACAGAGAAGCTTTTGAAGATTCAGGCACAGGTTTTAAAGTTCACATTTCTTGATATGCATTCATTACATAAGCCTTTTTTAAAATAAGAATTTAAATTTAGATAAATCGTGTGCTTTAAAGTTTGAACTTACCAACCAGTGTCTTCCCTGAAACCAATTAGCGAATGACTTTACAGTTTACTTAAACACAAACTACTTCTAATTTAAAATACACACAGCAGAGGTCTTCCAGTAATGGCTATGTGAAGAAGTCAGTGATTCCACTCATAGATAATGATTTCACATTTTAAAAACTAGAACAAAATATTTTAAAACAACTGTTTGTAAGCATTTGAAAACAAAAGTCAGTCAGGAACTCTTAGTATTTATACTGCTACATTGGATAAGAATGGCAAATGTGTGACTCTGTTGTGTGAGGAGCTCTCTAATCCTGATGCCCCCAGTTCAGGCAGTGCAATAGACAAGTTTCTCTGGCTGGAGGTTCACATGAAAGTCCTGAACGGCATATAAAATGCATTACACTGCAAACCCATGGGAGGACCCAAAGTAGTCTGGTGCAAAAAGGGCCAGAAATCAGAGAGTACCTAACCTTAAGAGAGAAGAACTGCTCCTGGTGAGATTTACATGTGTGCTGCTCTTTTAATTGGTTGCCAAACCCATGTATGCTTTGGGAGGCTTGTGAGCAGAACTGAGGCTCACAGCAAGATTAGGAGCAAACCCCAGAAGCCAAGAAACATACAAGAGAGTAAGTTTCAAAATCGGAATATAAATTCTGCCTCAGCTTTGAATCAAGACTAAGCTACACAGGCTCAGGAAGACTCCCAGGGATCCCCCAAAAACAGACTGGGAAAAAAAGAAAGACTGGATCCCAAAGTCTTCAAAACATGTTATTCACAACGACCAATTGAACATGAATATGGGACCCACACTCAGGAAAGAAAGCAGTCAGGAGAAATTGACTCCAAATGGACCCAGTTGTGGGATGGAGCAGATAGAAATTTCAGAGCAACTATTTTAAATTTGTTGCAAAGACAAGAGTAAGGTCTGAATTAAGACTTAAAGGTAAATTTAATATTAAAAACAAGAAGATAAGAAATCATAACACAGCTGGAAATTATACACACAAAAAAAATATTTTCCAAAATGAAAACAGATAAAAGAAAAGATGTAAAAACAAAACAAAAGGTGCATAAGGTAGCAGAGACCTGTGGGATCATATTAAATGGACACTATAACTATTGGAGTCCTGGGAGGAAAGGAAAAAAAAAATCTTTTTTTTTTTTTAAAGAAACAATGGCTAAAAAACTCCTCAAATTCAGTGAAAAACACTGTAGTTAAACCAATAAAATCCAAATATTAAAAGAAAATATTGAAAGCAACAAGAAAAAATGTTTAATACATATAGGAAACAATAACAATTAATTACTGACTTCTTATCAGAAATAATAAAAGCCAGAAGACATTGAAATGGTACATTCAAAGTACTAAAAAGAAACTATTCATAGAGAGGTCTATAACTTACTAGACTAATCCTCAAATATGAATGCCAAATAAATATTGAAACCAGAGAAAAATTTTGCTAGCAGAACTCCACTTTAGGAAATGCTAAAAGAAATACTGACAGGAAATGGCACCAGTGGGTAAACTGAATTATGCAAGAAAAAAATGAAGGACACCAGAGATGATAAATATAAGGGTCAATATAAAAGATGACACACATGCATATGTACATGTTTATACATACAAATATATATACATATACACCATTTTTCTCTAAATTTCTTTGAGACATATCACTGATTGAAACAAAAATATCTCATGCTTTCAGGTTAAGAAGCATTACTAGAGACACAGTGAGATATTATGATAAGATCAGTGCAGCAAAAAATATATATAACAATTATAAATGTACACTTGGTTATAAACAAAGCTCCAAAATACATGAAACAAAATAGACAGACTGAAAGGAGAAATGGACAATGTACCAGCTATAGTGGAAGATTGTAATACTCTTCTGTCACCAGCAGGAGTAGACAAAAAAATCAGAAAGTGTATAAATAAAACTTGAGCAAGTCTATAAATTAAGTTACCCTACCCTGATATATAAAAAACATTCTACCAACTATAGCAGGATACACATTCTTTGCACATGTATATAGAATTTATAAATTCTGTGCTATAAAACATGTCTTAATAAGTACAAAAGAATTTAAATCACGTAGACCAGGCAACAACAAAATTAACTTAGAAACTACTAACAAGGGACGCCTGGGTGGCTCAGCAGTTGCGCATCTGCCTTCGGCCCGGGGTGCAATCCTGGAGACCCAGGATTGAGTCCCACATCGGGGTCCCTGCATGGAGCCTGCTTCTCCCTCTGCCTGTGTCTCTGCCCCACCCCCTTTGTGTCTCTCATGAATAAATAAATAAAATCTTTAAAAAAAAAAAAGAAACTACTAACAAAATTTTACTAGTAAACATTAAGACTATTTGGAATTTAAATGACATACATTTAAATAATCCATGGGCCTAAAAAAAAAAAATTGAAAGAGAAGTTAGAAAGTATTTTGAACTGAAAATGAAAACATAACATGTAACTGTTTTTGAAAAGCAACAAGTAAAATTCATATGTGTGTGAACATGAAAAATAAGAAAGATCTAAAGATATAAGCTTCTATCTTAAAAAGCTAAAGAAACAAAATAAATTCAAAGGAGGCAAAGGAATAAAACAGTGAGAAGAGTAGAAGTCAGTAAAATAAACAGCCTAACTAAGGAGAAAATTCAGTGAAATCAGAAGGTGATTCTTTGAAAAGATGTATAAAATTGGAGAAAATCCATTAGCTGATCAAGAAATAAAGAAAAAAGGCAAAAAATAATAACATTACTAATGGTAATAATAAAATTACTAACTGAAATTGGTAATAAAAGAGGGAACATCAGTACAAATCTCATAAACAGCAAACAAATGATAAATATAATGCACAAATTTATTCCAATTTGACCACTTAGATAAAAGTCCTTAAAGCTCCTTAAAAGCATGAGTTACCAAAAGTGACTTGGAAAGAAAGAGAAAACATAAATATTCCTATATTTATTAAAGAAATTGAATTTGCAATTAAAATTTATTCATAAACAGAATTTCAGGCTCAGATGTTATACATGGTGATTTTTTTTTCATGCTTTTAGTAAATAAATAATTCTAAACCGACTCTCAAAAAATAGAGGAGGAAATACTTTCTGACTGGTTCAATCTGACTTGTTCAATGAAGATAGTTTATCCTGATATAAAATCAGAGAATTGGGAATCCCTGGGTGGCTCAGCGCTTTAGCCCCTGCCTTTGGCCCAGGGCGTGATCCTGGAGTCTCGGAATCGAGTTCCACCTTAGGCTCCCTGCATGGAGCCAGCTTCTCCCTCTGCCTGTGTCTCTGCCTCTCTCTCTCTGTGTCTTTCATGAATAAATAAATAAAATCTTTAAAAAAAATCAGAGAATTAGCTTAAGTAAAGATTCCTAAACACAAATATGTCCTATGAATATAGATTCAAATATCCTAACAAAACATTAGAAAATCATTTCCAACAACATATAAAAATAATGATTATTTAGCAGGCACCTGAAAACTATGATCTTTTTTCTCATAAATCAACACATCCTTTTCAGTTATATTTCTTATACTCTTCACCTTTTTATTCTCACTCTGCCGTGGCTCTAGGAAAGGTCTGCATTTTCCCCCTACCAGCAACCTTTCACTACACCATCCTATCCATTCTGCATGCTGCTGGTAGCCTTATGTCCCTTTTACAGATTATGCAGCATATTATTCTTCTCTTCAAAAACTCAAACTCTCTATCATCTGCCTAATAAAATCTGCTCTTAGTCTTTCAACAATTTGATATTAGCCTTATTTCCAGATTTCATTGAAAGGGTTGTATATATTGACTTGATAATTCCCAGTTCCAACTTGCACTTTTTTCTCATTAAATTTTGGTTAATGCTTTTCCCTTTATCCAATAATACTCTCCTTAATTTTAAGCTATTATGTTTTATGTTTTAAGATTGAGGTAAGGGGCACCTGGCTGGCTCAGTTGGTAGAATGTGCAACTCTTCATCTTGGGGTCATAAATTCAAGCCCAAGTTGGAGGTAGAGTTTACTTAAAAAAAAAAAAAAAAAAAAAAAGATTGAGTCAAAATTCAGCCACTTCAGTGGATTCTCTTCTATAATTCTCAAATCGTAATGAATATTCTTTCTTTTTTCTTTTTGTCCTTTAAACTTTTGAGAAGAGCAAAGTAAGGTACAAAAAGCACAGGAATTTGAGTCTGAGATTAATTTTCTGAGTATTTTTTAATATTTTATTTTTATTTATTTATTCATGAGAGACACACACAGAGAGAGAGGCAGAGACACAGGCAGAGGGAGAAACAGGCTCCATGCAGGGAGCCTGACATGGGACTTGATCCCAGGTTTCCAGGATCACACTCTGGGCTGAAGGTGGCACTAAACCACTGAGCCACCTGGGCTGCCCATTTTCTGGGTTTTTTAAAGACTTGGCTATGAAATCATGGGGAAATCATTTGATGCTTTTGAGGATCAAATATTAGAATGTATGTAGTAACCCACAGAGTAATGTATAATCATTAATTATAATTATTATTAGTAGATGGCTTCTATATACTCTCACGTAGTATAGTTTTTTTGATTCTGAAATTCTAATGTTGCATCAGGATGTCTCAGGAATTAAGCCATCATTTATCACTATGCTGCAGCTGGAATAAATACAACTCAAAACATTCAACAAATATGCAACAATAAGCACTTTGAAAACCATTCATGGAAGAAACTGTTGATACAAATATAGTGTATATATAGATACACACACACACACACACACATATATATATATATATATATATATATATAAAAGACATGTGGATGCATGTATTAAAGACACAAAGATGGAACAATGATAATACTTTTTGTTATAAAATTAATGTGCAATAGGTAGATGAGAAATTCTGTTTTTAACCCACTTTAAACTAATAAATTTCATTCATATTAATTATACTATTTTCCAAATTGTGACCACTAGAATTTCTTTGGTGGCTTCCATAAATCCTTTTAAAGAATTTGTGAATGATATTTGGCTTCTTTCAAAAATGTTAACTTCAAAAGGTACCTGGATAGCTCAGTGGCTGAACATCTGCGTTTGGCTCAGGTCATGATCCCAGGGTCCTGGGATGGAGTCCTGCATCAAGTTCCCTGCAGGGAGTCTGCTTCTCCCTCTGCCTATGTCTCTGCCCCCTCTCTCTCTGTGTTACTCATGAATAAATAATATAAAATAATAATAAATAAATAAATAAATAAATAAGAATTTTAAAATTAAAATGTTAACTTTGAAATTTCAGTATGGTTTTTATCTGCTGCTGATTTAAGGATAGAAGATGGAAACCACTGGGGACTGCCACATGACTCCTGCTATATTCAATGTCTTCCATGTTCTCTTTATTATAGCATGGTCATGGAATAAAACTCCCTTATTCACATGATAATCATGTTTGTCATCACTGATTAAAAAATGCATTCCTGTGCAAGCCCATTTGATAACAGCTGTAGCATAATAATAATAAAAATAATATCCTCAATAATATGCTAGGTACTATTACATGCATTTTACAAGTGTGATTTATGTTAATCTCCATATCAAGTTTATTAAATAATTATTATTTCCATTTAGAAGTGAGGAAGTTATGGTATATAGATCTTAAATAAACTTCCCAAGGTCACACATGTAGTATATGGATGAGCCAATTTTTGGGTCCATGAAGCTTGAATCTAGACCCCAAAGTCTGTGATTAAAATCTTGAGGGAAACTAACTCATTTTTTAGGGTTTAATAGATCACATATGTGTGGCAAATATTAAACCAAAGAATCTTATTTTGGCCAGTTCTATGATGAAGAAGGAGTGGCAATTCAGAAATAATCAGTATGGAACTCCTGGGTGGCACAGTCTGTTAAGTGTCCAACTTTTGGTTTTGGCTCAGGTTGTGATCTCAGGGTTGTGAGACTGAGCCCTGTGTTGGGCTCCCTGCTCAGCATGGAGTCGGCTTGAGATTCTCTTTCCTTCTCTCCTCACCTGTAACTCTCATGTGCTCTCTCTCCCCAAGATAAAAAAATAAATCTTAAGAAAAAGAAGTGATCAGTATGATTATGAGGGTAAGATGCTGGTGGTATGCTGAAAATTTGTCCTCCAAAATATCCAAGTACCAATTTCTAGAATCTGGGAATGTTCAAAGAGATATTGGATGTGATTAAGTTAAGGATCCTGAGATGGGAAGGTTATTCTAAATCATCTGAGTGAGCCCTTATAAAGTTATCAAAAGTACATTTATAGAAAGGAGGCAGAGGAAAATTTCATACAGAAGAGGAGAGAATTATGTGACTATAGAGGCAGAGATTGGAGTAACACAGCCACAAAACAAGGAATGCTGACAACTGCCAAATTAGATTGGAAGGATAAGGAATGGACTCTCCCCTAGAGATTCTGGAGAGAATGCAGCCCTGCTGACATCTTGACTTTGACTTAGTGATCTGATTTTGGATGTCTGATTCCATAACTGTAAGAGAATAAATGACATAATCCACCAGGTTTGTGGTAATTGTTATAGCAGACATAGAAAACTTATACACTACCAAATGAAGATGCAAACAACTAGTATGTAGTCTCTCCCCTCCTCAGATTCTGCACAAGGTATGTAATAGTACGAACCATACTCTTCTTTCTTCTTCTGTTTAAAGATTTATTTATTTATTTTAGAGAGGGAGAAAGGGCAGGTTGGGGTAGAGAATCTGGAGCAGATTCTGTGATGAGCACAGAGCCCAACACAGGGCTCAATCTCAGGACCCCAAAGATCATGACCTGAACCAAAACCAAGAGTCTGACACTTAACCAATTGAGGCATCCAGGTTCCCTCATACTCCTCTTTCTGAGTATTTAAAATTTAAAAAGGATATATTCTCCAGGATACAGGGAAGAATAATGCAAGCTAATTTATATTCCTCTTGTATGTTGCACATGTATCTGTGCTAAACACTGCACAGTTCATCTTATTTAACTCACACACCAACTCTGTGGGGATTATCTTCATTGTAAATGACACAACCAAAACATTCAGAGAGATTAAATAAATTGTTCAGGTTTACCCAGCTCAGACTGAAACTCACTTCTGTCTTTATATTTGGTTTAATCATTACATTATAATGAGTCTTAATCAGATGCATTGTTTCCCAATCCTGCCATGAGAAAAAATTCCTTTAAGAAAAATCTAGGTATAATCAGAAAAAGAATGATGAAATATAGTTTAAAAGTTCCTGACCATATGCCTTCTTTGTACATTGACATTTGAATAAAAGATTTCCAGGAGGGATGTAGAAAAAGAGAAAATGGAATATTCTTATTATCCCTTCCTGCATAGCTAAACACTCAAAAGAAGATACAGAAATGAAACTGAAATTACTCAGTAAATCCCATAAAATATAAGACTTGTAGAAATCTAGGTAGATAAATATATAGGTGATAGTTGGTAGAGAATGAAAGCTAATTTGCTAGCTAGATTCCTTAATTAGATTAGTAGGTAGATTCCTTTTTTTTTTTTTTTTAGATTTTATTTATTTATTCACAAGAGACACACATAGAGAGAGAGAGGTAGAGGAAGAAGCAGGCTCCACGCAGGGATCCTGATGTAGGTCTCGATCCTGGGGCTCCAGGATCACGCTCTGGGCAGAAGGCAGGCGCTAAACCACTGAGCCACTCAGGGATCCCCCAGTAGGTAAGATTCCTTATTTAAATTCATATTTTTCTTTTGACTTCCAATAAAAAATACTTATCTTTCCCGGTGGAAATGAATTCAATATAATGGGGAATATCAGTCCAACATTCTTTAGACTATGTTTGAAAGTAAACTTTTAAACTCTGCTTATGTGCTCTTTCTTCCACAGGATCTGACCTAGCACAATGACACCACACATAAAATAGTTGTGAATTACATCACAAATCTAAGCGAGGATGATATATTAAAGAGTGTTTTTAGACATTCGAACTTGCAAGCAAGAGCAAAAGAAAAATGTTATATTCTCTCCAGAAAGGAGCACTAGAATAGTTCTGCTTTCTTTAATCTATGTGGGTTAGACTGAAAAGTACCAAGCATTTGCAGTGTCTTAGAGCTTTCTAATAAATTGGTAGAAATACAAACCAATTTTGAATACATCTTAACGTATATGTACAGATGTTATAGCCTTTTAAATTGAAAAATATTACTTCTGAATTACTTCTGAGTTAAAAAGAAATAACTTGATTTTATTTCATAAAAGTAAAAGTTTCTCATGTTGAGTAGGTGAGTTTCTTTTATATTTATGTTTCAGTAACTTATTAGAATAATTAAGTAGTTTTTTACAACTAAAAAATGGGGACTGAGACCATTTAATTAATTGATTAATTAATTATAGCTTTCATTGTCATATAAAATTGTAAAATATATAAAGTCGACATCATATGACTTACCTGTGTAATGATCTTATAACTGAAAGTTGTACCCTTTACCATCCTCTCCTATTCCCACTCCTGCTTTGCCCCTGGCAACCATTTTTCTGCTCTTACTATGAGACCGACTTTTCTTTTAAACCATGAGCTCATTATCAGGAGGATTTTCTTGCTACATATTTATGGTCTTATTATTTTTAATAGTTTTCTTATAGATATGTACCATAAAAGTCTTATATATTTCTTGTATATTTTTTCATTTTAACTCTTATGATATATATTTTAAAAATAAAGATTAATATAAGCACACATTTAAAAATCATCATATAAGTGAAATAAAACTTTATGCTCCTTTTGCAAGACTCTTCTCCTCACTCAATAGTATCATACTAGAGGCAACAATTATCAGCATTTGGTTGCATTATTACCATACATTTTTTCTTTTCCTATAATTGTGTATTCATATTGATGTACAATGCTGTTTTGTATCTTTTAAAACTTTACATTTTTATTACACATTACTATATATATCTTTTTCTAATTTTTGTCTTCTCTTAATTAATAGACTGCCTTTTAGTCTTTCAACTTATTGAGATATAAGTGACATTTAATATTGTATAAATTCAAGGTGTACCACATAATGATTTGAAGTATATACATGTTTAAAAATGATTACCAATAAGTTTAGTTAATATCTATCTCTTTTTGTAGCTACAACTTTTTTTTCTTGTAATGGGAATTTTCAAGATATATCCTCTTAGAAACTTTGAAATATATGATACCATACTCTTAACTATAGTCACTGTGCTATACATTATTACATCCCCAGAGCTTAATTGTCTTATAACTGGAAGTTTGTACTTTTAACAATCTTCACCCATTTCCCCTACCCCCACCTCCTGCTTCTAGCAACTGCCACTCCATTCTCTGTATTTATGAGTTCAGTTTTTTTTTTAGATTTTTCATATTAGTGAGATCATACGGTATTTGTCTTTCTTTGTCTACTATTTTACTTAGCATAATGCCTTCAAGTTTAACCCATGTTTAGTCTTAATGGTTATTGGGACATGTAGCATTAGATTATCCTTTCTGACTGATGAGTAGTAAGCCACTGTATAAATGTATCAAAATTGATTTTTTTCTTCTGTTAGGCAAATTAATGTGTTTTCAGATTTTCTGTTACAATCAATGCTGCTATGAACATCATTGTACATTTTTCCAGGAGCACCTGCACAGAATTTTCTCTAGTGTTGAAAGTCTGTTATGAAGGGTTATAGTCAGCTTTATTAGATATTATTAAATTACCATACTTTGCAAAAGGGTTGTGTGAATTTATAAGCTCTCAAAGAGAAGACTTCTCATTGCTCTTATTTACTGTGCCATTGTAAGACATTTTTCCCAGCTATGGCTAGAGGGTTTGCTTTTACCTCTGTTGCCTCTGGCTTTTCTTTTTTTTCTTTTTTTTTTTTTTTTGTTATTCTAATGATGCAATACTTGCTCATTCTTGTTGATTTCTGGCTTAAGAATCTCTCTCTCTCTTTCTGCCTCCGACCCCAAATAATAAAATAAAATAAAAAATAAATTTAAAAAAAGAATATTTAAGAAAGATAAAAATTAAAACAGAACAGGCTAGAAAAGGTAGAAAAAACATCCTTTACAATTAGATTGTCTATAAAAAAAATTAGATTGTCTGAGTGGCTCAGTGGATCAAGCACTAGCTCTCAGTTTTAGCTTAGGTCATGATCATGGGGTCGTGAGATCCAATCCTCCTCCTTTCCCTTGTCAGGCTCCACACACAGCAGGAGCAGGGAGTCTGGTTGAAGATTCTGTTTCTCTGCCTTTCCCCCCACCTCAAATAAATAAATAAATCTTTTAAAAAATTAGATTGTCTAGGTTTCAGTTTTAAGTATTAATAAATTTTATTTCTAAGCACTTACTAGCTTGATAACTTTGAACAAGTTGCCTAACTTCTTTGTACTTCATTAATATCTGTATAATGGAAATAGATCATCATTTGCAGGGCTGCTGTGATTGATTGATTATTCATTGACATAATATGTGTAAATATATAGTAAAGCTCCTGGCACATAACTGATACAGAATGCTAATAATTATACTAAGCTTGTTTCAGAATATTTATTTTAAATAATCACACTTTTGGCTTTTTTTTTTGACATCAAGCTAAAAAAATAGTTCATTTTAGAAGATAGGATGGTAAGTAATTTTAATTTTTTACTATTTTTTATGCATCCAATTTTTCTACATTAAGCACCTATTTTTACTTCTTCTGGCAACTATAAAGACATTTATTGATTGTTAATTATTTAATTCATTAGCAAGGAGGCACAAATCAGCTTATTCAACATATAGATTAAGTTCTATGAAGTCCTAGCTGAGTCTCTTTAGGTGTTCCAAAATCAGTATTCCTTGCCTTTGACAACCAATGATTGGACAGAGGACACTCAGGGATCAATTAATAAATATAAGCTAGAGGCCTCTCTAGTTTCTTAAACTATAGTCAGGCAAAAATGAAAAGTGTCACTCAGTGTTTTTTTAGTAAAAATTAACGACTGGCTCTCCAGAAATAAACAGTTCTAATTTTTAGCATTTGTTTATTTCTGTAGTATAAATATACCCACCATGGCTGATCTCAAGCTATCCACATGATGTCACTGCATAGAGTTGGGGAAAAATGTGAAGTGGTACATCATTATATAGAATTTCCACCAAATATTTATAATAGATGTAAATAATCTCAAAAGCATAAAATTGACTAAGAAGTGATGAGCTTTACCTTTGTTTTAAACATAATTAATTTAATTGAAATTTATATAATTTAAGTTTTAATTGTGGCTCTGTTGAAGAACTGACTCATAAAATTCTTGAAAATTTAACAATCCTTTCTTACAAACTGATGTGAGTTGACCCCAGCACCCCACTAAGAGTATCTCAGAAATATATTAGCCCATCCACACATTTTTGAATATTTTTATTTTTAACAATGAAAGTCCATTTCTAAAAATGTATTCTACTAGTTAAGAAACTATTTTCATACACTGAGAAATGAAAATCATTGTGCTATTTAACAAAATGAGATTTGCTGATTGACATACAGATCAAAGAAGTACTTGTCATTTCCTTTGAATTGTGGTTATTTTAGATAAAATGCTAGCTAACCTTTCTGAACTGTGTGTTTTTAAAAGTTTGACTCATAAATACTTAAGAATTCATCTCAAGAAGTTATGACTATTTTTAATTAAAATTTGTATTTCTAGATAATTATAGATTGATACACCATTGTAAAAAAGAGTAACACAAGGAAATCAGATAGCCTTTACCCAGTTTGCTCCAATAATACTATACTCCAGTATTATAGAATACCACAAGCAGGATGTCAACATTTATATAGTCAAGAGATACATTTCTATTACTACAAGATTCCCTTCTTTTACTGTTTATATTCACATACATGTCCATGTTACTCCATCCCCCCAACCCCTAGCAATTACTAATCTGCCCTCCATTTCTATAATTTTGTCATTTCTATAATTTTGAATAATGGAATAATACAATAATACAATGTAACTTTTTATGTTACTTTTCTTTTTTCATGCAGCATAATTCTCTGGAGGTCCATCTAATTTTCTGGGTGCATCAATAATTCATTCTTTCTTCTAGCTGAGTAGTATTCCATGGTGTGAATGTACCAGTTTGTTTACATATTCATTCTTTGAAGGATGCCTGGGTTTTTTACCAGTTCTTGGCTATTATGAATAAAAGTGTTATGAACATTCATGTGCAGGGATTTTCATGAACATAAGTTTTCATTTTTCTGGGAAGAAAGCCCAGGAGTGAGATTGCTGTGCCATATGGCTGTGTATGCATAGTTTTAAAATAAATTACCAAAATGTTTCCTGAGTGATTATACTTATTTTATATTCTCACTAGCATTTATAAGTGATCCTAGTTTCTTCACATCCTTGCCAGAGTTTGATGTTCTCACTACATTTTATTTTAGACACTGGGATTTTAATTTGTATTTTCCCAATGGTTAATGACATTGAACCTCTTATTATATGCTCGTTTGGTATATGTGTATCTTCTTTGTTGAAATGTCTTTTCATGTTTTATGTATTTTTTAATGGAATTGTTTGCATTCTTTTTACTATATGTATTTTGAGAGTTCTTTTTCAGATTAATAGATATTCATTCTTTATCAGGTATATGGTATGAAGATATTTTATTCCAGTCTGTGGCCTTTTTATATTTTTTACAGGGATTTTTACAGAGCAAATATTTTTAATTTTGATTAAGTCCAATATCTCAATTTTTCCTCTTACAAGTTGTGCTTTTGGAGGAAAGCTTGAGTTACCTTATACAGCCCTAGATCAGAGGATTTTTCACTTATGTTCTTTCTCTAAGAGTTTTATACTTCTTAATTTTGCTTTTAAGTCCAAGATCCACTTTGAGTTAAATTGTGTAAATGGTATGAAACTTAGGTCCTTATATTTCCTTGGTTAAGTTTATTCCTAAGTATTTTATTCTTTTTGATGCTACTCTAAATAGATTTTTTGGTTTCTCTTATTTTTTTATTTATTTTAGTTTTAAGTTTCTATTTAAATTTCAGCTAATTAACACACAGTGTAATATTAGTTTCAGGTATAGAAGTTAATGATTCATCACTTAAATATAACACCCAGTGCTCACCATAAGCTTTCCTTAATACCCATCATCTATTTAACCCATCCCCCTGCCCACCTCCCTCTAGCAACCCTCTATAGTTGAATATCTTTTACGGTTTGCCTCTCCCTTTTTTTCCCCTTATGTTCATTTGTTTTGTTTCCTAAATTCCACATATGAGTGAAATCATATGGTATTCATCTTTCACTGACTTAATTCACTTAGCATAGTAATCTCTAGCTCCATCCACATCATTGCAAAAGGCAAGATTTCATTCTTTTTTGTGGCTGAGTGATATTCCATTATATATATACACACTACATCTTCTTTATCCATTCATCAGTTGATAGACATTTAGGCTTTTTCTATAATTTGGCTATTGTTGATAAAGCTGCTATAAACATTGAGGTACATGTGTCTCTTCAAATAAGTAATCTTGTATCCTTTGGGTAAATACCTAATAGTACAATTGCTGGGTCATAGGGTGGTTCTATTTCTAACTTTTGAGGATCCTCCATACTGCTTTCCAAAGTGGCTGCACCAGTTTGCATTCCCACCAACAGTGTAAGAAGGCTCCCTTTTCTCTGCATCCTTGCCAGCATCTGTTGTTTCTCATGATGTTAATTTTAACCATTCTGACAAATGTGTGATAGTATCTCATTTTTTTAAGATTTATTTGTTTGTTTGTTTATTTATTTATTTATTTATTTATTTATTTATTTATTTATTTATGAGAGAGAGAGAGAGAGAGAGAGGCAGAGACACAGGAGGAGGGAGAAGCAGGCCCCATGCCGGGATCCTGACGCAGGACTCAATCCCGGGACCCCAGGATCCCGCCCTGAGCCGAAGGCAGGCGCCAAACCGCTGAGCCACCCAGCGATCCCCAGTATCTCATTTTTTATTTTGATTTATAATTTCCTTTTTAAATAGTTCATTGTTAATGTATAAAAAGTGCAATTAATTTTTGTAATTTCATTTTGTATTCTACAACTTAACTGAATTGCTTTATCATTTCTAATTTGTGTGTGTGTGTGTGTGTGTGGAATGTTTAGAATTTGCTTTATGTAAGATCATATACTCTTGAAGTAGAGACAATTTTACTTCTTACTTTCTGATTTGGATGCCTTTTATTTCTCTTTCTTGCCTCCTTGTTCTGGCTAGGATGTCTAGTACTATGTTTAGTAGAAGTGGTGACACTGGGCATCCTTGTCTTGTTCCTCATTTTAGAGGAAAAGCTTTTAGGTTTTTACCATTGAGCATGATGTTAACTGTGAACTTGTCATATATGGCCTTTATTACCTTTCTTTCTATACCTAATTTGTTGAGAAGTCTAATTACGAAAGGCTGTTGAATTTTGTCAAATGTTCTGTCTTCACCTATTTTTTTAAAGATTTATTTTATTATTTATTTTAGGAGAGATAGAGAGAGTGTGTGCAAGTGGGGGGAGAGGCAGAAGGAGAGAAAATCTCAAGCGGACTGCTAGTTAAGCGTGGAGCCTGACATGGGGCTCCATCCCAGAACCCTGAGATCATTACCTGAACCAAAATCAAGAGTCAGATGCTTTACAAACTGAGCCACCCATGCACCCCCTGTTGGTATATATCGAGATAATCATATGATTTTCTCATTCTGTTAAGTAGTGTGCATCACATTGATTGATTTGTGTATGTCAAGCGATCTATACACCCCAGGGATAAATTCCATTTGATCATGGTTTGTAATCTTTTTAATATGCTATTGAATTAATTTTCTAATATTTTGTTGAGGACTTTTGCACCTATGTTCATAAGATGTGTTGGACTGTAATTTTCTTTTCTTGTAGTGTCCTTGTCTGGCTTTGGTATTTGGCATTATAAGGTATTGCTTATAAAAAAAGTTTGGGAGTTTTTCTTCCTCTTAATTTTTTGGAGGAGTTTGAAAAGAATTGATGTTAATTCTCCTTTAAGTATTTGGTAAAACAAAACTCCCAGTGAAGTTATCAGGTTGTGAGCTTTCCTTTGTGGGGAGATTTTGGATTACTGACTCAATCTCCTTTCTTGTTATTGTTCTGTTCAAGTTTTCTATTTCTTCATTATATAGTGTTGGTAGATTGTATGTTTCTAGGAATTTCTACAGTTCATGTAGATTATCTAATTGATGGGTGTATAATTATTTGTAATAGTCTCACAATTTTTTTTTAATTGCTATGGCATCAGTTGTAATGTCTCCCCTTTCATTTCTGTTTTTATTTATTTGAGACTTCTCTCTTTTTGTCTTAGTCTAAGGGTTTGTTGATTTTAATTATCTTTTCAGAAAGCCAACTCTTGGTTTTCTTTCTTTCTTTCTTTCTTTCTTTCTTTCTTTCTTTCTTTGTTTCTTTCTTTCTTTCTTTTCTTTCTTTCTTTCTTTCTTTCTTTCTTCTTTCTTTCTTTCTTTCTTTCTTTCTTTCTTTCTTTCTTTCTTTCTTTCTTCTTTCTTTCTTTCTTTCTTCTTTTCTTTCGCCTATATTTTATGTCTGTTCTCATGTTTCTTCTTTTTTTCTGCTAAATTTGGCCTTAATTGTTCTCTCCTTTCTAGTTTCTTTACATGTAATATTAGGTTGTTTATTTGAGATCTTTTTTCCTTTTTGATATAAGTATTTATCACTTCCCTCTTAATATTATTTTTGCTGCATCCCATAAATTTTTATACTATGTTTTCATTTTTTTATCTCAAGATGTTTTCTGATTTTTCTTTAGATTTCTTCTGTAACTCATTGGTAATTCAGGAATGTATCATTTAATTTTCACATATTTTTAAATTTACTAATTTTCCTATGTCATTAACTTCTAATTCCATACCATTGTGGTTAGAAAAGATACTTGATATGATTTTAATCTCCTTAAATTTACTGCAACTTGTTTTGTGGCCTAATATGTGATCTTAGAAAATGTTCCATGAGCATGTGATAAGAATCTGTATTGTGTAGCCCTTTGTATGGAAAGTTCTATGTGTCTGTCAAATCTATTTGATTTATAATCTGTTATTTCCTTATTGAATTTCCCTCTGAATGTTCTATCCATGTTGAAAGTGACATGTGAATTCTCCTATGATTGCATTGCTATTTATTTCTCCCTTCAGTTCTGCTGATACTTGCTTTCTATATTTAGGTACTCTGTTGTGGGGTACATATATATTCACAATTTTTATGTCTTCCTGATGAATTGATCACTTTATTATGATATAATGTACTTCTTTGTCTCTTGTGACCATTTTTAATTTAAAGTTTGTTTTGTCTGATATAAATTTCATCACCTCTGCTCTCTTTGCATGAAATACATTTTCTATCCCTTCACTTTCAGGCTATGTCTTAATCTAAAGTAAATCTCTTGTAGACAGTATATAGTTGGGTCTTATGTTTTTGTCCATTCATTCATTTTGTATCTTTTGATTGGAAATTTAATCCATTTATGATTAAAGTAATTATTGAGAAGAAAAGCATGCCATCATCATTTTGTTAATTTTGTCATTTTGTGTTTGTCTTTTCCTGTCTTTTGCTAACTACCTTTGTGTTTTATTAATTTTTGTAGTGATATTCTATGATTCTTTTCTCTATTTCTCATATATATATCATGTATATCAAGTATCATGTATATCATGTGATTCTTTTCTCTATTTCTCATGTATATCAATATATATTTGTGTGTGTATATATATATGTATATATGTGTTTGTGGCTACCATGAGGCTTATGCAAAACATTTTTAATTCTTGACTTTGAATTTTTTTCATTCAGCACTGTGAATATATAATCCTATTCTCTTTTGGACTGCAAGTTTTATGTTGAGAAATTTGCTGATTATATGTGACTCACTTATAACTCCATTATATGTGATGATTCTTTTTTCTTTTGCTATTTTCAAAATTTTTTTGTCTTTAAGTTTGACAATTTTATTGTTTCTTGGTATAAAAGGCTTTAAATTTCTCATATTTGGAGTTTCTTGGACTTTTTGAATCCAGATGCCAATTCTTTCCCCAGATTTGAGAAGTTTTGGGCCACAATTTCTTTAAATAAGTTTTCTGCCCCTTTCTCTCTTCCTTCTGAGATTCCTATAATACCTATATTGTATTAGTTCACTTGATAGTTTCCCATGTCAGTTAGGTTTTTGCACACTTTTTATTTTTTTCTTTTTGTTCTCTGACTGGATAATTTCAAATGACCTACCTTTAAGTTCACAGATTCCTTTGCTTTACCAAGTCTTCTGTGAAAACTATTAAATTAAAAATTCTAGTTTAGTTATTCTATTCTTCAGCTCCATAATTTCTGTTTTTTTCTTTTGTATAGTTTCTATCTTTTTGTTGATATTTTCATTTTGTTAATATATTCTTTTCCTTATATCATTTAACTGTCTGTATTCTTGTAGCTCACTGAGCTCCTTTAAGACAATTATTTTGAATTCTTTGTCATGTACTTCATAGAGCTCCATTTCTTTTGTGTTTGTTGGGCACTTATTGTTTTCATTTATTAATGTTGATTCTCTGTGTTTCTTATAACTTTTTGTTTGTGTTTGCACATTTGAAGAAGCAGCCACTTCTTCCAGTTTTAAGGACTGGCTTCAGCAAGGAAAGACCTTAACTGATCAGCCTGGCTAGATTCTGGGAGACTTACAAGGCTTTTTGTGGATGTGAACATTCTATTCCTCTTTCTCCTTCTTGCTCTTGGGAGAGAAGTCTCAAGATTATACATCTTCTTCTAGTCCTGCTGAGCCATGCTGGATACTGAGAGCCATCTTTCTTTTTTTCTGGGACAGTATATTGAGATGCCAAGACATTGAGCACAAATTCCACTTCTGTCTCCCTCTTCTGAAGAAGTCTCATGGTTATGCTCCTCATTCCAGTTCCACAGATCTGAGCCAGCTGCTGAGAACTGCACTGTCTTCTGAGATTCATGACTTCTGTTGACAAATGCATCATCTGCTGAGATTTACAGAGGTTGCTGAGATCTGCACTCTCTGTTGATTTCCTTGCCAGCTTCTAGGGGTTGCACTGGCTGCTGGGTGCTGAGATGGCTGCTGGGGGCCACATCAGCTGTTGAGAGCCACCCATGCCTTTTCTTTGTTCTTAGCTCTTCTGAGGCATCCAGCCATGCCAAATTCTTCAGCACTCTAAATGAAGCAAGACTAGAGAAAATTTCACAGGCAGCATTCCAAAATGCTGGGTATATTAGATGTACCCTTCACTCTCTTTTGCCTGCAGGAGTAATCCTCATTGGCAATTGGGATCTTTCTTGATGCTTACCTCTGCCAACTTGGAGTAGAGGGAAACACAGGTAAAGGTAAATTACTCTTCTCACTTATTTCAATGCAGTTATTCTCAGTTCTGTACTCTTCTGGGAGACTGTAACTTCTCAACTAGATCCTAGGGTTTTCATAAAGGTATTCTGATACATATATGATGGTAAAATCATGGTTTCTTTGGGTAGAGTAAGGACTAGGACTTACCTTTCTGCCATCCTGCTGACATCAATCCCCTTCCTCAAAACTTCTCAAGATATGTTTTTGTCAGGACCCCTCTCCCACTTGTATCTGAAATTTCATTCTTCTTTGCTCCAGAGTTCCTGGTTGAATAAATTTAAGTTCTATTTCCAGTAGTATTTCCTCACAGTGCTCTCTACTGTCACTCTATTTTGGGGGCCCTCTGGGCCCAGGTTCCAGCCTGATGATTGTCTCACAGTCCCCTTTGCATTTGCCTACAAGTTGGAGTTTTTGGAGCCTCTGTGGAATTTTTTAGTTGACTCTTTCACTCAGAGTGGGGAAGCCCTTGTAGAAATGAAGGCTTGTTAGGGATTTCTGTTTCTTAGATCTTAACTCTTTTAGAAGCCCTCTTTGTCTTTCTTCTACTTTTCCCACATAGCTTCTCTTCCTGTGCAGCTTTTTATATTACATTTGAGTTGACCTTGCTTGCTCATTCTCTGAGGCTTATAGAAATATCTCGTCAGCAACTTTTGTGAAAATGTTATTTTGTTGCTTCTGGTTTTCCAATCTCTTTTTGAAAAAGGATTGGGAAGGTTCACAGTCAGTGCTACTGCTACCATCATTCTTGTTCTCCACATATTGCGTTTAGAAATAACAATATTAAATATTTAAAAGTAACATAAAACATACAACACAATTAAATAGTGCAATACAAAGTGTTATTTGTTCCATCTAAACACTTCTCTGAAAAAAGCAGGACAGATCAGACTAGAAGTTGTAAAATTTTATGTAAAAAAGCAAAGCAATATCGTGATTTGGAAGATAGTGTCAAAGGCCAGAAATTTATTAATTCTGGAGGAAAGACTGTGAGATGCTACCTATCACAGAAGATTCATAACTGAGTTGTGTGTCAGAAGCACTAGGGCAGTAATCTGATGAGCTTGATGAATTAAGAACAGCCAGAAATAATGTAGGCTTGATAGAGCCCTAAAATAACTAATCCTTGTAAATTGAAATTCAAGATAATGAAAATAATCTACGAGTGTCAAAATACACTGCCCAAATGACCTTGCATAAGCAAGTCACCAATGTGTTAATTCTCTTTAGTCTTGAATACTTGCCCCATCATTCAGGTTATTGGACTGCTTCACTGATGTGTTCACATTGACTGGCTGCTTCCCTATTTCATAGCCTTTTAAATACAATCAGTAGTATTACACTGAAATGGTTTAGTCCAAAAGATAAACAGAGACTACTTCATTTTTCAAGAGGGTAAAATAGGCAATAGCCAAATGTTAGGATGTGTCAACAAAAATATGGACAAAAAATAATGTGTAGTAACCTGAGAAAGTTAAAAGAGATGCTTCTCATCAATCTTGCAGGTGGAAATTACTATTTGTTTAATTTACTTGTTTTAGTGGAGAGAGAAATGAACAATTCATTATGCAACAATATTAGAGCAAAGTAATATATAATCTATGTTTAAAAACTATAAGATTTAGAATCATGAGGATAAGTTTTGAGGATAAGTTTTGAGGAATGTTTTAAATAAAAGGTAGAATTTTAAAGGTAGATAGACAATATAAGAAGATGTCATCAGGCAATATTCCAGTGTATGGTTGTTCTGTCATGTCTCTTAATTTATTCTTTCCAAAATATCAGAACAATCAGGAAGTCATGTCTGGTATCAAAGTTTAAAATTATTGTAAGCATTGTGATTTTGGAATTTCAAAATCAGTTTGGACCTGGTTTTATTTCAGTGTTAAGAAGTGTTGTATAAATGATTTCTATTTATTTTCTTTATTTAGGAAAATTACTCAGATAAAATTTTCTCTCTAATAACCTCTCAATATTAAAAGGCCTCCATATGACGTAAAAATTTGTTCACTAATCTTATCATTACATATATGTCTAAAATGAAAGCATCCACATGGATTTAGCATTATGACTGATTATAACAAAATTTTGATTTATTGTGCCAAATGATGTATTATTTTTCATTGTTTCCTTAATCCTCAGTGATTTATATAAAAATTAGAAAAGCCCAAGAGATTATGTCTACTGTGTATATATGGTGGAAATACTATATACTGCATATCTTCTCAATTTTGTTTTCAGTAACATCACACTGGTAACTTGAAGTCAGCCATAATGGTAGTATTTATACCACAAAAACTAGTAATTGCCCCAGATGGGGCTTCTTTTCTTTTTTCCTTTCTCTTTCTTTCTTTCTTTCTTTCTTTCTTTCTTTCTTTCTTTCTTTCTTTCTTTCTTTCTTCTTTCTTTCTTTCTTTCTTTCTTTCTTTCTTCTTTCTTTCTTCTTCTTCTTCTTCTTCTTCTTCTTCTTCTTCTTCTTCTTCTTCTTCTTCTTCTTCTTCTTCTCCTTCCTTCCTTCCTTCCTTCCTTCCTTCCTTCCTTCCTTCCTTCCTTCCTTCTTTCCTCTTCCCTTCTTGTGATGGAAATCTTCCCTTCTTGTGATGGCAATCTTCCCTTCTTGTGATGGCAAGTATTTACCAACAAACCACTAGTGGGAATCAAGAGTATTAGATAGGAAATGACAGCAATTAATTGCCAAAGATAAGGGTGACGTATATGCCATAAAGGACAAAAGGACATATCATAATAAGAATTTCTTGGTTTTCAGGAATTTTTGACAGTGGCTAATTGATCCTGGTGTCCCTAGAAACAAAATAAATGGTCAGTTAACCAGAGCACTGCACGATCTGTATAGTAGAAAACAAACAAACAAACAAACAAACAAACATTCTTTATCAGGTAGCCAAGAACCTAACTTGAACTGAGCAATGGAAACTCACAGCCATATACATTTTTAGATTGAAGGCTCCTTGATTGAAAGGAAATTAGTTCCTTTGAGGAAACATCCTGTACCATAGTTGCCAGTATAGTAAATATTCCAGGCCTTCTCCAAAGGGACCTGAGGCCACAATAGAGGGGACTGTGAACTAAGAAAAAAGAAATACCTAGATCTTTTAGGTATCACTACACAGTAGTTCTGAATCTTTCATAGGCCACAGCATTTTACACTACTATTTTTCATTAACTGCATTATGCTAATTGGATCCTATGAATAGGAAGTACAAGTATTCTAGATACCTTAAAAAAAATCCAGACTAGATAGTTGGAGATAAACCTTACAAAAGCTGGCTCTCTGACTCAATATTTCCAGTGTTGTATATGAAGGGGAGGGTTGATAAATGTCTGGAATATGTTGAGATATTCCTCCAAAGTGCAAATCAAATTGGTGTACTTCACACAATCTACCTTGAAGAAAGAGGGATAGTACTTGGTATGCTTTTCTGGATTTTGGAGGAGATATACCACATTAAACAGTGCTACTTCAATGGATTAACAGAGTCATCTATAAGACTACCAGTTTCCACTGAGGAGTAAAACAAAAGAAGGTTTTGCAGGAAGCTAAGGCTTCAGTAAAAATTGCTCTAATACTTGGATTTTTGATCTAGTAAATCCAGGGATGCTCAAAATATTCATAGCAACAGGTATGCTGAATGAGATCTCTGTCATCACCGAAAGGAGACTCACAGCACAAACATCTAGGATTTTGAAGCAATTCAGTGCCTTTCCCTGCAGATAACTAACCTCATTCTGGGGAACAGTTTCTAGTTTGCTACTGGAACTTGGAAAAGACTCAGGTCATGATGGGATGTGAGATTACCAATACTAGCTGAGTGTCCTTTTCCTCACTTAGCATAGTTTGGGTGTATGCAGCAGCAATCTATCATCTAGCATATTAGAAACTGAGCTCAGGAAGGTCCAAGAAATATAAGTAAGTTGTATCAATGGAGACTCAGATTCTTTTGACCATGATTCAACTTATACCATCTCCTCCTCTACCTCAGACTGTACCTGTGGTCTATAGTTGTGTTCCTTACAACTGGTTAACTGAAGATAAAAACCCAAAAATTTTAGTTCAGTGAACAATTTAGTCTGTGCAATATGCTATTATAATCCAAAAGAGGACAGCCATAGCAACACAGCCCCACTCAAAGGTGACCCTAAAGTACAGTGGTGAAGGAAAATCCTACCAGTGGGCATAACTTCAAGCAGAACATTTAGTTGTCCACTTTATCTGGAGTGAGAGGTGGTCAGAAATATGGAGCTACAGAGATCAATCTCCAGTTGTTAATGGCTTGACTGCTAATGGTGAATCAGAAGGAACAGGACTGACAGACTGGCTACAAGGAAGTCTGGGTAAGAAGTATGTGGATAAACTTTTCAGAATGAGTACAAATTATGAATATATTTGTTTCTAATGTGAATAGCAATCAAAAGGATCAAAAACAGAGAAGAATCTTAATTATCAGTTGTGGACAAACTAACACTCTGTGGATGTTTCATTTTCTCTTCAGTTCTTAAAGAGTGCACAAAGGGTAAAACAGTAGCCATGGAGATAGAAGTGAAGACTATGCATGGGTTCTGCAATGTGGGATTCTCCTTACCAAGCCTGGCCTGGCTAACATTGCTGCTCCATGCCTAACCTATTAATAGCAGGGACCAACATGGAGCCTCTGTTTTGGCACCATTGTGACTAGCTAGCTCCTTAGTTAATTACATTATAGATATGGTTTTATCTTCCTTGCTTATAACACTTCTATAGGCACAGCCATCCATAGACTCACAGAACACCTTAATCACTCTTGTGGAAGTCTCTTTAGCACTGTTCCTGATCAAGAAACTTATTGTACAACAAAAATTACAACAATGGACTCACGGCTTTGAAACTGACTGGTCTTATCACATACCTCATTATCCAGAAGTTGCTGGAGTAACTTAAAGGTGGACTAGCTTACTTTCCTTCCTGACCTAGCCAGGATCCCTTTCAACTCTAACAGTTTCTAAATTTCCATGAATAAGGGATGGCAAGTAGAGCTGAATTTTGTTATGTCACTTGGAGTCAAGTAATTATCACTTCAATATAAGTTTTTCGGGATCCCTGGGTGGCTCAGCAGTTTAGCGCCCACCTTCAGCCCAGGGTGTGATCCTGGGGACAGGAGATCGAGTCCCACATTGGGCTCCCTGCATGGAGCCTGCTTCTCCCTCTGCCTGTGTCTCTGCCTCTCTCTCTCTCTCTCTCATGAATAAATAAATAAATAAAACCTTTAAAAAATATATATATATATATAAGTTTTTCATCCTCTTCTCAACATATTTTAAGTTGTGTTTGTGAACTACTGTCCTCCTTTGCTCCCAAGCATTCAAAACTGGTTTTAATCTTTTTGCATGTGTTTTAGCTTCATTCTTTTGGCTATCTCTCCTGAAATCTGTAGCAATACAATAGTGCCACAGATCAGCTGACAGTTTTATGTAGAAATTTCATGTTTGGCAGGCTTTAATCTAGAAAAGCCTAGAGGACATTTGTCATCTGCCAAATGAGGTCCTCATAGCTTCTCTTCTCCCACATTCGAAATGGCACACTGTGACCTTGCACACTCCTACACTCTATGATTTCAATAAGATGCTCACCATACTTCCCAATGGTTGTTGCTAATCTAAAAACTCTATTAACATTTTTCACATTTAATTTTTTCTGTCTGTTACTCAAGTTATTTTTAAATATTTGTTTATACCCTGTACTCACATCTCTAAGGACTTGCATGGGAACATCTGTGATTCATGTATTTGAATGGATTTGGGGGAAATCTGAGCCAAGCAAAGGGAATCATATTTATCTGTCATGTTAAGAATGAAGGTACTTATGTATTATTATTTTTACCCATTTTTGTATTTTTAAAGTGGAGCTTACTGAATATCACATGTTAAAACAAAACAACACAAAACACTCTATTGAAGAATACTGTATTTCTTGCAAAAGGCTTATGATCTTTTGGTGTAAAAATTTTAACAGTCAAGACCTTTTTCTCATTTGAATATGTTAATGTATTTCTTCATAACATCAAAATCCAGTGACCTAGTATTTGTTTCATATGAAAATAAAATGCTGCCATGATAACTTTTTATTATAAAGGCAATACATTTCTTATGCAAAGTATTCTAAACATTCATTTCCCTTTTGTTAACTTTTAAAGGGCATGTATAACTAGAAACCATGCTTATGGGAACAGCATAAAAAATGTCACAGATTTATTGCTGTGTTAATTTTATTTAACTTTTACATATAAATTAAACCTGTATTCTGGTTTTATATCCAGTTTCAAATGATAAGTGCTGTAGGAAATACTAGTGTTAAATTGGCCTGTATTGCCAGATCTTGGTGACTGATTAAATATATTCATTATGCAAACTGGAACACTTTTGAAGTAAAGGGAAGTATTGACCTAAGGATGATAGAATAACAGGTGTATACTGAGAGATGCCCAAACTGGGACAGAGGTTTAGTATAGAAGTGAGGGATAAACTACCCATAAATGTTAAAGTTGAAGTCTGAAATTTATGCTAATAGACCTATATATTTATTCCAATACTTCTCTGATTTTGTTGGGTAGAGATAGAATTCCTTCCTTTTTTTTGGCTACACACTTGAGTCTCCATAATGTTCCTGTAATTTAATTGGTAAACAATAAAGAAAGTGAAGCAATAATTTCATAGCTAGGGGTTATCTGAGCTTTTTCCATAGAACCATAAGGTAATTCAGAGACTATGGCAAGAAAAGCACTTCTCTAAGAGAACTTTGCACCAAGATTGGTTTAGACCTTCAACTCTGGAAGTATTGCTGCTTTATCTATGAGTTAAATTTTTTAAATGGTGCAGAACAAGTCAGGAAGAGAGGGCTTAACAGAAATCCACCCTCTGGATCTTAGATTTTGGACTTCCAAGCTCCAGAATTAAAAGAAAATAAATTTCTGTAAATGTTACTCAGTCTGTACTATTTCATTATGGCAGCCCAAGCATGCTATTATACCCTCTCTCCTCCTCTTTACCCAACTTAACATCCATAATCAATCATTATAATTTCATGATAACTTCTCACTTCCCTTGCCTCTTCTTCTTCATATATGTGATGAGTTGTCTTTCTACCTGTTCCCCACCCACAAACTGAACATGACTACAGAAAATGACACAAACCACACTGCTTTTAAATTTATGGCCACAAATGAGCTCATAGAGCTACCCATAGATCATTATTGTCCTAGTCTATTCATTCTCCAACTCTCATATCACATACCTTTCTCATTAAAATTCCAGCATGTTCTCCCTCTCATTCAGTGTTTGCCAATGATCTTGCTTCCTAAACCATTACACAATCAGAAGCAATCAGAAAAGGGCTTCCACAAATTTCTACCATCATGTGTACCCATCTAACATATTCTGTGTCTAACATATTCATCATGTGTACCCATCTAACATATTCTGTACTTCCCAATTTTGTCCTCTTTCTTCAAAGTGTAGAGAACGTGTCTATGTCCTCCCCTTGGATACTTGATCCCCTCTTTAATATATTCAAGATCTTATTTTTGAAAACCAACCTCTGTGCTCGGGAGCTTAAATATTTAACGTGAAGACAGTCTGGGTATAAGGAAGGGAAATGGTTTATTACTTTGCTGGGTGAAGGATGCTGTAGCAGGCTAAGCCTTCAAAGAAACGGTAAGCCTGCCCCCAGGAAAGGGCTCAGAGGTTTTAGAGGGAAATATAGAATCTACTCAGTTTTGACAGGAATTGTGTACAAGCTACCTGCTTCCGTCTTCAAGTCTTTAGGGTGGTACTGCGTTTCTGAAACAAAGGGGAGGAGGGGAAGTTTGCAGAAAAGAGGAAAAAAGTTACTTTAAAATTGAGCTTCAATAAAATAAATAAATAAATATTAAAAAATAAATAAAATAAAATTGAGCTTCGCTGAAACAGTGCAGGCATTTTGATTTTTGTTCCACTTTATGCTTTTAAGCTGTTTCACTATCTCTTTAGCAATTCTTAGCAACATTATCCATTTTTCTCTGCACACGAAGTTGTTCCTCCAACTGTGCTATTATTTCTTCCATCTCAAGAACCTCTTGACTTCACTTAACCCTCCAGCCACTGTCCATATTCTATGTAATTTATATATAATTTTAATGTAGCATATATAACTAGCATATACTTAGAAAAAATCTGAAAAATTATATGACCAAACTTTTAAAAAGGCTGTCTAAGAGTAATGGAATTATCAGATCATTCATTTTTTAAATCATACATGTCTATAAATGTTAATGCCTTTCATGTATGTTTTCATGTGTATGTACACATGATAGTTAATATAACCATGAGATTGAAAATATATGTTCCATAAAGCTTTGAAATATAAGTAAACTTAAGAAATGCAATTTACAAATGCTGAGATGAGAGTTTTTTCAATTTAACAGTTTCATAAATTTATACCTTTTCAGGTTATTGTTTCTTAGATGACATAGGCAGGAAGGATCATTTTTAAATTAAGATGACCAAAAGTAACAGGGTGACAGTACTTCCAAGAATGAGAGCTATCCTGAAGGGAAACAGAATTTATCACCCCAAAACATGCCTCTTTGACATAAGGATTATTTTAGGCTAATTATTTTTAAGACACTGCAGACACAGGAGAAGCTCTGAAAACTAAGCATTATAAACATTTACGTTTATAACCAAAGTCTCCATTTGTGAGTTTCTCCCTCCCTGTACCAGGAAAAGGGGGATGACTTAATCTCCAGAAAATATTATCACTGGAAAAGGCAGAAACTTAAATCTGCCTAACTCATACCCTGGTTTACCATGCTTTGCCTGAAAATGTCCCAGACCTGGCTCCCCATCCCTCAACATCTTATTTTTGGCTTTAGCTGGAGGGATAGTATTTAAGGTGGTAGCTTGAGCCATTTTGAAGGGTCACTCAGCTTTTCTGGGTAGCTCTCATGTATACAGGAGTGAAAGGGTAGCTGTGGCGTAAAGATTATTTCAAGTTAAAACTAATAAAAACCCAGCAGCTACAAGAAAAGTGTTCAGTCTCCCCTCATGACTGCCTAAATTTACATTGGAAAGGAGAGCCTGTAACAAGAAGTATTAAAAGAGAGCCTTATATCCGGGGATCCCTGGGTGGCGCAGCGGTTTGGCGCCTGCCTTTGGCCCAGGGCGCGATCCTGGAGACCCGGGATCAAATCCCACGTCGGGCTCCCGGTGCATGGAGCCTGCTTCTCCCTCTGCCTGTGTCTCTGCCTCTCTCTTTCTCTCTCTGTGACTATCATAAATAAAAAAAAAATTAAAAAAAAAATAAAAAAAAATAAAAGAGAGCCTTATATCCCAAAGGAACTCATCTGCATAATTGAACAATTTTGGTTTTTCAAACTTCTCCTTTTCACCTTCTTGCTAAAGGGGGTTTTCTCCTCTTGTGTCCTCAGGCCCCTCCCCTTGTCCTTGGATCCTATGAATTTAATATTGCCTCATTGTCTTCAGAATTCCAAGTCTGTGTGGATTCCTATTAAATTTGATTTTCTCCTGTTAACCTCTCTTATGTCACTTTGAATCTATGTGCAGCTAGAAGGACCATAGGGCAGAGAAGGTCTTCCTCTCTGACAGGAAGTATACATGTTACTACATTTCTGTTTATTTTTCTACTGTTAATCCATCTTTTTTTTTTTAATCCATCTTTTATTACATGGAGGGTTCAGCCAAAAACCTAGAAGGGTAGAGGAAAAATTATTTTTCTTTCCCCATAATTCTGTGGAAGAATAAGACAGCTCTTCTTTTTGAAGGGTTAACATGGAAATGCTGTCTTTATTATTACAATATTATCATCAAAAGGAAATGGTTCCTTTGTTTTGGGATAAGGGCCAGTTATTTGTGATGAAATGCATTACCATTTAACTTAATCTAGGTTTATTAGTGTAAGAAACTAGCATCATTTCAGTTTTTACTAGCACTTGTTCCTAATTAAAAAATTTGTCACTACTATTTATTTTTAAATGCTGACAGAGATTAAGGATTAAGTTTGATGGGGTTTTGGAATATAGGTGAGGTCTGGAGCCGATGACCAAGAAAGAATTCTTGAGATGTCTTAGGTGCAAAACTGATTTTATTAAAGCTTGGGGACAGGACCCATGGGCAGGAAGACCTACTGCCTGGGGCTTGTGAAGAGTGGCTGATTATATACCTGGGAGTTGGGGGAAGTAGGGAAAAGGGAGATTTCAAAAGATTTTCATATGCTAAAGAGGATTTATAAGATACTGGTGGCCTTGCCATTGTCAAGTTAGATTGTTTTTCCCTATAGCAAGGCATCAACATTAAGACAATTGGAAGCTTCCTGAGGAATGTCACACATATCCCCCCCTGGGCAGGGGTCCTTTGTGGGATATCAACTGTGCTTTGTCTTCAGCCAGCCCTGTTCCCTGATCAAGTTGTCTTTTAAATTGCATAGCCTTATTTGTTTTTGAATATTTATATCAACTCTTAATTATTACTACAAGTTCAAATAATGCATGTAGGCTGAATAAACTTTATTAAACACACATTGAGATTTTCCTTGTCCAAACACACTAGGAACATTTATATTATGACTTTGAATAGTAATCTTGGATATATGTTACCTTAACACTTCTAAGTGTTTACTTGATTTTTTATTTCTTATAGATTAGAGCCAGATGACAGCTGTCTACACATAATTTAAGTAACCAAAACATAAAAATAATTATCTTTATTTGGATCAGGATAGAATCTCTATGGAGGACTGTCTTGAGAAAAATGTGATGACTGAAATCTATACAACCATTAATGTGAGAAACAAAGGCAAAAGAAAAAAAATTAAATTTCCTTACTACTTACAGCCCATTGACAAGTCCTTGAAACAAGCAGAGTGACCTCCCTCTAGGGACTCAACTACCTTGATGTTGACACTCTGCTAAAGGCAAAAGGCAATCTTAAATTAACATAATCCTAACCCCACCCCAGGATCCTGTAAATCTACTTTGACATATAAAAATTCCTTTGGAAATTTCTTTATCTCAACCCACCAAGATAGTGTTAGCAATCATCCTCTGAGTATATGACCCACTGATATACATCTGCAGCATCTCTTGACTGAAGTTTTACTGAACAGTAACAAATGACCTTTTCCTAATAGCCTCTAGCCCTCTCAAGGTCCTGGAAACCTTGCTTAAAAATTCCCGAGAGACTTATCCTATCCCTATCCTTCTCCCAACTTGAAAGAATATAATCAGTCACTCCCCACAACTCCAGTGCAACTCTTTCTGCCCACAAGTCCTGTCCCCATACTTTAATGAGACCACTTTTTTGCTTTGTAGATGTCTCAAGAATTCTTTCTTGGCATCGGGTCTGAACCCCAACTTTTCCTACATAACTGTGACCTGCATATTCTGACCAGTGAAACTCTGATGAGAACAGGGAAAATAAGTTTTCACACTATCCTGTTCTCAAGACTGCATGTAAATTTAGTATATTTTATTTACCTGAAAAATAACTAAAATATATTGGGAAGATATATGATGTTGTTCTATTGGAGATTGTTTGGAATATTATTTCACAAAAAAAGAACATAGTTTTTGACCATTTTAATATTCCAGCTATTATCTACTAACAAAATGATATCTATATGTTAAAAGTATTACCATTAAATATTTACTAAATTGCATAATCTTGAGAAATCTCATTTTAAAAATGTTTAAGGAAGAGATTATATTCCTATGTGACCTGTTTATTTCCCTTGAGTAATCCCATGCTTTTAAGAAATATTTTTGTAAATGTAAACATAATTAACATCTTGAACATGTGTGCTACAAGTATCAATGATACTGGATCTGAACACTTGTGATTTCACTAAAAACAAGTGGAAAATTAATTTATATAGTAAACCTCTAAATGCCGTAGCAAGGTTTTATTAATTCCAAGCTATAGGGACACCTGGGTGGCTCAACGGTTGAGTGTCTGCCTTTGGCTCAGGGTGTGATCCTGGTCCCAGGATCGAATCCTGCATCTAGCTGCCTGCTAGGAGCCTGCTTCTCTCTGCCTGTGTCTCTGCCTCTCTCTCTGTATCTCTCATGAATAATTAAAAAAAAAAAATTCCAAGCTATATTTTCCTCATTGTTGCTGTTTTTTTATTATTATTTATTGCTTTCATGATGTAAATAGAGCATTCCAAAGCAATCAATGTTGAATGACAGTTCATGAGGAAACATTTTGATGTATTTTCTTGAGGAGGATTCTTCTATCCTTTATCAGACTGACCACTGATAATTAAAATTTAGATCTAAATGCTTAGAACTAGATATTAGTTTGAACAGGAAAGAAATAGAAAAGGAATTACTCAATCCTCTGTGGAATAATATTGCTTTACCTAAAGTTGCTTTACCTAAAGTTACTAGAACCCATTCTCCTTTGATAGTACTCATTTTAGATATGTTGTAGAGCAAACACAAATTAGTGAAATGCCCATTCAACCCACATTATATATGTTCCTTTCAGCTCTAATCCTAAACAGCCTACATCCTAGAACAGTCCTTAATCTTGGCAGTGCATCTAAATCATTTACAAAATGTTGCCAAGATTGACTAGTCCTTAGTCAGTCCTGAAGTTTCTGATAGGGGCACCTCTATAGTATCTTTATTTAGAAAATAACTTTTATCTCTACTCTACTTTATCCACGTGTGATGCTTGTGGGGGAAAAAAATCCAACATTTTTTCCAAGTTGGAAGCAGAAGGCCCAATGTTTGTTTCCACTTTGGGTAGTATCAAAGGAAAAAGTGATCCCAGTAAATCCTCATTCATCACTCTCAAATAGTATTTGTGTAATGGCCACAAGAGTAAGCTATCACAACAGGAAATTATTATGTAATCAAATTAATCCACCTACATAAACAACTTTCTGAGTCCCAGTTTGTATTTTGCACCATTCCAGAGGCATTAAGAAGAAAGGAACACGTTTTAAAAGAAATAAGTCTTTAATGGGTCTTGATAACTTTCAATCTAAGGAGAATAGTTTCAGTGTCAGCTTTCACCTATTGGTAATGGTCATTTGAATAAAAGAATATCTAAACCAACTCTGCTGTTATGTAGTATCTATGAAGTTATCTTTTGAGCTTTAATTTGATCATATTTACTTTGGAGATCAGTAGGTGAAAACATTTTTATTCTGCAGACAGATTCACTAAATGATGTACCACATGGGGAAACAAACACTGAGTGTTATAGATAAATCAGTAAGTGTAACCAAAATACATTTCAAGCAGGCTTACAAATGTTTTACTTGCTTTTCCAAACTGTAGGCTATTGGTCTACCTCTCCCCTTCTGACATTTGAAGAACCTGTTTTGAGAATACCATTACATGGAGAAATAATACCTTGGAAAGTATTGAACAAAACCCAGAGCGTTCAACCTTTGAAAGACATAGGCTATATCTGCCCACTTGGGTATATTCTTTACCTCTATTCAGCACTCCATTATTTTCTCTGGTTCTGCAGGGAGGTTTAAGGATGTCCTAGCCTGTATTACAGCTCAAATAAAGCACAGTCTTTGAAAGAAATGCTGCACTCAATGCCTTGTAAACCCCAGTGATTCATAATTGTGCATCTATAACAGCAGAGTAAATTAAATAAAAACATAATTGAAAAAATAAAAGTCAACATGCCAATGTGTATCTTTTTTTAAGATGTTACTTATTTATTTGAGAGAAAGAGAGAGAGCAAGAGAGCACAAGCAGGGGGAGCAGCAGGAAGAGGGAGAGGGAAAGGAGGCTCCCCACTGAGCAGGGAGCCTGAAGTGTGCTCAACTTCAGGACCTGGGATCATGACCTAAGACTAAGGCAGACGCTTAACTGCCTGAGCCACCCAGGTGCTCAGCCAATGTATTTCTGAGGGAATATTCCAAACTATGAGTATGTGAAAAATAGATCACACTTTTTTGATGGATGAGGGCAAAACTTTTAGAATTGTAACATTTTAAAAATTATTATCCAAATTGGTTGTGTGGGGAATCTGTGTTGTTTGCAAACATATATCTTCCCCTATGCAATAGGAATCATTTATTTCTTTACCTGTTTTTCAGTGATGTTCAGAGAATGAGAGGCTATCTATACCAGTCCTACCATATGTAAAAGAATATAAAATAATGGTTCCTGGGTGACTTACTGAGTTGAGGATCCAATTCTTGGTTTCAGCTCAGGTCTTGATCTCAGGGTTCTGAGGTCAGCCTTGCATAGGGCTCCAGGCTCTACTCGGAGAGGAGTTTGCTAGAGATTCTGTCTCTCCCACTCCCTATACCCCTGCCCCCCCAACTGCATGCATTCTCCCTCTCTCTCTCTAATAAATAAATAAATCTTTAAAAAAATGAAGCATCATTTGGGTTTTGCTATAGAATGAGGTGTTCATCTAGGTGAATAATACAACAAATGAACTTTCTTCTTTTTTCTCTTTTAATAGAAATATTTTTTAAAAATGCATTTCATGCTCTCTGCAACAAATGGATTGTGGAACACTTTGCACATGTTAAAATATTAATGTCATCATAAAAAATGTTCTTATCATTTGTATTTCAATGGAAAGATGTCCAAAGGGACCATTAGACTTCTAGGACATTTTGCCACTATGTTCTTAAATCTGTTTCATGTAATTTCTGTCTTTTCTCTCACATTTATGCAACGAACAATCATTTGTTTTGCTACATGTGCAAACTTTTAAAATCTCTCATCCTTTAGCGCATTTGTAATCTGCTGCTTCAAATCTACTGTGAGCCAGAAAAAGAGAGAGAATTTTACTAAATATGTGGTCAAATAAGAGGGAGTATATGTTAAAAATAAAAGAGTTTCCTATGAAATACAAAGGTAAGATTTAGAACTCCATCTGCATGGCATTTTTCTTTTTCTTTTTCTTTTTTAAGATTTTATTTATTTATTCATGAGAGACACAGAGAGATAGAGAGGCAGAGACACAGGCAGAGGGAGAAGCAGGCTCCCTGTAGGTGTCCCAGGATCATGCTCTGAGCCAAAGGCAGACACTCAACTGCTAAGTCACCCAGGCATCCCGCATGGTATTTTTCTTGATCTTTGTGATGTCTCATTTTCTGGTTTGTATTTTTCAACAGAATTTCCTATAGTTGAACATGTTCTATATATTAAATTCAGTTTTATTCGACAACATCTAAGGTAACATTCTTTTTAAGAAACATATTGTTAAGCCCTCTGAATGATGGAAATATGTCAAAAGAATCACACAAAGTGTTTATAATAAGGAGATTTCTTAAAAAGAATATTTTTTGAGCTATTGTAATGTAGAATACCTTCTTTCAGGAGGTCACAATCTATAGGCAGAAATATCTCTTAACCACAATAGAGAAATATTATAATAGACATATAAAATACTAGTCTGAGGAGGAGAGATAAGAAGATAAGCAAATAGAATTTTAAATTCAAAATGAAAGGTGAGGATATTTTAGTCTTAGGGACCAATTCAAAAATTCATGGAAAGAGCCTAATCAACATACAATTGAGTGATTTCTCTTTCTAGATATGATGTCCCATCTGTAAAGATTAGAATTTGGTCACTTTCTTTCACAAAATCTAGATATTATCAAGTATTTGGTTTTTGTTAGGGAAAAGAACTCATTCATATTCATTATAATTTTCCTGTAAACTCAATATTTTCTATGACAAATTTCTTATTACATATATTTTAAAAATATGTTTGATTGAGCAAGTTTTTTTTTTTATTCACATCCTCACTACTTAAAATATCTGAGGATCCCCGGGTGGCTCAGCAGTTTAGTGCCTGGCTTCGGCCCAGGGTGTGATCCTGGAGTCCTGGGTTTGAGTCCCACATTGGGTTCCCTGCATGGAGCCTGCTTCTCCCTCTGCCTGTGTCTCTGCCTCTCTCTCTCTCTCTGTCTCTCATGAATAAATAAAATCTTAGAAAAAAAAATCCAACATGTACCTCTATTTGTCTACTATTTATCATTTTATCATTTTTTAAAGAATATTCAATAATTATTTTCCTATTTATTAGGAATATTCAATATATATTTCCAATATATAATTAAATTTAAAGAAAACCCTTTTATATGAGTAGTTTACTTACTTTCTTCTCTTCTTGCCATTGAGATGAAATTTTTGTATGGCTTTCATTCCCCCTATGATGTTTAATTTTAAAAACTCCAGAATTTTTAGTCTAAGTTACTGTTTCTTCCCTTACTTTAGTGTGTGTGTATGTGTATGTGCTTGTGCATGTGTATGTGAGATCTTTAACACATTGTACCAATGCTCAGTTGTACTATCATCATTATAATCATATAGATTAATCTATCATTTTTTTATATTTATTGTTCATCACCATTTATTATAATCTTTGTCTTTCCCTATCTTTAATTAGAATAGTTTCCTAAAGAATTTCCTCATATGGGGTACAAAGATAGCATCCATTCTGAGTCCTTCTATCTTAACAAAATATTTCTTTAGCTCCCAATATAGGACTACTCTGTGTATAAGAAATTGAGAGATGAAAAATCCAGTGACCTCTCTTTCTAGATGTGTCTATCTTATCTAGATTTACATGACTCATGTATAGCTACAGTAGACATATATCATTTCAGAGACCAAAGGTCTTTCATGCACCTCTCCAGTATCCTTTACAAAACATCTTGTCCTCATGGACTAGGATAGCTGTTGGAACTCCAGTTAACAGAGTCTCATTCCAAAAAACAAATTGAAAATGGAAAATAAAATGACATCTTTTATCTTTTGTGAAATCAACCGTATTATGGTATAAATTTCATAAAACGAAATGCCCTATTTTAAGTGCTCAGGTAAATAAATTTTGGCATACTTATACATTTATGTAAGTACCACCGCAACCAAAATTTCAAACATTTCCATCACTTCAAAGAATGTTCTCATGCTTCATCAGTTAGCTACTTCAGCCCCAGCTAAAAGCAAACACTGATGTGATTTTATGAGTAGAGGATAGTATCCCCTATTCCAGAATTTCATATAAATAGAATCATACAGTATGTATTTTTTGAGTCTGATTTCTTTTTCATATAGTCGTTTTGAGATTTATCAATTTTTCTTTGTGTATTGGGAGTCTGTACCTTTTTATCACTGAATAGCATTTTATTTCTAAGTTGTTCCATTTACAATCGCTAGTAATTGCTTTTTGCCTGATCTTATGGTGTATCACTCTATGATGTTTAACATTCAGCCAACCACTCAAAGAAAACTCCATACATATTTCTAGAGTTATCTTTTCACATTATTCACTCCTCTCTAGAATTATGCTTTACAAAATTAGATGCCCAACAATCTCTATTTTCTCAACTCAGTGAGATAGCTGATCTCTGTTTTAATTTTCCCTTCCCACACTAATATCTAGATATTATTCCCAGGTAGAAAGCTGGGACAATCGTTGGACATGCCTCATTTGTTTTCATTCTCTATGGGATTTTAATTCTCTATGGGATTATAATGATGCCTCTTATTTAATATCTATAGACAGATGGTTAGTTATTTAATTCAGTTTTCTAATTGTCTATATTAGGAGAGGTAGTCAGTTACCAGTTATTCCATACTGACTAGAAACTAAGAGAGAACCCCTTGCCATTTAAGTAAACATTCTGAAAATTGCATATAACATGTCATTTATATTTCATTGGTCAGAACTGAACTCATGGCTACATTTGACTTACAAAGGAGTCTTAGATAAATAGTAATATATGTAGGTAATAATATACTCAGCTTAAATACAGTTATTTTAGTAAAGAAATAAGGGACAGTGGGAACTGGAAGGAAATTAGAAGGCACAATTACAGGCGGCCTATATAGGAAGCCTATATAGTTTGTTTATTTGAGGTCAAATATACAGGAATATTGTCAGAGAAAATATATATAAAACTTTTGGGAAAATTGAGAGACAAATAAGTGGCAATAAAAAATATGACACACAAAGAAAGCTTAAGTATCTAGTAACCAAAGGGATGAAAATTAAAACCACAACCATATAGGGGCAAACATTGAAAAGTCTGGCAATAAAATGTCAGAAAGGATATGAAACAGTGTAAACCCTCATAAACTTCTAGCTGAAGTTAAAGTTAGTACTACCATCCTGAAATGTAATTTAGAAATATCTAGTATAGATGAAAATATGCATTATATATTCATTATATGTATATATATTCATTGTATGCAAAATATGCATTATATTATGTATATTATTTATAATATATTATATATAATTATATACATTATATATATATATATTCTAGCCATTCCATTCTAGGAGTTTGCCTTAAAGAAACTCTTTCATAGGAACACAAGGAGACCTATGTGAGGTCATTAATAGCAGTGTTCTTTATAATAGCAAAAAAGAAAAAGAAGAAAGAAAGAAAAAGAAAAAGAAAGAAAGAAAGAAAGAAAGAAAGAAAGAAAGAAAGAGAAAGAAAGAAAAAGAAAAGAAGCAAACTAGGTATGCAAAACATAGATAAATGTGGTATACAATTGTATTTTAATGAACAAAATACTTCATAGCAGGAAAAATGAATTGAGAGCTTCCATGCAAGATAAATATCTCTACCAACTCATGTTAGCATTGTGGAACCTCTCAACATGTAGGTCAAGATGTTGTAATCTCTTGGCTAGCATTGGATTCGTAAAATGGAAGAAACTGGGATGAAAATTTCTTCTCCAGAGGCTCAAAGTCATTAGTTTAGGAAGTTGTGTTGAGGCTACTCTATTCTCAGGTGCAAATGTATAGGTTATTCTCAGTCAACTGCTATAATTCTCCTCCAGTGTTTCCATTTCTACTAAGCTAGTATAAACAAAGTCACAGGAGTAGCACCCCATCCATCCTTCAAATACATTGTCACACAGATCAACTCACTTCCTCCCTCCCACCCAACACTGATATAATGGTTCCATCTGTAAACTTTGCCTCAGATTCCACTGGCAATACAAGACATTTTAAGTATTGGGAACTTTTCTTTTCTTTTCTTTTCTTTTTTTTCTTTTCTTTTCTTTTTTCTTTTCTTTTCTTTTCTTTTTTTTCTTTTCTTTCTTTTCTTTTCTTTTCTTTTCTTTCTTTTTTCTTCTCTTTCTTTTCTTTTTTCTTTTCTTTCTTTTCTTTTTTCTTCTCTTTTCTTTCTTTTCTTTTCTTTTCTTTTTTCTTTCTTTTCTTCCTTCCTTTCTTCTTTTTCTTTTTTTAAAGAAAATCTTTAAATATTTTATTTATTTATTTAAAAAAGAGAGTACACATGAGCAAGGGTAGGAGAGACAGGAGCGGTAGAGGGAGAAGCAGACTCCCCACTGAGCAGGGAGCCTGATGCAGAGCTTGATCCCAGGACCCCCAAGATCATGACCTGAACAAAAGAAGATGCTTAACTGAGCCACCCAGGCACCCCTATTGGGGACTTTTCTACATGCTATCTACCAGGGTCTCCTTTAAAGGTCTCAGCCATATGCATTGTATCTCAAATAGGCTTTTTCCTTCAGGCTCTAATAATCAGCCATTATTGGTTAAATAGTGGGGAGTGGTAAGGGACAGGGTACTACACTCTTGTTGAGGTCACCATCTTCCTATAGTTTATAAATTTATAACTCTTTGTCTACTTTCTAATTTATAGACCATATGAAAAACAAATCATTATAGTCTCCTAAGACATCAGGAATAGCATTTATATTCTTACCAAATATTAGGAGAAATAGTTATTTTGAAAGTGTCAATGGTATTAAAGATCCAAACCCTCCTGAGTATCTGTTTTACTGATGACATGCCTGCACTCTTTTGTTGTGTATTCTCAGCCATGCCCACTGCCAAGTGGCACTGAAGTGCCTCTTTGCCCAAGCAATTTTATAGGCAGTCTTCAATGATCATCTAATGTTCGTAGCTTTCTCATTTTCATCCACCCGGCTTAATCACTGGAAAGATTTAGTTTTAATGTCAGTAATAGAGATCTAGTTTCACCAAAGGCAGTCTAGTTCACACAAATCACTACTTTTTTTTTTTTTGATGCCCAATACAGATTCTTCTAAACAAAATAAATAAAAATGTAATAAAGTAAAACCTCCAAAAGTACAAATAATCTTTCAAAACAATTCCAAAATTATACAGCAAGGCTTTATACTATCTACCTATTGAAAATTCCTAGTAGAGAGAACAAATGAAAAAAAAATCTGCTTTATCCATTACTGAATAGCATTGGAGTTGTTTAAAAAAAAAAAAAAGCCAACACATTTTTTGAAAAGGAACATCCATTGGCATTAGTTAATCTGAATCTATCCTTAAAATTTCAAATCAAGCAAGTGAAAATAATAATCCAGATGAATTGGCAATAAAAATTAGGCAGTATGTCTGTTTTTAACATTGACAGCTCCCAATATTTCCAATTTTCTGAATAATTTACATCACAAATGTGTTAAAAAGGTAAAACACACACACACAACACAATACCATATATATTGAAAAAAATAGATTTATGAAGAAATGTTATTTTGTGCACTATACCTGGAGCAATACTTGAGTCTAATAAACCTGGAATACTCCATTCTGAATATCTTCTATTTCTGTTTCTTTTTAGAGATCTCTGAATAGTAATGTTTTATACTTTTACATTTTTAATATGTAATTATTGTAAAATAGCAAAACATATTAACATAGAAGAAGGGTTCTTTCAAGGTAGTGGTTTCCAGACTTTGTTCTATATTAGCATCAACTGGGGAGATTTTAAAAATCCAATGCCCCCCCCCAAAAAAAAATCCAATGCCCGTCCTGAACCTCAAATTAACTAAATTAGAATGTGTGGGAAACAATGCAGATATCCATAGTTTCTAAAGATTCCCCAAGTGATTCCAATATGCAGCAAGAGAATGACTGCTCTAATGTCTCTATCTTGTAATAGTTCAAATAAATGACATTTTTATTTTAGGCATATGATATGGAAATGTTGGGGTTCAAAGCTGATGCCAAGAAATAATTCTTGAGACATCTTTGGTGCAAAAAGTGGTTTTATTAAAGCACGTGGACAGGACCTGTGGGTGGAAAGAGTTGCACTGGAGTTGTGTGTGGTGACTGATTATATTCTTTCAAGTTGGGAGAGGGTTAAGGATAGCATAAGTCTCTCAGGAATTTTTAAGCAAGGTTTCCAGAATTTTGAGGGGGCTAGCTGCTATTATTTGTTACTGTCTAATAAAACCTTAGTCATGAGACCCTTCAGATGTGTATCAGTGGGCCATATGCTTGGGAGATGATTGCTAACATGTATCTTGGGGAGTAGAGATAAAGGAAGTTTCCGAAGGAATTTTTATATGTTAAAGTAGATTTACAGGATCCTGGAGGTTGGGATTATGTTAATTTAAGATTGCCTTTTGCCCTTAGCAGAGTGTCAAATTCAAGGCAGCTGAGTCCCTAGAGGAAGGTCACTTTACTTGTTTCAAAAACTTGTCAATGGGCTATAAGTAGTAATGAAATTTATTTTTTTTCTTTTGCCTTTGTTTCCCACATCATTGTTACCCTAACTTAATGTTTTAAGACATTTTGAATGAAATGTTATGAGGTAGAGCCCAGTTATTAGTATTTTTTCAAAGTTGTCCAAATTAGTCTAGTTTTCAAAATTGAGTTTGAGAATTCCACCCCAAAGTGTTCAATAACACCTTTCAAGCTATACAAACAACCTTATGCCACCAAATGATCAGATAATTGTAGTATTATTTTCCATGGAACCATTTTACTAAATTATTTTCAAATATTTGTTTCCTCAGGAATGTCTGTTGAAGAAGTATTAATATTATGTAAATACTTAATGAATATATTTTCAGTGATAAGACAAAGACAAACTTCAAATCAACACAAGATAAATGGTCAAATTAAAAATGATTCTATGGAGAGAAATGAAGATAAATTCTCTATAATTGCTCAATCTTTCTCGGATTATTCTTCTACCACTACTGTCTGGTAGAACAGTTAATAGCTAGACAGTATGGAAAACTTAAAGCCTATAATCTCCAGTGAGTACAGAATTTGATGAATATGAGCTTGAAGTTAGTAAAAAAGTCCTGAGATTTCAACCCATGATTAAAATAACATTAAAAAGGAATGCTCCTAAAAAAAAAAAAAAAAAAAAAAAGGAATGCTCCTTTTATTCATAATAAAATAAATTCTGTATATCACCGCTAGAAATATCTGCCTTTATTTCAAACATATTTTCAATCAAGTAATTAAAAAGTCATGTGAACATTTAGAGATAGGTAATTTGAAATCTTAGATTTTCAAGGAAAGAAACAGAAATCCAAAAGATATGATTAATCTGAGAATGTATTACTTGTTAGTAGCAAAGCTGGATCTGGTACCCTGATTTTTTCACTTTTCACATGACAATACCTTCAGAGGCCAGACAATGGAAGGCTATAAATAGGACACAAGCTGATGGAAAATGATGTCTTCCAAATTACACATGCTGTCTTCATAATTCAGTTAAGCCTGTAAATCCATCTGAATAGACCCAGAATTAATCAATGAGTGAAAAATAGGCAATACATCACCAAATGATTCCTTTATACTTTGGTTCCAAAAAAAAAAGTGTATTTGTTGAGAGACATTAAGGAACTTACTCTGTTGTCTTTGTGTTTCTCAGCACCCAAATCACGAAGTAGAGCATCCTTCAGAACAAGGTTGATATACAACCAGAACACACATATTGGCTTTTTTTTTTTTTAAAGATTTTATTTATTTGTTCATGAAAGACACACAGAGAGAGGCAGAGACATAGGCAGAGGGAGAAGCAGGCTCCCCATAATGATCATGCCCTGAGCTGAAGGCAAACGCTGAACCACTGAGCCACCCAGGTGTCCCACATATTGGCTTTTGATGGCAGTGATTGTTCAGATTAGCTGTGGCATCCTAGAGAGTAAAGAATCCAAGGTGACTGGTTAAAGCACTTACCTTATGTGTATTAGATATTTTGTATATTATTCCTGTGTGGCTCAGTTCATTAAGCATCTGCCTTTAGCTCAGGTCATGATCTCAGAGTCCTGGGATTAAGCCCTGTGTTGGGCTCCCTGCTAAGTGGGGAGTCTGCTTTTCCCTCTCCCTTTCCCTCTGCCCCTCTCCCTTGCTCATACTCTCTCTCATCTCTCTTTCAAATAAATAAAAATTCTTTTTAAAAAAAGAATAAAAATAAATATTTTGTATATTATTCCTGCTGACAAAGTTATTAAAAAGCACACAATTACAAAATGCTCTATAAAACACTTATTACATTAAATAGCACAAAAAATAAAGAAAAAGGTTAACACTACTGAAATTTTAATCATTAAATTGTAAGGATAAGCTAGGCTTTATTGAAACAAGTATGTGCTGGTAGTTAAGAAGTAAAGAGGTAGACTTTAAAATGTGTGAAATATTTTAACCAAATAGGGAAAGGAAATTACAAGCCACTTGCACTATTTTTTATCATGGGTTTAGGTAGTAACTACATATAAATACACACAATGCTAGAATGCATCCAAGCTTTTACATGTCAACACATACTATTAATAGCTTCTGAAGATTTGTAAAGAATAATAAACTGCTTTGATTCTAATAAATGACACTTGCAAATGTAAATACATAAATAGAACATTCATGTGCTTAGAATTCTTTCTGTTTTGTTACAAAGCTAGCTCATTCTATCATTAAAAAAAAATTATTTAGACTGTATAGCCCTAAATACCTGATTGAATATTCTACACAATGAATGGTTGATAGATCATTCATAGAGTGAATAGATTTTTTTAAGATTTTATTTATTTACTCATGAAAGACAGAGAGAGAGAGAGAGAAAGAGAGAGAGAGAGAGGTAGGTAGGGGGAGAAGCAGACTCCCTGTAGGGAGCCTGATGTGGGAATCAATCCCTGAACTGAAGGCAGATGCTCAACCACTGAGCCACCCATATGTCCCAAGGTCAACAGAATTCCAAACAATACTTTGGTATTGCTAAACCAAGTCCAAAGCCAACCAGGAATAAATGAGAATCCTCTAACTTGACTTCTTTCTGTAATGTTATGATATCCTATGTCATAATATAATTATGTGGCCATTAGTGTGGCATTTAGAACAGGGTAAGATACCAACCAGTAGTGATAAATATTTGCCAGTGTTAAAGATTAAAGAAACATCACTGTGACCCAATTGGTAAGAACTTTTGAGCTGCTGTAGTGTTGTGGTTCATACTTAAACTTTCACCGCGTTCCTTTTTATCTTTAGATCTATCAATCAGTGTCTTATGAGCACTAAGTAAAACCAGACAAAATTTGTTACTTTTAATACTCGATGGACTTTACAGTAACATGTGTTAAATATGTGCCCCATGAAATGTTTCTTGATTCTAATACTCTGTTGACTTGAGGGCCTTCAGGCATCTGGTTTTCTATTCATTTTAGTAGATGGCTCATTTTAAATGCAGACTTTATTTGTAAAGTTCATTTTGTTGAATTAAACTAAAATGAAAATGAAATGATATCCATGGTAAAAATGTTGTTCATAAATATGAAGCTGATGATGATGAGTGGCGAGATTAAGGAAGGATTGTCTTCAGGTTCCAATGGGAATTGTAAATACTTGCTGAAACTACTCACAGTACTGAGTTTTCCAGAAGCTAAAGTGAGTGGAATGTTTCAATAAATTTTGATTTCACCTGCTAATCAACCTGGGAAAATATTAAAGATGGGATGATGAGATAGTAACAATTATGCTTAAAGTATAACAATATTTTTCCTTTAGATTTTACTTCTGTTAAGCCCTTCTGTCAGATGAAAATGTGTCATTTTTAAAATGAGAAAACTCAGCCTAAACTATCTTGTTGGCAAGTTAGAAAATGTACCCTTGTTGCCAACCAGCAATATAAGAAGTAAAAAACTCAGAATTTCTCCAAGTGACATATTTCCCAAATTCTCAAACATCAGCACACACTTCAAGATCCATGGTAGCATTCCAAGCAAGGTCAAGGTAGGATATTGACTGGAAGAGAAGAGGGAGGGAATTCCATCTCTCAGAGAAGGAATGACACAAACAAAGTCTCAAAGATAGCAAAATGGAAAGTACCTTTGGAAAATGGAGTGATATTCAGTGTGCCCAAAGGGGAGGGCTCTTGTGGTTGGAAATAAAAATGGGAAAGCAATTTTTGTACTGATAGTCAAAAACTTCACATGTGAGGCTAAGGAATTTTGAGTTTGATTTGTGGCAGATATGAGTCACTGAAGGGTTTTCAGTAGAATGAGGAAACAACTCTGAACAAAGTCGGGCTCTCTAGAGAGATCACATTGGCTTGAACATGTATGAAAGATCAAAGGAGAAATTTTGTATTTTTTACCTTTTCAATTTTTGGTAAAGTTTTGAAGTACCAAATAAAGATATAACAAAAGTATTATCCCAGTGAGAGGATATTGCCCATCTTGACTCAATCTTTCAAGTTTAGAATCACAAGGTATATAGGGGTTTTGGAAAAGAGGGATGAAATAAAAATGCTTTACACCTACCAGAGGGCATTTTTGGTTCTAGTTTAGTATCAGTGCAAGGGTAATCCTAATATTGAATACAAATTGTGTCTTTTCAGATTTGTGATTCTAGTAGCAGAACCTATTGGATTGAGATCCCAAGGCAACTTGAATACAAAACCAAGGATATACAGAGACAGTTCTAAATCTGTTCTCTTTTCTCATATAGGAAAGTGGCATTTCTGGCATGGATAGAAGAGAGAAAAAAGTACTCAAACATCTTCGACTTTTGAAAGTTTAGAAGGTTCACATATAAAAACAAAACAAAACAAATTAACAAACTTTACTTTCATAAAGTTTTGCATCCAAATACATTTCTTATTCAAAGAACTTAAAACATTTTTCCAAAGAAGAATGAAAATATTAATGATGCCTAAAAGGTATGCTCTAAAGCTTTAAGAAGGTAATATTCCTATGACCTCTGGTTAACTGATGAATTGAAAAGACACTCTAAAAGGAAAAATGGTAACTCTGTTGCATACAGATATAGTGATGTTAGTTTTATTTCAAATACACAAACCACTCAAGAGAAGTTAAGTCTCTGCCTTTAATGGTACTTGTGAGAAGTCACTGTGATTTGGTGGCCTAAGAGTTGAAATCAGTTTCCCATGATTTACACCTAACAAAAATTTCTTTCTTGGTCAAAAGACAATGTCCTATATTCCCAACATTGTATTAAAAGATTCAAATATTTTATTTAGTATGAAAGTGATATTTCAATTGTTATATTCTTGAGTAAAAGTTAATATGCAATATGAATATTTTTAAAGGAAATAAAATTACTACTACTATTAATAACAGGTATAAATATGTATATACATAAAAGCTATTATGTATTGAATGCTTATCTTATGTGAATAAGAGCCACTATATAAATGTAATTTTTAATGATTCTCTAATTTTATCAGTAATATTGTCAGTTTGGTCTTATTACCACCACCTATTTTACAAATAAAGACCAAGAGGTTCACAGAGTGCAAGTAGCAATAGCTTACTCAGTAGGAAGGCCTGTTTCCAATCCCATGCCATTGCTTCCTTCTGCTGGATGCAGCAGAGTTCTCTTTGATATGTGGCCTATAAAGAAGGCATAATGCTATTAAAATTTTTTTCTAAAGATTTTATTTATTTATGAGAGACACAGAGGGAGAGAGAGAGAGAAAGAGAGAGAGAGAGAGAGAGAGAGAGAGGCAGAGACACAGGCAGAGGGAGAAGCAGGCTCATGCAGGGAGCCCGACATGGACTTGATCCCGGGTCTCCAGGACTACACCCTGGGCTGAAGGCAGCGCTAAACTGCTAAGCCACCTGGGCTGCCCTATTTTTTATATTTTTAACTTAAAAGAAAGATGAGGAAAACAATTATGTATGTTTTTAAGATAGTAGTTTACAAATACACGACTGCTTCAAATATGGGAAAGAGAGTTCCAGCATCATTGTTAGGTTCCAGCTAGGTTGTGTTGATGGATATCCTTAAAAAGATGGAACTTATCAGGATTGGGTTGCACTCCTGATCTAGGTCCTATAGCAACCGCACAAATAAGGAGTTGAGGAAACAACATTACAAATGTGTTAACAGTAAATTCAATACAATATAGGTGAATCATGTATCACATCAGCCAAAACCTGTATTATTCCTCTCTTCAAAAATCTGGCTCTCCCATCTGGCTATCACTGATTTACATTTTTCATTATGACACTCAAGGTTCTTCACAATTTAATTCAGTTGTCCTTGGAGTCTCATTTTCTATCTATCACCAACTATTCTAAATTAACACCATCATCCCCCTAATTCTGGGACACATTATATCTTTTCATTCTATTTTCTTTCCTTTTGCTAATCCAAGAAAATATATTTTTCTTCTACTCTTCCTTAAAATTTTCCTTATTTTTTAAATATAACCTCACTCAAAATGTAGCTTCTATCTCTTCTGTGAAAGACAATGTCAAAAGAAAAAAGTCATAGACTACAAGAAAATATTTACAGAGACACATTAAAAAAATATTTATTTGGGATCCCTGGGTGGCACAGCAGTTTAGCGCCTGCCTTTGGCCCAGGGTGCGATCCTGGAGATCCGGGATCGAATCCCACGTCGGGCTCCCGGTGCATGGAGCCTGCTTCTCCCTCTGCCTGTGTCTCTGCCTCTCTCTCTCTCACTGTGTGCCTATCATAAATAAATAAAAATTAAAAAAAAATTAAAAAAAATTTATTTATTCATGAAAGACACACAGAGAGAGGTAGAGACATAGGAGAGGAAGAAGCAGGCTCCCTGTGGGAAGCCTAATGTGGGACTCGATCCCAGGACCCTGGAATCATGGCCTGAGCCAAAGGCAGATGCTCAACCACTGAGCAACCCAGGTGCCCCGCAAAAGACACATCTAATGGAAGACTGTTTTGGGGGTGCCTGGGTGGCTCAATCAATTAACATCCAACCGTTGATTACAGCTTAGGTCATGATCTCAGGGTTGTGAGATCAAACCCTGAATCAGACTCCATGCTGGAGGTGGAGTCTGCTTAAGATTCTTTCTCTCCCTCTTCTTCTGCCCACCTCCCCCACTAAAAAAAAAAAAAAAAAAAAGAAAGACTGTTATAAAAAGATATGTATGTATGCATATCTTAAAATAACAACATGAAACAACCTGACTGAAAAATGGGCCACAGACCTTAACTGATGCCTCATCAAATCACAAATCAAAAAATCACAAAAAGGCACATGAAAAGATGCTCCACATTATACATCACCAGGGAAATGCAATGAAAATAAAAATGAACTAGCACTATACAACCAATAAGAATGGCCAAAATCAAAACACTGACAACACCAAATGTTGATGAGAGTGTGGAACAACAGGATTTCTCATTTAATCCTGGTGGGAATGAAAAAAAATGGCACAGTCATTTTGAAACCATGTTTAGCAGTTACTTACAAAATTAAACCTACTCTTACCATACAGTCATGATCCTTGGTATTATTTACCCAAAGGAGTTGAAAACCTATGTACATACAAAAACCTGCACATAGATGTTTATAACAGCTTTATTCATAATTCCAAGAGTTAGAAGCAACCAAGATGTCCTTCAGTAGGTGAATGGATAAATGGGGAAACATCCAAACAATGGGAAATTATTCAGTGCCAAAGAGAATGAGCTGTCAAGCCATGATAAGATGTGGAGGGAATTTAAATGCATGTTAACAAGTGAAAGAAGCCAATCTGAAAAACTTATAACTGTATGTGACATTCTTGAAAAGACAGAACAATCGAGATGGTAAAAGTATCAGCAGTTATCAGGAGCAGGGAGGGGTTGAGATGAAAAGTCAGGGCACAGAGGATTTTTAGGACCCTGAAAATATTGTTTGGTACTATAATAATGGATATGTCACAATGCATTTGTCTAAACCCATAGGATATGCAACATCAAGAATGAACCATAATATAAACTATAGATTTTGGATGATTATAATGTGTCAATGTAGGTTAATCAGTTTAACAAATGTATTATGGTAGGGGATGTTGACAGTGGAGGAGCCTAGGCATGTGTGGGGACAGTGGGTATATGGGAAATCTCTGTACATTCCTCTCAATTTTGCTATGAATGTAAAACTGCTCTGAAAAATTAAGTCTTAAATGAAAAAAGCTCTGTTCTATCTGATTAGTTCACATTATTTGTGCCTATTTGTTGTGTCACTCTAGTTTTTACAAATAATTGGTAGTCTTCAAACTGTATTTTTAGTCCCTTAACGCCTAGTGTGCCTTAATGCCACTGCAGCCTATAATAATATTTGTTGTATGTAATTAAATATTTTTCAGAACAAAATGATGACCCCATTCTGTCAGGTCAAGTCATACCTATAGTTTGGTGTAGCATATTTTAATACAAAAGTTGATATGAGGCAGTTGATATCAAAAGTTGATATGACCTGGAAGATCTAGGAACTCAAAAAAGTACCACAAGAAATTTATTGAAAGAAATTGAAAATTGTTAGACTGGAATAAAATGTAGAGACATAATGATTTAGCTTGTTCCATTTAATTTGCAGAATGCTGACAAATAGACAATGAAACACAATTACAGGGAGGCAAAGATAAAGAATGATATTTTAAATTAGGTAATGTCCAAGCATGGAAGGCTTAGGCAGTAGAGGGTTCTACAGCCAAAGGGGGTTTTAGCACATGCTGAAATATTGTGAAGGAAATGTCTGTATTTAGCAGACATTTTAGGGAAAGAGAATGAGAAGTAAATAATATAGAATTTTCAGGCTTTTTAGGAATATGTTGCATTACAGCCTACACTGCAAACTTTCAAAACCATTCTGTCCTTGAATTTGAATACTCACAGTTTTAACCATTATCAACCCCAATTTCTGAACCATTAGAGTCTTGGTGTCAAATATTCCACCTTCATAGTCTTGAAGTTTACTTTCAAAACTTTTTATGATTCAGATCTTCTTGTGAAGAGACTGACTATATCATAAATTAACATTTTTATCAATCTGTTTTCAACATATTGTACTTGTGAATACTATTATATTTTAATTCCTGCATGCATTTACTTTAATTATTATAGTGAAGTTCTTACAAACCTTACCCAACTTTTTTAAAAAAGATGTTATTCAACAAAGTGCTATTATATATGATTTCTAAGGGTTTGATTTCCAGATGTGTTTAAAGAGATTTAGTAAGAGATTTATTAAAGATTTATAAAGTTGAGTTTAGGAAATATCTTCTTTTATTTGGGTGGCTGAAGGTCGTACTTAACATAGGTCATTTTAATTTAAACTATGAAAAATGTCAATCACCGATGTTTTCTTGGGCCTAAATACTATGTCAGTATAAACAGAAAAGTACACATAGTAAGTTCTTTTTTTTTTTTTTTTTTTTTTTACGATAGTCACACAGACTGAGAGAGAGAGGCAGAGACATAGGCAGAGGGAGAAGCAGGCTCCGTGCACCGGGAGCCCGACGTGGGATTTGATCCTAGGTCTCCAGGATCGCGCCCTGGGCCAAAGGCAGGACTAAACCGCTGCACCACCCAGGGATCCCACATAGTAAGTTCTTAAAAATGATAGCTGCACTTTTGATTAGCAACCATTATATGAAAGAATATTTATAAATATATCTAAATTAGTGTATCATGCATTTTTAAATTTTTTATTAAAATACTTTTTGGCAGTATATTTAAAATATTTTACACCATTAGGTGTTATAAAATATTTAACATGGAGCACTTGGGTGGCTCAGTTGGTTAAGTATCTGCCTTCAGCTCAAATTATGATCCTGGGATGGAGCCCCATGTCAGGCTCCCTGCTTAGCAGGGAGCCTGCTTCTCTTCTCCCTCTCCCTCTGCCACTCCCCCTGCTTGTGCTTGCTTACTCTCTCAAATAAATAAATAAATAAATAAATAAATAAATAAATAAATAAATAAAATCTTTGTAAAAAATATTTAACATCGTTAGACGAATAGCTTTGATGTAGAATGTAAAGATACTAATTTAATTTATATTCATACATATAAACTACATTATTATAGATTAAATGACAAAGTCTTTTAATGACATGAAGCTTTGTTTCTTTTAAAATGGGTTGATGGGACATCTGGATGGCTCAGTTGGTTGAGTAACTGACTCCTGGTTTCAGCTCAGGTCCTGATCTCAGGGTCTTGAGATCCAGCCCACCCCCACTGTGCACACAGCACTCCACGTGTGCTCTCTCTCTAAAATAAAAATAAAATATTTATTTATTTTTTTTAATATTTTATTTATTTATTCATCAGAATACACAGAGAGGAGAGAGAGAGGCAGAGACACAGGCAGAGAGAGAAGCAGGCTCCATGCAGGGAGCCTGATGTGGGACTCGATCCCCGGTCTCCACGATCACGCCCTGAGCTGTAGGCGGCGCTAAACCGCTGAGCCACCGGGGCTGCCCCAAAATAAAATATTTAAAATGGGTTGAGGGATCCCTGGGTGGCGCAGCGGTTTGGCGCCTGCCTTTGGCCCAGGGCGCGATCCTGGAGACCCAGGATCGAATCCCACATCGGGCTCCCGGTGCATGGAGCCTGCTTCTCCCTCTGCCTGTGTCTCTGCTTCTCTCTCTCTCTGTGTGACTATCATAAATAAAAAAAAAAAAAATTAAAAATAAATAAATAAATAAAATGGGTTGAAATACATCATATGTAAAATTATTCTGTAAAATAACTTAAGTTCTAGTCTCCATTTGCTTTGTAAAAAAGTAATAAACTGAATGATTTTTAATTGTCTTTTTAAAATTTTGAAATTAATATTTATTGGGTTTTATATTATATCAAACACACACTCAGGCAGCCCCAGTGGCCCAGCAGTTTAGCAGCCTTCGTTCCAGGGCGTGATCCTGGAGACCAGGGATCGAGTCCCATTTCGGGCTCCCTGCATGGAGCCTGCTTCTCCCTCTGCCTGTGTCTCTGCCTCTCTCTCTCTGTATCTCTCATGAATAAATAAATAAATAAATAAATAAATAAATAAATAAATAAGTCTTTTAAAAAAAACCCCACACTCCAGTCAGTTAATAATTGATATTTAAAGAAAATTCAATTATTCTAGAAAGTAATTTGGCTATAACTACGGACTAAAGAAGGGACCTGACCAGTCATCATTGTTTTGACCCCCTCATGGAAATTCCTGCCATTCTATCTTCCTACCTTAGTTTCTAAATCCTTGGAATAATAAATCTGAGGTAGAAGTGGTATGAGGAAATAATGAGCGTAATTGTTACAGTGATAGGAGTGAAGGTTTTCAAATATTAAGGATAATAGACTACTTAATCTTTAACTTCTTCCTCTATAAATTTCCTCTAATAGTTCAGATTAGAAAAAATGTAGAAATTTACCAATTTTCTTTCCTCTTTCCTTCCCCTCATCACAACTTTGTAGTCAAATACTCTTGTCATTTTGCTTTATTTACAATTCAAAGACAAAGAAATACTTTGGATAAGAATCCCAGTTAAACTGTCATGCTTACTAAAATTTAAATGAAAACCACATCTCAAGTACCTTATTAATCATCTGAAGTTAGAAAATTTTGGACAGGTGATAATCACAGTTCTCATATCCCAAAATCCATGTGTGTGCACATACATAATCTATTAAATCAGAAAGAGAAGTATCTGACTGTATTTTGTAATTATTCATAAGATAGACACAAGAAATGCTTTACTAAGGAGGTTTATAATATAAGGAAAAGTAATGTCTATTTAAGATGTCACTGTGTTCATTCAGATTAGTAGTGGTTAGTGGTCATTTTAAACCTAAAGCAACAGGTATTTAAAACTAATCTCCTTTGCTTACTCACACCCTGAGAAGCCACAGTGGAATTAGGCATTTATGTAATTTCTGGACTGCCATGTTAAGTTATGTGCATGCAAAATCAGGTTGTATTAGAGCTTGTGTACCAAGAGCCTTAGGGGACTGAAAGTAATTGCTCTATTTAGAAGTTGGAATGCAGTTTTAGGTCTACTATTCCTACTGCATTAGGACCAGGGTTGTACCAACCTGCTATAATTTAAAGCCATTATTGAAATCCTCATAGCATGAGATAATTCCTTTCGCATCTTTGAAAGCCTTGATATAAAGCGGCTTATGTCGCAGGATTTTTCCCACAATGACATAGTAGTTCACATAATGTGTAGCTCAGAAAATATGTTCCATTGTTATCAAATGCTTACTGAGTAGCTAAAATGGCCAATTTTTCATATATATTCAATATGAGGACAGCTGAGTAGGACTATCAAACTTGATGAAAAGACATAAAATTAACCTAATCCTGTGGGAGTTTGCATCATAATAGCTTCTCTCTTTAGTGAAAGATAACTTGATTATATCACACAAAGAATTTTACCAAATTTCATAATAACATTTTATAAAATTTCTTGAAAAGCCTTTTTCTGTAATAAGTAGTTGAAACCCTATCTTGAAGCCACCAAATTCATATTTTCTATTTTACTGCATGTGCTATAATGGTCAATTTGAAAATGCAGATTCTAAAATTCCACTCTAAGTAATGTTATGGACTTCTGTAGAACAGGCAGGTCACAGAATAGTTCAGTTAATTCTATTTTACCTGATTTGAATCACATATCAGTCAGGGCTCCAATCAGAAATAAATGACTTACTCAAAGAGATAATTTGAAGAGCACTCACATAAGGTTCATTTATAAATATGTGAAGTTTGTAGAACAAAAAAATACTGTAACCCAGTGCAAGAGCATCTAAGTTTTTACCACTCCTAAGACACAGTTACAAGGGAAGAGAGGAGTTCCCGGGTCTCTGAAGCAGTTATCCAAACTCATCAGTGGTCTTCAGTGGAAGGACACGTTCAGTTCAAAGCAAATGCTTAGTGGGGAAAGCCCAGAGCAAAAAATACCCTGACTTTCTTCTCTCTTCCTTCAATCTGTGTCTGGTCTTTCTAAACCCAACAGAAGCCTGGGGACACGGGTAAAGTTTTAATATGATCCATAAGGGTGAGTTTTCTAGCACAGTTAACAAGATGGGGGAAAGTGCAGAAAGGACATGGAGGGGCACACACAAGAAGATCATTAAAACAAAACAAAACAAAAGCTTTTTTTTTTTAAGAACAAAATGAAACACATTGCATATATAAAATTTGGAAAATAAAGTACATATTGGTGTAGACTATCCTTTCTTGGCAGTGATTATTCCTCCTGTTGAAAGTAGAAAAACAATCTTGATGAAGTCCCAATAGTTCATTTTTGCTTTTGTTTCTTTTGCCTTCGTGGATGTATCTTGCAAGAAGTTACTGTGGCTGAGTTCAAAAAGGGTGTTGCCTGTGTTCTCCTCTAGGATTTTGATGGAATCTTGTCTCACATTTAGATCTTTCATCCATTTTGAGTTTATCTTTGTGTATGGTGAAAGAGAGTGGTCTAGTTTTATTCTTCTGCATGTGGATGTCCAATTTTCCCAGCAAATTTATTGAAGAGACTGTCTCTCTTCCGATGGATAGTCTTTCCTCCTTTATCGAATATTAGTTGACCATAAAGTTCAGAGTCCACTTCTGGATTCTCTATTCTGTTCCATTGATCTATGTGTCTGTTTTTGTGCCAGTAAAAGCAAAAGCAATAATAACACTCAAAACAAAAAAGTGAACAAAACTCCTCAAACATGCTTTTAAAAAATGTAGGTATTAGGACAGACTTTTGTGTTGATTTGATCTTATGGCTTAAATGATGACACTAACGATACAATTTCTCTTTGTTTCTCTGTCTGCCATAGTGTCAGTGTTAACCCAAAGTTGACAGTTCATGGAGGCAAAATAGCTGCAACACTTCCAGGCTTCACACATGTGTGCCACAGCACGTGGAAGAAAAATGTAGAGAAATGTACCTCTGACATTTTTGTTTTTCACCCACAGCAGCAGAAAATTTCCACCTGTATCTATGTGGCCTGAATTGAATCACAGAACCCATATCTGTGACCATAGGAAAACCATATGCAGGTTAGTTTGGAATGAGGTTATTGAAAGCAATAACTCTGATGGAAAAATAGGATTATCATTCCTCAACTGATGGTTGAGTCAGCATCACTTTCAAGTGCATGAGTGGCTACACCTATGGATAGGCACGATTAACACTGTGCAGACAATCTCAATATCTAGTATTGCCCCTTTCTTCCCTACAACCCCTTTGATAGATGAGGAAACAGGTTTAAACAGGTAAGGGACATTTCCTGATGGCATTCAGTTACTAAATAATAGGGCTGAAATTACATTTTCAATTTTCTAGTTTAAAAGTCTATATTTTCCAACCATAAAAATTGCTGTAGGAAGTAATTATCTAGTGTATAAAGTGTCCTAGGGTCTTCTCACTAAGGGCTTTTAAACTAGAAAGTATGGGAATCAAAAACATAGATAGAATGAATAATTCAAGTAAACCCACTTTAAGGAAGCATTTTTTTAAAAAATATGAGCCCTAATTAATCAATCTTGTAATAGATTAAGGACTAAGTTTCACTGACATAGTTTTGGAAACAAAATTTGAAACCAGTAGAGTAACTCAGAACAAGAACTACTACTATTTAGTGAGTAGAACACATATAAATACTTGACTCGTCTAAAAATAAAATAAAAAATGTATATGAATTAAAAAATAATCAGATTATAGAAATTATAGAGAGGAAGGAAAGAATAGCTACTGAGCAACTATCATTTCTATGGATGAAATACCAAGTTTTTAATATATACTTAAATATGCAGGTGTATTTTTTATCTCCTTGACTATATTGACTAATTTATCATTATCCTATTTTTTTGTGCTTTGAATTTTTATACACATTAGATAGTAGTTTTATATTTATTTATTTATTTTTTTTATTTTTTTTAAAATTTTTATTTATTTATGATAGTCCCAGAGAGAGAGAGAGAGAGGCAGAGACATAGGCAGAGGGAGAAGCAGGCTCCATGCACCGGGAGCCTGATGTGGGATTCGATCCCGGGTCTCCAGGATCGCGCCCTGGGCCAAAGGCAGGCGCCAAACCGCTGCGCCACCCAGGGATCCCAGTAGTTTTATATTTAGTAAAATCTACAAAATACTTAATTCTGAGGTAAATGTGTCTTTTTTCTATTTATATCCTGATACTGTTAGGCCAAATCATGAACCTAAGTACTCCTATTTGCCATCTCCTCTACCTTCAAAACTAGCTAAGTATCAAGTACTAAGCAAAAGCAACAACAAAAATGCACACACAAAAATCAACAAACAAAAATACCTTAACTCTCATTCCTTAAGGACAGTACCACTTCTGAACAAAGTAAAGAGATCAAAGAAAAAGTTGGAAGTGAAATGTCAGATCTTACTGGTTCAGAGAGTTTCTCTCATACCAAGACAGATTTTATCCTTTGTCCTGCACCCTGTGCCACTCAATAAAGTTTAAAAAAATCATGTAGATTAAATGTTTGATTTGATATCATGTTCCCTAGGAGTTAAGGGTTTACAATATACTTCTAAGCCCCGGATATCAGACATAATATTGGGCTAACTGCTGAAATATAGATGAATAAAATATTTGGGAAAGAGAGGTACAATTTATCCATACAATGTTAGAGCTCATTATAGGTGTCAATTAGACTTTTTCTTTGTTTTTTGGTTTATTTTTATATAAAATGGTCAAACATTTTATAACAGGGCAGAATAATTCCTGTCCTTACTAGGAGTTGACAAAAAGCAGTTGGCATTTAGAGTTGAAAGTTGTGGTATTGTGGGATAAAATATAGGGAAGAAGCATTTTGTGATGCCTCCCCCAAATTCTGGTTATTATGGCCAAATGGTAGTGACAAAGCACTTCTTTTATTAATATTTCACTTCTAGGAGATTCCTTTAACTATCAGGGAAGTATTTTAGCTGTCTGTTGACATAATGACATTAAATTTGGTATTACATATAGCTAGACACTACCAAAGAATTAATGAAATCATGCTATATAGAGAGAATAAAATTTAAACTTCAGATTAATCATGTAGTCAATGTATTTGTACTTACTGAATATGGAATATATACCGTATACCTCTTGCATAATTCCTTTCTGAGTAGGTGAAATACAGTATACATGTTAAATTATGTGAGACTACACAGGCTGGATTTATTCCCTCTTGGGATGAAAGTCTTATTGGGCTGTTGGAATGGTTCATAGCTCCTGCCTCCTCATCTGCTCTTTATTTAGGATAGCAGTGAAGAATCTGTGGAGACTCAATGCACTCAGTGAGATAAGGATAGTGGGAAATATTGGCAGAGTCAATATGGGGTTAAGTTTCTCTGAAAGCTTTTGATTTGGTTGATAGTGCATCCCCTGTGAAGTTGACCATTTCGTTTGCCCTCAGAGCATGCTAAAGTTGACTGTTTCATAAAAGCCATACTCCTGCCAAAGAACTGAGAGGTCTTCAAAGCTTTGCTGTGCAGATTTCAATGGGGAAAACACAAAGCCATTAATTAAGAATGTGAGTATGATCTAGCTCAGAGTTTTAATAATAGAAGGAAATAGCTCTCTGGGATTAGAAAATGACAGAAACATTTTGTCCTCAGGTTCACTTTAGAGATTGCAATGCCTTCTCAGAAACCGGCTGTCCTTTATTTCAGTCAGCTTATCTTTTAGCAGCATATTCTTTCTATTAAAACAAGGAATCAAAATTCCTTAACTTAAATTTTAAAGCATGATTAGTTTGTGAAACCTTCTGTATTTATTTGTTTAACTAAACTGAAGTTGGAGGGGAGTAAATAAACTAACATTTGTTGAGCAACTCTTGTCCCATATTGACACAATGTTAAGTATTTAATTTGTAGAGGAGGTTCTTGAGGAAAAGATCAGAAGATAAATTATAAACTCACTCTGTATTTAGTCCTAGGAGATAGAATAGAAAAATAATTGACAGAGGAAAATATATGTTATAATGAAAATTATGTAGAACAATATACTATTTATATTAAAATATTTAACTATGATTTAAACAATAATTGTCTTGCAAGGCACATAGTAAGTTGTAGTTTGTGGAATTCTCCTCATTTGCCACTGCACATGTCTATATTACCAAAACCCCTCAATATCTATGTATACATCTTCATTTCCATTTGCTTTCAGAACAGATTGAAATACACAAGTTTACAAGGTTTCATTGATTATAATTTAGGTCGATTCCATCTTCAGGCTACAAAGGAGGTATGATATGCTCACCAAGTAAACTATTTCTCAGTGATTTTCAGGATGGATTATTGCTAGTATTGTTTATTAAGGACAATTAAATCCATTTCAGGTTTATAGACAGATGTTAAAGTGAATCTCAGAGGGTCAATTTTTTAAGCATCTTTCTCAAAACAAAATGTTTTAAATTCTTTCTTGCTTTAAGTCTTGGGCTTTGTTTTACTTTTGTACTTGTAAACTAGGCTTCTACTCATTGATTATAATTATTATTCAGTTATTTAGTTTAATTCAGAAACAACTGTAAAAAGATAAATGATCTAAACATAAGATGAACCTCCCATTTTTAACACTGTCTTGTATATTTAATAACTCTGCTTAGTGAACATAATATTGATAAAATCATAGCAAATATATTTAACAAAAATCTGAGAGACACTAATCTGCATGGTAAATTGTTTTGCTTGAAAATAATATGACATAGAAGACATTTTTTTCAATGATTTTTTTAAGAGCTTGAAACAAAAGTCAAGTCACAAGTTGTTTATATAACACGTTAGATCTTTTTTTTTTTTTTTAGATTTTTCAATATATACAGATAGATTTTCAGATATACTTAAGTACCAAGCTTATTCATTATTTTTGCCTTTTTATATTGATAGTTCATTTTAATAAAATTCAAGCTTTCTCAGGAAGTGTTACCATTTGATAGGAATTGAAGTTCTTAGCACATTACTACATTTTTAAACACTGCAATACTATCAAGGCTGCCCTGGTCTCATTTCTCATTCTAGTCCCTAGGATATCCCAGGTTCTCACATTTCTTCAATTGTCAAATATACATGGATGACTCAAAAAGTCCAATTTTCTGCTGAGCTCTCTCTCCTAAGTTCTAGAGTGCAGTCTCCTAATGGAAATGTTCATGTGAATATGTTCCAGATACATTAAACTCTACTGTCCAAAACTAAGCCCCTCAATCCTTACTTCAGTGAATGATATGTGTCACCTAGTTCTAAGACCAGGAACTTGAGGGTGTTTTTTGACTTTCCTTCTACTGTATCCCCCTATACTTAATTGATCATGGAGTTGTGTTGACTGTACCTCCTGCACCATGATGATTACAATAGTGTCTTACCAAATCTCCTGGCTACCATTTTGGCTTTCTCTAATTCACTCACTGAATGATGCCAGCATGATCTTCTTGAAATTAAAATATGGCCATGACACTTTTCTCAGATACCCTAGGCTGCCTAAGATTGCACATAGACTCACAGAATTTATTAGCCTTTTCAGTACTTGACCAGTGGTTTTCTCTTTACACTGTTTTCTAAGTATCACCCTTCCTTCTACCAAACTGTAGACATAGAGAACTCATTCAGTTCTTCAGCTGTGTCAGCTCTGTCTTACTACTGTGACTGTCAACAGACAATCCCTTTGTATGCCCAGAATATTTTTTAATCCTACCTCTCCCTTTTTCCCATTCACTGGCCTAAATCTATATTAAACATCTGTCTGTATGTTTGTCAATTCCTCTAGAAGACTTGCATGGCTTCTCCTAAAACTTCTTCCTTAGTTTCATGCAGAGATCCCTTCATATAGAGCTCCCATTGCACACTACATTCTTCTCAATACCCATCTTATTTTACCAAAACTATTACTTTCATTGCTTACAAAATTAATTGTTATAGGTCTTTCCCACTAGATTGTAATCTACATTCAAAACTTTGTCAATCTTTTTTTAATATGTCTCCTTTGCCTAGGACAATGATCACATAGAAGTGCTTAGTAAATATTTATTGAATATGAGTGGTTAAATATTGGAATAGTGAATCTGGCTGAATAATTTATAAATAGTTTTGCTAGAAATTGTTTATATATCCTCATACTTGCTTATTTCTCAATTCTAAACAAAGTCTAGTGAATTAAAATCTATTCAGAAAGGGCAACCCGGGTGGATCAGTGGTTTGGTGCTGCCTTTCAGCCCAGGGCCTGATCCTGGAGACCCTGGATTGAGTCCCATGTTGGGCTCCCCGCATGGAGCCTGCTTCTCCTTCTGCCTGTGTCTCTGCTTCTCTCTCTCTCAATCTCTCTGTGTCTCTAATGAATAAATGAATAAAATCTTAAAAAAATAATATCTATTCAGAAATATAACATTTAAATATAGTATGATTTTGATATTATGATTAGAAATATATTTAGGACCTCACTGAAAACTTATTACACACAAATGTTAATAGGTATTTTGTCACCTAAGTTCATTTATAATTGAAAATTTGTTCAATATTATGACATGTTCTTTTCTTTTTTTAAATTTAAGGCATATAGCTCAGTGTCTTTATATTTATTATAAACATGATCATTCTTTTTACAATATCATAAGCAAAGAATGAAATTAACCAATTGGCTATTTTTCACAAAGCTCTAATTATTGAAGATTGCCATTTTGCTTTTGTTTAAAACATTTTCTCTCTGATGAATTTGCTCAGACTAACAGTTTTAAATGGGATGATACAAACATATATCACTTACATTAGTTATTTTCCTTTTACAAATAAAAGAAAAAATCTTATTTTGAGATGTCCACTTCTATTTTAGAAAGGGACTAATCTATATTCATAAAATAAGTTCCAAGAAAGCAATGACAGGTTGAAAAATTGCTGCGGGAGTTGTCCAAATGGAATTTGTTTTTGGGAGTGTTGGCATGTGTGTGTTATAAAATGTTAGACAAGTTCTCATAATTTAACATTTCACACATATATAAATATATTTTCACCAAATAGCTTTTTTTGTCTTACCTGAGGAACTAATGCATTAATTATTAAGATGTTGTTAGACTGGAACCAAAAACAACTAGTGTAAAAGTTAACTGGTTTTATGATATTTATTTTTGTTATGACATGACTAAGAAAGAATATACAAAGAAAAATGCAGGATACTGTAATAATCTTGACATTACGAAATTCCAAACCCCAACTCAACCTTAATGTTTGCTATTATTTTTATTTAAGCCATTATTTTTCTCAGAATTCTTCCTTAATACTGACAATTTGCAACCTACTGTCATCAATTTTCTAAGCAACTGTCTTATTTATATCTATTACATGCATCCTTTATAAAGTTTATTTTTTTTTGGAGATAATATGGTCATTTAAATTGAAAACTCAGGAAAATGAACAAACTATTAAAAAATATATTTGATTAACAAAACACAATCAACATTTAAAAAAAAAGTAAAGAATTTTCCTTTACAGTAATGATAAACTATTTAGTATGCTACTGATCTACTGGAAAGTACTTTAAAACTCTTAAGAATATAATGAAAGGTGAAAATATGTGAGGAACTTGATAAAGTTCATGATAATGGTCATGAAATGTAAAGGCATTAATTTCCTTTTGGGGAAAATATGAAATAAAAAAGGACACATGTATTTTACATATATTAAGATATATTACAAAGCTATATTTATTAAAAATATGTTATTGATACCAATCACTCTGACAACTACAATAGTGAGAATATATTTAGTATATAACAGAAGTGACCCCACAAATTTATATTAAAAAGTAGCTTATTTAGATGATTGCACTGAGAAAGTTGATTCACCTTATGGGAAAAATTTCAGAATTTCTATATCACACATGCATTTATTGAAATAAAAACTAAATTATTCGATGCCTTACTATAAAATACAACAAATGGTAAATCTGATAGAAGAAAATATAAGAGAATATCATCATGATTTTTACACACCTCAAAAGGCCCATCTATAGGACAAAAGGAAAGCAAATTGTCATATTGGCAGGGGATATTTACATCAATTACAAAAGATCAATAGCTAAAATATAGAAAAAAACTTCTGCTAATCTGTTAAAAATAAAAAAAAATCAACTTGACATAAACATTAAAAAAGAATATGAGCATTAGTTCATAAGAGGGGAAACCTAAATGGCAAATATGCACTTGCAAAAGATTTATGGGTTTTTTTTTTTTTTTGAGGAGGGGAAAGATATACATTTTACATAGTAATCATAAGAGCACAGGTTATTTCAGTGAAATATCACTTTATATCTTTAATGTTTACCAAAGTTAGAAAGTCAGATAGCAGTAAGAGTTGTAAGTATATGGGAATGTATACCCATGTGAAATATATTCATAATATGTGTGATATATATATGAAATATGTAATATATGTACAGTATATACAAAATACGAATTACATAAATATGTATTACATATGCACATATATATTTTTTAAAGATTTATTTATTCATGAGAGACACAGAGAGAAAGGGAGAGAGAGGAACAGACACAGGTAGAGGGAGAGGCAGGCTCCATGCAGGGAGCCTGATGAACTTGATCCCTGGTCTCCAGGACCACACCCTGGGCTGAAGGCGGTGCTAAACTGCTGAGCCACCGGGGCTGCCCAACATATGCACATATATTTTAGTATATGTTGGTGCATATTGTAATATATACCTAGTATATATTACAGTATAATATATGTATGATCTAGCAATTCTATTCTGGATATATAGCCCAGAGAAATGTTCACACAGGTCTCCAAAGAGACATGAATGAGATTATTCTAAACAGAGCAGTTTTTGAAAGCAAAGAATTAGAGTCAGCCCAAGTGTCACTAAGGATAACTATATTTAATGTATTATAAATTTGTATTAGTATTAATTTGTATTAATACTAATTTGTATTAGTATTTGTATTAGTATTAGTTGTTGTTAATACAAAGCTGTTAAAAGAACTGTGTAAATAAGAGCAACATGACTAAATATAAAAAAATGTCGAGGTAAAATGTGAAAGAGAATGTTATTTGTAGTGCTATATCAGTTATGAAAATTCCATAAACACAAAACATGTATTATTTGCTCTGGAATAATAAATATGTAAATAAATGACAGGCAGATAAATTGCAAGATATGCATTAAATTTATTAAAGTTGGTGCCTCTTGGAAGAAAAAAGAAAAATTAGGAATCAAGAGATAAAAGTGAACATATAGATTTATGTAGAAATCAATGATAAGGCTATAGCATGGGCGGAGAATCATGATCAGTGCAGTTTCTGTGTACTTAGGATCTTAATTAAATGAATAATAAATAAAAAACCTATTTTTTTAAACTTTAGGCTATATGCTGGAAAGTTATTTTCATTATTATTTACTAAATGTTTCTAGTAGGAAATAAAGCAAATGACTACATTTGGGGAAAATTAAATATAAAGATTTAATGCAATCAAATCAAAATAAAAATTATACCTAGCCAAACACTAGTGCTTCCATGTAACAATACTTAGGAATCATTGGCTGAGTAATATAGCGGATGAAAATATTAGCTGTCTTTTATTAAACAACTTCTAATACTAATTACAATCATTCTTAAGAATAGAATGTTTCAATTTACAGAAAGATAACTGGAATGAACCAAATAATAAAGCTTCAAAATGTAAAAAAGAAAAAATTAACATAAATTCTAGGGAGACATTTGGCTCTCTGCTCCTCCACGTTAGACAGACGCATCTTCTGGTGCAGTGCCCGCCGCAACCCCGAGACACGATGGTGAAGGTCGGAGTGAACAGATTTGGCCGTATTGGGCTCCTGGTCACCAGGGCTGCTTTTACCTCTGGCAAAGTGGATATTGTCGCCATCAATGAACCCTTCATTGATCTCAACTACATGGTGTATATGTTTCAGTATGATTCTACCCACGGCAAATTCCACCGCACGGTCAAGGCTGAGAACAGGAAACTTGTCATCAATGGGAAGTCCATCTCCATCTTCCAGGAGTGAGATCCCGCCAACATCAAATGGGGTGATGCTGGTGCTGAGTATGTTGTGGAGTCCACTGGGGTCTTCACCACCATGGAGAAGGCTGGAGAAGGCTCACCTGAAGGTCAGGGCCAAGAGGGTCATCATCTCTGCTCCTTCTGCTGATGTCCCCATGTTTGTGATGGACATGACCCACGAGAAGTAGGACAACTCCCTCAAGATTGTCAGCAATGCCTCCTGCACCACCAACTGCTTGGTTCCTCTGGCCAAAGTCATCCATGACTACTTCGGCATCGTGGAGGGCCTCATGACCACCGTCCATGCCATCACTGCCACCCAGAACACTGTGGACGGCCCCTCTGGGAAGCTGTGGCATGACAGCTGAGGGGCTGTCCAGAACATCATCCCTGCTTCCACTGGCACTGCCAAAGCTGTGGGCAAGGTCATCCCTGAGCTGAACGGGAAGCTCTCTGGCATGGCCTTCCGTGTCCCCACTCCCAACGTGTCAGTTGTGGATCTGACCTGCCGCCTGGAGAAAGCTGCCAAATATGAGGAGATCAAGAAGGTAGTGGAAGCAGGCATAAGAGGGCCCCTCAAGGGCATCCTGGGCTACACTGAGGACCAGGCTGTCTCCTGTGACTTCAACAGTGACACCCACTCTTCCATCTTCGATGCTGGGGCTGGCATTGCCCTCAATGACCACTTCATCAAGCTCATTTCCTGGTATGACAATGAATTCAGCTACAGCAACTGGCTGGTGGTTCTCATGGTCCACATGGCCTCCAAGGAGTAAGAGCCTCCTGGACCACCAGCCCCAGCAAGAACAAGAGGAAGAGAGAGGCCCTCAGCTGCTGGGGAGTCCCTGCCCCAACTTAATCCCCCAACACAATGAGAATCTTCTGACCTCCAATTTACATCCCAGGCCCCTAGGAAGGGGAGGGGCTTCAGGAGCTCTACCTTGTCATGTACCATCAATAAAGTATACTGTACTCCCCCCTCAAAAAATTCTAGGGAGACATTTGAAAATATCCATTGAAGTGGGAGATGTTGACATATATCTTACACTTTTTGAGAGTTTTTTTTTTAATTTTATTTATTTAATCATGAAAGATACAGAGAGAGGCAGAGACATAGGCAGAGGGAGGAGCAGCCTCCTTGTGAAGAGCCTGATGTGGGACTCAATCCCAGGACCCCAGGATCACAACCTGAGCTGAAGGCAGACCTCAACCACTGAGCCATCTGTGCATCCCAATTTTTGAGAGTTCAATTAAAATTAGTAAAGTGTTTGGAGATTTTATTCTCATAAAAATATCACTTACCAAAAGAGATTCTAGAGCATACATTAAAGAACATATAAAAGAATGTCCATTGCATTATTGTACATAATGGCAAAATCTGAAAATAACCCAAATATTCCTTAATAGGAGATGGATAAATAAAATTTTGCCCTTTTGAAGAATGAAATATTGTAGAACAGTGAAAGTAGATATATGCACCTATGTTAAAACTCTTAAAGAAGAAGGAGGAAAAGAACAATAAGAATCAGGAGAAAAAAAGGGAATAAAAAAGGCAAGTTCAAATAGTAGTTACATCTTGAGAAGAAGCAGAGGGAATGGAATTGGGAATGAACTTGTAGATTTTGGAGATTTTGATGATATTCCAATTCTTGGGTTGGATGGTAGGTTCAGAGGTTTTCGTTTTATTGTGAACTTTTCAGTTTAGACATATATGCTGTGCACTTTCCTTTGTATAAATTGAGCATTATTATGCAATGTGAACAATCTAAAATTAGTGCAAAATTTAATTCCCTGTCATATTTCCAACTCATAAACAGTACCAGCACATAACAGGTCCTTTATACATATTTGATAAACCATAGCATGAACCATTAAGAGCACATTTTAAATATTTACAGTGTGAGGACAAAGACTTCAAAATAGTTATGAAAAAAGGAGGGCAAAAGAGTACAGAACAATGAAGCATTTTGATAGATAATAAAGCCCAAGTTAGGACATAAAAGAAAGTCTATGACTGAGAGGCATTTCTTAAAACATTGAATCCACTTAACCAGATGTCATTTCACTAACAGTAAAAAGAGCTGTGGAGTTCTTTGTATTTATAATCTTAAAATCTTCTTCTTAGAGCCAGAAGACTAAGACCAAACAGAAATAAGTATCATTAAAATCTAAGACGCAGAATTTATTTGTGAAACATGTTACAGGAAATTTAATTCATAAAACAACCTTTTCAGGCAGAGGTCATCAGAATTTTAAGATTCTTGACAATTGTCAACTATCCTTTCAAGTTACTAAAGTGCTAAACTTGCTTTTAGGTAGCATGAAATTCTCAGTACCAAGATATCAATTACTCCACCTTCATTTTAGGTGGACAAAAGGAAATTAAAACTAATTACTGTGTTGTGTGAGTGGTACTATTTATCGAAGGTTTGTAAATGAATAATGTTCAACTGATAATTCAGAGAAAAAGTCTTTATTCAATGGATATATTTCTTCGGGTAGGTTAGCAAATATGTGATTGTTTTACACAAAACCTTTGGCGAAGCCACAGAAGAGCTATATTACAGTCTAAAAATATACTTCTAACACAAATCACATAATATGGCAAGGCTTTCTCATCATCACCCAGCAAACCTTTGCTGCATAATTTAGTGGTGAGAGCCAGGCTACTGTGGCCCAAATCTTGGCTCTAGAAGAACTGTCTGAATGACTTTGGGCAAATTTCTATATTTCTCAATTTCTCTTTGCATTACTATCCTCATCTGAAAGTGGAAAGTGATAATAACAATTCATAGTTATTATGAAAATTGATGTTCAACACATGGTAGAAAAATCAATAAATAATTTGTTCCTTAAATAATTTCATGGTGTTATAATAAATAAGAGCTAATTTGTCAAATAGCATCATATATCGTCTTTGAGTCGTTATTCATACTGCTAGACACAGTACTTGTTACATAGTGTACACTTAGTAAAGAATAGACATATTTGGGGATGCTTTTCATGAATTTTTCAATCCAAGTCTTTCTCGACAAGCTACTGATACAGATTATAAAGAAAAAACAACACTGAGAGATGGCTGGTACTGGGAGTAGGGCAAACGTTGAGGTGTATAGCATAAATGCTGCATAAATGTATAGCATAAATGCTGCAAATAGTCTTCCCTTTCTATCGTATTGTCATCTCTACATTTCACACTGATGAAAGTTGACAGGCTATTGAGAAATTCCCTAAAGTCTTGATTAATTCAAATAACATTTATCAAGCAGGTTATTAACAACAGTCATTATACTGTGGTCAGCAAACAAAATGTTCCAGTTCTAGTGGAGCTGTTGCAGATACTGGTGGGAAAATGTGCAATCACAAGAGTATCATTTTTAAATAATTTTTCTGAAAAATAAAAATAGGAAAGGAATTTGTTTATTTTTTCTTCTATTATATGATATCTGGGCAGAGAAGCAAATTACTTTACCTCAAAATTTATTTGTGAAATAGTGGTATGGGGTGGTGAGTCAAAGAGAAAATCCTTTCCTGTAAGAGCTCTCACAGCAAACATTTAGGATTTTCCTGGTAAAATGTGTAATTCCTTTTTATACTTTCTCTTTTTTTCTAATTAGAAGTTATTCTCAGTTATTAGGACTAGGGACATTAGTTTATAGAGCCTTAGAGTGTTTCTGGAAAAATGGATTCTTTTATGCCATCATGAAGATTAATTTGTTGGGGCACCTGGGTGGCTCAGTCATTAAGAGTTGGACTCTTGATTTTGGCTCTGGTCATGATCTTGGGGTCATGAGATCAATGGGAGCCTGGGTTCCGCACTGAGTGTGGAGCATGCTTAGGATTCTGTCTCCCTCTCCCTTCGCCTCTCCACACTACCCCTCTCCACCTTAAATAAATAAATGCATCTCTGGGAAATAAAAGATTAATTTATTGAAGGAATCCAGGTGAGAATTGGAAGTCACATAAACTCACTTTCTCTTCTACTTAGAGAGTATTATATCGAACGTGTATAAAATTAAACCTATGCAGTATTAAAAATTAGTATGTGTATACATGTCCACACTGTATGGCTATTCATGGTATTGACTTTAATGGTGTACTTGGATGGATTAGATTTTAGTACAAAGTAAATTAAATAGCTATGATTGCTTATGCTATTTCCCGAAGTTAAGCTAGTTTCTTTTGGAAGGGTCTGGCCATTGCAGATACTGAATTTAATGTTTGTTCACTTAATCAAGGTTTTATTACTCAGTCTTTAAAAAGCTATTCCACATGAAAATATCATTCCCTTCTTCCTTCCTTCTGAGCAGACTCCAACCCAGGAAAAGAGGGATTTAAACCTGTTTCCAGAAAATACACAAAATATTATGATACAGCATGGTCTGACTTTCACATCTTAAAAGCTGGAACGTGTCTTTGCTAACTTGCAGTAGGCTATGAAATAATTACGTTGTGTGCTAAATGGCATTTTTCACTTTTCATTTGTGCTTCAACACTCAGTTTTCAGTAGATCATTTAGAGAGGATCAGCATTCTTTGGAAACTAAAAACACACCACAGGTCAGGGCTGCACGGCCTGATGGGAAAAGAATGCGGTCCACAAAGGTGGTCTTTGTGAGACATGACGACATGTGAGTATCTGTTACAGAATTGGCATGCTCACGCTTCCCCTAGTGTCTGCTTCTGAAACACTAAACTCATCTGGTTTGCAAGGCACGACTCAAGGAAACAAGAAGGCTTTTAAGGCACCCAACCCCTTGCTCCAGAACAAGGATTAATTTCACACATTTAGGTGAACTCCTTCAGCATGGGGGCTTGATGTTGTGCAGTGGATTTTGGTAAAGGACTATTCAGTTTGTTGACTTTTTTTTAATGGGACTCAGCTCCTAAGGTTCAAAGGGATCATTGGATTAATAGGAACATTGACAATTTCTAGAAATGTATTGAGTGCTCTTATTGCCTTATTCTTTTCATAGAATCTTGAGCTGTTTTATCAACAGAGATAGCAACAATTACTAACATTTAATGCTGGAAGGTTATTTCTTCAGGACTATTTTGAAAATGGGGCACCTAAAAGTTTTAAAAGCTATGTTAAAAATGACTTTATTAATATTTGAAAATATTTTCTATTTGAAAAAAAATCTTCAGTGTTTATATTTTATCTATGTACCAAATTGAATCTCTTTTCCACTTCTAGCTCATGGAACAGTCTGCCACCGTTAGCATCAAAGATGAGTGATCTAAACTGTTACATCTGATCTTAAATAAAAGCCCAATTTCAATGGCTAGATAACTTGGGTTTTTAGTTCTTTTCCTGTTTAATTCAATGCTTATTGTGTCATTTGATTCTCTCATTTAAAATATTTTTCTCTCAATTTATATTCACCACATTTTCAATCATTGGGAAATCTCTAGGAATTTTCTGTGTCAGATTTATGAGGAAGCCAATATCTTTAGCACCTTATTTTTTTGACAATTCAAAGTAGTTTAAAACCACTGACTTATTATGCCATTACTATGAGTAAGACAGTATCATTTTTATTGACAGGGAAAGACTGAATTAAAGTTTTCTATAATGACATTATTAGTTGGAGATAATGTGTATCACTTTGCTCTATAATTCCAAAACTTGGGCATTTTCTGAAATAATAATTCCAGTTATTTTCTCTTTCCCTTTATCTTTCATCATTACATGTAGTTTTTGTTTTGTTTTAGTTTTTATTTACATGCACGCCACTAATATAACATCTATCTTACTCTATACTCACTTTTTAAATCTTTCTGTAATAATGATGTGCTCTACAGTCAACATGTATATAGGCTTTTATACTTTACACATGCTTTTTTTTTTTTTTAGGATTTTGTTTATTTATTCATGAGAGACACAGAGAAAGAGAGGCAGAGACCTAGGCAGAGGAAGAGGCAGGCTCCCTGTGGGGAGCCTAATGCAGGATTTGATCCCTGGACTCAATCTGGGGACTCTGAGATCACGACCTGAGCCAAAGGCAGATGCTCAACCACTGAGTCACTCAGGTACCCCAACACATGATTTCATGTGTATTATCACATTTGTTCCTCATTATCCCTCTAGGTAGTGAAGGCCTTACCCAAGGTCATACTATTTCATGGCAGAATGGAAACCAGAGGCAGGACTGCTGATTTTAAAGTTTCCCCCCTTTCCTCTTTCCATAACTTCCTTTTGTATGGAAAAAAAAGTATTACTATGTTTTCCATCTTTAAAAAGTCATGCATATCACTATTTTATGTCAAATGGGGAGGATATCCAAACTGTCCTCCCAGAGGCATGCTTGCACACAAAGGACAGATTTTTTTTGCTCTTCTTAATCATGAAGTCGTTATCATCAAAACTGATTGTAAATAGATGTATATCAACTCTCGTAAAGGGAGTGTATTTATTTTTTCTGGTAGAATGATTTCAATGGAAATCCCCAAAGTAAGAAAAAGCAGTAAGAATCACAGTCAATAAAACTGATAGTATAGAAACTTTAACAATGGTTAAAATAAAAATATATCACCTTATAACTGACTGGAAGTTTTTCTCCAACACTAACATTGATGATTTTATATTTATATGGGTAGATTATATTCTATTTTTTTCTGTGGTGTCCTTCTCTTGTTTTCCCAATGACTAATGCAATAGAATTATAAGAAATTATAAAGGAATACTATGCCAACCTCTAATTCTACTGTGTTAATATTGTTTCTCTTTTTTTAAACTATATTCCATAGTTTTGTTTGTGCTTAAATTTTTGAAAACATTATGATATTCTATATGTCATCTACCATTATCACTTATCATTTAGGAAAAATTATTTCAGTTAATAGCAAGTGGTTATATTTAATTTAATGTAATTACTTGATATCATGCCCATTTAATGTTTTCATACTTTTTTTTACATTTATCATTTACCATATAGTAGATTTAATGTAAAAGCCCATGTTTTTGTAGCTAGCAGTCCACCATTGCTTTTGCAAAGAGGTGCAGGCTATGGTTAGATTCCTTTTTAATTTTATTTCGTTTGAAGATGAAATGGATGATACTCATCTCTGGAAGGCTATAGGTTTCAGATGGTAGGATCATATAATTTATCTCCCATGTAGGAATATTTTTGAAACTGAAAGAAGATACTAGAAGTAAATCATTCTGGGCAATAAATTTTTTTAAAGATTTATTTGAGAGAGAGAATGGGAGGGACAGAAGGAGAGAGAGTCCCAAGCAGACCATGCTGAGCCTGATGCAGGGCTCAAGGCAGTGCTTGACACAGGACTCCACATGGGGCTTGGTCCCACAACCATGAGATCATGACTAGGGCCAAAACCATAAGTCACTTAAATGACTGCACCACCCAGGCACCCCATTCTGGACAATGAATTAAAAATGTTATTTCCTTGGGAGAACTGATATATATATAGGCCCTCTAGTTTTAACTAAGTCCAAAATACTGTTTTTTGAGAAACCATTTTATAATACAAATAAAAGCACTAGAAATACCCTTGTTTATAATTTTATGCTGTGATAGTGCCACACTGTCAGCACCGTTAAAGAGGAGACACTGGCTACTTTGTGAGAAGTATGCCAAACTCGGCCTCATTAAGCAGACATCAACTTAAAGAAATGCATACTACAAACTCCTGTGTAAGAATTTTCAATTCTTTTTATTTTTCTTTTTTTAAAGATTTTATTTCTTTATTTGAGAGAGAAAGAGCATACAAGTGTGCACGTGAGTGCAGGCAAAGGGAGAGGGAGAAGCAGACTCCCTGCTGAGCAGAGAGCCTAACATGGGGCTTGATCCCAGGACCCTGGGATCATGTCCTGAGTCGAAGGCAGACACTCAACTGACTGAGCCACCCAGGACCCCCTAGATTCTCTTTTTAAAGTAAAAGTTAAACCAAATATTTAATAGGTGTACACTTTTATCCATTCTTTGGTCTTCATAATAGAGATCTTAAACTCATCAGTACTTTTCATTGGAAGTTGAGATCAGAGAGAATCTGATAGGATTAATTCACTTCTTTGAATGGGGTTAAAAGAACAAATGGATCCTGCAATAGCTGATCATTAAGGAAGATCTGTCTTTTTCAAATGTTAAGATCCATTCATAAGATGCAGCACATGCACATAAATATTTTAGGTTTGATAGTGCTAAGATTTTTTTTTCACATTACATTCCACGACCACAGTTGTACAGTATCTATTGCATTTCCTCCCAATCCCCCATGCTGTGGTGACTCTGCATGGAGCAGATTCTCACAGGACAGAGGCTAGGCACTAGAAGTATCTTTACATTGGAGAGGAAATTTAAAATACATTTCCTGAAAGAGTTCTGTATTTAAGTTATAAAAATAAGAACAAAATAAGACACAAATTCAGAGGGGCACAGAAACACTGGTGATAGGGAATTGGGAAAGACAGAATGGATATGGAGTGTCACAAAGTACTGAAGAAGAAAATGGAGCCCTAAAAAGTTGAGATTGGGTATTTGGAATTGATTTGAAACAACATAAAAAGCAGTCTAAACACATATGAGTATAAAGTATCTGTTCCCAGGACCTGCCTGGAGCATGTATTGAAGCAAGGATTCATGAGTATGGCAAAAAGTTAAAATAAATGAACCTGTGCTATGGGTGGAGAAATTACATTTTGCTTATATGAATAATTTAGGTAGAAATATATTCATCAACTTTTAATTACTATAAAATGGAATTTGGATATTATACGATATAGTGCTCTCTCTTCAAAGAATTGATGGTTGTCCTTGGTCTTTCTGATAGAGATAATTGGAAGTCTCCTTCTTTCAAGTGACAATTTTCATTCACAATCATTCTCAGCCTACTAATTTAGTTTTTCAAAATTATTTTTAAGAATAGCCTATGAATATCAGTTCATCATTGCTTTACTTCTATCAAAGATCACTGAAGATTTCTATCTACTACTACCAAGGCCATAGCTATTGTCCATAGATGGTCACCACAAACAATGCAGAGTCCAAAGGCAAAGCCTGACCCAGGGCTCTTGCACTCCTTAAATTAATTTCCTGCTTTTCTGGCCTAATGCCCATTCTACTATCCAGGAACTCTGAATTATCAAAAGCCCCTTTTTAATTTGTGGTAGTCTGGACTACCAATTTCTCAACTCTGGTGTACCTTTGTCTTTCCAGTGTGATCTTTTCTGTATCACAAGTAAATTCTCAAAAAATTCAGACTTTATTGGCCAACATGATACAGAAGTTTTAAAATTTGTACATTATGAAACATTCTGACTTAGATAGTTTTGAATAAATTTCCTGCAAAGCCATGTAGTTGTAGCATATTTTCAGAAGGGAGTTTAGGAATATGTTTTAATAATTAATATTCCAGTTTATTTTTATTTTCCAATTGTGAGGACAATCAATAATTTACATCCTTAATTAATATTCCTTTAAAATATAGACATACTTACAAAGAAATGGACAGAGTTGTATATTGCATTCTTTTAAAATTTTTAATCTATTTACAGGCATACTTACTTATTGTTATTTTTCATTTTTTATTTTGGATAATGATAAACTTACACAAAAGTAGAGAGATAGGCTAATGACCTCTCCTGTCATTCAGCATCAATAATTATTAACTCATGGCAATTTTAATTTATCTCTACCCTCATCCATTTCCTTTCTCTACTGATTTATGTTGAAGAAAATCCAAGACATTATATCACTTTATATGTAAATATTTCAGCATGTAACTTCAAAACATGAGAACTGTAAAAAAACACTATCCAGTAGCATTATCACTTCTGAAAACACTATTAATATCATCAAATATTATTAGTAAGTGTTCACATTGGCCAAAATAGTTTGTTTTAATCACCTAAAACTATTGTCTTCTTTATTGATTTATTTTTAATCAATAGACTTCATCACTTGTTTAAAATGTTCTGATTGAATCCCCATTAGATGAAGATGTTACTTTGCATCTTTCTATGGACTGTACTGTGCACTTCCCAAAATCATATACTGAAGCTTTAACTTCCAACATGACCATATTTGGGGAGAGGACCTATAAAGACAGAGTGAAGATTAAATAAGACCATAATGGTAGGGCCTTAATCTGTCAGGACTGCTGTCCTTATAAGAAGAGGAAGAGATCCCATAGATCTCTCTTTCTCTTTCTTCTCACAGAGAAGAAAAGTCACATGAGGACACAGGGAGAAGGGCTGTCTGTGAGTCAGGGTGATCTTTACCAGACACTAATACTGATGGCACTTTGATCTCGAGCTTCCAGGCCCCAACCTGTCGGAAAATAAATATCTATTGTTCAAGCTATCTTGTCTCTAGTATTTTGTTATGACTAAGTTAAATAAAACATCCCCTTGTACTTCCCTGTATTAGGAGCTAAATGTTTACCAGTTATCAATCTATTGCTTTTCATTTCCAAATCCACCCTTCATTACCTTGCTTATATTGGAACATAATTTCTCTTGATGTTTAGTTTTATTAGTAGAGATTGCCAAAGAGATTCTAGAGGAAGAAAGGAATTCTGCCTCCTGGCTCTAGTGTGTTCTTCTGGCTGTCTTCTGCAGTGCAAGGTGGCCAGCAGTGCAAGGCACTTCCTGAGGATGACTTCCCTGGCACCCCTTTGAGCATTTATGCAATAAGTTCCAGGATACAGCACCTTCCTGTGGCAGGAATTTCTCAACCACCTCACAAAGTGGTTTTCCAAGGAGTTCCTCTGGTGTGGAATCTTCTCTTGGACTCCAGAGAGAAGATTATCAGTAAATCCCTCCATATGGCACTTCAGTGAATCTTCTATTCAGTGTATCTTGACCCAATCCTCTCCCATGAGATCTAGATCTCATCCCTAGTTGGTAGTCTCTGTCTGATTTCAGGATTCCTCTTTTGAGTTTTCTGTTCTGGCACTTGGGCCAGTGGCTACTCCCTATATCTGCCTGTCTTATATTATTTAGAATTCTCCTTACTCCATACTACCTAATCCTTTATTATACCAATCCTGAAGTATAGCTAATCATTCTTTATATTAAACTTTTCCTGTCCAAATTACTATATGGTTTCTGTCTCTTGGTTAGACCCAGGCTGATATAAAAGACTTGATATGATCAGATCCAAATTCAGTTTTTGTTTTTGTTAAATTTTTGCAAGACTACTTTGTAGGCTTTTATATATTCATCAGTAGGTACATGATGCCTAGATTTCTGTCTAGATTTCTGTTTAATGCTTAGATATTAGCAGTCATTGATATTATCCATTTAATTAATTCATTAGGTTTGAAAAGTTGATGTTTTTCCTGTCTTTATTGATATATAATTGACAAGTAAAATGTAAGATATTTGAAATGTACAATGTGTGCACTTGATTTGATTTGATACATGTATATACATTCTGAAAGCATTCCCACGATTGAATTAATTAACATATCCATCACCTCGCATATTTACTTTTATTGTGTTGTGTGTGAAAACATTTAAGTTCTTACTCTCTACCCTCAGCATATTTTAGTTACACAATATAGTATTTTCAAGATATTCTAATTTTATTATTCCTTTTTCTAAAGAATAACTGGAAAACTTCTATAAAATAGATGCACACTTTCATCAACTGTTTGGTTACTCTGAGATATAGGTGATAAAGGAAAGATACAATAAATACATAACTATGTTTGGCTTTTTCTTTCCCCTTGATTAACTTTTCAAATCATGCTTCATTTCATTTTAAAAATAATAATTTTTATTTGCTAGTATCTATCAAAGTGTCTTTTGGGGGGTCATTGCTGTGAACTCATGGAAATAAATACATTTCATATGTTCACTATGCTGCAGTTATCCTTATTAGTATTCTAATTCTCCCAACTTTGGTTATTTGGGTCTTTTCCAGATGGTTTCTGAATCCTCATTTTCTATTATGATGAGATAGTTCATGTTTATCTTTCCTCTGTTAAGTCTAGAATCCACCATTTCTCTAACGAACATTTTTATCTTTGTTATGAAATCCCTAACTATGGATTCTTGGGATGCTTATTGCTTTAAGATTAGTCTAGATAAGTTTGGTGTTCAGAAATAAGAAATAGATATTTTTTAAGAGAAAACATATCAAATTTATACTGCTATTTCCAATTAAAAATGAAGATTTAAAGTTTTACATTTTTGGTGTTATATGTATATCTCTCTTCTTCTATACTATAGTCTTAGATCCCAAAGGACATGTAAGCTTATTCTACTTTCTATACACTCTTCCCATACATCTTTCATTTTTTTTATATAGTTGTACTTTATCTACCTTTCCTGGACATTTAACAATTTCTATTTTTCTAAGTGTCCTTTTTAGGAATGCGTGTTGAATTTGGGACAAGTTTTTTCAGCATCCCTGGGATATACATATAATTTGTCTTTGTAGATTTATTATTATGACATACTATATTAATGGATTTCCTAATATTGAACCAGTTGTGCATCTTTTAAATGTCTGATTATTTTGTTAATGTGCGATTGGATTCTCTTTATTATTTCACTTAGTACTTTTTCATTGATATTCATAAGTGATAGTAGTTTTTAATTTATTTTTTATAATATTGCTATCAGAATTATATATCAATGTTATATTTGCTCTATAAAAAGAATTTGAAAGTTTGCCTTCCTTTTTTATGCTTTGGAAAATTTTATGTAATATTGGGACCTTTAATATATTGTTAGAATTTTACTGTGAAATCATCTGGACCTAGCTCTTTTTGGAGGGTTAATTACAGTAGTATGCTAGAACTTGCTCAAATCACCTTTCAGCAACAGATTGTTAAATTTTTAGGTATTTTATAAGCTCACTGTTGAATACAGCCACTCTTAAATAATGTAGAATCAATCAAAACAATGTTTCAATCTCTGCAACTATACAAACAGTAAAGGAAGAGTTAGCAAGAATATAGTGAGTAATGAATATATCCAACCCCAAAAGTTTTTATCTCTGTTATCCTTCCCTCCTATCCTTCCCTATCTCCTATCCCCATATCTAGACAACCATGGCAGCACAATTTTTTAGTATAATTATTTTGAGATTTACTTATGTTGTTGCATGTACCAACAGTCCATATATCATTGTTATATATTATACATTCTATGGATATGTCCCAGTGTTTTTATCTACTTATCTTTCAATAGGCATTAGGGTTATTTCTAGTTTTTGGCTATTGCTGAATATCTTTCCATGAGCTTATTTGCCACTGCATATCTTATTTGTAGGAGTATCTATTCAAATCTTTGGCCATTTTTGATTGGGTTGTTTGTTTTTCATTGCAGAATTTGAGAGTTCTTTATATATTCTGGATGCATATTCTTTTTCAGACATTTGTTTCACAAAATTGTTTCATTTTTGTGACAATGTAATTTAAATAGGAACATTTTTAAGTATGTTGATGAAGTTTAATTTAACAAATTGTTTTATGGGCTGCATTTTTGCCTAACCCAGATCACAAAGATATTATCTTCCTTTTTTCTAGAAGTTTTATATTTTTATTTTTTTAGTTTTATATTTAGATCTATGTTTTTTTTTTTTTTAAGATTTTATTTATTTACTCATGAGAGACACAGAGAGGGAGAGGCAGAGACACAGGCAGAGGGAGAAGCAGGCTCCATGCAAGGAGCTGGATGTGAGACTCAATCCCAGCGCTTGATCCTGGGACTCCAGGGATCATGCTCTGAGCCAGAGGCAGGCGCTTAACTGCTGAGCCACCCAAGGCATCCCAGATCTAAGATTTTTTTGATTAAGTTTCTGTTTATAGTGCAAAGTATGTGTCAAAGTTCATTTTTCTGCATGTGGATTTCCAATTTTTCCAGTATTGTTTGTTGAAAACTCTATCCTTTCTCCACTGAATTGCCTTTGCACCATTGTCCAAAGACTTCATTCTTCTTCTATGATATTTTTCACGGTATATATATACTTTGGTTTATATATATATATATATATATATATATATATATATATATACACTTTGGTATATACTTGGTATATACTATACCAAACTTATAGTTTGGTTTTCATTTCTGGCAGAATATTTTTCTTTTTAAAAAATATTTTGTCCCAGGGGTGCATGGGTGGCTCAGTTGGTTAAACCTCTGCCTTAAGCTCAGGTCATGATTCCAGAGTCCTGGGATCAAGCTCCAGGTCAGGCTCCCTGCCTTCAGGGAACCTGCTTTTCCTTTCCCTTTGCCGCTCAAGTCATGATCCTGGGGTCCTGGAATTGAGCCTTGTGTCCAGCTCCCTGCTCAGTGGGGAGTGGCTTCTCCCTCTACCTATTCCCCTCCACTCCACTTATGCTCTCTCTCTCTCTCTCAAATAAATAAAATCTTAAAAAACAAAATAAACATTTTTTGTCCTGATATCTGTGAGCTCCTTTTTCTTTCTTTTTTTTTTTTTTTTAAGATTTTATTTATTTATTCATGAGAGAGAGAGAGAGAGAGAGAGAGAGGCAGAGACACAGGCAAAGGGAGAAGCAGGCTCCATGCAGGGAGCCTGATGTGAGACTTGATCCCCGGACTCCAGGATCAGGCCTTGGGCTGAAGGCGGTGCTAAACCGCTGAGCCACCTGGGCTGCCCTGTTAGCTCCTTTTTCAAATATACTTTTAGTATAACGTCTCATTCCTAAATTTTTCTACTTCTGATCTATGCTTTTCTTTCATATCTTATATAACTGTCTTAATTTCTGTTAACCCCTCTTAATTAGAGTTGTTTTCTCAGTTGTTAGGCCTGCCTCTTTGAACTTATCTTTATATTTCCCCTCTCACAATAATCCCATGTGGAGTTTCTCTTTCTCTTGTCTCTAGAATGTCTTCTGGCTCAATTTAGATTTTATTCCCAGGAGTTTCTCTTCAGTGAGACTTCTTCTGAAGAGGATTGTATTTCTCAGGATTCTCCAGAAAAATAGAACTAATAGGGGATTTATGTATCTATCATATTTCTGTAATCTAGCTGAAGAGAGATATTGTAAGGAACCGGTTTACATTATTATGGAGACTGACAAGTCCCAAGATCTACAGGATGAATCAGCAAGCTGGAAACCCAAAAGAACTGATGGTGTGGTTCTAATCTGCATCTGATAAACTGGAGATCCAGGAAGAGCTATTGTTTCAGTTCAAATCCAAAAGCCGGAAAAAGCTGATGTCCCAGTTTGAAGGCAGTTAGGTGGGAGAAACATTCTCTTCTTTAGGGGAAGGTCAGCCTTTTTGTTCTATTCAGGCCTTTATGTATTTGGATGAGGCCCCCTCACATTTGGGAGAGCAATCTGCATTATTCAGTCTACTGACTTTAATGTAATATCACCCAAAACACCTTCACAGAAACATTCAGAATAATATTTGACCAAATATCTTGGCACTTCATGGCCCAGTCATATTGATCACACAGTTAACTATAAGTTCTTTGATGATTTTCTAGTGTTCTTTTAGTTCAGAACAATCTAGCTTTCCTGATGTCTCCTTATACCCTTACATCAAAGCCTGTGGTGTCCCCTCCTAATTTTGAATTCTATTCTCATACTGGCTCTCCAGACTTTGCACACAAAGTAAATACGTAAGGAACAAATATCTTCTGGCAATTTCGGTGTTCTCTGACTTTCAGAACTGCAGGGGTCCCTTTGCTTTCCCTTGGTTTCTTTCAATAGTTGCTAATACCTGTGTGGTCTGTGACAGCATGTGGCTACTCATATTTTGAAGATGGTAGTTGGATCACTTTTTAACCTACAAGTGCTATATATGCTGTGTGTAGACTTATATTTTGCTATCTTGTCTTGCTGTGTTGTTTTTATGGATTGGAACAGGGAGAAATCAAAGGTTATGCCTTTACTTCTGGCCTATTTCCTCCTCCTGCCTGTAAATATATTGATCACCAGCTTTTTCTGCTGTTCTTAGCATTGGGGCAGCAGTGAAAAATACAAAAGTGCCCTTATGAGGCATATATCCTAATGGGAGGAGAGGATACCTTGGTAGAAAATTAAATAAATAATAGCATTTCAGTTACTACTATGTGCTATGTGAAAAAGCAAAGTAAATAAGAAGAACAGAGAATCCAGGGAGAGGTTATGCTGGCTATGGTAGTCAGATGGGGCTTCTCTGAGACAGTGATATTTCAACTGAGACCAAATTAAACAGAGATTTGAAGATTGAACATTTCAGACATAGGGAGGATCTAGTTTAAAAGCTGTGAGATCGGATTATATTGGCAGGGCGAAGTCCAGAGTGCCTAGAGCATAGAAAAGGAGACTAAATATAACTCCTAGGTCTCTTATGAATTGGATTCACATGAACCAGTCCAAAGGAGACTGATTATCTCAGAATGTACTTACCGAATTCAATTTCTAATTGTCTTAAGAAGAGGACTAGACCTCAGTTGGTGTTATCCAATTAAAGTATTACCCCTAGAAGACCCTGACTAAGCTGTCAGCCAAACATCTGTAAACACATTCTTTCCTTGAGACCATTTCAGGGACCCTGACTAAAAACAACAGTAATGTTTTCATGGATTTTATATTGCACGTATACACGTGTAGCCATGTTATAAAACATTAGGCCTGTTATATCCTAGAAGTCCCCTGCAAGGAAATATTGGCTCTTTTTAGTGAAGAAAATCTGAAGCCAAAACTAAAGAGGAATATTTTCTATATAGATTATAACTTGGCTCTGATTTCTTGTGATAAAATGCTTGATCTTTAGAGAGAAAGATAATTAAAAATCTTGAACTTACTATCCTGCCCCCGCAAGAATCAGTGCTAATCCAAACCAAGTTTAATCTGTTTTTCAAATTCAGAATGTGGTAAAAAAAATTCCTCTTATGTACTTGGATAAAATTACATTTGAAAGATAATTGTCCGTATTGTCTACTTTTTTTCTTGATAACACATATTCACTTCCTTTCACACATGTTTTTGTGGTTGTTCCATATGGTATTTCTCAGAGAAAGATATCAGGTTTAAAAAAATAAGTCATACAAGTGTTCAATTCCTTTCCTAGTTCATCTATGAAAGAAGAAAAATACATTGTCAGAATTGGCAAATCTCTTTGGCTTATCATTCATGAACTTTTTCCCTTGAAAGATGCTGACAGAATTAAAAACATTGACTCAATGGAAATCTCACTTTACATGCCAATTTAAGATTATCCATAAGAATAATCAAAGTAGTTTTATGTATAGAGTTGAATTCACTCTACTTGTGTCAGTTTAACTCATTACATTATATATGTTTCTGAAAATGTAATTCGTGGATTAAGCACTTTTAAAAAACAGAAAATAACATATTAATTCTGCCAAGACAACTATATTTTATCAGTCTATAAAGACCAAAAAGATTAAAATAGGAATAGAAAATAATTTAAGAATCTAAGAAGTGAAAGAGAATTTTGATTGCCTGCCATAAAAATTGAAAAAATCTTTTCCTTGCCAAAAGAAGGGTAATAAATAAACTTGATTTATAGTATGTTAAGTCTACTATGGTGATTGGGAACTTTGGATATATATAATATAGATATAGATTTTTTTTTCTTTCTTCATGACCTTCTCCCCTCCCTGACTATAGATTGTAACATGCAACCCACAAAGCCTTAGAGAATGGAAGAAGTTCAGAGTTACTTGTTTCAAGAACCCTGCTAAAAGAACTTACATTTTAATTATGTTATTTATTAATTCCACCACTACTTCTGCAAAAGTGAATCAGAATGAATACAGAACACTTTTATTTAAATCCCTTAATAATTTAACGCTTGATTCTGGAACAGAAGCTAGTTTTGAAAATTGATTAAAAGAAAGCTGTCAACCACAGAAAATTTAGTTGAACTGTGGCGTAATACAAGGCAATAAACATCTTTGCACATAGGTGGGCTTACTGATGTTCTGCTCAGAATATTTTAGTTGTACATCAGAATTACATCTGAAGTCCTTAGATGTAGTAAGATTGCACAAGGCCATTCCCATGCCTCTCTATTTTTTCCATTCCCCTCCCCCTGTCTATTTGTACTTTTAAAGGAACTTCTTGTTCCCATCAAATGAGTCAGACCAGATGGGAACACTAATTTTTTTTTAATGAATGTGTGTCAATCCAAAACCGAAGGGGTCCTGCCATTCTGGAGAGTATACATCCTAGCAGCCTTAGCATTTTGGCAGTAAGACCTCTGTCTTCAGACACTTCTACTACCTAGTTTCTGATTTATTAAATCATTTTATTAAGGAACAATGTCTTTCAATCTACCATTGGAAATGAAGTCTAAAATCCAAATCTCCCTGGAACTATCAACATGCTAAGTTTAAATAATAAACATAAGTAACCAAAACAACCAAAGCTGATGCTTTCCTTCAGCTCAGATTTCAAAAGAGTAAGATAAGGGCACTCAAAATTTAACAGACACCTTTAGGATGCTAAACTAACACAATTTTTCCCTCTTAGAGGTAACTTGAGATTTGTTTAAACCTAGCTGTTTAGGCATGAAAGAAGTAAATTTTCATCTCGTATATGCCATAAATAAAGACAGTCCATAGGATCCTATCCAGGGTTCATGTTGATGAAATTCCCTGGAAAAAACATTACACATTACAAAACCAGAAATTCTATATTCTTGACTCAGTATCCCCCTCTCCTTACCTTAATATCTTTGATAGTTGCTTAAGATTTTGATGTTCCTCACCTATAGAATGAGTTTCAGTTCTAACCTTTAGGCATGCAAACAGTGAAGCAAAACAGGGTCAACTTGCAGTTAACATTTGAAATTGCATATAGTTTATTGTCTGTTAGGTCTGTGGGACAATCCTAGTGAATTACTTTACAGATATAGGATGTCACATAGGTCAGATGCTCTGTCTGTAGGTATGGGGCAGAAAAAGAATGGGATCTACTCACTCTTTGCTTAGAATTGAAAATGAATGTACCAAGATTTTGTACCATAATTGAGGAAAGTAAACCAGAAGTGAGAAAATAAATCTTTGTTCTGTTTTCCCCCAATTACTCCTGTGTGTTTCTTACATAAAATATAGTCTCCTAATTGACTTTTCCTTAATTTTAACTGAGCATGAGTTGAATCCATGCAAAATTTTGTCTTCATGTGTGCTGTGTGAATGTCCACTAGATACAGATCTGGAGCTAGGAAGAAGTTTGGATGAAACAATTATTTTTTTAATGCAATTATTTAGACATTTTAAATGCATAAGAGTGGTTGGAAAAAATTTCCCTTGGAAAGATTCTGTAACACTGAGAGGTTAAACTTGGATTCATCTTGAAAAACTGAATCCAAACAGTGCTGAGTACAGGATATAAAAAAGTCCATCTGGCCACATTGAAGAAAAAAAAAAGCAACTAAACAGTCTGGAAGGCAGTGGAGGAGAAGCCGGACTTCAGGCTCCATCATATTTGGAAAGACAGCCATGACCTGACCTTGGGGCCTTCAGCCTGCCAAGCAGTAACAAGGAGAAAAGAAAGCCAGACTTACTTAGACATGGTTCAGTTGGAGACAACTTGACCTATTGTTTGTGTTAAAGCAAAGGAAAGCTGAGGGCCATTCTAAACTGCTTCAGTCTGCATAAAGATTTCAAAGATTATTTAAATATGTATTATTGATTTTAAATAAATGAGGACTGATTAGAATAGAATTTAAATATAGAGAAACCCCATTTTGGGAAGAGGAAAATGAAAGGGAAATACATAAATAATCTATAAAATATCTTACAGTTAAGAAGAGATAAACTCTAATTGAATTTGTGGCCCAGCAGGTTGTCAGGGGTTCTTTATTTCATGTGTTTTTAATGAGGTCATTTGAATATATGCCCCATTGATTCATAGAGAAGGAAAATAAAAGAATCAAAGTAATATGACGGCCTCTGGAGAAATGTGGTTTGAGTCCTTAAGAAATGAGCATCTATTTTTCTCCAACTATAAAAAGAGCTAAAAAAAAAAAAAAGAGTAGTTGTATTGACCATCTCCAGTGCCTACCACCTTCAATGCTCCCCCCATACCTGCTTATGCCTCATATGTAATCAAATTTTGTACCTGTAAATAGATATGGCACCAGCCCCATGCTCTGCTTTAAGTAGTGATCAGCTAAGCCAATCAAATCACCTATTGCATGATATGTCATTAATTAACAAATAGAGACAAATGGTTTAGTGTCCCATAAGCTACAAGACATAGAGAAATCAATAAGCAGAAGCTATATCGAATGAGAAGTTGGAAGACAATAGGAATAATGAGTAAGGAGAAATCATGAAGCAGAGAGGAGAAAGAGGAAGCTCCTAGCAGTAGCAGTAGTATTCTGTTGAAATATATGAAATATCTGCCTTTATGAAAATAGTACAGTAAAATACCAATAATTTTATATGATTTAATTTTTTTTTTTTTTTTTTGATTTAATTTTTTAATCAGAAAATAGTTGGATCAATGTAGTGGTTGAAAGTACTGGCCAGATTGCTTCTAGAGTTGCGAAGGTACCACCAGAACTCCCAATACTAGGTTGTATCTGGTATTTTTATCTGAGATCAAGTAAAAAATGGCACTCTAACTCTCCCTTTGAGTGTCTTTGTCTAACATAGCGACCTGAAGTAAACATGAAATCTCTTAATACTATCATGTCCCCACCACATCAACAGAAAATACTCACCTAAAGCAAAGAACATACTACTCTTTAAAAGTATACTATAGCCCTCTAATACTTTGAATGCGGCATAGGTAGTATCCTAGACACAACAAGATTTCAAGAGTCCAAGAAGAATTGGAACAGAGTCCTGATAACTCAGTATATATCTTCCAGCAGTGAAAGAAGTAAATTGTATGGTGGTTCACGGTTCTCACAGGCAAAATTTATTTGCCTGGAAAAAGCCCAAATTTTTCAGGTAGGGATCACATGAGTACAGCATATTTGAACCAAAGGAATCACCACAGTAATAACCTATATAGCCACTGGGAGCAGTGTTCCTGGGAGGGAAAGACTGGGAGTGGAAATGTGAGTCAAGGTGTACAGGGAAATGCCAGGAACCAAGAGACAAAGGTGTAAACATTTTTTTTAAATAATAAATTTATTTTTTATTGGTGTTCAATTTACCAACGTACAGAATAACACCCAGTGCTCATCCCGTCAAGTGCCCCCCTCAGTGCCCATCACCCATTCACCCCCACCCCCCGCCCTCCTCCCCTTCCACCACCCCTAGTTCGTTTCCCAGAGTTAGGAGTCTTTATGTTCTGTCTCCCTTTCTGATATTTCCCACACATTTCTTCTCTCTTCCCTTATATTCCCTTTCACTATTATTTATATTCCCCAAATGAATGAGACCATATAATGTTTGTCCTTCTCCGATTGACTTACTTCACTCAGCATAATACCTTCCAGTTCCGTCCACGTTGAAGCAAATGATGGGTATTTGTCATTTCTAATGGCTGAGTAATATTCCATTGTATACATAGACCACATCTTCTTTATCCATTCATCTTTCGATGGACACCGAGGCTCCTTCCACAGTTTGGCTATTGTGGCCATTGCTGCTATAAACATCGGGGTGCAGGTGTCCCGGCGTTTCATTGCATCTGAATCTTTGGGGTAAATCCCCAGCAGTGCAATTGCTGGGTCGTAGGGCAGGTCTATTTTTAACTCTTTGAGGAACCTCCACACAGTTTTCCAGAGTGGCTGCACCAGTTCACATTCCCACCAACAGTGTAAGAGGGTTCCCTTTTCTCCGCATCCTCTCCAATATTTGTGGTTTCAAATTTTTATTTAAAATCTAGTTAGTTGGGCAGCCCTGGTGGCGCAGCAGTTTAGCGCCACCTGCAGCCCAGGGCGTGATCCTGGAGACCCGGGATCAAATCCCACGTCGGGCTCCCGGTGCATGGAGCCTGCTTCTCCCTCTGCCTGTGTCTCTGCCTCTCTCTGTGTGTGTCTTTATGAATAAATAAAATAAAAAAATCTTTAAAAAAATAAAATAAAATCTAGTTAGTTAATATATAGTGTAATATTGGTTTCAGGGGTAGAATTTAGTGATTCATCACATATAACACCCAATGGTCAATACAAGTGCCCTCCTTGATGCCCATCACCCATTTAGCCCATCTCCCACCTACATCCTCTCATCAACCCTCAGTTTGTTCTTTATGGTTAAGAGTCTCTTCTGATTAAAGGTATAAAGAATGTTAATGGTATCTTGAGAAAGAAGGATGATTGTCAACAAAGGTCCTTTAATTTTACATATCAATCAGGGACAAAAGTCCATTTTCTGACTTGAGTTATGGATGCTTGCATCTGGGGAACTATCACTTTTGGGTGGATGTAAGAAATATATTTCTTATCACTTGTCAGTGTTGAAATTGTAATTCAATGACATAGTCTTCTTTATGGCACTTGATACTTGTTCGATCATATTTGAAATATTCTTATCCCTTTAGTTATATAAAACAGTGCTCTCCGGGATCTGCATCTATTGCTTGACCTTTTTTTCCCTCTTGCTTTCAATGCAAGATATGCATAAGGCTCTTTCCTTGAATCAAGGCATTATTAATTAGTAGGTGGAAAATCATAGACTTGTTATCATAAGATTTCTTCAAATTTCAGCTATGCCTCTTTTTAATTGTGATACCTAGGACATTTCAATTTTACAGGTCCTTTATAACCATCTCATAGGATTACCAATCAAGCTTTTGAAGAGGACGTAACAGTTTGAATACCATCTGTTGTCAGGCCACTTTGTTCTGTCAAAGGCACATGGAGGCAAAGCCTACCAGATTAAGTTTGGCTATTAAGCTGTTGTGAATTCACTTCTGCTGTTTGGGTGTCTCTGTTCCACTAGTTATGTCATACCTGGATGCCCTACCTAGTTCACAATGGTGCATCTGTTCCTGAATGCTCTCATACACTTTCTGTTAGTTTGGAACATCCTCAGGAGCTTCCCAAGTGTAATCTGAAACTGGCCCCCATATGCAGAGGACAGGGAGAGATGAAAGAAGCAGGCAGGCTAGTCTAGATTGGTAGGTGGCAGTTTTAATAAACAGTAGGATGAGTAGATACCTACACCCACGCTGAACCCAGGACTTAACTGGGTTCAATCATGTAAACTATGCAGGTGTTCTCAATATCACATCACTCTCAAGGCTATGTCTTTGGAACAGTCTTTGAGTGAGAGATGCAAGTGGAATCCACATTTCAAGAACAGAGGAGGACATGAAGAGCTTCTGAGTGCCTGAGTCCAGCTCACAGATCAATAGGTAGTCATGTCTTTACGATAACGTTCCCCAACATCCTCTCTGGAACAGTAATCGGAGGCTAGAGTGTGAGGCTCAAAAGAAATAATGTTGGAAAGGTAAGTTGTACCAGATATTGGAAATTTTTTTATTCCATTTGAAAATTTTCAAAGGAGGTTCATACTTGATGGTGGTAATTTTCTGAGTGATGCAAGAAGCAAACTTACCTACTGAATAGAGAGCAAGTACCTTAAAGACAATGCTGAATTCTTGGATGGCTGCTATAGGAATGATAGAAAGATCCATACTGGGAAAAGTTGGAGGATACTGGGGATTACAGCACACCTATGGCTCATTTTCCATCTACTTTGTTATATACCTCTTTCCAGAGGGATCTGCAGCCATTCACTGAATAAACATTTTCCTAGGAACTGAGACCATTCCCATTGTTTCAATTAATATCTTCTTACAGATTTATCTTCAGTTTCCTGGATTATATTTGCTTCCACTGTTACATTTTTATGATTTTCCCTCATATCAACTTCATTGAGGGCTAATAAATTGCATCTATTTAAAGTCTGTAACTCAAAATTTTGAGTTATACACATCTATGAGACCAAAACAAAAATCATAATACAGAGTATTCCCATATTCCTCAAAATACTCTATTCACCCCATTTGCAATACTTTCCTCCTATCCTCACTCAATAGAGCTGATCTAATTTTTGTTGATATAAATTTGTTTTCATTTAAAAATGAAATTGGGCAGCCTGGGTGGCTCAGCGGTTTAGCACCGCCTTCAGCCCAGGGCGTGATCCTGGAGACCTGGAATGGAGTGCCACGTCGGGCTCCCTGCATGGAGCCTGCTTCTCCCTCTGCCTGTGTCTCTGCCTCTCTCTCTCTCTCTGTCATGAATAAAATCTTTTAAAAAGATTTAAGTAAATAAATTTTTTTAAAAAATTGAAACATAAAAAAAAACAATAAAATTGTACAGAATGTGCTCTTTTGTGTTTGGCTTCTCTTACTCAGCACATGTATTTTAAGATTTACCTACATTATTAGGTATATCAGTACTTCATTCCTTTTTTATTGCTGAATAGAATTCCCTTATATGGGTATGGCAAATTATGTTTATACATTCATCTATTGATAGATATTTGGGTTGTTTCCAAGGTTAGCCTATAATAAAGGTATATGTGTTTCTGCAAGCTTTTTATACAGATACATGATTTTGTTTTTCTTGGAAAAATACCCAGAAGTGGAATAGATGGGTCAAATTGTCATATGCTTAACTTTCCTAAGGAACTGACAACTTGATATCCAGCCAGTTGTATAAAAAAGTTCTAGGGGGCACCTGGATGGCTCAGTGGTTGAGCCTCTGCCTTTGGCTCAGGTCGTGGCCCTGGGGTCCTGGGATCAAGTCCCACATTGGGCTATCTGCAGGGACCCTGATTTTCCCTCCACCTGTGTCTCTGCCTCTCTCTCTGTGTCTCTCATGAATAAATCAATAAAATAAAAAAAAATTCAGGTTGCTCCATATCTTCATGAATACTTGTTTTGCCAATCTTTCTAAATTTAGCCATTCTATCTCATGGGGATTGTCCAGTGATGTTGAACATTTAAAAATTGTGCCTACTGTCTATTTGTATGCCTTTTCTTTGTGAGATGTCTTTGAGATCTTTTACCTGTTTTTTATACAATGATTTGCCTTAATATTGATTTATACATTTTGCTTATGTATTTTGGATACAAATCCTTTGTCAGATATAATTTACAAATATTTTCTCTCATTCTATGAAATATTTTATTGTTTCCTTACTGGTGTCTATAAGAAAAAAACCTTGAAATTTTGGTAAGGTTAAATTTTACCTTTTTTTAAATAGTTCTTTCTTTTCTATGAAGTCTCAAATGTATCAACATTATTTCTCCCATTTTTTCCCAAGATTTTAATATTTTTTAGGGTTTGCATTTAGGTTTTTGACCCATTTCAAGTATCATGTTTGGTGTGTAGTATGATTAAGGGTTCATTTTTTTTTCCTCTCTGTGGATGTCCAGGTATTCCAGCAATATTTTGAAGATTTTCCTTTTGCCACTAGGCCCCTTTGTGAGAAGTCAATTAACCATCTGTGTCAGTATTTCTTTCTACACTCTATACTATTCCATTGATCTACCATTCCACCTACATCGCTGTATTGATTACTGAAGCTTCATAGAAAAACTCCAGTTCAAGTAGTGTAAGGAGTCTATTGTGTTTTCAATTTTTTTTGCCTACCTAGACCATTTGCATTTCCCTATAAATTTTAGAATCAGTCGGTCAATTTACATCAAATGGTAGAATTTTTATTGGCATTGATTTGATTTTAAAATACATATAGAAAAAAATGAAACTCTAAAAATAGTGTTTCCTTTTCCAGAGAAAGAGAGAGAGAGAAAGAGGCAAACCAAGAAACAGACTCTTAACTATAGAGAACAAAGTGGGGTTATTAGAAGGGAGGTGGGCAGGTGGATGGAATATATAGGTTATGGGGATTAGGGATGGCACTTGTGATGAGCACTGGGTGATATATGGAAGTGCTGAATCATTATATTGCACACTTGTAACTAGTATTACACTGTATATTAACTAACTGGAATTTAAATAAAAATTTACAAATATTATGTTCCAGTATAACATGTTTCTCCATGTATCTGCATTTTTGTCTTTCCCAACAATGTTTTCAGTGCAAAGATTTTGCATGTTTTTTAAAACATTTGCTAAATTTATTCTTAATTATTTTGTTGGTGGCTGTATTATAAATGAGACATATAAACATTTAATTTCTAAATAAAAAATTCAGTTGCTTTCTTGACATTTTAAACTTATTTCCTATCACCTCACTAAATTTAGTTTTACCGCTTCTTTGCTGATCAGTATGTTAGTTATGTTTCTTCCTGTCTTTTATGTCTAGAACCACCAGGACAATGTTTAATAGAAAAGAAGTGAGTGTGTATACACTCTTACCTTCTTCCCAAGCTTAGGACAGAAATGTATATTATTTCAAATTTATGCATTCTATTGGCCATAGTTTTTTCCATAAATGTCTATTTTTAGGTTGAAAAAGTTTGCTTCTATTCCTAGTTTGTTGAGACATTTATTATAAATGGATGTTGAGTTCTGTCAAATGCTTTTTCTGCATTTATTGAGATGATCATACAGTTTTTCCTCTATTCTGTTAATACAGTGAATTATATCAATTGATTTTGCATGACAAACCAATCTTATAGTCCTGGAATAACTTCTGCTTGTCATTATGTATTACTATTTTTCTATAATGAATTTAACCTGCTGATGTTTTTAAAGGATTTTCGTTTCTATGTTTATGAAGTGTATTGGTCTGTAATTTTATTTTCTTATAATTTCTCTGTATGGTTACAGTATCAGAATAATGGCCTTGCAGAATGAGTTGAGAAAGATTTTTACTTCTCCTATTTTCCTTTTTCTTTTTTTTAAAGATTTTTTTTTTTTTTTTTAGTTTTTATTATTATGTTATTTTTTCCCCCTTGGGGGTGGGGGTGGGTGCAGGGGCAGAGGGAGAGGGAAGAGAGAATCTTTTTTTTTTTTTATTAAATTTTTAAAATTTATTTATGATAGTCACAGAGAGAGAGAGAGAGAGAGGCAGAGACATAGGCAGAGGGAGAAGCAGGCTCCATGCACCGGGAGCCCGACGTAGGATTCGATCCCGGGTCTCCAGGATGGCGCCCTGGGCCAAAGGCAGGCGCCAAACTGCTGCACCACCCAGGGATCCCCAGGAAGAGAGAATCTTAAGGTGTGGAGCCTGACACAGGGCTCAATCTCACAATCCTGAGATCATAACCTGAGACAAAATTAAGAGTCAGGCACTTAACTGACTGATACCCGGTCCATGATATAAACTCAAAAACCAGTTTTTTCTTTTACAACTTAAGTTATTTTGTTATATAAGAAGGGGCCTAGTACTAAACTCTTAGTGTATCTTAGATATTAAAATGTAAAAATAAGACTGGTGACATGTTTTGTGTGGGATTTATTGAGCATCAATAGTCCCAGAACTGCTACAATCACAATATTCTATGGTCCTACTTTTTGCTACTTTTTCCTTGGAAAATAGAAAATAGAAATTCCCTAACATTACCTTCTGCATTGTCATGCCCTCACTGACAGTGCTGGGCACCAACCTAAGTGAATCACCTGAGAACCTGTCACCAGGAGGAGAGATCCAACGGGTTGACTTGGAACCTGTCTTTGCAGAATAGACTTTTCCACACTGTACCAAAAGTCTAATTTAGCTGCTGCCAACACCCCAACCAGGCTTCATGGATCCTGGATCTTTGAATCCTTGAGAGCTTCATATTGGCCCTTCACTGAGTCAGACCTTTGTATTCTCATTCACTACAGGACCTTATGAAAGTCACTGAGGGATCAAAATTGTTTGATTTAATATGTATTTCTTGTTCTCAAATGTATGTTAGCATCACATGTCACTTCAAGAATTTTTTCATTTATTTTATGCAGTTGAATTTGTTGGCATAAAGTTGTTAATAACATTCTCTTATTCATCTTTAAATCTCTGTAGGATCTGTAGTGATAGACCCTTTTATTCATAATATTGGTGACCTATGTCCTCCCTTCTTTACCTCAATCCATCTAGGGGGAGATTTATTGACTGTTGATTTTTCCAAAGAACTAGATTTTTTATTTATTTTCTCTATTATCTGTGTGTATTCCATTTTGTTGATTTGGGCTTTTGACTTAATTTTCCTCCTGATTGCCTTTGATTTGTTCTCTCCTTTTCTAGCTATTTGTAGGGGGCTCATGATCATTGATTTTAGACTTATATTCTTTTCTAATAAAAACATTTAAAGCTGTTAGTTTTCCTCTAAGTGCTGCAGTTGATATGTTGTGCTGTCACTCACATTGACTAACAATATTTTCTAATTTTCTTGCCATACAAGTGCACTATTTAGGTGTGTGTGTGTTTATTTTTAATTTGAAAATCTTTATAGTTCTAAATATCTTATAGTTATTAACTTCTAAATCAATTCTAATTTTGTGGCTATTTAACATGCTTTGCATGATTTTAATCCTTTTAAATTAATAAATACTATTTCTTTAATTGCCAGTATATGGTTGATCATAGTAAGTGCACTATATGCATTTGAAAGGATATGTATTTTGCGCTTGTTGGGAGTATGTTTTATAAATATCTTACTTAAGTTTAGTAGAAAATTATATTCAAATTCTTCCGTGTCTAATTGCTTTGATTCTCATTTTATAAATTGGCAAGTGAAAAGTATTAACATCTACTATCATGATTATGGAAGTATCTGTTTTCTCTTTTATGTCAAAAGATAGGCAAAAATTAAAAAGGCTAAAAATGTCAAAAGTTAGCAATATTTAAAGCAACAGAAATTTATACACTGCTGGTGGAAGTGTAAATTTGTGCCACCGCTTTGGGAAACAATTCAGCATTACTGCACACCTGGGTATTGTATATACACATATATACACATATCCCACAATCCTAAGTATCTACATGCAGTTTTCTTTTGGCAAGCTACAGCAAGACACCTCTGTAGTAACTCATAATAACATTTTTTTGTAATGGAGGAATAAAAGAAACCAGTCCCACTAGTCTTACCAGTAGCTAGGGAGACAAATTGGAGCATTTTTAATCAATTAAATGCTGTAGAAATAACAGCAATAGGAGCTAATTATAGGTATCCCCATCAAGATAGATAAATCTCCCAAAACAACAAAACTCATCAAACTACAAGTCAAGAGGACTACATATGGTATCTCTTATACATAAAATTCAAAACCTGCAACATTCAACTGCAAAGTTTTATATATTCATACAAAACAATGGAATAATAATTCAAAATTAAGCATTATCAGCCTCCTCTGAAAGGCCAGAGCCTTCAAAAGTCCTGAAACATTCCATATCTTTTTTTTTTTTTTTTTTTTTTTTTTTTTTTTTTTATTGGTGTTCAATTTACTAACATACAGAATAACACCCAGTGCCCGTCACCCATTCACTCCCACCCCCCGCCCTCCTCCCCTTCTACCACCCCTAGTTCGTTTCCCAGAGTTAGCAGTCTTTACGTTCTGTCTCCCTTTCTGATATTTCCCACACATTTCTTCTCCCTTCCCTTATTTTCCCTTTCACTATTATTTATATTCCCCAAATGAATGAGAACATATAATGTTTGTCCTTCTCCGACTGACTTACTTCACTCAGCATAATACCCTCCAGTTCCATCCACGTTGAAGCAAATGGTGGGTATTTGTCATTTCTAATAGCTGAGTAATATTCCATTGTATACATAAACCACATCTTCTTTATCCATTCATCTTTCGTTGGACACCGAGGCTCCTTCCACAGTTTGGCTATAGTGGCCATTGCTGCTAGAAACATCGGGGTGCAGGTGTCCCAGCGTTTCATTGCATTTGTATCTTTGGGGTAAATCCCCAACAGTGCAATTGCTGGGTCGTAGGGCAGGTATATTTTTAACTGTTTGAGGAACCTCCACACAGTTTTCCAGAGTGGCTGCACCAGTTCACATTCCCACCAACAGTGTAAGAGGGTTCCCTTTTCTCCGCATCCTCTCCAACATTTGTGGTTTCCTGCCTTGTTAATTTTCCCCATTCTCACTGGTGTGAGGTGGTATCTCATTGTAGTTTTGATTTGTATTTCCCTGATGGCAAGTGATGCAGAGCATTTTCTCATATGCATGTTGGCCATGTCTATGTCTTCCTCTGTGAGATTTCTGTTCATGTCTTTTGCCCATTTCATGATTGGATTGTTTGTTTCTTTGGTGTTGAGTTTAATAAGTTCTTTATAGATCTTGGAAACTAGCCCTTTATCTGATACGTCATTTGCAAATATCTTCTCCCATTCTGTAGGTTGTCTTTGAGTTTTGTTGACTGTATCCTTTGCTGTGCAAAAGCTTCTTATCTTGATGAAGTCCCAATAGTTCATTTTTGCTTTTGTTTCTTTTGCCTTTGTGGATGTATCTTGCAAGAAGTTACTATGGCCGAGTTCAAAAAGGGTGTTGCCTGTGTTCTTCTCTAGGATTTTGATGGAATCTTGTCTCACATTTAGATCTTTCATCCATTTTGAGTTTAGCTTTGTGTATGGTGAAAGAGAGTGGTCTAGTTTCATTCTTCTGCATGTGGATGTCCAATTTTCCCAGCACCATTTATTGAAGAGACTGTCTTTCTTCCAATGGATAGTCTTTCCTCCTTTATCGAATATTAGTTGCCCATAAAGTTCAGGGTCCACTTCTGGATTCTCTATTCTGTTCCACTGATCTATGTGTCTGTTTTTGTGCCAGTACCACACTGTCTTGATGACCACAGCTTTGTAGTACAACCTGAAATCTGGCATTGTGATGCCCCCAGATATGGTTTTCTTTTTTAAAATTCCCCTGGCTATTCGGGGTCTTTTCTGATTCCACACAAATCTTAAAATAATTTGTTCTAACTCTCTGAAGAAAGTCCATGGTATTTTGATAGGGATTGCATTAAACGTGTATATTGCCCTGGGTAACATTGACATTTTCACAATATTAATTCTGCCAATCCATGAGCATGGAATATTTTTCCATCTCTTTGTGTCTTCCTCAATTTCTTTCAGAAGTGTTCTATAGTTTTGAGGGTATAGATCCTTTACATCTTTGGTGAGGTTTATTCCTAGGTATCTTATGCTTTTGGGTGCAATTGTAAATGGGATTGACTCCTTAATTTCTCTTTCTCCAGTCTCATTGTTAGTGTATAGAAATGCCACTGACTTCTGGGCATTGATTTTGTATCCTGCCACGCTACCGAATTGCTGTATGAGTTCTAGCAATCTTGGGGTGGAGACTTTTGGGTTTTCTATGTAGAGTATCATGTCATCGGCGAAGAGGGAGAGTTTGACTTCTTCTTTGCCAATTTGAATGCCTTTAATGTCTTTTTGTTGTCTGATTGCTGAGGCTAGGACTTCCAGTACTATGTTGAATAGCAGTGGTGAGAGTGGACATCCCTGTCTTGTTCCTGATCTTAGGGGAAAGGCTCCCAGTGCTTCCCCATTGAGAATGATATTTGCTGTAGGCTTTTCATAGATGGCTTTTAAGATGTCGAGGAATGTTCCCTCTATCCCTACACTCTGAAGAGTTTTGATCAGGAATGGATGCTGTATTTTGTCAAATGCTTTCTCTGCATCCAATGAGAGGATCATATGGTTCTTGGTTTTTCTCTTGCTGATATGATGAATCACATTGATTGTTTTACGGGTGTTGAACCAGCCTTGTGTCCCAGGGATAAATCCTACTTGGTCATGGTGAATAATTTTCTTAATGTACTGTTGGATCCTATTGGCCAGTATCTTGTTGAGAATTTTTGCATCCATGTTCATCAGGGATATTGGTCTGTAATTCTCCTTTTTGGCGGGGTCTTTGTCTGGCTTTGGAATTAAGGTGATGCTGGCTTCATAGAACGAATTTGGAAGTACTCCATCTCTTTCTATCTTTCCAAACAGCTTTAGGAGAATAGGTATGATTTCTTCTTTAAACGTTTGATAAAATTCTCCTGGGAAGCCATCTGGCCCTGGACTCTTGTGTCTTGGGAGGTTTTTGATGACTGCTTCAATTTCCTCCCTGGTTATTGGCCTGTTCAGGTTTTCTATTTCTTCCTGTTCCAGTTTTGGTAGTTTGTGGCTTTCCAGGAATGCGTCCATTTCTTCTAGATTGCCTAATTTATTGGCGTATAGCTGTTCATAATATGTTTTTAAAATCGTTTTTATTTCCTTGGTGTTGGTAGTGATCTCTCCTTTCTCATTCATGATTTTATTAATTTGAGTCTTCTCTCTCTTCTTTTTAATAAGGCTGGCTAATGGTTTATCTATCTTATTAATTCTTTCAAAGAACCAACTCCTGGTTCTGTTGATCTGTTCCACAGTTCTTCTGGTCTCGATTTCGTTGAGTTCTGCTCGAATCTTTATTAACTCCCTTCTTCTCTTGGGTGTAGGATCTATTTGCTGTTTTTTCTCTAGCTCCTTTATGTGTAAGGTTAGCTTTTGTATTTGAGTTCTTTCCAGTTTTTGAATGGATGCTTGTATTGCAATGTATTTCCCCCTTAGGACTGCTTTTGCTGCATCCCAAAGATTTTGAACGGTTGTATCTTCATTCTCATTAGTTTCCATGAATCTTTTTAATTCTTCCTTAATTTCCTGGTTGACCCTTTTATCTTTTAGCAGGATGGTCCTTAACCTCCACGTGTTTGAGGTCCTTCCAAACTTCTTGTTGTGATTTAGTTCTAATTTCAAGGCATTATGGTCCGAGAATATGCAGGGGACAATCCCAATCTTTTGGTATCGGTTCAGACCCGATTTGTGACCCAATATGTGGTCTATTCTGGAGAAAGTTCCATGTGCGCTTGAGAAGAATGTGTATTCAGTTGAGTTTGGATGTAAAGTTCTGTAGATATCTGTGAAATCCATCTGGTCCAGTGTATCATTTAAAGCTCTCGTTTCTTTGGAGATGTTTTGCTTAGAAGACCTATCGAGTATAGAAAGAGCTAGATTGAAGTCACCAAGTATAAGTGTATTATTATCTAAGTATTTCTTCACTTTGGTTAATAATTGATTTATATATTTGGCAGCTCCCACATTCGGAGCATATATATTGAGGATTGTTAAGTCTTCTTGTTGAATAGATCCTTTAAGTATGATATAGTGTCCCTCTTCATCTCTCACTACAGTCTTTGGGGTAAATTTTAGTTTATCTGATATAAGGATGGCTACCCCTGCTTTCTTTTGAGGACCATTCGAATGGTAAATGGTTCTCCAACCTTTTATTTTCAGGCTGTAGGTGTCCTTCTGTCTAAAATGAGTCTCTTGTAGACAGCAAATAGATGGGTCCTGCTTTTTTATCCAGTCTGAAACCCTGCGCCTTTTGATGGGGTCATTAAGCCCGTTCACATTCAGAGTTACTATTGAGAGATATGAGTTTAGTGTCATCATGATATCTATTCAGTCTTTGTTTTTGTGGACTGTTCCACTGAACTTCTTCTTAAAGGGGAATTTTAAGAGGCCCCCTTAAAATTTCTTGCAGAGCTGGTTTGGAGGTCACATATTCTTTTAGTTGCTGCCTGTCTTGGAAGCTCTTTATCTCTCCTTCCATTTTGAATGAGAGCCTTGCTGGATAAAGTATTCTTGGTTGCATGTTCTTCTCATTTAGGACCCTGAATATATCCTGCCAGCCCTTTCTGGCCTGCCAGGTCTCTGTGGAGAGGTCTGCTGTTACCCTAATACTCCTCCCCATAAAAGTCAGGGATTTCTTGTCTCTTGCTGCTTTAAGGATCTTCTCTTTATCTTTGGAATTTGCAAGCTTCACAATTAAATGTCGAGGTGTTGAACGGTTTTTATTGATTTTAGGGGGGGATCTCTCTATTTCCTGGATCTGAATGCCTGTTTCCCTTCCCAGATTAGGAAAGTTTTCAGCTAGAATTTGTTCAAATACATATTCTGGCCCTCTGTCCCTTTCGGCGCCCTCGGGAACCCCAATTAAACGTAGGTTTTTCTTCCTCAGGCTGTCGTTTATTTCCCTTAATCTATCTTCATGGTCTTTTAATTGTTTGTCTCTTTTTTCCTCAGTTTCCCTCTTTGCTATCAACTTGTCTTCTAGGTCACTCACTCGTTCTTCCACCTCGTTAACCCTCGTCGTTAGGACTTCTAGTTTGGATTGCATCTCATTCAATTGATTTTTAATTTCTGCCTGATTAGCTCTAAATTCTGCAGTCATGAAGTCTCTTGAGTCCTTTATACTTTTTTCTAGAGCCACCAGTAGCTGTATAATAGTGCTTCTGAATTGGCTTTCTGACATTGAATTGTAATCCAGATTTTGTAACTCTGTGGGAGAGAGGACTGTTTCTGATTCTTTCTTTTGAGGTGAGGTTTTCCTTCTAGTCATTTTGCTCAGTGCAGAGTGGCCAAAAGCAAGTTGTATTGGGAAAAAGAGAAAAAGAGAGGAGAGAAAGAAGGAAAGAAAAGAGAAAGAGAAAAAAAAAGGGAAGAAAAAGAAAAAAACAAAAACGAAAAAAAAAAAAAAAGAAGAAGAAAAAGAGAAAGAAAAAGAAAGGAGAAAAAAAGGGGGTGGGGGAAGGAAACAAATCAAAAAGCAAAACAAAACAAAAACAAAAACAAAAACAAAAACAAACAAACAAAAAAAGAACCACCGGGGAGTATCTTCTGATTCTGTGTTCTTTAAGTCCCTTGGCTTCTCCTGGAAGTTGTCCGTCTAGCTGGTGTTCTGGGGGAGGGGCCTGTTGTGCTGATTTTCAGGTGTTAGCAGTTGGGGGAGCTGCTGTGCCCCTGCCTGGTGCAGGGCTCGGTGGGGGTTGTTTACCCCGTGAGGCCGCAGGAGGAACAGCCCCAGTGGCGGGGCAGCTCTGGAGACCTGGATTCAGCTCCGGCAGGAACTCCGTCTGCAGGGCCTGGAGGCTCCGGGCGGGGCCGCTGATCTGCTCAGCTGGGGCAGGAGCGTCCTCGCTGTCCTGGGCCCTCCCGGCCTCTGCCTGTCCCGGGGGAGGCGGGATCCTGGGCTGTGTCCCGGCGCCCTGTGCTCCGGAGCCTGCGCTGGTGGATTCGCGCTCCCGGGCCGCGCAGCCCCCTCCGCGGAGCCGCCGCCCGAGCCCCTCCAGCTGCTCCGGGTCCCGCCGGGTCCCGCCGTGCGCGCTGCAGCCCTTAGGGAGCTCGGCGCACTCTCCTGGGTGCGCAGTTGCTGTTACTGTCCCCGGGAGCCCGAGGGCATCCCCGCCCTCCTGGGTCCTGCTCCAACTCCCCGTGAGCCCCTTTCCGCCCGGGAAGGTCGGTGCAGCTCCTGCGTCTCCGGGACGGGGCTCTCCTGTCCTGGGGACACTCGCCCTGGCCTCAGCCCGGCTCCTCGCGGGCCCCTCCCCCTTGGAGGCCTTTGTTTCTTTATTTCTTTTTCCCCGTCTTCCTACCTTGATAGAAGCGCGAACTCTTCTTACTGTAGCATTCCAGCTGGTCTCTCTTTAAATCTCAGGCCGAATTCATAGATTTTCAGGATAATTTGAAGGTTTTCTAGGTAGTTTGGTGGAGACAGGTGATTTGGGGACCCTACTCTTCCGCCATCTTGCTCCTCCCCCCCAACATTCCATATCTTAAACTGAGTAGTATGTGTGTTATTGTGTTACTTTTAATATCTTCCATATATATTTTGGTATTCCTTATACCTGCTCAGTATTTAATAAAATAATTTATATGGCATTAATAACACTTAGCTACTCTACATGTCGAGATATGGTGGTATCATCTGATGATGTTGGAATGTTGTAATCTGTTAATTTAATCATATGTAAATTGATGAATATATAAAAACACACATCTCATGTTAGATGTACAATACTAAAAAAATAATTCTTTCAGATATTGTTTTGTGCATTTCAATGTTCTATAATCAAATGTGTACTTATTTATGATTTTTATGTCTTCCTGATAAAATTGTCCTTTTATCATTATGAAATGCTTCGTTATTTTGGTGATACTTCTTGTACTGAAGTCTTATGTGACTTTTTTATGTGATTCTCTGGCTTTCAAATGCTTGTTGTTTGAATGGAACATACTTTTCCATTCTTTTACTTTTGTCTATCTGTGACTTTATATTTAAAATATTTCCCTTGTAGGTGAAATATAGTTGGGTTTTGCTTATTTTATCTATTCTGATTATCTCTTTTAATTGGAGCATACTATCTTACTATTGAATGCAAATAGTTATTTTCCAGTTCTGTAATTAGCAGTACTTCATGGATCTCACTTGCTAAAATCAAGTTGTTGGCGAGGTTGTGTTCCTTTTGGGAGTCTATAAGGGAGAATCCATTTAACTTGCTTTTTCTGTTTTCTAGAGGCTATCTACATTTCTTAACCCTTAACATTCTTCCATCTTCAAAACCAGCAGCATAGCAATTCTCTAACCCAGCTTCCAAAGTCACATGTCCTTCTCTGATTCTCTTCATCCTTGCTCTTTCATTCTGAAGGAACGTGGTAAATTACATTGGGCCTACTCTGATAATCCAGGATCACCTCCTTATCTAAGGTCAGTTAGTTAGTAACTTTAATCTCAATTGCAATTTCATTTCCTCTTTTCCATGTAGCCTATTATATCCACAAATTCTAGAAATTTAGATTGGACGTCTTTGGAGGGGGACCATTGAATAACTGCCAACTGCATATCCTAAAGGGCAGAGTGTGCTGTGAAGCCTTAGGTCAGTTGGGGTTAATGGTCCCATAATCTATCCTTTTTATCATTACTAAAAGTCTTGTAATAGAGTCAATAATTTTATCTTATTAGAAAGGAAACTTGGCTCAAGTTTATTCCTGTAATTCAAAGAGGATGTCTTTACTGCTAAGAAAAACAATAAATTACACTATTCACATTCCCAAATTTATTGGACTTTTCTCTGACATACTCATCTCTACATCACTCATAGTTAATGGAGGGGGCAATTAGGTAACACTAGCACCTTTTACCATAGTTACCAATTTGTAGAGAACTTATTGGTTTCTTTCTCTCAGAAAATTATATTTTTTCATAGTTTGTTCTACCATTTATGTCTATGAAGGGAGAAAAAAAGAAAGGAAAGAAAGAAAAGAAAGAAAGAAAGAAAGAAAGAAAGAAAGAAAGAAAGGAAAGAAAGAAAGAAAGAAAGAAAGAAAGAAAGAAAGAAAGAAAGAAAGAAAGAAAGAAAGAAAAGAAAGAAAGAAAGAAAAAGAAAAAAGACAATGGAAAAAGATTATAGCATGGAAAAATTTCTTCTAAATACTAATATCAAAATATAATTATCTTTAGAATGGCTTGTATGTATTAGGAACATTTTTAAAGGATCTAACCTTTTTACCTGAATACTCATTGGTTGGCTTAGAATTTTGAGAGATTTGGGTTAGAAACTGTATAAAACCAAGCTAAGAAAAACTATATAAAACCAAAAACAATTAGGTCTTTCTTTGGCTTAATTGTTGCTACTAACCATTGCTTCCTTTAGCTTATTTTGTTATTTTTGAATTGGGATTTCAAGTACAGAGCTTTTCATCTTTAACTTTATTCTACTTTCTGAGGTTGAAAAAATTATATGCATGTGTGTATAAGTAGGTATGCATACACATGTACATATTAAATAGAATATACATAAAAACTTGTCAGAGTCCATAATTCTTTTTTTAGAGTCCATAATTCTAACATATTTAATAGATAAGATTTTTCATTTGTGTTCTTGAAAATTTGGTATGTTGGTTTCACATGTATCTATTTTAATTCACAGAAATTAGGTCATGTTTTAGATCTTATTCTACATTTTCTTTTATCAGTTGACATTACATTTTAAAATGATACATCCGTATTTTTTATTTTTATGATTACATTTAGTTCATTGATATGAATTGCTTCATAACTGTCCATGTTGCATCTACAACATCTTATATAGCCCTCTGAAATAGGGAGAAGATTGATTGCCTCCAAATCCTTGACATTAAATATGATGTAGCATTGAACACTCCACTATGTGTCTCTTCTGGTACCTATTTGAGAATTTAAGTTATACAGGCCTGTATTTCCAACAGCAGTGCATCATGGCTTCTATAGTTTACAGTTCTGCCAGCAAGTCATTATTCTAGGAAATTCCTAAACAAAAGGGAACTACTTAAACACAATGAGGGTCTATAAATCAGAAATAGAAATTCCATTTATTTTAATTTACAAATTTTTTTAATTGAAGCAATAAATACTTGAAAATACCTTATAAAAGACAGCTCAGTAACTGCAGGTTAACGTGAATTTCTATCAGTTCAAAATGTATCATGTATTCTAGACATTGAGGGGCAGATGTAATCATTTATGTTTGAAATGTCCAGTGTAGAGGAATGGGGAAATGTAAACAAGATGACAGAGATGATCTGAGAGTTATAGTACAGCAGTAAGAAATATTTTGACAGTAATGATTATTCAAAGTTACATTGTTAAACTATACCACATTTTGTGAACCAAATTGTCTTATCTTTGTCTTTAAAAATGTCATTTTATAACATAAAATATTATATATTTTACCACATTTGACAGTTATTTTCTTTGCCTGTGCTTTTGGACAAATTTAGGTTTGTATCTATAATTTATAGATTATAGGTCTATAATTTATTCTTGGAGATTGTCTAATAAGATCTGAAGGATTTTTTAAAAATTGAGACTAATTCAAAAAGTGCTTTGATAAAAAATTAGAAAAAAATATTTAGCATGTTAAATGGTTTGGGGGCAAACTATACATTAATGAATTGATTGAAAATATTGGATTATAAAACAAGTAGACTTTGGCTTGATAGCATTGGTTTAATTTTATTAACTGTGGTTCTAAGAAAAATCAGCTCTGGAAAACTAACTGTAAGATAAAAAGATTTTGACTTTTCTTTTCTCTCTGTTTAATTAAAAGTTTCTCAGGTTAGTGTAAAATGGGGGCAATCAAACATTATGACCACAATTGGCTAAGTTAGAAATGAGGATATGTTGCTTTTTTAAGTTATTTAATCTCCCGCGAAGCACATCAATATGAAATATATATGAATGATGAAGAAAACAATATGCTATTAGTATCTCAGTGAATATTTTGACTTTTGGAGAAATGGCTTACTTTGGAATGTAGAGCTGCAATTTGAGACACTGCCATAGCTCCTTGTTATCATGACACTTGAGGACCAAAGACACAGGAAGGTGGTGCCTCTATTCTGTACAAGATCTCAAGTAATGGAAATACCTCCAGATTATTATGTTGTGTTTTCCCTAGCCATTCTCTCACAGAATATTACTTCATATACTTGCCAACATTCATGAACCTTCTATTCTGATCAGCACAATTACCCCACTGAGTCAGCTTTGAAAGGGTTCAAAAATGGATGCTGGATAGTGACCAAAGAAGGTCGTCTTTGGGAGGGAAGCAACTCTATCAGCTAGTGCTTAATGATAGGGGCTTAGCATATATGCAGTTTCTAGAAACTATGTAGAACTATGTAGCCTCATGTTTTCAGCAAGGCCCAATCAATATTTTGTTTCATGAACAAACTTATAATATTGTATATATTTTCAAAACCATCTTTTTCCCATTGAGAGACTTTATAATGTTCATTTTTAATAGTTTTCATCAGTACAAGAAAAAAAAGCAAAGCTACAGGAAGAGAAAACACTTAAAGTACTCACTGTAAGTTCTCAGAATCCTCTCCCTCCTATGTACACACTCAGATGTATATAGTTATCCCCCAAGATGCTTCATAATTGAGATCATTTTATTACATTCTTAAATTTTTCTCAAGTCTTCACAAATATGTTTCTTGATTATTCTCAGGCTTTAATAACATAGGAGTTTATAAAATATCATGCATCCCAGTGTTGTATAAAATAGCAATACAACATTAAAAATATAATTTAATATATAATTAAAGAACTGTTTAAAAATTATGACATTTCCTTATAAGGAATGCTATGTAGTCATTATGTATTTTTAAATGCTTAAATCGCCATTCCTTATCCATCATTTTTAACATAGAATTTCACAGTACTATAAAAGTTATAAACAGTATAAAATATATGGTTATTTACTATGATTATATATAAATATATTTCCATGCATAGATAAAACCTTGCAAAATATGTAGCAAAAGTTTTAACAGTGGTTATTTCTGAATTGACTACAAGATAAATTTTTTCTTTCCCCTTTAGACTTTCCAATATGTCTGAATTTTGCGGAATAATATTACTTTTATAATACACAGAAAACTATTTTTTAAATGTTAAAATTAAAACTTTTGAAACAAAATTTAGCATATAACTTCACTACAAGACTCAAGTAAGCAAAATATAGGACAAAATACATTCCATCTCTTAGGACACTAACAACCTTATTGTCATCTCACCAACATACATTTTTAAAACTTAGAATGCTTTATTTATATACTTATTTATTAGACATTTCAAAGCATGTCATATGTGAAAAGCATTTAATAGATGGTGATAGTGCACTGTAAATAAGATCAATTAGTCCCTCTTTTTTGTTGTATGTTTTCTAAAGAAATTGGTAATAACACAGTGGACTTGGGAAGTTGTCTCAATGTTCATATTGTAGAGTTTTATAAGTATCACCTTTAAAGTATATCTAAAAAATAATTGCATGCATAACCTTTTTGTTTAGTTTCTTACACTATATAATTTGAAATGTCTGTGGTTATCTATCATTGTTTTTGTTGAATCTAACTTTGTTCTAGTCAAATAGCATTTTCTAGTACAAAGGTTTGCTGAATGAATAATTTTCAACAAATTTTCTCCTATGTATTTCATAACTTCAGAATGTCTGGAACTATTATACTTCTCATATACAAAACTCCTTGTCAGAGTTTCCAGAATTGGGGTAAAATTACAAACAGTGGAATCTACAGTTCTTAAAAGTACAGTTGAAGTTTTGATAAATACATAAAATCATGTAACCACTACCCCAAGTAAAATATAGAACATTTCCATCACCCCACAAAGTTTCCTTGTGTTATCTTCCAATCACATAGGCAATCCCCCTTCTGATTTCTATTATCCTATATTACATTATATATCATATATTATTATAAATGGAATCAATTTGTATTCTTTTGTGTCTTGATTCTTGCGTATGACATAATACTTCAAAAGTTATCCATGTTAACTCCTGTTGAACTTCTGTTCATTTTTATTGCTGAATAAGATTTAACTATATGACCACACTTGACTCTACTTATCTATCCTTTCATTGATGAGCATTTAAATTGTTTTAAGTAGTAGGAACTTGCAATTAAAGCTACTGTCAACATTCATGTATAAGTTTTTCTCTTTAAATATATGTTTTCATTTTTCTAGGCTATATAGTCAAGGATTTCCTGGGGAGGTATATGTTTAACTTTTTTTTTTAAATGCCAAACTGTTTTCAAAAGTGGCTGTACATTTTTACTCTGGCATCTGCAATGTGCAAGAGTTCTAGTTTCTCTGCATTCTTGATAATACTTGGCAATGTCAGTCTTTTAAATTTTAGTCATTTTGTAGCTATGTAATGTTATCATGTGTCTGTTAATTTCCCAGATGAATAAAGGTGAACTTTGGCTTATTGGTTATTAGCATCTGCTATTTTATTAAATATCTGTTCAAACTCCTTCCCCCATTAAAAACCTGTGGTTGTACTAATTAAAAAATATATATGCACTCCTATGTTTATTGCAGCATTATTTATAATAACCAAGATATGGAAACCACCCAAATACTCATCAATAGATGAATGTAAAGAAGATATGGTGTGTATATGTAAAGGGAATATTACTCAGCCATAACTAAAGAATGAACTCTTGCCATTTGCAACAATATGGATGGATCTAGAGGGCCTAATGCTAAGTGAAATTTGTCAGAGAAAGACAAATACCACATGATTTCAGTCATGTGGAATTTAAAAAAACAAAACAAACAATCAAAAAAAAGGAGAAATAAAAAAAGACTCTTAAATATAGAGAACCAAGTTGTGGTTGCCAGAGGGAGGTAGGTGGAGGATGGGTAAAACAGGTGGAGGAGATGAAGAATACATTTATCATGATGAACACTGAATAATATATAGAATTGTTGAATCATCATATTGTACACCTAAAACTAAAGATAAAAAATAAAATAAAATATTGAAAATAAATTTTAAAATATACTTGTTTTTCTTTTTGATATTGCTTCATTGGTTTTTTTCTATATTCCAGATCAAAATTTTTTGTTAGATACATGTATCATAAATATTTTCTCCTGACTTGCCTTTTCATCTTCTTAATGGTGATTTTCAATTAGCAGTTTAACATCTTTCTTCATCTACATTTACTTTTCAATTGTTGCTGTAACAAATTCCCTAAAATTTAGCAGTTTCAACAACATAAATTTACAACCTTAAAGTTCTGTAAATCTCACATGGGGCTCAAAGAGGTTAGCAGACTACATTCCTTGCTGGGGGCTCCAAGGGAGAGATCTGATCCTTGTTCATTAGCATTGTTGGCAGAATTCAGTTCCTTGCAATTGTAAGGACTGAGATCTTATTTTCTTGCTGGCTGCCCACCAAAGGTTGTTCCCAGATTCCAGAGGTTTCCTGCATTCTTTGGCTCTTGACTCCTTCCACCAGCTTCAGAGCCAGAAATGATGGATTGGGTCCCTTTAACACTTTGAATCTGTCTTTTTTCCTTTTTATGTCTTACTCCTTTCTGACCCACTTGATTGTAAGAACTCAAGTGGTTAGATTGGGACTACCAGATAATCTCCATACTCAAGATTCATACTTTTTAAAAAAATTATTTATTTATTTATTCATGAGAGACACAGAGAGAAAGGCAGAGACATAGGCAGAGGGAGAAGCAGGTTCCTTGCAAGGAGCCCCATGTGGGGCTTGATCCCCAGACATTGGGAACGTTCCCTGAGCCAGAGGCAGATGCTCAACCCTGAGGCACCAATTGTCCCAAGATTCATATTCTTTATCACATACACAAAGTGCCTTTCCACATGTAAGGTAACATATTCAGATTCTGGAGATTAAGGCATGGACCATTATTATGTCTACTAAATCATAATTTTGTTTTTTCATGATTAGTGCCTCTTATGTTCTGATAACTGTTTGCTTTCTTTATTAGCACGAAGGGTTTTTTTTTATTATACCTTCAGTAAGTTTTATAGTTTTGACTTTTATGTTTAAGTCTATGATGCATCTCAAATTAATTTCTGTGTGTGGTAAGAGGTTCAAAGTTGAGATTCATTTTCCATTCATTTATCCATTTGTAATAGTGCCATTTGTTAAATTTGGAGTCATAGGCTCTCAATTTATAGGTTGCTCTGATTCCTAAGACCTTTTTTCTATATTTATGCCTAAAATTTCACCTCTGCCCTGCATTGTCATTAACTGTCTTAAAAAACAAGTTTAGACTTCTTCATGTTAATTTGCCTTTTTCTCTGAATATCTGAGGGTTTTTTCTCCTTGAATATAAAATATGTATAGAGATTATCATAGTGTCATATCATTGACTTAATGTTAAAAGTTTTAAATTGTTTTTTAAAAAGCTGTGTGTGACTGTATGTATCAGATGAAAAAATATATTTTCCCCTACTCCAAAAAAAGAAAGCAGATGAGATTTCATATTCTTGAGTTGTGTGGTTACATTTGCTTAGAAGTACTAATAGCACTTCTTTTTAGATGTGTGTTCTGGCCAAGTAGAGAAAGATAGTCCTAGAGACAATCTTCTGTACACACCTAGGTAGACCCAGAGCATGTCTTTGTTCTGAAAACTTATTGTCCACCAAAGGATTTGGTCATATTTCCTGGAAGAAGAGATTATTTGATGGCATTGTCTTAAGAGGACAGAGGAATTGACTCATTGCTACAGAATAGCTTCCCCAGGACTGGGAAAGAAAGACTAGGCTTTCCGATTTCTTGGAAAGGTAGAGACTGCTTTATTCACGCAGAGTAGCATGGACAGGGCTGCTGTATTGTATCATTTCAGGGGTTTCTATTTACATGGCTTAGAGAGTGAGAATGCCTCCTGTAGTTTTATATCTCAGTGTCTCTGGCACATGAAGCTGGCAAGACCTCTTAAGAAGGTGGTTACAGAAATGCTTGTACAAATTTGCTACTAGGACTATGGCCTTAACAGAAATGGAGAGGGTTGAAATGCTAACCTATAGTCAGATGAATGAAGATCATCTACATAGCCTGTCTAGACAACATTGTCAGATGCAGTAATTGACAGTGTCATTATTTATCAAAAATACTGGCAATGGTCAATATGTTTTGATTGCAAGAGATTTTCTTTTTATAATCAAGGTGTTTGGCCTTGGATTACAAACCAAGGAAGGGGGAAGGAGCCATGCAAAGCAGGTCATCTAGAACTTACTGTTCTCACAGAAAGTGAGAACTAGAATCAGATTTATTTAATTAATAAAAAGCTGTGGATGTCAAATTTACATGTATTTACATCATATAATTCATATTGTAGGAGGTTTTGAATTTTGCTTTTATCCTTAATTCTATATTGTTATTTTTTTATTCATTAACTTTACTTAAAACCATGATCTGAAATTCTAAAGCAAATTCCACAATATGGATATATCTTATTTATTTAATAATTTCTGATTAATTTTTAATAGTTGTCAAATTATCTCTAAGAAATAGTGTATCAAATTATTCTCCCATCCATCAGTGTTTGGCTGTGGTGCCTACATTGCATCTCTCAGATCTGAGTTCATCTTGTTTCTGCTTAATAGGTAAAAATGGCAATGATTGCTTCCCCTTCAATTTTATAAAGAAAACTGTTAGGAAACTTTTTCCCTAGAAAATTGTTTCTATTTGTCAAAATCACTGAGATCATTTTGCATAATTTTTTCAAATACTTATAAAAATCTCAATTCAAATGAGAGCTTATTAAGATACTTATAGAATATCAATTGTTATGCTTTCTTTATTAGAAGCAACCCACTTAAAATATTCTATAAACATTGTTTTGGCTTAAAGACCTGAAAATCCAGCAGATTTATTCTCACTTTAAGATTATATTACTAATTTATATTCTATAAGTAATTTAGAATTCAAATATTTCAATCCATTAAACACAAATAGATTTTTCCGAAGTACATTTCCATATCATCCTGCTTATCTTTCTGGAGTAATCTATACTAGGTTTTGAAGTCAATAGGTGATGATGATGATATGCCTAGTTCCTAGGTATTCCAAGTATCTTGACTATACCTTAGCCTTAACTGAAGTTTCCTGAATATTATTCTTGTTCCATAAACTTGTATGAAAGATAACCCATAAAATTTGGGGTCCATTTCATGTAATGTTGGGGCTAGGCTCAGTGTAAGTTATATTTAATGTAATTCAAATATGACAATCAAAATTAACTGGAAAAAATGTAAAATTTACTTAGAGTCTCTTAAATAATGTGAAAATATGTTCCATTCAAAACATATATCAAATCTTTTTGAAAACCACTTTCTTTTGCCTGTTCTCTCTCTAATGACATTTAGCTCCAAAATCGTTCTCTACCTCTGATCTATCTCTCCTGAAATTGTCTTAAACTGAGATAGTCAAACTTTGTATCCGTTGTCTCTTGTTATGATAATGTTGTGAAAAAATACTCAGGAAACCCTAGGCATTAACAATAAATATTTTTTAGCTTACAAAACTGAAGGCTTCATTTGATTTGTGCTGGGTTCACACATGCATGTATTGTCAGCTACAGGCCAGCTAGGCAGCTCTGCTGATCTTGGCCAGATTTATTCAAATGCTAGAATTAGCTGGCTATTGATTGATGATCTGGATTGGGATGACTGTGGGTGTTTGGGCTTATTGCTTGTGTCTCATCCTTTAGTAGTTTCACCCAGACATTTTCTTTGCATGGTGACGTCAGAAGGTAACAAGTATCAAGCCAATTGCACATGTGCTTTTCAAGTCTCTGCTTTCATTTCACATGCTAACATCTTATTGGCCAGAACATGTTACATTGTAGAATAAAAATCCAGAGTGAAAGTTAAGAGTTAAATGTAATGAGGCTCAGTGCAGTGTAGGTAATAGAGAATTAGGGCCATTCATACAAGTAATCTATCAAAGGCAGTTTTGTTTCTCTCATTGTGGTGTGTGTGTGTGTGTGTGTGTGTGTGTGTGTGAGAATTTCTCTACCGTTTTCCAATACTACTTTGGATAGCCCCTTAGGTACCTCAATTTTGCCTTCCAAATTTACTTTGGTTTGCATAATTAAAATGAAGAAGTCGTTTAAGTTAGAATTAACATCAGTGTGGGTATTTAAATTAAGAGTAAGTAGAGAAGAAATAAATAAAATGTCTAATGTTTGGGAAAAGGGAAAGAGGCTGTGAATTTTTATGTTAGCGTTTTTATCTTGTTACCAAAAAAAGTAATGTTGGAAAAGAATACATCCTAAGAGCATGTTCTTCCACTGCAGAAGCTACCCCCAGAGAAAAGCTTAGACTTTGCTCTTAGTTATTAGGGAATCATTGCTCTTTGGCCTGCTCATCTGAATGCAATATTATTCAAAATCAGATATCCCACTGGAGCAATACTATGGCCCAGATGGTCAAATTATAACATCTCCTCTTCCATTTTTTTCCAGCTCAAATAATTTTTCTCAAGATTAATGGAGAATAACTGCAGGGTGAAAACTAGTATTTTATCAAGTTCTTGAATAGGTCCAAATTTTCCTCAGAGGTACTTTAGCAGTCCGTGACATTTGTAAAACTGGCATATGGGAAATGAGACAAGTCAAATCCTCAATTTTTACAGTAAAATATAATTTTCTCTCAGGACTGTCTGACATTCAAAGTATGAATCATGAACCATGGGTTATAGAGACAGAGGGAAATGCTGTTGTCTTCTGTCCCCACTTATTAATTTTATATTCTTTGGAGTTTTAATTAATAGCATTATGTTTCAATTTCCTCCTCAATATAATGGAGGCAGTGAGTTTTTTTTAATATATGTACTTAAATGAAAACATGTAATACAACACCTTATGACATTGTACAAGAGCATCAGTACTCCTTGGTTCCTATCAACAAATGTATACTCTGGGGAAAATGACTGGAATGATATCCTTTTTTTCCACTATGATAATGATTCTCAGCCTTGGCTGTATATTAAAATTGCCTGGGGAGTTCATGATAAATTGTATGTCTGGGATCTACCATGGGTCAATTAAGTCAGTATCTCTAAAGGGGTGGTTCTCAGGTAATCATGTTTTTTGGCAAAATTCCCTAAGTCTTGTCCCTAAGACAAGACTATTCTGATTGTGATGAAGAGTGAGAGTTCGGAACTATCGCTCTCCAGTCGCAGTTCTCAGTGTGGCTACCAGAGGAGGAATAGCAGCAGCTGTGGCAGCACCTGGAGCTTGTCCAAAATGCAAATTCTCAGGCCTTTCCCCAGATCTGCTTAATCAGAATGATGGGGGTGGAGAACAGCAGGGTTGTGTCTTAATGAGCCCTCTAGGTGATTCTGATGCACAATAATTTTTGAGAACCATTGATGGAATCAATCGTGATCAAATTTAATGGATAAAACAATCACCTGAAATAGTTGCTCAACATGTGGATTTTGTCATTATTCTCACAACTTTCCACTAAAAAACAGTTAATTTTATTGTTGTAAACCACAATTAATATAATTAATATATCTGAAAAATGACTCCAAAATGTCCATTTGAGTTCAAGTCCTAAAGATTCTGAATCAATGGGTCAGAGTGGGGGCTTAGCAAACTACATTTTTAAAAAAATTTATTTTATTCATGAGAGAGAGAGAGAGAGAGAGAGAGAGGCAGAGACATAGGCAGACGGAGAAGTAGGCTGCTAGTAGGGAGCCTGATGCAGTTCTTGATCCCAGATCCCAGGATCACACCCTGAGCTAAAGGCAGAAACTCAACTGCTGAGTCACCCGAGCATCCCAGCAAACCACATTCTTAAAGCATCCAGAAGATCCTGTTCCAGAGGAGCAACCTTTAATTTGAGTAGTACGATCCATAGTCTTCTATCACTGTAGAACACAGAATATGTGTACATGTATATGTCAGTACTTTTAACCAATAATTCATCTGCTCTTTCCCCATAGCTTTACAGAAATGCCTTTATGAAAATATACTTTCAGGCTACTTTTCACATAATATTTTAAGGGTTAAAATAAGAAATGGCTTCATGGCAAAATCTTCTGCATGTTCTCCATACATGTTTTCATTGCTCAGTAGTTCTCTTTATAAAACCAGTATAATTATTATACTTTATACACATAAATATATATTTATAGATATATAGTTATATATATAAACTATATTTTATAAGGATAAAATTCATTTCCAAGTAAATTATCTTCTATACTGACTACTGAAACAAATTTTCTGACTCAAACAATTAAAATAGTATTTATATTTCATTTTTGCGAGAACTGCCATATAATTTATAGACACATTTAGTATTGATTGCAGTAACTATATTGACTTAAGTGTTTAATATTTTTCCCTCATAGTATTTTTTTGTATTGTCAATTTTCTTGAGTGTCTCCTTTATTATGTTGCCTTAAGCTCTTAGTAAATATAACAAAATGAGAAATACTGTAATAAATATTAAACTTCAAGGTAATTCAAACCCCACTTAGTACATTCAATTATCCTGAGATAATGAATGTAATCTACTGGTTTAAGAAAGTCTAAGAAGAGGAATATCAAGTACTGGCAGTTTTTAAAAAGACAACTAGAAATATGTTAGTTTAGTTAAAACCCAGCACATTCTGTCAATTGTCTGCATACATTTGACAATATAGACAAGACTATTCTGAGAGCTCAGTTGCTGGGTTTTGGTGAGAAAAAAATATGTATTCTCTAGATTATGTAAGTCTATATGGAAAACTGTATGTCCTGTTGACAAGAATGCTGCTAAGTCCCAACTTTTGGCTCTGATAAACTCTTGCAGTGTAGCTCACACTCACGGATTTTGCAAGTCTCTGGTTGTTTGTCTTGAGTGGAATTGTTCTCAACACATCCTTTTGGCCTGTCAAATTTTAAATCTCCATTTAGAACCTGCAGCATAAATATCAGAATACCCAGTTTGTTTTCAATAGGTCTCTTAGTAAGTGAATTTAGGCTCATAGCTATGGTGTGCCTAAAAAAATAAAAATTTAAAAAATTTAAAAAAGAAAAAACTAAAGAAAAGGCAAAAAAAGTGAACTTGAGAATATATCAAACTATAGTCTTATAGAAGGATTTCATTTTGTTTTTAAAGGCAGTCAAGTTTATGAATACTTCCTTAGAAATTCTCTAAGAGATAGTAAATCAACATATTTTACATATTTTCCACACTTCACTAAGCTTTTATTAAACAAAGGATTCCAATAGTGCATGTAAAAATTCATATTTCTTTATCCATAGAATTCCATGGAATAGCCTCTTCATGTGTTATGGTGAAAAAAAATACCACTGAAAAGACAGATGTTTATGATTATCTTCTAGAGAACATGTGCCTCTGAGTATGCCACGTGCAAGGGAGAGTCTCAGCATACAAAGTGGCCTGATTTCTATGTCTGTGCAAGGAATTTTATTTCAAAATATTAGAAATATTTTTAAATTTAAAAACCTTACAAATTTTGTTTTTTAAAAAAGAATTAATACCGTGTCTTATCAGGCAAGGAGTTTTTGCAATGATAACCACTGAAAAGTTACTGAATTTTCAGCTGAACTATCCCATTTTTAAGTAGTTGCGTACATGTTTTACATTTTTAAACCTTCAAGTGTAACACATAAATTCAAGCATGGGACCATTGTAAACATACAGCTTAATGAGTCAGTTATATTGACATATTTTTAAATAAAAAGCATGATGTGAATAAATCATTAGATTGCTAAAGGGCCTGAGGGTTCAGCAACAATCTATGAATAAATTTCAATCACTTTAGGAAGAACAATCTAGAAGGTACCTAGGTTTGGCACTGACAAAGAGAAGTCTCTGGTCTGTGGGCTTGTAATAAAGAGTGTGACTCCATTTTTGATGTTTGGTTGCTAACAGCTTTCAAGTGCCACCACTCTCCCTGCTCTTATTGCCCCACATCTGAGCAAGCTAAGAAAGTCCAGGTGCTCCCTCCTTTGCAAAAGTGGAAAGTTCAGACTTTTCAATATTGGTCCACATGGAAATTCTTATTCTAACCTCACTCCCTAATTACCATAAATACTCGAAACAAGTTTCTCTTTCTGCCCTCTTAGCTGTTTTCAAACCTATTTAAGAGATAAGCCTATCTGATAGAGACATTCTCCCCAGAAATCCCCCTTTTGTGAGTAATAAGCCTTTAAGTACCCTCTTGGCTCATGTGTGGCTTCATCAGTCTGAAAAGCTGAACCAAGTTTCGGAATGAGGGTCCATTCCTCCTCAGTGGGGTGATTATAATAATGTTGAGTAACACATTGTCTTTGATTTGAAAACTAAATTTTATAGCTTAAATGAATTTTCTCTTTTTATCTAAGAGAAAACTGATACTCAGGTAGCCTGGCCAATAGTACACATTTGATTTACAGAATGGCTTGGATGAGATCTAGGTTCTACCATAGTGATGTTTTTCTAACTCACATCCTTTACTTGAACAGAACACTTAAAAGTGAGTGCACAAATGTTAATGATATAGAAGGAGTATTAACATTTTATAAAAGTAATTTAGGGCAGCCCGGGTGGCTCAGCGGTTTAGCACTGCCTTCAGCCCAAGGCCTGATCCTGGAGACCTGGGATCGAGTCCCACGTCAGGCTCCCTGCATGGAGCCTGCTTCTCCCTCTGCCTGTGTCTCTGCCTCTTTCTCTCCTTCTCTCTGTCTGTCTCTCATGAATAAATAAATAAAATCTTTTTTAAAAAAGTAATTTAGTTTACATGCACATTTTAATATCACTGTCCTCACCCCTAAGTGGCTTATACTCCTTTTGTGAATCTCAAACTTCCATCACGCTATCCATCAGTTTATTAAAATTTGTTGGCTATTTTCTTAGGTAATTCATCCTCCACACTTTAAATTGTTACATTTATAGTTATTAGACTAATAGTTCTTTGAGAGCAGCAATTCTGTCTTCTTTGAATATTGTTATCTCCAGTGCCAAGAAAAATAAAATGGATTATCATAAATATTCAATAAAGATTTCTGAATGTATGGATGAATGCATCAATAAAAACATCTCTGAAAAAGTATAATACAGCCTTCACAATTTTGAAGACTCTCACATTTTGGCATAGCAACTTAATAAAAATCATTCAACTCAAATTATTTGCTGCTTTTACCAATTACATTAATTATTTAATAAGCACTTATCTTTCCTAGCATTGGGCTAATTTCTTTGATTGTATTATTTAACTTACTTTCCTCAAGAATCAATAGAGCATTTTTTATTTTATTTTTATGTTTTAAAAATTTATTTATTTATTCTTGAGAGACACACAGAGAGAGAGGCAGAGACACAGGCAGAGGGAGAAACAGGCTTCCTATGGGGAGGCTGATGAGGGACTCAGTCCCAGGACCCCAGGATCATGACCTGAGCCAAAGGCAGACACTCAACCACTGAGCCACCCCGGTCCCCTAGAGTAGATTTTATTTCCATTTTAAGCTAAAAAGTTGTCTTATACAGGATAATTAACATGCCAAATATTTCTCTCATTTCTTTTTTTGCATAGCTTGGTAAACAAGACTCAGAGATTTGGACTCTGCCCCTTCCTCAATGGTGGAAGAGAAGTAACAGTGAAGTTGGAGCATTTCTGGTAATCCCAGGTTTTAGTTGAGACTCGGGGAGATCTAGAACATACCAGCTGACCCAGAGTCTAGGTCCTATCAAAACTGTCTTGAAGAAATAATGCATTTTCACCCATAGTCCTTTCCTGAATGATTAATTCTATATGCTTCATTCATATGTTACTTACATATAGTTATTAGGTGCCTACTCTGTTCCAGATACCATGATATTCAATGGCAACCAGTCATGATCCTTCTGTGTGTGGGACTTTACTTAGTGGGGAGGAGGGGAAATAGATAAGAATCAGATTAAAAAGAGTAAATATTTTATTCTAAATGAAAAATAACTTACGTTATATGAACAAAGTCTATACTATGGACCCCCCCCCCTCAAGGAGTTGTCATGAAGAATGAATGTAGTATAGGACGCCTGATAAGAAAAGTTGATCACACTAAACTCTTTCCCAGAACATCTTGCTTCAGAGGATTGTACTGAGCTGATTCTTCAAAGGGAAGCTATATTGTGAAGAAAAGTAATACTTCAAACCCAGCCCTAAGGTGGTCATGGGAAGTATCCATGCACCATGCATCTGAAAGTACAGATTAGCTCAGCTGATTGCTAGTTGTAGTACTGTGTTCTATATCACAGAAACTCCTTCATTTCTAAGCAAAATCCTAGTTAGATCATTTTAGTTGGATTATTAGTGTTTTACATTATTCGAAAGTTTACTAAATTGTGGATACAAGTAGAGTTTTCCAATATCAGCTTTTATCTTAAATGAAGCTATTATCATGGCTACTCATCTGTGTGTGTTAGTTTTGAATTGGCTTTGAAGTAGGGAATGGAAGAATGGTGATGTTTATCGGGTTTCTTTAGATTTCCAGTCATCACATTCACCATCAAAGTTTGAAACTCAGCTGGTCTGCTTTTCATCCTAGGCATTTCTTTTTTTATTCTTCCTCTCATTCTTTTAAACCTGTGTTGTTCTTCTCTCATAACAACATAGCCCGCAGGCAAAAGTTTTTTTTCAATGATCTTAAGTTTTTGAATCATACAATCTGAGACAAATTATGGTAGGGAACCTAGCTATTTCATTTACTATTTTGTTCCTAGGAATTAGAACTTTACCTAGACAGTTACTAAGCAACAAAAATATTTCTTCACAGTTAAATTCTCTTCTCTTGAGCCACACACTTTTTAAAAAGGTCTCATAGTTATCTTTTATCAATTCATTTTTATAATTACTTGTTTGATTTCTTAGATTTTCACATGAACAGGATTATGTCATAGGTAGGTGTGAATTCAACTCAAATCCTAGGAAGTGGGATGACAGAGGTCTGTTTGTATGCATTCCTATTTACTTTCTGCTCAAATTGTGTTCATCACAAGGATGTTCATCTATTTTTCTTCATGATATTTAAAAATCTCATATAATCACTATATCTAAGAATTATTTACTTATCTAAATATGTGAAGCATTCTTACTCTCACAATGATATCCTATTTGGGCCATTTGCAAGACACTGAGATGTCTAACACAGTGCTGCTTATGCTGTAGTCATTTGGCTTTTTGTATGTATATCATTGAGTAAGATTAACAATATACTTTTTTTTTTAAAAAGAGAGAGAGCACAAGTTGGGGAGGGGGAGGGATAAAAGATGAGGGGGAGAGAAAATCTCAAGCAATTTTCATAAAATTGGCATACATTTTGTTAAATAAAGATTTTGCTTTACTATTTTTAACAATGTGAAATATGGATCTTTTGTATATCAGATGTATATTATCTTCAAGAAATTTCAACTTTTGTGCTATATGAATCACTAACTTAACCAACCAGTATTTATTAAGTTCTTCTTGTATGCCAGAAATTATGCAGACTCTTCAGATGTTTATACAATGCAGAGCTTCCTGTCTCCAAGTACATGTGTACATGTTGTCTAGCAGAGAAGACCAACATATAAACAAATATTTATACAATGGAGGTATGCAGTGAGGGAAGAGAAGTATCTGGTATCTATTTACAGACATATATTGTAGGAAGTTTTATTAAATATCAGTTCATTAGATCAGAACCATTTTCTCTTTTAACAGATTAGGAGACTAAGTGTCAGAGAGGTCATCCCACTTGTCCAAGGTCACAGTAATTTGAGAACACATATACAGGTTGGTTCAACTCTTACCAGTGTATTTTCATTTTTATTTAGCTTCTTAGAAGGAATATCTATAAGAAAAACAAGATAACAATTAATTCTTTTCCTCCCATTTTATATCCTCATTAGTGATTTTTTAAAAAGCTATGTCTTTCTATGGAGATGGAGTTACTTTGCCAGTGAAAATATATGTCTTTCAAAATAGATCTAAAACCCTGTGGGTTTTCACTATCAGAGAATTTTCCATTCTAATTTACCTCCAGTTGTTATAGTATTTAGTAAGCACTTACTTGTAAAATTGATGAGTTATCCTCTGTTTCTTGATTTTATATACATCATTCCTCTTGCTTCACTTGTTAGTAACCTACTTTAGAACAGTGATTGGATATTTCTCTGGTTTAGTCTGTCCACTTGATGTATGAGTCAAATGTTAATATGTTAATATATTATGGACATTACTTGAAAGAAATAATATTTTGATGATTTAAAATATATTTCCCTATATATTCTATCATACTCCCAACTATTGGGAAGAGAATAGTAGCTAGTTTATTCTTCCTTTCCACACCCATGCCTATCATTAATATTTCTAGTCATGCCTATCATTAATATTTCTAGTGTTTATATAAAAGTAAGAAAACTAAATTAGGAAATTAGCAGTATTGCTCCTATGGAAGAATGCTAAACTTGCCATCAAGAATGACATTACAGGAGCGCCTGGGTGGCTCAGTGGTTGAGCCTCTGCCTTTGACTCAGGATGTGGTCCCGTGGTCCTGGGATTGAGTCCCACATCAGGCTCCCCGCATGGAGCCTGCTTATCCCTCTGACTATGTCTCTACGTCTCTTTCTCTGTGTCTCTCATGAATAAATAAATAAAACCTTAAAAAATGACATTACAAGTTTCATAAAAGGATAACTCTAATCTTTAATATAATTTTTCAACTGCAAATTTGGCACTTGTCAGTGTTAGAGCAGATTGATATGACTATCATTTTAGGATGATGCATCAGACATAATTATTTCTTATTATAACATAACAAACCATCCAAAGAATTGTTTATTTATGATGATGGTGAGTTAATTTGTTTCCCTTTGAATTTATAGGGCATGAAATATTTCCAAATGTTTGTGTGTATTTCCAACACAGTGCCAGAAACATCAACTGGTGTGCCTTGACAAAATTTGCACTAGAAAACAATATGCAAATACACTAAGTAGTTGAAGATTGGGTTATCCTTGAACCACAATAACAATTATCCTCAAGGAAATCCTAAGCAGTCATTTTCCAGCATGTTATGCCATGGGAAGGTAGGAGATAAGATTAAATTGGCCTGGCCAAGGCAAGTCAAATGTTTGATATCCTTGTGTAAGTGTCGTTTTGTAGCTTCCCTCTCCCATCATCCCTCTATTGAAATGCAAGGCTCTAAAAGAGAGAAAGAGAGAGAGAAAGAGAGAGAGAAATTTAAGACTCCAAAGACTAAGAAAGCATCTTGGGCATGGTGTTCCACTATTGCTAAACTTTAGGATAATAAACACTGCTTTCATCCTTTAGGCATGTATAATCTCTAATGTATTCATGATGTCTGTTTGTGTTAGTTGATTACTGACCTCTTTTGTCTCACATAACCATCACTACAGAATTCATATAGAAAGCTGCTAATAATTAGAAATGCTTTACATATGGCTAATTTTTGCTCCTTCTTATGCATTTTGATATTTAAATCCAGTCCTATTTTTTTGTTGTTGCTGTTTTCTCTTTCTTGTTAGACTCCACATTTCCCTCCAGAATATTATAAAAGCTTAGTGACATCAACTTCACACTTAAATCATAATATGGTCATGAAATTGATCCATAATACCTCAGTGTAGAAATGAACTAAGAATAATTTCAGATTTGTTCAAATTTGTTATGGTGTCTGATAAAGACAACACATAAAATTTTAAGTAGTTTATTTTAATCAAGTAAAATAAAATGAGAATATTTGAATATACTCTTATAAAAATATTCTGTCCAAGTCAAATTTTCATGTTTCAAAAGTGACTGAATAACTACTTCTGATATTTTTTGTAACTCTAAAGTTTTTCCCTAAAGTACATGAAATATTACTAAAAAAAATAAGAACATTTTATATAGAAGAAAACCATAAATCACTATTACATAAATGTAAAGTTGGAGAAACCACTTTTGGGTATCATAGAGGACCTCTAAATATGGAAGGACTCCTCTGGATAAGTTTGTTAGAAAGTGCCAGAGCTTTCATATAGCAGGTCTGGTAGGAGCATCCAGTGGAATGCTACTCAGAAGAAATCCAGGAAACACCCCAAATAGTGCCTGCCGTAATCATACCCACACCTAGATCTCATTTCTTCATAAACTTTTAGGATGATTCATTATTAAGTTCCTAAAATATGATGAAAACAGCAAAACCAGTCAGTGGTAAATTTATTAAGGGAAAGTTGCCTGTATTCTTCCAGTTGATTTTGGATATCCAAATGAATTTGCATGCTATTTTCCACTATATGGCTTTTAAAGACCAATCCCTCTGGAGATCATTCCATTAATGTCTTTTTCAGTGATAGTCATCTGATATCAGAAACATTGTGGTAAGTGGTCTAAATCTGGTATCAAAATGTCTTGATTTTGGTCTTAGTTTTCTTAAAATAGAATGTATCGAGTCTATCCATATCACCTCAGAGTTTAAACTAAGACCTTGGAGATTTCAATAGCAGGCAAGAAGTATTCACACCTTCAGAACAGAGGTGATTGATTGTTCATGCATCACTTGCTAAGACTAAAGAGTAGTTCTGCTATCCTTAGTCCATTACCCAGCTTCTAAACAAACAAGTCTAGAAATTGATGGAGATGAAAGTGAAAGAATCTTTCTTTGTTGGATTTTCAGTCAAAAAAAGAATGCTAAATGTATCTAGTTGCCTCCTCACTGGAGACTGTATAGCAGGACTCTTCCCACAACTTCAAGTCATCTAATGGGGATCTATAGGTTCAAGTTAATTAGAGACCTGTACATATAGTGTCTCCTGGAATTTGAACCTGACAATGATTGATGCTTGTGCAAGATTCTATGGGATAGAATGGATGGAACTGCCGTTGATAGAAATTATTGAGAGTGTTTCATTGGACACACCTGCATTTTAGAATTTGGTAGGACAAAAATGTCAAGTTTTCCTTGGAATAACAGGTACCACAGAAGGCAGCGAACTCTGCAAATGGAATTCCTGTTAGAGTATCTCTCAGGGTTAATTTCACCTTTGACTAAGAGAAAACTCAAGACTATAGTAGCTTAAACAATGTAGTTTATATCTCTCTTTATTTGGCAAATAAGTAGCCCAGGGCAGGATCAGCCTTCTATAGGGTCATACAAAATTGCAAGATAGCTTGATGATCATTTTGGAAGGAATATACTGTCAATTATAAATGAAGGAATCAGCCTAAATCTGATGTCTCATACATGAAGCCCAAGCTTAATTATGGGATGACTAAAACTATATTATGCCTCATGTACAAATTAGATTTAATTTCACATAATACAATTTGCAGCTTTGTATTTGACAATGACCTGTCCTCCCTCTGTAGGCCACCGCATCTCATTTCCATGCTTCTGTATTCTGAACAGCTGGAGGCAGCACAACTTTTATTTTGTTGTAGGGAAAAACAGACTGTGGGGAAAATACTGTGGTCAGGAATAGACTATTAACTTACTAGACCACATGCTTCTTCCACAGAGTTGAACCTCAGATTAAGGCATCTGGCCTTATTTTTTTATCCCTCATAAGAATGTAAGATTCTGTCCTAAATTAAAGTTTTCAGGTTGCCAAACACAAAGCCTTTGGAAACTGATCTCAAAGGAACTGTTTTGTTCTAAGATAAGGCCTGGCTGCATTGTTGTTTGATAAATGGAATCCATCCACTCCGCAGTTAGACTCTGGCTGAAGTGACTTTCCTCTCCCCACTTAAGGTTTATTACCAAAAGTTCTAACCTGGATCTGGTTGACATAGAATCTGAATGTGGTAACATGATATATCTTAATTTCTTTTTTGAGACAGACCTTTTTTATTAATTTGGGAATAAAAATAAGAGCAATGAAATCACAAGCTATCCACTATTTCATCAATTAATTTATTTATAGGATTTATACTCAGATTACTTCCAAAAGACTTCGAGGTAGTTCATTATTCAGAACCCTATTCTTCTTCTGCCAAGGATGGTTTCTAGCTGGGTCTCAAGGACAGTTTCACATCTCAGAAAGAGTTCATTGTGGATACATTGAAGGTATTAACCTAGTGATGTGACCTCTCTATATACCAAAATAAAAACATCACCCCATTTTCATGACAACATATGGGCTCTCCCACCACAAGAACATGTCAAGTAAAGTGATTATAATCCATCAGCAAAGAGCTCTCTGATAGTGAAGAACGTGCAGATTCTTTATGCGTAAATGGTCCATGCAAAGGATAGTAAATAAATCCCAGTGTGGCATTTTTATAGTGAATAGCTGTTTTTATATCTCTTTAGTTGCTTAGGGATGAGATATCTGTCTTCTTCATTTTGATATCTTGCCTGATGTGTAAACACATCTAGTCATCTGTCTTATATTTTTTCATAACCAGAGAAACTATATATACTTCCTCTTCCCTGATCCAAATTTCTGTCTCTCATAAATCATTACACACATCCAATGAAATACTTATTCCATGATAAACATGCATCTTATCCTCATCATCTGCACCAAACACTCCATCTTTGCCTTACCCAAAAGCTGGCTCCCTTAGTAACTCCACTGCTCTTTGACATCCTGTTTTTCTATTGCATCCAATTTACCTGAGTATTCAATCTGAAGACCTTTAGTGCCATTTATAGACTACCATGCCTTTGTCTTTCTTCAACAATCCCTATGCCTTCATCTACAATGCACTGTACCGTTCCTTTTTGCTATCAGTTTCTGACTTCCCAGTCACTAACTCTTGTTTTTTAGAAACTGTGCCACACCATTCTCAGCCTAAAGCTATGCCACCTGAGTCACCCTAATACCCTGAGTGCTAGCCTTCCTCTGGCCCTTCAGTCCTAGACCTTCTTATTCTCAGTAACTTTCATTCCAATGCCATCTTAGCCACCCACTCCTGTTGGTCCAGAAATGTTCAATATATAAGTTAATTAATTCCAAAACACCACTGAAATAACTCTGATCATTATTATTTAATTATTTCCATTCTAGAGGTGTCTGGGGTGTCTCAGTGGTTGAGCACCTGCCTTTGGCTCACGTCGTGATCCCGGGGTCCTGGGATTGAGTCCTGCACTGGGCTCCCTGCACGGAGCCTGCTTCTCCCTCTGCCTATGTCTCTGCCTTTCTGTGTCTCTCATGAATAAATAAATAAGTAAATCTTAAAAAATTATTTTCATTCCATATTTTGAGTAGACTTCCAAATCATGTATGGTAACCTCTCCACATTCCCCCTGACCGCATTCCCTTTTTAATTTCTTAAACCAGCTTATATCTCTCCCACTAGTATCTCTCATTTTGCAATTCTGAGTCATCCTTTAATTCTTACTTTACATCACCTCCCATATCCATATACACAGCAGGTCTTCTGGCTCAGCAACAAACGGTATCTTGAATCTATTTAGTACTTTTCATTTCTACTGTTACATGTTACCATCTTCTTCCTGAATTACTATACTTACCTTCTCATAGAACTTTTTTCTTATATTCTTGTCTCCCCTTCCCATTCAGCAGTCTATTCCATATCTAGCAATCTGAATTCTTTTTAACTTAATTTTAAAATTAAATATTTTATTTTGAGATAATCATAGATTCACATGCAGTTGTAATAAATACTACAGAAAGATCCTGTGTATGCTTTACCCAGTTTTCTCCATTAATGACATGTCATAAATCTGTAGCATAATATCACAATAAGGACATTGACATTGATATGATGAAGACACAGAACATCTCAATCACCACTGGGATGCCTCTTGTCTTGCTTTATATACTTTCCCCTGCAACCACAAATCCGGTATCCATTTCAGTAATTTTGTCATTGAAAGAATGATAAGTAAATGGAAAAATACCTTTGGGTTTGGCTTCTTCACCCACCATAATTCTTTGGAGATTCATCCAGGATGTGCATATATCAATAATTCATTCTTTTTAAAAAATTTTTTTTATTGCTGACTAGTATTCAATGGTATGGATGAACTACATTTTGTTTAATCACTCACTGTTTGAAAAACATGTGTTGATATGTTTTGGATATTACAAATAAAGCTGCTATAAACATTTGTGTACAGATTTTTATGTGAACACAACTCTTCATTTCTCTGGGATAAATACCCAGCAGTGCAATTTCTGGCTAAACTAAACATGCATGACCTTAAGCCCATTAGCAATGTATGAATGATCCATTTTCTTTGCACCCTTGTCAGCATATAGTGTTTTCACTATTTATATTTTATCTATTCTGTTAGGCATCTAGTGATAGATATTTCATTGCGGTTTAACATATATTTTGCCAAAGACTAATGATATTAAATATAATTTAATGTGTTTATTTGCCATCTGTGTATCTTCTTTGGTGAAATGTCTGGTCATGTATATTCTACTTCATTGTTTGTTTGTTTTGCTTACTAATGAGTCTTGAGAGTTCTGCTTTTGTCCTAAATACTTGTCTTGATATTTTTTCCTATAGTGAATCTTCTAAATCATGTACATGGTAGAACTCTCCATTTACTTAGATCTTTCATTTTTTTCATCAACATTATATTGCTTTTAGCATACAAGTATATGTTTTCTTACATTCATACTTAAGTATTGCTTTCTACCTTTGAGCAATTGTAAATAGTGTTGCAGTTTTGATTTTAGTATCTCTGTGCTCTATTAATAGTCTATAGAAATACAACTTTTATATTTATCATATATTCTGTGACTTTAATGTATTCATGTATTAATTCTAGGAATTTTTCTTAATAAATTCTTTAGGGTTACCTACATAGATGATCATGGAATCTGCATATAGAGACAGTTTTATTTCTTCCTTTAAAATATGTATGCCTTAAATTTCCTTTTATTCTGTTATTGCACTAACTAGAACATTATAGCTATGTTGTATGAGGGTGATGAGAACAGATATTCCTGGTCTTGTTCCTACCTCAGGAAATATGTAGTCTTTCACTATTAAATATAATGTATATTGTAGTTTTTTTGTAGTGCTCTATATCTAGTTGAGGAAATCTTTCTGTTCCTATTTTTCCAAATTTTTTTATGTAAACAAGTGTGGAAGGGTCCTAGTTTCAGTTCTGACATGTAAAGAGCTTGGAAATTATTACTCTCATGTTACAACAAGAAAAAAGTGCTGAACAAGTGGAGAGTCAATTCCTTTTTTTTGAACCCTGTAGAGAATTGAGTTTTTGGAGCAAACCAGGACTCCAAATCTTAAGATGAATATAGAAAATCATAGCTGAGATCAGCTTATCAGGAACAGAAGCTTCTGGGGACAGAAGTTATTAGATAAACTTACATGATTATTTTGTCGAATTGCTGGAAGCAGAATGGACACTAGTGTGAGAATAGGAAACTCTTGGGGCTTCAGTCTTAAAGAGTCCCAAGACTTTCATGAGTTGTGCATCTGAAAACCTTGCCAAGTTTTCATAGTGAAGAAACAAGAAATATCCTTGTGTTTTTGTAGGAGGGAGGAGAAAACTGACCTTTTGAAATATGTCCAAAGAATTCATCATAAGAAAAGCCAATATTTTAAGAGAAATACCTTTACAATAGCCTTTATTTATTATAAGGGGAAGGAAATTAGTCACTTCTAGCTCCCTCTAGACTTTCTCACCTAAAAGGGTAATAGAAGCTAAGAAACAATTGTGACACTCATAGTCCAGGGACAAGGCCATCTAAAGACTGAGAATTAATTGTAGAAATACAGAATGCTTTCCCCTCATCCCCACAGCTTCCTACCACATCAATAGGGCTTACATGAGATAATACTGTATCACAGTTGAAAGATTTGCAGGGAGCGGTCTTTACTTAAGGAGGAATTAATAAGAAAACCCAAAGACAACAAAGGAGACAAAATCAAGAATATTAGAGGCATTTGAACCTCTGGCAACTACAGCTATAGGAAACATTACACACAACTAAATTCCTAGTCTGATTCACATAAAACCTCACACTAACGTCTATTTAACTCTAGTCTTTTATTCAATATATACTATATGGTTCTGTGTGTGCACATGGCTTTTAATAAAAAATTATGATCCATAATAAAAGATCAGAAAAACACAGGCTGAACTGACAAAATAAGTATTACAAAAAGATTCAAATATGGCAGAGATGTTGGAATTATCAAACTAGAAATGTAAAATTGCTATTATTCATATGTTAAGGGATCCATGGAAAAGTAAATCTCTAAGAAAGAATTCAAGGAAATACTAGGAATTAAGACCACTGCAACAAAAATTTTAAAATGCCTTTGACGAGTTCATCAGTAGACTGGACACTGTTGAAGAAAGAATCAATGAGCTTGGAGATATGTTAATATAAGCTTCCAAAACTGAAATGCAAAGAGAAAAAAAAAAGAAAGCATACACAAAAAACAGAATACCTTGATCACCAAATCAGCCATACAGGAAATATTAAAAGGGAAACTTTAAGTGAAGAGAGAGCCCAAAAGTAACATAGACCAGAAAGGAACAGAGGCAATATATATAAAAAGTGACTTTATAGGTAATACAATGGCACTAAATTCATCTTTCAATAGTTACTCTGAATGTAAATGGGCTAAATGTCATAATTGAAAGACACAGTGTATCAGATTGGATAAAAAAGCAAGACCCATTGAAATGTTATCTGCAAGAACCTCGTTTTAGACCAAAAGACACCTCCAGATTGAAAGTGAGGGGATGGAAAAGTATTTATCATGCTAATGGACATCAAAAGAAAGTTAAGGTGGTGATTCTTATATCAGACAAATTAGACTTTAAACCAAAGACCATGATAAAAGATGAAGATTATTATCATTATTATATTAATTATTATTAATTATTATATTATATATTATTATTATATCATAATTAAAGTGTCTATCCAAAAAGAAGATCTAAAAATTGTAAATATTTATGTCTCTAACATGGGAACAGTCAATTGTATAAGCAAATTAATAACAAAACTAAAGAAGCACCTTGATAATAATACAATAAGAGTATGGGACTTTAACACCTCACTCACTGCAATGGACAGATCACCTAAGCATAAGATCAATAAGGAAACAAGGGCTTTGAATGATATGCTGGACCAGATGGACTTCATAGATATATTCAGAACATTACCTCCTAAATCAGCAGATTACATATTCTTCTTAAATGCACATGGAACATTCTCTGGAATAGATCACATACTGGGTCACAAATCAGGTCTCAACTGGTACTAAAAGATTGGGATTATTCCCTGCATATTTTCAGACCACAATGCTTTGAAACTGGAATTCAATCACAAGAGGAAGTTTGTAAAGAACTCAAATACATGGAGGCTAAAAAAATGAATGTGTCAACCAGAAAATTAAAGGATAAATAAAAAATTCATGGAAATAAATGAAAATGAAAGCACAACTATTCGAAACTTTTGAAATGCAGCAAAGGTGGTCCTAAGAAGGAAGTATATAGCAATAAAAGCCTTTCTCAAAAAACAAGAAAGGTTTCAAATACACAACCTAACCTTACACTTAAAGCAACTGGAGAAAGAACAGCAAATAAAGTCTAAACCAAGCAGAAGAAGAAAAATAATAAGGATTAGAGCAGAAATCAATGAAGTAGAAACCAAAATAAAATTGAACAGATCAACGAAACTAAGAGCTGGTTCTTTGAAAGAATTAATAAGATCACTAAACCCCTGGCCAGACTTGTCAAAAAAGGAAAAGTACCCAAATAAATAAATCATTAATGAAGTAGGAGAGATCACAACCAACACTGAAGAAACAAGCAATCACTGTTATTTAAAGATTTTATTTATTTATTTATTTATTTATTTATTTATTTATTTATTTATACATTCATGAGAGACACACAGAGAGGCAGAGAGATAGACAGAGGGAGAAGCAAATTCCTCACAGGGAGCCTGATGCAGGACTCGATCCTTGGATCCTGGGATGACACCCTGAGCTGCAAACAGATGTTCAGCCACTTAGCCACCTGGGCATCCCAAAATACAATTATAAGAACATATTATAAGCAACTATATGCCAACAAATTAGGCAATCTGTAAGGAATGAATGCATTCCTAGAGACATATAAACTACCAAAACTGAAATAGGAGGAAGTAAAAATATAAACAGACCCATAACCACCAAGGAAATTCAAGCAGTACTTAAAATCCTCCCAACAAACAAGAGTCCAGTACCAGATGGTTTCCCAGGGGAATTCTACCAAACATTTAAAGAAGAATTAATATCTATTCTTCTGAAACTGTTTCCACACATTCACTTACTTGAATGGTAAACATTTCATAATCCTTTCCATTATACTGTCTTTTTGCAAGTTATTCTCTGTTTAAGAGCAGTTTTATTGAGATGTAATTTATTCACTATAAAATATATCCTTTTACAGTGTGCAAACAGAACATCATGAACTGTGGGATAATTTCAAAACATGTAACATATGCATTATCACAATAACAGAGGAAGAAGAAAGATATAAGGGAGAAAAATGAATATTTGAAGTAATAATAGCCAAGAATTTCCCAAAATTTGGCTTATCAACCATTAGAAAGAGGGATGTTGTTTTTAACTATAATCGTGGATTTGTCAATTTATTATTTCAATTATGTCATTTTCTGTATCACATATTTTGCAGCTCCTGATTCTATCATCTTGCTGACATAATTCCCCTCTCACAGTGTTTAGGATGCCATTTCTTTGTGGATTGTGCTTTTTAGCAAAATATGTCTTCATCTCTGATAATTTTCTTTATTCTAAAATCTATATTATGTGATGTTAATGTAGGCATTCCTACTTCCCTTCAATTAATATTTGCATTATATATCTTTTTATATTCTTTCAATTTACCTATATCATTATATTTGAAAAAAGCATCATATAGACAACATATATTTGGGTAATATTTTTAAATCACTGTTTCAATCTCCCTTTTAATTAGTATATTTAGACTTATTCCATAGAATTTACAAAGCAATGAATGATCAATAAATGCATTTTAGATTAAATTTGCATCTTTATTTGAAGTTTACTACATACAGGTTTTGGCTATGTGTTGTTTAACCAGCGAGTACTGACTAAATATATCTCAAAATATTATTTCACCTTTCTGGTGGGGGTTTCCTGCTTTCTTCCAATTCACCCCATCTTATGTTTTATATGCTTTTATAGTGATACTAATTAATCACATAAAATATTCCCATGGCTAATCAGGGTATCTATAGGAAGAAGTAGTAAATCCTGAAAAATCTGGAATTTAATTCTACTCCTAAGATTCGAAAATTTATTTTGATCAAATTTGATAAAACTTAGTTAGTGTGGGGACTACTTTTTACCAATGTCCTTTTGTTTCTGTTTTTGACATTTTTAGTTTTATGTCTTTAAAATGACAATGGTATTTCTGCACATTAAAGTTTGTGAAGCAATTTAGTATGACTGATACAATATTTCCTCTAAGATTTCCTAATGATGGATATTTTAACTAGATGAAGATTGAAGATACTAAGCAGGATGCATAATAACAAATAGAGAAATGACATTGAACTTTCCACAAAATAAGTAAGTACAAAGTTTATAAAATTTATATATAACATCTAAATAAAATATAAAATTTATATATAACCAAACAAAATATATATTAGTAGGAAAAATTCAAATGAATTTCTAGGTTTTTGTCAAAGCTTATTTTCATTTTTATTAAAAAAAAATAGGATCAAGTAACCATTTGATAATGTCAAAGGAGAAAATAGGAAAGTATTGTAATCAACCATTCTGACATATGAAAAAGGATAAAAAGCATGTATTTTTTACCATTGGATTGATCTCTCCTTGTCTTAAAAATGATCACTGAACATAATGAATCATTTATTCTTTTCTTCTCTTAAACTTATAATGATGATTGGCAAACTATTAAACTATTTGCTATGCCTTTTGAATAGTGAATGAATGAATGAGGTATGAAAGAGAACAGTGTAGGTGAGAGCTACCAAGAAGGTTCATTTTGTATGTGAATATCTTATTCACTATACTATTGTAAATTTGGTAGCAATCGTCCAGAGGCCTGAATGATAACAAAGTTAATTCATATGGAACTTAAAATGATAGAAAATAAGTATTGTTTCTTCTAGGTTTTCTCTTCCAGGATTCCCTGGAATCTGGTAAATGTGTATCATGGCATATGTGAGCATTGAATGAATACTATAGAATAAAAACTTTTTAAAAATCTTTTTTTTTTAATTTTTATTTATTTATTTATGATAGTCACACAGAGAGAGAGAGAGAGAGAGGCAGAGACACAGGCAGAGGGAGAAGCAGGCTCCATGCACCAGGAGCCCGATGTGGGATTCGATCCCTGGTCTTCAGGATCGCGCCCTGGGCCAAAGGCAGGCGCCAAACCACTGCGCCACCCAGGGATCCCAAAACTTTTTTATTAAAAAAAAAGTCCTTTGTTTAAACTCCTTTTCTTTTCTTGAATCATTTGAAAAAGAATGGTTAAATTGGCTTTAAGGCACTTAATAAACTATAAAACCCTGGTCACACATATGACATACTATAAACCACATGCATTTCCTCATGCAAAAGACTCAGTTTTTTGTATCTTTATTTGCCAAAATCTTCTTTTTTTTTTTTTAAAGGTTTTATTTATTTATGCATGAGAGACAGAGAGAGAGAGCGAGAGAGAGAGAGAGGCAGAAACACGGGCAGAGGGAGAAGCAGGCTCCCTGCAGGGGACGTGGGACTTGATCCCAGGTCTCCAGGATCAGGCCCTGGGCTGAAGGCGGCCCTAAACTGCTGAGCCACCTGAGCTGCCCTGCCAAAATCTGCTATGATGAAAAAATTACATACTTTTGTGAAAAAAGGAAAACATCTAAGAGACATTCATCTATCCTTTTCCCTAGGATTTAAACAATAACAATACTGAAAACAAAATAGAAATAATTATAGACTAATCTTTAAATGAAATTATTTTAAAGTATACAGAAATATTTGTGCATGCTAAGACATAGTAAGAATAACACTACTTCAGTACTCAGTTTAAGAAATAGAATATTTAAAAACAGAAGAAGTAGCACATTACTAGTACTTGAGAAGTTCCCAGTATGCCTTTTCCAATCACATTCCCTCATCCTTTCAGAGGTAACTACCAATGTGTGTTTTTTACTAATCATTTTCTTTCTTATGTTAGTAGTTTGTACACTCTAAATAATATTCTGTAGTTTTGTCTATATTTTGAGGCATATTCAACATATAACAGAGTATACAGTTCTTGGATGTACAGTTTGATGTGTTCTAAAAATGGAATGCACATATGTAGACCTGACCAAAAATAAATATAGAGCACCCATCCACCCAGAAGATCCCCACAGAATATCCCCACCACCAACCTAAAGGTAAATATTCTTCTGATTTATTCCATTATCAAGTAATTTTACATGTTGATATGAATTGAATCATACAGTATGTATTATTTCATGATTGGCTTATTTCACTTAGTATCACATTTATCAGAAATATGTTCAAAATTTGGGGGATCCCTGGGTGGGGCAGCGGTTTGGCGCCTGCCTTTGGCCCAGGGTGCGATCCTGGAGACCCGGGATCGGATCCCATGTCAGGCTCCCGGTGCGTGGAGCCTGTTTCTCCCTCTGCCTGTGTCTCTGCCTCTCTCTCTCTCACTGAGTGACTATCATAAATAAATAAAAAATTTTAAAAAAAGTTCAAAATTTAAAGTAAAAAGTGGAAATAATGAGTGCACAGATGTAAAAATCTTAACAGAGAAATGTTAACTCTAAAGTTTCTAACCTACTGGGAATTCTAAAATTTAAAACCACAATATATGATATAAAAGGTTCACGGCATGGATATGAATGCATATTGGAAACGGAAGAAAAGAGTTGGTAAGTTTAAAGAGAGATCAATAGAAATTGTACAATCTGAAGAAAAAAACAAAAAAATACAGCAAAAAATGAGAATAAAATAAAATGAACAAGATTATCGTATATTGTGGGAGAGTAGCAAGTGGTGCATCATCCTTGTAATCACAGAAAGAGATGTTAAAATACTAAAAATATTTGAATAAATAATGGATAAAAACTTACCAAACTAAGTCAAAGTATCAGCTTTCCAATCAAGATCAGTGCCCTAAGCCAGATAGATACAAGGAGAACCCCATCAAAGGACATCAAAGTCCAATGGCTAATATACAAAAACTAACTCAAAGCAGATTAGTCAACCTAAATTTATAATTAAAATCATAAAATTCTTAGAAAAAGATGCAGAAGTAAACCTTTATGATCTTGGATTTGGTACTGGATTCTTAGTTATGAGAGCAAAAGCATGAACAAAAAGTAAGAAAATAAGTAAATTCAACTTTGTTAAAATTAAAAACTTTTGTTCATCAGAAAATATTAAGAAGAACATGAAAAGAAAACCTACATAATGGGAGCAAACATTTGGAAATCCTATATCTAATAAGGGTATAGTAAACAAAATATACGAACTCTCACAGTTCATCAACAAAAAGACAGCCCAATTTAAAAATGGGCAAAGGACTTGAATAGACATTTCTCTAATGAAAACATTCAAATGGCCTACAAGCACATAAATACTTAATGTCATTAGTTACCAGGAAAATGCAGATCAATGCCACAATGGGCATTCACTTCACACTTTCTATTAGGGCTATCATAATAATAAATAAATAGTAAGTGTTGGAGAGAATGTGGAGAAATCAAACTCACATATACAGGCCAATTGAATTATACTGTTATATGTTTACTTATATAATTTGAAGTAATATAATAATAAATACAAGTAGGCATATCAAAAGTTGATAGGGACATTAAAATGGAAAACTCAAAAGTAGCCCACTAAACAAATACAAAGGATGAAAGGAAAAATAACAACAAAACTTTTTAAGTATCAAGATTGAAGACTTAAATCCAATAATACCATTAATTGCATTAAATATAAATGGTTTAAAGACTTTAATTAGTGAGTAGAAGTTGTAAAACTGGATTAAAAAATGCATATCCATATGCCACTTATAAGAAATACTCTATACATATCAAAATAAAATAGGCTAGAAAATAAGAGAGTAGAAAAAGATATACCATTCAAACACTAAGAAAATTCTTTAGCTATTTCAATATCTGGAAAAGCAGACTTTAGAACAAGAATTATAATACATAAGGAAGACATTTAAACATGAAAAAAGACTCAATTAATTATGAAGATGCGGTAATCTTAAATGTGTATGCACCTAATAACAGAGCATCAAAGTAAAATTTGATCAAACTAAAGGAATAAATAGATAAATGCACAGTAATAGAGAATATAATATCCTTCCCTCAGTATGTGATAGAACAACTAGAGAGAGAAAGCTAAATCCTAGAAGACCTGAATAGTACTTCATCCAGCTTCACCTAAATTATATTCATTCATACTTTTGGAACAGTACACCAAACCACTAGATACATTCTTCTCAAATGCACAAGAAATGTTTAACAATGTAAAGACTGCTAACTCTGGGAAATGAACTAGGGGTGGTAGAAGGGGAGGAGGGCGGGCGGTGGGAGTGAATGGGTGAGGGGCATTGGGGGTTATTCTGTATGTTGGTAAATTGAACACCAATAAAAAATAAATTAAAAAAATAAAAAAAATAGAAAATAAAACAACAATGTGGATCATACACTGGTTTATTAAAAAATGTGTCAATAAATTCTGACAGATTGAAGCTTATAAAATATGTTCTCTAGGAAAATAGAATTAAATTAAAATGTAATACTAATATTTAAAAATTACCAATAATTTGGAGGTTCCCCTTTCTCCACATCCTCTCCAACATTTGTGCTTTCCTATTTTGTTAATTTTCCCCATTCTCACTGGTGTGAGGTGGTATCTCATTGTGGTTTTGATTTGTATTTCCCTGATGGCCAATGATGCGGAGCATTTTCTCATGTGATTGTTGGCCATGTCTATGTCTTCCTCTGTGAGATTTCTGTTCATGTCTTTTGCCCATTTCATGATTGGATTGTTTGTTTCTTTGCTGTTGAGTTTAATAAGTTCTTTACAGATCTTGGAAACTAGCCCTTTACCTGATACGTCATTTGCAAATATCTTCTCCCATTCTGTAGGTTGTATTTGAGTTTTGTTGACGGTATCTTTTACTTTGCAAAAGCTTCTGATCTTGATGAAGTCCCAATAGTTCATTTTTGCTTTTGTTTCTCTTGAATCTTGGATGAATCTTGCAAGAAGTTACTGTGGCCTGGTGTAGCCACTCTGGAAAACTGTGTGGAGGTTCCTCAAAGAGTTAAAAATAGATCTGCCCTACAACCCAGCAATTGCACTGCTGGGGATTTACCCCAAAGATACAGATGCAGTGAAATGCCGGGACACCTGCACCCCGATGTTTCTAGCAGCAATGTCCACAATAGCCAAACTGGAAGGAGACTCGGTGTCCATCGAAAGATGAATGGATAAAGAAGATGTGGTCTATGTATACAATGGAATATTACTCAGCCATTAGAAACGACAAATACCCACCATTTGCTTCGACGTGGATAGAACTGGAGGGTATTATGGTGAGTGAAATAAGTCAATCGGAGAAGGACAAACATTATATGGTCACAGTCATTTGGGGGATATAAAAATAGTGAAAGGGAATAAAGGGGAAAGGAGAAAAAATGAGTGGGAAATATCAGAAAGGGAGACAGAACATGAAAGACTCCTAACTCTGGGAAACGAAGTAGGGGTGGTGGAAGGAGAGGTGGGTGGGGCGTGGGGGTGACTGGGTGAGGGGCACTGAGGTGGGTACTTGATGGGATGAGCACTGGGTGTTATTCTATATGTTGGCAAATTGAACACCAATAAAAAATAAATTTATAAAAAAAATTAAAAAGTATTTCAAACCAAGTGATTAATGACATGTGAATGTGCTTAGAGTAATGGTTAGAGAACAATTTATAGCTTTTTATTTGTATATTAGGAGAGAAAGTTAAAATGAATCACTTTATTTTCAATTTAAGAAGCTATGATAATACCAGTAGATTAAACCTAAATAAAGTAGGAAAAAAGATGTAATAAATATAAGAGGAAAGGTCTCTGATATAGAAAATATAGTTGTGGAAACAAGTAAGCAATTCTGAAAAATACTAAAATGACATAATTACACAATTCAAGGAAATGATGATAAAGATTTGGCTCTCTTTTGACTAATTTGGCTCTCCTTAATCTCCTATGATTAATTGCAATGCATTAGTATAGTAACTTTTTAGGGGATGATGAATTGACTTTAGGCTTTGGTATTAAGGGAGACTTCATGGAAACATTAGAAGGGGTACTAAATATTATGCAATGTATAGGTTTAAACAGAGAGAGAGGTTAGGGAATTCTCTTTGAAAGCGAGAGTGATAAAAATCGAGTTACACTTAGGAAGTAGTAAAACAAAACAGACTCAATGTATCTCCCCAAGATAAGCCATTACATCTGAACACTACAATGATTACAGTTTCTTTTTCCTCCATATGTATAGATTGATCTTTCCAGATCACTGTCTCATAGGGGCACAAAAATTAAAATTAAAACTGAAGGCTTGAAGAACCGACATCTAGTGTTGAAATTCTAAATTTTTAGTTAATCTAGGAGGAAGAGAAAGACCAGTTAATTTGTGAATAGCGTAGTTTTCCTAACCTAAGGAGGTTAGGAGAAATCTTGCATAAATGAGTGATAGATGAATGCATGAAAAGTGGATAAACCTGACAGATTCAAGGAGATATATGATGTTTGCTATGATTGAGAATTAAAGGACTTGGAAAAAGATGAATAAGTTGGTTACAGTATGCAGAAAAATATTACGTTAGCAAAAAGATGGATGAGAGAGTGGGAGAAAGAGCAAATGACATGGACTCAGAGGGCATAAATGTACTTACAAATGTAATCTTGACAAGCCATTTCCTTTTCTCTTCTTTGCCTCTTCACCTGTTAGATCTGCAAAGCATTTTCATAGTCTGTATGGCGAACCAACTTAATAAAGAATGCAAAATTCCATACCAGTTTAGTTGGATTTAGGTAGTACTCAGATCATAGAGATTAAGATTAAATAATTCGTGAGTGACATAAAGATGATTGTGCAATTTTGCTTAAGAACTTAAATTTGGAAGAAAAACAAAGCACAGGATTTGGTTAAGAAATGGGATCAAGAGAAGTATTTTAGGGTTTGTTTATTTTTGGTTGGTTTTTAGAGTTTGTCTCCTATAAACTAGAACAAAATATCACATCAGAAGATCTGTAACTGGTAGTTTAGTGAAAGAAAGGAGGCTTAGAGGAGTGATTTGAGGAGAATATTTCCTGAATTGATCGAAATCATTGCCCATTAGTAGTAAAATTCGTTTCATGATGGATTTTAATAAAATTATGTAAATAGAAGTAATACACAGTTTCATGTGTATGTATGTAACTTTGAAAATCTGATAAATCTGATAAAAATATCGAGTCTTTACTATATATACGTATGTATACATACATATATAAAGTTGTACCATTTCAGGTGATTACAAACCCCTCAAAGTGCATTTAATTAGGAGGTATAGGTACCGCGGGTTAAGAGTCTCAGCTCTGTAGTTACTGATGATTGTTGCATCTTTATATGAACACACAAGTAATTGTTACATTATTCCAGTGCAACAACGATATAAATATCAGTAGGTTTTTAATTTAATTTAATTTATTCATGAGAGACACACAGAGAGAGTCAGAGACACAGGCCGAGGGAGAAGCAGGCCATGCAGGGAACCTGATATGGAACTCCATCCTAGAACTCTAGGATCACACCCTGAGCCAAAGACAGATGCTCAACCACTGAGCCACCTAGGCATCCCTACATCGGTAGTTTTGAATTGAAGATGAATCACACACACATTTCTCTACAGGATAATAAAAAAAATCATGTCAAATATCTTTAAAATGCTGTTCTATTTTAGAGTAACATGGATTAGAAAGCCATTTCAGTAGTTTTGAAACTAAATGATTATGGAGTAGAGCAAGACAGACACAGAGAGCTCAACTTAGAACTTTAGAACAATGATATGGCTTATATCAGTAGACACAAGTGAAGAATGAAGGCATGCATGAGTGAATGTGTGAGTGAGCGAATGAAATGAAAAGGCTTTCAGAGCCAGCCAAGAAAAATAGCAACAACACAATGACACTGAGGTGGCAAGGGGGTCAACTGATTTCATTTTTTATTTATTTTTTTATGTCCAGGCAGCTCTAAGCCCAGAAACAAGCCCAGTGACTTCAGAGTAATCCATCTTTTAGCCTCTGATATAAATGGAAAATATCTGTGCCTTTATGCCATTTTTGCAGCTGCAGACTTTCTTTCTTTTTTAAGAAAACGTTACCTTCTCTTCAACAAATGAACTCCTACAACCCATTCCACCTTCCCCCAGTGTTACCTTCCTAATCAGACTCAACCACTGAAGGATTTAAAACTTGGCTAGTTGTGAGGGGAAAAAGTCTCTCTTCTATGAAACTGTGTCTGCAAAGACTGGCTTTTGCCCAAGCCACAGGAACTTTAAACAGTCTGCTACTCAGTCGGCACAGGCAGGTTCAAGCACAGAGTTGGATAAAAAGCTGCTACCTGGCTTTTAATCTTGCAGGTTGTAGAAACCCTTGATGCCTCATATCTTATTGTCTTGAAGAATGTATGACATTCTTATGAATGTATGACAGCAAAGTAAAAAATTGTTAAATTTCTTGGTATGTATATCAAAATAGGGGAAAGTGGAAAGAAAACTAGGTAAGTTATTCTGAATATGAGTATTTATTCCGATTCAGATGACTATTCAGATGATCAGATTGCTTAATAGTCAAAATTCTGATTTTGCATTTAATTCAACTCCATAATTTTTCAAAAACCACTCTTACTTTCTCTTTACAAAATAGAAGAATGAGATTAGCTCTGACTCTGGCTTTGACAGTCAGTGCCTTTGTGATTTCTGAGTTTCTTAGTATCTCTGAGCATCCATATCTTCACCTATTAAATAGGATAATTGTCGCATCTCTTCAATGTGTGAAGGACCAGCCACACACAGAGAAGCCATAGTAATCAGTCCTCTTTCTTACTATCAATAGCTATGTCATTTTGGTTGTTTTTTTACATATCCTGACAACTGGGTACCTTACTCTTTAAAATATTTAATTGAATATGTAAAATATAATATGATTTCCATGAGAACCCATACTTGATACACAATTTTAGAAAGTACTGACCTACATTTGTCACACCAGTGAAATTTCTAGCTCAAACCTTAAATTCATTAACTACATCTAAAATATTCTGATCATTTCTAAGGTTAGTCTTTCTAGAGAACAGGTGTTAAGTGTCTAAGTGTTGCATATTCAGAGGCAGTCAAGATTTTCCCTTCTCCAGAAGCTCAAAATAAGATCAGAAAAGAAAGACAATCTGACATTTGGGACCCTGATTCATTCTGATAACAAAGCATATCACACTGCAAGAAGGCCTTCTTCATTCCTTATTTCAAAACACTTTTTTGTCATGATTGGATTATTTCATTTCTCTTAGATATGTCCTATCAACCAATTGTCTTTCTCTCGACTCATCTCAACCCACTATTGAGACAAAAATAGAAATCAAACCTCTTCCAAAATTTACTGATGTTCATTATTGTCTTAATACTCATTTAGCCCTGGCCACTATTAGGCTGTCAGGTCACATGAAAGAGTCACCCCGCTATTATTTTTTTAAGTCTAAAAAATAGAATGAAACAAATCTCTGAAGTATATTTATGTATAGATGTATTTTATAGAAGTAGTCTTTTTTGGATGTTACTATAAAAATCTTCTCCTGGAGAGTTTTTAAAATTAGTGATTAGGTGATATTATTTATACATAATATTTGAACATAGACTGAATTGCTTCAAATATATGTCTGGGAAAACCTTATCAGGGAGAAGTATGTAAAAGTGGAAGTAGGTAATACAGAGTTTAGAAGGTGATTTGTAAATTGCCCTCTGAGAAGATAAAGGTCTTTAAAATAATCTGGAGACAGTCCTAACAGTATAATTGCTTTATGATCTATGTGTCCATGCTTCTTTATTGTGCTCAGTTTCTATACTTTTCCACACTCAGTTCCCTTTCTAGATCACTGTCTTTAAAGACTGCATTCACATTTCTTTTTTGTGTGTTTGGTCTGAATATATTGATCACAAAGTTAAGCGACATTTATTTCCACACGCTACTCCAAGCAGTGGTGGGTGTAGTTAAAAAACATACTAAAATATTGTTAAAATATTTTAACAATATTCATACTAAAAGTTTGAAGAGGGTCTGTTAATATTTTATGCAAATATTTTTTGCAGATACAGAAGTCTGTGATTTGTATTATAAACTTTGAACTCCTCAAACTGAATCACCTTAAGTTCATTTGGCAGAAGTTGGAAAGGATGATCTTTCTTTCTTTTCTCTTTTTTCTTTTTTTTAATTCATGAGAGACACAGAGAGAGGCAGAGACTTAGGCAGAGGAGAAGCAGACTCCCTGCAGGGAATCTCTTGTGGGCGACAATCCCAGGACCCGAAGATCACGACCTGAGTCGAAGGCAGAAGCTCAACCACTGGCCACCTGGGGGCTCCAAGATGATCATTTTAAAAGAAGAATGCAACCGGTATCCACATTAATGGCAAAGAGCTTTGCCTTCTTCTCATTGAGTTACATTTAATTCAGCTGGTTCGTGAAACAGCTGAGAAGACATGGTGGGAAGTAGCCAGAGCCTATCCCTCCCAAATCTCAAGTTTGTTTCATTTTATAACGGCTTGTCTCATTTTCCCCTGCGACATCCCAGTAAGAAATCAATAAATTCCTTGGGATGAAGCATCATCATCTCATCAGCTTCACACATCCGCCCCTCTCACAAAGCTGTCCCTTTTCCTCTTTGCAGGTGGCACTTTTTCTGATTGCGTTTTTGCCCTGGCAGGCTGCTGTGGTTTGTAGCGAGAGTGGCTGAAGCCTTGAGAAGTGGCGATGAAGACTCAGGAACCACAGTGTTTACTAAAAGGAAAAGAAAGAGAAAGTTGGCCACTGTGCACTTACCCAATTGTTTTTATGATGTCGTTAGAACAAGGAAAATGATGCTCACAGCTGCATTCTAGCATGTGTATGTGTGTTGGGTGGGAAGGCTGAAGAGGGAAGAAGGCAGGCAGGGTGCTCCAGTGACCTGGATAAAGTTACTCAATTACAACACTTCATTTTTCTCTAAATCACCATCAAGTGAAAAAAATAATCCAAAATCAGGACAGGGGAATGGAAAAGTTTCGTAGTCTGGGACTGTATGAGATAGTATGAGACAAATTCATAACAAAATGGAGACATCATTAGCTCTAAAAGGATCCTTAAGAACGTTATTTATTTTGTTTGAAATATATGAGAAAAAAGTAAGTGGGATTTGAAACATGTCTTTTTTGAATACTCTTTAACAGTTCTTGTGGCACACAGCCTCTTGAGTTTACACAATGACGGTTCTGAAATTTGAAGCTAAAAGAAATATCCAACATCTAGGGATGAGATGATTCACTTTCTGCACGCACAGCAAACACCAACATTCAGCACAAAGGTAGTAAGGAACTCACAGTAATAATCCAAGGTTACCTGGAGGGGGGGAACCCTAAAATAATATTTTTGTTTTTCAAAATGTGGATTTTTCTTTCCCTCTCTGAGTCTGCCTTCTCATCACTGAACAGGAGGGGAAAACATCAGTGTCTACAAGAACACCACAAGATTAATTAATGAATTTTATAAAGGGTTTGTGTAAACACTTGCAGGTTTTTAGAAGGGAAATAATATTGACTCGTGTTGTATCCTATGCCCAATAATGTGAAATGACTTCTCCTTGGTTATGGTGTTAAAGGAATTGGAAAATCCAAAACTTTTCATTGAAAATAACCTGCTTTCTGAGGCAAAGATTGGCTTTGTTTTAAAACATGCTAGTTTTACCCTGACTTTGGTGAATGAGCTAATGCAATGATAATAAGGCAAGGCGGTTAAAAAAGTGCTAAAAAAGTTGGAATTCAGAAACTTGACATGGGCTTTAGGCACTCATTAATTTATGATATGCTTGATAGCCTGTCTTTTGTAGGAAGGGGTAGTTACACACATCTTAAAACCTGGATTGAAGGTTGAATATCAGTGTATTTAATTAGCTGAATAGCAATTCCTATAAATTCCTCAATATTCTAAATATGTCCATACCAATTTAAAAAATTATCTTAACTCCTTGTTTCCTAAGATCTCAAAGTATTTAACACATAAATTATCTCATATATTGTGAAAATATTCCTGTGAAGTAAGATAGTACTTTTGATATTAGCTTGACTTTTAGAAACTAAAGGATCACAGATTCATGCAAAGGTTCCCTGAAATTAAAGCAGATGTTTGAAAGTTAACCAGGTATGATCTTCCTTTGGTGTTGAAGGCATACAAAGATGAGAGTTTAAATTTTTCCAAAATGAACTTTTTCCTGATTTAACTTTTGCTTTCCTTCCTAATTATTTGTCTTTTATCTATGGGGTTAGAGTTAAAAGAATAGTAATTAATTTATCCCTTTCATTTACTAGAGCAATAAAATAACCTGAAAAGTACTCTGCGCTCACACCGCTGTTTGACTACGTTAAAACAGCACCAGTTCTTAGATGTTTTTATAGTCAGTCCCTAAGACCTTCCAAACCAAGTGAATAAATCCTCAATAAATTGTCTGACATTTTCAAGTGCTAAAATAGTTCAAATAGTTTCCTATATCCTGTGCCCCTCCTCATTTTATTTCACATCTGTGTTTGCCACTAATTAATACCATCTCTTTTTTTATTATTCTTCAAATATAGAGGCTTTAGAAAATATTTCCCTCTAAGAAATATCTGTTGTACAATTATTTTCTTTTATTGCTATGCAGGTTAATTTGGCTGCCTTGTGTTTTTTTGTTCTGTTTTTTTTTTTTTTTTTTTTTCCCTAGAGCAAGAAAATTTTGAGTTCCTCCTTTCAGAAACTAGTATGGAATGAAGTTGTGTTTATATTTAGAACAAAGTAACAGACAATTGTCTAATTTACTAACGTACAAATATGATTTTTTTTTAAAATTCAATTATGCTTCCTTCTGAATTTTATAAACATTTGACCCAAAATGCTAAATCAAAAATCAAGCAATAAAGTTTAATTTAAAAGTCGTTTCTTTTGTCTTTGACTTTTTATGAGTCTTATAATACCACTACCAAGCCTCTCTCCCTTTTTTTCCCCAGTAAAGTACTACAGTAAGTACTGCAAAGAAATAGTTATTCAGGTTACTGATCTCTCTTTTATTGGGGAGTATGTGTGTGTTGAAGGATTTCACACTTATTTTCAGAAATGTTAAGAAAGGATTATATTGTGAATATGTGTGATGCCATTTATTCTGCTTTTCCTCCTATTCAACTTGTTTTCACAAGGCTTGTTTATTATAACAGGAGCCCCTATAAAGATTCCCTCATCACTCTCATGTAATATATTCCACATATGTATCACACACGCAGACAATATGTCTTTAAAAAATCAGTTTCAATTAGTGAACTGTACAATCCTAATCATTGGCAATGAATGCCTTACACATAGCTACTGAAGATAGAGATCCACACTAAGAAATTCAAGAGTATGAATCAAAGCTCCAGAAAAATAAAAGAAAACAAAGATGAAGGCAAAAAAAAATTGAAAGGACAAGCAAATTTGAATAATTTCCTTTTATATTTACACAGTGTCTGCTTTTCAAATGTGTATGGGACAGACTAGGGCACAAAAGCAATATCTTTTTTCTCTTGTCTTTCTATCCTCAAACATTTTGCTTAAGTCTAAGTAAGCCAACAATTGGACATGCAAGTCATGCAAGAATTGTAATAGTAATAGGAAAAAAGAGTGTGTATTTTTGCAAAACATTGCTCTTCATTCCAGCAGAAGAAAATATGCACGGCTGTTTATCTTGGTTTTGCTGCTTCTTTGCACTGTCCAATATGGGCTGGCTGGCTGTCTGGAGGGCTTTCCACAGTCGCTTACAAGAGTTTCACTATTCGTTAGGGCAATAAGGAGATGCTTTTGAGTGTGTTGAGTTAAAAGCTCCATTTAGTCTTTCTTTCACTCAATCTGCTTATGTAACTTAAATATTTTTAGTGCCCAGCAGTTCAAAGTAACTAATGTGTTGTGTTTCAGAATGACAAATAGAACACACTAAAAACAGCATTAGAATGTTTTCCTAAGCAAGTTTCAGGGAAATGTGTGGTGCTCTGAATGGAACTCCACATAGCATTTTGGCCATAGAGCATTTCCTTCCTTATGCTCAGGCCTGAATGAGTCATTGTGCCCGGCCTTCCCTGCCCTCCAATAGGCCCGGGCCTGACCACGAACAAGCAGTAAGTACAAGTTGAATTCATCTGTGGCTCCCAAGTGACAGAAAGGAAATATTCCTTCTGGTAATTTATTGATGAGTAAGTCCAGATGTAGATGCCTGTTTCACTGAGCACGGCGTCTTCGCAGCTTGGCTCTCATTTTGAATGGCAGCCAAGGAATTCCTACCAGGAGTTACCAAGAAAATACACTCGTTCTTACTGAGGGTTGAGATATGAATAGTCTTGTAGAATTAATCCAATCTGGGGAACATATTAAGAGGAAACTTCTACTATAGACTGGTTGTTACCAGAAAGCTCTTTGAGATATTGGAATATCTCAATAGTGTTCTAGCCTTATTTCATTTCCAGAGGCATTTGATTTATAAGAATCTTATTAGTGGGAAATATCTTTGCTCACCTTCTGATGTGATCAGTTGTGACACAAGAGGTCCTCTGTGGAGAACAAGAAATTTTCATTAGTTCACTGTGTTCAGCAGATGCCGCCTTAAAAGTAAGGATTATTTTTTTAATATTTAATTTCATTCAGATTATTTTAGTGTCTTCATGAGAATGAAAGAGTTCCAAAACACAATTGCAAAGCTGCCTTTATCACTGGAAATGCAAAGAATATCTGTAGTTCAGTTGATCTGCACGCAAATTTCTGACTAAATGAAAGGTCCATTGAGGAAGACTGTCCATGAGAGAACACCCAAAGATCTTGGTGTTCAAGCTTCATGCCATTTTCTTTACTAACGTACCCTGAAATATAGTCATATGCAGAGATTCTTTTCCAATACTTGATTAATTCTCCATGGATTTTAATACTTAAAATTCCAGACTGTAACCTTAAGTTTAGTTTTAGTCAAATAATTGATACATATTAAGAACATGTAAATCTTTCCTACATACATATAGATAATGTAACTATAAAATTTAATAAAGCTAACCAAATTTTTAGGAACTGTTTTGAAAGCATACACCTCTACTCAGGAAATGTATGATCTGTATGTTTTAATTATTTAATACATTGACCTTTAGTTTTCTCACTCTTCTTTTCACTCTGTCTTTCCCCCATCATCTGCTCCTATGACTTCCTGCTTCAGACATCTCTGCATTTCAGCACAAGAGTATAGCTCAGATTTATAACTCATTTTACTCTTTCTATATTTTCCTCTAAATTTGGATATAAATTAGCAAAGATAGGGAAGATTTGATTATTTATTACAAAATGGGATTATTTAATACACTTTTCATCATCCATTTTTCTTCATTTTATCTTCTCCTAGGAATGCACTGTGAAAATCCTTTCAAATTAGCTTGTATGCACTGATTTATTTTTTTAATAAATGCAAAATGTTTCATGGAGTAGCTGTGCCTTAGTTTATTATTCCTTTTTATACTGAATTGCATTCACTTTTTTTTTTTTTCTAATTTATCCTTATCCAGCACAAGGTAAGCATACTTGTGTAAAGGGTCTTTTGGATAGAGGAGCAAGATGGCGGAAGAGTAGGGTCTCCAAATCACCTGTCTCCACCAAACTACCTAGAAAACCTTCAAATTATCCTGAAAATCTATGAATTCGGCCTGAGATTCAAAGAGAGACCAGCTGGAATGCTACAGTGAGAAGAGTTCGCGCATCTATCAAGGTAGGAAGACGGGGAAAAAGAAATAAAGGAACAAAGGCCTCCAAGGGGGAGGGGCCCCGCGAGGAGCCGGGCTGAGGCCGGGGCGAGTGTCCCCAGGACAGGAGAGCCCCGTCCCGGAGGAGCAGGAGCTGCACCGACCTTCCCGGGCGGAAAGGGGCTCGCGGGGAGGTGGAGCAGGACCCGGGAGGGCGGGGATGCCCTCGGGCTCCCGGGGACAGTAACAGCAACTCCGCGCCCAGGAGAGTGCGCCGAGCTCCCTAAGGGCTGCAGCGCGCACGGCGGGACCCGGCGGACCCGGAGCAGCTGGAGGGGCTCGGGCAGAGGAAGAGGCTCCGTGCGGAGGGGGCTGCGCGGTTCCAGGAGCAGCTCGGAGGGGCTCGGGCGGCGGCTCCGCGGAGGGGGCTGCGCGGCCCGGGAGCGCGAATCCACCAGCGCAGGCTCCGGAGCACAGGGCGCCGGGACACAGCCCAGGATCCCGCCTCCCCCGGGACAGGCAGAGGCCGGGAGGGCCCAGGACAGCAAGGACGCTCCTGCCCCAGCTGAGCAGAGCAGCGGCCCCGCCCGGAGCCTCCAGGCCCTGCAGACGGAGTTCCTGCCGGAGCTGAATCCAGGTTTCCAGAGCTGCCCCGCCACCGGGGCTGTTCCTCCTGCGGCCTCACGGGGTAAACAACCCCCACTGAGCCCTGCACCAGGCAGGGGCACAGCAGCTCCCCCAACTGCTAACACCTGAAAATCAGCACAACAGGCCCCTCCCCCAGAACACCAGCTAGACGGACAACTTCCAGGAGAAGCCAAGGGACTTAAAGAACACAGAATCAGAAGATACTCCCCGGTGGTTCTTTTTTTGTTTGTTTGTTTTTGTTTTTGTTTTTGTTTTTGTTTTGTTTTGCTTTTTGATTTGTTTCCTTCCCCCACCCCCTTTTTTTCTCCTTTCTTTTTCTTTCTCTTTTTCTTCTTTTTTTTTTTTTTTCGTTTTTTTTTTTTCTTTTTCTTCCCCTTTTTTTTCCTCTTTCTCTTTTCTTTCCTTCTTTCTCTCCTCTCTTTTTCTCTTTTTCCCAATACAACTTGCTTTTGGCCACTCTGCACTGAGCAAAATGACTAGAAGGAAAACCTCACCTCAAAAGAAAGAATCAGAAACAGTCCTCTCTCCCACAGAGTTACAAAATCTGGATTACAATTCAATGTCAGAAAGCCAATTCAGAAGCACTATTATACAGCTACTGGTGGCTCTAGAAAAAAGTATAAAGAACTCAAGAGACTTCATGACTGCAGAATTTAGAGCTAATCAGGCAGAAATTAAAAACCAATTGAATGAGATGCAATCCAAACTAGAAGTCCTAACGACGAGGGTTAACGAGGTGGAAGAACGAGTGAGTGACCTAGAAGACAAGTTGACAGCAAAGAGGGAAACTGAGGAAAAAAGAGACAAACAATTAAAAGACCATGAAGATAGATTAAGGGAAATAAACGACAGCCTGAGGAAGAAAAACCTACGTTTAATTGGGGTTCCCGAGGGCGCCGAAAGGGACAGAGGGCCAGAATATGTATTTGAACAAATTCTAGCTGAAAACTTTCCTAATCTGGGAAGGGAAACAAGCATTCAGATCCAGGAAATAGAGAGATCCCCCCCTAAAATCAATAAAAACCGTTCAACACCTCGACATTTAATTGTGAAGCTTGCAAATTCCAAAGATAAGGAGAAGATCCTTAAAGCAGCAAGAGACAAGAAATCCCTGACTTTTATGGGGAGGAGTATTAGGGTAACAGCAGACCTCTCCACAGAGACCTGGCAGGCCAGAAAGGGCTGGCAGGATATATTCAGGGTCCTAAATGAGAAGAACATGCAACCAAGAATACTTTATCCAGCAAGGCTCTCATTCAAAATGGAAGGAGAGATAAAGAGCTTCCAAGACAGGCAGCAACTAAAAGAATATGTGACCTCCAAACCAGCTCTGCAAGAAATTTTAAGGGGGCCTCTTAAAATTCCCCTTTAAGAAGAAGTTCAGTGGAACAGTCCACAAAAACAAAGACTGAATAGATATCATGATGACACTAAACTCATATCTCTCAATAGTAACTCTGAATGTGAACGGGCTTAATGACCCCATCAAAAGGCGCAGGGTTTCAGACTGGATAAAAAAGCAGGACCCATCTATTTGCTGTCTACAAGAGACTCATTTTAGACAGAAGGACACCTACAGCCTGAAAATAAAAGGTTGGAGAACCATTTACCATTCGAATGGTCCTCAAAAGAAAGCAGGGGTAGCCATCCTTATATCAGATAAACTAAAATTTACCCCAAAGACTGTAGTGAGAGATGAAGAGGGACACTATATCATACTTAAAGGATCTATTCAACAAGAGGACTTAACAATCCTCAATATATATGCTCCGAATGTGGGAGCTGCCAAATATATAAATCAATTATTAACCAAAGTGAGGAAATACTTAGATAATAATACACTTATACTTGGTGACTTCAATCTAGCTCTTTCTATACTCGATCGGTCTTCTAAGCAAAACATCTCCAAAGAAACGAGAGCTTTAAATGATACACTGGACCAGATGGATTTCACAGATATCTACAGAACTTTACATCCAAACTCAACTGAATACACATTCTTCTCAAGCGCACATGGAACTTTCTCCAGAATAGACCACATATTGGGTCACAAATCGGGTCTGAACCGATACCAAAAGATTGGGATTGTCCCCTGCATATTCTCGGACCATAATGCCTTGAAATTAGAACTAAATCACAACAAGAAGTTTGGAAGGACCTCAAACACATGGAGGTTAAGGACCATCCTGCTAAAAGATAAAAGGGTCAACCAGGAAATTAAGGAAGAATTAAAAAGATTCATGGAAACTAATGAGAATGAAGATACAACCGTTCAAAATCTTTGGGATGCAGCAAAAGCAGTCCTAAGGGGGAAATACATCGCAATACAAGCATCCATTCAAAAACTGGAAAGAACTCAAATACAAAAGCTAACCTTACACATAAAGGAGCTAGAGAAAAAACAGCAAATAGATCCTACACCCAAGAGAAGAAGGGAGCTAATAAAGATTCGAGCAGAACTCAACGAAATCGAGACCAGAAGAACTGTGGAACAGATCAACAGAACCAGGAGTTGGTTCTTTGAAAGAATTAATAAGATAGATAAACCATTAGCCAGCCTTATTAAAAAGAAGAGAGAGAAGACTCAAATTAATAAAATCATGAATGAGAAAGGAGAGATCACTACCAACACCAAGGAAATACAAACGATTTTAAAAACATATTATGAACAGCTATACGCCAATAAATTAGGCAATCTAGAAGAAATGGACGCATTCCTGGAAAGCCACAAACTACCAAAACTGGAACAGGAAGAAATAGAAAACCTGAACAGGCCAATAACCAGGGAGGAAATTGAAGCAGTCATCAAAAACCTCCCAAGACACAAGAGTCCAGGGCCAGATGGCTTCCCAGGAGAATTTTATCAAACGTTTAAAGAAGAAATCATACCTATTCTCCTAAAGCTGTTTGGAAAGATAGAAAGAGATGGAGTACTTCCAAATTCGTTCTATGAAGCCAGCATCACCTTAATTCCAAAGCCAGACAAAGACCCCGCCAAAAAGGAGAATTACAGACCAATATCCCTGATGAACATGGATGCAAAAATTCTCAACAAGATACTGGCCAATAGGATTCAACAGTACATTAAGAAAATTATTCACCATGACCAAGTAGGATTTATCCCTGGGACACAAGGCTGGTTCAACACCCGTAAAACAATCAATGTGATTCATCATATCAGCAAGAGAAAAACCAAGAACCATATGATCCTCTCATTGGATGCAGAGAAAGCATTTGACAAAATACAGCATCCATTCCTGATCAAAACTCTTCAGAGTGTAGGGATAGAGGGAACATTCCTCGACATCTTAAAAGCCATCTATGAAAAGCCCACAGCAAATATCATTCTCAATGGGGAAGCACTGGGAGCCTTTCCCCTAAGATCAGGAACAAGACAGGGATGTCCACTCTCACCACTGCTATTCAACATAGTACTGGAAGTCCTAGCCTCAGCAATCAGACAACAAAAAGACATTAAAGGCATTCAAATTGGCAAAGAAGAAGTCAAACTCTCCCTCTTCGCCGATGACATGATACTCTACATAGAAAACCCAAAAGTCTCCACCCCAAGATTGCTAGAACTCATACAGCAATTCGGTAGCGTGGCAGGATACAAAATCAATGCCCAGAAGTCAGTGGCATTTCTATACACTAACAATGAGACTGAAGAAAGAGAAATTAAGGAGTCAATCCCATTTACAATTGCACCCAAAAGCATAAGATACCTAGGAATAAACCTCACCAAAGATGTAAAGGATCTATACCCTCAAAACTATAGAACACTTCTGAAAGAAATTGAGGAAGACACAAAGAGATGGAAAAATATTCCATGCTCATGGATTGGCAGAATTAATATTGTGAAAATGTCAATGTTACCCAGGGCAATATACACGTTTAATGCAATCCCTATCAAAATACCATGGACTTTCTTCAGAGAGTTAGAACAAATTATTTTAAGATTTGTGTGGAATCAGAAAAGACCCCGAATAGCCAGGGGAATTTTAAAAAAGAAAACCATATCTGGGGGCATCACAATGCCAGATTTCAGGTTGTACTACAAAGCTGTGGTCATCAAGACAGTGTGGTACTGGCACAAAAACAGACACATAGATCAGTGGAACAGAATAGAGAATCCAGAAGTGGACCCTGAACTTTATGGGCAACTAATATTCGATAAAGGAGGAAAGACTATCCATTGGAAGAAAGACAGTCTCTTCAATAAATGGTGCTGGGAAAATTGGACATCCACATGCAGAAGAATGAAACTAGACCACTCTCTTTCACCATACACAAAGATAAACTCAAAATGGATGAAAGATCTAAATGTGAGACAAGATTCCATCAAAATCCTAGAGAAGAACACAGGCAACACCCTTTTTGAACTCGGCCATAGTAACTTCTTGCAAGATACATCCACGAAGGCAAAAGAAACAAAAGCAAAAATGAACTATTGGGACTTCATCAAGATAAGAAGCTTTTGCACAGCAAAGGATACAGTCAACAAAACTCAAAGACAACCTACAGAATGGGAGAAGATATTTGCAAATGACATATCAGATAAAGGGCTAGTTTCCAAGATCTATAAAGAACTTATTAAACTCAACACCAAAGAAACAAACAATCCAATCATGAAATGGGCAAAAGACATGAACAGAAATCTCACAGAAGAAGACATAGACATGGCCAACATGCACATGAGAAAATGCTCTGCATCACTTGCCATCAGGGAAATACAAATCAAAACCACAATGAGATACCACCTCACACCAGTGAGAATGGGAAAAATTAACAAGGCAGGAAACCACAAATGTTGGAGAGGATGTGGAGAAAAGGGAACCCTCTTACACTGTTGGTGGGAATGTGAACTGGTGCAGCCACTGTGGAAAACTGTGTGGAGGTTCCTCAAACAGTTAAAAATATACCTGCCCTACGACCCAGCAATTGCACTGTTGGGGATTTACCCCAAAGATACAAATGCAATGAAACGCTGGGACACCTGCACCCCGATGTTTCTAGCAGCAATGGCCACGATAGCCAAACTGTGGAAGGAGCCTCGGTGTCCAACGAAAGATGAATGGATAAAGAAGATGTGGTTTATGTATACAATGGAATATTACTCAGCTATTAGAAATGACAAATACCCACCATTTGCTTCAACGTGGATGGAACTGGAGGGTATTATGCTGAGTGAAGTAAGTCAGTCGGAGAAGGACAAACATTATATGTTCTCATTCATTTGGGGAATATAAATAATAGTGAAAGGGAAAATAAGGGAAGGGAGAAGAAATGGGTGGGAAATATCAGAAAGGGAGACAGAACATAAAGACTGCTAACTCTGGGAAACGAACTAGGGGTGGTAGAAGGGGAGGAGGGCGGGGGGTGGGAGTGAACGGGTGACGGGCACTGGGTGTTATTCTGTATGTTAGAAAATTGAACACCAATAAAAAAAAAAAAAAAAAAAAAAAAAAAAAAAGAGCTATTCTAGGAGCAACCTTAAAAAAAAAAAAAAAAAAAAAAAAAAGGGTCTTTTGTGTTTGTTTTTTTTTTACTTTTTAATTTTTTTATTTATTGATGCTGTTGTTTCCGTGTGATTGAATTTCTAGGAATGGATTTTTTGTTATTAAATTATTTTTAATATTAAGAGATATTATCATACTGCTTTCCAAAAAAAGGCAATAACTCTTTACATTTCCATCAGCCATATGTGAAACTATCCTTTCCCCATAAGCCTCTCCACCGCCAATCATGATGTAGGTATTATAGCTCTTCTAAATGGTACTAATTTGATGACTATGAAATAATAGAGTATAATTTAATTTAATTTTTATCTATTAAAAAATGAAAATTTTAATAGCTATCATGGTTTCTTCTTACTTGAATTTCGTGTTTTAGCTTTTGGACTTAATCTTCCATAAATTATACTTGTATGTTTACTACAGTTTTTATTTATGTTGGTTGTTTAAACTTTTCAATTTTTTTTTCTAATTTTATTTATTCATGAGAGAGAGGGGCAGAGACACAGGCAGAGGAAGAAGCAGGCTCCATGCAGGGAGCCCCACATGGGACTGAATCCTGGAACTCCAGGATCATGCCCTGGGCTGAAGGTAGTGCTAAACCGCTGAGCCACCTGCGCTGCCCTATACTTTTCAATTTCTAAGAACTCTTTGAATATTCTAGGCATAAAGCCTTTTTATTTCATTTGGGTTTATGTGTGATTTTTCCAAACCTATTTTATTCTGTTGAAATTATTTGTAATGTTTTACCATAAAAACCTTAATTTATAATAAATCATTAAATTCAAGTTGTTATTTTTTAAAGGTTTTGGGTTTCCAGTCTTGGTTAAGAATTCTTCCATGTACTTAAATTTTACATGGGATCTCCTTGATTTATTTGTAACACACTCCTGTTTAATGTTTGTATGTAAATTCTCTGTCCATCTGCAACTGGTTTTTGAATACGGTGTCAATAAGACAGGCTTACTCCATAAAATGGCACAGGGTTTGTACTGCATAACATTAGGGGGTACTATTCACAAAATAGATATATTAATTTTTTATGTTTATCTTGACAATTTCCAGTAGATGGCAACAAGTTCGGGAGAGGCAATTAGCAGCTAATAATAGTTTATTATTGTAAGAAAATATTTTAAAGATTTTGGTTCCATGATCATAAATGAAATTCCTCCATAATTTTCTTTATTTATATCTTTGAGTTCTAGTATGAAAGTTCTTGGGGCGTTACACAATAAACTGGAGACTTTTTCATTATTTCCTATAGTGGGAAATTCTTTAAATGATATTGAATTTTCTTAAATGTTAAAGTGCAGCAAGACCCGGGTGGCTCATTTAGTTAAGTCTGCCTTGGGCTCAGGTAACGTTCCCAGGACTCTGGGATAGAGCCCTCTGTTGGTTTCCTTACTCAGTGGGGAGTCTGCTTCTCTCCCTGTTTGTGCTCTTTTTCGCTATCTAAAATAAATAAATAAATAAATAAATAAAAAGTTTAAGTGCAACTGTGACCTTCATTTAATCTGTGCCCTTTTAGATTACAGAATTTAATCAATTTTGTAATTTCTTCTGTAATTTGTAAACTGTTCAAGTCTCCATTTAATCTTGGAAATTCCTAGTAATTATATGCTCTAGAACAATCTTTATTTCCCAAAGGTTTTCAAATATGTTGCTATGGACTGATATTTAATAATCAACTAAAAAATTCTGTTACGATTCCTATGGCTGTAGATGTATATTCTTCCTTTACACTAATTTTATATGCTTCTTCTTAACTTAGTTTTGAATTCTCCATTTTCCATTTTCAGGTTTATGAAGTGTTAATTTTATAGGTCTTTTAAAAATATAGCACCGTGTGTCAATGATGCTTCAATTAAAATAATAATAATATGGACTCTGTAATTTTTAAGTTCTAAGCCATTCAGGGTTTTATCTTGTCAGTTCGTTTTAAAGTGTTTTAGTTAGTTCTATCCAGTAGCTTAGTTTATTTTACAAAAACAAATAAAAAAAAAACACAAAAAAATAAAAATAAATAAAAATATTAGCGTTTGGAATTATTTATCTTATTAAGTGTGTGTGTGTGTGTTGTTCATTACTTTTAGATCATCATCCTAGTTAATATTCTGGTCTATTTTGTTTTTCTTATTTTTAATTTTTTAGTTACCACTCTGTGCCTTTAAAAATCTTTCCTTCTATAGTAATTAAAGTTATACTTTTTTTCTCCTAAATACTGAATTGTCTGCAATCACTAGGTTTTAATATAAATTGTTCCTAAGTTGTGCATAATTTTCTCTCATGATTTCCTAATTGATTCAAGGGTTGTTTAGTGGTGTGTTTCTTAATTTGTACATTTGGTCAACACTATTTATTTCTAATTGTCTTGTCTCTTAACCAGAAAATGCAGGCCATATGACTATTGTTAAAGTTTTCTTTGTGGCCAAGTAGCTAATTAAATTTGTGTCAATGTTCCATGATCTAAGAATGTGTATATATATACACATTATATATATATATATATATGTATATATATATATATAGTATATGTATATGCCTCTTTTTATTAAAGAGGCAATGTTTTATACACACTCATATTAATGATTATTCACTTTCCTATATCCTCACTTGTACCTTGGCTGCTAGAAGTACCTAATTTGAACAATTGAAGTCTTTCTATACAACTGTATGTTTTGGTGGGAAACAAACAAACAAAAACCTGTATGTTTTGCTTGTTCTTTGTGCATTTATACCAGTTTTTACTTTATGCATTTAGCTTTATTTTTATGTTACAGGGTTTTGCTGTGATATTTTTCACATAAAATCATATCAGTACATAATGATAATCCTTTTTAAATTCTCCTTTGTTTGGTATTAATAAGACTGCTACTACTACTTCCCCTTTGGAGCATTTCCTCATTTCTTTTTGCTCATTCCTTTATTTTCATCTATATAGTTACATTAGTATTTCTGTAAATAGCACAGATAATTGATTTTTTAATTCAATCTGGCCATCTCTATCTTCTAATGATAAAGCCTATTTGCTTTTAGTATGAGGAATAATTATTTGATTTCAGTTGTTTTTTTCCTTTATCATGTTTATATGTCTTTACATTATTACTTGTTTGATCATTCCACTTTTTCCATTGTAAATTTAGGAGTTTATTTACTTTCCCTTCCTAAGGATTTATAATAAAAAATATTTTACTCTTTATATAAAAACAAGATGCCAACTCTTTTTTTTTTTTTTATCTAATACTAATTCCTCTCACTGCTTTCCCTCACATTGTAAGAAGAAGAAACCCTTCAAATAATCTCCATTTCACACCTTTCTCCCTTATTCTCACTTGTTAGGTAGAATTTAAGAATATACTTACTAATACTTTATCTGACTCTAAGACATAAGGTTTTCTGATATTTTATCCATTCTATAGTAGCAATTTCTCATGTTATCCATCATGGTAACAGAAAATCTGGTATTCTCCATTTATATGCAATTATATGTTATATAGACTAAATGAGATACACTATACATCATTAATAATCTCTTCATCTATCAAGTAATTATAGAATGCTCATTGTACGTGACTGCGTGAGGCACTGGATTGCGGCCTTGAACAAAACAAATACCTGTGCCTTCATGGAGCCTGTGGTTTTTTGTTTTTGTTTTTGTTTTTTTGAGTCTGTGTTTTAATGAACTTTCTACCATTCCTTTTCACTCTTTGCCTTTCTCCATCTTGAATGCCTGTCTCCATCTTGAATTCTCTGTTCTGGCTGATTAGTATTATATTACAGAGTATTCTCAAATATTTTCTTTTGATGTGATAAGGGGAAAGTAATTTTCTTGATTCTTTCAATCAATTTATTTAATGTTATCTAGGGACACAGCTTTTTTTTGGTCAGAAATCTGTTGCTGTTATTTGACTATACTATAGCTTCTGATGCTACATATGAAAAATCAGGGGCAAATCTTGTATTTTCCACTTGTAGATAATTTTAAGACATACATAGGCAGCAGAAACAAAAGGACTTGGAAATCAATAGGATAAGAATGTGGAAGACGTGAATAAATGACATCCATACATATCATATATATGTGGCTGAAGCAAAGGATTAGGAACCTCAAAGATGTTTGAGCTACTGGTGCTGCCAAGGATCTTTATCTAGGCTTGGAAACAGTGATAATAATCTCCAAGTAGCTGTGACCCAAACCTGATGGTAACATAATGTTCTGTAGGAGAACAGGCAGATACTATTTTTATCATTCCATCAATGTTAGTCAAGAAGAAAGACAGCCAGAAAACCAGTCTTTCATTTGTGCTCAGAATAACACTTAGCTTAATGGCCTCTCAGGGGTGGACAATCTAAATCCCATTAGACAATTTTGAATGAATTTCAGATAAAGTCCTCAAAAGCCACATTATCTTATTTCCCTATAATACCTTACAAAAGTAAAAATGTGTTCTTTCATTTTGTATGTCTGTCTTATAGTATTTATTTATTATATATTAAAATAGTTTACAATTAATTTATAATTAGCAGATAAAAAATATTCCCAGACATTTCTATAAAACATATCAGCAGTATCTGGAATTACAGTGGAACACACTGTCTTTTCAAGTTTATCAAGTGAAATCACAGTCATAAACCAAAGTCAGAACTCTGTGCATTTGATTTGCATGGATCTAAGCTGAGCAAGGTTAACAGGATATAAAAATGGAGAATGACTGCCTCATTTTCAACTTAGGATCCATGACAATAGATACCACAATTTAAGGGGAGGCCATCATGCAAGATTTAGAAAAATATGGAGGACATTTTGTGTGACATTTTGCTGAAAATCCTCAGTCTATACAATAGGTTTGAAGAAAAAAATAACAGAACTGGAGGTTAAGAGAAGTTTCTAAAGAAAATTGATGAGTTTTTTAGTCTCACTGCTCACAGCTTCCATTCTCAGGGGTAACATAGGAAATGCTTTTCCTCTCATCAGCCTATGAAAATGGGCTTCAGTGGGACTTGGTGGAACCAGCTGGAGAGCTTAATATATGGCCTCACAATTTTATGGACATAGTGAACAGTCTGATGTACCAGGAAAGTAGAAAAGGTCAGAGTCTGCCTGACTGGATTCTTTGATGGTGAACACAGAAAGGGTCCTGCACTGGGGCTTCTGGAATGTGTTGCAGAAATTTTTTTTTTTTAATATTTTATTTATTTATTCATGAGAATACACAGGAGAGAGAGAGAGAGAGAGGCAGAGACACAGGCAGAGGAAGAAGCAGGCTCCATGTAGGGAGCCCTACGTGGGACTCGATTCCAGGTCTCCAGGATCACGCCCTGGGCTGCAGGCGGCACTAAACCGCTGAGCCACCGGGGCTGCCCTTTTTTTTTTTTTTTTTTTTTTTTTTAAGATTTTAGTGTTGCAGAAAATTTGAGTTCTTCCCAAAGTCTATACATGGTCCACATGTGACACCCAGACAAGTATGCTATTCTTAGACACTAGAGGGAAACACTGACACTAATGTTGATGAAAGAGTTCTGGATTTCCAGAACCTAAGCATGAAGCTATAAATACCCAGCTAAAAGAAGATCCAATTGTTTACATCAAAAGAAAGACCTGCAGGTAAAAGATGTTGAGTAATAGAAAATCTTTTCAAGAGATCGTGAATTTCCTCATGAAAGGAAGAAGCAATTTAAACAACTGCCAAGTGCTAGGGGATGAGTGATCCAGTGCCATATTGGATGGTGTTGGCCAAATATGGCCTTTCCTGATATCATCTCTCCTCCATTCCTTCCCCCACAGTTGATAAGGTGAAGAATAGATAGAACCCATTCAAGGAAAAAGAGAAGATGCCAAATACATCCTTTTGCCATTTCATTTTTTTTTTATAAAACTGAGAGAAAAAAGAGTATATTTAAGTGAATTTTCAAGATTTGATTATTAATGAAATTGAATATCTGAATTTTTTGAACCAATACTACCTATACTTAAGGTCATTTTATGGCTGATAGGACAGCAAAGACATCATGGAATCTGCCCAGATTTTCATTCAAAGAATAAACTAGTGCCTTAATAAACTAGATTAAATTAAAATTAAAATTAAATTTAAATTATGTCTGATTTCTACTACACCAATGAATACTTCTGGTACATTATTACAATATCAAAGGTACATTAGAAGAAAATAATTTTTAAATGCTTTCCATAAACAAAGAGCGTGTCTGCACTTAACAGTGGATTCTCAACCAATATGCGAGGACTCTTTTACAATGGTAATGCCCCTTTTCCCTTGTAATTATTGGTACACTCACTACTTGCATTAATTTTGAAATATTTTCAGAAATATAATAACATGCTTTCTGAAGTCTATGATTATTTTCAGAGTTGATATAAGCTTCCTTGCTAATGAACACTGACAAGTAAACCCTAACGTGCCTGAAACAATAGAATATATCTTCAATTCTGAAACTCATTTGCAATTCATTTTGCTCCATATTAACACTAAATGTCACTTTGATCATATTGAAGTTATATTATCTACCAAGTAGGACTATTTTTGGTTAATTTCAGAGTAGTCATCATTGTTCCAGTATAAATAAACAAAAAAAGAGAACTTGATTTCCACTTGTTATTTTCTTTTGTTAACAAAATCCAACTTCTACTTTCAAGATTTTAAAATTATTTTTGCAGTGTAGTAAAGGCAAATGTGCAATTAAGTCATGCTGTGATGTGCAATGTGCACATTGCAAATCTCTGTAGTAGTTAATATGCTTTGGTAATACACTGCTTCTGGTAATACAAAACATACCTTATTGTAGCACTGTGTGCCATGGATCAGAAATTGGCATAAGGAGTGTATTTCCTTGGTATCACCTAAGGAAATTTAGTTACTGGAGGACCAAAGGACCTTGTTAATAAAACCTATAAGGCAGACAACCCGGACTCTGAGGATAGGGATCTCGGAAGTCTTTACTATGAATATACAATGGTTTCTCAATTTCTCCTTTACTTCTGAATCATTGGCCTTCAGGTACCCAATTTAGTTAACAACTGACATTCCTCTACTCAATTTATTTTTTTTTCCCAAAATACCTGTTCTTAAATTATTTTTTCTATTGTATTTGGAAAGTTCTATTGAAGATCATAATGTTCAATGTTCACTTATTTGAAAATAACACATGGTCAGTTGAGCATAAAATAACAAAAATGAAACCAGAGGACAGAGATAAGTTTTCTATAACTTTGATTTATCTGATATGTAAACACAGCACTGCCATCACACTAAATCAGTAATATGACATAGGTTCATCATTAAGCCTTATTAAGAGGTTAGGACTATTGGGAATTTAAAAAAAAAAATGAATGACATGTTAAAAGAAAAAAATTTGAGGAAAATTTGTACTCTTTATACGCTGTAATAAGGATATCTAAAATAGAATTTAGTGGGAAGAAAGTGAGGTGGAACAGATAAAAGGAAAAAAAAAACAGCAAGGTTTACTTGCTTGATGACTTTCAAGGATGAAAAGATAATTCTGAGGAGTCAAAAATTCTTAAGTTCAGAGGCAAGAGTAATTTTGTGTACTGCTGAGAAAGAATAATTAACTTGGGAAATTATATAAATGGAAGATATTGATGAGATGTTCATATATAGATTTTGCAGAAGTAGGGATAATAGTCTGAAGATCATCTAAGATGACCAATATGAAGATACTAACTAAAACCTGGAGTTGTAATCATGCTCCATGTAAAATGATGAATACACTCATGCTTTATGGAAAATGATTAACTTTCTCATGTTCATTTAATTTCACTGGAAATGGAGAGTGGGCATTTCACTCTCTTGTTAGAGCCTATGCACTGGCCGGCAGTTAAATAATCTTTGTCGTTTCATGACAAAACATGTTCCATTCCTCTACTTTCCCTTCAGTAGCCCTGACATTTAAGCCACTAGAACAGGAAAAATGTTGTTTATATCCTATTTCTCTCATTCTTAATTTTCTACTATGGCAAATTATTTTCTGGATTTTTTTTGACCTGTCTTTGCCACTATGATCAGTTGTGATACAATAGCTTTCACAGCATTTTAAGTTTTAAGCTAATTTAATTTTGAATAGGTGAAATGAGACCTAGTTAAGAACCCCCAAATAAAAAGTGAAAATCTCTCTTCCATTCCCTCCCTCCATGCAGCCAGTGCAGTTCCTTAATACTGCCCAGAGTAAACAGTTATTATTTCTTCCCTTCCATTTTATTTACTTTCAGAGTGTCTTAATATACAATTATAAATATAGATCATTTCCCACCATTTTATAAAAAGTCAGTCTACTATAAACATCATTCTGTATCTTGCTTTTCATCACTTAACAATATACCTATAAGCAGATGTCCTAGTTTTTTTATAGGTCTATCTTATTTACTTTTTGCTATAATTTAACTAATCCTCAAATGACGGACATTTGATTTATTTCCAAGTGTTGCCATTACAAACAATGCTACAATGAATAAATATATATTATCATTTCCTATATCTTCAAATAAATCTATAGATTAAATTCTAAGAATAGAGATGGTTGTTCTTGTTTTTCTTTTCTACAGACCAAAAACAGAGTTAATCTAAAATGTTTTCATTTATAAATGCTTTTATATGAATTATATCAATATACGACTCTAATAATATAATTTTTAAAAATTTCCCAGACTGCTTCCAACAAATAATAGCTGTGACCTCGGGAAAATTTTTAAAAATCTTTGTAATTTAGGGGTCCCTGTGTGGCTCACTCAGTTGAGTATCTGACTCTTGGTTTCCACTCAGGTCATGGTCTCAGGGTCCTGAGATAGAGGCCCACGTCAGGCTCCACACTTAGTAGCAAGTCGGCTTGTCCCTCTCTCTCTGCTCCTCCTCCTGGGCTCGCTCTTTCTCGAATAAATAAATAAAACTCCTAAAAAAAATCATCTTTATAATCAAATTTTGTCATCAATTAGAGGGTAGATAATAGCCATACTTGCCTTACAGAGTTGTTTTAAAGACCAAATGAATTAATACATGTTAAATATTAGAACATATCTTGGGACATACTGAATGTTCAAAAATGGTATTTTCATTAAGATTCTAAAGCTTAATGAAATTAGTGATATTTAGTGATACTTTGTAAAATATTTAGATTATGCATTGATTTGCTAAGCATTGTTGTGTAACAATTGGAAGTGATGTCTTTATTTTTTGGTTTCTTAATTTTAAATATCTTGCTAATCATGATAATTTTTAAATCAGATAATATAGTTTTCTAGAGCAAGGTTCAAATTAATGATAATGGATATAATTTCATATTTCAAGAAATCTTTTTAAGAATTTCTATACTTGATTTTTTTCAGCTTTCATTATATAATGAAATGAATTATGACAAATAATGACAGTTGACAAACAGCATAGAACTATAGGGTTGAGGTCTCCCTTCTGTCATTTTCTGATTGTTTCTCCATGCTTACATTATTTTCATAAATATTGATTTACAGATTTTTTTGCAGTAATATTTTTCAGGAACTTGCCATTTTTGTGATGCTTGGTTAATAGTAATGTGTTAAAATGCACTGAAATGATCAAATGAGAAAGAGTGACTGAGTGGACACTTCCAGATTGTCAAACTCCCATCAGGGCATTTTTATGTATACTCATATAGAAATTTTATGTGGATCATATAACCTGTCACCTAAACTGGGACAGTTTTATAAGGAAAAGGGAACAGGAGCAAACTATGATTACTTTGAGCAAACGGAGAGGAATTGTAATCCAATATATGTGACTGTGATATTTGATATACATTGGAAAGTATAATTCTTGGTTGTCTATGATAAAAGTAAATGGAAGTGGAAATTCTACTGTGTTTTCTTGCAATGCAGTGACTAGTCTTCCATAAACTTTCCAGTTTTTTTTTTTTTCACCCTATTTGGGAGACAACTGATACAGATGATTTTCTGAAGAAGTTTTGCTGCAGATTGAAAGAAATAGCTTGAAGAAGGAAAAAGATTGTAAACATTTGTTAAAAAGCAGATGAGTGGAGGTATTTTACTTTAGTGTGGCAATGGAGTGATGTGAAGACAGAAACCTGAACACGTGAGAGTTCCATCTCCATATCAGCCAGTAACTCACAGGATGATCTCCACGACTTCAATTAACACTGATGGTCTGTTTGCTTTTCTGTAAAATAAGACTTCAGCTGGTGATCTTTAAATTTACCTCATTGAGTTTTGCATATAGTAATTATTTTTAATACTGCAACTTTTTAAAAGTTCCAACAACTTTGAAACATAGTTTACATAATCCTTACTGCTATTTGATAATGGCACTACTTGCCAAAACCTGAAAAAACTTTAGCTGTGTCAAAAATATTAAGATAATATAAAGGGAAACTTATAAAAGTTTTTCATACTCTTCCATTATCTTCTGAGAATTTATGTATTATTTATTCTTTTCTCCATTACTATTTTCTTACATTCCTCCTTGTATATATGTTTGTTCACAAATTCCTGTCTATTATGGGATGGAGATGTCTCTAACTCCTACCCCACTGAGTGTTATTTTTATTTTTGTGCTACTTTTTATTATATGAACTAATATAAGTTAGTTCTCTAGATGGGAAATGGCCCAAATTTAGAATATTTTGTTTAAATACTCAAGTTTTTATTACAGTTTTAAAATCTCATTTGATTAGGTTCTAGGTTATTTTGTAGAATCCTCACAACTAAATCATATAATGTTATAGACATGGAAAGTAATGATAGTTTGCATTTTCAAAGATATGATCTTCAGTTGTAAAGCTCTATTAAAATGCCCAATATTTAAAGGATATCATTGTTCCTATTATATTTCTATGTAATGCTGCAAACTTACGCTATAAAAATAAAAAATTCAATTAACAATTATCTGGTCTTCAAAATATGCTATCATTAATCTGATTACGTTTCTTTCACAAATCAAATTCATTTATTTTTTATGTTTATATCATGTAGAAAACTGAGCATGAATGTTGGACATGTTTACTTTCAGAGAAAGAGGTGCAAATAATAATTTCACATCATTAATCTTGTAAAAATGACACTCGCTTTCACTTAGAGGTTAAATAGTAAAAATAGGTTGCTGTGATTCATGACAATAAGGAAAGATTTATACCAACTTTATTGTATGTTCCTGGAGATTAATTTGGACATCAATTTTTAGGAGAAATGAAATGAAAGGAGCAAAGTGGAGAATCTCTACATTTCTTGTTAGTAAAAAAAATCTATGTCTCAGACAAAGGAATAAAACTCAGAATCTTCCTAAAATTGCTAAATAGTTTTCTTGTCAGAAGTACAAGATAAACCTCTTGAATTGGTGGATAAAAATAGAATCCTTCCGTGTTATTTGAAACATTCCCCCAAAAAGACTGCTCTTAGAAGATATGATTTTAAAAAGAGATATAATCATAACAAACATTTAAATTTGCTATATTGTTCACAAAGTGTGTGTACAAATCAGATTTCTATATGTATAACTCTCAAATAGAAAATTATGATTAATTATACAGCATTAACTAAAATTTTGCATTTAGCTATTCAAATAAATATTAGCACTATTGTACTTAAGTGTATTATGCAATCATTTGTGAAATATACAGTATTGTTCCTTTTATGGCCATTTTCATATAAATGACATACCCCATGACAACCCCATGGGGAAAGTGTTATTAAAATTAAGTGAAAGAAGTCAGAGAAGGACAAATACCATATGACTGACTTCATATATATGTGGAATCTAAAAAAAACAAATGAACAAACGCAGAAACAGACCCATAAATACAGATGATAGACTGATAGTTGCCAGAAAAGAGGGGGTGGGGATGGGCAAAATAAGTAAAGAGGAATGGGAGGTAGAGGCTTCTAGTGATGGAAAGAATAAATCGCAGGATGAAAGGTACAGCATAGGGAATATAGTCAACGGTATTATAATAGCATTGTACAGTGACAGATGGTCGCCACACTCATGGTGAATTGCAATGTATAGAATTGTCAAATGGCTATGTTATGCACCTGAAGCTAATGTAACATTGTGTGTCAAATATACTTCATAAAGAAAACTCAAAATAAATAACCATTTTACATTTAAGGAAGCCAAGGCTTTGAGAAGTTAAATAACTTGCCAAAGTTGATAGCCAGACAATAGCAGAACCAAAACTCCAATCCAAATCAGTCTGTATGCATGCAAACCACGTATATCTATCACCATCCTCTCTCCTAGCATTAATCACATTTTATATTATTAGAGATTCTAATTAAATATCACTTTCTGCTTTGAAATGGAGAACGAAGAAATTATACTATTAAGGCATTGATTGTAACTGTTTTGTTTATCACTAGCACTTAGATTCTTGGCATAAAACTTTAATATACTAACAGCTAATGATTATGGGGATTTTTCCACAATGAGGGAGGGTGCCACACACTATGTGATTTGAACTTTATTGAACCCTGCATGGAAGAAATTATTATTATCTTTGTTTTAAAAAGGAGGTAACTAAAATTCAGAATGATTAAATATCTTGCACCAGCCAATGAGAAGTGGAGCGAAGACGGGAGTACAGTTATGCTTTTAACTAATATTTTGTAGTAAGCACTCAGTAAGTTATTTAACTAATTTAAAATGTTTTATTTGATCACTCAGAGAAATACTGCTTATAATACCTCAGTAAATATGATAGATACATTTTATTTAATAAATGCAATGTAATAATTTCATCCAGTGATAATATATTGACAACTATAATATCCAGACAAGAAATAGAGATAAAGGTAAATCTTACTGAAAAATAATCAGAATTCATCTAGGAACTCAGAAGAAATAAGGAAAAAAAGTCTCTGAAAAAAAGAAAAACAACTGTCATATAGCTCTGTTTCATATAATTATAGACACGAGCCATGAGTGCCCTCATAACAAACTTCAATTGTTAGTAAAATAAATGTCTTAACTTACAAATTTACTATTTGATTTTTTTAGTTGATAAATTCTAGCAGAATGTTATAGACTTAAAAAAGCCTAAGTGAGTGAAAATAAGAACTATAACAGTAGACAGCAAGGCAGGAGAAACAAATATCAGTGTAATGGTGCTCTGTGAGTATATTCATAATCTTTCCTACGTATCTCAATTGCACCCGAAACGTTACTCTTGCTATTGAGTAAATCAACTAGTTTTTGTTAAATAAAGATCATCAACAATAGCTGAAAGAGTACTTAACATACATGATCTGTTTTAGATAGAAAGTAAATGAGCACTGTGTTTAGGAAGATTTCCACCAAAAATTAATGAACCAATTTTCAAGTTGAAAATAACCTTTCATTTTCTAAAATTAGTCATTTGTCAAAATAGCTTCTTGCTTGGTCTTACCAGATTAATGATAGCTATCACATATGTGAATAAGTATATTGTTTAGGGCACCTGGGTAGCTCAATCAGGTAAACTCTGATTCTTTTTTTTTTTTTTAATTTTTATTTATTTATGATAGTCATCAGAGAGAGAGAGAGAGAGAGAGAGAGAGGCAGAGAGAGAAGCAGGCTCCATGCACCGGGAGCCCGACTGGGATTCGATCCCGGGTCTCCAGGATCGCGCCCTGGGCCAAAGGCAGGCGCCAAACCGCTGCGCCACTCAGGGACTCCCTAAACTCTGATTCTTGATTGTGGCTCAGGTCAAGACCTCAGGGTCACAATCTCAGGGTCGAGAGATGGAGCCCTGCAGGGGCTCTACACTTAGCCAGGAGTCTGCTTGAGATTGTCTCTCTCCCTCTGCCCCTCTCTCTGCTCTCTCTTAAATAATGAATAAATAAACCTTAAAAAGGATAAACTTTGTTTATATATCAAAAGCTCAGTCTGGAGCTAATTTATTTGTTTAAATAAAGGCAAAAGGAAAAACAGAAAAATACCAACTTAACAGGAGATATGAAAAAATAATTGAACATCTTATAATAATTATATTAATAAAGTAAATTTAAAAGTAGTTGAATAAACTTGCAATTAAATGTGGCAGATTGAAGATATACGTTCATGTCTTCTCCCTTCCTCATTAAGGCCATTTAAAAGAGAAAAAGGTTATAATTGTACAAGGACAAAGAGAAAAAGGGGACAAATAATAAAGGAAAAGATATATCACTAATTTGGGATCAATAAAAAACCAGTAAGATTTTTAACCTAACTGAGCAAACAGAATTTCAAATGACTGTGGAAGAGGATACTAACCAGCAGCAAGCCTATTTATGCTGCAGAACCAAATAGATTTAAAACTTAAAGATGCTTATTTCCTAAGAAAAGGATGGTATATGAGATGAAAAGAATTGATGGAAATCCTATGGAAGAGAGAATTATCAAATCACACCATCACAAAATATCCAGAGTCAGAAAAATGTGTGAACAAAACAGATCTTATACAGAATCAGACACCAAAATGACATTACGCTTCTCAATACAAGTGTCCTCAGAATTTAGAGTAAACTTTGTTTCCAACCTAGATTCTATTACCAGCCAAACAATTAATCAAGCATCAAAAGATTATTTTCATATGTGCACAGTCTACAAAAGTTTTCCTCTTATTTACCTTTTCCTGATAATATGTTCCACCAAAATAATGGAACAAAACAAGGAAGAGGAAAATATATGATATCCAACATACAGTCACTGGAAACAAACAAAAAGAATAATTCTTAGGATAATAGTGAAAGAAAACTCCAGGATCTCATATCCATGAAGCAAATCAAATCTGAGCAAGAGGATAGAGGACTATCTAAAATGAAACTGATCAATTATCCAAGAAATTCCACAACTGAGCAATTGTATTACCAAAGGAAATAGCACTGTTCTCTCTTTTTTAAAAATATATCTTTTTGAAGATTTTATTTATTCATGAGAGACACAGAGAGAGAGTCAGAGACACAGGCAGAGGGAGAAGCAGGCTTCATGCAGGGGGCCTGATTTGGGACTTGATACCAGGCCCGGATCCCTCAGCTCAACCGCTGAGCCACCCAGGCGTCCCAAATGCCACGGTTCTGATTAAAATACAACTAAGCAAATTAAAATAAGTAGATATTAAACTCATGAAAAACACACAAAAATTAAAAAGGATGAAAATATAAGACAGTGCATGGTTAACAATATACAATATTTACATAATGCAAAAATCGATAGAGATGTTTAAATTTATGGATCAAAGATACCATTGTACACATTTTATGTATTAAAATTCTAGAATAAACACCTAGAAGATTTGAAACTGTTTACTTCTAAGGAACTGGTCTTAGGAATAAAGAAAGTGACACAGAACAGCTGTTTTTTATTATGAATCTGAAGTACTCTTTAAATTACTTACATGTGCTACTTTAATAATATTTCAAGTGTTGGAAAAGATAATTAAGTCAGAGAAAAACTTTCATAAAAAAGCTGAATTTTTAACATATAAAAATTGATTTTTATATATTACAGCTTACATATTTTCACTATTGATCAAGTCCACACTTAATTACAGATAAGAAAATACACATAAATTATACCAATTTTGTAAAAATGGTAGAATATTTTATGACTGAAGAAAATACCCTTTGTTAAATCAGTATTATCTTTTGCATATAATTTAAGTCCAAGAGCAGCAACTAAGTTAACTAGTGCTTTCTTAACTGAAAATATAAGTATATACAAAATAGTATCTGAATTGTCTGTGTTATAAAATACGAAATGTGTAAAATTAGAATATTATGAAATTTAGTTCTGGTGTTTCTCATTAAATGTTATTAATAAAGGTTTCACAATCAAATCAGAGTTTTTAAGTAAAGGAAACTGATTAGTTTAAAATATAATCAACAACAACAACAACAACAACAACAAAATATAATCAACATTAATCCAGGATATATTTTTTCTATTATTATCTTAACAATTTTGAGAAGTACTAGTTATATATTCTGTAGAATTTCCCTGTATAGTCTCATTATTAGGTTGAAGTTATAGGTTTTTTTGTTTTGTTTTTTAATTTTTTCATGAGAGACACAGAGAGAAGCAGAGACATAGGCAGAGAGAGAAGCAGGTTCCCTGTGGGGAGCCTGATGCGGGTTTCGATCGCAGGACCCCATTATCACAACCTGAGCCCAAGGCAGTCAACCACTGAGCCACCCAAGTGCCCTGAGGTCATGGGTTTTTAAGAGGAAGACCACAGAGTTAAAGTTCCACACTTATCACATTACCTCCAGAGTATACATATCAATGTTACTTAGCACTGTTGATGTTGACCTTGATCACCCAGCTGAGGTAGTGTTTGTCAGGTTTTCCCATGATAAAGTTACTCTTTACTCCCCTTTCCATATCATAATTTTTGAAAGTGAGTTGCTATGTTTAGACACACTTCAGGCGCGTGGTTCTAAGTTTCCTTGTTGCTAAAGAGGTATCAATTCTTCTAGGCCCTCTTCAGCTGACAGAGCAAGGAAGTATATGCATATATACTGTATATACACACATATATATAATTATTTCTATATGTCATCCCCTATTTTAAGCTAAAACATGATTTCATACTGAGGTCTCCAACATTTACTCCATAACCATTTGGATCATTCTAGCCTTCTCTCTTTGCTGGTCTAAAATCTCCCAACATCAGTGAGAAAACCCAGATCTCATTATCCCCGATTCATTTAGTTAAATGTTCAATTCCAATATACATACACAGTGGTTTTAGAAATGGCTAACCTGTTCCTCCATGGGCAGTGACTTTATATTAGAGTAAAATGTTTATGTAGAGATCTGTCTTTAGTCTTATAGTCTCCACTCATCAATGTTACCTGGGTCAATGCTTTTTTCCCCCATATCTCCTTCAATAAGGTTATTTCATTTATTGACCTCCTAGTTGCTTTTTTTTTTTTTAATTTTGCACATGATTAGGTCCACTTGGATACCATAAAATTCTAAGGGTTTTGATACATGTATGGTGTTGTGAACGACTACAGTACCATTCAGAATAATTTCTCAGTTTGAAAAAAAAGCCGTTCTGCTTTACTTTTTCAACACTACTGCCACTGAACCCTTTATTTACCATCTACAGAATTATTCCTTGCCCAAAATGTCATTGAAATTGAATAATATTCATATGTATCCTTTTCCAACTGGCTTCTTTCATTTGTCAACATGCATAAGATTTATTGATATTGTTGCTTGCCTTGATAGCTTTATTCTTTTTATCACTGAATAGTATTTCATTGTATGAATGTATCAGATGATTTATATATTCACCTACTGAAGGGCAAATTGTTTCCAGTTTTTGGCAATTATGAATAAAACTGCTATAAACTTTTACATGCAAGATTTTGTGTAGAGATAAATTTTCATATCAGATGAGTAAATACTTAGATGATTACTAGGTCATAAGATTATGCTTAGCTTTATAAGAAACTTCCAACTGTCTTCCAAGATGGCTATATGATTTTGTACTCCCATTAGTATTAAATGACAGGTGTTGCTCCTAAACTTGATCAGCAATCAGTACTATTAGGTTTTGGATTTTAGAGATTCTAATAGGTATGGAGTCATATCTTGTTCTTATTTCCATGCCCTACTGACAAATGATGAGAATTGTGTCATATGATTATTTGTGACCTGTATATTTTTCTAGATGTAGTATCTGCTCAGATCTCTTGGTTATGTTCTTTGTTTACTTTGTTTTCTTATTGTTTTACAATTGGGGGTATGTTTTGAATACAAGTCCTTTCAGATACATATTTTGCAAATGTTTTCTCCCTGTCTGTGGCTTGTCTCTAATTAGTAACTTTCACAGAGCAGAAGTTTTGAATTTTATTAAGTCCAACATGTGTTTTTTCTTTTATGGATTGTATGTTTTTTTGTATAGTATCTAAAAATTCAACACCAAAACCTAGGTAAATATAGATTTTTGTCTATGTTTCTTTCCAAAGGTCTTACAGTTTTGTATTTTGCACTTATATCTACAATTTTGAGTTAATTTTTGTGTAAGGTGTATGGCTTATGGTTAAATTCAAATTTCACATATGATTTTCCAACAGTCTAGCACCATTTGTTGAAAAGATGATCCTTTATCCATTGAATTGTTTCTGTGCTTTTGTTAAAAAAAAAAAAAAGTCAACAATATTTGTGTGGATCTATATTGGGGCCCCAGTTCTGTCCATGGTGCTATGTGCCTATTTTTTTTTTTTTTTAAATCACTACCACACTATCTTGCTTACTGTAGATTTTCCAGTTGCCGATTTATCCTGGTAAGAGTTTTGTTAGTTGTGTCTTTCCAAGAATTGATTCATTTTTATCCCATTTATCAAATTTGTAGGCATAAAGTTATTGATAATATTCCTTTGTTATCATTTTAATGTTCACAGACTTAGCAGTAATGATCTCCCTAACATTACTGATATGGATAATTTGTGTACTCTTTCTTTTTTTCTAGATTAGTGTAGTTAGAGATTTATCAATGTTATTGATCTTTTCAAAGAACTAGCTTTTAGTTTTGATTATTTTTATCTATTGAATCTTGTTTTTGATTTATTTGTTTTCTGTTCTGATTTTTATTGTTTTTTTCTCTTGCTTTAGGCTTAATTTTCTCTTCATCTTCTACCTTCCTAAAATAGAAACTTCAGTCCTTGATTTTAGAACTTAATTATTTCATAAATATATGTGCTCAATACTATAAATTTACTTCTAAGAACTGATTTCACATATCCCAATATTTCATTTTCATTTAATTGAAAATATTTTTCAAATTTCTCCTATAATTTCTTCTTTGACCTATGCATTATTTGGAAATTATTTTTAATGTCCAAATATTTGAAGATTTTCCAGCTATCCTTTCACTATAGATTTTTCAATATATATATTGAAATATATATTGAACTATAGATAGTTCAATTCTCTTGAGATCTGAGAATATATTTTGATTTCTAATTTTTTTTATAAAAATGTTTTTAAGGTGTGTTTTATGTTCAAGAATGTAGTTCTTGGTGAATATGCCATGACAACTTGATAAGGATTTGTATTCTATTGTAAGGTGTAGTTTTCTAGAAATGTCAACTAGATTAGGTTAATTGATGGTTCAAGTCACTGGTGTCCTTAATTAATTTTCATTGTACCATTATCAATTACTAATAGAGAAGTTTTGGAGCCCCCTACTATATTAGTGGATTTATCTATTTCTCCTTGCAGTTCTACCAGATTTTGCCTCATATGGGTTGATTATGTAAAATACTTAAAAATCATCAAGATATTAAAAAAACACCTTGATCTATTAGCATCTTATAAACAGTGTGTGAGTGCTCTACTACTATGGTTGGAAATCACACTTTTAATTCATATTTTTATTGTTTTAAAAACCATAATGGGAAGATATAATTTCTTAAAGTTATCTTGTTGATAAAAAAATCTGAAATATAGTTTATACGTTTTCTCTGTTATAAAATCTTCATATCCTTAAATATATTCAAAATTCAGAATTTTCTACTCCATACATAAAACAGGGATTCTGAGATGTCACACAGCTATTTACAATTGCTTTCAGGAGGAAAATGAATCCCTATAGATATTGTGGAAGAACAGATTCATACCTTTTGTGTTGAGATATAGTGAGAGGAAATGTAAAATGACATGCTTAAGATAAGTAAAGGATAATTAAGGTATTCAAAATTAAGGTGTAAATGCCAATTTGACATTTTCTATTTCATTTCTTTATGTTTCTTAGGTTTGTGAAGACGTTTTTATCAAGCTTCTGTCTTTTTATCATCCACACAGGCAACAGTTCACCAAATCCAAATGCAAATTTATCCCATGATCTGCTCCGTGGCCTGAAAATATGACCTTCAAATATCACTAATCTTCTAAAGAACAAGATAATAGGAAAATAGAATATCACCAGAAAGGATATTTTGAGAAAAATACCATTTACAAGTTAGTATTTTAAAATGAAATGTTATCAGCACTAAAAGGAGCTCCAACTCTCGAGGATGACTGATTTATAGCTGAAACAAAGAAAAAAATTTAATAAGACTCCTAGTAAATTGGTTGTTTGCACATTGACAAAATAAAAGTCTGAGTTGTCTGAAAAGTTATCAAAGACATGCTTTTCTTCTCCTAATTGAAATGAATAGATCCATAACCAGAATGCAATTCCTTATATTAATCTTTCTCTAATGTTTATCCTGTTTTGTATCTTAATTCCTTATACTTAAGGAAGTAGGATTGCATTTTTTTTAATGAAGCAGAGTTAGTAACAAAATAGTCTTAAAGATATCCACATGAAAAATTCTTATAATATTATTAACATTATATAATAGTATTAAATCAACTTTATCCTAAGGGTTGCAATTCTTAGAAGCTCCCACTGAACAAAAGTATAATCATTTATCTAAGAGTAGTTTCCTAAACTAAAATGAGAGTTGGTTCTAAATTTTTTTTCCCCTTTTAGTTTTAAGTTTTTATTGAATTCCAGTTTGTTAACATATTGTGTAATATTAGTTTCAGGAGTAGAATTTAGTGATTCATCACTTACATACAAAACCCAGTGCTCATCATATTAAGTGCTCTAGTTAGTACCAATCACTCATTTAACCCCCATTTGTCCCCAGTGCACCTCCAACAGCCCTTGGTTTATAGTTAAGAGTCTTGCAAGTTTTAGTTTGTTTTGATGGTCTAGATGTCCTAGTAGGTTTGTTTGAAAGCTGAATTATCCCAGAAGATAACTTACTGTCATGTTCATGGTGTAGGGTTGGGGAAGAAAGAAAGATCTTTGATGAATAGACTTTCTCATTGCTATTTAATGATGCAGTACTCCTGAAAAGTTCATTGGTGGAAAGTATGCATGGAGTTGTCTAGGTATTGCAAAATGAAAAGATCTTCATTTCATGAACTTTTCTATTACATCAACCATAAAAACAACCTTAAATTGGAGAAAGAGGTAGAGGAACAAACCCTGGAATTTAAATGAGAACCTGGAGGGGTCAGATGAAAGTTGACCCTGGGTCATATGGACTATGATCTCTGGCAGATGTTCTTTCCAAACCCACTTCTGGTTTTGAATTATGTTCTAACAGCTATCTGTTCTGTAAGGTCATCCATCAATCCATCTTGAATATATATAATTCTATCATTCATGGCTTTTTCTATAAAATTTCCTAAAAACCTGGGTATAGGCAAAACACTCCTTCACATGATAAAGTCATGTATGAAAAACACAGAGCTAAAATCAGATTCAATGGTAAAAGCTTTAAGGTTTTCCTCTAGGATCAGGAACAAGACAAGAATACGCACTCTCACACTTCCTATTCAACATAGTACTAGATGTCCTACCCAGTGCCACCAAGCAAGAAAAAGAAAAAAATTATTCAAATGGGAAAAATATTAAAATTGTCTCTGTAATGACATAATCTTATATATAGGAACCCCAAAGATTCCACCAAAATCTGTTAGATTAATAAACAAAATCTGTTGGATTAATAAATACACAAATTCAGTAAAGTTTCAGGATATAAAATCAACATAGAAAAATCAATTGCATTTCTATATGCCAACAACAAACTATCCAAAAATAAATTAGAAGACAATCTTATTTAAAATAGCATCAAAAATGGTAAAATACTTAGGAATAAATGTAACCAAATGAATATAAGATCCATGCACTGAAAACTACAAGATATTGATGAAAGAAATGGAAGAAAACACAAATATATAGAAAGATCCATGTTTGTGGATTGAAAGAATTAATATTGTTATAATGTCCATACTACCTAAAGCCTTCTAGATTCAATGCAATCCCTACCAAAATTACTGTTTTTTTTTTTTCACAAAAATAGAAAAGAAAATCCTAAAATTCACACAGAACCGCAAAAGACCCTAAATAGCGAAAGCAACTGAGAAAAAGAAGAGCAAAGCAGAGGCATTGTACTTCCTGATTTCACACTATATTATAAAGCTCTAGTAATCAAAAACAGTATAGTTCTGACATTGAAACAGATACATGGAGCGGTGGAAGAAAATAGAGAATTCAGAAATAAACCCATTCAAATACAGTCAAATAATATTTGATGAAGGAGCCAACAATAGGAGGAAGAAAATAGTGAAGGAAATCAGGAGATTCTGATCAAAGTGTTTCTGCTATAAGGTATCTTCTGGGTATCTAATATTCTACATGGTGACTACTTGAAAGTTGCTAAGACAATATATTTTAAATGTTCTCACCATTCACACACAAAAAAAGGGAGTATGTGAAGTGATGGATGTGTTAACTAACTTTATTGTGGTAGTCTTTATGAATCATTTTTTGGTGTTGTATCTAAAAAAATATTTGTTTAACTCATGATCATACTGTTTTCTCCTTGAAATTTTATAGTTTGTGATTTTATATTTAGCTCCATAATCAATTTTGAGTTATTTTTCACATATGGTAAAAATTATAGTCAAGGTTTGTTTTTTGCAAATCGATAACCAGTGGTTTCAACACCATTTTTGAAGAAGACTATCCTATCTCCATTGACTTGCCTTTAGAAACTTTGTCAAAAATCAAATGACCATCCATATGTTCATCTGTTTCTGGGCTCTTTATTTGTTCCTTTGATTTTTGTGTCTCTCCTTTCACCAATACCACACAATATCAATTACTTTAGCTTTATAGTAAGTCTTAAAATCAAGGATTGTGAGGCCTCCAACTTTGTTCTATTTTTCCAGAACATGCTGGTAATTCAAGTTCCTTTGTTTTCCCATTTAATATCTGAATCATTTTTTTCAGTTTCTATTAAAAATTTTCAGATTTTCATTGAGATTGCATTGTATCCACAGTTCAGTTTGGGGATAATTGGCATTTTAACAGTAAATGCCAGTCTTCCAATCCTTGAACATGATATATTTCTTTTTAATTAGCTCTTCTTACATCTTTTGTGTTTTACAGTTTTCAGTGTATACATCTCATACATATTTTGTTACATTTATACCTAAGTATTTTATGTTGTATGGTGATTTGTAAATTGCACTGTTTTTATTTTTATTTCCAATTATTTATTGCTATATGAAGAAATAGAGTTGATTTTTGTAGATTAGTCTTGTATTGTGTGACCCTAATAAAATATATAGAATCTGAGATCTGAGAAATAATGCTTTGCTAGAAAATCCTGGGAATCTTTACCCACAGATTCCCAGGATTTTCTTGATCATGAAAAGCAGATTTTATTCCTTTGTAGAGAAAGCTCTGGCTTGCCTAAATACCCTGCAAAGCACTTACCTAAGGAATAATACTTGCCCTCCTCAGGATCATCTTTGCCATCCTCCATTATCTACAAGTCAGGTTATATCTCAGTGCAGACCAAGTGTTAAAAATACAGTTCTATTTCCATGAAGAAATAGACTACATTTTTAAGGTCTTTCATAACTAATATGTCCAATTCATAATGAGTCCAATAGTCAGCAAATCTACCTTATATTCATTTTCCTTATCCCAAGTGCATAAGGGCACTAACTGGCAGAAAGCTTATAATTGTTCTTTTATCTGTACTCTGAGAGCCTCTTCCCAACCTTCAGTTAAGAAAAAATAAAATTGCAGGAGGAATTATTAAACTCTTAAAGAATGCAGAGAAGATTATCCCTACCAATTCTCAGTTAAATTCACCAACATGTCTTCTGCAAAATCAGATTGATCAAGATGATTGATGGTAGACGATCATGAACCCTATATAATGCTAGCCCCAATTGCAGCTGCCATAATAATAAGATGTTTTTGCTGAGATAATCCACACAGCTATGGACACTTTGTTTGCAGTTATTGATCTGGGAAATGGGGTCCCAGAATATATCAATAAAGAAAATCAAAAGCAGTCCACTTAAAAAAAAAAAAAAAAAAGGCAGTTCACTTCTACAGGAGAATGACAGAAACATACATTCATCACCTTAACACAAGACCATGTAAAATCCCCTGCTCTTTGTCAAAATAAAGTCTATAGGGATTTTAAAAGGTTTTAACATTCTGCAGAATATTGTAATGATCCACTATATACGTGGCACTTTGTGTATATGATGGCATAATGAGTAAATAGTGAAACAGATATACTATTAAGCATAATATCTTTCCCCCATGACAGTGTGTTTCAAAATAAACTCAGACATTTGAATGTAACCTAAGAATGATGGCCTAGCTGGGGTCTAGACATTTATGAAATCTTTAGAAATCCTGTGTATTTCCTTTAAGTTGGAAATCAAACATTAAGAGTTTTAAAGAGAAATCCTTCTTAAAATGTAATGGCTTCATGAGTATATTTAACTTTTACACACTCAAACCAAATTTCTTTTTTCCTTTTCTACTGGAAAGTGGCTAAATACATTAGCAGTAACATAAAATATTCCTTTTGTCAAAATCTCTAGGATTTGTATTTTAAAGTCCAGTCTTTTTGAAAAAGACATATTAATCTATATTTTTTTGCATGAATAAATGTCTATCACTGATTATGATGACCCTTCCATTTGTGAACTTTGAATTTCATGTAATTGTAAGTTTTGCGTCACAAATATGACCTTTCTGTCATCTGGCAGAAGGAGCCTGATTATTTTTAGCTGTTTCAAATATCAAGAGCTTCACGGGTTTCTTTTCAAATCTGAATAACAATAACATACCTTTAAAAGAAAAAAAATTAACTCATATGTATATGATCAATAGCAATTTAAGATGCTCCATTCCATTTTCCAGTGTGTTAAAGCTTTTTAAAAAGTCTGTCTTAAAGACTAGTTATTGGAATTTTTGTTTGGCATTCTGTCAGGCAGAGCAAGTGGTCTATTTTAAGTTCCTTCTCTTCAATTTCATGCCATCTCAGTGAAAATTCCTTCTCTTACATCACTGAAAGATCTGAAATCAAAGGGCTTTCAAGGACACACTTAAGGTAATGAGCTGTATTAGTGGCTCCTTGCCCTCTGTCTACTTTCTCCAGTAGAGCACTCAGAGCTGGGACATCTTTCCCGGCAGTCCTAAGGTACTGTGTCTTCTTCATTGATTACAGGTTTGTTTCCATTAATTTCCTCTTCAGTTTTCTACAAGTGGTTAACCCTACCATGTCACTTGGATCTGGTCCTTACCTCCACACTGTTAAGTTTATTTTAAATCAAAAGAGATTCTTGATTGGATAATTTATGTTAGAAATATCATCATAGAGAAAACAGTCTAATAGTTAATGATTATTCTATTGGTTTCATTCGTTTATTGCTTGTATTTGTTTGTTTTTTGTTTGTATGCTTTTTTTGTTTGTTTTTTTTTTTTTGTTTTTGTTTTTTGTTTTTTTTTGTTTGTTTGTTTGTATGCTTTTTGAGGGAAGTATCACACATTGTTGAGGAGCAGAAGCCTGATTTCACTCTGAGACTTTATTTAAGTTACTTAAACAATGTATATCTTAATTTATTCATCTATAAAGTAGGGGTATCAATAATGCTTATTTTATATGGTTATTGTGCAACATAAAATTAAAAAAAACTTAATAAACAATATATTGGACAGTTTAACACTGTTAATCTCTAAACCAATCATCTTTCTCAGGCAACTTTGTATCATTACTGCTTTAATAATCAAGCCAGTTCACATCAAAGGCCCCCTTTTTAAAAAATTTGCCAATAACTTATCATCATAGCCGTGAGAGGTCTTTTCACAATTTACCCAGTTGAGTAAAGCTTGACCTTTTGAGCACACCTGGCTTTGTTTTATCTTTGCTCAAAGGCCGTCAATACTTACTCAAAAGCTAAGGTAAAGAATGTTCCTGAGACAATTTATTTTTGCCTAATCTTTTCTATGTTTCTTTCACTTATAAAATTATCATTAAGTAGGTTTTAGATGCCTTGTGTTCTAATATCTTCCATTTATTTATTTATTTATTTATTTACTTATTTATTTATTTCTTAAGATTTTATTTATTATTCATGGGAGACACAGAGAGAGAGGCAGAGACACAGGCAGAGGGAGGAGCAGGCTCCCTGAAGGGAGCCTGACATGGGACTCAACCCCGGGTCTCCAGGATCAGGCCCTGGGCTGAAGGCGGCGCTAAACCGCTAAACTACCAGAACTGCCCCTAATATCCTCACTTTAGTAAAATAAAACATAATAAAAAATCTCAAATCCCGAATGATGCAAAACTTTGCCATGTGAATGATTTACCAGTTAATAATAGAACTAGAACTGGAACACAAATCTTACAAGCCTGACCATAATAATCTATATTTATGTAAATATAAAATATATTGTTATATGTATATATGTAAATAAAATATATTTTATATGTATATATGTAAACAAAATATATGTAAATATGCATGCATATATGTAAATTTAAAATATATACATAAATATGTTTTTTCAGGGAGATCACAGTTCTCTATCCTCTCGTGAGATATTGATATTGTGTCTATAGATTATTTTTTATCAATGATGTCAGCATCAAAAAGGGGCTTACACATGGCTTAGCCACCACCTTCATCTTCATCCGTTTTTTTTTTCATCCATTTGTTTATACGAACAGCTGAAGTTTCATCAATCTTATATAAATATGAAGAATAATATCTTTAGTTAATGACTACTTTTTATCCACCAACTCTACCTCCCACTTGGACCTCTGCACTCATGCACCAATATTCATTTTGACATATCTTGGAGACCCTTCTTTCCAGTGATTTAGTGTTTTCATGACAGTTGCAAATCCCCTCATAAAGAGAAAATTAAATTGTATGGCTAAGTTTCCAGATATGAATATGGGAGTTTCAAAACAAATCTTTCACCTGGGAGCTAATCTCATTTCAACAGATTATAAAATAGGAGTCTTTTTTTGAGTACAATTATGAAGATTTTGGTTTAGATATTTGCTTTGGACTGAAAGAAGCATGATAATAACTCACTAACTAATTAGCAAAGAAACTCCTTGCACTTCCTATCAATTATAAATGGCTTTTCCCCTAAACTCATGTTTGTATGCACTATGTCATTCTTCATGGAGGTAGATCTTATATGAAAAGTTCCCTAGAGGATTTTATAAATTTTGAAAAATTATACATCTTGAAAAAGATTTTTGTCGGCAACAGGCTTGCTAAGATATGAATCAAATATCAGAGAAACATTTTATTTGCGGAAGGAGAGGAAATCCCTAATTGGAAACAATAAACAAAAATAACTACGCATAGTCAGTGTTTCAGTGAATGAATCCACACCAACTGATATCACTAGCCTGTGGCCAACAATCTCATTTGTATTAGCAGTTTTCTTTCCTTCTTATATTTGGAAAAAACAGGCAGTAACTAAGTGAATAAGACCCTTAGAAGAAGCAAATACAGTGAGTGAGATCCACATGAAAATACCTTTGACCTGATGACAGTTATCTTCTGTATTCCACAGAGAACAAAGCTCTAACAGAAATCAGTAGTCTTGTTTGAGGAATTAGAGGGCAGAGTTCCAGGTTGCCTACCAAAGTACCCGGAGATTGAGCAGGAAAATTGAGGAAAGTAGAAGAGATAAGAGAGAGAGAGCCCCAATTTTAAATACAAACATTCTATCAAATCTTATACTGATTTTTTTTTTATTTTCGTATTCATATGGGTAAAGCAAGTCTCCAAGGTATCCATAAAGTAACAGATGCTAAAAGAACTAATCGGTTATTTTGGCAGCTGACTAGTGCTGGGGAGAGAGTTCAGAATTCAATTCCAAGTTATAGGGTCTTGGTAAATACCTCAAGCCTTCTACTGAAACTCAAGGGCCATATTTGGAATCCCTATAGGAAATGAAAGAAAGAATGAGGCAGAAACAGTACCTGAAGAAATATTGGACAAGAAATTTTTGAAACATTCTAATATTTGTACTATAGTCTCAATTACTGTAATTTAAAAATAAATATTAAAACCAAGTAATATAAAGTATCCTGACATTGTTCTTTGTTTTCAGGTTTTTTTTTTTTTTTGGCACTTTATGTCTTTATATTTCCACATGAATTTTAGAATCACTTTGCCAGTTCACACACACACACACACACACACATCAGTTTTTAAAAAGTTTTTTTTTTAAATAAGTTTTTTTTTTAAATTTTTATTTATTTATGATAGTCACACACAGAGAGAGAGAGAGGCAGAGACACAGGCAGAGGGAGAAGCAGGCTCCATGCACCGGGAGCCCGACTTGGGATTCGATCCCGGGTCTCCAGGATCGCGCCCTGGGCCAAAGGCAGGTGCCAAACTGCTGCACCACCCGGGGATCCCTAAAAAGTTTTTATTTAAATTCCAGTTAGTAAAAAAAAGAAAAATAAAAATAAATTCCAGTTAGTTACAAACAGTCTAATATCAGTTTCAGATTTAAAATACAGTGATTCAACACTTCCATATTGTAAGTGTACTCATTAATCTTCATCATGTATTTAACCCATCCTCACTCCACCATCAGTTTGTTCTCTAACAGTTAAGAATCTATTTCTTGGTTTGCTTCTCTCTCTCCCTTTTTTTTTCTTTGCTCATTTGTTTTGATTCTTAAATTCCACATATGAGTACAATCATATTGTATTTGTCTTTCTCTTATTTATTTCACTTAACATAGTACTCTCTAGTTCTATCCATAATATTGCAAATGCCAAGATTTCATTCTTTTTTATGGATAAGTAGTACTCCATTAAATATATATTTTCCATTGTGTGTGTATATATATACATATACCATATCTTTCTTATCCATCCATCAGTGGATGGATTTTTGGGCTTACCATAATTTGTCTATTGTAGATAATGATGCTATAAACATCAGGGTGCGTGTAGCCCTTTGAATTAGTGTTTTTCATATTCTTTGGGTTAATACATAGTAGTGCAATTGCTGGATTATAGGGTAGTTCTATTTTTAGCTTTTTAAGGAATCTCCATACTGTTTTCTACAGTGGTGCTCCAGTTTGCATTCTCACCAAAAGTGCAACAGGGTTTTCCTTTCTCCCATCCTCATCAATACCCCTTGTTTCTTCTGTTACTGATTTTAGCCATTCTAACAGGAATGAAGTGATATCTCACAGTAGTTTTGATTTGTATTTCCCTGGTAATCAGTGATGTTGAGCATCTTTTCATGTGTCTGTGGCTATCTGTATGTATTCAGAAAAATGTCTATTCATGTCTTCTGCCCATATTTATTTTTATTTTTAAATTTTTTTTCTGCCCATTTTTAAATTGGCTTATTTGGTTTTTGAGTGTTGTGTTCTGTAAGTTGTGTAACTTCTTTATGTATTTTGGGTACTAACCCTTTATCAGACATGTCATTTGGAAATATTTTCTCCCATTCCACAGATTGCCTTTTAGTTTTGTTATTTCCCTTGTTGTGCAGAAGCTTATTATCTTGATGAAGTCCCAATTGTTTATTTTGCTTTTGTTTCTCTTTTCTCAGGAGACATATCTAGAAAGAAGTTGCTATGGCTAATGTGAAAGAAATTACTGCCTGTGTTCTCCTCTAGGATTCTTATAGTTTCACTTGAAATTTTTAATTTCCAAATGATAGTTTCTAGCATATAAATTATTGTTAATTGCTGCATATTGACTCTATACTTTGTAACTTTGTTAAATTCATTGATGCCAGTAATTTTTTCGCAAATACCTTAAAATTTTCTATGTACATGATTATATAGTTTGAATAAATATATACTGTTGAACAATATTTTGTTGAAGGAAAGTAGTTAGAGTGGATATTCTTGCCTTGTTCTCTTGTTCCAACATTAGAAGGAAAGCAGTTTGTCTTTCGTTATTACCTATGATGCTATCTATAGGTTTTTCATATCTACTGCTTATTAGTTTGAGAAAAAAAATTTGTCTTTCTAGCTTGCTGAGAGTCTTTTTTTCCTTGCTTTGCTCAGATAATTCTTACTTGGTCAGTTATGATGTGAGATACATACTTGTATGTCTACATTTATATTTATATTAGTGTGTATATGCATTTATATATTATTCTTATGTAAATATATATTTATATACACATTACCTGTTAAGATTTTTTTCATAATATAGTTTTATTTTCTTGTTATACATGTTTCTGGTTTTGGTATTTGGGTAACCCTAATCCTATAAATATTTATAGCAAGAATTTATTTCAAGAATGTTTTTTTTTTTTTGTCCTTTTCTTTTATCATTTATTTACTTATTTTATTTAAAAGATTATATTTATTTATTCATGAGAGACACAGAGAGAGAGGAGATAGAGGGAGAAGCAGGCTCCATGCAGGGAGCCCAATGTGGGACTCAATCCTGGATTCTGGGATCACACCCTGAGCCAAAGGCAGATGCTCAACCACTGAGCCACCCAGGCATCCCTTGTCCTTTTCTTTTACTCTAATTTCTAATGTATTTGTTGTAAACTGTTTTGATAACTAAAGTTTTGTGCTATGTTTTCATATATTGTGAAACAAGCTCTTAAGAATATACACAATGTAGATCTAAGTACTGGAAGTTACTCTCTCTGGCTATGTATTTTATATTGTACAATTATTAAATGCTATTTCATCCCTAATATAGACAATTGACTTTTGTAAAATATGTGAAGGTCCTTAATGTTTCAATTTTAAAGTCCAGCTTGTCTAAATTCTACAAAATGCACATAGAATTATGACACACTTTGGTGATTAATGACACAGCTTCTCTTTATAAATGTCATTGTCATAATCAGTTTGTAAAAATGAGGAAAATGCACAATAGTGAGTTATCGTCAATCAGTTGATTGACCTGCTGTATAGGTACCATGAAGCTTAAATGCTATAATGCCAAGATCTTCTTCCCCATAATTTTGGGAAAAATAAAGATAGATAAAATGCATGGCACCACTAAAATATGATCAGATTGAGAACACTCTACATACCTCCTTTTCTGTTGATGAGAAGCACAAAGCAACAACTTGCCTAAAGAGTATTTCCAAGAATGACATTTTAATTAATTAATTTACTTTTTTTAATAATAAATTTATTTTTTATTGGTGTTCAATTTGCCAACATACAGAATAACACCCAGTGCTCATCCCATCAAGTGCCCCCATCAATGCCCGTCACCCATTTACCCTCACCACCCCCCTTCCATCACCCCTAGTTTGTTTCCCAGAGTTAGGAGTCTTTAAATATCAGAAAGGGAGACAGAATTTATTTACTTTTAAAGAATTATTTTATTTATTTATTGGAGGGAGAGAGGGAGAGAGAGAGAGAGAGAGAAAGAGAGAGAGAGAGAAAGGACTGGGGGAGAGGATCCTAGGCAGATTCCACAGTGAGCATGGAGCCTGTCATAAGGTTGGATCCCATGACCCTGAGATCATGATGTGCACCAAAATCAAGAATCAGATACTCAACCAACTGAGCCACCCAGGCACCCCCAAGAATGACATTTTAAAAATCAAGTGTTTTCATTTTCTGAGTAAATTCCATTATGAAAATCTATGAGGACAAGCACAAAGATAAACTCAAAATGGATGAAAGATCTAAATGTGAGACAAGATTCCATCAAAATCCTAGAAGAGAACACAGGCAACACCCATTTTGAACTTGGCCACAGCAACTTCTTGCAAGTTATATCCATGAAGGCAAGAGAAACAAAAGCAAAAATGAATTATTGGGACTTCATCAAGATCAGAAGCTTTTGCACAGCAAAAGAAACAGTCAACAAAACTAACAGACAACCTACAGAATGGGAGAAGGTATTTTCTAATGACTATCAGATAAAGGGCTAGTATCCAAGATCTATAAAGAACTTATTAAACTCAACAGCAAAGAAACAAACAATCCAATCATGAAATGGGCAAAATACATGAACAGAAATTTCACAGAGGAAGACATACACATGGCCAACAAGCACATGAGAAAATGCTCCACATCGCTTGCTATCAGGGAAATACAAATCAAAACCACAATGAGATACCACCTCACACCAGTGAGAATGGGGAAAATTAATAAGGCAGGAAAAACAAATGTTGGAGAGGATGTGGAGAAAGGGGAACCCTCTTGCACTGTTGGTGGGAATGTGAACTGGTACAACAATTAAAGCAATAGGCATACTTAGAATCTAGATCTTAGTTTTTAATACCACTCTCCAATAGAAGGAACCAAGGCTTATTTTGGAAATGGATGATTCTAGAACTGGAGCAAAAAAATACACAAAATGATCATGGAGCACTCTGGTTCCAAAAAATTATAAAGGGCTAAAAAAAAAAAAAGAATATGTCAAAGTGACAGAGGATCCAACTGAAAGAATCCCAGTAGCGAAAGCTAAAACATTTGTGTAATGTCAAAAAATTAAGTGTCTTGGTTTATAACCAATGCATAAATATTCATGAATCTATATTGATATAAATAAATAATTAAATAATAAATAATGGGAGAGAAGAGACGATTCTCCCATGTAAAGTAAAATTCAAATAATCCCATGTAGATATTCTACCCTCTTGTAGGTTGAGCATAATTTCCTACTCCTCAAGTTCTTACTCCCGCAGTATATGGAAGAGGAGAAAGAGAGTTATATTACAGTGGAGAAACCTGACAAACACTACTTCAACCACGTGATAAAAGTTAATAAGAATTGTTATGACGTGTTGATAGAATGTACTTTGATATGATGTGATGAAATGGCACTTTGTCTCTGTCGTCTTCCTTCCCCAAATGCATAACCCTACTTTAATAATGAGAAAAATATCAGAAATATACAAATTAAAGAATAAACTGTCAAAGTCATCAAAACAAAGGAGGTCTGAGAGACTATCACACAAGTCTAAAGGAGCCTAAGAAGCTGTCACAACTAGATGTAATGTGGTATCCTGGATGATATCTTGAAATAGGAAAAGGACATTAAATAAAAATTAAGGAAATATGAATAAAATGTGGACTTGGGGTAGGAATGTATGAATGTTGGTTATTAATTATAAAAAAGTACCATACGATTGTAAGGTTAATAATTGGGGAATTAAATACAGAGTATATTGAAATTCTCTGTACTATCTCCTCAATTTTTCTGTAAATGTAAAACCGCGTTAAAATTAAGGATTTATTTTTAAAGTACATATATAAACAATTCCTATAGAATGACTGTTTGGGTCCACCTCAAATCCCCAGTGTGATGGTATTTGGAAGTGGCGTCTTCAGAATATGATTGTGAAGGTGGAGGCCTCATTAATGGGATTAGAGTCCTTATGAAATAGACTCCAGAGAGATCCACTCACCCTTTTTCCAAATGAAGTTATAGTGAGAAGACAGCTATCTATGAATCAGGAAGCAGGCTCTCATCATACACCGGATCTATCAGTGTCTTCGTGTTGTACTTCCCATCCTCTAGAACTATGAGAAATAAGTGTTTATTGTTTGAACTACCCAGTTTAAGGTGTTTTTTGGTTTTGTTTTGTTTTGTTTTGTTTTTATAGCCGCCCAAATGGACTGAGAAGAAAACTGGCACTAAGATGGGGTTGCTGCTGTAACAAATACTTAAACATGTGGAAACAGCTACAGAACTGGGTAATGAAACCGGAGACTGGAAGAGCTTTGAGATGCGTGCTGGAAAAGCTTAGACTGCCATGGACAGAATCTTTTTTTTTTTTTTTTTTAAGATTTTTAAAATTTATCTATTCATGAGAGACACACACAGAAAGAGAGAAAGAGAGAAGCAGAGACACAGGCAGAGGGAGAAGCACGCTCCATGCAGGGAGCCTGACATGAGACTCGATCCCAGGTCCCCAGGATCAGGCCCTGGGCTGAAGGTGGCACTAAACCACTGAGCTACCCGGGCTGCCCATGGACAGAAGCTTAAAGGTGATTCTAGTTAGGGCACAGAATAAAAAGAGGAGAACTATAGAGAAGAAAGAGAAAAAAAAAAAAGCCTCAGTCTTCTTAGAGAATACCTAATGGTCATTAACAGAATATTGGAAATACGGACAGTAAATGCCATAGTGATGAAGTCTCAGATTGAAGTTAGGAATATGCTATTGGAAACTAAAGAGAGGCAATCCCTCTTAAGGAGCAAAGAGTTTGGTTGAGTTGTGTTTGTGTGTTGTAGAAGGTAGAACTTACACATTATGACACTGAATTTTTAGCTAAAGCTATTTCTAAACAAAATATTAAAGTATGGCTTGGCTCCTCTTGACTGCCTATAGTAAAATGCAAGAGGAGGAAAATGACTTAAATATAGGGTTGTTAAGTTAAAAGGAATTGAAACCTAAAGATTTAGAAATTACCAAAAACAAATTAAAAAATGAGAATACTAACAATGTGGCCAAGTGATGATTTAATAGAGAGACTCTATGGTTCAGCCATCTCGACAGCAGCCAGGAGCTTTTCTCTGTGCAGTGCCATCTCCACGGGTAGGCAGAATGCAAGGACCCCAGGCATAGGACAATCTCACAGGATGGTGATACCTCTCCAGTTCAGGTGGGCCAGGATGCCCAAGCCATAACTTGTTTGGCTTTATAGGAGGAGAGGAATTTGCCTCAGGATGATTCATCCCTCAAGTCTCCCCCATATTTAATTTAGATGATACTCAGATGAGACTTTGGACTTAAACTTTGGAATGTTGCTGGAATAAGTTGACTTTGGTGACTGTTCAGATGGAATGAATGCCTTTGATATGAGAGGACATGAATTTGGGAGCCAGGGCCAGAATGCTAGAGACTCTCCAAAATCCACGTGCTATAACCCAATGTGATGGTATTTGGAGGTAGGCCTTTGGGAGCTAATTAATTAGGTCATCAGGACAGAACCCTCATAAATGGGATTAGAACCCTTATGAAAGAGACCCCAGAGAGCTTTCTTCCCCTCACTGCCATGTACAGGCATAGTGAGAAGATGGCAGTCTATGAGCCAAGAGAGAGACCCTTATCAGACACTGAATCTGCCAACACTTTGATCTTGGACTTTTTTTTTTTTTTAAGATTTTATTTATTTAATCATGAGAGACAGAGAGAGAGAGAGAGGCAGAGACAGAGACAGAGGGAAAGGCAGGCTCCCTGTGGGGAGCCCAATGTGGGACTCAATCCCAGAACCCTGGGATCATGACCTGAGCTGAAAGCAGATGCTCAACCACTGAGCCACCCAGGCATTCCTGATCTTGGACTTCCATCATCCAGAACTATGAGAAATAAATGTTTGTTTCTCATAAGATATCAAGTCTATGGTGTTCTGTTACAACAGCCAGAATAGACTAAGATAGCCACGTTTTCCCTTTCTGTTTGGAAGAAGTTATTTTTCATAAACCACATTATTTGTATTAACACGTAATGAGGCTTGTTACTGTTACTTTCAGTGAATTAATAAATAAATTTTAACAAACTTTGCCCTCCTAGGTCAGCAGATTATGACTCATGTCTAATACATTTGTTTTATTTACCTATTTATCTCCAGCACCTAAAACAAAATGCTTAGCATACGGCAAAACCTCAAGATACACTTTCTGATAGAATTATTAAAGGCACAGCAACTCTGATAAGAGTGATCTTGTTTGGTGTTATATAGAAAAAATTACTTCTGGGAAGCAATAGCATTTTAGGAAGTGATTATAAAGTAGGGGGGAAATCAGTTCAATCAGAAACACAGATATTTAGCCAAGAAAGAGTTGAATCTTTAATCTAGAGAATAGCCTGATTTGAAAATCTTAAACTTGAATAAGATTTTAGTCTACATGAAGATTGATAAATTATGGAAACAGACCTAAAAAAAATAAAACAAATTTGATACAAACAAATGGAAATGTCAGGGTAAAAAGAAAAAAAGTAACGTCGTAGTCTTGGCTTTAAGATCAAGAGATTTGTGGAAGCTGGGAGAACTTTGAAGAGATATTAAGAAAAGCCTACACAGGTCTTTTAGGAAGGTGTCAAGGGAAGCCTAAGGAAACTTGAATAGGCTGGGATCAGGATCCCTGGGTGGCGCAGCGGTTTGGCGCCTGCCTTTGGCCCAGGGCGCAATCCTGGAGACCTGGGATCGAGTCCCACATCAGGCTCCCGGTGCATGGAGCCTGCTTCTCCCTCTGCCTGTGTCTCTGCCTCTCTCTCTCTCTCTCTCTCTCTGTGACTATCATAAATCAATAAAAATTAAAAAAATAAATAAAATAAAAAGAAAAAAAACACTCATTAAAAAAGAAGAGGCTGGGGATGAGACAGGAGAGGAAAGGAAAGCAAGAAAAATTTTATCAGTGTCAGCAGGGAAGGAGGGCTTACTCTGTGCCAGAAGTTCAGCAGCACTGTTTCTGCAGTAAGCAGAAAGAAGGAAACTAACTAACTCAGTAATCTAGCTAAGGAGAATTCCCAGCAGAAGACTAAAGTGACATCTGGCTTCATTTTGCTACTTATGATTAAAGTGCAAGAGAGATAAACTAAATAATAAATTGTTAATATAAAGAGACTGGAAGCTTTTGAGTTGAAAAGCAAAACTGTTTCTCATTCTCAGCAACTCTATATAACAATCATCCTCAATTACAAAAAAATTTTAGAGAAAGATCAGATCCAGGGAAAATAAAATTCTCTGTTAAGATAGTGGAAACTGTTAAGCGGATACCGCATCGAAATTTCCAAACACTTGAAAGCCCCTTTAAGAAGCCTCAATATGTCTTATAGATTCTATTTAATAATGGGATTTTTAAGAATCCTAAGCATGTTGTTATACAGCAATTTCACAGGGAGACTAAGATATAGAAGAGGGTTGTGGGTGTGACTTTTTTCTAATGGAGTGAGTTATAAGTTGATACAAAAGAAACAGATTTTAATATAAATATTCTAATTTGGACCTGATAATACAAAGAAAATACAAAATTTCTGTTGGTGTTGTGAAAAACTCAGCTACAGAGAACACCTACTTTACATGGAGGAGATTGAAGAATGACTCAGGATGGCAACGAGAACCAAGTGCAGTGCAAAGCTGAAGACCATGGAGAACAATCCTTAGGAAGTAGGACTGAGCCATTTTCAAGAAGGTGGCAATATATTACCAACTAGATTTCAGAATTACTATGACCAATGTCTGCTGTGTGCATATCATTTTTTTCTGGTTTTGGAATGGACATGACTAGCAATTATTCATAATTTTGCACCATTGTAAAAAAGGGTGTTTGATGGGTAAATAATTTGTCTCACTGGATTATGGATTTTTAGATTAAGAAGAATACAATCTAAGGAGCTATACCTGAGAATTATCATCTGTAATTGATCCTGATTTATATAATGACACATTCAACTTTTATTTTTTTAATTTTTAAAAATATTTTATTTATTTATTCATGAGAAACACAGAGATATAGGCAGAGGGAGGAGAAGCAGGCTCCATGCAGTAGCCCCATGCAAGACTCAATCCTGAAACTCTGGGATCACGTTCTGAGCTGAAGGCAAACACTCAACTGCTGAGCCACCCAGACACTCAACTGCTGAACCACCCAGGCGTCCCCTCACACATTCAGCTTTTAGTTGATGCAATAAGGGATGAGACTTTGAGATTCTCGAGAGAGAGGTAACTGGTTTTGTTTTGTTTTTGCATATAAAAGGGATATAAAATATGTGGACAAAGAGCAGAGTATGTATTTTCTAAGAGTAGGCTACATTTTCCATCGCATATGTTCTAAGAATTTAACATTGACACTGCTCGCATCAAATCATAGGATCCATCCTACCGCTTAGGTGGGACTAACCAGGAAATACTTTTTGTATATTTGCATATTTTAAGATATCTTTTTAAAAATCTCCAGCAATTACTGCAGTCAGAGAATTACTAAAAATCTCTCTTTTGTGGTGCTAATGAATTCTTAAAAGATATAAATGGAAAAGCAATTTCATTGATTTTTACATTGTTCAAGTTACAATGGGTAGTTGATCTACATGACTTTTGGAGAAATAGAATTTATATGCAATTGAGTCCTTGTAAGAACGGCTTTTGTCAAGTCCTTGAGGTCATATGTAGCATGAGTGTAAATATAATGATGGAGCACTTGGAAAGAAGCAGCAGTTTGGGGACATGAGTTTTGGAATTGGAATTAGCTGGAATAATTGGAACCCATTCTACTTGTCTGAATCATATAAATATATTGCACTTCTAGAATTATTTCCAACTTTTGAGAGGCTTGAAGATAACTGCCACATCTTTGGCAATAGAAAATGCATCATTTGTTTCTATAGGCAAAAAAAAAAAAATGGTGTGATTATTTGAGTCTAGTCATTCAGAAATGCTTATTTGGGTTCATTTTAGCACGTACAAAATAATGTATTTGAAGTAACATACAACTTGTGGTTTTGTGTCTTATTTTCTTCAAAGTAAATCAAAAGACACTGGAGGAAATAAAATGTCTTCTTCATCAGAAAACTACAGTACTAAAAGGTTATCATTTTCTCATTTCAGATAAACTTAGATCTCTCAATCATATTAAGTCAGTATCTCAATTGTTTTGAAATGTTTATTATTTTTTTGCATCCAATACTATACCCTTATAATACAGGAATGACAAAATTGAACAGAGCTTTAAAGAAAATGATATTTTAATCATTCAACACAGTATAAGAAGCATTCTGCTTTTTAAGTTAACAAAGCAAACATAGTCTGTCTTCTAATTAGATCTTAGAAAGTAAGTTAGATATTAATAAAATAATTATAGGAAACAAAGATAATATTTAAGTGTAAGTACATCTTAGGAGAAAGGTACACAGCAACTCTTGGTGGGGGTGGGGGTGGGGTGGTCAAAGGTGATTTTCCTGAGGAAAGGAAACAATCTGAGATATATACAAGATGAGCAGGCATTAGAGAAATGCAAGGTGTAGCAGACAGGGACAGCAGAGATGGGTAAAAAAGAAAAATCTGAAGAGCACTTCCTGGCAAAGTCTGGTGGCAAAAGGTAACATCAGATATTCTAGGATTTGAAAGGAGCCCAATGTGGCTGGTGTGCAGGCAGCAAGAGGAAATGACATAGGCAGGGAAGGGGTCAGGCCAAGGGGAGTGTTGACTATGATAAAGAATTTGGTCTCAAATGGAAGGGATAGGGTGGCCTGGATGGCTCAGCGGTTTAAGTGACACCTTCAGCCTAGGGCCTGATCCTGGAGACCCAGGGTCGCGTCCCACATCAGGTTCCCTGCATGGAGACTGCTTCTCCCTCTGCCTGTGTCTCTACCTCTCTCTCTCTCTCTCTGTCTCAAATGAATGGAAGAAAGAAAGAATGAATGAATGAATCAATCAATCAATCTTTAAAAAAATGGAAGGGATATTTGCTTGGGTACTAATTTCATATTCAGTCATTCATAATTAAATATGTTCATGAAATAATGAGTGATTTCTGAGATAGGGAATCACAGAGGAAGAACTAAGTTTGCATGAGTGTAAGCTTCAACAACACGCAAGAGACCTACTGGCACAGAAAATGATGATGAGGTTAACTGGAAGGAATATTTGCTTGGGTACTAATTTCATATTCAGCCACTTATAATCAAGTATGTTCATGAAATAATGAGTTGTGTTTCCCAGTCCTTGAATTACCTGATTGCATGCACTCAGATAATTCATACCCATATCCAACCTTGTGTATACTATTCTATATGATTACTTGCTATGCATATGTCCTGTTTTTCCAATTAAATTGAAAACTTCTGGTTGCTCAAATAAAGACCATGCCAAACACATATTTTTTATAAATATTAGCAACTAGCGTAGTGTCTCCTGATGGAACACAGCACATACAGAGATTTTTCCTTTTCTGTTTCATCCTCAAGACTCTTTGGTCTGTATGCTCCATACTAGAGACTTTCCCTCTTCTGGTACTCTTTATCCTTTGGCTGCTTTTATTGTCTTCAAAGGACAATTCTCATATTGCATTTACTTGCTGTCTAGAATGCCAACAGCATTGTAAATGCCAGTTTCCCCCACAAGACTGTAATTTCTATGAGATCAAGAACTTCATCTTATTTGCCAGCATATTCTCAAATCCTCATTGAATATTTATTGATTTGAATAAAACAACAAATGTAGTACTTTCTCATTAATTACTTCATGAACAAATGATAATGCCTATTTAGAGCCTTATGTATGCTTCTGTGAATTGAGCTTGAAAAGTTTTTTCGATTCCACCAAGTGAAGAGGTATTTGAGTGGCTCAGTCAGTTAAGCATCTGACTCTTGGTTTTGGCTCAGGGCATGATCTCAGGGTCCTGGTATTGAGCCCCATATAACGCTCTGCCCTCAGAAGGGCAGGGGGAGGTCTGTTCCATATTCCAAATACTAATTCCAGATACCAAAAAGATATTCCCACCCTTACTCTTCATCACTAATGACAATTATTTAAGAACAGAAGTTCAGAGAAAGAGAAATATGAACAATGGGGCTGTCAAAGATGACTTGAGTGTCCAAATGATGTTCACAGCTCTTCCTTTACTTTGGTGGGCAATTTCTTCAGATTAAATATAAAAAGAAAATTTATAATGTAAAAATTACCATAGACAGCAATTGTGATATTATTTATTTATAAAAGCCTTCCTTGATCCTCCTAGCTATAGGTATGTTTTATTCTCATTTGAATTGCAATTGCCCATATTTCTCCAAATACTCATTTGGCAAAAACCTCTATGTTTTAAGATTATCTCTTTATGGTTATGCAACAAATACTTACTCAATTATAAATAAATTGATGGTGAATAGATTTTTTTCCCAGTAAATAAAGTGTTGACTTACTTGTTTGTAAGATATTTTTTTTTTTTTTTAGAAAGGAATTTGGTAAAGAATGACTCATCATAGTGAGTTTTGTTTTAAAATCTGTCTTTCCTCCAATACTTTTATTCTTTTCTGTATATTTTCAAATTTGTTTGCTTTTATAGATAATAACTACCAGAAGACTAAAAATGTGAAAACAATTTATGGTTTTCTACAATTTCTTGGTGTTCACGCTAACATGTACCATTATGCTTTGCAGAGAAATTAATATCCCTCCATCAACAGCAAATCAACGGGTTTTGTCCTGAATGATGCATCTGTCCTCAAGCAACTCTGCAACCTTAGTGCTTTTTGCGTATGAAAATAAAAAAAAATCCAAGAGAATTATTTTCACAGTTTGAGCAAATGCAATTTTGATGTGTAATAAGACTAACTCACACAGACTGTTGACAGTTTTGTCTGCTCAGTACTCTTGCATCTCATGGCAACAGCATCTCCTTCTGTTTGGAAACTATTTTTCCCTGTCTGATCCAGCCTGAGTTTTCTGACCTAATATTTGGATAGTTATGAGCCAACTTGGGCTTATCAATGCCCTATCTTGGGATATTTCTAAATGAAGCTAAGAGATAGTTTTTTCCTGTCTACCCATAGACCCAGTCACATGGACATGCCTGGCTGAATGACAAAGCTGAATTGCAAAGGAAAATAGAAATTACAGACCAAGAAAGAGTCCTGATGGCATTCAAACTCCTTGTTTCTACTTCCCCAAGACCAGGAACTCTTTATTCTTATAATGGTTTGGTGAAGCGAACCAAAAATTACTTTATTATTGGAATTACTTTGAATTGTTTTCTAGTGTTCCAATCAAAGTAGAGTTAAATCAAATGCTAAAGGATATTCTTCTTGGTCATTTTGGCCCTAGCAGTAGCAAATATAACCAAAGTTGTGAATAGACCACTGGCTGAATAGTCCTATTGAGAATACATTTCTTCAGCCAAGTATGAGTAGCCACTATACATGACTGCAAAGTGAGAATTTGGGCATGTTCTCTTTTATGTCCACCTGGCATAAAAAAAAAATCATAAAAAAAACAAAAGGAGGTAAATTTTCATGAGAGGCAAAAATGGATTGAAGGTAGTAGTAATATAACAAAAAGGAAAAAAAATATTTTTCAGGAAAAATTTAAAAGACCTATTTTAATTTCAGTATCTAAAAAATAGTCATGCAAGTTAGAAGTGTTAGCTTGTCCTCATAAATTGTCTACACAAATTTCTCACTTGGTTTAAATGTCATGGTGTTTTAGATGACTTCCTCCTGTGGTATTTTGAGTACGGAAGATAGCAAAGGTCATGACCATTTGTGGTCAATAAACAGTTTTGTTCCACCCTCTCCCAGAGCAAGCAGATTTAGGCTGGTTATTAATTCAGGTGGCCTGGCTAAAATCCATCTTCAGTAATTACGTTTTTGTCTACGTAAAATTGATAATGCAGTTTCAGCGAGAGAACTTATTCATGGTTGTCATCAGTTTAAAAAAAAAGAACAGAAACACAGTATCAACAAACACTCTATTATGCTCTAAAAAGAACAAAGGTTTCATTTTGCTCCAATGTGAATGCTCTTGAAGACTAAAATAACTAAGCAGATAACATTTACTATATGTCACCAGCTACTGCATTTAAGCAACAAGAAATCTCTTAAACCTTTAAACATTCTGTTAAGTAATTTATATGAAAGTATCTTAGAAAGGCTACTCTAATCTCTCTCTTATCCATTTACCTTCCTGCTCTCAATCCCTGCTCAACTTTCACTTGTTCTCTGAAGCCTTTGGTGTCCCACCGCCCACCTGCTAAATTAGATTAGGCCTCCTTTTCTGCTGTCCTGGAACACTTCAATTATAGTGCACACTGTACTATCCTTGCTTTCTGTTGGACTGCTAGGTCATGGAAATAGGAACTCCTATACTATCCTTCTTTGTATTCCCCAATTTAGCACCATGCCTTATAATATGCTATATTCAAGTATGCAATAAAGGTTTGTTGAATACATGAATATGAAATCAACATTTTCTGCACATTTAAATAAAAACTAAAATAATCCTTTTGAAGAACAAATCTAGTACTATACAATATATGTGAAGGGATTTAGACTTTGCATCCAGGAAGAAAAAATGAAAATTGATTATTTGGAGAGTTATGGCACTCAGTGTCCTAAAAAGACACCATAGCCCTATTTGTCAGGTGATGAGCCTGGGGTGTGTTGCAGCTGAACACCATTTCAAGTTGGCTTGCATGCTCTCGTCACATCCATGGAGATGGCTTTGACTTAGAAGAGGACGCATCTTCTACGGAAAAGAAATGGACAGAATATCAAGGCCTGGTCAAATGGACTAGGGTTACAGATGGGGCTCACGTCCCGTGAGGAGCAGGAAATCAGGTGACATCAATGAGAAGACAACAGAATAAGGTCAAGTCAGTACCCACCCTTGGTGTTCCAAGCAACACCAGGAATAGTAATTCTAAGGGTTACAAAGTATTAGATATACTATCCCATTGTATGCTTTTATAGTAATTCATCCAAGCCGGTCTCCATATTGATATTCAGGCTGCATCCAATATTTTCTATTTTTAGAATGAGAAACTGATGTATACATGTACATATGTTTGCTATAAATTCCTAGAATTGCTGGGTCAGAATGTCAATGAATTTGTAATTTTTGTCAAAATTTGACAAATTTTGTCAATAATTTGTAAGTTATTGCCAGTTTATTGCTCATAGGATTTGTACTTCTTCATGTTCTCACCAACCATATGAGTGTCTTTTCCACACACCTTTGTCAATCCACTGTATTATTCCTTTTTGATCTTTGCCAATCTGTTAGGTGAAAAAGCTTTTGCTATAGCTTTAATCTGCATTTCTCTAAGAGTGATATTTGAATCATTTCATATATCTAAGAGCTGTTTCTTTTTAATATATTGTCTATTTATATCTCTTACTTATTTTCCATTGAATGTGTGATATTTTCTCTTATTGACTAATAAATACTCTATATGTTAGGGAAATAAACCCTTCATTGTAAGCTGCAAATATTTGTTCACAATTCTTTGTTTTCTTTAAACTTTACTTTGTTTTTATTATACAAACCAATTTTTAGTCTTATGTAAACAAATGTACAACTTCTCTTTTCTAGCATTAAGTTTTTATGTACCACTTGGAATAGGCTTTCTCAATCAAAAATTATAAAACCTTGCTTGTGTTCAAATTCTAGCTTTCCTCTAACTACCTGGACAAATCACTTAATTGCTCTGGGCCTATTCTTTTCTTTATGAAATGGAATCACAATACCATCTAATTCATAGGTTGTTGTGTGGCCTAGGAAAAAATAATAGCTATAATGCAATTAGCATAATGTTTGCCTTATATTAACATGATGATAACAAGAGTAATAATAATAGTTGTTTTGTTGTGTTCAATGAAACAAGTGCTGAACCAATTATCTTTTTTTTCTAAAGAATCCATTTTTTTCCCCTATTTCTTACATTGGTAATTGGAGACAATATTGAGCCAGCCCTTCTATGTGGAAAATTAACCTCATTAGTTCCCTCTTTAAAATGAAAAAAGCCAAACCTAAAAGGAAGCTTTAGGAGTTGACATAAGAAGTGAATGTTACTGAACAACTTACTCTGTTATTGTAAACAAGCCTGCCTAGAACCAAACTACTGATGAATGCTGAAACTCTCCAGATTGAACAGATCTGTTTGTATGGGCAGCTACTGTGTTGATTTCAGAGTAGTTAGATTTATTTATGATTGCCATAGAAACGACATGAAGATGCATTTTCCACCAAACACACCTAGCAACTCTGTGGATGTCTGTATATTCAATTTATCCACGGTTACCCTGGGGATTGCTCAGAATATGAATGTCCCTACCATTTCTTCAAGCTCACAATTGTAAACTAACATCTTGGTGATTTCGTTTCCCTGCCAACAAGAGAAGGTGCTTCCCAGGGTTACATCGCACTACTACTAGAATAGACTAGAATAAATGCCTCTCTAAAATAAATTCAGTAATTCAGAACCCCTTGTATTGTTATATTGTATGTGGAAAAACAGTTTGTTCCAAATTAAGTTCTAATATTTTTGAAGATTTCAACATTTCACTTTTAAAAAAGACTTTGTTAAATTAATCTGATTAAATCATAATAGATTCATTTTACTACAATATTTGTTTCATGAACATTTCCTCCTCCTTTATTGGTGCTGTACAATAGAAAATGTTAAATTACAAAGCAGGGGAGATCATATTGTAGAGAGCTGATATAATAGAATCTAGACTTTGGAACTTAGGGAGACTTTAAAAATGAATTGGTCTTCCTTTCATTTGAAAGTTAACTTGACTAGGATCACCCAATTATCAAGAACAGAATTCATCTAAAAAGAGGAAAACAGATACATTAGATTGCACAGATTTTGACATGACAAAGTATATATCTTTTCTTTGTGGCACAAGGAAAGAAAAGATGATGAGATGTCTGGCAGCGTATGAATTAGCTTAAGGAAAAATGTTATGACCCTAACCTGAAGTGAGAAAAACAAAAAAGGGAAGAAAGAACAGGGTAAATTATTTCAGAGTTGGACTAGAAAAAGAACTTTCAAATAGCACCCATTCAAAAATTACTTATTTATTGCTAATACGTCCATTTAAACTCAGAAATATGGTGTTGTAGAAAGAACCAGAGAAGTTAGATTCCATTTTACAAGTCTATATTGAGTGGCCAGCTATATGACAAGCACTCTGGGAGGTGCTAGGGATATGGAGTTAAACAAGCTTTGCCCAGCTTCTGTCCCAGGAACTTTATCAGATGGTAAGGCAAGAAAACAGGTAATTCTACAATGGAATATGTGCTTTCAGAGTGGAAGGCCAGTTTTCTGTGGGTCACTGAAGAAAACTTAATTCACAGAGAATAGTTTATAAAGCTTCAGAGGCAAAGGGATACATTACACACCTTAGAAATGAAAAATTAAAAGTTGATTATAAAGAGAAGGTAGTGTGAGAAGAAGCTGCCTGAATCACATCACTCAGGACTTTGTAAACTCTGAAAAAAGAGTTGGGATTGTATCAGAAGTCAGTAGGGAGACATTTAGAGGTTTCAGTTGGGAGAGTGATGGGAGTCGATGTGCTCTTTAGAATCATCCTGGCTTCAGTGTAAATGTAGGAAGAAGGGCAATACCAGATGCATAAAAACTAGCCAAGGGCTTTATCTATAATTCTGGCAGGAAATTATAATGACTTGTATTAGTGAATGGCTGTAGAGATGAGCAATTTCTCACCAGGATAATTGGTTAGAGTATGATACCATTCCCTGAGGGAAAAAATGAAAAATCAGGTTTGCTTGAGCATATATTAAATTTTGGAGGGGCTAAACTGTTCTTGGTCTTCCAGATAGAGAGATTTAGAAATAAGGTACGGGGTTTTATTTAGGTTAAGGATTTGGGAATAATCTCTATTTATAGGCTTATTAAAGCCCTGAAAGAAGAGATCACAGAAGCAAGAGAATGGAGTAGAAAGAAAGGAACCAAGATAGCACTCTAAGAGTACTTATGTTTAGAATATAGAGAAAAGAAGTAAAAAGTTAGTGGAATACCAAAGAACGATGATGAAGGTAAGAGCTGGGGAATCAGAGAATGCAGAAATGTGACTCTCAGTGGAGGAGAAAGCTGACATTAGCTGAAGGAGGAATATGAGAATGAAAAATAAGATATATTTTTAAAAGATGACTAACCCACATACTCAAGAGAGGGATCCATTATAAAAAAGAATCTAGAGATATAAGAAGGAGGAGTGGTGGTGGTAGAGTTGGTGATTGATTGAATTCACTTACCCAATTGGATGGAGAAGGTGGGAGCCAGAGCACAGGGGAATTGAATTTGTACAAGAGAAATCATACTACTTTCCTTGATAAATGTCGTAAGAGAAGTAAAAAAAAAAAAAAAAAAAAGAGTTAGAAAGATAGAAGTAATTTGTGGCTATAATTGCCAGAGGTTGAGAGAGAGAATTCTAATCTAATGTATTCTATAGTCTCTTATTAAGGGGCAAGGTCATCTGCTATGAATGAAGGGGTGGGTTCAGATGTTGGGGAAGAATGGGAGATTTGAAATTGTCAGTATGGAAAATTGAGAAGGACTTCACTAGGAAAATATAAATTATCGCTGAATAGAATTGAAGGTTCGGTCAAAGCTGGAAACCAGCTATTTTCAGTAAATTGAGCCTGGTTGAGTGACTTCTTCAGCAGCCCTCAGAATGACAGGAGAATCAAATTGATGTAGGTTTCTATTTTTGACAGGCAAATATCACAGATGTACTATGAGGTAAGTTAGTGAAGGAAATGTCTTGACTCAAGTATGTTTAAAGTGATGGAGCATTAAATCTAAGTTCTTTACAGAGGGAAGTGAATCCAAGAAGACATTGATAACTTTAGGGGGGAAAGCAGGTGTTAGAGACCCTATGAGGAGAAAGAGATGGGGGCACCTGAGTGACTCAGTTGGTTGACTGTCTCTTTCTCTTTTTTTTTTAAGATTTTATTTATTTATTCATGAGAGACACACAGAGAGAGTCAGAAACATAGGCAGAGGGAGAAGTAGGTTCCCTGTGGGGAGCCTGATGAAGCACTCAATCCCAGAACTCCAGGATCACGACCTGAGCCAAAGGCAGACGCTCCACCACTGAGCCACCCACGTGCTCATGTGTCTGACTCTTGATTTTTGACTCAGGTCATGATTTCAGGGTCCTGGTATTGAGCCCTGCATGCTCTGTGCTCAATGGGGAGTCTGCTTGAGATTATCTCTCTCTTCTTCCTCTGCTTCTCCCTCCCCCCACTGTATGCATGCTCTCTCGCTTTCTCTCAAACACATAAATAAATCTTTTTTTAAAAAGGGAGATGTAGTGAATAGCCAGGAGTCTAGACTAAAAAAACAAAAAACCAAAACCAAAAATAAAAAACACCCAATAGTATCTATGTAAAGAGTGGTATATTATACAGTTAAGAATATTTGACTTTATATCCAAAGATATTATGGAGAATGTCATTTACATAGAAAAATTCACTTACTGATGGTTTTCTTTGTAATTTACTTCAAAAGTTTGAGGTTTCCTGCTAAGAAATTGCATCACAAACTCTCCACGGTCCTTTAAAAATTTTCCCAAGTTCTTAAATTGTCTTCATCTTTTACTTAAAGGTCATACTTACAGGAACTCTTAAGGCAAGGGATTGAAGGAAAATTGGTAATTGTGATGAGGAAGAAGACTCCACTGACTCATTTCTCAATATGAATGTGAAAAGAAAATCAGAACATTAACAAGAATTTTGGCACCTTACCAGCACTTGAAAAGCGTGGTAACACCTAACCAATTGCTTTTACTTTTTTTTATATATATTTCACAAATTCCAATTTGTTTGTAATGATTTTCTATGTGGTGGAAGATTGGTATTGCTACTGACATCTATCAATATGCACTTATTTAACACTAATAGAAAAAGGATCAAGGCATTAAATATAGAACAATTTATTCATTCATTTTCCACTAGTGGACATTTGGTGTGTTTCAAGTAGGGGGCTGTTAAACTACAGTGTAGCTATGGACATTATTTTATATGTCCTTATTATGCATTTTCCCTGGGTAAATTTGTAAGAGGCATCATACTCCATTGTGGGGTATAAATATTATCAGATTTTAGTTAATGTTAAACAGTTTTCCTAAATGGTTGCATGAGTTTTTACTCTCCTCAACAGTGAATGAAGGCTCTTATTGCTCCATACTCTTGGGAATCCAGGGTTTTAATTCAAGACATGAATCTGATCTTCCATCCTCCTAGAACTAAAGATATATCTTGTCACTTCTTTGTAGTTGCTAATTTAAAATAGACTCTAGTTTCTACGGTTGGCTGGTACATCAAGCAAAAGCAGATTATAATACTGGTTTACCTCTAAGGTGTCTTGCTTTCTCGTAATTTCTGGCCTTCTATCATTTCTATTACTTTACCAACAGCCTAAGCAGACTTTAGAAAGGGGTTTAGTATTGCTTGTTTGTTTTTAATAGAGTTTTTGGTATTTTGGATGAGAAAATAAATAAACAAAATGATGATCAACAGAAATACAAAGGATGATGAGAGAGATGAAAGATTTCTATGAATAACTGTATGCCTATAGCCTGGACAACCTAGAATAAATGAATATATTCCTAGAAAAATACAACTTACCAAAACTGAATCATGAAGAAATAGAAAATCTAAACAGATCAAAGTGAGTAAGGATATTGAATCAATAACCAAAAACCTCCTCACAAGGAAAGTTCCAGGACCAGATGGTTTCACTGATGAATCTTATTAAACATTTGAAGAGTTCATGCCAATCCTTCTCAAACTCTTCCAAAAAATTAAAAAAGAAGGAACACTCCCAAACTCATTTTATGAATCCAGTCTTTTTCTGATGCCAAAGCCAGATTAGGACACTACAAGAAAAAACAAACAAACACACAAACAAAAAACTATAGGCCAATATCCATGATTTATATAGATGTAAAAATTATCAAGCAAATACTAGCAAGCCAAATTCAACAGCATATTAAAAGGATCATATGCCATGATCAAATGGAATTCATCATGGGAATGCAAGGATGGTTCAGCATATGCAAATCAACAAATGGAATTCAAACATCAATAGAACAAAAAATAAAAATTCTGCATCTCAACAGATGCAGGAAAGGCATTTAATAAAATTCAATATCCATTCATGATAAAACCTCTCAACAGATTGAGTATGGAAGGAACATACCTCAACACAATAAAGGCTGTAAATGACAAGCTCACACAGCTAACATCATGCTCAATGGTAAAAGGTTGAAAGCTTTTCCTCTAAGATCAAGCACCAAACAAGGATACTCACTCTCACCACTTCTATTTAACATAGTATTGGAAGCCCTAGTCAAAGCAATCAAGCAAGAAAAAGAAAAAAAAGTCACCTGAATTGTGAAGGAAGGCATAAAACTGTCCTGTTTGTAGATAGAATGATTTTATATAGAGAAAATCTAAAGACTCCACCAAAATAATGTTAGATCTAATAAATATATTCTGTAAAGCTATAAGATACAAAAATCAACACACAAAAATCAACTGAAGAAAAAAAATCAATTGAATTTCTATGTACTAACAATGGACTATCTGGAAAAGAAATTTTTAAAAAAGATTTATTTATTTATTTGAAAGAGGGAGAGAGTGAGAGTGAGTGAGCATGAGTGGGAGGGAAAGAGATAAAAGAAGATAGAATCCCAAGCAGACTTTATGCTGAATGAGGAGCCTGACGCAGGACTTGATCTCACCACCATGAGATCATGACCTGAGCTGAAACCAAGAGTCAGACATTTAACCAACTGCATCACCCAGGCACCCTGGAAAAGAAATTTTTAAAAATCATTTATACTAGCATCAAAAATAAAAACTTAAGAATAAATTTAACCAAGGCAATGAAGATCTGTATGCTGAAAACTATAAAATATTCATGAAAGAAACTGAAAAAGATGCAAATAAATGGAAAGATATCCTGTGTTCATGGAATAGAAGAATTAATATTGTAAAATGTCCATACTACACAAGTCATCTATACATTCAGTGCAATCGCTATTAAAATTTCAGTGACATTTATTTACAGAAATATAAAAAAAATCCTAAATTTCATGTGGAACCTCAAGAGATTCTGAATAGACAGCAATTCTGTTAAAGTACAAACCTGAAAGTATAACACCATCTGATTTCAAACTATATTACAAAGCTTTAGTAATCAAAACAGTATGGTATTGGCATAAAATAAGTCACATAGTAAAAGGCAAATTCGGGATCCCTGGGTGGCTCAATGGTTTAGTGCCTGCCATTGGCTCAGGCCTGATCTTGGAGTCCCGGGATCGAGTCCTGCATTGGGCTCCCTGCATGGAGCCTGCTTCTCCCTCTGCCTGTGTCTCTGCCTTTCTCTCTCTTTCTCTGTGTCTGTCATAAATAAATAAATAAATAAATAAATAAATAAATAAATAAATAAATAAAATATTTTTTTTAAAAAAAGACTCAGTTTTTTGCATCTTTATTTGCCAAAATCTTCTTTTTTTTTTTAGGTTTTATTTATTTATTCATGAGAGACAGACTGAGAGACAGAGAGAGAGAGAGAGAGAGAGAGAGAGAGAGGCAGAAACATGGGCAGAGGGAGAAGCAGGCTCCCTGCAGGGGACGTGGGACTTGATCCCAGGTCTCCAGGATCAGGCCCTGGGCTGAAGGCAGCCCTAAACTGCTGAGCCACTTGAGCTGCCCTGCCAAAATCTGCTATGATGAAAAAATTACATACTTTTGTGAAAAAAGGAAAACATCTAAGAGACATTCATCTATCCTTTTCCCTAGGATTTAAACAATAACAATACTGAAAACAAAATAGAAATAATTATAGACTAATCTTTAAATGAAATTATTTTGAAGTATACAGAAATATTTGTGCGTGCTAAGACATAGTAAGAATAACACTACTTTAGTACTCAGTTTAAGAAATAGAATATTTAAATAGTGAAAGGGAATCTAAGGGAAGGGAGAAGAAATGTGTGGGAAATATCAGAAAGGGAGACAGAACGTAAAGACTCCTAACTCTGGGAAACGAACTAGGGGTGGTAGAAGGGGAGGAGGGCGGGGGTGGGAGTGAATGGGTGATGGGCACTGGGGGTTATTCTGTATGTTAGTAAATTGAACACCAATAAAAAATAAATTAAAAAAAGAAGAAATAGAATATTTAAAAACAGAAGAAGTTATATATCAACTATATTTCAATAAAACTGGAAAAAATAAAAATAAAAAATTTTCAAGTAGCTTTCAGTTCAGTCAAGATTGAGAACCATATTCAACATCTGTGACCACTTCATCTACTTCATTGTTCTCCAAGGAATCTGGCATTATATTCTATTTCTCTTTATCTAAAATATTTTATATTTATTCACTTATGTATTTATTTTCTACTTTTGCCCCCTTGTAATCCATGATACATGAGAGAAAGTCATTATGTCATTGTTCATTTCTTTATCCCGAGTGGTTGGGACAATAAATGCCACAGTGGATACTGTGAATGAAGGAATGGTGAAATATAGTATATGTTAATCAATATTTCATGAATAGATAAGTGAATAAACAAGTTTCTCTTTTGTCACTGCACAACTAACTCATGGTATTTCCTCTGTAGGCCTTCCAGGTCTTGTTGTTTTAAAATTAATCTCTTTTTGTACTTCTATTCTTTGTCCCTATATATTTTTTTAATTCCTCAAGAGGTGATTCAGTTAACACTAAGTCTTTCAAAATATCTATCTATTATGTATTTTATAAAGTAGTCAACATGCAGCTTTGAATTTAATTGTATGTTACATTAAACTTAATTGGTATTTCCCAAAATGTATTTGGAAATTCCAAATATTTCCAAGTTAAATAGTAATGCAGTTAAATATTAATGCAGTTCTAATACAGATTATGCCAAAGATAAAACAAGGTCAAAAATATTCTCATGGTAAATGTGACTAGACACTAATAAATGAACCAGGGAAATCTAACATATTTAACATATCTTAAGAAAAAATATTGAAGAGAAGCTCTCCATTATAATATAATGTGATAGTATTGGATTAATGAACAGGAATGATGATACCTCTCTCAGATCTGTGTTGCTTCATTTCAGAGAAACTGTAGGATTCTCTTGAGAGAGTAGGACTCTCGAGAGTGTCTTACAATTGGGTGATAGAGCCATGCAGTAATAGCAGCATGTGACTTGTACAAACTGAATGACCATGAGAAAAATAATTCAATCTTTGCCTATCCCATTCTCCTGAGTAGTTGTCTCATGGGATTTTTGAAGAATAACATAAATAAATACATTGTGTGAAAAGACTTGTAACTGCTAAAGCATTGTGTTTAAAGATTAATGAAATTGTGGAATAAAAAATAAAGATATATTTTATATCTTCAAATATATGTTGATTTTTTTAGATGGGGCCTTATTTCAAGAATATTTATAGAATTTATTATAACATCAATGTCTAAAAGTAATGCATACATGATACCAAAACAAGATTTAGATAATATATAACTTTATTCATTCAATCCTATGATGTGGTTAACATTTTAGTTATTATAACTGTGGATCACATTTCTTTTTTTTTTTTGGGGGGGGGGGGGGATGTGGATCACATTTCATCGAAGAAGGCACTGAAGTTTAGAAAATGGCAATGACCTAACCAAAGCCATTTAGTTGGGATTTGATTCTGAATCTGCCAAGTAAATCTGCAGTGCCACAGGAAATACCCAAAGGAGGGCTCAGTAGTGAAATTTTAAAAGAGCTCACTAGTATTTGATACTAGTATTTGGTACTGTTTCAGTAAGAGCATTTTGAATTGGTATGCACTTTACAAAGATATTTCAAGTAACAATGATAAACTAAAAGAAGTCATCATAGAAGTCATCATAAATATTGATACAAGTCTCTCTAAAAATACAAATTAAACTCAGTATAATACAAAGTAAACCCAAATCAAGAATAATTTATTAATGCATTGTGAGTCATCATAGGTATTCTATCTTATTAGATAAATTTATACAAATGATACTTGGTATTGTTCTGTACAGGATTGTCATGGCAAAAACCAAACTGAGACAATTCTGATTCATTAAGTGCCCATTGATTTGTTCTCATTCTTGTGTACAGGCTGTGCCCTTGAAGAGGGTCTGATGAGTTTAGGAGTTTCCTGGTGGTGTCTTCCAGGCTTGGTGACCTATGATAACGATTTTGTTAAAAGCATCTTGATTATTTGTCCACCAAAGGCTCTCCCAGGTCAAGTAATGTCTAATAGCCACATCACATTTATGTATGTAAAAGTAGTTCTCATAAACCTCAGTGTTTCCTCCTCCTTTTCTTTCTTTCTTTCTTTCTTTCTTTCTTTCTTTCTTTCTTTCTTTCTTTCTTTCTTTCTTTCTTTCGTTTTTTTCTCTTTCTTTCTTTCTTTCTTTCTTTCTTTCTTTCTTTCTTTCTTTCTTTCTTGTAAATTGCCTTTAACTGGGGTGAGTAGCCACAAGGATAATATTAATTACTTGATTACAGCCTTGTGTCCAAAAAACCAGATTTTTCAGAAAGCATATAGCACATTTACTATTTTGTTATTTCTATAATAAAAATGTTCTCACTTAAAAACTAATGATAAAAAAATTATATGAAATAAATACAAATTTAAAGCACAGATTAATTTATGGTAATACTATAGATAATACATATAACCTAATCTTGCAATATCCCAAGGTTTGTGTTGAATTGGCAGAGTCTAAATCTTCTGAGTGAGAAACCTCCTCTAGGCAACTGCTGCTCTAGGACCCAATCCATTTTGTATCTAGAACATAAGGACAGTTTTATGCTTTCCTTATTAGCCACATTGTTTTGCTTAAACTGGTATCAAATGATGAGAAATAACATATTCTTTAGTCAGTATAAACATACCGTGGAGTATTTAATATTTCTTTAGTATGGGCATCACTTCTCTCTCCCCCATGCCTCTGCTCACCTCTCATTAAGAGCTTCAGGGACCGTCTTCAGGTTATACAGAGAGAGCCTGTTTGGAAATGCAGCCCCTCAGTGGAAAGCAGAATCCAAATAGAGAGAAGTAGATCGAATAAATTATTATTTTTTTAATTTTGGAAATGTGAGCTGTGTTTTTACCACTGTTAAAGGGAAGAATTCTAAATTTCTCTTTGGATCCTTTTAATATCATTCTCTTAGGGCAAAATAGAAAGAGAAGCAATTGTAGAGTTGAGTTGCTCCATGAGTAAGCCTACTCTCAACTGTTTTCTACAGCTAGGCTTTCCAGTTACCTAATCTGGTTTGTCAGAAAGATTGATGAGCCAAAGATATGTTATAGATGGGCCGATATACTGCTCCTTCCAGCCTGGGTGCAACTGGTTGGAACCTGCACCTGGAGGTGCTCCAGCCCTATCTCCAACTGTGCTGTATGAATATAACTTTCTGTGTGAGCTATGATGTAGGAAAAGGTTGTGCACATTGAGCTAGATCTTATGTCATTCTTAACCTACTTAGAAGGCTGAACAAATTTTACAAATTAAACACAGGTTCCTGGGGTTATTGATACAGTAGGTCTGAGGTTGAATAACATGTATTTTAAAAGAGCTCCCCAGATGATTCTGATTACTTTTCAGGTTAAGAAACATTAGACTAAATAACCCTTCCAAATTAGGAAATTAAATTATTCTGAAACTGTTTCAATTCTTTTATGGGGTTATATCACATGGGAACTTTACATTTTAGAAATAGTGTATTAGAAGATGACAAGGTTGTTAAGAAGATGTGGTCAGGGTGATTTCTCCTTAGTTAACATACACAGATGAGCATTCCTGGTAGCCATGTGGAAATGTGACGATTGGGGATGGCGTTGTATTTGGCATTGTGTGCAAAATAAGAAGCATGCAGCAGAGTGGCTTCCTGATATGGCCTTACTTAATGTCCTTCCTTTGATGAGATATATTATCAAGGAGGATGATGAAAGCAAGCAAGCAAATAAATAAATAAATAAATAAGTAAATAAGTAAATAAATAAATAAATAGAAAATAAGAGTTGCTGGCAATTTTTACTTAGAAACCACAGGACAAAACATTCCAGTTGTGGTATTTTAATTTTTTTTTTTTTTTGGTCAAAACCTTTTAAAGACAGAATTTGCCATATTTAACTAGAAATGAGTCCTTTTTAGAGTTCCATACAGCCTTTACTAAAAGAGAAAACTACAACTCTGAAAAAATATTAATTTCTTGTACTATTTGAAAACCTCGACTGATCTCTAAGATCAAGAACATTGTGTCAGTGTTGAAGAAGTAGATTCATTCTGACACCTGAAATGTACAATGGCAAGCAGCCTGAATGAAAGGTAGTTATCTTGGCAAAAGAATTAGTGTGATGCAAGATTAAACACCAAAGCTATTAGGGATGCCTTCCTTTTTTTTTTTTTTTTAATAACTTTCTTTTGTCCAAATGGGTACTCCTAATGAAATACTGCCAAACAAGGTTATCTAAGGCTACATGGTATTGGAATGAGGTTGCAAGTAGCTTTAAAGAGCTATCTTTTATCAAAACTTCAAGTTATCAGATTAAAGTGAATGTAATTCAGTTAGACTAAGTACAAGTCAAAATAAAACACCGATGAGAGATAATTAATTCCCCAGGGCAAATACTTCAGAAGATATCAAAGTGTTTGTATTTGTACTTTATAAAAAGAGGGCTATAATTCTTGGTGTCTTCAATGCCTATGCTAATTGTTAATCAAAATCTCACAGTTTAACATAATGTTATTAATTAATTGTTCAATGTTTAAGGCAACATTAACAAAAACAACTTACTTCATTATGCATATTCTGCATATTATATTTATGAAAACATATTATTAGTGGGCTGAGAATCCTAATATGTTATAATTGCAGCAATGGTCAATATATGAGCCCTCTAGTGATGTTTGAGTTTTTTTGGATTAGTAGAACTAATAATGCAAATACATGACCTTGAAGGTCATGCTTCCACCATAATAGCAAGTAAAAGCATATAAATAAATACTGAAAAATCTTGTTAAAAAGCAAAAGCACACAAATAATGAATTCAAAATTTCAGATTGTATAAAGCTTTGATATGAAGAAAAGAGGTGAAGATTCAAAAATTTAGCCACAAGGTACAATGTATGATACTAAAAATAGGATATTTCATTATGTAACCAATGTTTTTAATTTTTAACATTTATAGAATATAAAAACTGAAATGTATAGATGATATGATAGGTGCTGTACAACAAACTTAGAATCCAGATAATATTTAACTGCTTAACAAACAAGCTTTTGTCAATTAGAAATCCTTTTAACTAGGTGATTGATTTAACATCACATCACCAATGACAGGTTAGATTGACATCATGTGCTTCTTGAATTAATGCACTGAGAAAGATGGCAGTACCACTTTGGTAGTGTTCCTGCCAAAAGGTTTAACCTGATGCTAGTCATAAGGAAAAACTCAGACAAATCCAAACAACAAAACAAGTGGTCTAGAATCTTCAAAAATATCAATGTCATGAAGAACTTAAAAATCGTAGAATTTTACTAGATTCAAAAGGACTAAAGAGAAATGATAACTAAAACAATTTTGATCCTTGACTAGATCCTGAATTGGAAGGAAAAAGAAATAGATATAAGATACATTGGTAGAATAAAAGTGATATTTGAATATAGATGGTAAATAGATAATAGTATTGTATTACATTTTACTCTACAAATGTAATAACTGTATTATGGTAATTCAGGTGAATTTGGGAAAAGAAGGAGGAGGAGATACACAATAAAGTATTTAGAGGTGCATTTTCATGCTGTCTGAAACTTTTTCTCAGAGTCAGAAAAAAATGTATTATATGTATATATACTTTAGAATATACATGTGTATATATACATGTGTACATATGTAAACATATATGTATATGTTTCTTATATGTATATATGTGTATGTAGAGAGGGAGAGGGTAAAGGGAGAGAGACAGAAAGAAGGAAAGAAGGAAGGAGGAAGGAAGGGAGAGAAGGAGGGAGGGAAGAAAGAAGAAAAGAAAGAAAGAAAGAAAGAAAGAAAGAAAGAAAGAAAGAAAGAAAGAAAGAAAGAAAGAAAGAAAGAAAGAAAGAAAGAAAGAAAAGAAAGAAAGAAAAAGAAAGAAAGAAAGAAAGAAAGAAAGAAAGAAAGAAAGAAAGAAAGAAAAAGAAAAAGAAAGAAAGAAAGAAAGAAAAAGGAAGGAAGGAAGGAAGGAAGGAAGGAAGGAAGGAAGGAAGGAAGGAAGGAAGAAAGGAAGAAAGAAAATGCAAAAAAAATGAATTGATGACCCCAGGTAAAAGGTGAATGTATGTTTATTGTATACTTCTTACATTTTTACAGTAAGTTAAATATATTCAAAAAAATTTTGGGCAAAATGAGCTACTTTCTGGTTTGCTTCATATATTCAACCACAAACTTTTTAAAATTAAAAATGTTACACAAAAAGCAACTGACATACAACATTGTATTATTTCAGTTTCAGGTGTACAATATAGTGATTTGATATTTATATACATTATAAAATGGTCACCATAATAAGTCTAGTTCCCATCTGTCATCATACAAATTTGTTACAGTATTAATGATTATATTCCCTATGCTGTATACATCCTGTTTTTTATTTGTTTTATAACTGGAAGATTGTACTTCTTAATTCCTGTCACCTATTTTGTCCATTGTCCCTACTCCTTCCCTCTGGCAAACATCAATTTGTTGTCTGTATCTATGAGTTTGTTTCTGTTTTTGTTTTGTTTTGTTTTGTTTGTCCATTTGTTCTGTCTCTTTAGATTCCATCTTATAAGTGAAGGTGACTTATTTCACTTAGCAGAATACCCTCTAAGTCCATCCAAATTTTCTCAAATGACAAGACTTCATTATTTTATATGGTTGGGTAATATTCGTGGTATATATATGTATATATGCATATGTGTATATATACATATATCACATACAATCCAGCAATTGCACTTTTAGCTATGTAACTGAAGAAAATAAAAGCACTAATTTGAGAAGACATATGAACCCTATGTTCATTGCAGCATTATTTACATTAGCCAAGATATGGAAGCAACAACAAACCTTCATAGCATAAAAGATTGGATAGTGCACTGTAAGAAGGGCAGGAGGTTTGAAGGGGATTGTAACATAGTATAACTTGAGAACCCAAGTTCAAGTTCCAGGTGAGCTGGCCAACTGGGAAGTTATGGCTTATTTCATCTTTCTGACCATCAGTTAATATCATTATGTCTAAAATGATGGAGTTGGATCAAGATGAGTTCATAAGTCACATATAATTCAAATTTAGTGATTCTCAAGCAGACTAACAGGAGAATGATAATTCTACAAAGGACTTGAAGTAATCAGCAAGCAATGTAAGATACTAGAAAATGCTGTAACTCAGGAAATGGGCAGGACTTTTTGGTGCTTAATCAGCTGGAAAACTGTAACATTTCTATTTTCCATTATCCTCAAAGAAAAGCAAAAACTGGAGTTGGAACATCATCAATCTCATTAAATTATCACTACTGTCATCTGGTAGAGTACCTGGTGCTGCTGGGATTTCTACAGAAATTTGAAAACAGAAAAACTAACAAACTACTTAATCATTGATGTATTCAACCATCCACATATTGCTTGGAAAAACTATATCAGTTGGACTTTCGCACAAACAAAAGATAAACTGTGCTACTGTGAAAGCCATTGAGGCAGTTTTTTTTTTTTAATTCATTGTGGGAAATATTTTTAATATTGAATGAACTATGTTCAACAAATTACATATATTAATCATTGGCAAAGGATTCTTAATAAAAAAGTATGACAATTTCTTTATTTCCACTTCTTTATGTTTATCAAATCCATTTTGGGAAAATTGAAAAGACTAATTATTTTAAGATGTTCTGAAATGCTGTAATTACCATAAGGAAATGTGGATATGAGATCTAGAAAAAGGGGAGATACTTACTGACTTGAAATCTATCAAAGAGTTAATTCTAATGCTGTTCTTTCTATATGAAAGGAGTCTTAATGTACAAAGGTCAAGTCCAGGCTTCTTTCCTGGTACTTGAGTCTCTGTTAGTCTAGTCTTACTCTGTATGCTCTATTAAGCATATACATAATACTTTTTGCCCAAAGTCATTTATGTGATACTCTGAGCCAATTATACTGTAAGCATTTCCTGAACACTGTTCCCTCATTCTCATGACTTTGGAGAACATCCTTATCTTCATCTTTACCTCCTATGAGATTATAATTACACCATCTCCATGACACTTTCCCCTAGGAGGCAGTATAGTGCAGTATTTAAGAGGAGCTTTTAAAGTCCAAAAAATCTTGAGTATGTGAGCTTTCCAGTTGGAGAAGTGTTACTTAACCCCACTGAGCCTCATTTTAAAAGGGTTTTCATTTTAAAAAATGATGTAACAATAGTGTTTATAGCATAAAGTTGTTAACAAGATTAAATGAAATAATGTGTATAAGATGTTTAGCACAGAATCTACCCCAAAGCAAAATAATTCTCTGTCCTCCTCCACAATTCCTCTCCTATCACTATTTTTACTACTGTTTGTGATTTCAAACATTTTATTTGCACTCTATGGCACTTAACACATTTTGCCTATCACTCAATAAGCTGAGCATTCTGTCCTCATCATTAGATTGAGAACATAAAGAATAGGTTTCCCATCTGTGTTTATCCATAGAAAAAAAAGTGAGCTTTATATAACACAAGTGCATAACAAATATTCACTTAAATGGCTTGAATTATCTGATTTTTTTAACATGAACACTTTAACTTTTCTTTTGATATTAACATTGAATCTACTAAATTAATTATACTAATACTGAATATTCAAAAAAGACTATCCAAGTTACAGTAAGTTGATGTAAGAGCAAATTACTTTTTGAGATTATTTAAAAATATATCTTCAATATTGTACATCTTATTTCAAGTCACAAGAAATTACAGCATTGTTAACTTTGTGTCTCAATAACTGGAGTCATCTTATGTCTGAAGAGCAATTTTTTAAAAGACTTTACTTATTTATGAGAGACAGAGGGAAGAACGGGATTTATGAGAGGTAAAGGATCACTGCAGATCAGGGAGCCTGATTCAGGACTCGATCCTAGATCTCGATCCTAGCTCTCTAGGACCAGGACCTGAGCCAAAGGCAAATGCTTAACTGACTGAGCCACTCAGGGTCCCTGAAGAGCTATCTTTAAATTTCCTTTGAGACTTACATTCTTTCATCAATGCTTTCTTCCATCTTTCATCCACAACACATTCTGTCAATATATTGGAGGGGAAATACCTATTAGGAAAGCCTTGACTGCCCATCATTTACTGATTTAATGATTCATCATAGGAGATTCTGATGAGTTGGATTAATTTTCTGAGGCATCTTGTGAAACTGGGGATGCATTTGTTGACTTTACCTTCTGTTCATATGTCTCTGATGATGATTATTGTTTTTTAAAGGTAGGTGTCTTAGATGACAAGAAACAATATAAATATCATCAAAGTCATGACTTTGTAGCTTTATGTGGAGGGAAATAAAGAGTACCACATTTACAGAACAAGGGAAATAAGTTTGAGACCTAAGGTAATGTTACATGGCAAATAGGCTCTGCATTTATAGACGAAGCTTCCTTAAGAGTTTGGATATTTTTAACAAATGTAATTCTTTTGTCATGGTCAAATATTTAATAATCAGACTAAAAGGAAAACACATTCAAAGCTCATTTTGTACAACTGTTTGATTCTTCCTAATAATTTATGTTGTTATGTCTTCTGAATTTCTTAGAATTCTGTTTTAGTTGCCACAATTTAATAATTTGTTTTTTACAAGGAAAAATTTTTAAAAAAATCTCCACCCACGGGCACTAAGGAGAGCACTTGATAAGATGAGCACTGGATGTTATACTATATATTTGCAAATTGAATTTAAATTAAATATCTTTAAAATCTCCACCCAAAAAAGCTTAATAAAGGCGATACAAAACCTTTCAGTATTTTGTATTGTAATTTCACTTATTTATTTATTAATAATTGGATAAAAGACCTAAATGTAATTATTTATAATTAGTTACAAGATATGTATTTTATAACTAGAACTTGTTTTGCTAGTAAATGAAGCCAATGGATACATAATACAACTTATTTATTTTATTTGAATTTACTATATTTAGATTATACTTCTTTGAATATTTTACATTAGTGTCAGGATGAAATACTTTCAGTATTAGGCAGAAACTTGAGAGGATTATACTTTTGAAAGAAGAGAACTGATCAGGGTGAATTCCACATTTATAGGACTTTTCTCCTGAGTACAGTCTTTAGTTCATGTACTATAGTTTGGCTAGAACTCAAGAAGAGAGCCATAGCTATCTGGCTCAAGCTGTCAAAGAATGGATTTTAGAGCTTCCAGTAAAACCTGAAATGGAGGGGGAATAATCAGGAAAGAAGACAGCCACAGAGTGGGAGACCTCAACATTGCATCTAAACTCCCATGAAAGCCTTGACTGAAATGAAAGTGTGCTTGTGGGTATGGAGGGAATAGCAGAAATTAAAGGGTGAGAAGACAGAATAGAGATTGGGGTTTAAAGTTTGAGTCCTGCATTGTTAGCCTTGATAAATAACTGTGACTCCCTATGTAAGTCCCAGAATGACTACATTATAGAAATAGAACATGTTGGAGCTAAGAGAGTCATCCTAAAAGTAAGATAAAACCCAAAAGATCTATCCTTCACAAGTTTAAGGTAATCCGGCAGTAATTCCTCCATTTGCTAGAACAAAAATCAACATTCTTCATAAGAAGAAAATAAAAGCAGGGGACATCACAAATTCCAGACTTCAAGCTATATTACTAAGCTGTAGACATCAAGACAGTGTGGTACTGGCACAAAAACTGACACATAGATCGTAGGAGCAGAAGACAGAATACAGAAATGGGCCCACAACTACCTGGTCAACTAATCTTCAAGAAAGGAGGAAAGAATATCTAATGGAAAAAAGTCTCTTTAACAAATGGTGTTGGGAAAACTGGACAGCAACATGCAGAAGAAGGAAACTAGACCACTTTCCTATACCATATTCAAATATTCAAAAATAAATTAAATGGATGAAATTGGATGAAATACCTAAATGTGAGACAGGAAAACATCAAAATCCTAGAAGAGAACACAGGCAGCAACCTCTTTCTAGATATGTCTCCTGAAGCAAGAGAAACAAACTATTGGGACTGCATCAGGATAAAAAAGCTTCTGTGCAGCAAAGGAAACAATCAGCAAAACTAAACCACAACGTTCAGAATGAGAGAAGATACTTGCAAATGACATTGGATAAAGGGCTGGTATCCAAAATCTTTAAAATAAAATCTCATCAAACTCATCCCAAAAATAAATAATCCAGTTACAAAATGGTCAGAAGACATGAATGGACATTTCTCAAAAAAAAAAAGACATACAAATAGCTAACAGCATGAAAAAAAATGTTCAACATCACTCATCATTAGGGAAATGCAAGTCAAAACCACAATGAGATACTATACATCTGTCAGAATGGCTAAAATAACAACTCAGGAAAGATGTTGACAAGGATGCAGAGAAAGGGGAACACTCTTACACTGTTGGTGGGAATGTAAACTGGTGCAGTTACTCTGTAAAACAATATGGAGATTCCTTAAAAAGTTAAAAATAGAGCTACCCTATGTCCTAGCAATTGCACTACTAAGTATTTACCCAAAGGATACAAAAATCCTGATTTGAAGGGACACACACACCCCAATGTTTATAGCAGCAATGTCCACAATAGTCAAATTATGAAAAGAGCCCAGATGGCCACTAACAGATGAATGAATAAAGAAGATGTGGTAGATATATACAATGGACTATTACTCAGCCATCAAAAAGAATGAAATCTTACAATTTGAAATGACATGGATGAAGCTAGAATATATTATGCTAAGCTAAAGAAGTTAGTCAAAGACAAATACTGGAGTACCTGGGTTGTTCAGTCTGTTAAGTGTCCAACTCTTGATTTCAACTCAGATCATGGTCTCAGGGTCCTCAGATCAAGCTCCACATGGGGCTCCATGCCCAGTGGGGACTTTATTTGATATTCTCTCTCCCATCTCCCTCTTCTCCCCCCCCCCACTCTCTCTCTCTCAAATAAATAAATCTTTAAAAAAAACCCACATGATTTCACTCATATGTGGAATTTGAGAAACAAAACAGATTAATCTAGGGGAAAGAAAAAAAAAGAGAGGGAAGCAAATCATAAGAGAGACTCTTCACTATGGAGAACAAACTGAGGGTTGCTGAACGGGAGGTGGAGGGGGGATGGGCTAAACCGGCAATAAGTATTCAGGAGGGCACTTATTGTGATGAACATTGTGTGTTACATGTAAGTGATGAATCAATAAATTCTACTCCTGAAGCTAATGTTACACTATGTGTTAACTAACAAGAATTTAAATAAAAACTTGAAATAGAAAAAAATTCTAATGTATCATATTATATTATGATCTAGTGAAGTTTATCCTCATTGGAAGGTTTTAAAAATATTAGTAATTTAGCATATAACAAAATAAAGGAGAATACTATATGATCACCTAAATAGATACATAAAAAGTATTTAATAAAATTAGACTTTCATTTATAAATAAAAATAATGTTCTTTGCAAACTAGGGATAGAAAGATATGTTCTCAATGTGAAATTACTCATGACAAACTGCAGCCAACATGAAATTTAATAAAGAAATACAGGAACAAAGCAAAAATTTCTGCATACTTCCAGTCAATATTTACCAGTAAATCAAATAAAATAAGAAAAATAGAATAGTGTAAATATTGGAATTAAAGAAATAAAATTGTGTTTATTTATAAATGATGTAATTATTCATATAAAAAGCTGACTATATGAAAAACAACCCCTAGACTGAATCAATTTGGCAGTTACTAGATAAAGGTAAATATACAAAAATAATTATATTTGTATATGGTAGCAGCAAACAATTGGAAAGTCAAGATGAAAATTCATTTAAAATTTTCATTTACAGTAGCATCAGAAACCTAAAATATTTAGGGATAAATTTAACAAAAGATGTGCAATTCTCTATTCTAAAAACTTAAGAAAAAGAGGGAAAAGTAAGGAAGACTTAAATAAATTGAGAAATGTCATGTCAATGACTTAGAAGAAGCCTTCTGCCTATGTAATCCATTCTTTCCAAATTGATCTTAAGACCAATACAATCAATCTAAATACCCAGCTTTTTTTTTTTTTAACAAATTGACAATGTGATTTCAAAATGTATGTGGAAATGTGAAAGATCTATAATAGTTAAAGCAATATTGAAAAAAAGAGTAGAGAGAATGCACAGTACCTTATTTAAGGATTTATTGTGCTATAGCAATTATGGTATTTTTATAAATATAGACAATCATTCTTGTGACTGATTCATTCCATCACTGTAAGCCTGTTATCTCCCTCTCCCCTCCACTCATTTTGCCCAAACTTTTCCTCTGGCAACTATTAGTTTTATATCTGTATTAATAGGTTTGATTCTTATTTTTCCTTGTTTATTTATTCATCTGTTTTGTTTTTTAGGTTTCATGTATGAATGAAATCCTGTGGTATTTATCTTTCTCAATATGACTTACTTCGCTTAGTTTTATACCATTTAGGTTCATCCATATTTTCACAAATGGCAAGATCTCAGCAAAGGCAATCTGGTCAATGATACTGTAATAGCAGTGTATGGTAATAGTGGTAGCTACACAGTGGTGAGCATAGCATAATATACACATAAGTTGAGTCACTATGTTGCATATCTGAAACTAATGTAACATTGTATGTCAACTATACTTATAAAGTTTTAAAGAAATATATAAACAATAGATGAATAAAACAAATTAACTACTCAAGTAATTCAAAACATCTATGAGTAGTTAATGTTTGACAAAGACACCAAGCCTATTCAATGAGGAAAAGAAGTCTTTTCAAAAAATAGTGCAGGAACAACTGAAGAGACATGAAAAAATATGAACCTTGATCCTTACTTCTTTGTATAATCAAAAAACTATTTTGGGGCAGGTGATAGACCTAAATGTAAAAGCCAGAAACAAAGTTTTTAGAATAAAATATAAGGTAACATCTTCATATCTTCAATGTAAACAGGGAGTTCTTGAATGAGATAAAACAACATTAACCATGAAAGACAAAATGTTGATTGGCAATCATAATAATTAAATTTTTTGCTCACCATAGGACACTGATGCGAAAATAAAAATTAGTCCATAGACTGGAAGGAAATATTCACCCCATGCATATCAAATAAGAACTTAGGTCCAGAATATGTGATGAATGTCTAATAATAAAAATATATCTAATTAATGATCAAAATAACAGATTTTCAAAAGTTCATAAAAACCTTGCATATATAGTTCATATGCCCACAAAAAGATATAGAAATGACTGCTAAGTCTTCATCATTTCCTCATCTAAAATCTTCATCATTTTTAAATATATTTATTTATTTATTTAACAAAGAGAGAGCACAAGTAGGCAGAGTGGCAGTAGAGGGAGAAGCAGGCTCTGAGCAGAAACCCTGATGGCAGGGCTTGATCTCAGGACCCTGGGATCATGACCTGAGCTGAAGGCAGATGCTTAGCTGACTGAGCCACAGAGGCACCTCCTAAAATCTTCATCATTATTAATCATGGAAAACACATAGTCAAACTTCCCTTAAAACCCCTTAAAATGGCTAAAATTAAATGTCCTGAAAGCATCAAAAATTATCAAGGATGTAGATCTGAAAATTCATACGCTGCTGATGTGAATGTAAGACAGTCACCAGCATTTTGAAAAACTCAGAGTTTCTTATAAAATTAAATGTGCACCCATCATATGACTCAACAATTCTGCTCCAAGTTTGTTCCCAAGAGAAATAAAAACACCTGCATATAAATACTAAAACAGCTTTATTAATAATAAGCCAAAAACTAAAAACAAATATGTAAGTGTTGAATCACTAAATTGTATATCTGAAACTAATATTATAGTATGCCAACTAACAGGAATTAAAAAAAAAAAACTAAAAAAGGGAATAAAGCAGTCTTACTTCACTAAAAAAAATAAAATAAAATAAAATAAAATAAAATAAAATAAAATAAAAGCAAGTCATATGTCCATCATTCAGGAAATGGCCAATATAATCACACAGCAAAATTCTACTCAACAATTAAGAAGAATAAGCTTTTAATTGCAGGCAAACGTATGAAAGAATATCAGAACTTTATGTTGAACAAAAGAAGCCAGACTCTAAAAGGATCCACCATATAAGCCCTTTTAAAAATTCAAAATAAGGATGGCTGGGTGGCTCAGCGGTTGAGAGTCTGCCTTTGGCTCAGGGTATGATCCCGGAGTCTTGGGATCAAGTCCCATATCAGGCTTCCTGCATGGAGCTTGCTTCTCCCTCTGCCTGTGTTTCTGCCTCTCTCTCTGTGTCTCTCCTGAATGAATGAATGAATGAATGAATGAATAAATAAATAAATAAATAAAATATTTTAAAAATAAATAAGTAAAAAATTCAAAATAGGTGAAACTTATCTATACGGAATTTCATCTTAGCCGTGGTTGCCCATTGAGACAAAGTTAGGATTTCTGGAAAGGGTCATAAAAGAACTTTCTGAGGTGATGGGAATGTTCTATGTCTTGGTTGCTCTGGTGCTTACATAGACATATTGACTTTAAACAACTCATCAACTTATATACTTAAAACACTTTTGATCTATATAATTTGAAAAGTTTATCAACCACATAAAGTTGCTATCATAAAAATACATAGTTGATTAATATACTAATTCAACACGTTTTTATGTGCTAGACATTTAAATTAGCTTTGGGGACATACCCCTTCAATTTCCATTCCTCACATTTATAAGGTTTATGATTTAGTAGACACAAAAAGTGCCAAATCTAGTAGAAGAAAAAATATAAGGGATAAGGGCAGCCCCAGTGGCGCAGCTGTTTAGCGTGATCTGGAGACCCTGGATCGAGTCCCACATCGGGCTCTCTGCATGGAGCCTGTTTCTCCCTCTGCCTGTGTCTCTGCCCGCCCCCCTCTCTCTCTGCATCTCTATGAATAAATAAATAAAATCTTAAAAAAAAAGAAAAATATGAAAATCATTTCAATTTACAATGTACTTGCTATGATAGTCAAGTTTTGGCACAAAGGGAGGGATAATCAACTTTCATGGCTGAGTCAGTGAAGGATTTCCCAGAGCAAAGGATTCTTAAACTGGGACCAGAAGTTTATTTACCAGGATTTTGTTGGTTACTTTTATTTTTTACTTATAAAATGTACATACACATACATCCTTGCTCTGTCAGTGGAAAGAGCCTAGAAGAAAGGACATCCCAGTAGCTATAAGCACATTTAGTTCTAAGATCTTGGCTCCTAAATTCATTCTCCAACAGAAAGAATCAAGGCTCTTGGGAAAATGTCTGAATTTAGGGTTGAAGCAGGTAATAAATAAGATGAACCTGGAACATCTTGTGAGAAGTCTAAAACAAACAAACAGACAGACAAACAAACACCAACAGTAACATAAACACCATGTTGGGAAAATGCCCAAAATACAGAGTGACCAGTTGAGAGCACAGGTAATCAGGTAATGAAAGTGGCACTTTGCTTCTCTGGACTTCTTCCCAAAACTGTATAAACCCAGCCTCATAATGAAAAAAACACCAAAAAAAAAAAAATTAAAAAAAAAATAAATAAATCCCATTGGAAGGACATTTTACAAAATACCTCACCAGTACCCTTTAAAACTGTCAAGGCCATCAAAAGCAAGGAAAGTCTGAGAAACTGTAACTGCCAAAAGTAGTGTGGTATCTTGGATGAAATCCTGGAGTAAAAAGAGAACACTAAGTAAAAACTAAGAAAATCTGAATGAAAGACTTTAGTTAATAATGTATCTATGGTGGTTCATTAATTGTAACAAAGGTATCATACTTACATTAGATATTAATAAGAGAAGAAATTAGGTTTGGAGTATTTAGAAACTCTATTATTTACTCAATTTTTCTGTAAATCTGAATCTGTTCTAAAAATAATCTCTTAAAGAATGAATGCATAAAGGCATAGATATATGAAATTTTAAGTAGTTCCATATGTCTGGAAGATGTAGTATGTCAAAGAGAGTGACAGGAAATGAAGTTAGAAGAATAACCATGGTGTTATTTCATCCCTTGTTGATTCTATATGCCATGCTAAGGAATCCGGACTTGATTCTCTGTAAGAATTTAATTGGACAATAACATCACAGAAACAGAAATAAGGATGTTTGTAAAATTTAACCTGAAGCTGATCTTTGTAAGAAATCTGTGCCTTGATGCTGCCTTTCTACTAAATAATTATTTTGTAAAATTATTTAGCACAACTAGAAGGGTATAAAAGCAGGTGAATTAGGTCCCAGCTGTGATATAGAAGAATCAGAATCCATTCAGAGTTCAAAACATAGTAATTGTTATTGTTTTATTTTGTTTTGTTATGTCTTTTTGTTGCCAATGACATTCCAGACAAACTGCTAAACTTTTAAGATATAGCAACAAACTTACAGCTCATGCTCTAGGTGTCATTACTTTTCAGTAAAAGATCAAAGACTTGAACTCATAACCTCATCTAATAATTATCATAAGTATTTGGCATTTAGTTACATATCTATTATGTGCTAGGCCTTCATATGTATTTTTTCTACTTATTTCAACAATCTCCTGAAGGTTATTTCTATTTTTCAGACAATGAGACTCAGGCCCAAAGAGGTTGACTGTTCAAAATCAAAATGTGAGTCAGAAGGACTCTGAAAAGAGAATCAAGAAATCAGTAAAGAAAATTTCTCTGCAGGCACACCCTGATGTGTTCCCAATTTAACTTGGTAGAGAATTGATGTCCTTGTACTTCTGCAAACTCGATGCACTTTTGACACAAAGACAGACCAAAGACTGTCTGAGAATTCTGTGTAGGCTTTAATGCTATACTGTAAAGCTATAGAGAAAATTTTAGTTTGGAAATTCCCACTTGGGAGAGTCCTTGATTTTAATATCTTCTTTTAAAATAGTGCCTCATTGACCTGCAAGTGAGAAAGCCCTATCTGGACTCCAGTTGATCAAAACAATGGCTGGACCAACATCATAAGCAAGGTAGGTCATTTGAACTGGAAGATACAATCATGTTAACTTTATCAATGCAGGTTTGGAGGAAGAGGCTCTGTATCATGCAAATGAGATAAACCAGCCCAGTGAGCTCAGTGTAGGAAAAGTATTTATGGTTAAGGTAAAATAACTTACACTGCCATTGGCCACACCACCAAGAGAGCATTTCTCAGAACTGTCAAAACTTCGGGGTTGTTTACATACATTGCTGAGGGATATATAATTTTAAGGTCATCCCCTGTCTCCCATGTGAAATAGTGAAGTGTGTATTGCATGGAATTGATTGCTTGAGACAAGATTCTTAGATAAGCTTGGAAGGTTTGAGTTCTGATGGATTTATGCAGAAATAGCACATGGATGCAGGACGGGTTGGGCAGCTGAAATTCCTGATTAAAATCAAAAGTGATCCTATGCTGAAATTTATCCTGGGCAGAAATTGAAGTATCATGGAACAGTTCGCAGAAGTCATACTTCTGATATAAAATATTCTATAACATAAGTCAGTTGGCTTTCATGGTTTCCCAGAAAAATATTTTCTCCACACACACCAAAAACAGATCTTTCAGTAATATTTCCGGATTTCACATTTCATTTAAAAATCTGGATCCTGTGGAGCACTTATATCTTAATTTCCTGTGATATTTTTCTTGACACTTGAAAATGAAAGTACTTTAGACTTATTTTAAATATATTTTTTCTGAATACGAAATCAACTTTGAGAATTAATTAAACACATATATGAGTTGGACCACACTAATTTTTATTATACTTAACTAGTTTTCTTCTATACATACTACTGAATGTTATAGTTCTAGGTGAATTTATTAAATGCCTTTGTAGCTTTTGTTATGATTTATGGAATTTTTTCTTTAATTATTTGATTTAATAAGCTATGTTAATAGATTTCTAGTAATGAGTCCTTTGAACTACTGAAATGAGCACTATTTAAAATACTACTAGCTTGTTACACTGTATAGTAATATTTTATTTCAAGAAATGCCTTTTTATTTGTAATGGGGCTGATATATAATTTTATTTTTGTACATTTGCTAGGTATAAAATTTTTCTGTTAAAATTTTGCTAACTTCATAAGGTAAATGGAGAGTATATAAGTCAGTATAGGTGAGTTTATATCCTGCAAAAACAAATAAAAGTTTGATGGATCAAAGTAGCAAATCTGTGAATCTGAAAATATTGGCCCAATATTTTACTACATTTTAGCATTATCTATGCTCTTGAGGTGTGTGTGTGTTTGTGTGTGTGTGTGTGTGTGTGTGTGTGTGTGACTCAAATGTTTAATTTGGTCTGTAAGGTTTCTGTTGAATGGCCTCTAGGATAGTTGTCCTTATTTTATAGATAAATATTTATTTATTTTCTAAGTTACAGCTGTAAGCCTCCTTGTAAAGGAAGCTTGGATTAATCATCTAAGCAAAAATTAAGTTGCTATGTGAAATTTTCTATCAAAATTGTCAGCTTTTCATCTTACATACCTGATATCTTCGGCCTATCAATCTCCTTTCAGTCAGAAAAGAGAATGTGTCTACTTGATCTAGGCAGCTGATGGCAACATCTAACAGATGATTTCTGATGCCACACTGTCTGGGTACACTTCAGACATCATACCTATTTACTATGTATCTTGTATCAAACAAGTTTTAATGAGAGGGGACTTAATTCAATCAATAATTTAGGAGATAGTAAAAATCTCCCACTTCATGTCTTAGGTCTCACGAGCCAGAAACATATCTTTTTCATAAAATCTTTATGTCTGTTGGGCCCAGAAGGTAATAAACATTTGTTGAAAAATCCACACTTCTCTGTTTTTCAAGCTCTAACTCTAGCAGTGAAGTATTTTCAATACGTTGAAGAAGTTACACTTTGGGTTTACATAGAAGGGATCAGGAAAAAAAATCAATTTAACTTTACATAGTCTGCTTTTATAGCCTATATAAGCTATATACTGGAGCCTATATACTGGGTTTTATCTAGTGTCCCTAAAGCTTACAACATTAAAAATATTTAATTAATATCTATTTCCTAATGACACATAAAATGCATCACTTCTTGTATTCTGTTGCAAGAAAAATAAGTGTCTCTTCAGATAAAAAGCACACTACAATTAATTGAGTTCCATTTTTATTTTGCTTCTAGAAAATTTTGAACCAAATCAGTACTTACAAAATTAACCTATTCACATTACAAAGTGACATCCACGAATTTGCTTCTACCAGTCAGCTTTATTTTAATTGCATTTCTAATTTTCTTATGTTTTATTTTCTTAAATGTTCTATCCTAGCATAAAGGATGTTAGTAAAATAAATCAATCACAGAATTCAGCTAAAAGGTGTAGCGGCATCAGAGTGATAACATACAACTGATAAAATTTCTGAGAGGTATTCAATGTCTTCCCTTTTCCTTACCTATCTGTGTTTAGGGTTTTTAAAAATAGAGTTGTTTTATAGTCTTGTCAATAGCGATGTGATGGCAAATGCACAATGACCAGCTTTTGGGGGACCAAAGAGCCCTGCTTTGTGGAATCTAATGGTTTCAAGCTATGAAGCCACTGAACACAGTCTTGGAAAGAAATGCTCAGGAGCATATACTAGTTTATGGTATTTCCACCATAAAGAGGCAATAGACATAAATTGTTTCAAGAGCATTGATAATACTGAAATGTGGTAAAAAATAGGAAATGATGAATTTTTAGAATGTATTGTCTTTGTTTTAATATAATTTTATTAGTTCATATAATTTAGTATTTAATCATCGGTGTATCAAACTGGCTCACAAAAATTCTAAAAATTTAACTATCTGCACTGTGTCAGTCCTAGCACATAAAAGCCCTTATATATCAGTATAAGTGTTTTAAATACCTTCTGAATAACTGGGTTTACACTTTTGCAAGTGTTGACCCAAATTTCCAAAATTGTCCTTCAGTTCACTTGCATAGTGACTACCACAGTTGTTTTTTTTTTAATTTTTTTTTTAATTTTTATTTATTTATGATAGTCACAGAGAGAGAGAGAGGCAGAGACACAGGCAGAGGGAGAAGCAGGCTCCATGCACCGGGAGCCCGACGTGGGATTCGATCCCGGGTCTCCAGGATCGCGCCCTGGGCCAAAGGCAGGCGCCAAACCGCTGCGCCACCCAGGGATCCCCACAGTTGTTAATTAGAATGAAATTTAATGACTTATCACTCTTTAGGTATGAACCCCAAAGTTTTTCTCCATTCTTTCAAGTAATTTAGAGAAGGTAAATTAGCTAAGATTATTATCAGTTTGTCATCTTGTATTCATTCTGAAGGAATTGCGATAATGGAGTCTCTGCTTTGCACACAGGCTAGGAAAAACACAGTGCTAACAATGAAAGAAAATCCATCTCTAAAGGACGATAAATATAATTTTAGACACTAGCCTTCTTTCAGGGAACACTACAGTTGGAAAAAAGGAAGAGGGCAAGATAATTTTCAGTATGAAGGATGACGCTTCACTGTCAGTGTCTGAATTTGGATAGGGAGTGAGAAGCAGGGATTCACTATTGGCAAAGTCCTACCACTTTTCCATGTTTCCTCAGGTTGGCTCCATACAACTCAAATACTCAGAAAAAGGAAGGTCTGTCTGTTGGAGATGGATGCCAGGCAGGGAAGCTGGTGGAATCATGTTAAGAAAAGAAAGCTTCTAGTTCAACATGATTAGACACCTCCTTTGAAGCTCCACTAGATTAATAGCTTTTTAAGGATGTGGCGACAAGTGTTATCACGTGAAACTTCCAAAACCAGACTTAGTGTTAGAAAATATGCTGTAGGGAACTGTTCAAATTTAGCAGGGGAAATACTAGATGACCTAATAAGCCATTTCCTCCTCCAGATTCAGCAGTACTATAATTCATGTATTTGGCTCAATTAGAGCCGAAGGTCACATAAGGTTTTTAAATCCTGTATTTTTTTCTAGGTGCACATAATGTCTGCTTCTAAAGACTAAATATTTTTAATGCTAAAATTTTCAGAACTACAAAATGTCTACTATTTACCATAGGGTTTGAGGCATTCTTACAGCTTACCATTATTTTTATTGACACTTTAAATGCGGGGAGTCCAGCTATAAGATTTACAGTTTCTTTTTCTTTTTCTTTTTTCTTTTAGATTTACAGTTTCTAATGATAGTACTTTAAAATTATTGCTAAAATGTTGTACAGGAAAAGCGTCCAGTTTTTATTCAATTGTTTTATTTTTAAAACAAGTTGCTTTTTATAAGAATGGTTTATACAAACATCACGTCCACAGAAGCAAAGTAAAATGTAGAAGTGGGCTATAATAAGATCATACCAAAATGTGCTTTTCTTATAATTATATGGCTTAAACATATGGCTATATAAAATGTATACTTTTATATTTCCACCTTAATTTATCTGGATAATAATTTCAATCATATTCTTTATTTAGAATGGATACCATGAGAAGGAATTTCTAAATCTTGGGAGGGGGAAAGGAAGAAGGAAGGAAGGAAGGAAGGCAGGAAGGAAGGAAGGAAGGAAGGAGTGAGTCATCGCACGGATGATGTCTACTGGAAAAAGTTTTAAAATGAATGACTAGAATATCACAACTTTCAGGTCCTTAAGTTTCTTCATCTATGGAATGTGAAAAATAAATTTAAAAAATGGTTTGAGTGATCTCTAGGGTTTTTTTTTCCAGATCGAAATTATCATTCCTAATATGAATACACCGAATATCATATCAAAAACCACAATCAGGATCCCTGGGTGGCTCAGCAGTTTAGCGCCTGCCTTTGGCCCAGGGCGTGATCCTGGAGTTCTGGATCAAGTCCCACCTCTGGCTCCCTGCATGGAGCCTGCTTCTCCCTCTGCCTGTGTCCCTGCCTCTCTCTCTCTCTCTCTCTCTGTGTATGTGTGTGTGTCTCTCACGAATAAATAAACTAAATCTTAAAACAAAGAAACAAACAAACAAAAAAACCCACAATCAATTGAATTACTATTTGCCTTTGAAACACCAATACGATACTAGTAACACCAAAACTACATGAGCCCCAAGCCCCTCTATCTCTGCTAGGGGTTTTTCTCTCTTTCTACTAGGAACATGGGAAAGTTATGAAAGTTACATATACTTATTCTTCTTCTTTTTAATAAACCTACAACTAAATTATTTTTCAATTTATTACAATCTTTCTGTCTCTGCCATCCACTAAAACTGCTTCTGCTGACACCATCCATCACTTTCTAATTCCCAAATCTAGTGGACATTTTTTATTTCTTTATGGGATTTAATAATGGTGGTCCTGTCTCTCCTTATTGAAACCCATTCTTGCCCTGACTCCCTTTTCATTTTTGTGTTCCTGAAACCCACCCTATACTAGCCGAGATGGGCTCCATGTGACTGCTCTTTGAATAAATGCAGTGCTCGGAGTAACTTTCCTTCCCTTCAATATAGTTTTGGTCACATCACCAAAGATATGCTTTCCCTATGCATTACTTTAGTATTCCACAGTTATACCCATAAGCTAAAGAGTAAGAGGTACCTAAGTGACCTTTCTGGTTTTGCTTTTTATAACTCAGGATTTGGATATTTTTTTCCTACCAGCTTGGACTCCACCTTGGCTTCCTCTCTTTCCAGACTGTCCCAGACCTGGCATTGAGTGTGGCTGCTCAGCTTTCATCATCTGTCCTGGCCAGCGGAATGTTCCCTCTGATGCTCCTCCCTTGGCTGGCTATAGCTCCCTACTTTCATTTTCACTAGGGGCACAGCCATTCACCAGCTTCTACTGGAAACACTTTTCCAGACATTCCTTCAGGGTAAGTGCCATTTCCATAACTGGCCACTGGATTCCGTCATTATTTTTTTGTACTTCACTATCCTCAAATTTGTCTTTTTCAGCTTCACAATCACAGTAAAAGTGGTTTCATTTTCATTGCTTTGTTTTTCTCCTCATGTGAAGCAATCCTTTGTATTTTATTTACTTTTAAGTAAGAAAACAAGCACATTTTTCTCAATTACCTCCTCCTTCACCTACTTTCCTTCTCTTTATATTCCTCCTCCTTGTGATTCTTCATAGAGACATGTCTTGATCTGACAAAGTTGTAGTCATGGACTTTAAATATAAAAAATAAATTTATTTAGTTTGCCACCACAATGATAGAATCTTCTCTCTTTTCCAACTGAGATCTTTAATTTTAAAAAGTTTAGCTCTAAGATTGTTGCAAAATTTCTTCACTGCAAAAGGCTGATTATCTTCTTTTATAGAAATATGAGCTGGTGTTGTCCTTTGATAAATTTCTTGCCTTTTCCCACATTTTTACTCCCACCCAGAATAAAACTAGATGGGGAATAAAGTTGGAGTCACCCCTTGGCCCCATCACATTTGAAGTGTCTGTAATTTCCTATCTCTGATTTGTAAGCAAACCTGCATTTCTCTGAATAAATTGTCTGCTGAAGAAGTGTTCAGTAAACCAAAGGAGTTAACTCTCATAAACCAAAGAGAATTGTAGAAAGGATTAGAAGATAGTAAGATATTCTTTGATCTGGGTGTCTAGTGTTCTTGATGCAGTGAACTGGTTCCAGCTGACTTTTTCTCTTGCTATTTCTCCTGCAAGAAACAGGAAAGAGCTTGAGGCTCTCTCATAAGGTATTCATAGGAACATAGGGTTTCTGTTAAATATTTAATTTCCCTGGTGATATTCTGAAAGAAGTTTCAATAACATGATATTTTAAAGTCAGCCATTTTAGGTATATAAAAACGAATGCTCAGTTGTAAGGATGTAACATATTTTAATCTTCACAGAGCAAAACAATTGCATGTTCAAATCAGAGCATTGTAGAAACACACTTTTGATTTTCACTGTCATCTATTCCAAGAAGAATACTGCTGCAGAAAGTCTGAGTATTTTCTGAATGTAAAAATTCCTTCTCGTTCTGTTTCCATAATGTTGGTTGGAGTAGTGCTTTATTTATGGATATTGGATTATGTTCTGACTAAAGTCTGTTCCTTTCATTTACTCTGCCCTAGTAAAGTAAATTTCAACCTTAAAACTCAGTCCATTTCAATAATGTAGTTGTTTTGGTATGTCTTTCTTCAAAACGGTAATGTCTCAAACAACTTCTATGAAGAATTTAAATAGTCCTTTGAAAATGAGGTCAAATAATTTGCTGAAAATTCCACTGTGCTGGATTTTTTTTTTTTTTTTTTCTAAAAAGGTGTTATTTTATGGAGTTCTTTCTTGGCATCCATAGAAGACCGTGACTCATAATGAGTCGATGTCTGTGTGTCATAAGGATGTGAAGAGGTCATGCTCTGTCAAAGTAGCTAGACGGAAAGAAAGGGAGCTGTCCTCTTGTGGAGAAAGTAAAATAAAGCTCGTATACTTTTTAAGAGCCAATTCTATGTAAAACTTGGCTATATTTGTGGTCTTTCTGTGAGAAGAAACATCTTTATATAGATCTTCCTTGACTTGTGATGGGGTTCGCTCCTGGTAAACCCATGGCAAGTTGAAAATATTCTAAGTTGAAAATGCATCTAATATACTTCTCTAAATGTGCTCAGAGCACTTACATCAGCCTATGGGCAAAATAATTTAACACAAAATTTATTTTATAATAAATGAATTGGTGGAATGCTCATATAATTGATAGGATATCGCACTGAAAGTGAAAAATAGAGACACAATGCCAACTAATGTTTGGCATTAGTCATTTGTTTACCTTTGTGATCAAGGGACTGACTCGAAGCCACTGCTGCCCAGTTTCACAAGAGAGTATTGGGCAAAGATGAAAATTCAAAATTCTGGAATAGTACAGTTTCTACCGAATGCAAATCATTTTTGCATCATCATAATATTGAAAAATCATAAATTGACCCATCATAAGCCAGGGACCATCTATATGCAAAATTTTTACATAGAGGTTTGGTTAACCCACCACATTTTTATATTTGTGTATGTGGGAAAGGCTGCAGCCATAGCTAAATGGTGGATGATGGTGGCAAAACTAGTAGGCAAAGCAAGACTGAAAATGAATAACAAGCATCAATCTATGGAAGGTTTTACAGCTCAGAGCTTGGACAAGTTGGAGTTTCCAGACATGTCAGTGAGTCCAGGACCTAAATGTAGGCTGAAGCTTTTGTAAACAACAACAACAACAACAACAACAACAAAACACAACCAGAAGGAAAGGTAAATGATCTATAAAGAGATCAGCAGACCTAAACATGAGGCAATACAGCCCCACCTCTGGGATATTGATGAGTAGATTAAACAGTATGATTTGAAATACGGGTAGATTCTGAATATAAAGAGTTAATAGTTCTGTATCATTTGTAGCATAAAATGCTCGGAACTTACCACACTTGGAAAATAATGGCTATCTCACCATACTAAAAGCTGTTAAACTTTGTGGAGGTGAAGAGTGAGATTCAGATTAGTATTCTAGGGATCCCTGGGTGGCGCAGCGGTTTGGCGCCTGCCTTTGGCCCAGGGCGCGATCCGGGAGACCCGGGATCGAATCCCATATCAGGCTCCCGGTGCATGGAGCCTGCTTCTCCCTCTGCCTGTGTCTCTGCCTCTCTCTCTCTCTGTGACTATCATAAGTAAATAAATAAAAATTAAAAAAAAAATTAGTATTCTATGTCTGTATGAAGTCGGCATGTTACTAATGTTCATATATGAGAACTTTACAAAATAGTAACTAATATCACTGTTACCTTGTAAAGCTATCAGATGACTATTTTAACCACTTTCACAAGGGTATTATTATTTTCCATGTTTACTAATATGGAAAGCAAGGCCAAGCATGGTAAAAAGACTTGTCCAAGTTCTTATAGCCACAAAGTGGCAACATTTTTACTGAAATCAAGATTTTTTGGTTTCAGGCTCCTGTTTTTTTCCACCATCCACACTGCCTCCAGGATAGGCACACTGGATGACTTTCAAATTGCCGAGGGTACCTCAAATGTCTCTCCTTAATTTAATTATAATAAAAGATAATAAACATAGTATATGTTTTCCTTACTTGGAAATAGCTGAAGTAATTTTGTTTTTCCTCCCTACTTGCCCTGAAGACAGTTTACACTTGGTCTGAACCACCCAAGCAACATTTCAAGAAAAACAAGCATTTTTAAAGAAGTCAAAGTAACTGAAAGCAAGGATAAGATAGAAACTTTTTAAAAATAAGTATATCACTTACCCTTCCGTAAGCTAGACTGTAGATACCCATATCAACCCCCTTTTACTGCTTTCAGGCTTAACAGAATCATTAGGCAAAGCTGAGATTGTAAAGCAACGTTGAGATCCAAAAGCAAGTTGGCACACATAAGTATATGATAATGTGTGTAAGTTCTATTTTAGTTTTTTCATTTTATTATTGCCCTGTAAAATGTTGGCCCTATAATCCAGCTTATAAAATAATGAAAAGTGCCATTCATTTTGTCTTGTGGTTTTCTTAGAGAACTGTGCAGTTCTTTATAAATCACTGTTGATTGAGAGTGCATGTTCTAAACAAGTATACACTACAGGAAGATATGGGCTGCAAAGTGCAAAGAAATATAAAGCATATTATATGGAGTGTACAAATTTTCAAACACTTTAACATACTTTTTATCCTCTCTTGTTAAATGAGTAAAACACTTTTGTTGAGTAATTTCTTGGTCATAGATATTTGCTGAAACTGATTATGTGCCAGGCACTATTTATAGGCACCAAAGGCCCAGTTATGAATGATGTAGGTAAGGTCTCTGCATTCTTAAAGTTCACATAGCAGAGGAGAAAAAGGTTTTGTGAACCAAAGTTCACTATGCACATATTAAGCATAATTGAAGCTCCTTTGGCCAACTTCATGAGTTATCTGCACTCCTGATCCTCTCTGTAAAAATGTAGTGAAAGCTGCCTGTGGTGCCCAGAACGTGGTAGTAGCATGCTCCTCAACATACTTACTCACTTCTGCTTCCAAGAGCTGGGCTGCTTACCGAGAATCAGTTTTGTTTCTTTGCCAAGCTACGTATTGTAGTCACACATCTCTATAAATATGTTTGTTAACACCATAGTAAATATTCTAATTAAATTCTATGAAAATGAATAAAATAAAAATACAGAAAGAGACTGTTGTTCATATTAAAAACTAACTGGAATGCTTTGGAATGATTGCTTCCAACTTTGTAGTCAAACTATGTGTGAGCAAAACAACTGTAAAAGGTTGGCGGAAAGAAAATATTTAGAATGATTTGTCAAATTGCCTACCAAGTTTCTCTATTTTTTTCCCCATTATTTTACAAAACACAAAGCTACCAGTTGAAAGTGATGCATTATGTTTTTTTTCTTTATTTCTTTTTATTGTGGTAGAGTACACATCACATAAAATTGACCCTTTAACCAGTCTAAAATGTACAACTCAGTGGCATTAAGTGTATTCACAATGTGTGCAATCTTCAGTAATATCTAGTTTCACACGTTTTTCATCACCCCTCAATGGATGTTTCATACCATGAAGCAGTCACTCCCCATTATCTTCTCATCTTGGAACCTAGTAACCACTAATCCATTTTTTTTTTTTTTGTCACTGTGGATTTGCTTATTCTGGAAATTTCATGCAGATGGAATCATACAATATGTGGTCTATTATGTGTTGGCTTCCTTCACTTTGCATAACGTTTTCAAGGCTCTTTCATGTATAGCATATATCAGTGCTTCATTCTTTTTTTAGAGCTGAATAATATTTTACAGTATGGATATATCATATGTGTTTATGCATTCATTTGTTGATGGACATTTGGGTTATTTCCACCTTTTGGCTTTTATGATTAGTGCTGCTATGAACATTTGTGTATAAATTATTTGTTTGAGTACCTGTTTCCAATCCTTTTGAGTGTATTTCTAGGAGAGGAATTACTGGGTCATATAGTAATTGTATGTTTAACATAACTGAGAAACCACTGCTTATGTGTTGGTGTCACATCTAAGGAACAATAGTCAATCCAACATCATAAACATTTGCTCCTTGGGATCAGAATGATACTGAACATATGAAATATGTTAAGAAATATTCCTTTCTCCTCTATTTTTTTGGAAAAGTTTCAGAATGATTTGTGTTAATTATTCCCTAAATATCTGGTAGAATTCACCAGTGAAGCTCTCTGGTTCTGGAGTTTTCTTTTTGGGGCAGTTTTTCATGGGTTTGTTGTTGTTGTTGTTTTGGTTGTTTGTTTTTTTATGGCTTCAATCTTTTTACTTGCTAGGTATTTTCATATTTTTTTTTAATTTTTTTTAACTTTTATTTATTTATGATAGTCACAGAGAGAGAGAGAGAGGCAGAGACACAGGCAGAGGGAGAAGCAGGCTCCATGCACCGGGAGCCCGACGTGGGATTCGATCCCGGGTCTCCAGGATCGTGCCCCGGGCCAAAGGCAGGCGCCAAACCGCTGCGCCACCCAGGGATCCCAGGTATTTTCATATTTAAAAAAATTCTTCTTGCGTCAGTTATGGTAGTTTATGCGGTTTTAGGAATTTGTCCATTTAATCTCGGTGACAAATTGTTGATGGTGTTATAATTCTTTTTATTTCCGTAAGGTCTGTAGTAATGTTCCTACATTTATTTTTGATTAGTTATCAGTGCCTTCCTTCATTCTTTCTCTCTTAGTTGGTTTAGCTAAAGATTTGTCAATTTCGTTGATCTTTTAGAGAATCAAATTTTGGTTTCCTTCATGTTCTATCATTTACCTATTCTCTATTTATATATATCTCCCCACTAATGTTTCTTATTTCCTTCTTGCTACTAGCTTTGAGTTTAATTTGCCCCTCTTTTTCTAATTCTTTAAAGTGCAAATAAAATTATTAATTTGAGACCTCTCATTCTTTTTTCTATAGGCATTTACAACTATAAATTTCCTTCTGAGCAGTGCTTTCCCTACATCTCATTAAATTTTTATATGTTGTATTGTGCTTTCATTCCTCTCAAGATATTTTTTATCTTCTTTGTGATTTCATCTTTGACTCATTGGTTGTGCAAGAGTGTATTTTGTTTCCACATATTTGTGAATTTTCCAGTTTTCCTTCTGTTATTGATTCCTAATTTGTCTATGTAGTAAGATAAGATGCTTTGTATAATTTAATCTTTTTTTTTAATTTTTATTTATTTATGATAGTCACAGAGAGAGAGAGAGAGAGAGAGAGAGAGAGAGGCGCAGAGACATAGACAGAGGGAGAAGCAGGCTCCATGCACCAGGAGCCCGATATGGGATTCGATCCCGGGTTTCCAGGATCGCGCCCTGGGCCAAAGGCAGGCGCTAAACCACTGCACCACCCAGGGATCCCTGTATAACTTAATCTTTTAAAATGTATTGAAATTTTTTCTTGGCCTAACATTATTGACTATCCTTGAGAATATTCTATGTTTACATGAGGGAATACTGCTGTTGTTGGGTGGAATATGCATTGTTCAAATCCTCTTTTTTTTTTTAAGATTTTATTTATCTATTTGAGATAAAGAGAACACAACCAGGGGGAGGGGGAAAGGTAGAGAAAGAAGCAGACTTCCCATTGAGCAGGGAACCTGATGTGGGGCTTGACCCCAGAACCGCAAGATCACAACCTGAGGAGAAGATGGATGCTTAACTGATTGAGCCACCCAGGTGCCCCAAATCCTCTTATTTCTTCATTTGTCTTCTGTCTAGTTTTTTTGTCCATCATTTAGATTGGGGTATTGAGGTGCCCAACTATTATTATAGAACTGTGTTTATCCTTTCATTTTTGTCCATTTTTGCTTCATATATTTTGGGACTTTTTTTAGTGTATCTATATTTATGTTTTCTTATCAGAGTTACCTTTTTAATCAAACGTAATGTCCCTCTTCATCTATTGCAACAATTTTCTCTTAAAGTCTATTTTGTCTGAAACTCAGTTGGCTCTTTTTTGGTTACTATGTGCATGGAATTTATTTTGTGATCCTTTTAACTTCAATCTCTATGTCTTTGGATCTAAAGTCAGTCACATGCAGACAGCATATAGATGGATCATATTTTATTTCTTTTCATTGGACATTTTAATGCATACACATTTAGAGTAATTACTAACAGGGAAGCACTTGTCACTGTTATTTGTTTTCTATATGTCATATCTTTTTGTTGTTGTTGTTTCTCAATATCTCCATACTGCCTTCTTCTGTGTTTAACTGATTTTTATTTTTGTAGTGTGCCATTTTGACTTCCTTATTTCCTTTTTTGTATATTACTTATTTTCTTAGTAATTACTTGGGGAATTACAATTAACATTTTAAATTTGTAACAACCCAGTTTGAAACTAATTTGGTTTTAACAGTACACAAAAACTCATTGCTACATGTCCACATCCTTCCCACTTGTATTATTATTGCCACAGATTATATCTTTAGATGTTGTGTATCCACTAATAAAGATTTATAATTATTATTTTATGCATATGCCTTTTAAATAATACAGGGAAAAAAGCTATAAATCAAACTCTCATAATACTATTTTCTTTTCTTTTTTTTTTACTATTTTCATATTTATCTATGTATTTACCATTAGAAGTGTTCTTTATTTTTTTGCATGGCTCTGAGTTACTGCCTAGTGTCCTTCCACTTCAGCCCAAAGGACTCCCTACATTTCTATTAAGGTCAATCTATTAGTAATTAACTTTCTCAGTGTTCATTTGTATATTTTAATTTCTCCTTCATTCTTGAGGCATACCTCTGCTGCATTTAGAATTCTTCATTGACAGTTCCCTTGCCACTTTAGGACTTCAACTAAGTCATCCCATTATTTCCTGTTCTCCATGGTTTCTTCCAAGAATCTGTTAATCTTATTGAAAATATCTTGTACATTACAAGTTGTTTCTCATTTGTTGCTTTGAATATTTTTTCTTTCTTTCTTATTTTCAACTGTTTGATTATAATGTGTCTCTGTGCAGATTTCTTTTTATCCTACCTTTTATCCCGAGTTTCTGGAGATACATGGATGTCTTTTTCAGCAAATGTGGAAAGTTTTTGACAATCATTTCTCTAAGTAGTATAATCCCTTCTCTTTCACTTCTCTTTCTGGGACTCTCATGTATATGCCCATATGCTTGATGGTGTCATAGAGTCTATTCACTTTTTAAAAAAGATTTTATCTATTTACTTGAGAGAGAGAGCATGACTTGGGAGTGGGGGACTGGGAGGAGGAGCAGAAGGAGAGGGGAAAAAAATAAGACTCTTCAATGAGCAGGGAGTTAGACATGAGGTGTTGGACTCAATCACAGGACCCCAGGATCATGATCTGAGCTGAAGGCAGATGCTTAACCAACTTAGCCACCCAGATGCCCCTGTTCACTTTTTATCATATTTACTTTCTGCTCCTCAAGCTGGATAATATCATTTGACCTACCATCATCTTTCCTAAATCTTTCATCTCTTCGCTCAATTATGTTGTTGAATCCCTTTAGTGAAATTTTCATTTCAGCTATTATAGTTTTCTGCTCCATAATTTCTACTGCATTCCTTTTCATAATTTCTCTTTATTGATTAATCTTTGTTTGATGAACCATTGTTCTCCCAACCCTTTAGTTACATGTGCATTATTTCTTTTAAATACTTGAGCTTACTTAAAAGAGTTGATGTAAAGTCTTTGTTTACTCCACCCATTATCTGTGCTTAGTCAAGACAGTTTTTGTTCAATTCTTTTATTCTTGTGTACGGTCCATATTTGCTTCTTTGCATACTTCATAATTTTTTGTTGAAGAGTGGACATTTATGATGTGCAAACAAAAAATTAAAAAAAAAAGGAGGAGGGGCAAGATGGCGGAAGAGTAGGGTCCCCAAATCACCGGTCCCCACCAAATTACCTACATAACCTTCAAATCATCCTGAAAATCTACGAATTCGGCCTGAGATATAAAGAGAGACCAGCTGGAATGCTACAGTGAGAAGAGTTCGCGCTTCTACCAAGGTAGGAAGACGGGGAAAAAGAAATAAAGACACAAAAGGCCTCCAAGGGGGAGGGGCCCTGGGAGGAGCCGGGCTGAAGCCGGGGCGAGTGTCCCCAGGACAGGAGAGCCCCGTCCCGGAGGAGCAGGAGCTGCACCGACCTTCCCGGGCGGAAAGGGGCTCGCAGGGAGGTGGAGCAGGACCCAGGAGGGCGGGGATGCCCTCGGGCTCCCTGGGACACTAACAGACACCTGCGCCCCGGGAGAGTGCGCCGAGCCCCCTAAGGGCTGCAGCGCGCGCACGGCGGGACCGGAGCAGCTCGGGGGGGCTCGGGGGCGGCTCCGCGGAGGGGGCTGCGGGGCGGGAGCAGCTCGGGGGGCTCGGGGGGGCTCCGCAGAGGGGGCTGCAGGGCGGGAGCAGCTGGGGGGGCTCGGGCGGAGACTCCGCGGAGGGGGCTGCGGGGCGGGAGCAGCTCGGAGGGCTCGGGGGCGGCTCCGCGGAGGGGGCTGCGGGGCGGGAGCGCGAATCCAACATCGCAGGCCCTGGAGCACAGGGCGCCGGGACACAGCCCAGGATCCGGCCTCCCCCGGGACAGGCAGAGGCCGGGAGGGCCCAGGACAGCAAGGACGCTCCTGCCCCAGCTGAGCAGATCAGCGGCCCCGCCCGGAGCCTCCAGGCCCTGCAGACGGAGAGCTCCGGAGTTCCTGCGGGGGCTGAACCCAGGGCTCCAGAGCTGGCCCCGCCACTGCGGTTGTTCCTCCGGGGGCCTCACGGGGTAAACAACCCCCACCAAGCCCTGCACCAGGCAGGGGCACAGCAGCTCCCCCAAGTGCTAACACCTGAAAATCAGCACAACAGGCCCCTCCCCCAGAAGACCAGCTAGATGGACAAGTTCCAGGAGAAGCCAAGGGACTTAACACAGAATCAGAAGATACTCCCCGGTGGTTCTTTTTTTGTTTGTTTGTTTTTGTTTTTGTTTTGTTTTGCTTTTTGATTTGTTTCCTTCCCCCACCCCCTTTTTTTCTCCTTTTTCTTTCTCTTTTTCTTCTTTTTTTTTTTTTTCGTTTTTTTTTCTTTTTCTTCCCTTTTTTTTTCTCTTTCTCTTTTCTTTCCTTCTTTCTCTCCTCTCTTTTTCTCTTTTTCCCAATACAACTTGCTTTTGGCCACTCTGCACTGAGCAAAATGACTAGAAGGAAAACCTCACCTCAAAAGAAAGAATCAGAAACAGTCCTCTCTCCCACAGAGTTACAAAATCTGGATTACAATTCAATGTCAGAAAGCCAATTCAGAAGCACTATTATACAGCTACTGGTGGATCTAGAAAAAAGCATAAAGGACTCAAGAGACTTCAACTGCAGAATTTAGAGCTAATCAGGCAGAAATTAAAAATCAATTGAATGAGATGCAATCCAAACTAGAAGTCCTAACGACGAGGGTTAATGAGGTGGAAGAAAGAGTGAGTGACATAGAAGACAAGTTGATGGCAAAAAGGGAAAGTGAGGAAAAAAGAGACAAAGAATTAAAAGACCATGAAGATAGTTTGAAGAAATAAACGACAGCCTGAGGAAGAAAAACCTACATTTAATTGGGGTTCCCGAGGGCGACAAAAGAGACAGACGGCCAGAATATGTATTTGAACAAATCATAGCTGAAAACTTTCCTAATCTGGAAGGGAAACAGGCATTCAGATCCAGGAAATCGAGAGATCCCCCCCTAAAATCAGTAAAAAACATTCAACATCTCGACATTTAATAGTTAAGTTTGCAAATTCCAAAGATAGAGAGAAGATCCTTAAAGCAGCAAGAGACAAGAAATTCCTGACTTTTATGGGGAGGAGTATTAGGGTAACAGCAGACCTCTCCACAGAGACCTGGCAGGCCAGAAAGGGCTGGCAGGATATATTCAGGGTCCTAAATGAGAAGAACATGCAACCAAGAATACTTTATCCAGCAAGGCTCTCATTCAAAATGGAAGGAGAGACAAAGAGCTTCCAAGACAGGCAGCAACTGAAAGAATATGTGACCTCCAAACCAGCTCTGCAAGAAATTTTAAGGGGGACTCTTAAAATTCCCCTTTAAGAAGAAGTTCAGTGCAACAATCCACAAAAACAAGGACTGAATAGATATCATGATGACACTAAACTCATATCTGTCAATAGTAACTCTGAACATGAACGGGCTTAATGACCCCATCAAAAGGCGCAGGGTTTCAGGCTGCATAAAAAAGCAGGACCCATCTATTTGCTGTCTAAAAGAGACTCATTTTAGACAGAAGGACACCTACAGCCTGAAAATAAAAGGTTGGAGAACCATTTACCATTCAAATGGTCCTCAAAAGAAAGCAGGGGTAGCCATCCTTATATCAGATAAACTAAAATTTACCCCGAAGACTGTAGTGAGAGATGAAGAGGGACACTATATCATACTTAAAGGATCTATCCAACAAGAGGACTTAACAATCCTCAATATATATGCCCCGAATGTGGGAGCTGCCTTATATATCAATCAATTAATAACCAAAGTGAAGAAATACTTAAGATAATAATACACTTATACTTGGTGACTTCAGTCTAGCTCTTTGTATACTCGATAGGTCTTCTAAGCACAACATCGCCAAAGAAACGAGAGCTTTAAATGATACACTGGACCAGATGGATTTCACAGATATCTACAGAACTTTACATCCAAACTCAACTGAATACACATTCTCCTCAAGTGCACATGGAACTTTCTCCAGAATAGACCACATACTGGGTCACAAATCCGGTCTGAAATGATACCAAAAGATTGGGATCGTCCCCTGCATATTCTCAGACCCTAATGCCTTGAAATTAGAACTAAATCACAACAAGAAGTTTGGAAGGACCTCAAACACGTGAAGGTTAAGGACCATCCTGCTAAAAGATGAAAGGGTCAACCAGGAAATTAAGGAAGAATTAAAAAGATTCATGGAAACTAATGAGAATGAAGATACAACCATTCAAAATCTTTGGGATGCAGCAAAAGCAGTCCTGAGGGGGAAATACATAGCAATACAAGCATCCATTCAAAAACTGGAAAGAACTCAAATACAAAAGCTAACCTTACACATAAAGGAGCTAGAGAAAAATCCAGCAAATAGATCCTACCCCCAGCAGAAGAAGAGAGTTAATAAAGATTCGAGCAGAACTCAACGAAATCAAGACGAGAAGAACTGTGGAACAGATCAACAGAACCAGGTGTTGGTTCTTTTTTTTTTTTTTTTTTTTTTTTTTTTATTTTTTTATTTATTTATGATAGTCACAGAGAGAGAGAGAGAGGCAGAGACACAGGCAGAGGGAGAAGCAGGCTCCATGCACCGGGAGCCCGACGTGGGATTCGATCCTGGGTCTCCAGGATCGCGCCCTGGGCCAAAGGCAGGCGCTAAACCGCTGCGCCACCCAGGGATCCCCCAGGTGTTGGTTCTTTGAAAGAATTAATAAGATAGATAAACCATTAGCCAACCTTATTAAAAAGAAGAGAGATAAGACTCAAATTAAAAAATCATGAATGAGAAAGGAGAGATCACTACCAACACCAAGGAAAGACAAACGATTTTAAAAACATATTATAAACAGCTATACGCCAATAAATTAGGCAATCTAGAAGAAATGGACGCATTCCTGGAAAGCCACAAACTACCAAAACTGGAACAGGAGGAAATAAAAAACCTGAACAGTCCAATAACCAGGGAGGAAATTGAAGCAGTCATCAAAAACCTCCAAGACACAAGAGTCCAGGGCCAGATGGCTTCCCAGGGGAATTCTATCAAACATTTAAAGAAGAAACCATACCTATTCTACTAAAGCTGTTTGGAAAGATAGAAAGAGATGGAGTACTTCCAAATTCGTTCTATGAGGCCAGCATCACCTTAATTCCAAAACCAGACAAAGACCCCACCAAAAAGGAGAATTACAGACCAATATCCCTGATGAACATGGATGCAAAAATTCTCAACAAGATACTAGCCAATAGGATCCAACAATACATTAAGAAAATTATTCACCATGACCAAGTAGGATTTATCCCCGGGACACAAGGCTGGTTCAACACCCGTAAAACAATCAATGTGATTCATCACATCAGCAAGAGAAAAACCAAGACCCATATGATCCTCTCATTAGATGCAGAGAAAGCATTTGACAAAATACAGCATCCATTCCTGATCAAAACTCTTCAGAGTGTAGGGATAGAGGGAACATTCCTCGACATCTTAAAAGCCATCTATGAAAAGCCCACAGCAATATCATTCTCAATGGGGAAGCACTGGGAGCCTTTCCCCTAAGATCAGGAACAGGACAGGGATGTCCACTCTCACCACTGCTGTTCAACATAGTACTGGAAGTCCTAGGCTAGCCTCAGCAATCAGACAACAAAAAGACATTAAAGGCATTCGAATTGGCAAAGAAGAAGTCAAACTCTCCCTCTTCGCCGATGACATGATACTCTACATAGAAAACGAAAAGCCTCCACCCCAAGATTGCTAGAACTCATACAGCAATTTGGTAGCATGGCAGGATACAAAATCAATGCCCAGAATTCAGTGGCATTTCTATACACTAACAATGAGACTGAAGAAAGAGAAATTAAGGAGTCTATCCCATTTACAATTGCACCCAAAAGCATAAGATACCTAGGAATAAACCTTAACAAAGAGGTAAAGGATCTATACCCTAAAAACTATAGAACACTTCTGAAAGAAATTGAGGAAGACACAAAGAGATGGAAAAATATTCCATGCTCATGGATTGGCAGAATTAATATTGTGAAAATGTCAATGTTACCCAGGGAAATTTACACGTTTAATGCAGTCCCTATCAAAATACCATGGACTTTCTTCAGAGAGTTAGAACAAATTATTTTAAGATTTGTGTGGAATCAGAAAAGACCCCGAATAGCCAGGGGGATTTTAAAAAAGAAAACCATATCTGGGGGCATCACAATGCCAGATTTCAGGTTGTACTACAAAGCTGTGGTCATCAAGACAGTGTGGTACTGGCACAAAAACAGACACATAGATCAGTGGAACAGAATAGAGAATCCAGAAGTGGACCCTGAGCTTTATGGTCAACTAATATTCGATAAAGGAGGAAAGACTATCCATTGGAAGAAAGACAGTCTGTTCAATAAATGGTGCTGGGAAAATTGGACATCCACATGCAGAAGAATGAAACTAGACCACTCTCTTACACCATACACAAAGATAAACTCAAAATGGATGAAAGATCTAAATGTGAGACAAGATTCCATCAAAATCCTAGAGGAGAACACAGGCAACATCCTTTTTGAACTTGGCCACAGTAACTTCTTGCAAGATACATCCATGAAGGCAAAAGAAACAAAAGCAAAAATGAACTATTGGGACTTCATCAAGATAAGAAGCTTTTGCACAGCAAAGGGTACAGTCAACAAAACTAACAGACAACCTACAGAATGGGAGAAGATATTTGCAAATGACACATCAGATAAAGGGCTAGTTTCCAAATTTATAAAGAACTTCTTAAACTCAACACCAAAGAAACAAACAATCCAATCATGAAATGGGCAAAAGACATGAAGAGAAATCTCACAGAGGAAGACATAGACATGGCCAACATGCACATGAGAAAATGCTCCGCATCACTTGCCATCAGGGAAATTCAAATCAAAACCACAATGAGATACCACCTCACACCAGTGAGAATGGGGAAAATTAACAAGGCAGGAAACAACAAATGTTGGAGAGGATGCGGAGAAAAGGGAACCCTCTTACACTGTTGGTGGGAATGTGAACTGGTGCAGCCACTCTGGAAAACTGTGTGGAGGTTCCTCAAAGAGTTAAAAATAGACCTGCCCTATGACCCAGCAATTGCACTGCTGGGGATTTACCCCAAAGATACAGATGCAATGAAACGCTGGGACACCTGCACCCCGATGTTTATAGCAGCAATGTCCACAATAGCCAAACTGTGGAAGAAGTCTCGGTGTCCATCGAAAGATGAATGGATAAAGAAGATGTGGTCTATGTATACAATGGAATATTACTCAGCCATTAGAAATGACAAATACCCACCATTTGCTTTAACGTGGATGGAACTGGAGGGTATTATGTTGAGTGAAGTAAGTCAATTGGAGAAGGACAAACATTATATGTTCTCATTCGTTTGGGGAATATAAATAATAGTGAAAGGGAATATAAGGGAAGGGAGAAGAAATGTGTGGGAAACATCAGAAAGGGAGACAGAACATGAAGACTCCTAAGTCTGGGAAATGATGTAGAGGTGGTGGAAGGGGAGGAGGGCGGGGGATGGGGGTGAATGGGTGATGGGCACTGAGGGGGGCACTTGACGGGATAAGAACTGGGTGTTATTCTGTATGTTGGTAAATTTAACACCAATAAAAAGTAAATTTATTATAAAAAAATAAAAAATAATAAAAAAAGAAATTTAAAAATCACCTTCCAAGTCTTTTCATATTGGCTCTATGTTGTGACATTTCTTAAATACTTCTCCAGGCCATTTTCAGCTTTTTCTTAGTCTGGACTTCTGGTTTGCACTGATCCTAAAGGTCAGCTACAGTTGAAAGCTCATAGCTTCCTCAAATCTTTTCTGAGTATGTGTCCTATTCTGCGCATGTATGTAGTTTTGTAGTTTCCTCTGCATATGTGGCAATTTTTCAAATCTCCTATTCTCCCCCAAAACTTCACTATTCAGTTTTTCCTCCTAGGCTTTTGGCATGCCTATTGTTTATCTTTCCTGCTATTTTTCATACTAGGCAGCAGTAGCTTGTTCATTTGGTTTTTATTGTTTTTAAGGGCTATGTCACTGTTCAGCCTTGTAGAGTTCTGAGTTAGACAAAACAAAGGGAAACTCCCAGTCAGGTAAAACCAGATAAGCACAATTCAATGAGAACAAAGTCCACTCTGTTGTTTCTGGAGCCAGGTGCCTACAGTAGAGACAGCCTGTCATCTGCAAGATCACTGGTCCACCAGAGCAGGGGATGGTTCTAAGTTAGTTAAAATATCTGATCTTGTTTCAGTGAAATTTCTCCTGGTTATGCATCCTCACTTGCTGCAAACTGCATTCCAGTGAGGTTAGTTTTGACAATTTATGACAAGTGTTTAGGTGTTTCTGGGGAGCAATGGTCCCCAGATGTCCCTACTGCAGCATTTTCACTGACTTCACTCTGTGGGTATTTTCTACACAACAAAGACAGTCTGGATGCCAAAGTAGACCCTTAGCCAAAGGAAAAGTCCTGACCTGAAATTAAAGCCTGAAAAATAAATACAGATTTAAATTTACATTAAATAAAATATGCACAGTTGATATATAATTTTTAATTCCTCCCTGGAATTTCTATTTCCAAAATGTGAGTCTTTATTGCATGAGGTAAGAGAATTTTTTTTTTTTTTACTATATTATCAGTTAATCCTCACTAGAGTTATATGAAATTGGCAGAGGAGATAGAATTATGGCCACTTTAAAAATAAAGAATTACAGGCTCTAAATCCTTAAGTAATATGCCTAAGGATATATTTCAGGAAGCAGCAGAATGTAGAAACAGTAAGAACAAATAATTCTGAGACCCTATTATACCTCAGGCTCACTTAATTTTTTTTTTTTTTTTTTTTGATAGTCACAGAGAGAGAGAGGCAGAGACACAGGCAGAGGGAGAAACAGGCTCCATGCACCAGGAGCCTGACGTGGGATTCGATCCCAGGTCCCCAGGATCACACCCTGGGCCAAAGGCAGGCGCTAAACCGCTGCACCACCCAGGGACCCCTAACTCACTTAATTCTAAAAGCAACTTCAAAGTTAAGTTGTATCAAGTACTGGGTGGTGATCAAGAGTGGGGATGTAGGGTTGCAGAAAAGGGATTTGAATCCAGCCTTGCCTGACTGAATTTCAAGTTCTATCTACGTGTAGGCTGTTGCTCAAAGGGAGAAGTGTAGAAATGAAGGGGTGGTGAACAAGATGTGGGAGTTTCAGACCAAGATATGGCATTTGTGAGCTATGTGAATTTTAACATGTCACTTTGTCCCTGGGTCATCTCCAATTAATTAATATAAGGGTTCAATCTATATGAGCTTGTAAGAACCTTTAAATGGGCTAACATTGATTCACATGGTCTTTTTCCTAACAAAACTGCAGCATCCACTAAAACTAGTATTTGCCATTATTTACTAAGACTACACTTATGTCTACCCATGACTAAGAAATTCCACTTCAAGAGATGTAAGTGGTGTTCTACAAAAGACATGTCTAGGAATGTATATAGCAGGTTTTTAAAAAATTTTCATAATATTTGTATGAATGAATATCACAAACATAGTGACAGAGTCAGACAGAAATAAATATAGGTCTATATGGGATACTGCATGGTTTCATTAATATGAAGTTCAAGAACAGGCAAAATTAATCCATGATTACAGAAATCAGAATAATTATTATCTCTATTTTACTGGTGTTGTAGGTGGGTATCTACTAGGAATGGGCCCTAAGGAAGCTTTTATGGTGCTGGAAATGTTCCATTTAGCCCTCTCATTGGTGGTTCTCAGGTGCATCCATATTTAAAAACTCACTAAGCTGTATGCTTAAGCTTTGAGCATCATACTCTATGTATGCTATATCTCAATTTAAGCAATTTTGAAAAATAATAAATAATTTCTTCCTTAAATTATGATAGGAAAAATCTAATGTCTTTTACTATCTCTTCTGATAATCTGCATAGTATATCTAAAATAAAGTATTTTCAAATATTTTTCTTATTTGGATATTTATTACTAATGTATAAAATAGTGGACTGCCAAAAGAATCACATTTGTGACTTCTTGAACTGGCAATTGATTCCTTTCCCTTCTGCTTCTTCTGCTACAATAGGATAATTTAATTCACTACCAAAATAATTTATGCTAGTTTACATAAAATAATGCTGTTGCATACCATATACACAAGAAGCAACCTTGATTAAAATAACATGCAGTTAGACTAATAGCTAAATGCTGTTAATATTTTCAAGTTGAGATAACCAATCAATACTTTGTAGAAACCACTAATTAATGGAGTTTTCTTATCTGAAGCTTTTAGTTGATTTTCCTGTATTAAGAAACACATATCATTTCTATGGCAACTAAATATTTTTCCTGTCTGTAAATGGATTCCATTCCTATTATTAAAAAGACATGACATGAAAAGAAACTCACAATTATTTGTTCAGTCTATAGTCCTGTGTAATGTATTCTGCATTAAGTCATCTTTAACCAATATTGGAAGCTTCTGTGTCAGTATGTCAGGCAGTATTTGGCTTGGATGCTGTAGCAAGAACCCAAGATATCCATGTCAGAAAATAAGAGAATGTAAAGCTCACTAATGTTCTGGATGATTTCACCAAGTATTGGCTATAGAGACAGTGGAAAATAAAGTATCTTCTTTCTGCCTCACTTCTATTTCCCTATGGCAGCATGTTTCCACAAATGAGTAACAGATATGCATTTTAAAATGAAGTTCTAAAAAAAATAAATAAAAAAAGATAAAATGAAGTTCTGTCATCTAATAAGACTGGTAACTGTGTTGAACAAAGCATAAAAGACATACCAGGGTCTTTAATAAGTTAATGTACATGGTAAATCTCTTTGAGAAATTTTCTAAGTTTGTTTGACCATGAAAACATTTTATGGAATAAAATTGTCAGAAAAAATATTTAAAAGTCTCATTCTTCATTTATATTGAAATGGTTTTTTACTATCTGCCTTCGGTTGTTTTACCTTCACAGTTTGTGTCTATCACACATCAATGTTATATGCTAACTAATAAAGATAGATGTAAACTAAATTTAAAGTATAAAGAGAATTGTGGTGTGTAAGCAGTTTTTAGTAGGGGAATTTTTTCCCCCCAAAATCATAAGTGAAGTCCCAAAATACAAGGGTAAAGTGGGGCTGCTTTTTTTGATGGTAGGATTGAACCGTCTATTCAACCTGTTACTCTTCCCGTACCCCACCATTCAGCATTCTGAGATTCTTTTTTTTTTTTTAAACTAAATTGCTCTAAAGCTGTGCTTTTCAAATTTTTTTTTTAATTTTTATTTATTTATGATAGTCACACACAGAGAGAGAGAGAGAGAGAGGCAGAGACACAGGCAGAGGGAGAAGCAGGCTCCATGCACCGGGAGCCCGACGTGGGACTCGATCCCGGGTCTCCAGGATCGCGCCCTGGGCCAAAGGCAGGCGATAAACCGCTGCACCACCCAGGGATCCCGCATTCTGAGATTCTTAAATGGAAAACTAAATTTCCAAAACAAAGCCAAGAAAGCAATAACTGTTTCATTTCAGTGTAAGGGACTGATGTGTTGAGAGTGACCAACAACCTGAAGGGTGGGGAGGACAGTGATAGGGAGGAGAGTCTGAGAGCCCTACGTTTAACTTCACTGCATGTTTCATCATATCTTCCTGGTACATCACTTTATATAAAACACCATGTTACATAAAACAAAATGAAAAGCATATTCTTCTTTGGAAAACAGTGTATTATTTATTTCAATATGTAATTTTACATTCGTAAAGCATTTCAGTAGAAGCCGGTTTTCTTAAAACGACTTGGTGGTAAGCAGTTTACAACTGCTTCAATCTTTGTGATTGCTAGAAGTTATTTTCTATTTCTTAAAGTCTATGTATTTCAGGCAGGGGCTACATTTAAACACAAAGTGAAGATAGTTTGCTAGTCAATTCGATGGCTTCATTATTAAAAATTAGAATATTCTATAACCGTATTAAAATGACTTAAATAGTGGCTGAAAGTTTTCATAGCTATTTTCTCTACCCTAAAGGGACTGCAAATAATTTTTGTTTAATCACTATGGATTTAATAAGACATATGGTAGGATAATTTTTTCTCACCATCTTGGAGTGAAGTCCCTTTCTATATTCCTTCTGAAGTCCTGGCCTGTGCAATGCTAAAATAATAGAACTGAATCTGTACTCCAATGGAGAAAAGCAAAGAAGATTCACTTAGCATAATTATACATTGCAAATATGCCATGAGAGTATTAGCACAGAAGACATGTACTTAACTTTGTAAATATTTCACTCTGATGCAGGAGGATCTGAAATATCACCAATTCCATCTGCTCCACATTCTTTTCAGGGGCCTCCAGTCCCAAATGGAAATAATGGACTCTAAGAATCAAGACCCCAAGGAAAGCAAAAGGTTTAAAAAGCTTGAAGCCAGTGTGGGATGAGGACAAGGGAAAGACACAACAGAGAATGTATGGATCATTGGAAACTACACAGGGAAAATAAATCATCGCTCTATACCATTATTCAGAACTGTTTTAATACGGTAGTAATAGATTGAACAATGGTCAATTACCTGTTCTACACTATCAGATTCACTTATGCTCCTTTCTCTCAGCCTTCACCATAACCACACCCAAGTGAAAGTGGCATTTTTATTTCTTTCTTTTCTTTTCTTTTCTTTTTTTTTTTTTACACTTTAAATATGTAAAGTTTATTTTTTGTTATTTACAGCTCAATAAAACTGGTAAGGTAAGCTAACACAAATAATGCATATATTCATCTCAAAAAAAGATCATGATAAATATGCTACACCAAATATACTAAAAAATAAATTAAAGATTATTCAATGTAAAAATTAAAGTTATTAAACTGCTTAGTTTCTTTTTTTATAATAAATTTATTTTTATTGGTGTTCAATTTACCAACATACAGAATAACACCCAGTGCTCATCCCGCCAAGTGCCCCCCTCAGTGCCCGTCACCCATTCACCTCCACCCCTTGCCCCCCTCCCCTTCCACCACCCCTAGTTCGTTTCCCAGAGCTAGGAGTCTTTATGTTCTGTCTCCCTTTCTGATATTTCCCACACACTTCTTCTCCCTTCCCTTACATTCCCTTTCACTATTATTTATATTATTATATATATTATATATATATGTGAATTTTAACATGTCATTATGTTAAAATTATATATTATATATATTATTATATATATATTATATATATATTATATTATTTATATTCTCCAAATGAATGAGAACATACAATATTTATCCTTCTCCGATTGACTTACTTCACTCAGCATAATACCCTCCAGTTCCATCCACGTCGAAGCAAATGGTGTGTATTTGTCATTTCTAATGGCTGAGTAATATTCCATTGTATACATAAACCACATCTTCTTTATCCATTCATCTTTCGATGGACACCGAGGCTCCTTCCACAGTTTAGTTATTGTGGACATTGCTGCTATAAACATCGGGGTGCAGGAACAAAGGTCTCTCGACTGAAATAGTAGGCAGCTAATAGACTATAAATAATAATAATAATAATAATAATAATAAACTCTTCATAAATATGCTAAAATTCTTACTGTATCTTGCTGTATATAGCTGAAAATTTTCAGCTTGGCAGAAGTGGATATTGCTGTCTCTAAGAACTATCTCATTATTTTGATACTACATTTGCTCTTTCCCTCTGACGATTTGACTTTTTATAACCTTCTTCTTTTGTGGCATTTCTCTTGTTAGTTGAATTGTGCACTTTATTCCTCACCAGAAACAAACCATCACTTTGGATGTCATTTTGCTACCATCTGTCAGTATTTAAATAACTAATGGTCTTGTTTTTTTTCTTTTTTTTTAGGTCTTGTGTTTTCCAAGCATTCAACTTCATTGAAATAACTGCATAATACTGGTTTCTCACCAATAGTGTTATACAAGTTTATGGTGTCTAAGGCAAATTATCTGTAGAGGAATAAACACAATGATACAATTTATATACTATTTGGAACAATGAAACACATTTCCACTTCATTAACAAAATCTCAATGCATATGGACTGGACTAATTTGTTTTTCTAAAAAAAGGATGTGAGGGAATTAAAATCTGTGTGGGTAACATAAGTGACTTTCAGTTCAAGTGTAGAAAAAAATAGTCAATATTCTAAAGAAATAAATATAAAGTCTGGAATTGGAGAGATAAAATTTTGCAAGTTAAAATGTAATGCTTCAATTTAAATCCATAACTGTAATAAATTATCAAATTTGGATGGCTGATTTAATTTTGTGTCCTATTAAATGTCTCAGTATAATAAAATAGCAGTTATTAACCTAACACTGTTCTGAACATACAAAATGATTAATTGAATTATTTTTCTTTAGTTGTATAGAAAAACAATTCATAAAATAAGATCCATTAAAAGGCCATAGGCAAAAAGCTCTTCCAGAGACTGAATTCCATTAATAAATGGATCATTAATGTATTTTAGAATTTACTAATGCAAGATAGTGTTTCATGAAAGATACCTATAGTTTACTTTGCATTAAGATATTTTTATAGCATTAAAACATGATTGGATGAAATGTGGTGTTATCATTTATTACTGCACACCAAATCCTGAAGTTTAGGTTACTTGAGAAAAGAAAAGGGATTCCTACACATAGCCTTCTCAATTCTATAACAGATTTTCTTCCACATATTGAGACACATTCTTAGAAATGCAAAAGAGATTTTATATTTGAATCCTTACTCTAGAATCAGGACTCTAGACCTAGACTCTTCACATACATTTTCCTGCATTCAAAGGCATTAGCTATTATCTTGTCTTCATTTTGAGCTAAACTGAAAAGATTTTTCATTCATTCACTTACTCAGAAACATTCATTGAGTATATATTAGGTGCAGCATATTGAAGGAAATCCAAAGGTAAATAAAGTAGCATTCTTGGCTCAATAGTACAAGAGCTGAGTCATGAATATAATGATTCTCATAAAGTTAGAAGGTGATTATTACTATAGGACAGATGCAAAGGCAGAGCTTTCTGAGTGGTGGAGGTTGCTTCTGACTGAGAGTTTCAGAAAAGATTGCAGTAGAGGAGGCAAGTTTGAGGAGGACATGAATGGAGATAGACATGGGACATTCTTAAGTGGATGAAATGCCTTGAGAGGAGTCACACAGGCAAAAGATCTGCAAGTGTTTAGGAAAAAACAAATATTTGAATTTAAATAGTTCTCTGAGACTGTTAATAGCAGGCGATAGATTAGAGCTAGATTGTGGAAGTCCCTGAGAGGTAGCCTAGAAAGAACGAACATTTATTTATTCATTTTTTTTTTAAGTAGTAGGGAATTTCTAAAGATTGGAGAAGAGGTGGGATGATCAGAACTGTGTTTTAAGATGACTCTGGTTACTGATGTCACACATTAATATAATCTGAACAATCCTCTGCTTTGAACCCTCTGGTGGCCTCCCTTCTCTTACCACTCTCTTCACTCATAAACTTAAGCCATACTGGAATTCAAACCAATCCATCAACACAGCTGTCATACTTCCAGCTTCACAGCTTTATCTCTGGTCATTCCCACAGCCTCAGATGTCTTCCCTCATATAGCCACATGTTTCACTCCATCTATTTATAACTTTCTTGCCCCAATACTTTCCCAATGAGCTAATTTGACCATTTTTTAACATTATAACACTCTTCCTCCCAGTGATCCCTATCTTGGAATCATTACTGTAGAAGGCCCCACATATCATAAATACACACAAAATAAATTTGTTGAGATGCCCATGAGTTCTTTGTCACTCAGAATCCAGCATTAGTGCTCATACACTAAGACCGATAACCTAAACTTCTAGGCTTCTGACAAGCGCCATTGTAGCTTCTGTAGCTGTGTCTGAATTAGCTGAAAGTTTGTGTGTTGAGTCACTGAAACCATCAGATACTGATGTTGCTTCAGAGCAGATGAGCAAAGCACTCAAATAAGAGAAAAGACAAATTCATTAACTGGTCAAATCTTTTTTTTTTAAATACCATGAATACTGTTTCTTGCATAAAGAAATATATCTTTCTAGTGATAGGAAGCATCTATTTCCTTTTTTAAAATTTAAATTCAATTAGCCAACATATAGTACATCATTAGTTTCGGATGTAGGGTTCATCGGTTATTCATTGGTTGCGTATAACATCCAGTATTCATTACATCACATGCCCTTCTTAATGTCCATCACCCAGTTACTCTATCCTCCCATTCAACTCCCCTCCAGCAACCCTCAAGTTTGTTTCCTTTAGTTAAAGAGTCTTTCACGGTTTGTCTCCCTCTCTGATTACTCCCCATTCAGTTTTCCCTCCCTTCCCCTGTGGAATATAACAAGCAGTACAGAAGCATCCATTTTCTTACTTTGTTTTCTAATTTGTTGTTCCAGAGATACTCACAGATTGATATAATTTTACAAACGGCAGTTGACAGTTTGCAATATTAAAAAATTCATATTACTCTAAAATTTTATGTATGTATTTGTACATGTCTATGTATATTTATGCATATATATAATCTTGACAACATATGTGAAGTATAGTACTAATTATGTATGAATGGAGATATTGCTTTAGGAATTTATGGAAGTCAAAATTCTTTTTTAAGAATAGTTAATTTTTTTAAAGATTTATTTATTCTTGAGAGACACAGAGGGAGAGAGAGAGGCAGAGACATAGAGGGAGAAGCAGGCTCCCTGCTGGAGCCCAATGAGGTACTAGATCCCAGGATCCCAGGATCACATCCTGAGCTGAAGGCAGAGGCTCAACTGCTGAGCCACCCAGGCGTCCTCAGAAGTCAAAATATTATAGAAAGTTAAATGATGAAGTCAAAGTATCTCATAGTATTTCCGCTTACCAACAATTTATCATATATGACCCCATTATCATGTTTGAAAATGATATCTAAAATTTTTTGTTCAGGGACACCTGGGTAGCTCAGTCTGTTAAGCGTCTGCGTTCAGTTCAGGTCATTATCCTGGGGTCCTGGGATCAAGTCCCATATTGAGATTCCTTGCTCAGCAAGGAGCCTGTTTCTGCCCCTGCCTGCCACTCCTCCTGCTTGTGCTCTCTCTCTGACAAATAAATAGATCAAATCTTAAAATAAATAAATATATATATATATATATATATATATATATATATATATATATATAGTTGTTGTTGGTGTTCATTTCAAATTTAAGTATGGCTGTGTGAACAAAGCACTTTCTCTAAACCTAAGCTCATTAAACAAAATTATCCTAGAATTTTAGTGACTTAGTAATGGTTGCCTAGTTGGGCACTGCTATCAGTAGAACACAAATTATATAAAAATCTTGATTTTTACCAACATAATTAGTGATTTTGTTAAAATGAAGGCAGTAAAAATAAATTTTATGGAACAAATGTATAATAAATTATGATTTTTAAAAATATTTTATTTATTTATTCATGAGAGACAGAGAAAGAGAGGCAGAGACCTAGGCAGGGGGAGAAGCAGGCTCCATGCAGGGAGCCCAATGTGGGACTTGGTCCTGGAACTCTGGGATCACACCCTGAGCCAAAGGCAGATGCTCAACTGCTGAGGCACCCAGGTATCCTAATAAATTATGATTATGTTTTTCTTTTTGAAGTTACTCATTTGAATATCAATGCCTCATCAACAAAACATCCAGACATGTGCAATAAAAATTATATTCAGTAGTTTTACATATTTTTATTAGTTTTAATAGAGTAAAAATCATTGCCTAATGCATTTAATTTTTTTTCATTATGAAGATATTCTGTCAAGGAGAGATGATAGAATATAATTCATAAGATAATTTGTTGGCTGTTCATGAATTTTAAGTGTTTAGGTGTAAGATATGTGAACTTCCATTTGTACCCTTGTACTGGTCTTAGAGAAAAGAGAGACCGCTCCATGTATTTCCTAAAAAACTTCATTTCTTTCCTAAGAATCTTGAGGGATATGGGTTTAGACAAGGTCTTGAGAAAGAGTCATATAGGAGCAAAACAACAGTGGCAGTCTATTGTTTGTCTGTGTGTTTTCTTTGAAAGACAAATCACAAGACTCCACTAGGACCTGAGCTTTAAAATAAGCAAGTGTCATCACCACAGATAAGCAAATCAGAAAAAAAAAAAAAAACAAAACATTTCACTGTAGTGAAGGGAACTAATATTTACTGACTGCACCAAGCCACGTCCACTCTGAATTACTATATAATAGGAATAATTCTAGGTACAATAGACATGTTAACCAATTAACAGCAAAGAAACCCTATGAAGTAGGAGTGGTTATTCCCATTTTAAGAAAGGGAAAATGCAGCCGTAATCTTGCAGGAGCACTGCCTGGTTGTCTCACATGAGCCTCATTATTTCTTAGTTCATCTTCCTTTTCCTTCTTATAGGTCTCCATCCCCTTCTCTTCTTCTTCCTCTCTGTAGATGTCTCACTTGTAAAAGATTCTTCTCTTCCAAGTTAGACTGTGTTGAAATGGCAAGTTGCCATGTTTCTGACTCCTTTCTTTTTGTTCCCCTAGGAGACCACTTCCTTTTCAGATTTTAAGGGCTTAAATGTGAATCATGATGGAAAGGCAAAAAACAAACAAACAAATGAATAAATGGGGCAGTCTACAAAGTTTATGAAGATTTTTGCTGTCTTATTGTCCTAGTGCCTGGCATATAGTTTTTTGACTTTCTATAAGGCACAAAATGTTAAGTTCTTATTCTGTTTTTTGTTTTGTTTTGTTTTGTTTTGTTTTTTTCGTTTTCTCCTGATGAGCTTCAACATTCTTGCCCTTCTTGACACTGTTCTGTTAACTTTCAATCATTGTCTTTAGGAAAAGACCACTAAGTAAACTTTCTCTTGTTGGTGGATCTTCTACAGAGAATGAAAATTCCATCAGAGAAAACTACACCCAAGTTAATACTGGCAATATAATCAGGGTTTCTGTTGTCTCAGGTGGGCTGTGTGTAATCTTTTCAGCCAGGTGATTCCAAGGTCACTGAGCCTTCATCTTGTCTGAGAATGAACCTTCTGGGCATTTCCTCACAGTCACACAATTAATGGGTGGCAGCCCTAAAGTGAAAGTTGACTCTGTTGAACCCCAAGGCCATTCTCTTTCTTCTGTATCTCAGGCTTTTTTGTGTTGATCCTATTGAGCCCCTCATGTCAGCATGGGTATCTGTTGTCCAGGTGACTGATCCCACTGCTGATAGAGTTGTCTGTGTCTACTTTGGTTCTCAGGCCTATAGCAGGACACACTGGAGCACATAAGAGGTCCACAGGGGTCCTCTCATCATTCAGGGTATACTGAATGATAGTCACCTATGAATGCTCTTAGGTTCACATACAGGAAGCCACCTCCTAAGCAGACAGATGGCATAAGGGACAGATGGAAAGGCAACAATGGGGGAAATACCATGCTTTTTTGAGAATCTTATATTTCTATAATATTCCAGAGTGCTATCCCATGGTAAAAATGAAGGCAAGGGAGTTTTATCTATGCTGATGCTACAGGGACAATTATGGCTAAGTGTGTAGGCAGGAGCCAACCCATTAAGTGATGATCCTGTCTTCCTGCCTTCTGCTTCAGCTCAGCCATAGAATTTGTAAATATTCAAGTAGCATTTCCTGAAAGTCTGTTTTAATTTTTGAGGCTTCACTGAAAGTTTGATTTGAGCATTAGCTTGATAAGCCAATGTTTCACATTTATTTAAAAAACTTGAAGTATACTTTGAACTGTTAATTATTTTTTCCTCCTTTTAGAGATAAGATCACAAGGTATTTGTGTGGGTAATAAAGTAAGGCCATAATATAGTAAAAACACAGACCCAGAGAGACCTGGGTTCAAATTCTGGCTGTTTTTATTATGTGACACTGTCTAACTTATACTCTAAAGAGTCTGTTTCTTTAGTTACAAAACAAAAATCATAATATAACTTCTAAGAATTTTGTAAAAATAACATGTCAAAATGCTTACTACAGTGTGTCTAGTAAACAGCATCCGGTAATTATTAGTCAAATCTGAATCTGACTCTATTCTGGAGATGGATCAAAATAAAATATTTATAAATAACCTACAGTGAGCTAGGCACTAGGGTTCCAAAGATGAAAAGATGCTGTTTAGTAACTTGAAGCTCATCACAGTTTACAATGGAGGGAAGGCCTGCAAACCATGTAGTACAAAACAATTTAATGTGTGTTTAGGTGAGATTAAGAATGACTTCACCACAAGTGTGTAACAGTCAGAGCACCAGCTTTCTTCTTCTTGAAGTCTTTGATAGAAATATGCATCACAAAGTTAAAGAAATATGTACTAAATGTAGGATACTAGGGAGTTTGATTGAACTTCATGGAGCGTTACTTTTGTCTGGAAAGACAAGTCTAGACTACCTCTTTTCACAGTGCAAAGATCATCCTTAATCTCATACTTAAATCTTGGATCCCCCCACTCTATTTAAGAAAACACAATCCTGTATACACTCACTAATAAGGAGCAAGAGAGGATTTTCCACATGCTTGAAACAGTTCTGGCTGAGATCACATACCTGAAGGTCAGGAAGACAGGAGTTTTGAGTGGATGGGCAGACAAACCAGAGGAAGCAGCATATAGAGAGGTTTAAAGGTGGCAGAGGGAAATGCAAGTAGTTCAACACTGCTAGTGCACAAAGTTCAGATAGGGAACATCAAGACATAAAACTGCAAATAGGTAGGGGCCAGTCCATGGAAGTCTTGTGTGCCTTGTTAAAGAATTTAGACTTTGTCTAGTGGGCAATAAGGACTTATTAAAGGATATTAAACAAATAAGTGATATAAGCAGATGTGTTCTTTACAAAGACAAACCTCTCAAGAAATGAGAGGAACTAGAGGGAGCTGAAATGAAGATAAGGAACATGGTTATTGCAATAGTCCAGGTTGGAAATCTTGAGGATCTGAACAATATCTAACATTCTTAAGGTAACAAAGCTAGCAATTTGTGGATCCAGCTTTCCCTAGTTCTTACAACTTTATGGTCAAAGGTCTGTTAATACAAAGTTTTCAGGGACAAACCGATATAACTGAAGGTCCAAACTGCGGTGGACTTGACCAAGAAGGAGAGGGGGGAGAAGGCAAATTAGTAATTGAGCATGCAATGTAAATATGGAAGGCATCTTTGACTTCTTCCTCTACTTCACTGTACCACAACAAATCAGTTACTCTTTCCTATTAAGTTTATCTGAAGAAGGGGCTAAGCTATATTTTCAGAGAGAGGATGATTGCTTTTGGCTGTATAGCAGAGGAATGATCCCTTATCAGATCCAAAAAAAGACAGGCAACTGCTGACCTTCCCAGCGATCTAAGCCTTTACCCATGCTGTGTTGACTTCTCTCTCAGCCAGCTTAAGCTAGGTTATGCTTGATAATAAACAACCTCAAAGTTCCACTCCTTACAAAGTTTTTTCCTCACTTGTCTTTTTTGGGTCAACTTCAGCTCTGGTCCATATCCTTTTCACTCCGGGATCCAGGATGTACATTCTATCTGTACATTCTGGTCTTGAAGCAGAGGGAAAATAAATGAAGAGATGACTCTTCAAACTTCTGCTCTGGAATAGCATAATTTCTATTAATTTTCATTGGCCAAAGCTGGTCACATGACTAATATTGACATCAAAGGGCAGGAAGTATGATCCTCCTGCAGGGACAAGCCCAATAGAGAGAGGCCCAAAATGGATTGGTGGTAATATTTTCCGATAATCATGTATTGGAATTACTAAAATCAAGCCCTGCTTGGATATTTCTGGGTATTCTAAAGTCGGTCTGGTTTATCAGGAATCTGTTTTCCTGAGGGACTGAAAGAAATCATTGTAAGAGAAGAGAGATTTCCACAGAGAAACTTGGCTCAGTAACAGATTACCTGGAACAAAGCAGCATAACTGTTCAAACACAGACACTCTTAATTCGTATGGTTCATATTATGTAACCATTGGCAAGTTCCTCAAATTATACACTTTTCATCTGTAAAATAGAATTTTTTTTTAAAGGCAGGAAACTCTTCAATAAAAGTTTAAGGAGATACAGGGTTAGGGTCCATAAAATATCTCTCAGCGGTATCAGAACAAGGGCATGTAACAAAGTACTATCCCAAGCTCAGTGGTGGCAGAGGTGGTGGTGTGGCATTATGGCATAGTGCAGCTCCACAAAACAGTCATGCCTCCTCCTCCTGACTAACTGTAATACCTCCTCTGCTGTCCTGCCAACACTTCCTAAGTTTTAGCAGAGATGCCCACCTTGGCAGGGCAGCACTGTGGTCACTCTGGTCATCACATTAGCAGAAGGTGTGCCTGTAGAGCAATTTGGTAGGAATGGCATTGCTGACACAGCAGACAGGACTTACTGTTGAGCCTATAAAATACATCTTAGGTACTGCAGAAATAAATAATGGTGAGCAGGCACACATTGGTAGACAGATCACTAATGAACACTTCAGTGAGAAAATCTTCCATATTACTGAAAATTTGAAATCCTTGATGTTACTGAAAACTGTACTCTACCAAAGTGTTCATCTGAAACACAGTTTAAATTCATTTATCTTCTGTTTGAGAAAAAATGGTAACGGCTATCTTTGTAATAAGGGTACAATTGAGTTGATAATTAGTTGAAAGTAAAAGAAGCCCTGATGCTAGGAACAACTTGATCTCTCTAATCAGTTAAACAACCATCAATCATCTCCCATGAAGGCATTCAAAGACCTGATTGTTTAAAAAGTGCATTCTTTACTCATAGACTGTCAGTTTCCCAGGTGTTGGGCCTAACTCTCCTGACCAGGTCCCTAGGGATTGGGGCACTTGAAAAACAGGAAAAACAGGTTCTGAGAGCCTTACCTTCAGAGCCCTAATCTGTCCATCTGGTTTATCAGCTGTTGTAGGAACCTCAGTTCTGAGTTTGGAGGTCACATCCCTTGATGATATTCCCTCTGAGCCCACCTTGATATTAAAATTATCCTAGTTTAATTCTTCATACTTCCAATTAGTTCTTGGACATTCTTTGTCTACTCTTGTCTCCTTCCCACTACAAATTGGCCAGCAGTTTCTTAGACCCATAACAGAAATCCTGCTTGGAAAGCCCTCAGTTCCCCCCTCCTGAATTTTGTCTGCTAAAGCATCTAGGCCAGCTCATTCTGGCATTAACCCTTTTGAGTGGTGGCAGTCCCTAGAATGTGCCTGCATGGTTCTTCTATAGAAGAACCTGTTGGTTATCTATGAGAATTTCCAATAATATCCTGTACCACTTATAGAATTCTAAATATATATGTATATCTATGTATTTTTCTATATGTATATTTTATATATTGTACAGTATACATATTATACAATATACATACATTATAATATATATTATTATTTATATTTATAAAATAAGTGTATATAACATATTTATATATAATGCCAATCTGTGCCAATCTGTGATGCTATACAATCCACATAAATACATAGAATATGTAGAGATTAGTGATTACAATGAATATATTTACTAAAGTGGTCTGAACTAACTGTGTACTTAAAGTATGTGTCATTGAAAGGCCTCAGGCTCTAGTAAATGCATAAACACTAAAAGGCTATTATGTGTAAGATAGTCATTAGTATTTTATGAGCTAGGAAACAGACCACGTTAGGGTTCATTTCATGACCAGCTTTCAACTTCAATGTGGTGATTATACACACACGCACACATACACACACACATCCTTTACAATATGGAATGTATCATTATATTTTTTTGTACTCATTTAGAATTGTTTGAATTTGGTGGTGAAGCTTGCTTTGATTAAAATATGTAAATCAGGGCAGCCCTGGTGGCTCAGCAGTTTAGTGCCGCCTTCTGCCCAGGGCCTGATCCTGGGGACCTGGGATCAGAGTCCCATGTCAGACTCCCTGCATGGAGCCTGCTTCTCCCTCTGCCTGTGTCTCTGCCTCTCTCTCTCTCTCTCTCTCTCTCTCTCTGTGTGTCTCTCATGAATAAATAAAAGTCTTTAAAAATATGCAAATTATTTTTAAAAAACTCAGCTGATATTATTAATTACTTTTGCAATGCCAGTAAAGCTTAATTTATTTGGTTATCATTCTAAGACAATAAATCCCTAAACCTAAGTGACTATTCTGCTCCATTAATTAAGCTCTTTATAAATAGGAAACTGCACTGGGCTTCAGTTAGTGAAATAAGTCACTTAGAGAAAACAACCCCAACAGTAAGAGACTAATAAGAGGCCAAACATAATCATATTTAGAGTTTGTTAAAAGGTAATGATTGTGGTTAATGATATGAACTTTCATTTGGAATTAAACATTAAATATAGACAGGACTGCTGACAGGTGCTATTCTCTAAGTGTTGAAAATGCCCTTTCTCTTGAAAAAGTGTAGCCACATTACTATTTCCATGTTTGTCTTTGATTATTTTGCCACAGTAAAGTAAAAGTTAACAGTACTCCTTATTGGGGAACTCTATAATCTAGCAATTTAAACTACATTCAATGCACTAGTGCTTTTAGCATCCAATGAAATCAAATGGGGCCGAGATCATCGATATGGAAAACATCCCCATAGAAAGTCACATGTTTGAAATTTTAATACTTAGAAAATGTTTCTTCAAAACTACAAAGCTCAATTTGGGTGAGAATCTCTTTCACTATTTCTCTTTCTGCCTTAAATTCAAGGAAGTTGGGTCAGAGTGAAACCATCTCTTCCGTAGGCTGAGCACTATGTTTTCTTCTTATCCCTTCCATTTCTTTTTTTTTACTGACCTGAGATATGCCTTCCAGTCAATATTTCCCTCCAAAACATTTTTGAAGTAAAATAACACACATAAACTGAAGAAGAACAAATTTTTAAATGGGTAATAAACTAGAGCTCAGCAAGAATGTAGAGTGACCACATTCAAATTTAATTTAATGTTAGAAAGAAGGGAAAGAGAAGAAAGAAAAAGTGAAATAGATAAGCTATTTTCCAAGAGACCAAAAAAAAAACAACATGAAAACTATAATTTATAGTAGTTGATGACGTGCCCTTTTAGGTCTTACTTTTGGGGAGGAAGGGATCTGCTAATATTCAGACCAGCCAAATTCTTTGAAATGTCACTTACCATGAGGACTTTCTTTAAAAACATCTCATGAGACATGGGATATGAAAATGTTTGATTTTATATCATATTTTATCATGTATTATTCAAAATCAAAATCATATTGGAAGATGAAATCTCCAAGTTATCTTGTTAGAAATTCAGAGAGTAAAGCATTTCACAATGCAAATTCTCACAGCAGAAATTAGCATCAAAAAGAACCAAGTGTCAAATAAATTTCTCTTTCTCAAAGACAGAGCAATAAGGCTTATTTGTGCCAAGCCAAATCATTCCCCTGCTCTAAGCCTCCATGCCTCTCTATCTCGAGTATTAAAAAACACTAAATTCCTTTACTTGATATTTAACAAGGTCTATAATCTGACCTAGTTTTCATTTTAGTCTTTTCTGCTTTCTTACCACCCCTTTCAACCCTTTCCATGGACTTTTATGCTATAGAAACACCACAAGATGCTCATTTCTCTGACCACATCACAGGCAGGTTTATCTGAATGCTTTCTCTAATTCCTTAACCTTTGGTTAACTGTGGCCACTCTAGATGATACGGCATCTGACCACCCTAGGAGTCTTCACAAGGGGCTCAGCCATCCTCCCATTGCAGGAGAGAAAGAGATTATAGATAGTTGCCTTTCTTTCCCTTTGCAGCATAAATATGGACAGTTGTGGTAATCTCTACCTTTTCCATTTCTAGATACAGATGCAAAAAAGAGGAACTAGGAAGAATTTTCTCTGGTGGGGCCCAGGTAGTTGTAGCAAGAAAAAGTTCCCAAGGTTGCAGTGACAGTAGTGTATTGTGGCATGAACAAGAGCTCATTCTTCTTCTTCTTCTTCTTCTTCTTCTTCTTCTTCTTCTTCTTCTTCTTCTTCTTCTTCTTCTTCTTCTTCTTCTTCTTTTTTTTTAATTCATGAAAGATACAGAGAGAGAGAGAGAGAGAGAGAGAGAGGCAGAGACACAGGCAGAGGGAGAAGCAGGCTCCATGCAGGGAGCCTGACATGGGACTCGATCTCAGGCCTTCAGGATCCCACCCTGGGTGGAAGGCAGCTCTAAACCGCTGAGCCACCAGGGCTGCCCAAGAGCTCATTCTTAAAGTGTAAATATGCATTTAATATGCATATTTCTTATAAAACTCATTACCTTCTGTCCAGTATATATTATTTTAGAGGTTTTTATCTTTATAACTAAAGTGTAGATTCCTTGAAGGCAGAAACTATGCCACATTCATTGTATAACCCTAACTCACAAAAGCTGACATAGCTTCCAGATGGCAAAGCTTGTGACTGATTGAAGTGATTGAAAGAATAACTCAATACAAGATAATAGTATTTATGAAACATTTTTAAATGGACTTAATAAGAGAAGGTAATCCACTTAAGTCATATGTATCACACATAGTAAACACCAAATAATAGCATTTTTATTAAGATGTTTCATATATATGCATATATATATACATACATATGTATATGTATATATATATTAATAACAGTTGACTACAATACTTGACCTACACAGAAATTGGCACAAAGAGAATTTGCCCACATCTTATGTGAAGAAAACATACCTGAAGTTCTCCAGTTTAGAGGTGAGGAATGATTGCCCTCTTGAGAAACTGTAAAGGTGTAGATCAGCATACTTCTGGTGACCCTGACTGATGAGGGAGAGAAGAAAATGTGATCGTGGTGCTTGTTACGATGCATCTAGGTGTTAGGGTGTAGTGGTTAAGAGTGTGAACTTTGGCACTGGGCTATCATGATTTCACTTCTAGCCCTACACTTTACAGATGTGTAATCTTGGGTAAGTTATTTAACTCCTGTATGTCTTGATTTCTTCCTCTGGAAAACAGGCACAATAATGGCATCTGCTTCACAGGAATTTTATAAGGATCAACTATATGAGTATATATAAAATACATAGAGTCATCAAAAGTAGTACCTAAGAGGGTATTTAGTAACTGCTAGTCAGGATTGCTGTGTCTAAAGCTTCACCTAATCTGGTTTATGTTCTATCATCTTTGCCACTTGTGACACCAACAACAGCCTCCCAATGCATCTCTTCATCCTGTATTTCTGCCCTTGGGAAAGGGGCCATAGTCTCCAGAGTTTATAGTCTCCCTATATAACACTGGTTCCATAGGTGATAGTGAGCTAACCTCAAAATTTAATATCTATTATGTTCATGAAAAAGGAACTCATGTTCCAAAGTATTGCTATAAAACTTCACTTTTTAAAGGTAACTATTTTATTAGGATTAAAGTGGTGTGTGGTGGGGTAAGGGATTGGGGCGTGTAACTACAGACTCCAAGTATCATGTGGTTGAGAGATTAATGTGTTTCTCTCCAAAAATGAATAGGAATTTAAGCAAAAGGGAAGCAAGTTCTTAAAAAACAATATTCAAAATTCTCTAAAATGTTTTCACAAACCTCATTCCTTCTATTTAATAACTTTTTAAGTAATTTGAATTTCATAAGAAATTATTGTGGAAGTTGTTCATAAAAGTAAGTTAGGCTAGTTTTACTCTAGGTACAAATCATTTAAGAGCATTATTTCAAAAAAGAAAAAATTCTGTTTTCCTTTCCTTTTTTCTTTTTCAAAAGACAAAGGTGAAAAGAACTGTCATTCCTACTACACTATGTATAAAAGAATTTGTTACACAATATGAAACTCATTACTGATTTTTTGACTAATTAATGGATATAACATTCATTTTAATCTTATGCAAAACAATTCTGTAACACTTTGAATCTCAGTTACTATAATGGTAGGACATCCAGTGAGAAGTAATTATAAAAGAGTAAATACTAAGTTTATTATTTGGGACTTCATGTGTTCCTCCTTATTTTCCATTAATCCTTGGTTAAAGATATTCAATGACTTCCAAACAAGTTTGTCCCATTTCTAATTCTAAAACTTGGTGTTCTGACAATGTTGCAATCTGGTTGCATTTATTGGATTATCTGAGATGTGATGGATATATTATTCAGCACAAACACAAAAAAATCATATTTTCTTGGTACCACAACATTGTTTTAATGCAACCATAATAAGGAAATAAGGGATATGCATTTATTTCAGTTAAAAGAATTTAAGTTGGACCTCAAATAATTTGCAGTTTAAGTTGTTATTTTCTGAGCTATTTAAAGTCAATGTTTTGAAATGAAAAATCAATGTTTTTAGGTAAAAAATACACAAGCAGATCCATTCCACTATTAAACTTTTATTAACACTTTCATTACAGCATTCTATTTCTATGAATTTTAAGTAATTTTCCCTCATTATCAACAAGAAAGAAATATAAAGCAAAAAAAAAAAAAAGAAAGGTTTCTTTCTGTGTAAATACCCATAACTGAGATAATATAGTTTTGGAATTTTTACCTTAGAGGTCATAGCTATTATTAATGTTGTTACTCTTAGCTTGATGGTGTCCAGCATTAACTTTGAACCAGAAACAGTTGTTTCATGTAGATTTGTATATTGTGAAATGAAATACATACCCTCTAAACCAAAGGCTAAATCTTTAGCAAAAAATGTAATATAACTAAAATGTAATTTTAATGAATAATTATTCAATATAACTGTTTACTAAAAACATCAGAGGAAGGCAGAACACACTTATCAAGTACCTAGTGATTTTAGAAATTTTATATATGCTAGTTAATTAAATCTTCATCAAAATCCTGAGAAGTAGGGAGTATACCTGTTTTATAGAGAAAAGAGAGAAAGAAGGAAAAAAGCTGAGACTTTCAATAAGGATAAGAACTATTCAATCTCACCAGGCATCTGACAGAGTTAGGAGTGCACATGAGACTGCCTAGATGTGGACCCAAAACTCATATCTTTACTATCATTTCATTTTTAAGTTTTGTTTATAGCACACTGATGTGTCCCCATGTGTGATTTGCCCTTGATCTACCTCAGCACAATATAGGAAATACTTATCCAGATGAGACTAACAAACACATTAAAGATATGTAGGGGAGCGGGAAGATATGTAGGGGGAGAATTCCATAGATTTTAACATAAAACCAGATACTTTATTGGAGAAAACACTTTGTTTTTGGCTTCTACTGTTAGCCTTTTTTTTTTTTGATGTTATCAGACATAGACTTTATTTTTATTTATTTATTTTTTTAATTTATTTTTTATTGGTGTTCAATTTACTAACATACAGAATAACCCCCAGTGCCGTCACCCATTCACTCCCACCCCCCGCCCTCCTTCCCTTCTACCACCCCTAGTTCGTTAGCCTTTAAATCAACTAGATGGCTAAAAGTCAATAGCCTTATGTACCCACATATTTTTTTCCTATTAACTCTATTCCTTATCTCATTATAGGCAGTGCCCTTCATTCTTCCTTATTTGAATTACAAATATGAGAGAAAAATGAGTTCAAGATGACAGAGAACCAAGATAAGGAAAAATTAGCTATTGAAAAATATAGGAGTGATGGAAGTTTAATTTTAATGCTCCTGTGCAGTTTAGAATTGAGAGCTAGACCTCAGTGTTGGCAGTTTTGATGTAAACTAACTGATAAACTACCTCTATGCCTCTGTAGTTTTCCACCCAAAGCTGAGTGTTTGCTGATCTGACAGATGAACGTTCTCTATAGCTCTTCTTAGTTAATGACGATTAAGAAGACAGTATTAACTCTGTCGTCACAGCATCAACGAAGTAACCATTTAAGAGAAGTCATTTAACAATCAAAGAAATAACAAAGGCATATCGATGTACCCCTATTCATTTCACTCAAGAAATAAATAACAACAAAATTATGATAATACTTATACAAACTATCACTTTAGGTTTGGAGATTTGGGGATTCCAAATTTGGGTATTTGAATTACTTGGATTGCGGAAGAAGAGGAGAAAGGAAGGCAAAGAACTGTTTTAGTGCTTTCTACTGGCTTGCTTTCACAAGCAAGGGGAAAAGAGGAAGAAAGAGCTTTGAGATCAGCTCCTCCTTGTCACACTTCAAGGAAGAAGTACACCCCTGCTTGCCTGACTCTGACCTTTACTGACCTCTGTCACTGTAGGCTGAATTCATACAACTGGAAAAAGTTTTGGTTTTGACTCCAAGAAATCTGTTAGTTGAAGTTAATCCAAGCACTTTTCAACAAGAACAGTACATTCTTCTAGTTTACAAAATTACCCAGAAGTGCTGGGATTTTCATAAATCTTTCAACAGAAGTTTCAAATGCCAGTTTTCACTATAAGTTCATTTGGATAGTATTTTTAAGCAAAAGATACTTTAGAATTGATAATATTATAGTGAAATAACATGAACAAAGGAGGTAATAATCTTAAATTTAAAATTTAAAAACTATTGGGTATATATGTGTCAGTTTTCATTCCAAACAATCATGTTCAAGAAGCAATACAATTTTCTGTTTAATATAATGAATCAAGATTAAGCATACTTTCTTTGCTTTAATTTAGAATCACATATTTTACTAAAATAGTCTCAAATACATATAAAAGACTGAGGTCATTTAAAATTTTTATTCTCTGAGAAGCCTTTGAAATAATATATGAAACACTGTTTTAGATCATGATTATTCACTTTGAAAAATGAAAAATTTCATTTTAAAATTATCAACAGTAGGCTTAATTTTTATTTTAGATAAATTTTTAGAATAAATTATGAATGGTTTATTACCTTTGAAAAACTAAGTCAATGATTAGTAAGTGTATGGTTTACAAAAGCTGATAAGTCAAAAGAATGCCGTGAAATGTAGGGTTAGTTTTGGTCACAATGTTGTGTTTATTATATGTCAAGTATTTTCTTAATACTTTATATCTATTTACTCATCCTTAAAACAACTCTATGTATACTTTATTTCTTCTTTTTCCTCTTCCACCTCATCTCTAGTTTAGAGATGAGGAAACTTAATCTAGAGAAGGTAAGTAACAAAAGCAAAGCCAAACAGCTGGTAGAACCAGAGCCCAGGTTCAAACCCTGGCACTCTGGGGCCTGAACTTAACCTCCATGCTGTCTGTATCACCTTTCACTCTGCTGCTTGATTCTGAAATCATTTGATGAAGTTCCTTGCAAGGTAATAACTAATTTGAATGATCATAATCATGCTCAGGTATGTTAATCAGGGACTAGAGAAGGATCTTTCATAATATGCTACAAGACTTCTATAGACATGTAGAATTCTATAGAATTTCCTGATTCTGTTGTGTCTAACTTTATATCCATGAGTTTTGTGAAAAGAAAGAGGGCTTATTTATCAAACTTGCAGAGTTCTAAGCATGTGTGTGATAGCTCATGTATAAGAGAATGAACTAAAGATTCAAAATGGCTTTGACAGAATCAAAATGTTGCCTTTTCAACAGGATCAACACTGGATTCCTGCTTGGAGATTAAAAACAATAACAACAAAAATAAGGAACACACAAAACAGAATGAAAATGACTGTCTTGGCAGTAGTTGACTTGAAAAAGATCAGAGTGCTTTAGTTGACCACAGATTGCAAAAACCAAACCAAAGATGATGTCACCTAACAATAGCTACCACCACCAAATCCTTTCTCCAACATGCCAATTACATGTTTTTATGTTGCATTCAGAGAAAAAATATTTTTCAAATCAGTTGAGATTTTCTCCATCAATATATTCAGCACTAGTCAGACAACTCTAGAATACTGAATATAGTTCTAGATATGGTATGGGACACAAAGAGAATTTAGAATAATTTAGGTGGGATAGTTTAGAATCTTGTCTGAATATCATGCCATAAAAAAAGTGGTTGGAAAACTAGAGAAAGGGAAGATCTAATTGAGAACAGAATAGAATTTTTAATATTAGGAGGTTTATCATATGCAGGAAGGAACAGACTTATTTTCTCTACTGTTTGAAAAGGAAAATATAAGATCAAGGTGTAGGAGATGCAAGAAGACAGATAACGCTTAAGTTCAGTAATATAAATGTTTGTGTTGTGATGAAATGAGCTCTCCATCCCTGAAGCTAAGCAAACAGAGGACCAGTGAATGTCAGCCTATATTTGTGGAGCTCTCTGATTTGGGAAAAAGTTTAAATTAAACGATCACTGACATCCCTTCCAATGTTAAGATACTATAAATTAACCTTTGTCCATCACATCTACTTTATTCTGTACCTGGAATTTTACTAAATGTTACTTCAATTTAATTAAGGAAATTAAATGTTTTTGTTAATTTAGTAACTTTTAGTCAATAATGACAATATCAAGTGCAAATATATTATCAGAGAAAAATTAAGTGAGATAATCAGTGTTCAAATAAACTTTTGTCTAAAAGTAAGATCTTGTGATAATCTCCAAATTTATTTTCTAAATCACAACACAGCGGAAACTTAATTTTAAGATACAAATTTAATGAACTGGTATAAAGAAAAGATAATTAATGGAATTTTAGTGTGCTTTTGTACCTCTGAGGGTTTGTTGCTGACCAGAAGATATCTGTAATTAAAACAATTGTCAAATTTATGCTCATCTAATTTTGTGTTAGACCAGGACTAAACACTCTTTACAACACATTTTTGAAAATAGATACTACAAGAATCTTCATCTCTCTATGCAGTAGGAAAATTAGAGTTTCAAACAGAAGAATCAGGCTATAGCCTAACACCACTATTCTTAAAGTGTACTTTTGAATAGTCTTTGGCATCTTGTCTTTTTGAAATTCTTGTTTAATTTTATAAATGAAAGATTTTTTCTGATTTGAAACCACCCACTTGATCTTTGCTAAAGGAAATAATGGCTATAGAAACAAATGCCAGCTAAGCTAATTATTTGAAATTCAAGTGTTTGGTTGAACGTACATCTCAGACCTGACAGGCAACGGGTGACTTGTTTTAACAATTGCTCAGGACTGCAAAAAAACAAAAACAACCCCCCCCACCGCCCCCCACACAGAGCTCCTCTCAGAATGCAAAAGGTGACTGCTTCATAATGCATTTCTGACTTAGCTTAGTTTCTGCAGTTCGATGCTCCTATATTTTAAATGAGATGGGAAAAAAGTAGTGCTTATTTTTTCCTGAAACCAACAGATAGCATCATGAAGCTTAAAAATTTCAAATCTGATTTTAATAATATCCTAACAATCTAAAAAATACAGCCACTGTAAATAATGCCACATGGGGACATTTTCACATATATCCAAACCCAAGGAAGAATATATTCTCTCTATGACTTTGAGAAGCATTTAGAGTATTCAAGTTTTATTTTATTTATTAAATCCATAAATTGCTGAATGGTTTGAAGATGTCCAAGACACATAGAATTATTTCCATAATGAGAAAAATATAGTCCAGGAATTTTGATACTTATCAAATCGCTAAAATATTTTTGTTTTGTTTTGTTCCTAATTGTATATCTCTAAACTGTGATGCTGAGTTTAACTCAGGATGACATGCTATGAATGTCAAATTACGAAAGGTCATCACAGTGCAGGATTGGAAAAAATCTTTCATTAGCTCTTTCTCCTCCCTTCCTTCTCCCACCCCTGCTTTCCTCTTCCTTTGTTTTCATCCTCTTCTTTCCCCTCCTCTCTCACTTCCTCCAGTTCTTTCTTTCCCGTGCTTTTCTAGTCCTTCTTCCATCCCTTTATTCTTCCTCTCTTCCTCCTCCTTTTTTAGTTAAAAAAATACCTGCTATAAAAAGTTTGAATACCAAAATATTTTCCTTTCATAGGTGTTTTTTCTCACCACATTCATAAAGTATTCTTGTGAAGACCTAATGTTAAAGAGACTCAGATCAAAATTTGTATCGTATTTATGGCTATCATTGCAGGTAGATGTATTTTTCTGTTTGTAATTTAAATCTTTTAAATATGAGAAACTATGTCTAATATATGCATTTGAAAACAATTTTACAGGATTAATTTTAAATGATTTCCAATTTCAACTTCCCTAATTTTAAAGCTTAATCTGGTGTCAAACCTTGCAACCAAATTTTCTCTATCATGAAAAAAATTCTGCCATGTATTCTTGTTCTACAGTTCACTCTTTATTTGCTGTTTTCGTGTATGGATGTGTGTGTGTGTGTGTGTGTGTGTTTACCTCTGTACATATATTGAACACTTAGTGATTAAAATTTCAGTCTGACAGTTGAAGTTATAAGCTTATTTGACTATATTTTGACAACCTTTTAAGTCCCCTATGTATTGACTGAAGAGGTGAGTTGGCAAAAATGGATGAACCCTAATTAATTATCACATGGCATTATTTACTACTGTGACAAAATAAAATAACAAATTGAGAAACAGAGCAAGGGAGAAGTGAGCCTCATCCAGCTGAAGTACTTCACTCAGGACTTATCCAAGTGGGATCTTTCTCAGTTTTTCTTTGGGGTTATTCCATGGCAGGAAAAGGTAGGGGGAGAAAAATTCTGTCACTGCAGAGTTACTGTCAGGACAGGGTATCCTCCCAAAAGGTCACAACACAAATGTCTCCTTGATTGTCATTTTAATGGTCTAGCCAGTTATCCTTTAAGAACATTCCAGTGACTGGTGGAGAATGGGGAGAAGAAATCCAGAGCAAACACAGGAAGAGTTTGTGTTTTTTTTTTTTAAACTAATGATTTGATGCTAAAATTTTGTCAGCCAGGAAAATTTTGAAGCTTTCTTATAACTTCCCAGGTTTTCCGTCCATTTTTCGGTAAAGTGTACATAAAGCTGCAAAACCAGCTTGAGACTTCCCCAACTGTTGGAGGAAATGATGGGACACTGCCATCAATGTGTCCACTTGCATCCGTCAGCACAAGGAATGCCCCTTCTGACATCAGCTGCCCTAACAGGCAGGTGAAAATCTATAGACTTCAACAATCTCAAAGGTCTGTGTTAAGAGTAAGGGGAGTTAAAAAAATAAAGAATTTAAAACCTGACACATATGGGTTTCCAAATAAGGGTTTGACATTTCCAAATAAAAATATTACCCTGGTCTTTTCTCCAGCCGGTGAAATGCTTTGGCAAGAAAGCATGAAATGCGTCTTTAGCATTCACATATCATTTTTATTGATAGCTGTATATCTAGAAAACAGACCCTGCATAAGAATTACATGTGATAATTGAGAAGAAATTATTGTGGGGCTTACAATTAAGCAAAATATATATATATATCCCTCATCTGGCCTCTATGTCAATTATCTTCCACCTTGATTTTATAATACCAAGCACTGCCATTTTCTCAAAAGGCATTGCAAAATTCTTCTAAAATATTCAAAACAAAATATTCCGTTTTCTTAATTTTAAAAATGAAAGAAAATATGGCATCTAGAACTTTTAGGAGCTGGTGGCCATTAAAAGGGAGTGGTAGAGCATCAAAGGATTTGTTGGTGACATCTGGACCTAAGTCTGGCCACCCATGCTCCAGGTCCTCCTGGAGGAGTGCCCTATAGTTCTTCAGATGACTCCTATCTGAAAAACGGGCGGGGGGGAGGGGGGAATGAAGTTCTAAGCCCCCAAAGAAATTGCTTTAATGATACAATCATTCTTTTTAAAGTGTAAAAGAAACATTTGACATGAATATGAAATAAAATAGTGATGGGTGCTTGTAATTACAGGTCACTTCTGGTTTTCCTAAAAGACAAAATACACAGGGCTAGACTGTGGGTGCATAAGGGAAATTGTGTAAAGCTCTTTGTGGGTGGTATCACAACTAAGTTTGAGTTAAATAACAGAGTCTTCTACAGTTGGTCTTCTTTTTTTAAAAGGTAAATATACTTAGAGGAACAGCCCTGCATGATGGCAGAAAAAGTGGTTACTGATGTGGTAAGATTTGAAAGACCTCTACCGACTTATCCAAAAATATTTCTGCCACTGGCCTGCGGTGTTCCCAGAAAATTTCTCACCATTCCTTTGGGACATTATCTCCAAAATGTCCCTTAAAATGCAAGCGTATTACCTCACAGCTCTTACATGTTGATTCATTATACCCCATTATCATATTAGTGAGGATTTATTTGCTCTGCAAGACAACTTAGGGGAGAGTGAGAAAACTAAGGTTCAGCAACTAAGAAAATGAGAAGGAGCAAGACACACTTTGCAGAAGAGCCCTGGAGGAAGTGAGTTCCCTGATCAGAGAATGCTGCGAGGTTACGAGGGCATGCGAACAGGGCAGGGAAAGATGGTAGGTGATGTCCTGTCCCTGCTGACTCCTGTGTCCAGTTCTCCATTGTTGAATTACACAATGATTTCTTCCTCATTTCACACAATCCAGGCAAGGCTTTACAAAAATTGATGATCCAATTGTTTACCTGCCTGGTTATCACGGCACATTCTATGCCCTCACAGGATATATACTATTACTTTGTCCACTTACAGGGTTCTTTGTTTTGCTTTATATCTGTCTCTCTGATGAAACTTTGTATTATGTGATGAATAAGACAAACTTATTCATTGTTTTAGTATCTTTATATCATTTTTAATGTCTTTTTTTCCCTTTTTCTGCATCTCTCCAGATGCCCACAACCCCACCTCACCATCTCTGACTATATCTGACACATAATACCAAAGAAGCATGAGAAGGAATAAAAACAGAGAAAAGGGAAGGAAGGGAAGAAAGGAATGAAGAAATATATACTTACAACTATGTTATTTTTTTCTTCTTCTAAGGGAAGTTGTGACTAAATGATACACACATGCTAACAGCATTTCAGTTGCTTGGCCATTTCTGAGGAAGGGTTTGCACACTTGTGTCATTGTGCTGAGTTGGACAGGTTGGGGGTGGAGAGCAGCAGTGCCCAGGGGACAGTTTCAGGGTCATGCCAGCAGTTTTATGTCTTTTTCATCTCATTACTACTCTTCCAGAATGGAATTCTTTATATGATTGTATCGTGCCATCTAGTTCTCTTATTTTGTAGGTTGAACAGGCTAGGATGTGAATGTACCCTTCTCTTGCGATGTTCTACAAAAGATTACTGAGAAATTAGACCTACATTTTGTGAAAGTCTTAATCTATACTACTCAGATAATATTATACCACTCAAATTCTGCTTTTAGCTATAGAAGTTGAACAAATCTGTCTAGTCTTTCAGAGATATTGTTGAGAAACTGTTTACTTTGTTAAGGTCCATGATTCCATGGGTCATTAACCATGCATGCAGCTACTGAACAAAAACTGCCCAGACAGCAACTTTTCTAAACAGGTCTCTGGAACAGCTCCATTGTTCTTTTGTCATTTATTGCAGTGCTGTTTCACTTGCTTTTTAATGCATGGCCTGGAAGCCCATGCTTTGCCTATGGAGGACATCAAGCTTCTGTACACAGGGCCCACTTTTGTCAAAATTATTTTTGCTTAGCCTATGAAAGCACACAATGATCCATGTGTTAGATAAAGATGTTGTGGTATTCATTTTTCTATTCTTTATTACATAGATCTAAACATGATAAGCATTCATAAATGTTGAATGAATTACTTGTAACTCTAAGTAAACCAAAGCCTATAGACATTTTCCTCCAGCAATGTCATAGTAGATTTAACAAGATGTAACTTTCCAGTTACATTTGGAAAAGACTCACAAAGAGGGAACTGACAGTTCACATATTAGTACCAGTAGTTTCTCAATACAAGGTATGTAAGAAAGGATTCAGAGTCCAGAACAATTTTAGAATCATGAGGTGAACTGACAGCCTTTAATTTTGGTGAAAAGTGTGCTTCAGTTTTTGGTGGCTCATGTGAGCCCCGCAGAGCCATTAAATAATTGAGAGCTATCACATGGGGTGGAAATAAATACAGGACACATTTTTCACCATGTACTTTGACTGTAGATGGTTTGGGGAAGAACAATGTTCTCATTTACAAAACCTGTGTTGTATAGTCCCTATGTCCCCAAAAAAAACCTGAGAAAAATGAAATTATAACTGCAAAACAAACAAACAAAAATTATGTTCCTTAGGAAAAAAATGTTTAGCTTTGGTACACTTCTTCAAATATGCCTCTGAAAATTTACAGGATTTATTCAAGTGCAGAAAGAATGCTCTCCTCTTGGCAACTAGGATTTATGTGATGATTCAGCAGTTTTCAGCTCCAGTAAAGCCAACACTTTATAGACTTCAGTAATGCTTGTGCTTATACTGTATAAGAAAGAAAAAAAATAAACACAGTATGGTATAACTAAAAAGGATTGAAAAGACTTTCTATCATTCCCAGAAGGATGAAAACTCTGACTTGGATGCAGTAGAATTCTGTGGTAGGAAATAGACTTCTCAGAAACTCCAGCGACATGTCAATTCTTAGTAAATAATTGGGTGAAGTTGTTTTCTTTTTTCCAACCTGTAAAACTAGAGTCACTCCCTCCTTCTCAATTAGTTGTCCAACAAATGAAGCAAAGGTCTATTAAAAACATGATTAAAGAAGGCAATTTGATTTTGTGTTTTGCCTCAAAGCACATTGGTAATCACAAGAGCAAAATGCCCTGAAGTGTCATATGGCCTCCTTTGGAAACAAACAAACAAACAAACAAACAAACGATTGTGAGATACACAGAAGAGCCACAAATCAGCAATCATCCAGTCTTATAAAGAAAGATCTAGGTAGTCTCCTTAGGAGCAAATTTGGTAAAGAGCTCATTAAACGTTTCTAATGTATCACTAAGAGCAAGTAAAGATTCTTGGAGAGTTATCACAATTTCTTTCCAATTACTTAGAAAATAATAGATCATTGATATTGTATAAGATTTTGGAACATGTATTGTTGCTGCTGAAGATATTTACAAGATTTTCCCTCATGGAAGTCATTCATTCTCAACCTACAGAAACCAGTTTCTTGGCATGTGATTCAAAAGCTCAAAATAGTTTCATAAAATGAACACAAAATACACACACAACTCCAGAGAGATACACAAAAGGAAAAAGATACGATTACACAAGAAAGATACTATCTAAATAGACTGTAAACAAAATTATTAGTATTTGGCTGTATAAAAGTATGACAAGAAAACCTGAGAGAAAGAAAAGTAAAAATATTCAGTCTATTGAAAAAGTTCAGTCAAGTGATAAGATTAGGAAAAAAAGCTCTCTATATTAGCAATATCTAGGTAAATCTGTAATAGAAATTATCATTTATATGGAAGCAACAAAAACATAAAACACTTAAGATTAGGTCACCTGGGTGGCACAGTAACTGACTTGGTTTCAGCTGAAGTTTTGATTTCAGGGTTTTGAGATCAAGCTCCATGTCTGGCTCCCCACTCAGCACAGTCTGCTTGAGATTCTCTCTTCCTCTCCTTATGCCCCTCCCATTCATGCTCTCTCACACTCTCTCTAAAATAAACAAATTAATTTAAAAAATAAATAAAAACCCCACTTAATATATTTTTTAAAGATTTTATTTATTCATGAGAGAGAGAGAGAAAGAGAGAGAGAGAGGCAGAGACACAGGCAGAGGGAGAAGCAGGCTCCATGCAGGGAGCCTGACATGGGACCTGATCCTGGGTCTCCAGGATCATCCCCTGGACTGAAGGCAGCACTAAACCACTGAGCTACCCGGGCTGCCCATGGACAGAAGCTTAAAGGTGATTCTAGTTAGGGCACAGAATAAAAAGAGGAGAACTATAGAGAATAAAGAGAAAAGAAGAAAGCCTCAGTCTTCTTAGAGAATACCTAATGGTCATTAATAGAATATTGGAAATACGGACAGTAAATGCCATAGTGATGAAGTCTCAGATGGAAGGATGCTATTAAATTTGCATTAAAGAAAATGTCTGAGAAAAAGGAAATGTGGAGGGGAGGGGCCGGGTAAAGCTGGGAACCTTATCAGACTCCAGTGTAAGTCTGAGGAAAAGAAAGAAGAAATTTGGGTGGAAGTACCCTGGATGCCTAGCAGTCAAGAAACTCTTCTGGGGGTCCTTGATCCAAAGCTGACCTCAGTTCCCTGCTATATACAGTCAAGTCCTTTGCCCCATAGGAGCCTGGCCTCTGGAAATGGGGTGAGTGATGAATTTCAAAGCTCAGTGGCTGGGGCACAGTTCAGTTGCTTCCTTTGGTTGGCAGGTCTGCAGGCCTATTCTCATGCTGCTACCTCCTTCAAAGTAGACACATAATTAACATCTTCCTCAAGCTTCTACAACACCCATGGAGAGAGCTGATTCTTCCTTTGAAGCATACAAATACTTCTGGTAGTACATTTCTTCTCCCAGGTGGAAATATTTGTTTAGGAGTCTCTTTCTCCCATCAGTCCATGAAATATTTGAAGAGAAGGTCTATGTGTTTTCATTATCATAGCCTGAGGCTATGCATGGTGACTGGCACATAGTAGAGACTGAATGTCACTGTCACTAATTTGGTGACATGATCTCTTGTACTGTCTTCTTACCAATTGAATTTACACATTCTTCATGTTTATAGTAGGTCTTATAACCCCAACTTGACTATATACTTCTTGAAGACCGCAAAAAACAGTTTATGTATTAACTTACTGATTTGGAAATAATTTCAAATTTACAGAAATTGAACTAGGATAAGGAACTCCAGTGTATTCTTTACCCTTATGGATTGTTAGCATTTTGTCACATTTGCTGTGTCATTAATTTTTCTTCTGTCTCTCATATCTGTATATGATATCTACATCTATGTGTCCATATACATATGTTTAGACAGAGATAATTATATACAGAGAGATACAGTCATCACCATCATCATTATTGCCATTTTAGCCATTTAAGAGAAAGTTGCAAATTTCCTGCCCCTTTACCCCTAACTGCATCCATTTTTATAACCATAATAGACTTACAAAATCAAAAAATTTAACATTGATACACTATGTATTAATTATAATTCAAATTTTACCAGTTGTCCCAATAATGATTCTTATAGCAATAATTTTTTTTCTGATTATGGATCCAGTCCAGGATCATGTATTATGTTTAGTTTTCATTTTTTGATCTCCTTTAACATGGAAGTTTTCTTAATTTTTTAGAATCCGAGATTTATATTTTTTTCAATATTTCACTTCACTATATACAATGATATAGTAGGTACACAATAAACATTAAATATATGTGTTTGTGTATGCAGTTATGAGTCATGGAGATGTATATGGGCCATGCCAAAATTATTTTTTCTTTGTAGTAAAATAAAAAATTCAATGGTTTCATCAATTTTATAACCGATAGTCCTACATGACCTTTTCAAAATATGACTGTGGCAATTCAAGTGCATTGCATTCTCATTCTACAGAGGACATCTTTAAGGAAACTCAAATGGATTTTAAAAAATGATGTTATTAGCCTGTTCTAACCTCTTCTAAATTGTCTAAAAATCAATATTCACACACATAGAGACTTTCACCTGAGGCAAATTTAATAGAAAATGCACAAACTGAACAACATAAGAATGTTTATGGAACATTGATTTAGAACTGACATAGTGATAACCTACCTCTACAGATTATATAACTTTAATAAATTGTATTTTCTATTACCCATGGAAATTAGCATATCCCAAGGTATAAAATTAAGTAAGCATTTAAGCAAGATGCACAGGAAATAAGACATATAGTGAAAAAAAAAAAAAAAAAAAAAAGACATATAGTGAAACACCATGGGGTAGGTTTCTGATGATAAGTGGACTTGGGTAAGGAACTTAGCATCGTATTGGAGGTTCTAACCAGTAATCAAGAAAAAGAAATAAAAACCATCCAGGTCAGAAAGAAAGAAGTAAGCTATTTCTGTTTGCAGATAACATGGTTTTATACAGAAAAAATCTTGATAAGGAACTTGTATCCAGAATATATAAAGAATTCTCAATAATAAAATTATAATTAAAAATGAACAAATAGATATTTTCCCAGAAAAGTATACAAATGGCCAATAAGGGGGTGCTTGGGTGTCTCAGTCGGTTAACCATCTGACTTTAGCTTAGGCTATGATCCCAGGGTCCTGGGATCGAGCCCTTCATTGGGATCCCTGCCTGCTTCTCCTTCTCCCTCTGTCTGCTGCTCCCCCTGCTTGTGCTCTCTCTCTTGATTGCTCTGTCAAATAAATAAAATCCTTAAAACAAAACAAAACAAAACAAAATGGTCAATAAACAGAGAAAAGATGCCCAACTCTGCTAATCATTAGGGAAATGCAATCAAAACTACAGTGAGATACCACTTCACATGCAGCAGGATGGCTATAATCAAAAAGGAAAAAAAAAGGACAGATAAAGGAAAGGTGTGGAGGAGTTGCAACTTTCAGTAGAGTAGTAGTGAGAACGTAAATTGGTGCACCCTTTTGGAAAAATAATATGACATTTCCACAAATGACTAAACATAGAGTAAACATTAATCCAGCAATCTACTTCCAGGCGTATATTCAAAGAAATGAAAAATGTATGTTCACACAAAAGCTTGTACACAAATATTTATAGCAGCATTATTCATAATAGCCAAAAGTAGAAACCTCAGTATCCATGAAATGATGAATGGATAAATATATCAATATAATGGAAAGTTATTTGGCAATAAAAAATAAGTACTGCTATAGTATGCATAAACCTTGAAGACATGCTAAGTGAACAAACTCAGTCACCAAGGACCACATATTTTATGATTCTATTTATATGAAATTTCCAGTATAGGCACAGAAAGTACAGAAGTAGACTAGTGGTTAACTTGGGCTGGTGAGTCAATGGAAGAGATTGGTAGGGAATGGCTAAGGGGTTTGGAGTTCCTATTTGGAGTAATGAAAATGTTCTAAAATTGTTGTGATAGATGCAACACTCTGTGAATATACTAAAATATATTGAATTACACATTTTAATTGGATTGATTGTATGATATGTGAATTGTATCTAAATAAAGCTGAGAAAAATAGAAACAACCAAGGGAGAACTCTGCAAGGTGGTAAAGAGGCATCCTATAAATGAGTTGAAGATGACACCTAGGTTGTCTATTTCTTCACTGCAGGCTAAGACTTGTTAGCTCAAAAGTGGACTAGTGCCAAACTCAAGTTTTACATATCCAATCATTTTAAAAATAGGTCAAGCAAACAATTTCTAGCCAATACAGCCTGCCTACTTTGCATGCCCCACAAAGCCTCACCCAACAAGTTACCTACAGATAAGATAGGGCCTTATGGTTGTAAGGCTCCAAGTCACTGCTGCTGTTTGGAGACTCCCACTGTACTACTGAGTGACATCACCTAGATGTATAAGCTCCCTCTTCAATGCTCCGCTACCCTGGGAGTTGCCTTGCCCTTTTCCCTTTCTAGATGGTGGCCTGCTTACCATAAACTGTTAGGGACTTCCCCTCTCATGCAACACTATCTAAGCATCACCCAATAAAGCTTGTGTGTTACTGACCCTCTTGTCGTATCTCTTCCTTTGATCAGGCCCTGGATTCCTTGAATCACCTACAAAAGGTAAGCTGGTCTGAGATCCCAGGCTTAGAAGAACAGGATGGTGACACTCTGCCCTACAGAAGGTTGCTGCCCAGACTCTGCATTTCCCAGTGCTCAACCTGTTGAAAGAAGAGAGCCCTGGTAGGTGCTTTTAGCTGCCAAGTAAAGCACAAATCTGACAAAATTGGGTGAGTCCACATGCCCGGAGGGCATTGGGGAGCAGGTGAATGGATTGGAAGCTCTGTCAGTAATAAGCAGACAGGAGCAGCACTTGTCTTCCTTGCCATTACTAAGACTTCCACATTCTGTCAAGAAATACTGTGAAATGAGCAAGCAAAATTGTGAAGGAGCCCACACTTTACTTGGAGTGGTAAAATGTTGATACTGATAAATGTTATAAGTCACATGCATATATTGTCATACCCAGAGCAATCATTGTAAAAACTGTACAAAGAAATACACTCAAAAACACTGTATATTCAATATCAAGATGAATTCTTTGGGTTGAAGAAAAAGAGAAATAGAAAAATGAAAACCTAAAGAAAATGCAAAACAATGATAAAAGACCTAAGCCCTAACACAATAATAATGACATTAAATGTAAACATGTCAAATGCACCAAAAGACTGAGATCAGTAGAATGGGTACACAATATCACCCACCTATATGCTGTACAACTTCAATGACATGACTATGTTAAAATTAAAAGGATGAAAAAAATGATAGAAATCTTGATCAAATAAAAGTATGTATGGCTACATTAATATCTGATAAGGTAGATTTCAGAACAAAGAAAACTGCTAGAAACAATGAGAAACATTATATAACAATAAAAGGATTAATCCATCAGAAAGATATAATGATTCTAAATGTGCATGCACAAAACAGTGGTATCGCAGAATATATGAAGGAAAACTGATAGAGCTGAAAAGAGAAATAGGTGAATTCACAGTTATAGTTGGGGACTTCAATGTCCCCTCTCACCAACTGATAGAACTAATAGAAAACAAGGATAGAAAAGTTCTGTACAAAATACTCATCTAATAGGATCTAATGGGTAGGTAGAGAACATACTACCTCTAATAGCAGAAAGCATTCAGTGCCCATGGATCATTCATCAAGACAGATCATATCCTGAGACACAAAACAAAGCTCAACACATTTAAAATTAAAATAATACAGAGTATGTTATCTGACCATAATAGAATAAAATTAGAAATCAATAACAGAAAGATAATAAGAAAATCTTTATTTTTTTTTTTTTTTTTTTTATTTTTATTTTTTTTTTTTTTTTAAGAAAATCTTTAAACATGTGGAACACCCCTCCCAATCCATGGGTCAGAAGAAGCTTAAATATATGCATACTGAAAATGAAAACACAGCTTATAATCTAAATTGCTATCTCAAGAAACTAGAAAAAGAAGAGGAAAATAAACCCAAAGGAATCAGAGGAAGGAAATAATAAAGATAAGAGAATACACCAATGAATTGAAATGGGGGGTTGCTTACATGGCTCAGTTGATTAAGCCTCTGCCTTCTGCTCAGGTCATGATCCCAGGATTCTGGGATGGAGCTCCATGTCAATCTCCCTGCTCAGTGGGGAGCCTGCTTCTCCCTCTTTCTCCATCCCTCCACCCTGCTTGTACTGTCTCTCACATGTGCATATTCTATCACTCAAATAAATAAATAAAATCTTTAAAAAAAAGAAATTGAAATAGAACATAATAGAGTTCAATTTAAAAAACTATTCTTCATGAAAAATCAATAAAATTAATAAACTTCTAGCACGACTAGTAAAAGTAGAGAGAGAAGACACAAATCATTAATATAAAAAATTAAATACAAAATACCATTATAGATTTAACAGCCATTAAAAAGCTAATAAGGAAATACTCTGAACAACTTTACACTCAAATATTCAACAATTTAGAAGAAATTAACCAATTCTTTGAAGATCACAAACTACCATAATTCAACTAAGATGAAATAGGCGATCTAAATAGGAGTATAATAAATAAAGAAATTGGATTTGTCTAGAATTTCCAGTGCAATATTAAATAAAAGTGAAAACAGACAATCTTGCTTTGTTCTTAGCCTTTGGAAGAAAGCATTCGTTCTTTTACCATTATTGATTTAAATATCATTATTAGCTGTAGTGTTTTGTGATTCCTCTTAATCACGTTGACATAATTCCCCTCTATCAATTTTTCTTTAAATGTTTGGTAAAATGAAACTATCTGAGCTTGGAGAAATCTCTGCATTAGTTTTTACAACTGTATGTGAATATTCATTGATCTCTATACAAAATTTGAATTTAAAAAAAATAAAGTTAAACTTGGAAGTTTAAATTTAAAGGATCATTTAAAGCATTTCATTTTTTTGTAAAAGGAGTAGAAAGGAAAATTTTATGATTAAATAGGAAAAATAAAATATTATAAGGGAATAATTAAAGACAAAGAAGCAACTGTCCCAAGATTAAAGCAGTAGGTTATAAATCAAAGTAGAAAGGAGAAAATAAACGACAAGGAGCATACCTTAGAGCAAAAGGGCAAAAACAAAAACAAAAACAGAACAAGCATGCCAAGGTATTTATTGATAATGTAAGTGCCTCTGTAATAAAATAAAGAAGATAGAAAAGGGCAAAAAGGCAAGATAGTAGAGAGCTACTGAGTGATACTACATTTGAAAATGATACCTTACTTTTAGCACCAACACTGGGAAGAGTTTGAAAAAGGTTTTAAGACTTCCCCCCTCTACTTTTCTTTACTGTCATGTGCCAGTTTTGGGGGTAATCTTGTCATAAACAAGTTCCTGTTTGACAAGACCAGGACTCATAGCCACAAATAAACCCAGGGGAGAAGAGACAGCCTCATGTTTCTCAAATCCATACCTCCAGTCTTGACCTCTAGTCTGAATTTTAGACCAGTATACTCTCATTTGTCTAATCCAACACTTGTATCTTTATCCTGCAGCCATTCTAAATTCAACATGTCAAAAAAAAAAAAAAATCTCTTCCATTGCCTTGAAATCTGGCATGAGAGCATCAGTTTCTACCGATCTTTCAAATTGGAAAACTGGGATATCATCCTTTATCCTTTTATTTCCATTACTTCTCTTTTCCAAAAATTTATCAAATCTGATATAATCTACGTCTTTCTTTCCCCTCAGCCATTCCTTTGGTTTTGATCACCACTATTTGTGGCTTACAAAAGCCCCCTGACTGCTCTAATGAGGCTTTTCCCTCATACTTCAGTTTACTCTTCATACTGAAACCTATAAAGTATGCTTGAAAAACATATATACTCAAAAGACATCACTGTTGAAAAATATTCCCAGGTTCCTTCATGCACCCTAGTGTGGCCATACGATGTATACTCAAATCAGGAAACTATAAAGTGATAGGAAAAATTATGAAGAGACAATATAAACTGGGCCTGTTCTAGGGAATTTGTGATGTGTGATCACCTTAATTTGTCTAATGGTGTATTCAAAGCCCTTCACAATCACACCTCTTCTCAGGACTAGCTACATAATTTGCAGGTCTTGATGCAGAATAAAAATGTGATGTCTTCTTTTCAAAGATTAAGCATTTCAGTTTGGCCATCACAAAGCATAAACCAAGCAAAGGCTCTTTGGGATATCCAGTCCTGTGTACATGTACAGGTTACACACCCATGAATTTACCATGACCCCCACACCTAGAATTATCTGTTCCTATGACTTGGAAATTCTCATTGCTTTATAGCTACACAAGCTATTTCATAACTACTTGTCTCTGTACTCTCTATTCCATCTTCTTGGAGTGCCTTTCTCTATTTTTTCTGTTTCTAAATAGACTATAAGATACAACTGAACTTATAATTCATTTTTAAAATATTTTATTTATTTCTTCATGAGAGACACACACACACACAGAGACAGAGACACAGGCAGAAAGAGAAGCAGACTCCATGCAAGGAGTCCTATGTGGGACTCGATCCTGTGACTCCAGGATCACGCCCTGGGCTGAAGGCAGACGCTCAACCGCTGAGCCACCCAGGCATCCCCTGAAAGGATACTTCTTAAATCAAATCTTGCTTTTTTTCTTTACCAGTTCAGTTATTCATATGTGTTGTGATATCACTTATGTTTATTACAATACTTACCATCTTCAAAAATAATAGGTTGCCTTTAATTATCTTTTTTCAACATATCTTATAGAAATTTTGTCCCAGCTATTTTAAAGTCCCTATCTGATCTGGGCCATTTCTGTGTCTATTTCTATTGACTTTTTCCTTTATTGACCATGGGCCCCTTATCTTGCTTTTTTTTAATCTCACCATTTTTTTTATTGTATGTAAGACCTTTTGCATAAAAGAACAGCAGAGCCTAAAATAATATTAACCTCCAAAAAAGGTTACCCCTGTTTTTTTTTGTTTGTTTGTTTGTTTCGATGCTAGAGTGAAAGATTGATTATATCAGTATGATAAGCAGTTGGACTGGGCTGACTTTCATCACTGGCTTCCCAGGTTTTAAGGAAGGACCTAGACTTTCCTTTGAGCATGGCTTTGGATTTGAGCACTGGTTAAATTCAGGAGTTTTCTTTGTACTCTGGAACTGAGCCACTATTTCTCCGTACCATGAAACAGTATACTTCTGCTTTGTAGCTTAGCTGTCAACTTTCTGATTAACTGGGAGGAAGACTTTGACATGCAGTGCCATCATTGATTTCAACTCTGGAGACCTCTTTCAATCCTGCTTCCCATTCCTCAGCCTTACATGGGCAGCTGTCTTACATGCTATGAAAGAATGGAATGTCACAAAGGTTTTCCTCCTGTCCTGTCTCAACCTGTTTTCTGAGAGACCTGTATATCTCAGCTCTCCTAGCCATTGTCCTCCTCCCCCACTGTGGGTGCTGTGTTATACTTAGGGGAGACTCTGTGAGGCACAGTCTCTCTCAGCTCTCCTGATTTGTTCCAGATTTTTTGGCATAGTACTCTCAAGCACAAGGTGAAGACTTGTGGGAAATATTTGGTGGGTGGTTGCAGATCTGCTCTGTGGTTTAGGCTCCTTGGAAATCTAATCTCTCATGCCAGCCTACGCACAGCCATTAAAAGTTCATTAAAAGTTTAGCTGGTTTCTCCTTAACCGCTTCTGTGGCAGGTACCTTCTCCTCTGCTACTTTGCCTGAAAAGCGAACAGCTGTGGAACTCTTCTCTCTTGTGAAGGGCTTGTCATCTTTCTGGAAATTAGTTTATTTAGGTTTCATTGCATCCTCAGCCCTCTGAAGGATTAAAAAAAAAAAAAAAAAAAGAAAAGAACCCTGTGGTTTTGAAGGTTATCCAGCTTCTTTTGGTTGTTAGGATGAAAGCAATGATATCCTGTGACTTTCTATATCATAAACAGAAGTAGAAGTCCCAAATTATATTTTTTATAATTCCTTACTAATATTTTTAAGGTTCTAGGATGTAGAAATAATTACCACACAATAAAGAGTTCTCTTCAATATCAAATGTTTTCTTGCACAATCACTTTCTGAGATAGCAAATTGATTCTTTTGGTCATTGTTTAAATGGTTACTGATGATAGAATATTAGATTAGATGAAGTGAATTTTTAAATGTTCTGTTTATTTGACCCATGTCTGACCCTTAAATAAATATCCACATCATCATAATTCTCAGAACCATAAGATGACCTGTCCAATTTAAAATTTTTTAGAAAAAGAAAGTTGTGAATCTAATTAGGCTAGGCACTTCCATATACATTGTCCCATTGGTACTTGACAACCACCCTCTGAGGTACGCAATATTAATATAGGCAAATAAGATTCTTCTCTTTCTATAGATGAAAAAAATTAAGGCTAAAAGACTTGCCAGATGGGCAGCCTTGGTGGCTCAGCGGTTTAGCCCTGCCTTTGGCCCAGGGCATGATCCTGGCGTCTCTAGGATCAAGTCCCACATTGGGATCCCTGCATGGAGACTGCTTCTCCCTCTGCCTTTGTTTCTGCCTCTCTCTCTCTCTCTCTTTCTCTGTGTCTATCATGAATAAATAAATAAAATCTTAAAAAATAATAAATAAAAAATAAAAGATTTGCCAGAGGTTATAAATTGTTGCAGGTCTGCTAGTTTCAAGTCGATACTTATTCTACTGTCTTTCTCACTGCATTGTTTCAGAAATTGTGGGTATTTGACCACATTTTTCAAGGTGTACTGACTTTTAGAAGGAGGAACCTCAGTCTTAATATAGAGAACTAAATGGAGAAAGAAACAGGCTTGCATAAGGTCTTTTCTTTTTTTTTTTTCTACTCCAAATATGTATCATGCTATCTATTTCTGGAGAGTGGAATCTCCCTATATACATCTTGCAGTCTTCTTATAGTCATAGTACCCAGGCACTGTGAAGAAGAGGAATTTACTCAAGTGTACTGTGTGAAATGGGTGACAGATTGTTTTCTGAGCTTTACGGGCAGAGCATAAACATGAAGATTTAAGGTTTTCCTGTGGGCCTCTTGGATAGCTGTCTTATATAGCTTCCATACACTATTTCCAGTGGATCCTTATTACATAATGAAGTCCCTACTATCCAGCCTCTCATTGAAGGATCTGCACAATTTTATTTTTTATTTGTTTAAAAATGTTTTACTTACTTATTCATGAGAGACACACACACAGAGAGGCAGAGACATAGGCAGAGAGAGAAGCAGCCTCCCCAAATGGATCCCAATCCAGGACTCCATCCCGGAATCCCAGGATCACTCACTGAGTCAACTGAAGACGCTCAACTGCTGAGCCACCCAGGCATCCCAGTCTTCACAATTTTATATTGGCTGCCTTTTTAGCCCTATCATCTCCTCCATGTCCCTTGTATTTTGGCCATATAAATCTATTTACTGTGGCAATGATCTTTGATATGATAGAAGAAACACTAGATCTAAAACTAGGAAAACAGATTTGAGTAGTTTATAGTTTCTAAATCTGCTTAGACTTCATATGTCATACCTTTATTTGTATTGTGTATAGGTTGTATTAGACAATATCGAAGTTCTCTTCAAATTCTAACACTTTAATTAAATGATTTTTTTCTGTTTCAACTCTTAGTTTATTCATTTTTTATATTGTCATAGTCCAAATGAAAGAAATGGGCACTGGGGTGCCTGGGTGGCCCAATCAGTTGGTCATCCAACTGTTGATTTCGGCTCAGGTCATGGTCTCAGGGTAATGAGATCTAGCCTTGTGTCAGGCTTCACACTCAGCATAGAATCTTTTTGTCTTCTCCCTCTGCTCTTTCCCCCACTCTGCATGCTCACTCTCTCTCTCTTGCTCTATTAAATAAATAAATAAATAAAATCTTAAAAAAAAAAAAAAGAATGGGCATCATTAGTTTTCTTTTAGTGTTACCTTAGTAAAGAATTGTTAGTCTTAGATAGTAGTATTTGATAAACACATCTTAAAATAATCGTTCCATTTTGAAATCTCATTGTTTAAGTTTATTTGAATAAGAATGCCGTGTGAAATTTATTTCTTATTGGTTTTGATATTTAAAAACTGCAGCAAAAGCATTTTTAGGATTTAGGTTCTCAAGCTGAGTTATGCTTTTAAAGAAAAGAATGAAGAGAAGCATTGACTTTGTTTATAATAATATTTGGAGCATGATTCCACCTGGATCAGAGGACTTTTCAACATATTTCCATATTTAGGGCCTGAATACAAACTGTGTTTCCAGAAGTTTCTTATCCTCCAGTCTCACTGAGAAAGCAGCTAGACCATTTGTCAACAAAGGAGAGTGTTTTCTGCTGAGGTAATTTACTAACCAGATGCTGAGATGGACATCTCATGCCAGGGTGCATTCTGCAGCCAGAGACTACACCTTCTATTTCAGGTTTTATGACAAATCTATGTTTTTAGAGCAGCCCCAGACACTGACAGCCGTGAGACACTGTTTTTAAACAGATAATATATCTGGATTGGTTCCCCTCAAAATAGGTCCAGGAGACGCCCTACCTACTTTATCCAGACACTAAATGTAACACAGGTTTCCTTTTTTCCTTTCTTTGCTTTCAGAATCACCCATCCCCACCAATGACAATTGAATGTCTTTAGTTAAATCCTATAAACCAATTCAAAACAACTATCACTGGCAATTTAACTGAATATAGAACTCTTTGTTCTAAAGATGTTCTTTTCTAGGGCCAAGAATCTATGGATTTTGCTTTGATAGGATATTAAGCACTTGACCTGAAATTTTGCTTGCATGGGATTCTTTTGGTTCTGTGGCTGTACTAACTGTTTCAGGTCACTGAATATCTATTCCATTGAAGCAGTCATTGATGACACTAAATAGTTAAATCATATTTTTAAGCCTATATTATGCATTAACATAACTGCAGTCACTTAGAAGTATAGAAATCAACAAAATCTTAGATAAAAATGATTTTGGCATCTTCATTGGAAGGGGAAACATGAATTGGAATTTCTATTTTTGAATAAGGGCCTACAATATAGTACATACTCTGTATGTTCTCTAATTAGATTGAATTTCATGAAAGCATGTGAGGTAGGACTATTCACCTTTTATGAAAAATAGAAATGATGTGCATAAATACCCAGTTCCTTACCCAGATTACTCGGCCAGATCTGTTTGACTCTAAAGCCACATGCTTTTTTTTAAGACTTCTCAGTGACTTCTACCTAAATTATTTTATACCCTAAAAAAGCTTCATTTTATTACAACAAAACAAAACAAAACACCCTCAATTCTGAGAGATGGGAGAGGGGGTTGAGATGACTCAAAAGCAGTAGTAGAGAAAAAAATTTTCTTTCAAATGTCTCTCCTTCAAATTGGTTAACTTTAAATATAATTTATATCAAAGAAATATTTGGAGTTTAAAGAAAAGAAAGGGGAAGAAAGAAAAACTTAATTTAAATAAAACAACAAATATACAAGAAAATCATAGAAGTGAGGAGTTTTTGAACACTTATTTTCTGCAAGTCTTAATTTAAAAAGCTTCTTTTTTTAAAGAAAGATAAGACAAAGGTATAAGCACATCTAAGAAAAATGGTAGGGTAAGCAAATGGAATTTGAACTGTTTGAATTGTCTAATTCATGTCATTAAACTCCATTAGAATAAATGGAGTTTATCCTATATTGAACTATGTACAAATAAACCTTGGTGAATACACATTTATATGTTTCTCTATTAAATTCACTCTTATTTATTTGTGCTGGTACATAGAGATTGGTTCTAATGAAATTAAGAGCTTGACAAAGGATATAAAGAGTTTTACTTGTTTAGAATCAAGCAAATTCATGAAATATGGACTTATTTATCTCATGAGAGTTATGGACAGGCCCAAGTGAGAAAAACTTGGACCGAGTGAGAAACACCTACTACTATTTACCTGAAAGCATCAAAAACTCATCTTCTAAAAGTGAAAACCAAAATGACCTAAAGGCAATGGGCTGGGAAGAGTGAATTAAACCCGAATTACAGAACTTCTTAAGCATGCCAGACTTATTTGTCCCAGTAATGGAATGTAGCAGTGTAGTATTTCAGCTCTTTTTACAACCTGGATGTACCCTAGTTTCAGATTGTGCTGTAAAACTGGAAGTTCCCCAGAAGCTGTGGGTACATAGTTTCACTGGGCAGTGAAGAAGGCATGATGATGGACCATTTTTCCTTCAGGTGCCACTAATATTAAAACATCACTGGTGTCATTATTCATTTGATGATGAGTAAGAAGAGTCACTGTTTCTCCAACTCATCCCACACAATCTGGCTTTGGGAACAGTTCATTTTCAACAAGGAAGCAAAGGCTCAGGTATTACTAAAAATACAGGCTCTGTAACTGGAAATAAATCCAACTGTCTCTATAAGACTCTTGAATGACTCAATACCAAAAAGAAATAAAAATGCCATTCTTTGAGCCACAGCTACTACAAACTATAGATGAAACATATAATATCCTCTAAGTTAGACACTGCTGATTATATTTTCTTTATAGAAATGCTACATATATAACATTTCTCTCTCTGTATATAAATATATGTATATATAAATATAAATAAGTATGTAATATGCATATATGCAATAATGTGTGTGTCTGGTAACAATTCTGTATAAAAATATAGAGATTGAAGTATTGTATAAAATTAATTCTATATTCTATATTTACTTTACATTCATAACAAATTGTAACTAATTGCTTAATTTCCTAGAGAGATAAATTCAAATCACTGTACATACCAATGGGGTTATTTTATGTTAGCTAGGATACCATCACCATCAATTCTTCACTGTTCTGTTAGGAAGGAATAAGTGGCAGATAAAAAATTCTTTCTAAAATCATTTAATGTCTAATCTGAAAACATCATTTCTCTCTCTTAAGCTGGCTCTTAAGTTTCTCTCTTAAGTTGACTCTAGTTTTGATGATAAATTAATCCACAGGACTTTAATTCACAGAGAAGAAGAAACCTTCCATAATATTTAGTTTTATAGAAGAAAATAATGAATTTGCTAATTTGTATGTCAGCTTTTGTCCTTTATTCACACTTGTTATTTAATAGCTAAGGAATAAAAAAGATGTATTTTACACATAATATAGCCAAAAACTCACTAAAAAAACTTTCAAAAGTATGAAGTAATCTATCATGTACATCAGAAAAAAAATTAGCAGTTTTGCATTATTAAAAATGACTACATATATACTTTTCTTGATATCTGTTAAGTTTATGTAAAATACTATCTCAACTTTACCAGTCATGGTGAAAGCAAGGTGATGTGTGGCAACCATTGAGATCTGACCAGTTAGCCTAAGATACAACCATTTTTAAATTATGATCCTGCTCCTGATTCTTCATTCTCATTTCTCTGGGACTTTTGGAAACTACTTATGTTCAGACTGCACTTCAAATAATTGAGTCAGAATTCCTGACTCTGTATATGTAGCAGCAGAATTAGCCATAATGTCCCAGTGTTCTACCTTAAAATCAGAGTTGAAAAGCAACATTGTCTTTCAACAATACAAAAGAATGAAGTCATCAAAGGGTAAAATACAAAGCAATAACAACAACAGAAATCCCATTTCCTTGAACAGTGGATTGACTTCCAATAATCTTTCGGTTAAATGAGGAACTTCCTGATCACTAGCCAATAAAAATAGCTCACCATTTTTCCAACTAGGTTAAGTTATTTAGATAACTATATTTAGATGGAAGTAATCCAACTGCTGCATGTTTTAAGTAGCTTCTTCTACATTGTATTCAAGGATTGGCAAATACATTCATTTATTAATCAAAAACTTTTGTGGATTTAATGATTATGTGCCAGGAATCATTCCCAGATGGATTCATGGGATTGAGTCAAACATGATCTCTCCATTCAAGTACTTTATAGCATGAATGTGTGTATTTATTTAACATATATAATTGAGTCTTATTTACACCAGAAATAATTCTAAGCTCTAGGGATAATTCAGAAAACAAAATAGGAAAAAAAGAATCCCTGCCTCTGTGGAACTTCTTTTCCAGGGAAAGCAACAAGAAATAAAAAAGAAAATATTTGATGTGAAAAAACATGGAAGCAATGAAGGAGGATAGAGAATGAGGATAGGAAAAGACTTAAATACAGTGTCAATGAGGATACTTGAGAAAAGTCTCAATAACAGTATGATATTTAAGTAAATACTTGAGGGGGAGGAGATGTAAGCCCTGATTATTTGGAGACGAAAATTTCAGGTAGGGAAAAAGGCAAGTGCAAATTCCCAGAGGCAGGAGCTTGTCTGAGGAGTCCAGAGCAGAGCAAGGCAGCCAGCTGGTAAGGCTGGGGCAGGGCACATGGGAGAGTAGTACAAGGTGAGTCAGAGAAGTGACACAGTCCATATAATGCAGGGCCTCATCAGCATTGAATGTGATGGAGACCTAGGGAAGGGCTTTCAGTTGAAGACTCACAAGATTTGACATTCCTTTTAAATGAATCACTATGGTCACCCTGCTGAAGATTAAGTGAAGAGAACAAGTGTAGAAGGAGGAGACCACCATACAGGCTGCTAACCAGATTCCAAGTGTCATACGGCCCTATGCAGAAGATTTTCTGGAAGTAGAAAGAGAAGTAGATGAGCTCACCAAAGAGTGTAGGGAAGGTTTTGTAGAGATTTTGTATGTCTTGTGAGCTTTCAAATAGAGTAAGTAAGTAAGAATAGACCGTCTGGAGAGAAGGAAAAAAACAGTCCTCAAAAAAGGAAAAATAAATACTAGTATAAACTACCAATTAGAAGTACATTTAGGGGTGATTTGTTGTGTACGAGAGTGTAGGATGCATGGCATGAGTGATGGAATTGGGGCCAGGAATACAGAGTGAAAAACCCAGTATACCATGCCCACTAGCTGAACTTCATAGTTGAAACAACAAAGGAATATCAAAGGTGTTCAGGTAATCTGAAAACAATGAGGAAGGGAGGTTAGAATGAGGAACAATTGAAGACAGACACCAGTTAGAAGGTTCTTGCCACTGTCACTGTCTAGTAGAAAGCATCAACAAATATTTGTAGTTGTGGTGAGAGCCATTACAATAATGTGTGCGGAATGCAATGAAGACAAAAAAAAAAAAAAAAGCTAAATAGAAACGTCAAGAAAGGCTTTATCAAGGAAGTAATCCTTAAACTGGATCTTGAGAAATCAGTAGATTGCTTTCATTTGTATGTGATGAAAAGGAATTCCAAGAAGGGGGAGCATTGAGAGCACAGGGACCTGAAAGCCCATGGTTAATTGGCAGATGTAGAAGGGACTGGAGCCTAGGGCATAAATAGAAAGGGAGATGAGGGCAGGGAACAAGGGCAATGGTTCTGTGAAATGTGGACACGGCTCTACTTTTATAGTCAATGGGGATCCAATGAAAGATATGAAGTGTGGTGCTACTGTGCTCAGATCTGCACTTTAGAAAGCTGCTCTGTGTCAGTGCTCAGGGAGAAATTAAATTTGGTGAGATGAGAGGGAGGAAGATTGAGTAGACTATTGAAATAGCCCAGGACAGAAATAAAGGGCCACATTTTTTAATCTAGGAGTCTGATAGTAGGAGATGAATTAGGGGATGAATTCAAGAAGCTTTTCAGAGACTAAATCAATTGGATTTGCTGATAAGTTATGTGTAAGAGAGTAAGGAGAGGAAGGAATTTCAAAGACACATAGGTCCTGTCTTGGGTCTCTAGGTTTATATTTGTATAATATATTTGTATATATATTTGTATATTTGTTAATATACAAATACATATATTTGTTAATATACAAATATATTTGTATATTTGTTAATATAGGAAGTAGACAAAAAAGTAGGTCAGATGATGAGGGTGGGAAAGAATCAGTTTGTGGATCTATGAAATTCTAGATCGACCTCTTAGATTTAGATTTGAATGCCTCATTAGTAACTTGAAATATAAATATAAGAACTCAGTACCTGTCATAAAATAGGCATTCAATAAATGTTCTCTCAATTTTCAGATACAGCATTTTAAGTGAAATGAAACTAGGCCAGCCTAACTTGTCCCACTTACAATATGTTTCAACTCTTCAAAAAAAAAAAATGTTCTCACAATTATATCACACATTGTTCATGCATTGGATAATACATTTGGTCTCTGAGCCCAGCTGCCCGTGTTAAATTCTATGCTACACAACATATCTGTAGCCCAGACTAAAATCAACAGTATGATGAGAGAGAAAATGGCTCTGAATTGTCTTCCTGATAGAATCCCTATTGGACTGCCACTTTTCCTTTGGCACAATTTAAAAAGGCTTACTTTCACTTTATTTTGATAAATGTTTAACTATCATCCTCAAATTAGAAAATCTTTAATTCAGATGTAATCACAAAAAACACCATACATAAAAAAGAGAGATGTGGTGATGAAAAATTCATTCGGCCATAGGCCTAGGAAACAGAGAGGCATGATTTATGCATTCTTTGAGCTAATACTTTGTTATGATTCTAATGGTATTGCTTGCATAGCAATTTTGTAAGATGAATGGGAAAAGTACTTATACATAGTTTTTCATTAGGAAAAAATATAATTCTGTTTAGTTCATTTAATAATCATTGTATGATTAAATAATCTATACAAATTACTTACTGTGCTTTATGTAGTCATATTAAAAGAAACCCCATGAAAATTTGTGGTACGCAGGAAAGCATTTTGTAATAAGAAGTTCCTTACTCTTTGAGCTAAAGAAAAGATAATTGGTATTTCTCGTTTATTATAAAAAGGCTCATACCACTCATGAATTTTGAAGATCCTCTTTGACTGATGAGAATTAGTGAAAGCATTTCATGAATTCTATATGAGTTTACATTATAAGTTAATAGAATATAAAGTATGCTTTTCTTCCTATTTACATATTGATTTATTGCTTTGATATCAAATACATCATTAAGTAATGTAAACATAGTTATAACACGAATTGTTGAATGTCTGAGTATGTCTTTCCTGAAAAAAGAAGGAAATTATGTGTATTTCAGGATAGCTAATTCCTATATATACAATTGTGCATCTTTCTCAGTGTGTTTATCTAGAAAGAAATGTTACATATGAAACCAAATTATGTCTAAGATTCTTAGCCTGTTTCCTGTTCTTAATACTAGTAACCATGTGGAACTTCAAAGAGAAATAGCAGCAGAATCCATTCATGTAACATTTAAGATAGGCTGTTTATTTCATTAATCTTGAAAATTCCACATAATAGTAAAATTATTACTATTTTTTAAAGATTTTATTTATTTTAGAGTGCATGAGAGAGAGCAGGGGGTGGGGTGGGGGTTGGCGGGGAGAATCTCATAAGGACTCTTCAGTGAGTGCAGAGACTCACACTGGATCTCATGACCCTGAGATCATGACGTGATCTGAAAACAAGAGTTTGATGCTTAACTGACTGAGCCATCCAGGTGCCCCAGTAGTAGTATTACTGCATTCATTTTACGGTCAAGAAAAATGAGAATTAGAAAAAATAAATACTTTTCCTCAACGTCACATATCTGTAATTGACAAAGTGATGTCTTGCACTCAAGTATATATATTAATTCAGAGTTTAAATCTTAATATCTGCTCTCTACCCCAAAAGGTGCTGAGAAAAAATAGGATGCTGATGCAGGATGGTCACGCTTCTGACCTTCCATCAGCAGAATGTGTTCTTTGTATTATGCCGCACAAATGAGAATGACTTTCAGTGACTCATGTACAGTACCAACCTAATTCCTGTTAGCCACTAGCCATCCAAGGGTCAGATCTGAAGGTGGTGTCTGCAACACTAGAGCAGCATTGTTTGTGACTTAGCGGAAATGACAATGAATAAGATGTCAGAGTCTCCAGGTTCTATTCCTGATTCTGTCACATGACTTTGGTTCATGTTTAGACCAGTTAGATCAGCTGCACACTCTGGATCTCTCTTTCCTTGGTTGACATGAAGGTTGGAAAGATGGTCTCTAATGTCTCCTCTCAGACTCTGATGTTTTTGTTTATACAGATCTAATCGTCCAGACCAAGGTTTAATGCATGTTCTTGCCTTGCTCTTGGAATGAATGGAGACCTTCTACACATTAAGTGGTTTGCGTGGTAAAATAAGTCAATGGTATGTTCCAAAATTTATAATAGATTTTAAATGACTAAAAGAAAGATAACTTTGTTTTAAAACTTGGACCCTGGGTCAGGATATGGATGGTGAATAATTCCAAACAAATTTATTTTATTCATAATACTATTTTAGTTAGTCTCCAGGGGTAGCCTCATATCACCTTTGAGAGCAATGGGCCAAGTGTCATGCCCATCATCAAAACCTAACATAATAAGTCAAGACTTAAAGTAATATGTGATTGTTCTGTTGATGAAACCTGGAAACAAATATTTGATTAATATTAGACTGTGCCCTGCTAGAGAATCTAAGTGGAATGAATATTGAAGAAGAGGCTCATTTCTGGGAAATGTGGGTCACTTAGCTCTGAATCAAAACTCCAGAGCTCTTAATTGCATCTGTGATTTTGGACTTTAAGTGTCTTGAAAACGTGCTTACAGTTTCTTTATTAGAATACAGACACATTGTTCATATACTATCATAGAGAAAATTTTCTTATACAGTAGGCATAATATTAATATAACATAGGAAATTGTCAATAATTGCAAAATACTTAATATTAATTGTTTACTTCTATTTATGACTGCTTATTTGAAATTTTAAAGAAGAAGACTGTCACAGTTTTATTCAGGTGTGTGTACCAAGGTAACTATAAACAAACATAATTTCTTTTTTTTATAAATTTATTTTTTATTGGTGTTCAATTTGCCAACATATAGAATAACACCCAGTGCTCATCCCATCAAGTGCCCCCCTCAGTGCCCGTCACCCAGTCACCCCCACCCCCTACACATCTCCCCTTCCATCACCCCTAGTTTGCTTCCCAGAGTTAGGAGTCTCTCATGTTCTGTCTCCCTTTCTGATATTTCCCGCTCATTTTTTCTCCTTTCCCCTTTATTCCCTTTCACTATTTTTTATATTCCCCAAATGAATGAGACCATATAATGTTTGTATAGAAAAACAGAAATTAATCTTTTCAGGAGGAATATAAGGAATACTATTCAAGAACCTACCTAGGAGTGCCTGAGTGGCTCAGTCGGTTAAACATGCGACTCTTGGTTTCTGTTCAGGTCATGATCTCAGGTTCATGAGATCAAGCCCCACCTCAAACCTACCCTCAAACCCCATATCAGGCTCCAGGTTCAGCAGGGGAGTATGCTTCTCTCCCTCTGTCCATCTCCTCCCCCCTCACATGCTCTCTCTTTAAAATAAACAAATAAATCTTTTTTAAAAAAAGAACCTGTCCAGATGCATTTTTAAAAGGAGTTGCCTTGGAGATCCCTGGGTGGCTCAGCGGTTTGGCGCCTGCCTTCAGCCCAGGGCGTGATCCTGGAGTCTTGGGATCGAGTCCCACATTGGGCTCCCTGCATGTAGCCTGCTTCTCCCTCTGCCTGTGTCTCTGCCTCTCTCTCTCTCTGTCTCTCATGAATGAATAAATAAAATCTTTAAAAAATAAATAAATAAATAAATAAATAAATAAATAAATAAATGGAGTTGCCTTATATCCTATGAGTTAGTCTTAACAAATATGTAGTTAACACTTTCCTTATGCTCTCTGAGCTCTTTCTTTTTCTTTTCTTTTCTTTTTTGAACTCTGCTTTTAATGGGATATACACATTCACCATGTAGATGGCTGCAAGTGTTCTGACCCTAACATTATGATTTTCCATCTCAGTAGAAAAACTGCCAGATAACTGTTTGTTCGAAAATTCTGGAAATAGGGTTTACAATCAAAAGAAAAATACTAGTTTCATATATAGCCAAGCAAAGAAAGCATATTTCAAAAATGCTATTGATTTAGGAAAAAAATCTGTGAAAATTGAAGTTTTGAGGACTCCCTCAAGAGGACACTATCCTGTTTGTGAAATAGTAGATGCTAAAGCAATAAAGCCATTGGTCAATGCTTAGTTTTTTAGGACCTATAGGGAAGGCATCATTCTATGCTTCTTCCAAATAAATAAAAACTGATTCTATTTTAGCATTTTCACTGTAACTAGTGTCAATTCTACATCTCCAAATTGAAACAGTGATAGGTATTTAATTATCAGAGCAGTCAAAATTTGTCATCCTAAAAACATTCACACAACTTAATTACTTTTTCTATTATTATTCTTATTACAAAGGATATCATGGTAATGATCCAAACCAACATTTTTATTTCACATTTTCTAGTACTGTGATTTTTAAGATCTTAACTTCTCTTCCATTTCATTAACCCATGCAGGATTTCTCACAGGAGTGCTTAAGCAGGAACACTCCGCAGTTTTTAAATGCCAATCACAGCCCCACAAGCACAACAATTGCCCACACACAAGGCTCAACACTGGTTGAGAAACCTCTGCTGTATTTCTTGGAACCCCCAAAGCAGATCCAAAGTTACCTTCTCTTGTGGCTGTTTCTTCCCTCCTAATTCCTCTGTCAATTCCAGCAGACTTAATGGTCATCTTTCTTGGCACACTGCAGGTAGGCTAATTTGTCCCTTCTCTCTCTCCCATTTTTTCTCCCTTTCCCTCTCTTCCTTTCTCTATGTCTTCTTCCTTCCTTCTCACTCTTGCTCCCCTCTCCCTCTGTTTCTCTCTCTCCCTCACTAACCTATCTATAGTCTCTGAGCCAATGAAGGACAAGAACAGAGTGGTGTTCACCTTTGTTTCTGCAGCACACACCAAAGTGTCTGACACAGAGTAGACATTCAATAAATGTTGAATTGAATCAAATTGCTCTGCTTTATAAAGGATTGCAGGCTTTTCCAATCCAGAAGTATTTTAATCATGCCAGTTGGCATCCATCTAATTGCAACTCCACAGCCAGACCTGGCAGGCTACAGAATAACTTACAGAACTTTTAAAAACACAGCTTCTAGGGCCCCACTCCATATCTACTGAATCAAAATCTTCTGTAAAGAAGCCTGAGAAATGGTATTTTGAGAAAGTTCTACAAAGAAATGGTATTTTGAAAAATACCCATCTTCTACTATACCATGGCTTTTAAGTTTTAATTTCTTTGTACTATTAGGAAAATCGAGAGCTACTCCTTAGGAATATTTCAGACTCTCTTCTATTTCATAGAGCACTGTGCAGGAAGTAAGGTGACTTGAAAAGCGTTCATAAAACAAATGCATTGAGCTATCATACATTTTGATTGTTTCAAATAACAAAAGTATACTAAAAAGCTGCCATTGAGACTGCAACTTATTCAAGTATATGGTGAAAATGCTTGGTAAAGATAAAAATTCTAAAATATATTTTCTTTTTCTGTGAACGTGTTTAGAAGTAAACACAGTTCTAACAATTCAGGTGCTTGACAGCCATCTCCAGCTACATTTATGTTTTAAACATTCCTTTGCATAGCCACTTATAAATTGTTCTTTTTACTGAGCCAAATAGAATTTTCAGTGCCAATGTGGGCCAAGAAATTTGCATTTGAGCACAGGCTAGTAGAAATCTGAGTCACCCTTTTCCTTCTCTTCCATATTGGAAGATATCAATATTCCTTTAGTCAATATACCTCTAGGGTAAACATGTGTTTGTCTGATTATATATTAAATTATTAGGACAAAAAAGGATGTGAAATTGGAATGCTATTGGAATGGCTAGGAAGGCCAAGAAGGCCTAAATCTATCCTTGCACCAGCTACTTCTCCATGTGAGGTCCCAAAAGGAGATATAAACAGGGAAAATGGGAAAGTAAAGCAAAATGCCACTTGAATTTTGCTAAGAAGTAACTTAAACTCAAATATAGCTGCATTAAAAGCCTGAGACAGAGTACATGATTTAGGTTTAAGGAGGCTTCTCTTTCTCCTTTTCTTTCAGCCAAAACCTAAAATATGATCATTTTACCACCTTTGAGTCCAGACATATGGGAGAGGATAAGGAAGAGACAGAGCAATAGGCTCACTAATGAGAAATGACTTGGCTTTGCTCTGAGGAGGTGAGAGATATCCTCAGCTTATTATTATACTTGTTAGACAGAGGAGAAAATACATTTACTGGAGATTATCTGAACTTCTTTGCAACCTAAATGAAAGGAGAGGATAAAGCACTGCTCCCCCCAATCCCAAGCAAATAGTCAAAGTCTTTCCAGTTCAGGAGAAGATATTACCATAGAAAAGAGAATGAGGCAGGGTGTCTGTTAACTCCCACCTTTAATAAGCTGCATTTACAGAAATAAAGACCTATCAAATGAGAAGAAGAAAAGGCTATTTATTTAGAGCTTCTTAGAGCAAGAGAGTCAACCACCATCACTTGCATTCTGGCAGAGACTTGTAGGCAGGAAGAGGGGTGAGATAGTGGAAAATAGGGAAGGCTTCAGGTATGCTCTGATTGGGGGCTTTTGGTATGGGGACACTTTCGGTATGCTAACTAGAAGTGGAGCATCTTATGTAATTGGTTAGAGACGCATATTTGGCTCTCTCTTATAGGTCCCAACATGGAAGTGGGAACAAGCTGTCAGATATTAATCAAGTCCTGACCATTTTGCTATAGAAGTTGGAATTTGACTTTCTTACTGGAGAAAGCAGTCTGACTTCCTATAGATTTGACTTGGCTTATAGGACTAGTTATTAAAGATAAGACGTTGGTCTCCTGGGCAGATTGCTGCAGGTTTGGGTCAGACTTCTATTTTGATACATAGTTGGCCATTATCTGTTTGTATATTCAGTCTTCGCTTATAATCTTGCTACCACTCGAAGAGTGACCCATGAATCAGCAGTGTTGGGGGTCAACTTTGAGCTTGTTAACAATGCAGAATATCAAGCTTCTCCCCAGATCTTCAGAATCGAATCTACCAAGTGATTCTTATGCAAAGTAACCTTGAGAAACAACTGAGCAATAATTCATCCTCATTGTACCACAGGCAGGTACTATCTCCATTTTAAAGACAAGGAAATGAAGGTTTGTGTCTAGTAGGTGGGAGAGCTAGGATATGGACCCAGTTGACTGCCAACCTCTGCCATTTATACTCTACCTGAATGTAATCACTAAGTATTCTCAACAAATGAAGAAATAAGTGCCATGAGGTAACACAGTACAATGTTCCAAATGGGACTGCAAGATAAATTTTTCCTAACAGGAAGCACTGGGCAATAAAATAAAACGTCTGTGCAGACTTTTGTGAAGTCTCAATTAGGGACATCAAGGTTAGTGAGCATTAGGTCCTCAAGGCAAGGACAGTCCTGCTGTTTCAGAAAATCCTTTTCTGGAGCAGACTATTGAGTAAATTATTGAGCAAACTATCAAGGTTTGACATGGGACATTACTTCCTTTACACAGGAAATAAATGGAATTCTAACCTATGATCATTTTTCTTAAGCAAGACATATCCCTTCACAGAAAATATAATTACACAGTTTGTAACAAATGTAGAAATATGAATTATACACAATTTCTTTAATCCTTTCTTTGTACAGAAATAATATTTTTAGCTTTTTTTGCTGTAAATTTTAAGGAATAAAGAAGAACTTATAAGAGTTGTCCCAAAGAGCTAGAAAGTTGTGACTATATCTCACCATTGAAACTGCCTCAAATATGATAAGAAAGTTATAAAAGGGGCACCTGGATGACTCAGTCGTTTAAGCATCTGCCTTTAGCTCAAGTCTTGATTCCAGGATCCTGAGATTGAGCCTCATGTTCAGGCTTCCTGAGCCTGCTTCTCCCTCACTCTCTGCCTACCACTCTGCCTACTTGTGCTTGCTTGCTCTCTCTGTCTCTCTGTTAAAAAAATAAATAGAATCTTTAAAAAAAAAAAGAAAAAAAGAAAGTTATAAAACTGTGTCATCAAAAAACCAAAAGTTGTGCATCTAGTGAGGCTATAATAGGGATGGAAACATTTTTCTTACTTCTGAAACAGTGACTGGGTCATGTCCAAGGAGCTTGACTGTGGGTTGTAGACCGACCCCTCCAGCTCCCCAATGCCAAGTGAGTTACAGCAGCTCCTAAGGAGTCATTGTAGGTAGGTTTCATTCTTGCTTATGTCTCTTTTTGCTATGTTCTACCTATAGGAAAGTAAGAAATGCAATCAGTTGGTACTTAAATAAAGTGTTACATATTTTACAGGAAAAAAAAAGTGTCATGAGAAAAGACTTTTTGTCTCTAAATTTTTGTGTAACCACATTTGGGAATGCATTTATAGCCAAAGCATGACCCTTCACCTGATGACAACCCTCAGAACAGTAATATAAAGACTATAGAAATAAGTAATGTAAAAGGGAATGATCACAAAATCCATCAGATGATGGCAAATGCCAACTTTTTTATTCTTTACTATAAAATATATTGAAAGATACTTTAAACACCTTTTTATTTTTATTTAATTTCAGTAGTAAAAAACAAACTCTGATTTTTGGATAAAGATCCAGATAAACTTAGGTTGATGATCTAATTGATAAAGAAACACAACACAGTCTATTAAGTAAACTTTTATAACAAAAAAGACTACAGTTTAATTGATATGCTTTTTGCATTTTAATGTCTTTCTAAAAATTAAATATATATGTGTGTGTATATATATATATGAACAAAACTATTGATAAAATATTTTCCCAAAGCAGACAGAACAGTGATGAAATTATAATACAAGGCACACAGAGAGCCAGAGAGAAAAGCCTTAGATCTTGGAATCCCAAATGAGACCAAGCAAAAGTTATGGCCACACTCATTCCCAATTGGAAATGTTTATTATTAATGGAGAAGAAAGTGAATATAAATATAGCATACTCATCATTCAACATTTAAATTCCCCAAAATGACAGAAAGTATTTTAATTACAAACTCAGTATGCATCTCTTGCATTCATTAAAGAAGCCAAACTGCAATGTTATTTTTTCTTTATGAAATTTTCCTTTTGGTATTCAAACCCAGAGAAGGCATCATATTTCCACTTTGACTGCAAATTCAGTAGTGCTGAGGGATACTTAATAGGTGCTTGTGGTGGTTTCAGGGTAAATTCAAAGAAAGTTGAAGTCTTGGATGATTCACAAAGCCAACATCTTTAAGTACAATGGAAAATGCTTTACATGTGGTATTCTTTCTTCTATTGAGAGTATAGATAGTCTAAAGTTCAAGAACAAAGGAAATAAATGAATATGTTGTTGGTTTCTCTGTGTCTATAGGGCAATAATTCATTTTTCCAGCATTTAAAATAATGTCTGATCTTCTAAGCAACAGGTGTATAGTAAATTGGGCTAAAAAGTTGTAAGAATCTAGGTCTAAATGGAGAAACATGTTTTACAGTGGTTGTATTCTTTTCTATTTCTCAGAATAAAGTGATAAGGATTTTTTTAAGGTTTTAAACCAGAACTTCTCGTTGCATTTAAAACTTTAAAATTTAACCAGTTTCACAGATAGTATTGTTTCTCAATGGAATGAACTAAATATTGACCATGAAAAATCAGCTATGATTGCTTCAGGTGATACAAATTCTCTTCTTTAAACCTGATTCTCAAGAACACTTCTGATAAACTAAGAAGCAACAAGACAATGAAGAAGAAATACTGAGCAGCGAGTCAGAAATCTCAGGTCCCTGTTGCTAACAATTTATGTGATTTCAGGCAAGTAATTCACCTCACCTTACAACCTCGGGGAATTATGATGTTGGTGTTTATCTTCAAAGTCCCTTCCAGTGCTAACGTCTTATGATTATATTATTTCTTGGATGTTTCATCTTTACCATAATAATTATATTAATAGCAATCAATAGATATCAATAATAACAACAATAATAAAATGAGAGAGGCATTGGGGAATAATTGGCAGAACACAATGGGAGTCAAGAAGTGTACAATCTAATTACTTCCTCTCAGTAGATTGTGAAATGACCTAGAATGAGATGCTTCCCTGAGTCTTAGTTTTTTTTTTATTTTTTTCTATGCTAGCACAAGTAAAATGCTTTCCCAACCAAATTCTACATAACTCTAGGATTTCATGTATATGCTTCATGAAAAACGACAAACACACACATACACACACACACACACTCCTTTACATATGTAACAGTTGAGAAGAAAAACCAATATATCTGTCTAAATATGTATTTTTCCCAATCAATATCAGAGCCTATCCACTTATTGATTAGTACTGCTACATTATCTTGTTTTATATCATCTCCAAAAGAAAGCATGCCCTGCCATTTCTATTTAATCAAAGAATATCCTGAGATTTTTTCACCAATTTGGCTTTAAATTTATGTTCTTACAAATACTTTTATAATGAACCATGTGGAAAGGAATTGTGCCATTTCAAATATTCATTTTCTCAAGTGTCTCTTTGTTTTTACTGACTTTACAGAAATTGAAGTTATAAATGAAAGTGATACTAATAATATTGCTTTTTTATTTTTATATATTAAGATTCCTTGAAAAATGTTATGTGACTAAAAGATTCATATTTTTAAGCTTGAATATCTTGACTAAACTATTCTGTAAATTCTCTTTTACTTCCAATCTCGAAAAATTTTAAACAAATGGCCAGAGAAAGGATCTAAAAGTTATCTTTTTTTTAAATATTTCTTTTTTTTTAATTTTTATTTATTTATGATAGTCAGAGAGAGAGAGAGAGAGAGAGAGAGGCAGAGACATAGGCAGAGGGAGAAGCAGGCTCCATGCACTGGGAGCCCGATGTGGGATTCGATCCCGGGTCTCCAGGATCGCGCCCTGGGCCAAAGGCAGGCGCCAAACCGCTGCCCACCCAGGGATCCCAGTTATCTTAAATTAGACACAGAAAAGGCGGTGTTTATAATCTCTGTCAAAGGTAGTTGCCTGCTGAGTTTCTTGTAAAGCAGCTTTCAATCTAGAGAAATGTCACTCTAATCTTGGAAAAGTCCTGACAAGAATCCAAAGTCTTTATTGATAAAGGATCCCTTTCAATCCATAATGAAAATTCTGTTCATTCCAAAGTGAGTTTAGTGGTCTGTCTAGTGGAAACAGAGGAGCTGACTGGAAGTCAGCCTTTATGTGGGGAAAAAACATGCCCATCATGCCAAGGATATTAGTGAGACCAATTCCTTTAGAGTAGCAGAAGTGGTAAATCCTTTCTTATACTATTGTTCCAATGAGGGTGAAATGGAATGATCTATGTTTCTTTAAGCCCAATGAAACTGTAGTTTGCCAAATTATATTAATGATTTTGGATCCTTGTCTATTGAGTGGGCAAATTCCCATGAAATGGGACACAAGAGTTAGAGTAGAATAGAAATGGAAGTGAGGGGATGGCTAATAAAATTAATTATTCTCTCATTTTTAGAGAAATTGGGTAATAAAGTAGGAGCAATGTAAAGGACAAACTCCTGGGCTAATACTTCATTCCCCATTGGTTTGGCTCAGTCCTAGAAATTTGTGAATGGATACACTTATCTGCCTTACCCGTACTAAACAATTATTTTGGTATTTCATTATTTCTAAGAGTATCTCTTGCTAAGCCATTATGGGTCTATCCATAAGTAGACTTTTGGAATACTATGTCCTTTTTTTCAAAGCTCAACTTAAATGTCACCTGCCTATTAACAGGTTGTTTTGATTTCCCTACAGGTTCTAATTTCTATCTCTTTTATAAGACCAATCAAAGCTCTAGTGGTGATATTAATATGTCTTTAATATTTCATAACATTATCATTTTAGGACAACATAGGGATGCCTTTTAAAAGTTAATAATAAAAAATAAATAAATAAATAAATAAATGCTAATTATATTTTTAAATTAAAAAAATAAAAGCTAATAATTTGTTTTCTTGTCAAAGGTAAGAAACTGTAATATAGGCAGTGAAAACAGAAGAGCTAAAAATGCATTTATATATTCCAAAGATTGGGATATTACAGAAAATGAAAGAACAAATGACGGCAAATAGTAATCTGATAAGCTAAATAAGAAAGTTCAGTTCCAAAAAATTCATAAAATGGCCACATTTCTGAAAGAGTACATAGTTAGGACTATTTCAGAACATCTCCCACAAGGAGCAGGAAGTTGTGTGCTTCTATAGAAAAGTAGTGACTGCAGCTGGCCAGGAACACTCCTGTCACTCTAGCTTCCTGCACACCCACTACAGGGCACTGAGTGTTTCTACCTTAAGTAGACTGAGAACTCCCCGGTACAATTAACACCATAGGAATCCAATACAATGAAGGACAAGGAAATGAATGAATGAGGTAATGCCAAAAATGCTCATTATTCCTAGTATTTTATTTTAGAAAGAGTTCATAAAATTTCTAATGCTCATTTTGAGTTGTTTAATGAAATACTTCATTTTTTAAAAGATTTTATTTATTTATCCATGAGAGACACACAGAGAGAAAGAGGCAGAGACACAGGCAGAGGGAGAAGCAGGCTGCATGCAGGGAGCCCGATGTGGTACTCGATCCCGGGACTCCAGGATCACGCCCTGGGCCGAAGGCAGGCGCTAAACCGCTGAGCCACCCAAGGATCCCCAAAATACTTCATTTTTATAAGTTATTTATTATGTCCTGTCTGATCTAAAACATATTTTCACATCTGCTATCCTGTAAGTAGCTTTATAAGAGTTGTTTATCAGGGGATCCCTGGGTGGCTCAGCGGTTTAGCGCCTGCCTTTGGCCCAGTGCGCGATCCTAGAGTCCGGGGATCGGGTCCCACGTCGGGCTCCCGGCCTGGAGCCTGCTTCTCCCTCCTCCTGTGTCTCTGGCTCTCTCTCTCTCTCTGTCTCTCTCTATCATAAATAAATAAATAAATCTTAAAAAAAAAAACTAAATAAAAAAAAAAAAAGAAGTTGTTTATCAGGTTTCCTTGAGATTAAGGTCTGAGGATGATTTCTGTCTCCAATCCATTCCTGTAAATATGAAACTGCAGTCAAGCATTGCACATTTATGTCTCTCTAAGAGCAGGTGGAGGCAAAGTAAACCTGATGAGCTTCAGGCTGCTTTTATTCAGTCTGTTTTGTTTGCTTCTTGGTATCCAGATTACCCTGAGTGACATGATTCAAGCTGAAGTTTTCACTGAAGTTCTCATATGATTTTCTTCTCAGATTTGAAAGCAAAAACATAACAACATGAAGAAAATAGTGGTTACTGACCATGATTCTATCAACACCCTTCTGCTTTGCACGTATATGGGGGGAGGCGGGAAGCAGGCAAATCACCCTTGTGATCTTGCATTATTGAATGTAGCTATTCCAGGAAAGGTTGGGAGGAGGTGAATAAACACTTCATCAAAATCTTCAGAGACAGTCAGTGCAGAAAAGCTGTATCACACATTATGTGATCACTTTCCTTTTAATAACTTCTGCTTCCTAAGCTCACTGGTGGCATTAGATTGGTATATAGCTTGAATGACAATGTGCCCCCTTGTCCTCATAAGGCTGGCAGGGTAATAGTAAGGATAATGGTCTGTCCTTCTAGCTTATAGATGTTGTTAACCCCAAAGCAAATTGCACAGTCTATCCTGCTGTGAGTTATTACATAGAAGTTTGACACTTAACCCCAAAGCAAACTGTAGCTCCTCTGTCCTACTGTTGAGTCATTTTTTGTTGTTGTTGAAGTTTGGAATTCTATTTGGAATTTTGGAACACTATTTTACACTTTTTCCCTACTTTTCTCTATTTCCTAGTATCTAATAATTTATGCTATCTATAGTAGTCCGTAAATCATACTTCGAATGCTTAGTGCACACACACCCCAACCCCTGCATTAACATTTGCCATAGCCCTTTGCCCTATTAACTGGCTCTGAGTTCCAAGAGATACACCTGAGAAACATAAAGGCCAAAGTTTCATTTTTGCTTAAATCAGTAGTTGTTCTTATTAAAAAGGCAGACTTCCTAAGCCAGTCCTTGACTTACTAGAGTGAAATCCTGAATGAAAGTGGTGTTGTGAAATCTGCAGTTCTCAATAAGTCAATTTCTTTATATGATTCTTCCATGAACCACACTACGAGAGACACTGGAAGACATAAACATAAAATCTTCATTCTCTGTTTGTTTTCATGCTTCCTTACAAAACTAACCAAGGTTGCAGGGGCAGCATCAAATCTCACACTCCTGCTGCCTGAAGTTCAGTCAACTGCTGTCTCCACCAGCGCTCACTACCCCACCCTCACCCCCATCTAGTTGCTAGCTGCTGGAAGTATACTCTTACCTGACTCTATGGCCAGGAGCTATTGTGAGTGAAAGCACTTCAATTGTGTAGTGAAGGTAACTGATGTCCCCCACTCCCCGAGTCCCTAGAAGAATGGATCACAGGTGACTCACAAACTGTTTGCACATTTTTCTTTCTCTTGGCTCAGTTCAGGCATCAGATTGCGGCTTCCCTGAGTCCTATAAAGTGAGGCAGAGGTTGGAGGTTGAGAAGTCCTGGTAAACAATGGAAAGTGTCCCTCAGGTTAACATGTTACCCTTTTTGTTAAAAGTCACAATTCCTCTCTTGTTTAAATTATAGGTCATTGAGATTATTGCTCATGCTTTCAGTAAACCCAGTAAAAGGAAACATAAACTCACACACTCTAGTGGGTGGAAGAAAATTACTAAAATAATAAAATGAAATGAGCAGAGGTTAAGGGAGGAAGCCTACGATTTTTAATAGAAACCACTTATGGCTAAAGGATCCATTATGTTAGCTGTTTTTTCAATTTTAGAACATTATAGTTCAGTCTTTTAGATAATTAAATGAATTTCTTCTGTGACTTCTACCCTCTCTTTAAAGCTATCAGAATTCATGAAACTCATATTAAAAAGTATCTCATTTCAATACTTTGATTATTATGCTAAAAAGTTCCTTCTTGGATTGAGCCAAATTCTTCCACTTTCTAGGTTCCACAGCTGGTTCTGGATATACTTTATGGCACACTATTATCGATGAAGGTCCTAGACTTAAAGGATAAGTCCTTCACGTAATTTAACACAATGCTTATGCCCATGTTCTTAGATATAGCAAACATTCCTTTCCAGTGACATTTCCAAGTTCCTGGAATTCTCATTGTGTTTGCCTCTGGAAAAGTGCATGTTTACCCATGTCTCTTAGAATGTGATCCTCTGAATTAAACAGAATACACTAGGCATGGCGGGACATGTTCTAAACACTGTGTTTTTATAATACAACCTAAAATTTCATTCATTCATTAGTTAGTTATTAGTTAGTTTATTGCAATCATCACAAAAATATTCAAATAGAACTTAAAAGTCAGCTAAAACATTTAGTTCTCTCCTTACCACATACACTTCCATGCTGGTATTTACCCAAACCTTCGCATTCTATACTAGTTGTTTTAGTTTTTAAAAATGTAAATGTATAACTAAATGCATTTATCTATAGAACTTAATCTATTTTGTCTGGAATCATTAGGTTCACAGAATGAATGATGATTCATTTTTTCCAGTATTTAAACTTTCCTTCCAAGCATCATACCTCAAATGTAATAGACCTGTTATTTGGGGGGAAAAATTGAAGTAAATATTATTGGAAAATTTTCAGATTCTCAAGATCTACTTATTACAAAAAACAAATAAACCAAGGTATTACTTACCAAATCATTTCTACTTGTTGATGATAGATAAATAGATAGATTAGATAGATAGATGATAGATAGATAGATAGATAGATAGATAGATAGATGATAGATACATAGATGATAGATACATAGATAGATGATAGATATAGATATATGGGAAATATATATACATAAATGATTTATATATCATAGATATTCTATGATTGTATTCCTTTCTAAGACATATATGATAGATGTATATATCAGACATGAATCTATTTTAATTTAGCTATCTCTGTCTTATGTCAGAAAGTATTTATATAATCTCATTTATGTCCATCACAATTCAATGGTTATTGAATGCTTATAATTAATATATTTAACAAATATTTATTCAACATCTAACATAGTAACAGGCTTAGGTGCTAAGTACATACTGATGAATAAAACAGTCATGGTATCTGGTCTCATGGAGCACATAAGTTACAATCTAGTGGTGAATATACATGCCAATATACATGCAAAGAAAATACCTATACAACTACACTGTGTGATAAGCCTGACAATGTAAAAAAAAAAAAAAAAAAAGAAAGAAAAACAGCTTGGATGACCTACTTTAGTAGGGTGGTCTGTGTAGCTTTTTTAAAATCAACCCCATACAAAGTATTCATTACCAATAAAAAAAATCAATTCCATTTCTGTCATAGTTTATAATGGCTATTTGGAACTATGCATCTGTTCAAAGGTTTTTGTGGCTATTTGAGTAAGCCTTAAAACACCATTATTATATAGTTTTGAGACAGACAATGCATTTGATCTGAGATATGGAAAAAATGATGGTTGAAATAATTCTACTGCCTTAAATAGGGTTCTGAGTTTTTAGTTTTTCTGTGGGATCCTTAGGAACAAACCCCGTAATTCATAATTGTAACCCTTTTGGTTTGTCATAAATTTATTGCTATTGCCAAATGCTATCAATTTAGGAAACACATTACAAAGTCTTGAAAACAGAGCTGTGCAATTATGTGATCATAGTTACATCCCTTGATGGTATTAAGTTTGCTAGGAATTTCTAGGCTGAGTAGTAGCAGTTTTCTGGAATTTCTTAAAGCCATCATTTGGCTGCCTCTTGCAAAGTTTTTCCCAATAAAATAAGATGAAAGAAATAGTATTAGTTAACTTTATCAATTTTTATTAATGAAAATAAATGTATTGTGTCTGATTAGTTTTAAATGTATTGTGTCTGATTAGCTTCCACGAAGGAAGAAGTACTTATTCTGAGTTTACTTTACCTAATTAAAAGAAGAGTTTGGGAAAAGCAATGAAATAGACTATATCCAGGAATTGGTGACCTAGTGGAAGAGAAACTAACCAGAATCCAGGGAATTAAGCAAATAGTCAAAGCTCGGGGCTCCAACAATAATTCCATGTCACAGAGCTTATCTGAACAATGACATGGAAGATTCAGACTAAAATGGGTATGAGGAATTTGTCTAATTCTGGGAATGATGGAAAGGGGTAAGTCTTTAGAAATGAATAGAAAGATACAGAGGTTATCAGATCCATAGCAAGTTCCAAGCCATTCCACAAGTCCCTCAAAAACAGGAATGTTGGAGAAGTGAATCAGGCCTAACCCACAGAAAATGAGCCTAGTGATAAATTAGGCCCCAAGCTAGTAAGTAGAGTTTAGAACTAGTCTCCTCGCTGCCTCAATAACTTCCTGTGCCTTAGTACAGGCAGAGAAATTTCTGGTAAAGAAAAAACCCACCCAGAAGCCAGGTAAATTGCCTAACCCAAATAGCTCTTTTATTATTTAGGTGTCCAATAAAAGGTTAATATGGACTACATAACTGCAGACTATGTTCAAACCCATGGGAAAGTTGAATTCATAATAGGAACAGTTTGGAGAACTCCTGGGTTGAGGGAAATGAGTTGAACAGTGAAGCTTGGAGGAAAACCCAAAAGCCTGACAAAATTTGAACAAAGGTATAGCAGAATTAGTCCATGAACTGGCTTTAGAGACAAGGGGAGGGAAGATGGACAGTGAGGTAAGGGGCAAATTTGAAGGAGAGATATGATCTGGGCTAGTGAAAGAATAGACAATTCCAGAAAGCAGGAGAAAATTAATTGAGGATTAACTAATTAATTTTTAGCCTCCTCTCTTTAGGACTCCTCTCCAAGTAACAAACATAAATATCAGGATTGACTGGACCCGAGTTCTTGGTGATTAAATGCTGAGGAGGAATTAAATGGGATGCAGCTAGGTCTACTGGTGGAGGCAGGGATCTGTTTAAGTCAGGAGGCGGAAGCTCTGGCCTTAAGTTGGGATTCAGACTGGCTTGTTCAACACAGTAGTATTTAAAATGGGCTTCCCCACTGGGAAAGTTTGTGGAGACAAACTGTCTGCCTAGTGCAGACAAAACTAAATGCAAAAGCCTTCTGATGTAGAGTTGAGACAGATCAAGAACTAATGGCTCAGAAGGTCATGGGGGTAATAACAAGCAGACTGCACCTCAACCTATGCAGTGGTGCTAGGAGTGTTTTTTATTTGCTGATCTGTGACTTCATTATTGGTTCACACAGAGGGGCAAGTAGCTTCAATTAGCTCATTTATTAATGGTACCCTCTGGAACAGGCTGGTTGGGAGCAAAGGCTGATAGTGACGATAAGCCATGAGGTATGATGTGACCAAATTTTCAGGAAACTGACATTTGTGCAGAACTTACATCTGCATGATTTCCTACTCTGTCCTAATATGCTAGGCATGTGCACCTTGGTAACTTGGCAGCAGGAAATGGCATCTCCAAAGCACTGAAGTAGTGGTTTTGTCATCTTGATGAAACCAGACAGATCAACAAATCACAGGGATTATGACAGGAATCACAATTACTCCCATACTTTGGGCTGAAGAACCATGTTTGAATCAATGAGGATATCCTTTTCCAATGATGTAGGTACATGGAGAGACAAGGGAGGGATGGGCAGCAGAAAGATCAGTTGGTTCAATCCAAATGCTCAAGGAAGGCCTTCACAGAGAAATTGCAAATGGATCACCCTCACATCCAAGAATACAAAAACAAGTTTATAATAACAAAATCATCATGTGGCACCTGGGTGGCTCAGTAGGTTAAGTGTCTGCCTGCAGCTCAGGTCATGATCCCAGGGTCCTGGGATGGACCCCACCTGCCCCATTAGGCTCCCTGTTCAGTGGAGAGCCTGCTTATCCCTCTCCCTCTGCTCCTCCCCAGCTCATGGTCTGTCTCTAGTGTGCTCACTCTCTCTCTCTTTCTCAAATAAATAAAATCTTAAAAGTAAAATAAAACAAAATCATAGCTTCTCCATGAACTCTTCCATATCCATGTCTATGTAACCAAGTGAAGAATTTAGAAAATTCTTTATGCACATGGATTCTTCTAGACACAAAACAACTTTGTAAATAATCAAGTTCTGTACATTTCATTTCTTCTTTAAGATTTTATTTATTTATTCATGAGAGACACAGAGGGAGAGGCAAAGACATAGGCAGAGGGAGAAGCAGGCTCCTGGTAGGGAGCCCATTGCAGGACTTGATCCCAGGACCCTGGGATCACACCGTGAGCCAAAAGCAGGCACGCAACAGCTGAGACACACAGGTGTCCCAAATTCTATACATTTCAGATTTAAATCCTTACGGCACTGTTTTGGAAGAACTGTTCATTGTGAAATATGTCTCCACAAAGACTGACACCATGTGAATTTCCACTCTAGAAAACAGTATGTAGGTTTCTCAAGAAGTTAAAAATAGAGCTACCCTATGACCCAGCAATTGCACTACTAGGTATTTACCCCAAAGATACAAGTGCAATGATTCAAAGAGGCACTTGCACCTCAATGTTTATTGCTGCAATGTCCACAATAGCAGAACTGTGGAAAGAAGCAAGATGTCCATTGACAGATGACTGGATAAAGAAGGTGTAAAAATATATATATATGGAAATATATTTTTTATATATACGTGTGTATATATATATATATATACACACACACACACACACACACACACACACATAGAATATTACTCAGCCATCAGAAAGGATGAAATCTTACCATGTATATCAACATGGATGGAACTGGAGTGTATTATGCTGAGAGAAATAAGTCAATGAGAGAGATAATTATCATATGGTCTTACTCATAGGCGGAGTCTAAGAAACGGTGAAGAGAATCATAGGGGAAGGGAGGGAAAATGGAATGGGAAGAAATCAGAAAGGGAGACAGACATTCTTAACTATGGGAAAGAAACTGAGGCTTGCTGGAGGAGATGTGGTGTGGGAATGAGGTAACTGGGTGACAGACATTCAGGAGGATATGTGATGTGATGAGCACCACGTGTTATATGCAACGATGAATTACCGAACTCTACATATGAAACTAATGTACTATGTGTTGGCTAATTATTTAAACGAAAAAAAAAAAAAAAAGAAAGTAAAAAGGCAAGTCAATTACTTTTATCCAAAGAACAGAAAACAATAAACCAGTTTGTTTTTTCCCTCCAATGACAGTAGTTTTCATTCTATTAAAGAGTTTCAAAAACACACAAAAATACTTGGGTGAAGAAAAGAGATATCTTATTATCTTAGTGTCCTTATATCTAGTCTTATTGGTGTTCATTTTCTTCAGAAGTTAGATGAGGGGACAGCCATATTTACCAGAGTAAATTCAACTCTGCAGAAAAACTTAGTGGCACAATCGGGTGTCCCCTTATTATTAAGGGAGAGAAGAGTAACATGATCTGACTGAAATCCAAAAGGCATTCTTTATTAGCCAAAAATAAAATCTATTTTGCTTTTTTTTTTTTTAGGTTAAAAAGTTGCACTTTCAAAAAAAAAAAAGAAAAAAGAAGTTGCTCTTTCTTAGTAAAAACATGCTTTTTTCTTAGAGAGTTCAAAAATTCAGGCAACATAAGTCATAAATCGTAGCTTAAATGATTTCTCTCTAGTTGGCTAGTTACCAAGCTGTGACTTAAAGGTGCCCATCATAGCCTGCTCATTTTTTTCCAAGGTAACCCGCACACCACCGTGAATCAGGGGTTACTCCATAACGATGAACCATAAAATCATGTCTATATGTTAGTCCTTTATTATTCCTCTTCAACATATTCTCTAAACCAGACTCTGGTTTCAATCTGTTTTTCATCCTCTAGAAATTATTAGTTTAATTTCCAATGGAATCTGTTACTGATTTTTCAATGCAATACTATAATTCATCTTATTCAAAATTTGTATAGAATAATATATTTTCACTTAAATCTAATTTGATATAAAACAACTAAAACTAGGAAATGTCATGTTAAGTGGTAAATGTACTGCAACTGCTTGAAAATTGATCTATCACCAATTAAGAAACTGTGAAGCACACGGGCTATTATGCTTCATTTGTTTTATATATGGTTTCAATAGTAACCTTATGTTCTCCAGACTTTCTAAAATATGTTCAAGATAATGGCATAAGTCCAGTTTTTCCTTCTTTTAATTTAAAAACTGGAACAACCAGAAAATCTTTAGATTTCTTCAGTTGAATTGCATAAAGATTGAGGCTGCTAATATGAGAGTTTAGTATCTGACATTTACATCAATCCATTTTCTAAATAAAATACTGGAATATGTGTATTTGTAGAATTTTAAGTACATGTTTTCTCTGCTATCCAAAAGTAGAACATTCCTGTGAAACTTTTCAAAGGCTGAAAAGGCATAAAGCAAAGAAGCAATTATTATTAGTTTATATTTAAATTTTTTTTAGCTGTCTTAGACTAAAAAAATAACCTCTCTTAGGCTTTTATGATACCTTAGGACACATGAGGCTAATGGATGTACAAAATAAATTGAGATCATGCACAGATACTCACAGACATGGTTCAAACCTATGGTGGCTTGATGTTGAACAACTTGGTGTACTTACAGGGAAGGAGCTTGGGGGTGACACTCTTCTATAAAGGCTGGGGTGTGCTCTGCTTCTATAAAGGCTCACTGCCAAAGAAACGGTGAATGCTATTTTTGCTTTTTGTGCAAAAGTGAAAATCTTCAGATTTCTTTTGGTTAGCAAAAACAGGTACTAAGGTACTAACATAGGTCTTTCACATAAAAGTGAAGTGGCATACTGAAAACTTTCAAAAAGTGGGGGATACCTATACTTGAAGAATGTGGAAAAAATTGCTGGTGGTTTGGGCCCACCCTTTAGCAAAACAGAATCTATTCCCAATAGCTGGTAATCAGGATATCTCACACTTCAATCATTTTTGGCAAGAAGAAATCTCACATTTTGATTACAGTTCATAGGATTTATTTATGCTATGCCCCAAAAGAAGGCAAGTCATGCCAGAAGATTGTCTTTGCTTACCCAGGGGAATAAATTTCAAAACATATAATCAAGGTGTTATAAAACTTATTTTCTTCTTCATTTGTTCTTTTCAACATTTTCTTCTTCAGAATTATGACTTCATAATGGCCATGTGCCATACTGCTAGTCATTAGAAATACAAAAGAAAAACAAATATATCTGAATCCAACCTTAGCACTGAATCTGACTTTGCCTTATCTTACTGCTATTCTCTGTCTTTTCTACTATCAGCTGGCCCTTTTTTCTCCTCTCCTGATATCTAATATTTGTGGGGTAAGGTTCAACAGTTAAATTTCAGTGTTAACGTGAAAGTTTCAACAAAAAGGATAGAATCACTCAACAACAGTTACTTACAGTGGGTGGGGAACAATTTTTCAAGGCTTTTAATATTTCATGTGAAGGGAGTTGCAGTAAAGAAGGAGGAATTGAACCTGAAGCTGTAACTTTAGAGCTTGTGGAGCCTTTCTGTACTGTTTCCTAGAAGCCAAGATGCTGTCTCTGAGTTATATGGCATCCATGCTGTACACATATGGAAGCTTGCATTGTTCAGCACTGCCTGACCCAGCAGACAAGGTAATTAGGCACACATTTGAGGGTAAGATCCTAATACTATCAGGAGCTAAGTCACATTCTCAAATATCACCTTTATTAGTATAAAATTAACTTTTGGCTTCATTTATCAATTTGTAGACAACCTGAATGGGTAAAACAGTGGAATTTACTGAGCCTCCTCAAATTCAATACTTTTCTCCCTCATGCATTACTTGTTGACCTCCAACCTCACCCTATCCAACTCCTATTCAGTTTAGAACTAGGATTCTGGAAACTATCTTCATTTGTGTTTTGGGAATACCCAATTAATGATTACATTTTTCAAAGTGAGACTATGCTACCCTTCAGTGGCAAATTCTCACCACCTGCTCACTCCCCTCCTGAAACTCATAAAATATCCCAATTATGTGTTTTTTAGGTATAAAATCAGTAGAACTCTAAGTCAGTCATGGCATCTCATGAAAGAAAAATGGGGTATGAAGGAATACTATCAATGGAAACACTTAATAAATATTTAGCATTGACCCAGTCGGTACACATTTAGGTGAATTCTGAGCTCTACAGTTCTACCAGCTGTAGTTTGATACTGAAGTAGCAAGAAATACATGCAGGCAAGTTAATTTATTCTTTTTTTATGATGTCTCTTTTCTCTTTCTTATTCCACTGAAACATGCCCTACTCCAGAGACATTACCCAGAATCTATTAACACAAATGTTGAATCATATAGGCCACACCCAAACTGGGAGTGTGTAGCAGAATCATCATTGCTTCTATGATGGGTAGCATAGACATAAACCCATGAAAACTGGAAGAAATTAGAGAGGCAGGTTATAGGTATAGTAGGTTTGCCTGTTTCTCCTGAGTGCCATTAAGGCTTAACAATGACTCTTTATTCAAGACGATAGAAATATAATGTAAATGACAAGAGAAAATTTCATCCCTCTGGCTTAGGGGGAACATGCAAGAAGAGGCTAAAAAGAAAAAGAGGATCAGGGATGAGGCATTACTTATTGGATTGCTTATTCACCCCTCAGACTTAGGTAAGACTAAATGAGGATTGTTAGCCATGTCAAGAGAAACAGTAGGGGAGGACGACAGGGATAGGGGACTTTTGGTTTGCTTTAAGTTGTATCATTGGGAGGAGATGGTCTCATGAGCTGCCTCTGCAGCTCTGAAGCCAGGCAGGATGAAGAATATTAAAGCAAAGTCAGAGATACAGCTTGTTAGGGTCTGAATATGTATTTGTAGGGTCTGAGTTAATTTTTCTTTGTTTTGTAAAGATTTTACTTATTTATTTATTTATTCATGAGAGACACAGAAAGAGAGAGAGGCAGAGACACAGGCAGAGGGAGAAGCAGGCTCCACACAGGGAGCTCGATGTGGGCCTCGATCCTGGGACTCCAGGATCATGCCCTGAGCAGACACCCAACTGCTGAGCCACCGAGGCGTCCCCTGAGTTAATTTTTCTAGGCTCTCTTTAATTCCCTTGTGGCATGCGTGGGGCACTGAAGTTCTTTTTGTTTCTTGCATAGGTACACAGTACTATAAGTTGTATTTATTTGTAATTTATCCAAGATCTCTATGTTTTATTTTTACTAGCATGCTAGCTCAGTGTCCACATTTTGAATCATTGTCACAATATTTCTCCCAGAACAGGCAGATCTGAATTTGGTAGTAGTTCAACATCTCTCTTCCCATTTTCTTTTCATATTTTACCAACAGGCACTTCTCCTTAATATCTATGATAATACTAAAAGGGAAGGTGCATCCAATCCAGAGTCCTCTTTGATCACTCTCTGGTGACTTAGGCACTCAAGGCCAAGTCTTTCTGAGTATGGGTCTCTTTGTTGTCTCTAAAGAAAATAAGCCCTACTGTGCCTTGAGATTGTAAATCAGAGGCATAACTGGAAATTTTGGTGTTCAAAGCCTTTCTCCCTTAGAAATCACTAGGATGTATACAAGTGCCTATAATTTATAAGCTACTCTCTAAAACCTGATGGCTCCGTGAGGGTCCCTAAGATACCAGATTAGTCACATCACTTTATATCTGGATATTAATAACCTAGCTGAGAATCACCTGCCAGCAACATCCCTGAGAGGAACATACAAACTAAAGACTGCAAAGAAGAGAACAAGGGGCTTCCAAGTTTGCTGAGCTGAAGGAAAAGATAGATCGTTGTTCTGGAAAAAAGCTGGAAGATGGTCCCAAGTTCTTGAAATCTGGGGATGCTGCCATTGTTGATATGGCTCCTGGCAAACCTATGTGTGTTGAGAGCTTCTCTGACTATCCTCCTCTGGGCCATTTTGCTGTTTGTGACATGAAACAGATGGTTGTTGTGGGTGTCATCAAAGCAATGGACAAGAAGGCGGCTGGATCTGGCAAAGTCACCAAGTCTGCCCAGAAAGCTCAGAAGGCTAAATGAATACTATCCCCAATACCTGCCACCCCAGTCTTAATCAGTGGTGGAAGAACGGTCTCAGAACTGTTTGTGTCAATTGGCCATTTAAGTTTAATAGTAAAAGACTGGTTAATGATAACAATGCATCGTAAAACCTTCAGAAGGAAAGGAGAATGTTTTGTGGACCATTTGTTTTATTTGTGTGTGTGTGTGTGTGTGTGTGTGTGTGTGTGCATGTGTGGCAGTTTTAAGTTATTAGTTTTTAAAATCAGTACTTTTTAATGGAAACAACTTGACCAAAAATCTGTCACAGAATTTTGAGACCCATTAAAACAAAAGTTTAATGAGAAAAAAAAAAAAAAAAACAACGAAGAGGACAAGGGACCCTGTAACTTCCTATAGACAAAGGCTATGCTTCCAAGGGCTCAAAAATGTTACATTTTTCTCTTTGTCATATTATTCCATCACAAGGATTTTTAACGTGCAAATACAAATGTCACAGTCCTTATAATACTTGGTCAGCAAATGCCTTGAAAATTCATTGTGAAATCTCATTATCAGTTCGTATTCAATAAAGTCCCTAGTCTAAGTAAAATCTATGGAATTAAAAAAAAGCAAGGAATTTCAAAATTTTAAGAACTGATTAAGAAAGGATTTGGATAATTTAAAATACTCATTTCCATATGATTAGTGTTTCACTGGGGGCAGGTGGAAATTCTTATTAAATCCTATCTTAGTAACTTCCACACTTGTCTTCCCCCTGATTGCTTCCAATTTGGTAGCCAAAATGTAATTTTTAAATATAGCAACTCACATTAAGTTAATATCCTACTCAAAACACCTGCATGGTTTCCCATAATTCTTAAAATCTCAAATTCTTACCACAGCTTACATACTACAAACATGTAGCTCTCTTGCAAATTTATCTTCTACAATATTCCTTCTTGCTCACTCTCTTCCAGCCATATTGTATTTTTGCTGTGCCTTTAACATACCAGGTACACTCTACTCTCAGGGCATTTGCACCTGCTATTCTCTCTGCCTGGTATTACCTTCCTCCAGTTACGGACACACTCATCCCTTCACCTTTTTGGAATCATTGCCCCAAATCAGCTTCTCAGAGAGAAAACTCAGATCAGTGATCTGAAAAGAACATTTCCAGTCCTTCTGTACTCTTACATTGTTTTATTTTTTTATTTTTTTTTAATTTTTAATTTATTTATTAATGAGAGATACAGAAAGAGAGGCAGAGACATAGGTAGAAGGAGAGGCAGGCTCCCTATGGGGAGACTGATGCAAGGCTCAATCCCAGGACCCCAGGATCATGACCTGAGCCAAAGGTAGATGCTTAACCACTGAGTCACCCAGGTGCCCCCTCTTACATTGATTTATTTCTCTCAAAGCAATACCACTATCTGACATTATGTTATATATTTATTTGCTGCCTCCCTAAGAGATATTAAATGTTTTGTAATATAAAGTAATGGAAGTAATGGTGTCCAATATATAGAATAATGCAATAGTAGCTACACAATAAATATTTATTGAATAAATGAATTTTATTTTAGACATTGTTATAAATAAAATCAGTGTATTTATGTGATGTGATCTGGTTTGTTACTTGATTTTTAAATTGGTAGACATAAGAGCATAACATCTGTACCTCATCAAATTAATTTTGTTGTGTCACAAGTGGCAAGCCCATTTTCTGACCGTTTTCCAGAATTCAAACCATGCTAGTCTTTGTGAGGAACTCAATAAAGAATTAAAGAAGTTGATTTACACATAGATTTTCCACGAAGAGAGAACCTAATTATGTCATTTGTTATGAAAATCATGACCCAAAGGCTGTGTTTAATACTAGTAGAAGCCAAACCAGAGGATACTTGGAAAATATTGTTCTTCTTTGACTTTAACATTAATTATTTGATATATCTTGGTGGAAAATTTCCTTCTTATTTACATTTTTCCTCACTTAATAAATACATTTTTTTTCTCAACATGATAGTATATATACGGCAAAGTCTTTGGACATACACTGATACTGATACAGCCATCCAGCATGAATGAGCTGTGTATTTCCATTTTCAACTTCAGTTTCAGTTTTCTCATTTGTCAGGGTATAAAAATATCTACTTTGCAGTGTAGGCAAGGGGAGCTATTGAAGTCATAATTTATAAAGGACCTGGTCTAGAATCTGGCATATGGCAGGGGCTAAACAATTTCCTTGCCTTTTCATGCTCCTCCCCTTTATCTGTGCCTAAATGAAAACCTCATTGGAAAAGTAAAGTAAGACTCATGCAGATTTTTTTCAGAGAATCTAAAAAAGTCACTGTATTTGTTTGAATGATACAAAAGTCATGTCTCAATCAGTTCAATCTTTTGCTGTAATATTTTTGTAGAGTATTAATTATGGAGAGTTCTAATATTTTTGTAAAGAAATTGACAAGTTGACATCAGTCTTTTTTTTTTTTCCATCTCCAATCTTGCAAATATAGCATTTTCTGTGGCTGAGGCATTATCAGCTGATGTTATGGTAAGAACTAATATACTGGATACATTTGATGACCTCAGCCAGCCAAATATAATTCTGATGAACATATCTTAGCTAGTCCTCCCTCTCTGTTCACTATTAGAACTCTAAATCCAAGTACATACCATTCCACTGTGTGCTTCCAAGAGATTCAAAGTATTATTTTAATTACAGAGAACATAAATTATTAGTGCTGTTGGTGTTGTTGCTCATCTATTAAAGCTTTGTCAGATATTCTGGATCAATTGCTTTGCCTATGGATTTGAGTGTATTCAAGCTTAATCTAAGTTAATACAAATGAAATATGTTAAGTATTAATCAGTTATCTTCCTTGTTCAACAAAGACAGTATCTGCTTATAGAGCATTAAAATTGAACTAGAACAGTTTGATGTGCATCAGCAAAATATATGACAACATTTCTCCTAGCCTGTCTCAATTGGATTACATTTAAATTGATCAGAAATGCAGCAAATTGAGATTGAGAGATACTTTTGATGAGAAATGGGAATTCCTTTTGAAATTTAAAGCATGGTTTAAATTTGCTCTAAGAAATATAGGGAACTCAAGAAGTAAATACAGATTTTCAAGTTATGTAAAGTTGGAAGAAGAGGATTGAAGAAAGCAGAAATTAGGTAAGTCATCACAGATGTTTTTTGTCATTTTTTAAATAATAAATTTATTTTTTATTGGTGTTCAATTTACCAACATACAGAATAACACCCAGTGCTCATCCCATCAAGTGCCCCCCTCAGTGCCCATCACCCATTCACCCCCACACCCCGCCCTCCTCCCCTTCCACCACCCCTAGTTCATTTCCCAGAGTTAGGAGTCTTCATGTTCTGTCTCCCTTTCTGATATTTCCTACCCCTTTCTTCTCCCTTCCCTTCTATTCCCTATCACTATTATTTATATTCCCCAAATGAATGAGACCATATAATGATTGTCCTTCTCCGATGGACTTATTTCACTCAGCATAATACCCTCCAGTTCCATCCACATGAAAGCAAATGGTGGGTATTTGTCATTTCTAATGGCTGAGTAATATTCCATTGTATACATAGACCACATCTTCTTTATCCATTCATCTTTCGATGGACACCGAGACTTCTTCCACAGTTTGGCTATTGTGGACATTGCTGCTATAAACATCGGGGTGCAGGTGTCCCAGCGTTTCATTGCATCTGTATCTTTGGGGTAAATCCCCAGCAGTGCAATTGCTCGGTCTTAGGGCAGGTCTATTTTTAACTCTTTGAGGAACCTCCACACAGTTTTCCAGAGTGGCTGCACCAGTTCACATTCCCACCAACTTGCAAGATACATCCACGAAGGCAAAAGAAACAAAATAAAAAATGAGCTATTGGGACTTCATCAAGATAAGAAGCTTTTGCACAGCAAAGGATACAGTCAACAAAACTCAAAGACAACCTACAGAATGGGAGAAGATATTTGCAAGTGACCTATCAGATAAAGGGCTAGTTTCCAAGATGTATAAAGAACTTATTACACTCAACAGCAAAGAAACAAACAATCCAATCATGAAATGGGCAAAAGACATGAACAGAAATCTCACAGAGGAAGACATAGACATGGCCAACAAGCACATGAGAAATTGCTCTGCATTACTTGCCATCAGGGAAATACAAATCAAAACCACAATGAGATACCACCTCACACCAGTGAGAATGGGGAAAATTAACAAGGCAGGAAACCACAAATGTTGGAGAAGATGCGGAGAAAAAGGAACACTCTTACACTGTTGGTGGGAATGTGAACTGGTGCAGTCATCACAGATGTTAAAACAGGTAGAGCAAACAAGTAGCAAAATTGTTGGATTATAATGATAAAGAAAATTATGGCTTATTAATAGCCCTTTCATTTAAAGCATTTTGAGATGTCATATCCATATCCTATTTAGTATACCTATGAGGTAATAGAAGGAGAAATAGCAAAGAGATTATTATTATTACACCTGTCATAAAAATGAGAAAATTGAAGTTGATAAATTTGAATATCTTACCCAAAGTTACATGTTTCTAAGTGCACTTGTCCGGTATTCTTTTTCAGACACTAATGTCTTATATATCTAGAAACTCAGAAGTAGTAAAAGGTGCAAGGGTGATAAAGAAAAGCACAGGAGTATGAGAGAAGCCTCTTGAAGAATGGAAGGAAAGAGGGATGTTATGTTATAAAAAGGAAACTATCTGTATATATGGCCATCAGTCCTGGTTAGACTAGTGAATGACCTTAAGGTCTGATTTATACTATTAAGAGCTTGATGGCTCCTCAGTTTTTTCTCTGAATCAAATGTCATTCCATATTCTACCTTTTCAATTATTTTTTCCTATATTAGCTGGAGTCCTATGACATTGTAACCTTGAAAAATGTTGATTTGACCACACACTGTAAGGAGAAAGACAAAAAGAACTGTATATGAACACTGTGCTCTGGCTGATACATTTTTTTTTTTCTCACATGGATACAGATGAGTGATTCTGAAGCTATACTTGTCCTAGGATTGAACAAATCAGTAAATAAATTGCTTTTAGGGGGAGTCAAGTTCCCTATAGACAAAAAAATTACAAACAAGGAGAAAACATTCATCTAGAATGAATGTGAGCCAGAGATATCAGTATGAAGTTTTTTTAAACATATATAAAAAGATAGATTAAAAAATAAATATATCTTTGTGTACATAGTTTATAGAATATATATATTCTATAATATGCATGTAGAATATGCATAATACATCATATACACAGTGCATAGAATATGAGCACACCCATACTTAGATTTTGGTTAAATACTATTCTCCAATAAAAAGAAACATAGTTCCTTAGATAATGGCTGATTCTAGGCCTGAGGTATGGAAAATATAATATATCCCTGGATCATTTTACAGAATCATAAATTACAGACGTACTCATAAAACAAGGAGAGGGATGCATGAGGTCATGTCAAAAAGACACAACCTGAAGCCAGGAGACAACCTGAAAAGAGTTTCTTTTTTTGTTTGTTTGTTTGTTTGTTTGTTTGTTTTCTGAAAAGAGTTTCTAATGGCCAAAGCTGGAATAATTTGACAGTAAAATTAAAAACCATACTATTTAATTACTATAAACCAAAGAATAAAATAAAAATCCATGAGTCCACATTGGCCTATATAAATAGGAGAGAAAGAACAAATTTTCCTTACAGAGGAACCCCCAATGGCATACTCCTCTTTCCAGGAAGTGGGGCTTGTTCTTCTCCTACTGAGTGTGGGCTGGACCTTATTGTGAAGAAACTTGGCAGACTCTACTTTAGTTAAGTGATCAGAGTTAACACCACTAGTGATAAGCCATGTTAATTTCATATATTCCCTGATAGGAAGCAATGAGAAGGATGCTTCACCTCTGCAGTATTCTTCTCCCAAATTCATAATTCCAGTCTAACTATGAAATTTATCAAGCAAACTCAAATTGAGGGAAATTCTACAAAATACCTGATCATTGTTCACCAAAAGTGTCAAGATCTCAAAACTATCACAGATCATAAGAGCCCAAGAAGATACAGAGACTATGTGGAATGTACTACACTGGATTCGAATTAAATCCCACATACACAGAGAACTTCAGGAGAAAAAATGGTAAAATCTTAATAAGTCTATAGATTAATCAATAATACTGTAGTAATGTTAAATTCTTAGTTTTGACAAAAATGTTGTGAATATGTAAAATATTAACATTAGGGGAAGCTGGATGAAAGGTACACGGGAATTTTCTGGACTGTCTTTAGAATTTTGCTATAAATTTAACATTTTCCAAAGTAAAAAGTTAAATAAAATTATCTAGTTTTTTCTTGCTTATTTCTGTCCAATGATGTATGGTACTAATGAACAGATAATCCAAAATCCCATTGAACAGTGGAACCAGACTGTGCCCTTGCACTGGAGAATTTTAGTACCTGCTTTACTAAAAATAATTTCAAATATTCTGAGTGCTTAACGTAATGTTGGTTTATGGAAAAAAACAAGACCTAGGGGATTCCCTATATGCTATGTGGACTAAGAGTCTATGCAAATCCAAACATAGGCATTTGAAGCTCCCCTAAGGCATCCACCAAATAGCACACCTTGTTGAATGGGACCTCATAATAGTACCTAAAATAAAAGGAAGATACGTTGTAAATACTTGACTTTCTCATACAAATAATATTTATTAACCATTTATTATGATGAGCTACTCTGCTAGGTAGTGGATATAATGTGATGAGCAGAAAAAGTATTGTCTCACTTTTAATAAATTTACCATTTGATGGGCTGGTTTTGAAAATACTCATCCCTTTAGATTCTGAGGCCAAGAAATATTTTTGCAACTTTCACACTCCACTATTTTTCATCAAAAGCACAAAATCTATTTGAAATTAATCACTTTCAAACCAGAACTAGAAACATGAGGGACTTGCTTTTTCATTAAGCCTACTCATTGGGCTCAGAGTCAATCTTTTCTTCATTCCCTTTTCCAAAATATTGCTGATAAATAGAATGTTTATTCATGCCCATCTAGCTCATTGCAGTAGAAAGGCTACTTTTGGTGCTGCTTCAAAAAGCATTGGGAACCAAGTGAATGAGGGAGTAGAAAAAATCTGAATGCTAAAGCCAGCTTTAACTTTTAAAAAGAAAGATTAAAAAGAGTAATGTTTCATGCCAAGTAGAGTATCTTTTTACATAAACACTATTTCATTATGGTATACAAGGTTTCATTTAAAAAACATAAATTTTTTTCTAAGGGAAGAATTCAGTAGTTACTAAACATATATAATTCTAAAAGGTTTAGATTGTGCTATCGTGCTATTATTTATATACCTTTGTATGTTCCCTTTACAATTTCTGGGGGAAAGTCAATAAAAGCAGAGCTGATGAGAGTTTCCCAATCTATTCTTTAAAACCAAGATTGAGTTATAATATTTCAGTATAACTAATCAAACAATTATTCTGATTTTATATGTAGTATTTTATAACAAATATCAAAGAGCTTATTCTGGAACTGATTATTAGAAGCAAAAAATTGCACTCATAAAAGTATTTTACTCTTTTTTTCCATGAATTATGTATTAGCTTGGGCTCTCAGCTGCCAGTACAAAAGCATAGGTCAGACATTTTACATTTAAACCCAGTTTAAAAAACCAGAGTGGGGCAGCCCCGGTGGCTCAGCGGTTTAGCACCTGCCTTCAGCCCAGGGTGTGATCCTGGAGACCCAGGATCAAGTCCCACCTCAGGCTCCCTGCACGGAGTCTGCTTCTCCCTCTGTCTGTGTCTGTGTCTCTCTCTTTCTCTGTGTCTCTCATGAATAAATAAATAAATAAAAACTTAAAAAAAAAAAAAAAACGGAGTAGAGGGGTTCCTGGGTGGCTCAGTGGTTGAGTGTCTGCCTTTGGCTCAGGTGGTAATCCCGGGGTCCTGGGATCTAATCCCGCATCAGGTTTCCTAAAGGGAGCCTGCTTTTCCCTCTGCCTATGTCTCTGCCTCTCTCTGTATCTCTCATGAAAAAAATAAATAAAATCTTAAGAAAAAAAAAAGAGTAGAAGAAGAGGGGAGAGAAATTTTTCATAATAATATTTGAATGTCTCATATAATCAAAAGATACTATTTGGCTGCCCTTTGGATCTTTGTTCCTCTCTGCATGTTTCTGTTTCTTTTTCTCTAAAGATGGCCACCAATGGCATCAAGCTTGGGTTTGAACCTGGTGCTAACAATTAATAACTCTTTTTAGCCCTTGGAAAAATCATTTAATCCCTGTCTCTAATATATGAAATGGGGATGAAAATATTAGCACCGCCTTCACTGAGTTGTGGCAAAGAGTGAATGAGTTGGTATGTGTGAAACATTAGAACCATGCCTGGAATAGAAGACATTCTAGCAGTGTTAGTTATTATTTGTAGTCTAAGGTTATCACCAAAGCTTTTTCCATGGTCATTAATTTAACAAATAAGGTAAACAGATTAGCTTTCCTCAGAAGTTTACAGGGGAAAAAACACTACAAAACTCTAAGAGATAGAACACTTTAGTAATTGGAAGAATGTGCCATGTTCCTAGAATATTGAATATTTTGAAAATATCATCTACCCAAATTTTATTTTTAATATGATTCTTATAAAAATTCTGATCAGACTTATTTTTTGGAGTTTGATGAAATGATTCTGAAATTCATATGCTATGATAATGGACACGATGCTCCAAAACATTTTTAAAGATGAATGACTAGGGGAAAGTTGCCTATAGATATTAAAAGATACTGGACAGTCATATTGCCTTTTATGGCTCCTATGATTCTGATATTTGATAATAATTCACATATTTTATAGTTATGTTGTGTTAATAGAAATCATATCATCTATGAAACTTTGTCTAAGTTATTCAGATATGTTAAAACAAAGTGACCAAAGATGTAGCACACAGAAAATGAGTATTTCTGGCATCATTAACTCATACAGGTTACAAATATGGGGGACTCAGGGATAGTGTAGAGGGATGGATCATGGCTGCTATTGCTGCTGCCACAGTTCAGGTGCTCATCATCTCTCCCCTGACTATTGCCAACAGTTTTCTAACTGGTCTCCTCACTTCCTTCAATATGCCATGCACATGAATGAGAAAGTCAGCTGCACAAAGATAAACTAAATCATGTTGCTTCCAGGCTTACCCATTGTTGGTTCTCTGCTAGCTACTGTGCTGGCATTTATCACAGGGTGGCCCACTCTGCAGCCCTAACCTCATTCCCTACACTCCAGCTGCACAGAGCACCTCATCCACATTTCCCTATTTATGCCATGATCATTAATATCGCTGTTCTTTGCACACGGTTTTTCTTTTGCCTGAATGTGATTTCAATATTGTATCCAAACACATCTCCATGCTTCATGTCTTTATTTAAAGCTTAATTTTTTTTTAATATTTCATGGAAAGTCCATGAAGGGAGCATCCTGGTGACCACTGTATATGCCCTGTACCTAGACCTGTATCTGCTGCATGGTAGGAGCTCAACAACTATCTGTTATACAAATGAATAAATGAACACCTACTATAGTTGTGTAACATTGTATTATAATTATTTGCTTATCTTCTTTGATCCTATTTGAGAGCAGGGATGTGTTTTAGGGGTGTTGTTTGTTTCCTTCTTTCAAGCTTGCTTTCAATGCCTAGACACATGCTCAGGGCTCAAAAAGTACTAGTTAAATGAGTGAGTGAATAATGTAATGTTATAACAAAAGGACATAAGCATTAACTAGTCCAACAATATATATAGTAACTTCTTGATAAAAGAGTCAATTTATTTGTATATTGCTTTAGAATTAATTGATATTTATTTCTACAGCAGGTAATAATGTTTAGATAATTTTCACACTCACCGTTCTTTTTACATATTACCTTACATCAAAATGACAATTTTCATCCATTAGCAGTCATTTCATACTGAAATACAGATGCCCTAAGCACTGGTACCAAATGATTTTTTTGTTTCATTTCTTGGGTCATCCCTTTGAATAATGGGGACCTTCCAAAAAGCAGCCTTTTTCCTAAGTCCCTTTAAGGGACAGAATCTTGGGCTTCAGCACTAATTTTGGTATGGTAGTAAATTGTTAGGCACTTAGAACTATGGGTATATCCATCACCCCCAAGAATGTGTTTTTCATAAACAAAAATTGTAAAGAGGAAAGTGGTGGAAAAACTAGAAGCATAATCTTGTGAAAACTCTCAATTATTTAATATGTCTACAAACAGTGGTCTAGTAATAAGTTCCATACATATCCTTTATAGCAATCTTCCCTAAATTTCCCTATACAGAGACATTTATATGTTTGCTTCCTAAATGTATAGTTACTTGAAATCAATATGATTGAGATTTTTTCAAAGAACTCTATAATTAAAATTTGTCTTATAGTCAGACTGTTGAAATCAGTCCAAATTACTAATGTTTACTGCATTTATAGGATTCATGTAGCTAAATCACTCTTTGATACAGATTGCTTTTTCATGTAGTAAACTTTAAATGAACTGCTTCATAAATTCAGATCTTTTGTTCTTTAAAAAATTGTTTTAAAGAGAGACAAAAGAAAAAAGAGAGAGAGAGAGAGACAAAACCATCATATGAGTTTGAATTTGGGATTAGTATTCCTCACACTTAAGAGAAAGCAAATAAACTTAGAAAATTTTTTAAATTTTATTACTTAAGTTGTTCTCCAAAAAAAATTAATGTAATATCCACATTTTTCATATCCTTACAAACCTGTGTACATCTATTAAATTTTAATCATTTTGATAAAAATTTTATATTTGAATTTTAATTATTATTTAATGTTAGCTTTCTAATGGGTCAAAAAAAAATTATACATTTCTTCATTTTTGGACTTCCTCTTTTCATTGAGTCAAATTTTTAAATTTGGTTTTATAGAATTCTAGCACTCATGTATTAAGTATAGTAATACTTGGTTATATATTTTAAAATCCTTTTCTAGTTTATAATTACCTTAAAATTTCTTATGTCAAAAAGAAATTCAGCTATAGAATTGTGTGTGTGTGCACATATATGTATCTTCTATTCTGTGGTTACCAATTAGTTTTATACATTATTAAACAAATGCCCTGATGCCTACCATATTCAAGCTAATTTCAAGTCCTTGGTTTTATTTACATACTTTTATTCTAGAAGGGAAACCAGGTTTGTAAGCAGTGTGTTTTGACAAATGTCTATCTTTGATACTAAACCAATCTTTGGGCATACCTGGTACTTCCCCTAACAGTGAAGAATTAGTCAAAAGAAAGCAAATAAAGAGAGACTAATATTTGGTCTGCATTTCACAAACCTACTAACTTGACCTCCTGTCTGTCTACCAGAGAGAAGCAAGGATATAGAAAATGGTATGTGTGCAAAAGAGGAAAAGTACCAGAGTAATTTTATAATTTTACATTTTATCTTCACCTAGGCATCTACTGAGTAATTTATTGCAAAATTGTGCCAAGTCAAAAAAGAGGCATTTACTTTTAGATAGTAGGATGTTGAGCTCAGAATGAACTTTATGCTAAGTGCTATGCTAAGTGATTGTGTGTGTGTGTAAATGCACACAGGACACATACACACATATATAATATATATTTATATATATATATCACACATTTTCTACACATCAGTTACAAACATATTGATGGATAGATCAGCCAATCACAAGGTATTCTTTCTCATTTAATTCTATGGAGATTTTCTTTCTTTTTTTTTAATAAATTTATTTTTTATTGGTGTTCAATTTACCAACATACAGAATAACACCTAGTGCTCATCCCGTCAAGTGCCCCCCCCAGTGCCCATCACCCATTCACCCCCACCCCCTGCCCTCCTCCCCTTCCACCACCCCTAGTTCGTTTCCCAGAGTTAGGAGTCTTTATGTTCTGTCTCCCTTTCTGATATTTCCCACACATTTCTTCTCCCTTCCCTTATATTCCCTTTCACTATTATTTATATTCCCCAAATGAATGAGAATGACAAATACCCACCATTTGCTTCAACGTGGATGGAACTGGAGGGTATTATGCTGAGTGAAGTAAGTCAATCGGAGAAGGACAAACTTAGAAAATTTTACATGGGCAGACAAGAGTGTCTGCTTTCCTTTGTCTTAGATTAATATGAACTATTACCTGACACTTCCTTGATAGTAAAGTTGATCAGTAAAATGTCCCCAAATCATTACCATCAATGTATACCACTTTCTCACCTAAAGCCTAAGAAGCTGCTACCTGGTAAAAACAAGAGTTCAAAAAAAGACCTCCTGAAAATAGCTCATGTTCTAGAAAAGACATAATGCTATGTAGCACACTATCTGGCAAAACCCTTTGGGAGCACAAATATATGATGTTGATTTTACTTATTTATCTACTTTTTTTTTTCTTTTAGTTTTTTTTTCAAATATTTCTTCCCTATGAACAGTTGTTCCCTTGAACAACTAGTAAGTCCACATTCTTACCTATATCCATTCCAGTAAGACAAACCCATTTTTGCCTCTTTTTCTAGTCATATAATTGAATTTAGCAGGAACACACTTAGAACAGAGATACCAGTATCTACAAAAAATGCCTATATGAAGCAAAATTGCGCTCAGGATATCTATTTGCTTTTTAAAAGTGCATAATGTCATAAAAACTATCAACTCTTTCAAATATTGCTAATTGCAAGCAATGCTTTAATTACCATTCCCTTTCTAAAAATGAGAAATGCTGGGCCTCTTATCTTCTGAAATCATGAAATACCTCTCCAACCCTTCCCTGTTATCTGTGCTTCATCTCTAATTTTTCAGGTATGAGAAATGGCTACCCCTCAAGCACCAAGTCAGCTGAGCTAAGAATTTATTTGAACTGAGTTTATTTACATTAGCTTTTGTCACTTAGGCATAGGGTAAAAGCAAAAACTACCAGAGCTATCCAAACCAGTAGCTAGCTACCAGTAGCTATCCATTAACCATTCTGTTAATGATCAAAGAGCAATTTCTACCAATATGCTAAAAATGCCTCAAAATGTAGGGGTTTCTTTTTGCTTTATGTTCCTATTTATCTGTACGTGATAGCTAAATTGCCTGAGTTACCTGCCCAAAATGAGTTAGGGCCTAAAGTGTTCATATTTGCCTTGGCTCCACTTCTCTTGTTGCTTTGCTCAGATTTACACCAAGTAAGAGTCAAACTGGTCAATGTAAGGAAAAGGTAACCCAATACTTGTTTCACTGATGAAGTGTACTGATTTTGAAGGGGGCAGAATCAAGAGAGCAGGGAAAAGTGTTCAGATCAAGCTGATAGGGTGGGTGAACATGCACCAGGGATGGCGTTACATATTCAGGACTGGTCTGTGCTGGGAGTGAGTGTTCTACTTGACCTCTGCTACAAAAGAGACAAAATGAAGAGCTTGAGATTGTGCTAAATTGGGACTCACACACCTCGGCCCAGTGGCCACACCTTCCTAACAGCAGGTTTCAAAAGTAGGCTAAGGACCAAGTCATCACTACCAGCTGATTCCACAGATTTACATCTGAACTGAAACTGATTTCAAAATCAGATTTAACTTCTTGTGAAGGAAATTTTAGGACTTAATAATGGCATATTCTTGTAAGTGCTAGGGGGAAAAAAAAGATGCTGGGTCACAGCTTTTGAAGTAGGCAACAAGTATCAACGTTCCTAACAGTCAAATCCCAGCAACTTGAACTTGGCAGATAACTTTGTTACGAAAGTGAGCACTGCTGAAAAGGGGTTTTGGTTGTTGAATAAATTTCTTTTTTCTCTTTGCACTTGATACATTTTGAAAGTAGACATAGAAAACCCCTGGTTAGGCCAAATAAACCCTGTATGTATCAGATTATTAGTTCTATGTCTGACTTCCGGGTACATTTTGAGGGTAGCATCCATCTAAAGGCATTTTAAAATTAGAGCTTTCTCATGAATGTGGTAAAAAATGGAATTTATAACAAGGTCACTAATGGAATGTATTTGCATGACTCATTTATCCTTTTATAGGCTATGCATGGCCAGACACAGAGCGTTATCTACAATGCTTCTAAAATTACCTCTCTGGGACTTTCATCCAACTTTAAGGAACTTCAAAGAATGAAACATATTTCTCCTGATTGACTTTAAAAACAGGTAAATGATTTTTAAATGAAAGAAAAATAATCTCTTGGGGATTGTGTACAGGAATCTGCACTTTAATAAGTATTTGAGATGGCAAAAACAGAAAAATTGAGGAAAAATCAAATTTACATGAAGACTTTCAACTTAGTCTCCAAAAAGATGGTCTATGTATTAACGAAGCATAAGGAAATGCTTCCTTATACATTTTATGTTCTACTGGTAACTATTCCTAGGAAAATAGAGCAAAAACAAAACAAACTAAAACCTTGTTTTCATTTTAAGAAGCAATTTGAGCTGGTAAGGCCGTCTTCCTTATATTAAGTACAAATCCCCCCTCCCCCTCCCCCTCTCACCCCAGTTAGTGAGTGATGAGGAAAAACCTTGAGTCAAATATGTAAACTTTCTACAGCTATTTGGACATTTTATAAATCTTAAAGAATTTATAATTTAAAATTTATAACAAACAAAAGGTAGCCCGTCGGTGCTCTAACTCTTTAGGCATAATACCATTCTCTCTTTGCATCTTGATATTTCCTTTGCAGCTGGACATTCAGACATCACCAACACTGGCCCTACCTAGTACCATTCACAGGTAGAGAATCAATTCACTGGAACAAATGACAGGAGAGCCCAGGCAAACAGCTTATTTCCCTTATCAAATTCAGGATTATATTTTATTTCCTTCTTAGTATGAAAATTCTGTTGCTTTCTGGTTATATAAAGCTTGAGATAGGAGGCCGTGTAGAAAATACAAAAAAATGAAGTCAGCGGTCAAGCATTAGTTCAGGTGTACTTCAAAAATGAGTTGGGCTTATGCCTCAGGCTCTCAGGTATCTGAGAAACCTGTACTAAGGAACACAGATCCCCTCAGATCCTCAGTACTCCTGGGGCAACTCTCAGTTTTAAACAACTGTGACAGATGAAAATCACGGGGAGGAAAGGAGACACACTTAACCTCCCCTCCACAGCCTGGCAGGACATCAGAACCCCTGGGGCACATTTCTTTTAAAAAATAACTGACCACAGGAAAATGAAGATAGGGGTATAAGCTAGAGAACTACAAAAAGCAAGCTGGGCCTTATCTGCAGGCCTTCCTTCTAGGTAGACGTGAAGTCAATCCTCAAGTGTTCATGATGTCAACTTTGTCATCTGTATTCCTGGGATCTGAGATCTTGGAAAGCAGTGCTTTCTTTCAGCCAAGACAAAAGAATTTGGGTGCACTGGACCCTGGGAAGAGAGTTCAAACATAGTCTGCTCTCCAGTCTTTTCCTAAAACTTGGTTAAAACATTGGATATTTGAAAGAGTTGGTTTAAAGCATAGTTTAGATATCCATTTCTCCAGCTTTAACTCTGTTTTGGTTATATCACAAGAGAGCAACGTTCCTAGATTATTTTAGCTTCTTACAGAAACATCTTCTAAAGGTTAAGATTTAATATTATGCCCTCGGCTATTACAGCAGTGAAATTAAAACCTTGGGCATGTAACTGCCAATTCATTGTCCCTTTTGTAAGAATCCCCATGGTAAATCCCCCTAGGATTCAGTCAGGAAAAGCATTTTCTTCAGATAGATTTTAATACTACTCATATTAGGCAGAAGGAAACTAAATAAATTAATCTGCTTCTATTTTGAAATTGGCTTCCAAATTCAGCTCCCAGCTGTAGTAACAAAGCCATTTTAATTTCCTGTTATAATGGACTAGCTAGCACTCTCTCTCTTTCCACACTTGAGATCTATAGATTACCTGTTTCAGAATCACAGAGAAGGCCTCTGAAAATTATAGAACCTTGAGCCACTCCCCAGAGATTCTGATACAGTAATTTTTAAGGGACTTTGGAATATGTGCTTTATTCAAGCCTCATGGTTACTATGTATACTGAGTTTAAAACTGTTCTAAGTGGTTTTGATTGGTCTTTTAATAATATTAGGTGATTCAGATCTTAATTTTTTTTTCTAATTGAAAAATATGGTTCCTTTGAGATATTCACATATACATGCACAGTCTTCTCCCTCACCCCTGCCCAGGAGGTAAGATCATGGAGGTAAGAGATCACCATATGGAAGAAATAAACACACAGGACGAACTTCTCTGGAAATGTATAAAACTTACTCAGAGGGCAGCCCCGGGGCTCAGCGGTTTAGCGCGGCCTTCAGCCCGGGGGGTGATCCTGGAGACCTGGGATCAAGTCCCACTTCAGGCTCCCTGCATGGAGCCTTCTTCTCCCTCTGTCTGTGTCTCTGCCTCTTTCTCTCTCTCTCTCTCTGTCTCTCATGAATAAATACATAAAATCTTTAAAAAAACACAACTTACTCAGAAATGTGTTGCTTACAGATTAAGAAAAACATATACACAAATATATAGATAAAAAGAAAACAAGGAATTCTGCAAAGAAACCTCACAAGTATTTTGCAGAAAGGAATAAAACTTCAGACTTCTAGTTCCAAACTACTTGTAGGTTTTTTCTTTTTTTCCTTCAGGTTTTTTCATGCAACAGGTTTTGTTTGGGTTGCAAACTAAGGCAGGGGTTTGATTATAGATAGTTTCTAGCGTGCCTCTGAAAATGGTTTTTACAAACATGAAAACCAGAGTATAGGTGATTTACAGTGAACTCCATTGGTAGAAACCTGAGAAATCTATATGACAGCATATTTTCTAACACAACTATTGATTTTTCCCTGGGTGAACAAAATCTGAAAGCCTTAGAAAATTAGCATATAACTCACTTGGCCAACAGCATTGTTTTAAAGAAATTGTAGATTACTCATAGCATACTCAAAAGTATGGAATAGGTAATACAGACTAAATTTATTTTTAAATATTTGTAAATGCAATCTGATATATTCTTTATCAATCTAATCTTTTGTTTTTGTAGAATTCACATAGCAAAGTATCTTACATTTCCATAAAGAATGACATAAAAACAAACAGCACTGATTTGTGGTTACAATTTGCCATATTAGTTTGAAAATTCATATAAAATGAAAAGATGGTAGTTACTTAGTTTTTAAATCTCTATTTTGACTTCTAAAAAATATGGCAGATAAGCATAAATATTCAACTTCCTTTGGCTATAACTGACAGAAATAACCCAGATGGTAAAAACATACTCATAATGAAAGAAACTCCAAAAGGCACTGAAAACTAGGGAAGGTGCCGCCCATAGGTCATAAAATCCAAAAAATCTCTGCTTTATATAGTGCTAGTGGAACCAGGTAGAATGAAGATATTTAGAAGCAACTCACAACTCGCTTTCCTAAAAAAGCAGTGTAGTCTCACAAGCAAAGGGCAGACAGGTGAGGAGAAGGTGGATTAATTTTCCTATTTTCTAGAAGCAAAGGTCAAAGAGCCCTGAGTGGGGGAGGGTGGGGAATTCCTATCACTGCTGCAAATCAGAATCAGCTGAGTGAGGAAATGCCCAAGCAAGCTCAGCTATGCCTAAAGGAAAGCAGGCTCCTTTCTGGCTTGGTCAATGGATTTTATGTTGGATGAAGCCATTTTCTAAAACAGAAAGACCTAAAACATGTACTCAGAGAATATTTAGAAAATAACAAAATGGAAAAATGTTCCACATAAAAATGTTGAGATGCAGCCAAAATTATTCTCAGAAAACAAAACAAAAAACGAACTCTCACTACTTTCATGATTAAACAGGAAGGAATAAAAATGAATTAACGAAATATCCAACTCATTAAATTAAAACTAGAACAAGAAAATAAACCCAAGATAAGGAGGCAGAATAAATAGCAGCTAATATTGGCATTAATCCTTCTAGTTTCTCTGTGTGTATGATTTAATTTAATCTTCTCTACCACTCATTGAAATAGATACTAGTAACATTATTTTAAAGATGAGGAAACTGAGAATCTTGCAGCAAATTGAATTTTAAAAATGTAAAAGTGGAATAATTGATAAAAACACTTAGGTATTAGCAGTGAGTGGGAAAGCATGGTAGCACAACTCTTTGGAGAAGAAATAGGGCAGGTAGGCTAGATATTCTTTCCCTAGAGCTCTCTTTGTTCTGTCACTTGGGGATCACCCAGCTGAGCTGAGCCAGCCCTGCCTGCACATGTTGAGGCAATCGCCATCAGCTGACAACCTATCCAGATAATGCTAGGCTTATCTGTTGCTTTATTTCTAAAATATCCAATATGTATCAGAGAAAGAGACTAAAAAATAAAGCAACAAAGGTAATTGTAACAATAGATGAATCTGGGTAGAGGTTATATGAATGTCCTTTATACTATTGTTCTTGAAATTTTTCTGTAACTTTGGATTTTAACTTGTTAAAAATAAAAACCTAAAATTTTAAAATATTGCTTTCTATGCAAGTGTCTCAGGAAGGTTTTAGATTATGTGCTCCTCTGAAATAAGAAGATAGACTTAAAAAATAAAGGCACAAGATATGGGAAACTGGAGCTATGTACCAAGCAAGATGCAGAGGAAATGCCCAGACAGAGGGAGAAGAGTAAAGATCGAAGGTCAGAAGTTTCTGGAAAAGATTTCCTTCAAGATTTGCAACCTGTAGAATGCTTTATACAACTTATCTAATGAAAGGGAACTTCGAAAACATAGATAACTTGTTTTTTAACAAGTGATTATATAGAAAACCAGAAACTAGGTATAATTAATAATTACAGAGAAATAAGAAGTGTTTTGGAATGGATAGCTAATCTTAATTTTCAACATGGTTCTGGTAGGAAAAGTGTTTACATGGCAAAATAGAGTAAATGAATATTATTCTCACCATATTGGGAAGATATTACAAGTGTGAAAACATGAGAATAAAATGGAGCTCGATTTCCTTTATTCTTTGTGAAAAGTCAAATGGAAAAATCATGAAGCAACAAGAGAAGAAAATTACTTAGAAGTTGTAATACCAAAAGAATTAGCCAAGAGGGGCAAATGCACAGACTTCCAAAAGGGGAAATTAGGAATAAGGTAATAGTGAGCTGTTAGTTTGCATAAAAAACATTGTGACATTGACTCTAACATTTGTGCATGTATAACTTGAACAAAAATAAATAAAATGAAAGACAGGACAGAGACTGGGATGTAGAGAATATGGGGAAAGGAAATGCAGCATGAGTGTGTTGATATCCTTGGTATGAGAGTGGAGGCCTTGAGATGCTAGCTGATGGAACAAGAAACAGAGATCCCTGGTTTAAAAATGCGTATGTGCTCTCGAACAAAATGAGTTACACTGGGAAGAGAGCGTGCTGGGAGATGAAAGGTCAATACGTACAAAGTCATGGACAAGTCCAGAAATAATATCTAAGCTACCAAATGAAGGAATATAAAGAATATAGAAATTCAGAAATATAGATGAACCTTTGAGAAACTCTGAAAAAAAATGGATAAAAGGGGATGCTGCTAGGAAACAAAATTCAGAAAGAGGAGGAAAGGGAGAGGAGATGGGATGAATGTTATTAAAAGCCTTTCCTTAGCATTTAAATTTCCATCGGTGCACTTGTATTACTTTGATAAAAATGCAATTTTTAAAAAACCTACTTAAAAAGCATTAAATAAGGTAGGAAATTCCACAATATATTTTTGAAGCTAGAAGAACCCTAATATTGATAAAGACAGAATAATATTTAAATTGCCCACCAATACACTTATGAATATAGATGAAAAATCCTAAATAAAATAAAATACAGTATTGCTAAACTGGACTCAAAATAGTATTTTAAAAATTAATATTGCGTGAAAACCATGGCTGCTTCTTGAAATGCATGGCTGCTTTAAAATTTGAGAATACGTTAACACAATTTATCATCTAAAGAAGTCAAAAAAGAAAAAGGAACAGATCACTGTGCAAGATGACAAACCAGTATTTGATAACACTAAATTGTCAACTTATTAAACAAAAAGACCTTTTAAGATAATTAGCAACATTGATATCCCCTAGCTCAGGTTAATCATGCACCCTACATTTGCTTATTTTAAATAAAATTGAGTGTAGTACCATCCTGTAGAGGTGATTTAGCAGTGGGGAAAAAAAAAAAAAAAGACTAAGCCCTTGAACTTGTGAAACTTATCTTCTAGTGAAGAAAGTGGCAAATAAATAAAAAGTAACATGATTTCTGGCTCTGCTGAATTTAAAGTAAATAAAAGAGATTGAGATAAAAAATGAGATTTCTGCTACATGAACTGGTGAGGGTCTGATTTGCTGAAGCAGTGGCTTTTTTTTAATTGAAGTATAGATGGCATACAATGTCACATTAGTTTCAGGTGTACAGCATAGTGATTGGACGACTCTGTAGATTATGCTGTGCTCACCACAAGCCGAATAGTGATTTTTGAGGAAGGAGTGGGCCATGTGATTAGCCAAGATACAAAAATTTCAGGCAAAAGGACAGCAGGGGCTGTTTTAGAATGAAGGACAGAAGTGTGAAGAGAATTCGGGAGAAAGCCAGGTGCCAGATCACAGGGGGTCTTACACACCACACAAAGGGCTCTCTCGATCAATTGCTCGACTTTCCAAATGGCGGCATGTCAGCCATGCTCCTCTCTTAGGTTTCTTGATCTCCAAAAAGAGTTCAACTTAAAAAACAAATTGAACAAATTCTGCCCACACTTCTGCCTTCTTTCTGCTCTAGAATTCTCTCTCACTTATCTCTCTCAAACTGTGCCTAATGTCACCTTTCCACTGTTTTAAAGCCACCTGTGTTGTCGGACTCTGCCCAGTCTGAACACAGGTACAATTGCCCCACATTGCCTAGAGTCCTATCACTGCTCACTTCCGCATGGCTACTGCTTTGCTGTCACTTGCAGTAGACCTGCTCCTGAGAGGCTGCATAGAGGCTAGTGCCTCCCCCCTCATTAACTTCCTTAACTTATAATATTTTTAGATAATATTTTTCCTTCATGGGAAACCTAAGAAAATCAAGCAAAAGCTCCATTAGAGTTCTTTAGAAAGTTCAGCAATGTGGATGATTTAAAAACTCACTATAATCAATAGGTTTTCTTATGCTAGCAAGAAACCATTAAAAAATAATTCCAAAGCCATAAATACTACAAAATATTTAGGAATAAATTCAATGAAAAACATGCAGGAATATGTATATATAGTCTACAAATCATTTTAACGAGATGAAGTAGAAGACTGGCATGAGTAAAGAAGATGCATTTTCTTGGACAGAGAAAGCAAAACCTCAAGGGTCTTTCTAAATTTGAGGGTGTCTAAATTTTATTTGGAAGAAAATTTTATTTGGATAACATTTTATATATACACATATATACAGCATATATTTACTTACATATTACATTAATTTAAGGTTTTAATTAATTAATTTATTTATGATAGTCACACACAGAGAGAGAGAGAGAGGCAGAGACATAGGCAGAGGGAGAAGCAGGCTCCATGCACTGGGAGCCCGACGTGGGATTCCATCCCAGGTCTCCAGGATTGCGCCCTGGGCCAAAGGCAGGCACCAAACCGCTGCGCCACCCAGGGATCCCACATATTACACTAATTTAGTAGTTAGTTATTTAGTTATTTGAACTGTGAAACTGTCAAAAGAACACATTAATAGATCAGTGCCATGGAATAAAAAAAACGACAAGACCTGATCCCTGACTTGTTAGAAGTTACGTCTAACTAGGGTATGGAAATAGTTAATTGGTGAATCAGAGTACTGTTTGGCTTCTCTGGGTAGCAGACATTGAGATGGATTTAGAAGTGCAAAAGATTCTTGGGAATTAACACTTGGGAAGGAAAAAAGAATGAAGCAAGACGGGCCAGGGAGCTGTCAGACCATGAAGTTGACCTGACTGAAGTGAAGTCTCTGACAGTCCAAAGCGGAGCGATAGAGGGATGGAGGGTAGGTTGCTCATTGGAGGAATCCTTCACTGAGTGGAAAAAGCCAGCCCTTCTACAACTGCTTTGCCTGGTCACTGGCCAGGGTCCAGCTCAAGAAGAGTGTGACGGATCTTGGCTTGAAAGTTGAGGTGGACTGGGAGGAGCTCACAGCTGGAGGCTGGCAGTTAACTGCACCCCTCACAACTGAGCAGAGTCTCCTTTTCTTGGTTGACAGAAACAGCCTTTCTCTGTGTGTGTTGCAACCAGTGAAAAGAATAAGTTATATTTCTACTTCATTCTATAGGCTAAAATCAGTTCCACGTGGTTTAGTTAAAGCACTGGATGTAAAGAAAAGAATTAACTGTTTATAAGGCTGTATAATCTTCTGCTGGGAAAAGGTATAATGTAAAAGACAAACGGAAAAAGGAGAAAAACTAATAAATAAGTTACATAAATCCCACAGCCTCATATATCTTAAAACAACAGAAAATTTAAAGGCCAATGTAAGTATGAACAAAATAATTGAGGCAAAGATTAAAGATAATGATCATTTATTTTGTGTAAGGATTGTTACAACTCAGTGAAAAAAAATGCAAATACTCCAATAAAAATGGCTAAGAGCATGAATGTGTTGTTTTGACAGTAGAAAGGCAAAGATGATACACATGGAAATACTATAAATGGTATCATAGTAAAAGACAGCAATTTAGATTAAGAAGACACCTCTCTACCAGATTGGCACAATAATACCCAGAGTTGGCAAAGATGGCAAAAATGAAAACTTGCATGTATCTTTCAAAAATAGATTTTTTGGTGATAATATGCCCAAATTAAAACTCCACTTTTTGTTCATAACAAAATTAATTGTGAAAAAAGAGTCACACTACCAGTTCTCTGAGAGCTAACGATATATCACTGACCAAAATAATAAATAATATTTAGTTTGAAAAATAAGCAAACCTGAAGCGTAGATTATGCTTTTGCACATTGAGGGAAACACTAGTGACCTGAAAGAACTTATCCTAACAGCCTTTGAAATGGCAGGAGATAGAAAACACTGATTTGTCTTGCAACCTCAAAAGGGCTAAGGAGAAATAAGCTAAGAGAAAAAAATATATATGGATATTTATATATTGTTAAATGTATTTTTAAATGTATTTTTTATTTTTAATATGCAAATGTCATATATATAAATGTTATGTATATAAGCATAGGTAATTCTTCATTATAAAAGAATAGTTGTTGACGTAAAGGGACTAAAGAAAGAGGTAGTGAGAAGAAAGGACACTCAGGTGAGAGACTGGCCCCGTTCTAGGATTAGGGGGTTTCCTGGAGCAAATCTCAGAAGCTTGGCTAGTTCCCTCAACCATCCATGCTCAGTGTCCCCTTGGTCAGTTGTCCCTGCTTTTGTTCTTGTCTTCTGACCTTCACGTTGCTGATAAAAGGATCTCTCTGATTTCTCCCAAGAAGGAACTTTCTCAGGATCTGGCTTCTTTGTAATCTTTCTTGCTTCATCTTGTTGTCCTAGAGAGCTAATTCTAGTTTCATTAATATACCAGAAACTCCCACTCATGATTTTGCCTATGATGTTTCTCCCAGAATTTACATATTAGAAATCTACTAAATTCCTACTCATCTGTCAAAACTCAGGTCAAGCATCACCTCTGCTTTAAAATCTTCCTAGACATTCCCATTGTGAGTTTTCCCTGGAGATTACATCATATGCGTATTTAACTTGCTTACATTCAGTTATATGCATACAATTGAGAGAGAGAGAGAATTTAAACTGAGCAAGTAAATGAAACACCAGATATTCCAGTCTGCAAATGTAAACCCCACAATGACAATGACATGGTAGACATGAATTTGCTCCCCTTTGGTAGATCTTTGCTCCTATGTGTCCCTCATAGGTTGGGCATCCTACAAAACTTACAAGATTTTTAAAATGAACATGTTTCATCTGATTACCAGCTGAAAAAACAGCAAACTTTTCTAAATGCTTGAAAAGCAAGCTGGTTTAGATTCGTTGAGAAGTAGTATGCAAGTCTCCAATCTGATGACTTCTTAGGGATTTTAAAGGATAATTTTGATTACATAAAATTTTCTGTCTTGTGCTGACTTCATATACTAACCCCACATAAAATGTGACTTTTCTTTACTGATCATAGGGTTTTGTTTCCCTATTCTGCAAGTTTTTATTTATGTGGTTTTGAGCTCATTGAAGAATATGTTCAGAATATACTAGGTGTTCAACAAATGTTTGTAAAATGAACAGATTATGTGGGTGATAATCTCAAGGATAAGCCCTCTGCTTGAAAACAGGTATCAAATCTGACAAGTATATATGTCAAGATGTGAAATACTGCCGAACAATGCTCTTTAGGAAAATCACAGATAACAGAAGCTTTCAAAAGACATGCTCCCAAAATTGACATGATGTCAAATTTTTAGGTCATGATAAAAGTATTTAAAATATGTAATGGTTTGGGCTCTCCTTAACCAAATCAGACCAAATATTCACCTATTGTTTCTTGGTCTTAGACTAAGATTTACAGAAAATATGCTTGCTTGGTTCAGTTAAGCTATTTGTGGGTATTAACAAAAATCTTTCAAAGCATTTCCCCTATCATTTAATGAAAAGTTTATTTGCAACTCTCCTGACAGCAGTGTTTCTATGTCAGTATGGGTGTTGGGATTTTTTCAAGGAAAGAAATGGAACTTTCAGTTATTTAGTCTCTATTTTACATATGTAACAGTAAATTCAGCTGGGAATTATGACCATGTAAATGTATCACGACCCACCCTGAAAGTATACACTTGTACTACATATAAAAGTGTTTTTTTTTTAATGCCAGAAAAAGAAAATGATGATGAAATTAGGTTGAAAAGGAATAATCCAATTCAGAAAGAAATGTGCAATGAACCTTGCTTCTGGACAGTAGTTACCTCAGGGTTATTGTGAGGGTTTACTTACCTAATAGTTGTGCATGTTCTTATATTAAGTAGCGTATATAAGTGACCAAATATATTGAATATTTTATTAACATTATTAGCATTTTATTTATTTTTTTTAATATTTTATTTATTTATTCATGATAGTCACACAGAGAGAGACAGAGAGGCAGAGACACAGGCAGAGGGAGAAGCAGGCTCCATGCAGGGAGCCTGATGTGGGATTCCATCCGGGTCTCCAGGATCGCGCCCCGGGCCAAAGGCAGGCGCCAAACTCTGCGCCACCCAGGGATCCCATTATTAGCATTTTAAAAAACAATGCTCTACAATTATGGAAAGGAGTTAAGGTTTGAGCCTCTTTTTTTTCACTCAAATCAATAAAATAGTCATTTGTTTTATGCTTGACAAAATTTGGAGGTGCTCCACAAACATTTGAGACCAAATTACATGTTAGCCTTTACGATGTTTCTTGTAATATGGCAGAAAGAGTTGTGTCTTCCAAAAGTCCTGTTTATCTGTTCTATTTAAATTTCATTAAAACACTCATGTCTCATTTTGTCATACTGTTTGTTCAAAATTGTTGCAGGAAATATCATGAGCACTAGGTTGAAGTTAAAGCTAGCAATTCATGTGCTTTTTCTAGAACATCAAACGTGTATTGTAAACAGCAAGGAGAAAAGCCAAGCACAACAGAGAACATAGAACTGTGGAAAAGTCACATTTCACAGCAAAGAAAACTGAATGAAAGTGAGGCCTGAGGCTCACTCCTGTTGAGGGGACACTCCGGTCCATATTGAGGAGTTCAGTGTAAGCCCACAAAAGTGACTCCCTTATGCAAAGCATAAATGCTAGTATTCCTCATGGCTGCCCAGAGTCTGCTCTGTCCTTCTACATGCTCTACTGGGTCATTAAGTCTCTTGTTGATTTCAATTGTTCAAATAATTACTTATAAAATTCTGTTAAAGTGATTCCTTATCCTTGAAACCATTTAAATTTATCTAGTTGTCTATTCTTGTATTAGTAAGGAACATCACTTCTATGAACCTTCAGGCACAAGACACATCTTTTTCTGTCCCCGAGGCAGCCACTAATTTCCCTTACTGAGGATTAAAAAAATATCCCTAATTGAGTTTCTGGGAGCGCCCCCTTGTACTATGTACTATGTTTGTATGGTGATAGTTCTACCCAGAGCTTATCTGGAGACTTGAGGCACATAGGGCCATGAGAACCAGAAGGGTGGTGTAACAGAAGGGGTGGTGGAAGTGAAAGGATGGTCCACTTAAAGTGAATGGCAGGTGCTGGTGCCCACAGCTGTGAGACAGCACCCACACCATTTCTACCTTTAAAAGCTTCTCCTCTGGCGAGGAAAATAATATGTTTATTCAGTCACCAAACAAACTGAGCCAAAAATTATGCTGATCATACAGATACTTTTGTTATCATATTTCTTCGGTTGCATGAATTACTGTATACCTCCTCAAACATGTTGTGATGTTACAATAGAACCAGGACAAAATGTGATGGTGTGTGTGTATGCATGAGGGTATGCATTATAGCGAAGAGGAAGGGAACAAACCATCTTCCCAGTACCCCTAAAACTACAAATTTAGTGACAACTCTATTTCTTTCCTTTGGATACTGGCTCAATAAACAAGCTATTAATTAAAGAAAGAAAATTTCCAGTTTATTCTCTAAAGTCACTGGTCCTAAATTTTTCCTAACTGTAAAAAATGATTCCTGTTTCTTCTTTTGCTCACACATATTAATAAAAATAATTCTCCAGTGACTGGTTTATTTATCTTTGTACCAATCCACTCTTATTATCATACTGTTATTTTTACAAAAGCTGTATTTTAAAATTTTAAAACAACCATTTAAAGGCAAATTTTAAAACAACTACTTAAAGGCAATAAAAAGCATCCAAAAAGCAGGCAGAATCAGAAGAGTTTATTTACTCTTAAGAAAATTACTGTGACGGGTAAGAATTCTGTTTGTGGCCTTTTTACCCAAAGGTGTTCCTCATGGAGAACTGCAACCTTACTAGCTCAAGATGTCAAGAGACAAAGTTCAAGAAAATACTTTATAGATAGGACAAAGAAAGAATGAACCATAAAACAAATATTTGATAAATTGGACTTTAGCACATAAAAAGATGCACATTATTATTTATCAGAAAAATACAAGTTAAAACCTCAATGATACCACTATAAGCCCATTAGAATGACTAAAATAAAAAAGGCTTGTAATACCAAGTGTGGCCAGATTTAGAACAACTGGAATCTCACACACTTTTTTGGGGGAATGCAAAATGGTATAGCTACTTTGGAAAATAATTTGAGAGTTTCTGGTAAGTTAAATATGAATTTACCATACAATCCAGAAATTCCACTCATAGGTATTTACCCAAGAAAAATGTATATGTATATTGTATGCTGAATATTCATAGTAGCTTTCTTCATAATATCCAAAAGCTTTCTTCATAATATCCAAAAACTAGAAACAAAATGTCTATCTACAGATCAATGGTTAAACAAATTATAGCAATCTAAATAATTGGATGCTCTTCTGCAATATAAGGAACAAATTACTGATAAATTCAGTATGAATGAATTTTAAAACCAGGCTGAGTAAAAGATGCCACACACAGAATACATATTGTGAAATTACATTTATATAAAATTCTAAATAATGCAGACTAATCTATAGAGACAAAGTAGATCACAGGAAACAGAGTTTGGGGATGGGGCAGAGGGCCATTAACTACCAAAGTTGCCAAGAGAGTATTTGGAGTGATGGAAATTTCTATTTTGTCTGTGGTGGTTAATTACATGGTTTCCTTTGTCGAAAATCATTGAGTGCATTTGATTGTATATAACTTATACCTAAATGGAATTTTGTTCTTGTTTTTAGAGAGAGGAGGTGGGAAACATAAAACGCAGAATTATTCCAAATATACAGAATTTATCTTCCTAAAATTGGACAAGCAGAGGTCCTCAAAGCTCCCTGTGAATACTTTACACAGTCTCACAAATTGGGACCCAGGGCCCAGGGCATAATCTCCAGGGCCATGCCCATAAACTCACCTCTGCCTACCATCCTGCTTAGGGCTTAGCAAAAGCCAGAGGACAATTCTGCTGACTAGGTATGTACATGTGAGTCTCTCCCCTCAGGCATGGAAAATTTATACAGAATGTTAAGTAGTCCTGCCTGATCTGGGCCTCAGACCTAAACTAATTTCCCCAGGCCAGGTTTAGCAGTTTAAAAAACAAATATATAATGTTGATGCCTAAGTAAAGCCCAAGTCCATTTAAATTGTTTAAAAGTCATGGGTGTGATGGTTAATTTTGTATGTCAGCTTGACTGGACCATGAGGTGCCAGAAATTTGGTTTAACATTATTCTGGGGTATCTGTGAGTGTGTTTCTAGATGACATTAACATTTGAATCCATAGGCTGAGTAAAGCAGATTGCCCTCCTGAATCTAGCTGGACATCACCCAATCTGTCAATGTCTTGAATAGAACAGAAGGCTGAGTAAGGGATAATGCCCTTTCTTGCTGCTTGACAGTCTTTGAGCGGGAACATCAGTCTTCTCTTACCTTTGAATTTGGACTTGAACTAGAACTACACCATCGACTCTTCTGGATCTCTAGCTTATTGACTGCAGAACTTGGATTTCTCAGTCTCCAAAACTGCATAAGCCAAGTCTTTATCATGAATATCTTTATATACATATGTGTGTATAAAAAACATATGTGTTATCTTTTTATCTTCATAAATATGTATCTATTTTAGATTTAATGTATGTGGATGTATAAATATATAAATATGTGGATATATAAATTGTTTATATACAAACATGTAATTGTGTGTGTATAGCATATAAAGATTGTTTATATAAATATATAAGTAAATACGTATAGTTTCTGTTTCTCTGGAGAATGCTGACAAACATATGGAGCAAAGAAGTATTACCAGCTCCCCTAGAGAGGCCTGGAAAGCCTATTAGCATATCACAAATTACACACATTGAAAATTGCTGACTAAAGTGCTCTGAGGCCTCCATCTACAAGAACCTTTCATATTTTGCATTTGATATTCTTTGGTACAAAATGAGAAAAGAGAACCTGAATAATATGAACAGAAAGAAATTTAGAGCCCTAAAAACAAGAGAAAAAGTGACCTTCAATCATTTGCATGTTAGAATTTTTTTAAATAAAGATTTTATTTATTTATTCATGAGAGACACAGACAGAGAGGCAGAGATATAGACAGAAGGAAAAGCAGGCTCCCTCCGGGGAGCCTGATATGGCACTTGATCCCAGGACCCCAGGACCACAACCTGAGCTGAAGGCAGATAGACGCTCAGCCACTGAGCCACCCAGGTGCCCCAACTTCTATTACTTGAGAATAAGCCATATAACTGGGATAATTTTTAATTCAAGAATGTAAGTATTTTGGACAGGGCAGATTTGCCTTCATCAGAGTGCCATAAAAAGAGGTTCAGAGTCACAATTTTAGATTCTTTAATATACTGTGATAAACTGGCTGATTCCTGTAGCCCCGCCACCATCCACCTATCTCACACAGACTCTGTGTGAGATAAATATATATAAATATATATATAAATATATATATAAATATATATATAAATATATATAAATACTAGTATTTATATATCCTAGTCTCAAATGATTTTACATATCATTCCCTTTCTTCTTTTATGGATGACCTTAGCCTGTAATAGGCTCCAAAAGAGAGTGAGAGACTCACCAACCATCATAACAGAATACATTAACCCACCCCAAAGAATAAACACAGGTTGTGGGGCATATGTATATTTAGCTCAAAATGTGTAAAATAAATGAGAAAGTCTTTATATTGGTCTAATCTGTTCTAAAATTGCATAATCATACATGAAAAGTTACATAACTTTAAATTAGATATATATTTTATATTTTTCAAAATTCCTGCATAATACATTTTTTTGTTATTTAAATCAAATATGAATTTTACTAGGAATTGCAAGTAATTTCTCTATTATTCAACATGCTCATTTTACATGGCATTAGTAGTGTTTCTGATGACAGACAGTCAATTGCAAAGGGACCATGTGTTAAGATGTGGGGTCTCCGAAGGACCCTCTTAGGCTTTAAGTCTCTTCTGTTAATATTCATGGAACTGCATAATAGCTCCTTCTGAAGGCCCTTCTTGGTGGCCAAGGTGACTGTTTTTATTGGTAAATTCAGAAATAGTAATAAAATAAAAGATTTGAAAATCCTCAAAGCGAACTAGAGTGAACAGTCTGCCCGATTCAACCACTGTTTGCAAATATTTATTTTTTCATCTCTAAACCTCAGAGTGTGTTTGATTTGAAGCACTAAAACAGCAATTGCTCTGACCCACAGAAAATTTTTATGCTGAATAAACCACCTCATAAGCCAAAGCTTAAACATTTAGGGTAGACGTCTTGACACAGCATTCCCTTGTGAAGCATCTGGAATTCTGGTTTTCAATTGACTTAATTTTCATGTAACTCCAGAAAACTTCCTAGGACCTTAAGGAATGAAGGCCTTACATTTTAAGGTGAAGTTCCTTAAGAAACAAAGAATATCACTTATATTTCCCCAGGATGAACCTTGAAGTGTTTGATCTTTTCTGATCTAGTTTTAAGAGGATGTAGAATGCTAGTACCTGATGGATATGCCATCTTTCCTCATAAAAAAAAGACAAGGAAAAAACCCAGACTCATCTCTCCTCCTCAAATTATTTCCAAAAATTATAGTATTTATTTTTGGAGAAAGCCTACTTTATTCTAGTCATCATATCCTCCTCTACAAATTAAACAATAAGAAGATATTTCCACTTGTATGTTGAAATAAATTAATCCACACACTAGCCTGAATGTATTGAAAAATGCAGGTTTTATGTAGTTAGCATTTACAGTACATGGCTGACCAAAAGAACTGTGGTTACTTCAGAACATTTCTTCTCTCAACTTTAAAGTTTATGACTTAGGCCGCCTTGGCTTAGTAGGTCAAGCATCTGCCTTCAACTCAGGTCATGATCCCAGAGTCTCAGGATCACACCCCGCATCAGGCTTCTTGCTTAGTGGGGTGTCTGCTTCTCCTTCTCCTTCTCCCTCTCCCCTCTCCACTTGTTCTCTCTCTCTCTCACTCACTCTTTCTCTCAAATAAATAAAATCTTAAAAGAAAAGCAAAAAAATAACTTTATGACTTGATCTACCACCATCTCTGCAATATTCTCTGAATCCTATTGATGTTCACCTTTGAAACACAGGCATGCTTCCCATGAGTGGACTGAAACTGGATCAAGTGGCCAGAACATTATCTACACTGTTAGCCATTCATCAGCCCATTAATAGGTTGTCAGTGACATGTATGGAAGATCAAGTCTACAGAATCAAATAGCTATTGTTAGGCATAACAGGACCAATGGAATCAAGGGCAAATATTCAAATCCCTCGATATAATGAGTCCAGAGGTTGTTTTCATTGACTACAATGCTACTTCTCCTGCTGATCTCACGGCTCTTACCTTCTCATCCTCTAGACCTAAACTTTACCATCACCTCCTCTGTAACACTTCCATCAACAGCCCTAGCTGAGTAGATCTTGCCTCAACTCTGTTATTCTCAATCACGGTACCATTTTTGTTTGTTTGCTTGTTTCATATTAGTATCACAATTTGTAATGGTAAATGCATCTTTGTTTACTTTTTGATCATCTGTGCTCCCAACTAGACTGCAAACTCAGTAGATATTCAGGATGGTAGAATCTGGTTCCTGCCATGTATGCAGTGAACACGTGATAAATGGTTAAACAAATAATGAAGGTGCACATGTTCTTTAGAAAAAACCTGAAAAGACATGCAATAATCTCTAGTTGTTGTGGAGTTTTAATTAATTTTAACTTTTATCTTTATCAATTTCTGTGTTTATTTTCTATGTGAAGATCTATTTATCATAGCAAGGTTTTCAGACTTTAGGAAATAATAGGAAAAAACAAATGAATACGGATGTTTTCATAAAATACAATTTATCTCCCAAAAGAAAAATTTAAAAACATTATAGTATTTTGAAAGCAGCTTTTACACAGCAGGTTGCACTAAAGTATATATTGCTGACTAAGTCATTCTAACCTTTTTATGTAGTGCCCTTTGGATTCCTAAAAATAAGAGAATTGTTCCATATTTATAGAAAAGGACAATTGTCTTAAGATAAAATGACAGATATTTTAGCAGATATTTAGCAGGGCAATGAAAAGATGAAACTGACATCACATTTTCAACTTCCTACTCTTGGTAGAAGGACAGTTTGGGATGCATTAGAAAGAAGTGATTGAAAGTCAGACTTTCATTACATTAACATTTTTATACTTAGGACAAATTATAGGTAATTAAATTGTATTCTAAGCAGTAAAAACCAACTGACACACACAGACAAAAAAACTAGAAGTAAATGGATTTAATTTTTTTCAATATTTAAGAATAGACAGTGATTAGAAAGGTTTGGAAAGCAAAAAGACTGTTAAAGGAATGAAAATAGGTACTAAAAAACAAAATCAAAAGTTCTGATTCTTTGAGGAATAGAAATCTATTGGTTATCATTGGTAGTTTCATAGTCATTATTTGCAAGAGGAAGGCTTGTTTTGTGGAAAACATGGATCAGTTAGTCTTTTGCTTTTTCAGAACTTAGATAAGAAGTGAGTATGAGTTACAGAGAATTTGGTCAGATATAAGGAAAAAATCCTTTTCCTTTTATTTACCATTCTTGACATTTATTTTTCAATAAATTTTTTTAGGAAGAATTTTCTGGTGTAGGATGAGTCAACACTGAAAGGAGATGTGCACAGTAATGGTACTATCATCCTTGAAAATCATTGAAAATTTAAAAGTTTATTACTAAAGTAAAAAAGCAAACATTCTGCTGACCTTGTGTCAAGAAAATCAACACAATGAATACTTGCAGCTCTGATATTCTATTATATCTTGCCAATATGGGATAAGGCTAAAGACTTAGAAGAATCTAGGACAAATTGCAACTAAATTCCCACCCAACCACTTTCCTCTCCATTTCCCATACACTCTGCCCCAGGACCACCTGTCATTTTTCTTCAAATCATTTATCTATCACAGTGGAGTTCTGATTATTTGAATGTTCATACACATGAAAGATCAAGTAAATGTGGTTTCAATATTGATTTGGCAAAACACATACCAAGAAAATAAGATAGGGTTATTTCAAAAATTAATCACAGATTGTTGGGTGATAAGCAATACAATGCCACACTTGCTTTAGTTGAGCCAGACATAACACACGTTTGATTTTTTTAGATCTCCAGTGATACAGACCCCAAAGACATATGCAAGAAATGTTACCCAGTTGGTGAATCTTGTTTTACTTACTATTGCTGTCAGAGCAAACACTGATAATTTATTTTGGGTTGAATTTCACTCACTCAGCAAACGGCTATAAATTTAATGTTAAGATAACAAATTCTGCACTGAGCAAATTAGTTTCAAGTCAGTGAGATCAATAAGTGTGTTATAATTCTGATATGTTTGAATTATCCATATTTCTATTCGGATTTTCTGTTATTGATTGATCATATATAATATATTATATTTCAAACCAAATTACATCTTAAGCCAAGCTAGAAATGTTTAAACATTCTAGGATAGGTGTTTGCCCACAAGACTTGCATCAAGAAATTATAGGCCCTGAAACCAAAAGAACCAAATCCATCTGTAAAATGTCTATGTATGTGATATACTTAGCCAGCCATTTTTTGGATTATCAGCCTATTATATTCTGACTAGCATTCCAGACCATGTTGGAATGGAATAGGCAAAGATTGACTATTTTCTCATTAGGTCATTGTGGTTTCAAGTTTCTTTATATTCTAAGCCAAATCTTACAAGATACTGCATATTTCCGAACTATAGGCCTGCTTTCCATAGAGGTCTTGCTTTCCTACAAAATGAGCCAATGATAATTCACTAATCTTTCATGATGAAAGCAGCACTGAGATCCTATATTTACAACTTGTTTTCAACGAGAGAAGAGAAAAGATAAGACATAGAAAGCCATTGAAGTTCTGTAAACCAATTCTTCTTATAAGATCTACTCAGCATCAGTTGAGAAAAACTCATATTAAAGACTACCAAAAAAAACAAAACAAAACAAAACAAATGAGGATTCTTCTAGGTTTGGAAATTCTCTACCAAGAGAAAAACAAACTCAGGAATTCCCAAGTTGTTACTATGACTTAACGGTATACTGGATTTCAATCTTCCCCTAGAAAGATCTGTTTTAAATAACTTCACATATTCAGTCAGATTTATTCCCACTTGGTCTGCAGTAGCCAAATCCTGTCATTCAAATTTCTAAAATAGGGTCTTATAAGTACTTTCAACTACCCTAACTGCAGAATTTCATTTTCTATGCCAGAGTAGTCACATTTTAGGGAACAATCACTGTCTTTACTGATACCAGTTCAAACTCATTATTGCTCTGAGGTCTCTGACTAAAGAAGAAATGTCAATAAATGAGCATTTGCATTTGATGTCATCAAAATGATCAAAGACTAACCTTTGTAACTTTAGATAAAATGCACTTATCTTTCACTTAAATATCAATACAAGCAAAATATATCAAGACACAGTTGATCAGAAGATTGATAAATATTTACTGCAAAAAAAAACAGAATAAATACTCTGAGTAGAATATTGGCTAAAAAACATCTATCATGGAATAATTCCATGTTTTGGAGGAAATTAATTTATCAAAGAGATTCTGCATTTACTTAGGTACAGATTTTCATGAGAAGAAAAGAGAGAAGTTAGAAAAGTTTTGTCTCCTATCAAGACTTACATATTTTGGCATCGGTTTTCATGAGCCTTCCTCAACATACACAGGAAAACAGTTCTAGGACCCTTGTATTACTTAGTAGGTACCCAAAGAGGTTAGAATCTATTGCTCTCTATTCAAAGACTTGATGAAAACCAAAGAGGAGATTAAACTCTTTCCTAAAGAACTGGAATGAAAAAAACAAACAAAACAAAACAAAACAAAAAAAACAACAACAAAGAACTGGAATGACAGAAAATCTCTATGTATGACCAATGTCACACACTTTTGGAGCATTTTACAGCAGTAAGTTTTAATGACAGCCCCCCTCCAAAAAAAAAAAAAAAAAGTTTTCTTACTAGCTCAGTTCTCTTTGCTTAATGTTTAATTCCCACCATTCAGTACAAAACTCTGTAGTTACAACTCTTTTTTCTCTAGTTCTGAAGTGCAGTTGGTTCCTGTTAGGATTTTATATATATGTATGGACTGACCTCTACATTGTGATCATCCTTGACTTCTCTGAAAACTACTTCTCTATTTCTGTCATAATTCCTTCTTCTTCCTACTACTATGAGTGAGGAGGCTCTGGCAACAGGCCCCTAGGCCAGTGTCCCATGTTTCTGAGGACCCTGAGCATTATGGGAGGCATAGTTCTGACATGATTCCAAATCTCTTTTAAAAAGTGGTTAGACATTCTAGATATAGAGAATTCCTTGATCAAAAGCCTTGGGAAAATGCAGGGCATATGTGACTAAAGAAAGTGAGGCCTTCTGGAGAACAATGGAAAATCATAATTGGGAAGTTAGAAAGAATTGCAAAATAGCAAACAAGATTTCAAACACTCCACTTATCTCTTTTAAACCACTCTTCTTAATTTTGCCTACATATGTTTTCTTTTTCCACAGCTAAAGACACTTGGCCATCAGATTTATACTCTGAGCTCTACTCCCAGTCTTAAGATGCAATTCTTAATCTGAACAGGAAGATTTAAAGGACTCAATCCAAAACATTGGGACAAACATCAGGTTATAGTTGCTGTTAATGCTTAAACACTTGCCATTTGTAAAACAGGAAAAATGTGAATCTTAATTTGGGGATCTTATTTGGTCTCTGCTGAGTGAGTCTCAGTTATGGTAATGTGGACCTATCTTGTTTCCTAGCCAGCCATTTTTTGGATTATCAGCCTATTATATTCTGACTAACATTCCAGACCATGTTGGAATGGAATCATGTTTCCCCCTTTGTCCAGCCCAGTGGTTTAGATCCTTCCATATGATCCAAGCTATTCCAATACCAACTGTCTTTTTGTACTTAGAGATCTCTGAATATCACCAACCTTTTAGTTTCCCATAGCTTTTCTTTGTTTACTTGTTGAACTCCAACTGGCCTCACTTGTTTGGTCCTTGTGACTATTGCCTGGCTCTGAGAGACCATGCTCTCTCTCTCTCTCTGTTGACCTGATCTTTCTTCATGGTGATCATAGTTAATTGACTCCAGAACCTACCACCCTAACCTGCTGCAATTAATAGGATCATTCCCAGTCATGGACAGGCAGATGATACATTTCTTCCTCCATTCTAGCTTTCTGTATTTTATAAAATATAGCCAACACATTGTATCTTTTTGCAAAACTTCGTCATGAACTACTAACCTCTTATCGTTTCTGGTATAGGCACTAAAATAACTCTTACCTTCAAAGAAAAAAAGTGATTGAGACATGCAAGCAGATGTATATGATTTCTCATTAAAGAATCAGAGCTTAGGTATTCAGATCATTGCCATTGGATGGCACACTGTTTCTATCAATGATAGAACAGTTGCTACACTTGTGTTTCTGGGGTCAGTCATTACTTTGAATTCAAAGATGGATGATAATTGATTGCATGTATTTTAGAAGTATATGATCACACAGCAGGGAGGGAAGGTGGATCAGAACCAAATTCCTGATCCTACACTATCTGGGGAACTGATAGAAGGCATTAAGGGAGCAGCAAAGCAAATAAAACATACTAGCCTACTTCCACAAACATCCAAGAGCAATAGTTGGCAACCTTGACAAAGATTAGGATCAGCTGATGGAAAGCTTTTAAAAGCAACAGATGTCCAGGCTAGATGCCCTAGAATCTTGGGATTCTGAGGAGAAATTGGGACTGGAATTCACTACTTCATGGTCAAACTGGGAAGTAGGCAAGGATTCATGTTGTCAGCATCCAAAGACGGGTTAATAAGCAAGCAGCCAGTAATGTTTGCTTTTAACAAGATAAACCATTTGGGGACTTAAGAAATTCTATTATGTTACAGTTTTCCATTTGTCTATTTCCTCTCCTTCATATCATTTCAGAAATTATCCAAACATTGTAAAAATCAATAAATCCTGAACAACTCTGATGATAAAAAACACCTGGGGTTCTCTTTAAAAATACAAAGTCCAGGGCAGTACCATAATGTCACTGAAACAGGCTTTCCAAGGAAAAAGCCTAAGAAGCTGGATTTTAGCAAGTATCCCAGGTGATTCTTATCATTGAGGAAGTTTGGAAAACACTGATCTGGATACTAAAGATCGGTGGACTTTGAACTTGTTTGTGATCTGGGGCCTGTGAACATATGACAAGCACATCATGGGAGACACACACACAAGTGTGAAGCTCTCCCACTCCCTGTACTGCAATCACCCAGACATCTCACAGTTCTGTGACTATTTCATGCTTGTTTCCACATCAGGGACTTGGCATCTGCTGTTTATCAGTCTGGAAACCTCTTCCCCGCACTCTTCAACAGATGGAATCCTATTTATCCTCTGCCACTTTTTCAGAAAAGCCCTCCCAGCTCTGACTAACGATATCAGGTGACCTGTTAAAATTAAAATCTCTTTGCACTTTTCGCTTAGCTTTATAACAATCATTACTGTTTCTAGTTATCTATCTCTAGTGATAATGCTTTAGTATCTATCTCCTACAATGGATGGTAAAGCCCTGTGGGCTTGGGCCTGGCTTATGTGTTCACAGCTTTACCTCCAGGATTTCATAATAGCAATGTAGGCATAAATGAATGAATGCATGAATGAATATCAGTGCTCAGTGGTAGCATGTAAAGATGGAGCAAGATTGTGGGGAGAAATTTGTGGGAGTGACTGAGATGAACATGTGTAAAGCTGGAAAGGCTTTCAGAGGGAGACAAAGATTGTGCTGGGCTCTGAAGCAAGCAGCAAGGGGACTGGCATAGCACAGAGGAACGGAAACATCCCAGGTGGGCGGAAGGCTCTGCAAATGCCCTAGAGAAGAAAGACAGTGTGTTTGCGTTCTGAACAAGGAGCCAGGCTGCTTGAATTAAGCAGAGAGAACAATCAGGCTATGATGAAAGTGGAGGACAGTTAGATAAAGAATGACTCATGATCAGTTCTGATTTGACGTAAGCAGAAACTCAGAGATCCTGCAGGGCTCAGAGAAGGAGAGAGATGATCAAAACAGAGCTTGCAGGGGATGACTCACACTCTTTGTGTAGGATTGAATGAAGGGACAGAACTAAAGATACACGAAACCAGCTAGGAAGCTGGGGCAATCAAACTGCAGTGCAATTAGGAATCAAAATGGGTGCTCTGTTTTACTTGGGTATGTCCTACCTTGTGTCACAAAAAGTTTGACGTACCTGAGTAGAAATATGATAACAGCTGTAAAATAGAGGAGGGGAAGGGGTCCTAAGAGAAAATCAGTAAGGTTTGAACTAACTTTCATAGAAGAGGGAAGAGAATCAAAGAAGATACTAACTTAAAGACCCAAAAGGCTGCATGCTGCAAAATGGGATGGAGAAATACAAAGGCAGGAAAGTCTGACAGCAAGAGAAAATAATGAGCTCTCTTCTTAGCATGGAGTCATAGTATGACATTTCAGGAAGCCTATCTTTTTTTTTTTTTTAATGTTTTTTATTTATTTGCTTAAGAGAGAGAGAATGTGAGTATGCGCGTAGAGGAGCAGGGGCAGAGAGAGAAGTCTAAAAACAGATTGCTCTGAACACAGAGCTTGCCTCGAGGCTCGATCTCACCACCCTGAGATCATGATCTGAGCCAAAACTGAGAGTCCATCACTTAACCAACTATGCCATGCAGCTGCCCCTTAAGAAGCCTATCCTTTATTCAAGGGGAATTATAAGACATGAAAAAGGGTCCAAGAATAAGAAAACCTGTTACTTCGCGATTATGAACTCTGAAGCTTGAAGAGACAGCCGTGGTTATCAGAGTACTGGAGGGGATAATAATGAATCTTAACGGACACTTTCCAAGTTCGTTATCTTTCTATAGTGTTCAGGTATATTTGATGCTCTTGACAACTCCCTTCTTCGTGTCATTATATTTTTGGTAATTGCTGAAATCTTCCCCTCCCAATTCACTATTATTATTATCATATTCTCTGTCCCCTATAGAATTCTAGTTTTACTATTTCAAATTCTTTTAATAGCTCTATTGAATATCTCCAGCTTGCTGGAAAATACATTTGAATGGTTTCCTAAAATACTCCCTGCCCCTGTAGAGTATTGCTTCATCCAGGTCATCCTGATTCTCTTTCCTGGATTATTGAAACAGCGCCCTTACTACTGGTTTTCCTGCTTCTAATCGCCTGCCTTAGCATTTCATACTCATCCACCAAAGTGCTCTTGTAGAATTCAGATACAAACATATATCTCCCCTGCTTAAAATCTTTAAACGACTATTTCTGTTTAAAGACCTCCAGGATGAAGGGCAGATAGATTTGCTAGCACAAAGTTTCCTTTAGGTAGGACACCTGAATGGCTCAGTGGTTGAGCATCTGTCTGCCTTTGGCCTAGGGCGTGATCCTGGAGTCCCGGGATCGAGTCCCACATCAGGCTTCCTGCATGGAGCCTGCTTCTTTCTCTGCCTGTGTCTCTGCTTCTGTCTCTCCATGTTTCATGCATAAATAAATAAATTCTTTAAACAAACAAACAAAACCAACAAAGTTTCCTTTAGGATATGCCCCTGCCCTCTCCTTTCTCTCTTTCCATGGGCAGTTTGTACTTTTCATACCAGTATTCTGTTCATTTTCCTGAATGACATGCACTCTCTCTTCCCTCCATACCTTGGTATGTGGTGTTACCTATCTTTGTCATCTTACCACCCTTTTGTTGCCTGACAACTTGTATTCATTTTTCAAAACTTCAATCATCAGCCCCTCTGGGATGCCTTCCATTGATTCCCTCTGCAGTTCTCCCATGTGCTCACATAGATGATGGTAGCTTGCCTCAAGCAGAAAATTATAATTTTTATGCTGCTTGTTTAAAAATTATAACTAAAATATGATCTTCCTTAAGACAAGGATATTGTCTCTCATACCTCTATTTTTTTTATGCCTGGCACAGTGCCTGATACACTGTTTGAAGGAAAAAAGAACAGAAGCAGAGGGAAAGAAAAGAAGAAGCAAAGGAAGGAAGGGACAGTGTTCCCCCCCAACCAAAAGTTCTACTAAGAGGTTGAGAAGACAGGGAAAGAGAGGGCAAAAGTCAGGTCAACTGGTACAATAAAAATAGAAGAATATTGAGTAAATTAAATGTCAAATTCATAAAAGCCATTAAAGACCATGCACTATTTTTTTAAATAATTTCTCATCATTTTAATAATCCCATATGGAGACACTAGACACTGTGCCAGTGAAGTTAGGTGGTATATAAATGAATAAGTTTTGGTCTCTACCCCAAGACCCTCACAGTTCATCTGAGGAGACATTCAGAAGTGTATTGCCTTGATGCCTGACTAAGACACACACAGTATGGAAGAGAAAAACAGCCAAACATACTGGATGGTAGAGTGGTTTGTGGAGGTTTCAAAAGGCCAGTGACTCCAAAGGGATGTGTAGAAATGTGCCAGGGTTAGAAAGGTAGGGAAAGCAGCCCAGAGAAAGGACCAAGGCATCTTGGATGTCAGTCAGAATTTGGAATGACTGTGTTTGGCCAAATAACTCTTCCTTTGTTATTTTTAGGAGCTTGGAGATAGTTAATGATGTTTTATCTTCTTTCCCAATATCCTCAACTGTGTTAGTTCTGCCACTGTCTCCCTCTTTTACAGTCACCTGCTATCCTCCTTCTTCGTTTTTTCCCCACATCATGTTTGTCTGATTGGCCAAGCAATTCTGCTTGCTTCATTCTTCTGTGATTCCTCTCACTGCAGTATCTAGAGCACTTAATCAACCTCCTACCTCCAGAAGGCAGTTCATGACCATTTACTCCCATTAGAACATGTCAAGGGGATAGGGTGGTAGTCTCACTATTTTTTAAACCCTCTTATATGCTCCTTCTGACAGGCATGTTATTAAATAATTTTTCTTATCACCATGTTACATGATTCATCATCATTTATCATGTCGTTACAGGACTGTCCTGATCATTCTGAAAAGAAAAAAAATGTATGCCAATTTAAGGGACATTATGGCTAGATGCTATTAACAGTTTAGATAGCCATCTGAGTGGAATGTTTGAGAGGAAGATCATACTGCCGTAGCACATCCCCAGCACTGTTACTATGTATGTTTCTCTTAGATACAGAAGCAAGGCTTGGGTGGACCACTCTCAGATCCAGCCTATGGCTGCTCATGTTTGAAGATTCTTTGTGAACCTGGAGGCTCCTGTGGGTGTTTCATGGACCTAACATGGGCTAAGCAACTAACATGTACCAAGTTCTTTGCTTGGTGCCCTTAATATTTCACTCATTATCACAAAGAAGAAATTTATGGTAATTATTTTAGTTTTCTGGATAAGTTAGCATAAGGGTAGATATCTTAAGCATTTCACTCAAAGTAACAAGTATTTTATAAATAAGTGGAGAAACTGCCATTTGAATTTGAGTATATAAAACCAAGGATGCCATTTTTCCTGGCATGTCTATAGGTACATCAAGCCCAACAACCATCACTAATCATGACAGTATCACCCCCATGACTGAATATAGTCTCAGAAGCATTGTAAGAAGTACTCCAGGTTTCCCCACCAATTCATAGCAGCATCCAAGCTCAACAATGTTGTTTCCTATAGTCATTGCTTAGGCCTTGCCAACTTTTCTATAGTACAGAAATAAGAAGCTGAAGAGAGCAAGAAAGTATATCTAAATCATGGAGACTTTTCAGCTTTAGAGCTGAAACGTATCTAAATAGTTTAATTCCTTGAGAAAGTGCCCCTCCTACCCATTCACATATTCTTATTCTGCCCACATTTGCCATCTTGTCTCTTTTAGATTAGTCATAAAATTATGAGATGCTTATGTGTCAACACCAAATTGCCAATTGTTAGTCCTACCTTACAGGAATATTTTAAGCAGACTCTTCTCTTCAAAAGCCATTTATTCAGACATACTAACTTTATGCTTGAGAGTAATTGAGTCCATTAGCACTCTAACTATCCCGGTTTACCTCTTTTGCCATTTCTTATTACAAAAAGAAGTGATAATAATAGGATTCCTAATCTATTTACTGGCAGTGATTTCTTTCACCTGAGAGAAGTCCAGAGGCCTTTCCCTAGCAACACTGCGAGTTTAATATATGTAGGGCTGCCAGGTAGAGAGTTAAATGCTCAAATGAAGATATGCTTATTCAATTCTCAAAGCAGCCTTATAAAGTTGTTGCTGTTAGTACCCCATTACACAGATGAAAAAATTGAAGATTTTGATAGATAAAAGTAATTGTGTGAGATGACAAAACTAGCCAAGGAATAATGTTTGTATTTGAACCTGGGAAATCTGTCTCCAAGTTTTTTAAGCAGCGCATTAGACTGCCTCCCTCCATTTATCACACACACCCCACTCTGTTGCTTACTGGGACACCTACTGCCTAGCACACAATGTGGCAACAGACAATAAAAGAGACTGGTTCGAGGACAGCAAGAGTTACATCATTCAGAATCATTTTAAGTCTCCACTGCAGCTATAGGGCCTGTCTATCACCCATTCTCTGGAGATCATGCTCTACAGCCAAAGCGTAATTAGTCAGCCTCATGAGGCCTTTTTGATTCTTTAACAACCAAATCCTTTCCAAAAAATGCAGGATATGCTCGCATCTCCACCATTCTTGGATTTGATGTCTTCTTATAGCTGTATCTCACTATGCACTGTAAACCAGCTCTGTCCTTTGTTGGGTTTTAAGGTGTTTTTCCCTGCTTGTTTTATTTCAGGACTAAACTTTGGAATTCTGCTTTGCCTTTGTGTTTTACATTAGGCCTAAAAATTTCCTCATAGCAGCCAACCCAGCAGTAATGGCTGTGAGTAATACCCATATATCAGATCTGTAGCTCATAAGTTTCATTATATTTCTACATGTTTGTAAGAGCAGAAAACATAACCCACACTTTTGTGATTTGATTTTCATATCATAGTATAAGGGTTTTTATCATCTTATACTAATGATATTTTATCCTTAATAATTTTTCAGTATTAAAGAGTTAAAGTTAACATATTAATACTAAAACTTCATACAATGATGACACTAGGCATGTAGATATTACCATGCTTAGACTGTAGTAATACAACGTGTAATGAGAGTAAAATTGATTATAGGGACAATAAGCAAGAAGATAATTTACCATTTATATATCATATTAGTTAGCTAATTTATAACTATCATAGTTTTATAATTTTTTTGGAACTTTATGCTTTTTTTAAAAGATTTATTGATTTGTTTATGAATGACAGACACAGAGGGGCGGGGGGGGGGGAGGCGCAGAGACATAGGCAGAGAGAGAAGCACGCTCTTAGCAGAAGCCTGATGCAGGACTCAATCCTGGATCCTGGGATCACACCCTGAGTCAAAGGCAGACACTCAACCGCTGAGCCACTCAGGTGTCCCTGTCCATATTGCTTTTATCACTAGAACTTCCCCATTGCACTATCTAGACAACAAATAAAAAGTTTTAATAGTTATTTAAATCACTATGGAAAAACTCATCAATCTTAGGCAGCTAAAAATTCCTAGCACCTTTCATTTGTGGTGGCATTTTCATTCATAGATTGCTTTATTGTGGCAAAGGCTCCATGAAGGAAGTGATACCATGTTTCATAATGGGGGATGCAGGCTGACTTTCCCATATAGGTTACCTCTCTGAGGATTCACAGTGTAAGTGTGGTCTGGACATTTCCTACTGATTCAGGCTCCAATCGAGGAATCTACTGACTGAATGGACTCCATAACAAACAACCCTTAATAATGTCAAGCATATTAACTATCAGCATCTTCAGTGAATATTTAAGAGTCAGAAAAAAAAATGTTTACAAGGTTGGATCTCGAAGTGGCTAAGGAAGAAAAAGGTGTATTATAAAAAGTAGGGGTAGATCAAAGATCAGTTCAACCTACTTCATTCATTTGCCTTGGGCTACCCCATCTAGAGAACTCCAATTCATCTGTGGCATGGATGACTTGTGCTGCTAACCACCTGACTTGACATAAAGAGGTAGAGAATGGCATCAGACTTGTGCCATCTGGTATTATTGTTCCTTTTTTGAGAACTAAAAGTAAAATTAAAATGTAAGGAGGAAAACAATGAAGATTGTAGTTGGGGGAAATGAGAAACACATTTTGATGTTTATTTCACTGGTCTCACAAGGCTAACTTTGTAACAAACAAAGGGATGCAGTAGATTAAAAACTAGCATTAAAATAAAGAAATACAGAAATGAATCAAGTATTTAGACATGGAAATATACAGATCTTCAACTTTAGTTTGTACAGCTGTTTGTTTTTAAAGCATAGAACTGTTCATCTAAAATAAAGTTATAAACCAAAATCATCTTAGAGACCCATGAAATTCTTCTTCTAAAATGGTTCCGTTTTCTTGGTTGAAGCTCAAATCATTCTGATCACATTAGTTTGTCTTGGATAATATTGGTTCAGTTGGATTATCTAATCATTATTGCCATCTCACTCAGAGAATTTATTTTGTCATTTTCCCACAATCTAAAAGACTTAAAAAAAAGACTATAATGCCCACAGTATTGTTTATAAAAATAAAGGTCAAGATCATTTTTACAATTGCTTAATCCAAAAATATTTCTAGTGTTGGAAAGAGCTATGGGTTCTAATTCTGGCAAATCTACAGAAAATTCAGAGGATCTTCTTAGCCTTTTCTTATTTTCCTAGAATATTGTGATAGAAAAGGAACACCTATTTTAACCTATAGAAGAGCAAAGAACACATTCAAAATAATAAAATATGAACAACTCAGTATTCAGTTAAGTCCCCTGGGGTTATTTGGAGAATCTGATACAATTTGGAAGAGAGGCCTGAGAATAAGCTAGAAAAGACATTTGTCTACATGTTTCTAAAGAAAAGAAAAATAATACTAATAAAGAAAGAGAATATTTCCTCAACAGTTTTGGAGGAAACAAAAAAATAAAAATACAAAACCACCCTGTGAGACTAGGGTTGTTAATGTCTCAGACTGGGGCAAGAGGAATATAGTGTCAAGGGAGCTAATTTCACTCTGCTGATTTTAAAAGAGAATCAGGATGGTTCATGGAGATCCTTCAGAAAGTGAAAGTAAAACTTTTCATTTGATTTAACCCTGGTTATTTTCAAGTGTGACCTGTACAATGATTGTCCAGAATCACTAAATTATCTGGAAACACAGACATCTTTTTTTAAAGATTTTATTTGTTTATTCATGAGAGAGAGACAGAGACAGAGACACAGAGAAAGAGGCAGAGACATAGGCAGAGGGAGAAGCAGGCTCCCTGCAGGAAACCCAATGAGGTACTTGATTCCGGGACTCCAGGATCACACCTTGAGCCAAAGGCAGACACTCAACTACTGAACCACTCACCCATCCTGAAACATGGGCATTTTCTTAAATGAATGGAAAATACTGTGTTGTTGTTGTTTTTAATCATTGACCATAGACATAAAGCAATTCCTTTGGTTGAAAAGGAGTATATTTCACCTAAAAATCTTATTAATGACTTCTGAGGCTAATAGGAAGGGGAATGTGCATATCCAGGCTGTCAGAGGCCCTTTCATTAATAACAATTTCTGAATTTCCTTGCAAGTTTTTTTAAAGGTTAGATGGGTTATATAAAGATTAAATGCAATATTTTAATGGATGTAGAACTTAAAATAAGAGGATGCCACAGATTGGATGTTTGTGACCCTTCAACAATCATATGTTGGAACCTAATCCCCAATTCCATGGTATGAGGAGGTGGGGGCTTGTACAAGTAGGTTCTAAGAGCAGTGGTTAGGTCATTTGTGCTCTTAGAAAAAAAGCCTCAAAGAGATTCTTCACTCCTTCTATCATGTAAAGTCAAAGAGAAAAGACAAGTGTCTACCAGGAAGCTAATCCCCGACCATACACTAAATCTGCCATCACTTGATCTCAGTCTCCCCTGACTCCAGAATTGTGAGAAATAAATTTCTGTTGTTTGTAGGCTACAGTCTATGGAATTTTGTAATAGTAGCCTGAGACAACTAAGGGGAGGGGAGAGAGGAGATATGGAACTCATTTACATGATAATCCAAGAAAACAACATGTATAATTTAGACAGGGTTTTTAATAAGGATATCCTAAATTTATGAAATTTTGAGAAAGAGAAAATTACAAGTCGAATGTATTTTTTGCTCTGCTTTTGTCCTTTTTTTTTTAAAGCCAAATGAAAGGATAGGGAAAGATGAAATAAGTTTGTGAACTGTAGACTGCAGTTGGATAATGAAAATAATAAAATATTGTTACTTGGGTGTGTATTTGTGTATGCATATGTATGTGTTTGGTTTTACTGACAACTCTCTTCACTTTTTTTATGAGATATACAATAAAAATTTTAAAAAGCTGGATTGAATAGAATTAAAGGATATCATATTGATATTAGTATCAAGATTGACATTGTAAATTCGCCTTAATCTTGCTATAGCTAAAGTCAAACAGATTTTGCCATTAGAAACAACATGACAACACTTCAGACATTTCACAAAGCCTTAGTGTGAAAAGAGGCCAAAGCAAATATAAACTGAGGCAATAGCCAACACCAAAGTTTCAAACCCTATTAAAAAGAATGCAGTGGTGTTGAAAATTCCATGGCTTGAGATACAATGATGGATCCAGTTGTTTTATTTCATAATTTGTAATTAAATTGGAATTATCGAGATACATTTTGCCCTTCCAAATAATCTGATAAATATTAAAAAACCTTGAAATGTTAATCATTGCAAATAAAATTAGTTATGTGGAGATTATTCCCAGAAAAAAAAATCATTTGATTGTTTTACTTACACTCAACCCTTCTTGGAAGGCAAGAGTCCCCTCATTTTCACTTACAAAACAAAGTACACATGCAGTCATTTGATTGTTTGGGCTTTTAAATTGGCTCTGAGTCCTTCGGACTATAATCCCTTTACTGGAAATTCAGTTAAAGTAACTCCTTCAATCTCTGAACACTGACCAGATAAACCACTTTTCCTGCCTTCATTTACTTTCTCCACCTCTCTGCAGATTTAGTACTGATTGGCAATGAAGATTATAGCTTTTGACAGCAAGGCAGGTTGATGAAAACAATCATCTACTATCATTTGGCATCTATTTTCCTCTCTTCACTTTGTTCATCTACAACTATTGTCAACCCTGGCTGCTCATTAGACACCTGAAGGGCTTTCTAAAGGCCCTCTCCTTTCCCAAAGCATTTTTATTTAATAGGTCTGGGGTGGAGTCCAAATGATAATATTTTAAAAGAGACTTTCAGGTAATTCTAACGTGTAAACAGAATTGAAAAGCTCTGGTTTACATGAAGTTAGGATGGAAAGCTGAAGCAGAGCAGGGAAAGTGGCTAAGAGTGGTCTCCTGGCAACCAATCATGATGTTTTGAGCCTCGCCTCAGTGAATCAATCAGGATAATCCGACCATTGAGTGGACCAATTGCCTAGTCTGCATGGAATAGACTCTCAGACAGTCCTCTGTCTTTTGGAAAGTGCACAGGAATCGCCTGGCCATCTTGTTAAAATGCAGTTTCGGATCTAGTAGGTCTGTAATAGGACCTGACAGTCTGCATTTCTAACCTGCTTCCAGGGGATGCTGTAGCAATTGTTCCACAGACTACATTTTGAGTAGCAAGTATTTAGGATAAATCTGGTCCCATAATAAAAATGTACTCATTTCTTTCAAAAAGACTAATACAAAAGGGTATAACACACAGTTATAATAAGGAAAATTTAGAAGCAACCTAAATATTTAATAACAGAGTCAATATGAAAGGATAATATTCAATCTGTGTGTTTTCAAAAAGTTGCTTGTAGAATAGAAAAATCAGTAAAATATACAATGAAAAAAGTAAAATATAAAATTATATGTAAACTAGGGGTGCCTAGGTGGCTCAGTTGGTTGAGCAACTGACTCTTAGTTTCAGCTCAGACCATTTTCTTAGGGTCCTGAGATCGAGCCCTACTTCAGGCTCTGCCCTCAGTATGGAATCTGCTTGAGATTCTCTCCCTCTTCACCTCCCTTTGCTCCTTCCTTTGCTCACATACTCTCTCAAATAAATAAATAAAATCTTTATGAAAAAAATTATATGTAAACTATATAGGGATATCTCAATTACATTCAAATGGTTGGAAATATACTAAAGGAATGATCCAGTATGTTAGTTGTGATTACAACAGGTTTTGTGATTAGAAGCAACTTTATTTTCTTTATAGTTTTCTGTATTTTCCATTGTATCCAATTAATATGTTTTCTTACTATAATAAGATTAATATATATTAAGCAAAATACTGTTTAACATCAGATAATACCTTGCTTTTTGACATTTGTATCAAAGGAAATCTACAAGATTTAATTCCCATTAGTTTCACCCTGAAATTCACTAACTTTATCAAAATATTCTTTATCCATATGCATCTTCTTCACAACTCACGATGAATTTCATGTTTTCATTACTTACTGTGCATATGAAGAGTAGCACTTTCTTAGTCATGTCAAAAAAGGAAAAGAAAAAATCTATGTTGAGCTTCAAGACAATTAAATATTGACAATTGTGAAGTTAATGAAGTTATGGTTGATAACCCTAATCCCTTCATTTTCATGTAATTATAAGGCAACCACACTCATGAAAAATAGATTATGTATATATATATATACATAATATATATTATGTATATATATATTATTATGTATATATAATGTATATTATGTATATATATATTGCTGCTGTATGGCTTAAGGATTTTACATCTATTTTTCATGAGTGTGATCACACATGACTTATTATCATACATCATAACCATACATCAAAATCAAACTATATTTACTCCAAAGATGCAGGTTGGTTTAATATTTTTAAAAACTAATAATAAAATGATGTGATTTACCATAAAATAGGATCTAACAAGGCAAAGTCCCTCATACTATGGCAAATAATTTGTAATATTTAAGTAAAAGCTGCCACTCCTCTATTCATGAGGGTCTTTGCCTTTGTTCACTAAGGTTTCATCTAATAAAATAGAAGACTTGTTCTCTGGTGAGTCAAACTTACAAAGAAACCATCAACACTGCCTTTGAGTTAAATCCACCCGAAAGACATACACAAAAATATGTGGGTGAATGAGAACTCAGTAGGCTCTTTCATTAAAAAAAAAAAAGGGGGGGGTCTTTCTGAGGACATTTGGATGGGGCACAAGGACTAAACCTCTCAGAAGCGGGCAGTTACAGTCCATAATTGACCAATGTATAATGACAATTTCAACTAAGATAAAATCTTTCTTGAGCAGAAAACCCACAGTGATCTCCCTATGGTTGATGATGATACCGTAACCAAACCTATTTTGTGTGTATGTTTGCCTGGAGCACCCCTCAGCTCAATCCTACCCAATCCTTTGATGCCACTGAACAGCTACCTTTTATCTTGCTGCCCACATGTATTCCAAACCATTCTGCAACAAACAAATGTTTAACCCTAGATGCATATAAAATTCACCTGGTGAACTTTTTAAAAAGTGTACACTGCTGGGCTCTACTCAGAAAAACTGAATCAGTCTCTGATGGTGGATCCAGGACATCATTTTGTGTTGTTTTATTTTTTAAAAGCTCCCCAGGTTAACTCTGATGTGCAGTAAAGGTTGAGATCCCCAGTGATAATTCACTAACTTGGCTTATCATTGCATTGAACAAAATAGAACACCTTAGGGTGTGACATTTTAATATTGATCAAAACCTTAAGCCAAGATAAGGGGATTTCAGACATCAGTTAAGGCCAAGGAAAAAAGTGAACAAAACCAAAAATAACAACAACAAAAAAACCCCCACAATTTTGACTATAGCAGAACCTCTGAGGAGCCTTTGAACTCAGGCAAAATAAGTGGTACGTTTCTTACTTACCTATTTATAATGGTAATTTTCTCATAGTTTTTAGTGTTCTGGGTTTTTTTTTCCAACTTATTCAACCTCAAATAAATATAGGCTTTTCTGTTCTGAGATTTTTCTAGACTGGAGGAACTCTGAGCTATGCTAAACAGATGAAGATTGGAGCTAGAGAGGTGCATTTTTATGACACTTGTAACATACATTGTCCCAGTTTCCATTAATAATGATAAGATTATCAGTATTAGCATCTTATCCTTGTCCAGTATTGGTCTCTATTCTATCAAATCTAATCCAGAAGCCCTACTAACCTTCATCTTTCCATCTCAAATCAGTTTGATCTTTTAATTTGCCCTCATGTAGATGCTTCACCTTCCCCAAAGTGATAATATTTTTTCCTAGTCCAACTTTATATTTTGCCAAATTAAGGTTACCAGATCAAATACAGGACTGACAGTTAAATTTGATTTCAAATTAAGAAAAGTAATTTGAAACACATTTATACTGAAAAATTATTCATTGTTTATATGATTTTCAAATTTAATTGGGCATCTTACTTTTTGTTTTTATTTTTGTTTTGCTTTGTTTTTGCTAAATCTGGCAACCATGTACCAAATATATCCTGAAATGCAACAAAGCATTTGGAAAATTTGTTTGCCATTGGAATTATGGAAGAAACCACCATCCCCCCAAAAAAACTAATGTCATTTTTCACCTTAAACTTACAATCAAACCAAGAAAAGGGGAAACCCAATTTCTAATTTTCTCACTAAAGACTTGAAGGGAAAACGGATAATAAAGTCATCTTCATGGAAATCAGTCTGAGTCAGCATTGAAAAGATCAATTAAAGGAGAAAAATTCAATTTTGAAAACATTATTATCAACCTGACTTTTTTTTGTAAATGTTCTTAATTGTTTTTTTTTTTTTTTTTTTTTATGATAGTCACACAGAGAGAGAGAGAGAAGCAGAGAGAGAAGCAGGCTCCATGCACCGGAAGCCCGATGTGGGATTCGATCCCGGGTCTCCAGGATCAGGCCCTGGGCCAAAGGCAGGCGCTAAACCCCTGCACCACCCAGGGATCTCCTGTAAAGGTTCTTATAAATTGCTTTTCCATTCAGTAAAATTTTTCTGGATTAAATGCAAAAGTCATCTGTTAATCAGCAAGATTTACTTTTAAAGTTAAACCAAAATGAAAATAAGACTATGAAAATAACATTTCATTCTGCCTCAGCTTGTTTTGTACAGGGACATAGCACCAGAATGTTGATATTTAATCATTTCAAGTTCATAGGTTTTTATTATTTTATTAAGTCATTTTTCTAACAATTAGATGTATAGGCCTTAAGCCTTCAGTTTTACATTTCTTTCTATAGTTTCAATGCATCTTTTAGTGAGAGAGAGGATTTCCAATAAGGTCATAAATTACATGATGGCATAGAGTAACCTCATTATCTTCATCTTTCCTTCCATCTTCAGCCCCAGGATGATGCAAGCCCCCTGCCCACTCACTAAGTACCATGGCTTGATTGCATTACAGATGTGTACCTTTCACAAATAGTTTTAAAGAGAAGCTTCAACATTTCTTTATATAAGAAGATAGAGACATCATGCTGAAATTACAGTCGACCCTGGGCATGTAGTCAGCCATGCAAAGGTCACACTGTCATTTAAAAAACAAAACCCCCAGAAGACTTGGAGATGTGCAGCAAGAGATTTATACAAAGATATTTAGAGCAGTGCTGTTTGTAATAGGACTACAAACTAAACTAAATGGGAAAATGCTAATAGTTATTAACAGTAGAGAATATAAACAACCACCATGTATTCATATGTTGAAATACTATAAAATAGTTGAATTTCATATACACACAATAATATGGTCATAATGCCTACCAAAGATAAGCAAGACACATAGCATAATCCACATACATTAATCTCAAATGTATGCAAAAGAAAACAATATATTAGTTAAGTTTACAAATAATGTAATAAAACTATAAGAAACAAGGGAATGAAAAACACAAAATCCAGGTAATAGTTACCTCTGAGGGAAAGAAACAAACTGAGAGCAGTAAAAGAAATACAGTGGGTCTCAAGGTAGTGGTAATGGTCTCTTTGTTAATGTGGGTGATAGTGATCACTCCATTATGATTATTTATACCATCCATATATTTTACATTTTTATTATCACAATGATATTCATTATACAAACTAATAATACTAAGCAAACTTTCTCTTTCCAGGACATTTTATTTGTCTGTTTGTTTATTTATTTATTGGAGATAAACAAATTATTATAAATATATTATATATTTTATATATTATTATATATAAATTATTAATAATTTATATATGATATATTATTATATATAATATATTATAAATATATTATATATAAAATATATATAAAATATATGTAAAGTACGTTGATGTTTTGGGTGCTTATTTTAGTAAATATATCCAAACTCATATTAGATGTTAACTAGAGGAATCATAGGAGTTAAGGGAGGAATTCTATAAGAGAAACTTGACTTCCTCATCTGAGCATAAGCGGTAAAAAAAAAAAGGGGTTGTATTGAAGTAAAAATGACTAGTGAAGTCTCAGAAAGCAGATGAGTTAGTCTTTTTTTTTTTTTTAAGATTTTATTTATTTATTCATGACTGACACAGAGAGAGAGAGGCAGAGACACAGGCAGAGGGAGAAGCAGGCTCCATGCAGGGAGCCCAACATGGGACTTGATCCCAGGTCTCCAGGATCATACCCTGGGCTGAAGGTAGCACTAAACCACTGAGCCACCTGAGCTGCTGGAGTTAGTCTTAAAATGAAAAAAGAAGAGGAGGGTAGAGATAGGTTTATAGAAAGTCAGAGAACTCTGAGTGAGACTCACAACCAGTGTAGATTGGACAATTGGAAATAAAGGTTGAGAACTGTAAAGCTTTAGTAGAATTGATGAAACAAAGATATGCCAAGTAAAAATACAATTAAGAAGTGTTTTTGATGGCCCAACTAAAGTTACTATAATCAATTATAATGATACCAATCAACAAAACAGAGTTTTGCCCAGCAGTTTAGAAATAGAGAGAAAGACTTCTAGTAAAGTCCATGTTTATTTGTGATGATGTTATCTATGAAGGAGGATATCTGTAGGTCAGAATTAAGAGTAATGTCATTCAGATTTTGGTGTGATAGGAGTGGGGAAGAATATTTTGAGTCTGCTGAGACCTTCCATCAAAGTAGATGATTTGCCAGAAATTAAGTAGAACACGGAGACAATGGGTGGCATAGTTAGCTTACAGGAGCCTCAAAGAATTGTGACATTTTATGGGAAAACTGGAGGAACTGTAATCTGAAAGTGCTAAGATTTTCAACTAGCATAATGACTCTTTAACTACTTTTAGAGATTTCTCAAATCTGGAGAATTGTCTGCAATTTTTTCAAGTTCATACTAATTGAATACTAATTCTTCGCCAACTTGACTTATAAATTCTAAACTTCCTAGAGAATATATTAAAGAAATAAATGAAATATTAATGCATTATGATGTTGTTGGGTATTAGGGGCATTGAACTATAAGCAGACACATATGTATGTAACATCAAAGAAGTTAAACACCAAATGAAAGCGAGGATGGGGCCATGAGCCGAAGTATAAAAATTACTAGGAAAACAGTAAAAGTTAAGACTAAGAATGAGGGTAATATTGAATGTTGGGTAGAATAGAAATAGGAGCCAAATTAGAGCATTCTTCAAATGGTGATTAATAATATATAATCTCTAGGACTGACTGAGGAGGGTTTCCCCAAAACACAGATTCTCAGTCAGAGAATGCCCTTGGGAACAATACTTGTAAGAGAGTGAGGAAAGTGGGATTGGACATAGGGAGATGTTGAACTGCCAGGCAGTTGCAACAGGGACCTTAAACAATCCTACAAGGAGCTTCAGAACTGGAATGTCCCTTTAACATTTTCCTAAATCTCCAGCAAGGTAGGGCATTGTCCCCCACACTGACAAGTTATTGGAGGTGGGCCAACTCCCAAGAGGGAGCATAATCTTGTTCAAGTCAGTACTTCAGCCCAAGGGAATTCTAGAGAGGGACTCATCTGAGAGCAATCAGCAACAGCATTCCCACAGCTGAGTGTGAGCTGTGGCGTATCAGTACATCCATACAATCCACCACTCGTGGTACTCAGATTCATTTGCTTCATATACTAAGTTGACCACGCCTCCAAAATTCTAGTTAGTTTCCTTTCTGAGGAAGAGGATAGTTATTAGAATAACTGTAAACCCTTCCACTGCAGCTGGACTCAAGACCATAGCTGATACTCATTTTCTTCTTCCTCCATTACCCATTTCAGAGGCCCCTCCCCCTTGACTAGCACTTCTGCAATTTAGTTGGTCTACCTGTGAGAGTGACCCAGATCCTTATTCCTAAAGGAGCTAAATCCCCTGCTCACCATGCTCTTCTCAAACTGCTGTGCTGTCCACTTACCATCAAAATTGTTCAGGGAAGATAAACACTAATAAATCACTTGAATGCCAAGCCTATTATTGATGATCGGAGCCAATCACCCCTGCCAAAGTGATGACTCCTCTTCTCGTTTAATTGTCTCTCAAAGTCTGAAATGCTGAGACAGCAACAGCAGCTTCAAATTTAATAGAACTCCTTGGGGTAACTGGGTGATGGGCACTAAGGAGCACACTCGATGGGATGAGCACTGGGTGCTATACTATATGCAGACAAATTGAATTTAAATAAAATATTTTTAAAAATTTTAATAGAACTCTTACTGTGTTCTCTGGTGGAAGCATTCCTCTGTGGGAATCAGGACATTTAGACTCATAGAAGTGCAAATTCCCCAAAGGAATCTCTGGAAATGATGAGACGTGGGCCTTGATTCTTGCTTCTTAGATTCATGTATTTTACTAACTGGGTAAAATACATGAAAATACAGCACCATATATGGCCAGAGTTTACGGTATAGACTGCTTCCTGGAGGATGATGCCTCATCTTTCCAGGGGATTATCTCCAAGCTGTCATGTCAGTTTCACCTTTACAAAAAAATAAAAAAAACATTCCATATTTCTATCATGTCAGTAGCTTCTGGGAAACTTGGTATGTGATAAGACCAGAAGATCCTCTAGTCATGTACCCACTCTCACACCTCCTTTGATGTAAAGCAGGTCTCTTGGTCTGGGGTGATACTATATAATATATCTTGTTGGTAGTTCAAACATTGTGTAAGTTCTTGGATAACAGTGCTAACTGAGGCAGGAAAGGAAAGTTATACTTGGAATATGTATTGATTCCAGATAAGCCAAATTCCTTCTCCTTCCAAAGTGGTTTCATTGAGGGATAGTAGAGTAGCATACAAGGGGCTCAGCATAGTCTCTATTGCTAATGATTTGGATGTTCAGTTGCCTGGTAGCTAGACCAGTCTTAGTGAGTGGAAGTTCATACTGTTGGACATATGCACAGTCTCCATACCTGCTGCCATGGCTAATGAGCTTGTTGAGCCAGCGTTGAATTGGCCAAAGATAGTATTATCATCTGACAGCTCACTCAATCTACTTGGTTCTTTCTTGCCTCTTTTTTGGTGGATGCTTTTTTGTGGTCATGTGATACCAAAATCTGCATACTTCATGCCAATTCTCATAGGTCCATCCTGTTTTCGAGTATAGGTTTTATTATTACCCAGATATGGAAACAGATGGATTAAGAAATAACTGCCATTGAAAGGATTGTTATACTTATGGATATCAAGAGCAGGGGTAGGCCACACCATGGGGAGTCACACAGGAAAGCACCATAGTCAGGGGGCAGAGAGAGGAGGGGAAACTGTAGCAGGAGCTTTTATTGAGGTTTCTGTGGGAAGATGTAACAGGTGAAATTGCAGGTGAGTTATTTTCTGTCTCTAGGAATTACCTAACCTTGGAGAGAAGTCTCTCCAGAGTCAGCCCAGGATGTCAAAACACCAAAAATACAAAATAATAGGGGTGACTGGGTGGCTCAATCAGTTAAGTCACCAACTCTTGGTTTTGGCTCAGGTCATGATCTCAAGGTCATGGGGTCAAGCCTGTTGGGCTCTGAGCTCAGTGCAGAATCTGCTTCAGATTCTTTCTCCCTCTCTTCCTGCCCCTCCCTGCTTGTGCATGCTCTCTGTCATTCAAATAAATTTTTAAAAATCACACTAATAAAGGATGATTAATGCAAGTCCGTAGCCTCTTTCCCATACCTGTTGATCCCTGATTTTTCAGGCTTTATCCTTTCAGAATACTAAAAAAACAACCTATTCACCACTGCTGATGAGTCTATATATATTTTTACCTCAAACTACTTCTCTCCACAAAAAGTAGATGATGAAGTATACTGGTAAAAATAGCCTGAATTTTCATAAGGTTTATCTTCTGCCCTCTGGATCAGATATGTCTTACCAAAATCTTACACTATTTTGCTTATCTAATTAACTTGATGTCATCAATATAATGGACCATCTACAGAATGTCCAGATGGTTCAGGCTCTCTTAGACTAGATTATGGCAGAGAATAGAAAAGTTAACACAGCCCTGGAGCAAAAGATAAATGCATACTGCTGGCTGTCCCACATTGATTCAAATTGCCTCTGTTGCTTCTTTTTGCTCTGGGACAAAAACAAAACAAAACAAAAAAGACAGACTCACCAGACTAATGTACCTAGGACCATGTCGGCCTGCTTTAGAAGAGATACCACATCTAATACATCAGTTGCCATTGGGATTACTATTTGCCTGAATTTGTGGTAAGCTGTTATTATCTGCTAAGCTCTACCTATTTTTTAAAGATCAGACTGGTCAATTAAATAGATAGAGTGGAGACCATCATTTCTGAAACCTTTAGGTTTTTAAGGGTGCTCTCTGATGTTTCTTCTGTGATGAGTTTTTATTATTATTGTTATTATTATTACTATTATTATTATTATCTTGGCTGGGGATGGGGCAGGGATGGGAGGGAAGCACATTTCTGAGCTTCCATTTGGCCTTTCCTACTATGTTAACTCTTGCCCCTCAGAACAAGGGACCAGTACAGGCATCTTGCCAACTGTCAAGTATGTCCATTCTGATCATATATTTGGGGACTAGAAAATAACTACTAGTGTGTGTGTATGTGTGTGTGTGTGTGTGTGTGTGTGTGTGTGTGTACCCAGTGAGCTGGACCTAGGCCAGGATTCAGGATTCCACTTTTTAATCTAATCCACAAATGGCTGTCTTTAAGACGGGGAGTCTTGGTGATATTTTGGATTCAAGATTATCAGTCTTAACCTCAGCTCTATGTTCAATAGTCCTCAAAATATCTGAGTATTCCCCCTTACTAATATAAATGGCCCTAGGTTGCTCTAGGGGAACTGTTACATACTCCTATGGTATTACATGATGTTTCCTTATGAGGATCTAGCCTTTTCTTCAGTCATGAATTCAGGATCTAAAAATAGGATGAGGCTCAAATATTGAACAAGAGATCATGATATTTAACTGTAGTGCCTATATCTTTTATTTCTTTTGGTGTATAAATTTTATAAATTGAGCAGCACTCTTATTGGCTTCCCATTTATCTTGCACCTAGGAATATCATGTTCCATATCTTCATAGTTCTGTGTAGGCCAGCTTCCACTGGCTGTCCTTCAGACTTTGCTATCAGTTGTGATGATTGTACCTACATTGCTTCTAAAGCTTCAGTTTTGCCTCCCAATCTCCATTATCCTGAACCCATCATCCCCATTGCTATCAGGGAGCCCAATTCTATAATAGCATCTCTGATGTCACGCTTGGCCTATAAGAAACATTCATCACTGAACTACTTAGAAGTGCTATAACCTGGTACCCCCTTGTTGGAGCATCTTTTATCAGTTTGGTAGGTGGCATTTCATCCAGGTTCTCCCACAGTGAACTGAGGTTTTCCGGCCTCGTATGGTGTACCTTCTCCGCATGCTTATTTTTCCAAAACTTGTAATCTCTTGCTCCACTTTCTGCCAGAATAGTTCTGGCATTTCTACTTTATTTATTGAGGGTTATCCCTTATCTAAACTTCCAAGAATGTTACAGTATTAACACTGTTTCTTAAGGTCCTCAACAAGGTAATAAATGGTAGCACTCCCATATCAATGAACTCTCTCTTATCCAAACTCATGTTCCACTTCCCCACTCTAATTCCACCCTCAGAATCCCATATATTCTCCAGGATCCTACTGGTACACACTGACTGGCCCATGTTGGCTACTCCTTCTGCATTTCCTATTTAATGCCAGCATGTCTCTGGGAGGGCAGTGTTGTGACTTGGCCCTAGTTATTTTTCAGATGCCTAATATGAGAGGTGGAGATAGATCCTGAAAGGATGTATAATATGTTATGACACAAAGACCTCTGTATTGTCTTCAAACAGAGGAGGAATTCTAGGCTTTAATGGGAAAAAGTGGGCTATTTCTATAGGGTTAGTGTCCTAGGGAAGCTAGAGATTCAAGATTTCTGAATACATTGACTTAGATATCTCCATCCCATATCTCAGTGTAAAACATCTTTGTAACAGAGGTCCTGAGTATAGTGGTCTTGCCAGGATTAAAAATTCAACGTTCTCTGGAACTATTCTGCCCTTATAATTAGATTCTGAGCTTTACCTTCACTTTTTTTCCCCCCTCTAGCTGCTGGAGATGAGAGTCTCTTTATAGGCTGCTTAAGTGACCCTCTGACTTTCACACATCACCTTAAACTACTGATTAATTACCTTCACTATGTTTTTCCAATATCACAAGCAAGAACCAGGAGATTTCAAAGTCCCCATACTTATTACTCTCTTCAAACTTCTTCAAGTTTTCTAATTAAAAGAAAAATACACACACACATGCACACACACATTAAATAGTGCTTAGATTCTGTAATAATGTTATAATTAAGGATACTTTCACTTTTCTTCATTATAAATAAATTGGATAAGCAAACTACATCTTTCTTCTTTCCCATCTATTCCACTGATTTAAATTACTAGAAGAAGAATTTTGTGGTCAAGTGGTGTATCTATCTTAAAAGCTCTTGGTACATATTGTCAAGTATGTTCCAGAAATGTTAGACTAGTGTAAACTTCCACTAGCAGTGAATGAGAGATCTGGGTCCCCAAAACCATCCTTACTTTTGTAATATAATTTGCGGTAATTTTTGTTAATATATCAAGATAAAGAGGCATTTCCTTCTTCATTTTAAATATTTTGAATTTTAAACATGTTAATGGCTCTGTATGTTTTTCTTTTGCAAGTTGCCTGTCTCAATTCTTCAGAAAGGTAAACAACAATACTCAGAACAATGAAGGTCATCTAGTGCAGCATTTACAAAATGTTCTCTGAATATTCCTATGCTCTGATATTGAGAAACTTATGGGGTTAGAGAGAGCAAGCCATCATGGAGAAAGAGAGGCCATGCAACGGAGGAGGGGGAGGGAAGCATATAGCATTATTGGCACATATCTCCAACTCTTCCACTCCCCCAAGCATACACACTCATTTTGTTTCAAAAAGTATCTATGTTTATTTTTATTTTATTTATTTATGTGGCATCTCCTTAAGATTTTCTTTTAAGTATAAAGTCAAGTAAAGCCACTTCAAAAACCATTGCTTCTTGCCCAACCTTCCAGTGTTTTAGATGAGGAGGAAACTGAATCTCAGAAAAGCTGGTGGCCTCTAGCAGCCAAGATCAGCACGTTAGGTTTGATGCCATCAAAGCAGATGATCAATCACCTCCACTCTAGTGCTTCCAGATGGTTTCTTTTTCTCATTACCCAGGTTGGAAACAGTACAAGGTAACTGAAGTATAAAAAGTGTCAATGATTTCTCCTTAAACTTCTCCAGTTACTGCCATTCAGGAAGGGGTGCGACTCTTTTAGTAAGACCTTCACCACTAGTCATCTCCAACAGTTGGCCTTTATGTTCTGTGGCTCTCAAATACAAAGCAGCCTCATCATGTGGATTTCTATAAATGCATTATTTTAAATGAAAGATCAGAGATTAAATAAACTGCCTTAGTTTCCTATCAGTTATACACTGTGATTCACATTTTCCCTTATATCTTCTAAATATTTCAATGATAATATTTTCTAAATAGTGGTTAGCACATCATTTATCAAATCATAATTTACTGAGTCAGTTCAGATTTAAGGAACATCATCTTAGTTATTCAGTTCTTGGACATTATCTGAGCTGAAAATACATTTCTGTTTCAGGTTTTACATATTTTAGCAATTGTTTTCAGCCCATGTACTTTTTTTGCCCTAAAGCAGTTTCAAGAGAGTACAATTTTAAACATCAAAAAGGGAATAATTATACTTTACTTAAATTTTGAACTTTACAGACTACAAACAAGTTTTGCATTCTAAAAATAGCCTTATTTCCAGTTTTTCTACTTTTTCTATCCTTAGCTCCTTACCTTTTTTTTTTTTTAAGATTTTATTTATTTATTCATGAGAGACACAGAGAAAGAGAGAGAGAGGCACAGACACAGGCAGAGGGAGAAGCAGACTCCATGCAGGGAGCCCAACATGGGACTCAATCCCAGGTCTCCAGGATCAGGCCCTGGGCTGAAGGCAGCGCTAAACCGCTGAGCCACCCAGGGTGCCCCAACTCTTTACCTTCGTATTTAATATTTCATATCCTATGATCTATAACTACCATTTATAGTAGTATCTTCTATGTGCTTAGAAATGTATCTGTAATACCTCATTTTGTCTTCATAGTAACAAATATTTAGGTGGGCTAGGGACTGTTATTATGTCCATTTCACAGATGCAGAAATGGAGTCTTAAAGAGGTTCAGGGTCAAATGAGGCTTTAAATCATGGTTCATCTGTTTTTGGAGATGAACCATGTTTCAAGTTTTCATACAGTACATTTATGCCTCCCATGTTATAAAAGGAAATTCAACAATTGTTCCTTTGATCGAGCCTTAATTTCTGTGGTCTCTCCAAGCACTCCAACTTGTATTTCAAATTATAGAAATTTTAATAGACCTATGGCAAAATATACTTTATACTCACAGCAGAATAGCTCAAGACCAACATGTGAAGACATCCTGTTATAAATGCAAAAACTAAGCTGTCTCAGACCCTTTAACATCTAGTAATTCCCTTGTGCATTGAAATGAAAGTACAGAATCATAATGGTTTGGTTTATGCAATCCTAAACCTCTTGAAGGCAGGGCTTTATCTAGCCTAAAGTATACACATATATATTTGTAAAATATGAGACTAGAACTCTAAATCCAGAAAGAACAAGTTTGCTAGATTGTCTCCTTTTAGAAACCACATCTCTTGACTTTCTAATTCTGCTCATGGATAAATCTTCAGTTCTTGGATGTGAAATGTTAAAAATCATAAGAATAGAACTCTTAAGTTAATATAAAGATAACCTAGTAAATCTTTTTAGCATACATATTATATCAATTCTACAGATGATTTTGAAAAATCATTAAATGATGAGGATTTGTTTTGGCTCAATAACTATATTCTGATAATATTTGTGATCTAAAAGGGAGATTAGATGAGAGATGTTGACAAGGTTGTTACCATCACTTATGGAAAATGAAAATGATCTAGAATTCAGCTTCACATTTTATATCTGACAATATTGGGACATGAAACTATGAGGTATTCTAATCGTCTTACATTTTTATATGATTGGCAAAGAGTCTGAACTCCTCGAATGTATGTCATTGACAAAATTTTTGTGAGATGACAAATAGTTTTCCTTGTTTATCAGTTTGGAAAATAAACCCTATGGGGCCTAAACAAGTTTGCTTAAGGTCAACACAGAACACAGATCAGGCTACAGAGTTCAAGATTATACTTTGGTGTATCATTGTTACATTAATTGCCATTTTCAGTACTGGCTTGGCATCTCCTAAGTTTTTTCCCAGCTACTGATTAGCATGGTTTCTCTTGCACATCAATATCTTAGTTTAAATTTTGAAGAGGTGGATCTGATTGACCCAGCTCACCTTATGATGCCAGGGCATAGATCTCCTCTGACAAATGTGATTTGTGCTGACATCACAGCCTGTGACTAGCAAGATTACTGACAAGTTCCACAGCTGATTAGAGGCTCACAAAATGTTCTTATGGTCACCAGAGCAGCCCTGGGTCCAACTATCAGATCTCTGCCTGCTTATTTCTAGAATTTTTTTGAGATTTTACAAGAACTTTTAATAAAGCTCAAATTTTATTTGCGCTAGTTTGAGGGGGTTTCTGTTCCTTATAAACAAAGAGCCTATTCCAGAACAGATCCTAACAACCTTATCAAAAACCTTTCACTTTTACTTTTTACGACTTAAAATATATAAGGTAACTAATATACATTATTCTCTCTTTGAAAAATTGTATTTTTTAGGAGAAAGTTTAAAATGAAAATAAAATCTACTCTGGTTTCATAAAAATAGGCAGCAACTTCAATATATAGATTTCCTGAATGAATGAATGAATGAATGAATAGATGAGGACACTTATGAGAATCAGGAAGTAGAAAAAAGAGAGGAGGGAGGAAAAGTTTTTTCTTGTTTTGCTTTCCTAGAGATTTGGGTGTAACATGGGTAACTTGCTCTAAATTAAAATATAATATAGCAGTTAAGTGGATATACCCAAAGCTAGACTGCTTAGGTTCAAAATTTACTTTGCCAGATTTAGTGGATGACCTGTGAAACTAATCTCCCTGTTTTTCAGTGTCTCATCCTTATATTTGGTTAAATAACTTTCAGTTTTTAACTATTTACCTTAGGTTCCATAAAAATAGACTAAAACCTTTTTATGTATTCATAGCAACTAAACAAAGAAGTAGCTCTAGTGGGCATTTATTATATCGTACTAATTGGACAAAAATAGGATAAATAACCCTAAGATAACTTTGTGAACTGGCTAGGGAGTCGGATGATAAGAAGACTAAAGCTTCTTTCTCAGTGGCCCAAGACAGTGTATAGACTCCTTAAAGCCCAGTTTGGGGAACTGCAATAGGCCTAGACCATAACACAGGTATCCTTCTTCCACCAGAAAATCTTATAATTGGGAAACCTGGGTGGCTCAGCTGTTGAGCATCTGCCTTCTGCACAGGCCGTGACTCCAGGGTCCAAGGATCGAGTCTCGCATCTGGCTCCTTGCAGGGAGCCTGCTTCTCCCTCTGCTTCTCCTTCTGCCTATGTCTCTGTCTCTCAAGAATAAATAAATAAAATGTTAAAAGAAAGAAAATCTTATAATCTCAAATCTTTTACTCTTTCCCTTGAGGGATAGCCACTTAAGAGTCCAATATGCTCTGGAATTGAATAGTACTTGGGCAAAAAGTATGTGCAATGATCATGACAAGTAGAATTTTTACTTTTTTCCCAAGATGTCCTTTTGGTAGCTGTTACAAATCTAGAATCTAGAATGGCATAGATTCCTAACCCTGGTTTACAAACTTTGTCAGCCCATAGGGTTCTGGATTCTAAATCTTTGCCTGGGGTCCTTACCATCTTGATTGGTAAAAATACAATTCTTGGTTATTTCTTGTCTGCCTAGGTTCAATCCCATTACTTTGATGACCTAAGGGAGGTATTTGGTGTACTCCAACTCAAGACTGGTTTCAAACATCGGGAGTTTACTGTCTGGATTTCAGCTATTCCCTTGTTAGCTGTGTTTCTTTGTCTAACCTTTTGGTTGGGTTTACTTGGTCCTGGACTTTTGATTCTTGCCACCCACATTTCTGGTATTATCATATATAGCCAATACTTGTCTCTTTGGGAACAGCAGACTAGGTGACTATCAGGACGGGGGCTAGAAATAATGTTTACAGAGTGACCCTAAGTTTAGGAGCTATACTAGACACTTCAAATATGTGTGTGTGTGTATGTTCAGTCCTTATGAAAAAATATGATATAAAAATTATTAATCTAATTTTACAATGAGAAACCTGAGGCTCAGCAATCATATATAACTTGCTAGAAAAAGCATACAATCAGTGAACAGTGGAATTTCTGGCTCCTCATTACCACTGATCTTAATTGCATCTATGACACAACATTAGCAGCTGGATGTCTGCCTTCATCCGTGGCTGGCTTTCCTTCACTTCTTTGTGGAGAGAGCCCATGTGGTTATTTATTTTTTCTAAATAAATCTTGGCTATTAAAATGAATCAGAGTTTCCTGGAACCCACCACTCATTGGGATCCATATTATACAGATTCTTCCTGAACTTCTTGACTTTCAGTTGAGTCAGAAGAGGAAACAACATAATGGCTAATAGATAAGCTTTGAGGTCAAATATGTGGTCAAGTCCTGGCATCAGCACTAACTAGTCTCTAACTTGGGTCTAATTACTTAACATCTCAATGTGAGAGCAGCGACATCAAGCTTTTAACAGGACCTGAGAAGTAATAAAGAGTAAGTGTTTAGTATAAACACCTAAGTATCCTTGTGGTACTATTTCATAATTATCCATTATTATTATGTACTCTCCCAGTGTACTCTCCCAATCCTGTGTTCTGAACTGAGGTTAAGCAAAGTATAGGGCAAATAAAAGTTAAGTGGGATAAAAACCCAAGACTTGGAATAATAGTTCTCTCTTTTCTTCAACACCTTGTTCTCAACTGCCTGGCCAAAAAGGAAAACATATAGGAATGGAAGGTTTAAAGCTTTCAACGGAGGGAAAAAGTGGTTACACTCCAGTTTTTTTTTTTTTTTTTTTTTTGAGAATTCAATTGATCTGTTATAGTATTTTTTTTTTTTTTGAAACTAGGAAAAGAGTTAATGAAGTTTTGATACAGAGGTTGCATGGAATCAGATTAATGAATGAAAAGTGAGCCGGAATTACTAATGAAAGACAAAACCTTTCCTTCTAGATCATTGATTCAGACCTGGCTGGGTTGTCATACTATTTCATGGCATAATAGCTTTAACCACAGGTCTAGGGGCATTTTGCACTCCATGAATTTAAGTAGAAACTAGTCCAAAAATACTTTAAAAAATTGAGTGTATATTCTCTTAATGGCTAACTGAGCAACTCTGAATAAGTCTCTTGAAGTGCTTTAGCTCTATATTTGTTCTATAAAACTAGTCCCTTTCTTGTATTGACTGCCTATAGCTTCACCAATGAATAGTAAGTACAAGAAACTGATAAACAATTTTAAGTGCAAGTCAGCTGGCCTGCATTGTGGTCATCCCAGGGTTATGTGACCTGAAGCAGATCATTTAGTGTTTCTGCCCTCTGTTTTCTTTTCCGTAAAACAAGCATGTTAATGTTATAATTTGTATGGTTTTGCCATTAACAAATCACTCTCCCATGCGTCAACTCAATTCATATAACAGCCCCTTCCTCACCTACTTCCTTAGGTTGCTGTGGAGATAAAACAAGTTAATAGGTATGAAAAGCTTTTGAAATGTTAAAGAGGCTAGTCAACTGCATGTAGTCATAATGGTTTCGCATTATAATTAGAAAATATTACATAGAGGAACCACGTTTCCATTGCTTAAACAGTGTTCTTAAACCATTAACATAGTCCTCCATTTGGATTTTTTTAGCAAGTGAGCATTTTTTTAAAACAATTTTATTTATTTATTCATGAGAGAGAGAGAGAGAGAGAGAGAGAAAGAGGCAGAGACACAGGCAGAGGGAGAAGCAGGCTCCATGCAGGGAGCCCGACGACGTGGGACTCAATCCCGGGATCTCCAGGATCAAGCTCCGGGCTGAAGGCGGCGCTAAACCGCTGAGCTACCCAGGGATCCCCAGCAAGTGGGCATTTAATTTGCATTTCTGAGTTCTTAAACCAGCCAGCCTTTGTAACACACAAAGCAGGGCCACCATGAAGGAGAGCCTCATCAGCTCCACGCCAAATATAGCTTCTGATTGGCTCATTCCAAACAAGAAGAGTTTGTAGCTGCTATTCCAAGAAACCCACACAATGCAGAACTGCTTTTCCTTTTACACTTCCCACTGCTGTAGTAAATAGTAACCTTTTGCCAACCATTCATAAACCACTATGCCACACACGTGAAGTACCTATTTTGAGATATTCTAAGAAATACGCAATCTTTAAAACATCTCGTTTTTCAATTCTCACTTTTCTCTGTAAGCACAAGATTTAAAAGCATTTACATAATGAAAAAGACATTTGAAAAGTACATAATTGTGAGCAGTTTTTGAAAAAAAATGGCATAAAATGCAACTTGAAAAGTCATAGACTCAGGAAAGCAGCAAGGTATTTTTGCTTTTTTTAAAAAAAATTTATTTATTTGAGAGAGAGAGAGAGTACAAGTAGGGGGGTAAGAAGGGGTTGATGCCTCTCTGAGCAGGGAGCCAGATGCAGGGCTCAATTCTGGGACCCTCGGATGAGATAGACACTTAACCAACTGAACCACCTAGGTGCCCCTATTTTTCAATAATACTTTCAATAATTTTTATTTTAAATACTTTTTTAAATTAATGAGTGGAAATTGTTATAGTGAATAAATCTATAGATAAGATTATTTAAATTAGGCAATTGCTATGCTCCATTTAAAAAATGAATGACTTTATGTTTTAAAAATTTAACAATAATATATATTACACATAATATAATAATTTTAGAAATAGAATTCAGCACTTCATAGACACCAGAATACCACTGGTGAAAATTTATAAACTGTTTTCAACTTCTAAGATATTTCAGTGAAACTACTCAATTTGTGAATAGGAATTTTTTGAAGAAATTTTTAAATATTAAAGACTGTCACTTTTAACGTATATGAAATATGGAACTATAACAGAAATAATATGTGGGAAAAAATGCTCTGAAGTTTAAAGCAGGTAAACAACTGACCCTTCCTCTCTGTCCCCTCTTCACCACATAGGGTCAAACCACATAGAATGGTCTCTCTGAAAGCTTACAGTTAATGAATATTGGTAGTCACCTTCATGTTTAGAGTCACAAGATCCATTCTACATCTCTAATTGAAATTGATTGATTGATTGATTTAAATAGATCCATTTAAACATGAGAATGAAAAATAAATAAATAAATAAATAAATAAATAATAAATAAATAAACATAAGAATGAGTGAGCCTTGCAACCATATAACAGACATAAGCATTATAAAACTCTCCATTTATTTATCTGTAATCTGGGAAGTTTACTTCTTAATTTTCAAAAGATAAGGAAAATAAAATGCTTTAAAAATTAAACAACACAGATGAATGTAAAAGATCTATTTCTTATATGAGAAAGAGAAAAGAATATTTGAAGATAATGCTAAGATTATGTCTTAGAAATGAATAAAAGATGATTTTAACTGCTGAGTGGTTATTTTCTAAAATGACCAAGAGGCAAAGAGTATGGAATTTAATTTTAAATTCATGATTCCTTAATAAAATTCAAACATTCTCCTCTTATTTTATATACTTTATTTGAATAATTTAACCACTTAATAACTTCAATTAACAACTTATATTCAACTCGAACTATTTTCCTTATTTCAGCAATCACTTCTTAGACTCTTCCCATTAGAGGTCCTATGGTATCTAAAATTCATCATCTATCTATTGACATCTTCATCTTTAGGGGCTCATGGGTGGCACAGTTGATTAAGAATATGATTCTCGATTTTGGGTCAGGTCATGATCTCAGAGTCCTGATCTCAGGGTCATGAGATGGAGCCTCATGTCTGGCTCCACACTCAGCCTGGAGTTTGCTTGAGATTCTCTCTCCCTTTTCCTCTGCCCCTCCCACTCATGAGCACACTATCTCACTCTCTCTCAAATAAATAAATTAATCTCAAAAAATACCACTGTCATCTTTATAAATGTAACCTCCTTGTACCCAAACCAGAAATCTTGGAGTTAACCTTAATGCTTCTCTTTCCATTTTTTTGGTCATTTCCAACAAAGTTATTTTTATTTAGATCTCTCAAATCTAATCTATGTTAAAACTCTTAGTTTCCCTTGCCTCAAATACAGAAATAGGGTTGCAAACTGTCAGAGGAAGAGTCTAAGAATTACTAGCAGACATTCAGATGGAAGGATGTTGAGGAACCAGTACCACGCTGAAAGAATACCTGCAACGTTCTCTCTAAGCTAGGAAAGACAGTATATTTCATTAAAGAACTAATAATAGTTCTGCATGAGTGAAGCAAGGAGATCAAGGATGAAGTGAGAAGTACATAAATCCTAAAAGATCAGAAACATTATTTTTTTCACTACTAAATCTTCTATGCCTAGAATAGTACTCAATATTTAGCAGGCATTCAGTACATATTTGTCATATTAATGAAGAAATTAATTAAATTCAAGAGCTTAAAAGACTCTAAAGGGTCTTGTAGGCTTCCTTAGTATTTGGATATTCTTCAAAAGGCAATGGGAAATCATTAAAAGGTTTTAAGCTGCAGAGTGACATAATCAGATCTAAGGTTTAGAAATATCACTCTGGCTACTATATGGAGAAAAGAGGGAGGGAGGCAGCAAGATGCTATGGAAGAGACTAAGGATTTTCTACTAGCCGAAGGAAGAGTGAGATGCTAGAGACTTGAACTAGGAAACTAAAGTAAGAGTAGAATAAAATAGGGACACCTGGGTGGCTTAGGGGTTGAGCATCTATCTGCCTTCTACCCAGGCCATGATCCTGAAGTCCCTGGATCGTGTCCCACATCGGGCTCCCTGCATGGAGCCTGCTTCTCTCTCTGCCTATATCTCTGCCTGTCTCTGTGTGTCTCTCATGAATAAATAAATAAAATCTTTAAAAAAGAGTAGAATAAAATAAAAGCAGAATAAAACAAATGTGAGTAGATATTTGAGGGATGTAGAGAATATCGATCCCTAGGATTTAGAGATTAATGCAGTAATAGAGGATGAGTGGCAGAAGAGAGGGAGGAAGCAAGAATGATGATTTATAGTTTTGGCAAGTAGCTGAGAGGTTAACTGGAACAGAGAATATGGAAGAAGAAAGGCTTGTTTATTTTTAAATTTGTTTCTTTTCACCAAAGATGTGCATTACTGCGTTAAAGAAATATTGGACGTGTTATATTAAAAAGACATATCCAGAAGGCAGATGGATATATGGCTCTAGCCCTCAAGAAAGCAACATCAGATACAAATATAGATTTAGAGGTTACTCCTAAAGATGAGATCAAGGGAGTGAAAGAGATTCCAGATACTGAGATAAAGGGTAAAAAGAGAGTAAAATGCTGCCGTGGATATAGATACCAGAATAAAACAGATAGAATAAGGAAGAGTCCATAAAGTAAAAAAGAAGGAATAGAAAATAAAGGAAGAAGGAGAGCTATGAAAATATTAATAGAAAATATTAAAATAAGAAGTAGCATTAGTAAAGGATATTTTAAAAATGCCCAGCTTTGATTTTGCAACAAGTAGGTCATCTATAATCTTGGTGAGAGTAATATCAATAAAGTTCTTCATGTGGAAGCCAGGTAGTGGTAAGCTGAATGGTTAATGGGAGGTGAGAAAGTGAGAAAATGGATGTGCACAACTCTCAAAAAGTTTGTCTATGAAAGGGAAGAGAGAGAGAGCAGGTAGAGCTAGAAAAGTGTGAGATCCAGGAAGGGCTTTCTTTAGGTATTGTCTTAAAGATAATAAGGCCTTGGGGCACCTGGGTGGCACAGTCAGTTGAGCACCTTGGTTTTGGCTCAGGATGTGATCTCAGAGTCCTAGGACTAAGCCCCACAGAGGGGTGAGTACAAAGCCTTCTTGAGATTCTCTCTCCCTCTCTCTCTGCCCCTCTTGTTCATGCTCTCTCTCTCAAATAAATAAATAATCTTTAAAAAAAGATAATGAAGAATTAAATATGTTTAAATAATGGTGACAAGAAACCAGTTGATAGTGGTTACAGATTTAAGAGTGAAAAGAAGAAATGGATAAAGATCTCTGATTAGTCAAGATGGATCAAGACCCAAAACCCAGAAGAAAGGTTAGCTTGTATAGAAAGTGAGACATCTCTCTATAATAATAAGAAAGAAGAAAAGCAGAGAGTATAGCGTGTACATTTAGGACAGACAGGAGATGGCTTCTCTGTTCCTTATAAAGTTTTATTTTCAAGTTGGAGATTGAAACAAGGGAGGAGAAAGTTTGAATAAAGTGAAAAGAGTTTGAAATTGTTCTTGGGGGAATAGAAGAAGATGGTGAGAAGGAATCTTAGAAAGTGTCTCTTGGCACTGAAACCCCGTTGAAGTTGAGACTAAGCATTTTATGGCACACATTCAAGATATTGTGTAATTTTTATTCCAGTAGTATTTATCAGCCTGGATATGGAAAAAGGGAAGGTACACCGCTAGATTTATTCGAGGTTTTGATTTTTCCAGGTGGCTGTGACAGAAGGAAAGGGAAGCAAGAATGGAGGCAAGAATGCTGATGATGATGACAATAGGAATAGAGCTTCAGCTTTCAAGCAAGGTACCAGTTTTTTTTGTTTGTTTGTTTTGTTTTGTTTTGTTGTTGTTTTTAGGAACAAATAAGAAATGGTGCAAACAGGGTTTTGGGAACTTATATACTGGTCACTGAAGGATTTAACATATATTATTCCACTCATGAGCTACAGCAAACCTATTATTTTGTGGACCCAAATATGACCTCCAGCTTACAAATTAAAAAGTTGAAAATCTCAAAGAGAAGGAGTTACATATCCATGGCCATACATTCAGGGCCTAGTGGAACTAGGACTCAAACAAAATCAGAACAAAGGTCTATCTGACCCCAAGGCCCAGGTACCAAACATATGTCACAGTGAATAGTAATGAGCAGAGAATTCTTTCCTCATATATTTCTATCTTTAGAAAATGTACAATTTGCAAATGTAAAGAGGAATCAGAATGACAAAATGCATAGGTCAGGATTAAGGACGTTATTAATTCCAAAAGGGATACAGTAGCTCCCCCTTATCTGTGGTTTCAGTTTTCATGGCGTCAGTCACCTGTGGTCAACTGTCCTCTGGAAGCAGATAATGCATCTTCTGATGTTAAGTCAGAATCAATCAGTGTTAGCCTAACACTACATCACGATGCCTACATCATTCACCTCACTTCATCTCATCACAGAGGCATTCAGTCACCTTATATTATCACGAGAAGAAGAGTGAGTATAGTACAGTAAGATATTTTGAGAGAAAGATCATGTTCATATACCTTTTATTATAGCATATTGTAATTGTTCCTTTTTATTATTATTGTTGGTATCTCTTACTGTGCTTAATTTATCAATTAAATTTTATCACAGGCTTGTATGCATAAAAAAAAACATAGTATATATAAGGGTTTGGTACTACTGGCAGTCTCAGAAACCCATGGGGGGTGGGGTTCTTTGAATGTATCCCCATGGATGAAGAGAGACTACTGTATTTTTATACAATAACATTTGCTGTGTAAAAATCTTAGAGGATCCAAGGAACTTTCATAAATTTTATCTCAATAATCAAAACAATTGTATGAAATAGATATTTTATCATTTAGATTTTATGAGTTTCAAGGAGCTAAAGAGTTTACACAGCTTAATTACCAGTAGATTATGCCTTTTCATTTACACTTGTTGGAGCCCTAAGAAAACTCAAAAAAATTACTTACAGATATTATTAGCAAACTTATCCTCACTTATGAGCTTGATACAGTGAAAAGGTAGAGTGAATCTCAATACCTTTTCATTATTTCAATTTTGAGACTGTGAAGAAAAAATACTCAGGATTGGAATCAATGTTTTTGAGCTTTTGGTGAGAAAATTTGCTTACTTCACATAAATCAGATGGGTTTGACACTGAAAAATAATCCAATATCTCTCTCATTCGAGATTTGGCTACTTTTCATTCTTTTTCTGTGTAGAGATCAAACTAAGATTTCATTCTGAAAGTATCTGACATAAACTTGCCCACTCCCCTCTGTCTCAGGACACTTTAATTGTATTTTTGCTGAGCAAATAGAGAAATATAAAGTAAATGAATAGAGAAAAATAAATCTATGAATATAGGTCTCTGGAAAAGTACAGAGTATAAAAAGGAGCTGGAGGGAAAATTGAGAGAGCTTCCTGAGTGAACAACATGCAGCTCCGTCTACCATATAGGTTGGCTAAAGCCAAGTTTTTTTTATTATTATTATTTTATTTTCTTTCTTCCCTGTTGGTGGTCTTCTCACCCTGCTCCCCCTTCTTAGAGGAACATTTCTGGCTTCACTAAACCAACAGGTCTAGGCAGATTACTATAATTTTCTATATCATTCCTTAGAGTTGAGACACTTTTGACATATGCTAGTTCCTCAATGTCACTGAAATGGTTTAAAAGGTATTAAAATGAAGTTTGATTTTTAATAATTGAATTTAAAGAATCAATATGATCTAAAAGAATCTCAATATTGTATGTAATCTGGAAACAAATTTGTTGTTGAGCTTTGGAAAGACAGAAGCAAAGATAGAACATCTAAAGAAAATATTTTGTTTTTATTAAAGATTTTACTTTTTTATTTGACAGAGAGAGAGTGTACACAAACAGGGGGAGCAGGAGAGGTAGAAGCAGACTTCCCACTGAGCAGGGAGCTTGATTTGGGGCTTAATCCCAGGACCCAGAGATTATGACCTGAGCCAAAGGCAGCCACTTAATCCCCTGAGCCACCCAGGCACCTCTATAGAGAATATGTGGAATAAATAATTCATTTCTTGGTTTAGTAGCCATATGAGAAATAGAAATGCCAAGTGAGAAGGTTTGGAACTTGACATATAATGAAAACAAAAATCCTTAAAAGTTAGTATCATGCCAATTCCCAGATTACATGTACATAATTTTGGGGTAGTCTTGATTTAAATAAGAAAGGCTGTTGGCATACATATCCTAAAGCTATATCTATTAGTAGTTGATTAAAAAGAAGAGGATAGGAGAAGAAGAGAGAGTGAGAAGAAGGATGAAGGGGAGGAGGAAGAAGTAGAGAGGAAGAGATTAAAAGGGAAGAGAAGGAAAAAAAAAAGCAAACAAATGAAAACAGCTTTAAATGATTTCCATTTTTCTCAGTGAAGTTAGTTAGTTGGCTTGTTTGTGTGATAGTCATGTTCCCACAGGGAGGAAAAGCTGATCTGACTTAGATGCGGTTGAAAAAAAGGTGAAATGAAATCACTACAATGAATATCTGTTAGTCAGAAATTTGGGTCAGTTCCATAATTTAAGGTGTTTTCTCAATGTTCACATAACCACATGTGGCCTATCTGTCATGGAGGCTTTCAGTGGTTTTGATAATACAAATAGGCAGTGTTTTATGTGAAAGCCAAGTATGTTTTCTTTTATAGGCTAATGTTAAAATCTGAAGTTTACTTCTAGTACTATAAAGATGTCTCCATCAAAATTATTTCTACCTCAGTATAAAAATCTGCTCTGATCATTTGTTTATGGGAAATTCTCTATAAAGGATAAATCAATACAATTAATACAGACATACCTTGTTTTATTATGTTTTGGTTTATTGTGCTTTACAGACATGAAGTTTTTTACATATTGAAGTTCTGTGGTAACCTTGTGTTACACAAATCTATAAGCATCTTTTTTTCCAATAGCATTTGCTTATTTCATGTCTCCATGTCACATTTGGATAATTCTCACAATATTTCCAACTTTTTCATTATTATTATGGTGATCTGTGATCAGTGATCTTTATGTTATGATTAGATACTCAAAATGTGGCTGAATTGCTGCAATCTCATGGCAAGACTTTAATAGATGAGAAATCATTTCTTATGGGTGAGCAAAGAAGGTAGTTTCTTGAGACAGAAACTCCTCCTGGTGAAGATGCCAGAAGACTGTTGAAATGACAATGAAGTCTTTAGAATACCGCATAAACTTAGTTGATAAAGCAGAAGCAGGGTTTGAGAGGACTGACTCCAGTTCTGAAAAGTGGGTAAAAAGCTGTTAATTCGCATCATGTGCTATAGAGGAATCATTCCTGAAAGGAAGAATCAATTGATACAGCAAACTTCATTGATGTCTTATTTTAAGAAATTGCCACAGCCACACCCATTTTCAGCAACCACCCTCCTGATCAGTCAGCAGCCATCAACATTGAGGTAAGACCCTCCACGAGCAAAAGGATTATTCAGAAAGCTTAGATGATGGCTAGCATTTTTTTAGTAATAAACTACTTTTAATTAAAATAGGTACATTTTTAAATATAGTGCTATTTTACACTTAACAGACTACAATATAATGTAATCATAACTTCTATAGGCACTGGGAAACCAAAAAATTCATTGAGTTGCTTTATTGAAATATTTCCTTAATTGTGGTAGTCTGGAATCTGCAATATCTCCAAGATATTTATTGTCCCATTCAGGCATTTGATTCCTGTTATGAAATTATTCGCCTTTGTACTGATGCCAGTTTAAGAAATAATGGAAGAATGAATGTCTACTGTTTCATGGTTTAGAAGTGAATTTTCAAAATCCCTTTTCATTTAAACCATACCAATCAACTCTGACAAAAATCTTACTGATATTGCCACACACTCATCAAACTGCATGATGTTTCTTTAACAACCCAAAGATCCAGGAAATTTCAAGGAGGGAAAGGTTAGAAAAAGGGTATTGATGTGACATATCTCTCTAACTTTTACTTTATTAAAATGAAATTCTTGAAGCTTACTGCCGTCTAGGCCACCTGAAGATCATTTAACCAAACATTATATTTTCTACCACTCAATATTAGATGAATGAAACAGAATTTTGTACTCAAGGAACTGTTTTGATGGAACATAAAAACATTTACAGATATAACAAGGAGGTGAATACTAATCAAGGAACAGAACAAAGCAAAGAAAATAATAGCAAACCCTACAGGAGGGAGATTGCCTTTGAACTGAGTCTTAATGGTAGGTATTTTTTCGGGAATCAGAGAAGACAAGGAAAGGTTTTTACATCAGAGAGAAAAGAGCATTAAAATGTTTTAGGAAAGATTTTCAGAATTCTAGCAATTGTATTGGACCAGGGTACAAGCTGCTAAACGAATACAGTGGAAAATGATCCTGAAAAGGAAGGTAAGGATCCGATAGGAATTGTCTTCTATGAGATCTCAAGGAGCTTGGACTTCAACTGTGGCAATGGAGGTACCTTTTAGATTGGCTTTTACGATTCTTTAGCCACCATGTATAAGTTAGACCAAAGGTAAACAAGGATGGAGCAGAAAAAAAAAAAAAAAAAAAAGGAAATTTCAGAGGTTAACTAAAGATAGAGGCCTAAAAGTAGGCAGTGGCAATGTGTTTGGAAAGTAAAGAACAAATATAAGATATATTAAGGTGGCAGATATATTGGGACTTGGTTATTGATCAGATTAGGGAGGAGAGGACAAGATTAAGAAATCTAGAATGCCTTCAAAGTTTCTGACCCAGGCCACATGGTAGAAAATAATGTTAGTCACTGAGAAAGGGAAATACAAATAATGAATGGGTTTGGAAAGAGGTTGAAAGTTATGTAGGTAAGGCTTAGGATATTTTGAGTTTGAGGTGACAATGAGATCAAAGTATAAATATCCAATAAACATTCAGACATGGGTTGGAAATAAGAAGAGGGATTCAGGCTAGAGGGAGATTAGAGAGTTATATACAAGTGGTGGGTTATTGAACCTAAGTAAGATTGTTTACAAGATCCAATATAATTTGAGGAAGAGAGGGCTAATTCTGGAAACAGAAAAAAGAAAGTAGTTTGGCCAATAAGAAAAGGATAATCTAGTAGAAAACACACACACACATACACATACACACATAGGAAAATCCAGATCTTAGGTCAGAAGGCAGGGGTTCTGATGAAAAGATTATCCTTGACTGGAATAAGATTTCCCTATTATCTTGGGTCAGGAGGATGGACTCAGATGTTTATAGATATGGTGACGTCAAGTTGAGAAAGATAGGGTGGACTGCGTCATGTATGGTAATAGGTAATTTTTTTTCTGAAAGTTATAAAATATGAATTGAATGGTTATGCTGTTAATAAAGTAAAGATTTAGAATAGTTAGTATGAGAAGAGACTGAGAACAGTCATCAATGAAGTGGGATAACTCATCCCATGGAAATAAAAGCCCAGATATTGTTGAAGAAAATACATTTCCCAGTGCTATGTTCTGCATGCTTCTGTGCTTTTCTTTGTGAAGGGAAAGTTTATGGTTACTTTGATGAGAAAATGGTAGGAAAAAATACCCAGGAAATTAGGGGTTTTATCAAGAAACCATTGAAGTACGATATTGGTTCAGAATCTAAGCTGTTTTGCAAAAGATATGTAAAGCCATAATTGAGTAAAACTAGGGGAAAAGCTCAAGGTACTTGATATCTTGCTTAGGCCACAAAGCAAGAATCAAAGAAGAAAATTGGATGCTAGGCTAAAACAATGTGTTTTGAAGTGTGTTAGATGTGTTCAAAAGTAAATTAATAAAACATACTTGTAGAGTTCAAAAGGTCTGTGAATCTTCAGCTGACTTACATACTTCTTTCAGTTTCAGTTTCTTTCATGTTCCTACATAAGTTCACTATTTATATGACAACCATCCATAATCCTATCTTCAGAGTTTTTGGCATCCTCTTCAATAACATCAATTTCTTTCAATAACCTTAATCTCATAAGAAATTAAGATATGTTATTGAAAGTATAAATGAAAGTCATTGTAGATAAATCTTTTGGAAAGCTCACATATGGGATAGGACACTCTCAGAATGCAGCTGCCATGTTGTGAGAATTTCAAACTACATGAAAAGCCCATGTGTACATGCACCATATGACAGTTAGCATCAGTTGCCAGCCATGTAACAGAGCCATCTTGTATGCCAGTCCAGTCAAAACTTGAGATGATTGCAGCCTTAGCTGACATCTGACTGAAAATGCATGACAGACTCTGAAAAAACACTATTCATCTAAGCCATTATCCCACACAAACATGATAGAAAACAACTTATTTTAAAATAGTAAAATTTGTGGTAATTCACCATGCAGTGATAAAAATAACTGATACGCTCTACTTTATATTCAATTCCTCTTCCTGAATAAAGTTTTAGTAATTACTTAATATCAAGATTCTAGTTTGATGAATGGTTTTGTATCCCCTAATGTAATTTTTTGTAGGAGGACTTAAACGTCAAACAATATTTTTCTAAGTTAGACACAACTTTTTCTCTTTTACTTTCTTTCTCTTTTTTTATTTAGGTAGGTAGGCTCCATGCTCAGTGTGAGGCTCCAATTCGGGGCTTGAACTCAAAATGCTGAAATCAAGACCTGAGCGGAGATCAAGAGTCAAATGCTTAACCAACTGAGGCACTCAGGCACCCGTCAAACTCTTATTTCTTAAAATGAGTACAGAACAAGTCAGTAGAACAATGTGAAGAAAATTGTTAGTTATTTAGAACCACTGCTAAAAAAATAAAGAATTTGGCATATAATTGGAATGGAATAGACAAGAAAAGATCTTTTAATATTTGCTTGGCATGACATATTGTCCCTTTGGGAATTGAGTGTTTAATTAGTGTGGATCTCACTGTATTATTTCACTAGTCTTAGGAGGTAACCACACTAAAAAGGAATGTTCATATTTAAATTAACTTGTCAGCACCAGAATCATGAGAATTTCAAGCAGTTAGATTTCAAAGAGAATACTTAAGCGTTCAATTCAATTTTTGCTCACTCATATTAAGGATATCTTAAATACAAACCTACACATAAATTGATTACAATGAGTATGTTTTCATTATCAGAAGAGAACAACTATTAATAAAACTATATTTTTTCATTTAAAGGAAAAAACAGTCTAGAATGTAATATACTAGTGTTGAGTTATCCTATAAAGGTTATCCTTCTGCACAAATTAAGAAAAAATATTTGTTTTTAATTAATACTGATATTGACATCATTGCCACTTATGTGGCAAACGATGCTTGAAACTCATTGTTGTAAGGTATTGACAGCTTATTAGTGACTAGAGACTTGGAGAAAGCTCAAAATTCACACAAACAATATCCCAGAAGATTCCTCTAAAGATAAGAATAATACCTCTGAGAAACAGAATTCATAGGCCTCCTAACCTTGCTACATCAAATGTCCTCATTTTGGTGCCATAGTTTGTTGATATCTTCAAGGTGATATAGAGAGAATGAGATAAACATTTCCCCCACTTTCTCAATCAAAGAGAAATATATTTTATCATTGTTGTTTGAATATCAATGAACTGAATACATAAGATTTTTTTTTTTAGTTTAGTGACAGTTTTATTTTTTATAAATATTTCCTATAATGACTATTGCACATTTGTAAAGAAATAGCTAAAGTGGAAGCACATGCAATTACTCACAAAATGTGAATTGCAGAAGTGCAGTTATTATCAAGCTAAATGAGGTGAATTCAAATAACATTTCAACAGCATACAAATTACTTAAAGTAATAAAAAGTATCGATGTGGTAGTTCTTTTTCATTCTTCATTTCATTTAAATTTTTTAAATGTTTATCTTCTTTCATTTCTTCCACACACTTTTCACCCTGAATCACAGATAAGTTCCTCCTGAATCGAAGGGAAAATCATTTTTTACCTAGTTCAAAGTTATATGAAAGCTTCAGTACATTATTGATTCATATGTGTAGCAGATAAATAGAATAACATACACATACACACACAAGCACCAAGGGTTAGATTTAATTTTGCATCTTTGCAAGTTGTTTTCTGACATGCCATAAGTTGATGAGTAATTTTTTACGGTGATTTCTAAAAGAAAGGATTGGTTTAATATATTCCCTTAATTTTTTATGCAAATACTATAAAATATCGGGCATATAGTCGAAGCAAACCATTTCTATTTCTTCAGTTATTCTGTATTTTGCCACTAGGATACAATAATTTACATGCTTTCTCAAATGGTAGGTTATAATTGCCATGCCATGTATGCCTGTATTTCAGATAACTCTAGTCTTATGTGAAGACTACAGAGTAACAGTGAAGCTGAGAGATCCAGCCATAAATCTGGAAAAGCTCCACAGGCACACTTCACCCCTTACACAGAAAACTGTTCTTAAAATTACAGAAAAACAAATTTCTTTAAGACACAATCAACTGGAAAAAATAAATTTTGTACAAAAATACTGTAGAGGGGAAAGATTTAAATGTAAAAAACAGTACATCAACAGATAATGGAACCACATCAGATAAATATGTCCAGTCAGAAAGAAATATAATTCCAGAGTACAATGCAAGTAAATAATTAAAAATTACACACAATAAAGGATCTACATAAATTAGAAATAGAAAGCCAGAAATAATATGGCTTAAAAAAAAGAAAGAAGGAAAGGAAGACTTTTTAAAGTTTTTTTTTTCTTGTTTGACTTGGAACTATGTAAATATTTTACATAAAATCCTACTTCAAAAGGAAAAAAGTTAAATACCTAAAATTATAAAACATCTTAAAACAACTTTTGTCCCTTCCAGTGAATTTTAGTTTATATATGAATTAACAGACAGTAAACTACCTATTTAGGATTTCTGCATCCTCAGTTGTGATCATATGTAAGTTTTCCATGTGTACAAAGCTTTCTACAAAGCTTTTCTATTATGTATTAGAAATTAAAGATTCAAAAAAACCGTATTCATGTAAACAGCTTCCCTGTCCCAGGTCTCTCTTTCTTCATGTGAGATTCATCTTGCTCAAACACTAATTTGATCATGTTACTCTGTTACTCAAGAACCAACAAATGCCTTCAGTTTGTTTCACAGAATAAAAAACCCCACAGATTGTGTTTCATGTGTTTCTTCCAACTTCTCTGTATCTTCCCAACTTCACCTCCCTGTCATTTTCCTTGCTGGTTTCCACTCCTTGTTCTTCATCACCCCTTAGCACACCATGCACTTTGTATCCACACCAACAACTTTCCAAGTTGCCTTTCCAATTCTATCTTATAATAGGTTTCTGATCTATCAAGCCCTCTGACCCCCTCCCCACTTGTATCTTTTTCCTTCAATAAAAAACCTCTTAATTTCTTCATCAAATGCTATAATTTCGGGAATCCCTGGGTAGCTTAGTGGTTTAGTGCCTGTCCTCAACCCAGGGCGTGATCCTGGAGACCCGGGATTGAGTCCCGCATCAGGCTCCCCTCATGGAGCCTGCTTCTTCCTCTGCCTGTGTCTCTGCCTCCCTCTCTCTCTCTCTCTGTGTCTCTCATGAATAAATAAATAAAATCTTTTTAAAAAAAGTTACCTTTAAAAAAATGCTGTAATTTCCTCTTATTACTATTGAAACAGATTCATTATTCAACATTTCTTAGCCCCCTCCATTCTTCATTCAATTAGTACTAATTTTAATCTCTATTTATATCAATATGTGCTACTTCTTTCACAGTAGAGAACTATTTCCTCGGTGCAGAGAATTATTCCTGGTGTAATCATCAATAGCATCAAGTCTACTGTGGGCTGAAGACTTATCTCAAGGGCCCAGATGTTCTGCTCAGATGAGATAAGAGCCACATCTAGGCATTAATTACCCAAGGGAATTTGGCTAACTCTATAATCTGGCTGTTCTGGGAAAGACTGCAAAATATTCATGAATTCGTCTGTACACCAAAATGCTATTAAAGCAAATTATACAATTAATAAGAAATTTATTTGCATGTGACTAGGAACACAATGACCCAGAAAATGAGAATGGCATGAATATTTTAAAGGAGAAGGTCACTTAGCCCGTGCCAAACCAATGTGATTTGAATCCAATGGTGATGTAAGCTAGAGGCGGCATGTCAGCCTGAACACACAATTTCCTGGCTAGGGTAAGTTTGCATCACACTTTCAGCAGACGCTTCTAATAATATGCACTCAGAAATAGGCATGCCACTTTCTAAATGTCTCCCCAGACACAAATGCTTTGATACCCTGGATCAAACACACTATTTGACACGTTTTTCTAAGAAAAAATGTCATCCATATAGTGATGCTTAAATCTGACATGCTATTATTAATAAATTCTATAGCTTCTTGCATAATATACTCTGTACAATAGGTAGAATCTATTAGGGAGAAACAAGATTTCTCCCAAAAGATTTCTTTCAACTAAAGACAGAACTGAAAAAAACAAAAACAAAAACAAAAACAAAACAAAACAAAACAAAACAAAAAAATAAAAATAAAGACAGAACTGAGGAGGGCCAAAATTAAATAGTTCTTAGAAGAAGATGATTCTTCTTATGCATAAAGACAGTGCTCAGTCATTGGAGGGAAGAATATTAAGTGAATAATTTGAAAAGAAAAATGATAAGAGGCATATTTTGAAGTTTGGTTTCTTTATGTTTAAAAGTTCAAGTAAACCATCTCCATATCTAGAGTTTCATTTAAAAGCAGTTAGCAGATTAAAAGTAATTTTGGCAATCCTGACTCCAACCTTAACTATACCTCCTTCCCTCCCCAACACATACACACACACACACACACACACACACTTTAATCCACTGGAAACAGTACCAGCAGGGGCAGGGGGAAGGTGATTAGAGAGAATGGATGGGGCTCATAGAGGAGAAAAGGGGGAATAGGGTGGAGGAGGGAGATGATGAGAAGTCTTTAAATCAAGTTTGACTTTGGAATTTTTAACTGAACAGGATTCAAATAAGAATGTTTTAATTTAAAAAAGATTATAAAATTATAAAATCTAATCAAGATATCATTATCTACCACCAAGAAAGAGGGTGAAGAATATTAAGACACTTTTGGAGACCAGATAGCAAAAAATAAATAAAATCCACTCATGTGTATATCATAGCGTGTTATGCATATTGTTGGATTTACACATTTCAAATCAAATTCAGATTTGGAAATTAAGCATTTGTACTCTCTCTGAAAAAAAAAATTAACTTAAGGCAGATAAGATAATGTATGTCAAAAGCAACAAAAAATGAATAATTTATCTAAAAGTTTTGCCATCAAAATTTTATACTTAGAAAGTTTCATGCTTAATTTTTAAGGGGACTTTCTTCTCTTCCAGTTGTCAGGAATATTGAGGACTCTATTCTTTTTCATTATAAAAATTAAATATGTCCCTCTGATACTTTTAGCTTGGAAATTAGAATTTAGACAGAATTAGTCATAATAGTGGTTAACAATGTATTCAACTGCCATCAATTAGTGGCTTTTGGAACATCAAAAGGTCTTTGAACAATAACAACAAAAATGAATCTCAGGAGAAAAGAATAAACACGAGTACAGTATCATTTTTGTAAGGTTCAATAAACATGTGTTAAGAGCCTTGAATGAAAACATAACCCACCAGTTTAGTAAACATAACATCAAGCTGAAGAGTTTTCAGTACAGACATCTGTCTGTTAGTTGTTGATAGACCTTAAACATATGTGCATATGTATGTAAGCAAATATACACATAGTCCACTTATATTTCCCTCATGAATCGTTCCAAAATGAAACCTTAAGTTTTATATCTTACTCATATGTACTATGATTTCTCTCAACAAACATTTAATAGTTTGCCCTTGAAAAATGCCTTATGTCAATTTTATTCTAAGTAAAGAAATAGTTGTTCTTAAAGAGCATGTAAATTGAAGGCTATTTGAAGTAACACTTTAAATTCTACAAATATATGAAATCTATTAAATAAACAATATTAAGTGAGAATGCAAAAAAATATCATTTCCTCAAAGAAAAATATAAAAATTCACTGTATGCCCCTATGTTTTAACTCATGGGATCTTCTGAGGATATAAAATCACCACTTCGACAGTAGTATCCATTCTATTAGATAGGGTTCTCTGAACTCCCTATTAAGGAGAGGTGCGGTGAGGGACTTACATCAAATTATCTTTGATGCTCTGTCAAAATATACGTCTTCTTTATGGCAAAATCTCAGATACAAGAAGTGGAAGGGGATATTTATTTTTAGAAACCACTCCAATTTATTCTGATATATCTACTTCAGCTCATGTTACCCACATTTAAAATCCAGTGTTGAAATTTCTCAATTGCTAAAAGATAATATGTGTTTAGTTCAGTTTGATATATACGTATGGGTATTAATGAGGTCTGTGATTCTCCTTAAATTCTTAGTGCAAGGAAGCCTTCAGTGACTCTCACCCTTCTCCATACACCTTGCCTTTCCCCTGACTGGTTAGGTGTACTTCTCTGCTCAGAAAGCCTCTGGAGCATCCCTCTAAGAAAGCAGTTACTACATCACTTAGCTTGTAATTGTCTTTTTTTTTTTTTTCCAAGGGAGAGATATTCTTTACATATTTAGGACCTAAAAGAATGTGTAATATAAAGAAGATAGATGCATAGTATTTGATAAATGGAGGATTCACAAATTCAATAAATGCTTGTTAAATGTCTCAGGCACTGTTTTAAGTGCTGGAAAATATTGTCTTACACACACACACACACACAAGAACAAGTAAATGAATGAGTAAAGAGGGAAGGATGAAGATAGGGAGGGTTAAATAAGAGTGAAGAAGAAATAATCTCTCTTCTGAAGGCACATACAGTCTAAGGGAGAAAATGAACTGTCATCTCTTTTTCAGTTAGCAATGAGTCAACAAATTTTCATTGAGCTCCACTTTGTCAGGCACAACAGGACATACTCAGAGCAGTTAGTTCTCACAGAGGCGCCAGGTCCCTACCTCAGTGACCTTGTACCAGAGCAGTAGACAATGAACAAATGGGCATAATATTCAGTAGGTACATAAGGGCTAGGAATGAAGTATAGAAGCCAATGGAACAAATGAGACAGCGGCTGCTTTCTACAAGATACACAGGAAAGATCTCCATAACATTATCTCTAAAAGACCCTGAGAGAATATCACAATTTAAACGCTTTGGCATCCTTTATTAAATCTGGTATGTGTACAAAATTTGGTAACAGAAGTTCTTATAAAGAGAATTTATGAAAACAGACACCCTCTATCATTCTCCACAAAGTCACACTGTAGTACCCATAAATATTACTACAGAACCCAAGTTCAATCCATTTGACTGCCAGAACAATGCCTCACATCCCACTATAAAGCCACCAAATCAACCAGAAGACATGTAAGATTAAACATTTCTCTTTAGTAATGACTTTTATACTCACCCCACCCTACACTCATCTGCTTTCCAGCTGTTCATCCCCTCCCAATTCCCATTTTTAGAACTCGTTGGTTATTTTTTTAAAAGAAAACTAAATTCTTCTATTATTTAATACATAAGTATTTTATACCTAAAAACATCCCATAGACTCAACGATGATACACTATATTCAAAAAGCTACACATATTGTAATTGTTTCTAATATATTTCTTTTAAAATAACTGCTGTCTTTACCCTTAAGCTTGTTTCCAGGATCCACATTTGCAATCAATACTCCTAGTACTAATATATACTTGCCAAACTCTCTGGTCCCTTTCATAGGTTCCACCCATGCATATTATCAATTCTCCCTGTCAGACAATCAATCTCTCATATGATGTCAATTTTTAGGATTGTAAAGGAAAGGGCAGAAATACAATGAAACATTGACCTTTTGTTTATTACTCATTTTATTCTTACTCTCTCCAGCTATGGAATTTCCTCATAATCCTAAACTATCCATGGCTTCATCTATCACCTTTATACTAAGGTTCTCAAATTCATGAATTCTAGCCCCACTCTTGTTGCCATATTGTCAACTCCATGACAGATTCTGACACCAGAAACTCCACAGGTTCAGAATGAGTCTTTTCATTCTGAGTCACTGCAATGAGTTTTTCTTTTGACTTTTCCATCTCCATTTCACCAATCTTCTAGTCACTCAAGTTTAAGATTCTGGAGTAAAATTTACTTTTCCCTCTCATTCACTTGCCAGGTCCTGACCTTTTTTCATTCTGCACACTGTCCCTCAATCTTCTCTACCACTGTTAAGCCTATAGTTCACAGATCTGAGTTTTTGCTATAAGAAGGCTAACTGGTTTCTTCAGTCTACCATCCATGCCTTCCTAACTTTTGTTACCAATCATCACTATAGTAGGTATCCTAAAATAACAAAATCAAATACAATATATGCTTTCCCTAATCCTACAGAAATATATTAAGAGCCTTCTATTGGGTTCAAGGCCTTCTATGCTAAATATCAAATTTACATATCCAGTCCTGAGCAGTGACACTGTTATTTGTCAAATTGTCCACTGTTCCCAACACATGTTGATCTCTCCTTCCTTCTTGACTTTGCCATGGTGTTCTGTCAGCCTAAAAATATCTTTCCCTACCTGGCCCTTCCTACACTTGGTAAAATTGGTAAAATTTTAATAATTTATAAAGTGATGTGAATTTTACTTTTTTAATATATTTTTTCTCCATGTTATAATTTCTCTACCATGAGATTGCATTGCTATTTCCATAGATTCAAAATCACTTTTTTTTTTTTATTCTATCACATCAGTTTGGGTTTACCTCTTTTTTATTTTTTTTTTCGGGTTTATCTCAAATCACAAAATGCCACTTCCTCTTCCATTAGATATATTGTCTTCTCCCTCCTTAGACATTAAAAAAAAATTACATACTTCTTATATACAGTGTTTTGTTTTGTGTCATAGTTATTACTATTATCTACTCCCTCTATCCTCAAATTAAAATCCCTACACCAAAATTAAATTTATTCATTGGGATAGGATGTGTGTCTTTATTTATGCATGCATTTTTTAGCTTATACACTCATTCACTTATTCATATAGTTTTGTATATAACATCAACGCATAAAGGATTTAACATTGCCTACAGAGTCATTTAGAGTATAATGATTAAAATGATATTAAAATGTATACTAAAATAGGATAAAATGGGGGAAAAATGAGTAAGAGTAGTAGAAGTCAGAAGTGGAAGAAGTAGAGAAAATACATGATATTAAATGCCACACTATTTCCTAGTTGCTGCCATAAGTAAATGATTTGGGACCATGACTGATCACAATGCCCTATATCTAGAAAGAGATTAATGAATCTTTACTAATTGTTAACTGAGTTATGCATGGCATGTTTTTTGAGAAACAAGTCAAAATTCTTCAGGATTATTTTTTATTTTTAGCAAATCAACTATATTATTCCTGAGTATTAATATTAATGGCATCAAAATAACAGCAACATTAAAACACAATATTTTAGTACAAAATTTAAGGAAATAAAGAAAACAATAGAATGGACAGGCTCAAAAGAAACCTTACATATTAGAATGTACATACTTATGTAGCTAAGGTACACATTTTATTTGCTCATTCAAAAAACATTCATTCGATGTCCACTCTGTGGTAGACACCAGATTCTTTAGAAAAACAGGGGGGATCCCTGGGTGGCGCAGCGGTTTGACGCCTGCCTTTGGCCCAGGGCGCGATCCTGGAGACCAGGGATCGAATCCCACATCGGGCTCCCGGTGCATGGAGCCTGCTTCTCCCTCTGCCTGTGTCTCTGCCTCTCTCTCTCTCTCTGTGACTATCATAAATAAATAAAAATTTAAAAAAAATTTAAAAAAAAAGAAAAAAGAAAAACGGAGAGAAGTCCTTATTTACAACAAACAAACAAAGAAGAATCATTCAAGACAAAAGAAAAAAATAAGTGAAATGTTATTTCTTTAGTAAAAGATTCCAGAAGCCCTCATATACATTTCCCAGTTCATCAAGCACTTAATTCTTTCACTGTCTCTCTGTCTGTGGCATTACCAGGGTCTCCCCCTCCCCTTTTTTAATGGAATCCTCCATCAGTACAAAGCAATTTCTTTTTGTTTAAGTTTTTATTTTATTTTATTTTATTTATTTTATTTTATTTTTTATAGAGAGAGCAGTCGAGTAAGGAGGGATAGAGGGAGATGAGAGAGAATCTTAAGCAGGCTCCACATCCAGTGAGCAGTCTGATATTATGACCTGAGCTGAAATCAAGGGTTGGATGCTTAACCAACTGACCTACCCAGGTACCACTATGAAGCAAGTTTTTATACCTCTTATATTTAAAATAGAACATTTTCACTTGTATGTGGAATTTAAGACACAAAACAAATGAGCAAAGAGAGAAAAAGAGAGATTGAGACAAACCAATAAATAGACTCTTAACTATAAAGGACAAACTGATGGTTGCCAGAGTGGAGGTGAGCAGGGGGATGGGCTAAATGGGTGGTAGGTATTAGGGAAGGCACTTGTGATGAGCATTGGTGTTGTATGGAAGTGTGAATCACTATATTATACACTTAACAATAATGTAACACTATATATTAACTCTACTAGAATTAAAACCAAAAAAAACCCCAAAAAGAATCAGAATCAGTTGGCAAAAAATACATAAATTAAAATTAAAATAAAAAAAAAATAAATTAACAAAGCAAAGAAGTTTGCTCATCCTCCAAATCCCTTCTATTGTTCTCATTCATAGGAACAATTCTTTATGCTATTTTCTATCTCTACTTCTTACTTCCTATTCTCCCAAAATGATCTTGCTTCTCTCCCAATCAGGCCACTAGAACTCTCTTACCAGGATCAATAAAACCCTTGTTTCTAAGTCCAACAGGTTTTTTTGTAGAGTGCTGAACAGCATTCCACATTATGAGTCATTCCCTCCTTCTTTAAACACTACTCTCTCTTTGTCCACTCCTAAGTCTCTTTTTTCCTGGTTTCTACTCTTTGACACCCTTAAAATGTAGGAGTTCTTCAGAGCTTAATATTTGGTCTTCTCCTTTTCATGCTCTATATTCTTCCTTTATCTCTAGCTAATAGTCAGTTCTGTGACTTGAATATGCAATGTTAACTATTTATACATATTTCCAACCTAGGCTTCTCCACTGAGCTCAAGACTCATATATAAAAGTGCCTACTGATGTCTTTTGGATGTCTGAAATGCATCTTAAACTTGACACATCCAAAAATGGATTTGGATCTTCACCCTAAAATGTTCCACCCAGGTCTCTAGTAAACTGCACTACCAACTATCCACCCAATGGTTCAACCCATCTTCCTAGTAGACATATTATGCCTTCTTCCTCTTTTCTTTCTCAAGCCTCATATTCGAACCTCAAATTCTACCAGTACTACTTCCAAGATATACTCACACCTGCTCTTATTTCTTTACTATGTTGTCCTAGTCCAAGCCATTATCAGCTTTTATATGGATTCTCTTCTCAGCCTCCTAACTGTGCTCCTTGCTGTTTATTTTTCTTCCTGCTTCCTTCAGTCCATTTCTCTCACAGCAGCTACATAGATAAAGTGAAAGTACATATGATCTCTCTTTGATTTAAAATTATTGACTGGCTTCCAAATGCCATGTCTTGTCCTGCAATGCCTGATATCATCTCACCTTGTGACCACCTACTCTCTCTACTCCAATCACATTGACTTCCTTACAAGTATTGAAATACTCCAAGCTCTTCCGTGTTTGAATTATTTTCCTTCTGCTGTCTTCCTGCCCAAAATTCTCTTTACCTACCTCTTTGCATAGCTGAATCGTTCTTCCTTTAGGTGCCAGCTTAAGTGTTATCTCAGAGAGGTATTCACTGATACTGTCAACAAGTTTTTTTTAAGAGAATAGAACATATTTATTATTGATTTATTTATTTAGTTCTTCTATCTCACTAATCTATAAGCTCCATGCAGGAAGTCATTCTTTTTCTCACTCACTTCCGTCTCAATACCTAGCACAATGTCTGGAATGTAGTTAGCAAAATAAATATTTTCCAAATATTTTTAAATAATGAATTAATTATATACTACAATATGATAAAGAATTTATATACTAAAGAATTTAAATTGATTTTCTAGTTTTTGGGGTTAGTTGTCAACTAAACTCTAATGAAAGTGATTATTTTTAATACTAAATGATAGAAGCAAGAACTGAGTAGATTTAGCATTTAAAGTCAATAAAAACAAAAAGAGAAAGAAGCCAACCATTAAATATTTGTTTTACCTGATTCATTAGCCTATGAGATTGTTTATTTTTGCTTACATGGCTACTTTATCTCTCAATTAAAATTCAGAAAATATAAACTTTTATGGAGGTGTTCTTTTCTAGTATCCTTAGGATGTCATTTGTCATATTTCTTCTTTTTTCTTTTTCTTTCCCTATTTTTTAGTTTGTATCTGAGATTTATGTTTTCATAGGAATGGGTTCAGAAATCTCTGCATTTATGGTTTCTTTAAAAATCATAATAACATGCTTAAATGGGCCAAATGATAAAGATGTCTAATGATGGAATTCATACTTTTTGTTTATTTATATTTTGTAGTCTAGCTGAGAGTTCCCTCACCCAAAATTATGAATCATTTATTACAACCAACCAAAAGGCCAAATGCAGTTCCACATGGGCTGGTGTCTTGCTTCAGTCTAACTTGTCTAGCATGAAGTAGAAAACCTCAGAGACAACACAGCAGAAAAGAATAAAGACAAGGAATCTTTTCCTCTCCCTTAAGAAACAATGGAAGAGTTTAGATTTACTTTTTATAGTTTTTATATATTCCTATTCTAATCAAGCATTAATATGTATACAAATACTTTTCAACTAAATCAAAATTTAAAGATGTATTTATTTTAGAGAGAAAGAAAACACAAGTATGAGTGGGGGGAGGGGCAGAGAATCTCAAGCAGACTCCCTGCTGAATGTGGAGTCCTACTCCAGGCTTGATCTCAAAACATATGAGATTCATGACCGGAGCCAAGATCAAGAGTCCAACACTCAAACAACTAAGCCACCCAGGTGCCCCAGAAAATTAAATAATTGTTTAACTATTTGTATCAGTAGCCTTTATGATTAGCATGAAAAATCAAACATTGATTATACCATGATATTTCAAGAAACATTAATAAACAGTGCTACAAAATAAGTTCAAAATTAAAGACAAAATGTATTTGCTAGAGGTAACTTTGAATTATAAATATTAATAGTTGCCAAACATTTTACATTAAGCATCAGTCTAATTACCTCCTTTTTTGCTCTTAAAGAATATAGAAAATTTCCTCAGAACTTACAAAATTAGTTACTAATGTTCACATGTACCTGTAACTGCTCACATTGTAACTGCCAGGAAGCAGCATCATACAGTGGACAGAGACTCCTAAGTAAGCTACATTTAAGTCTGAACAAGAGCTTGAAATTTTCCTGGTTATGTAACCTTATATCTTCCTTATGAATCAAATGAGTTTTCTTATCTTTAAAATTAGATAGTATCTTCCTCACTAAACATATTGGGATGATTATTATAAATGATATAATATATATATGTAAAGTGGTGGACACTTGGATGTGCTCAACAAATATTGCTTCATACGATCCTAGAGAAAAGTAAAAATATTAAATCTTCTCAAATGCTTGCTAATGTTTCACAAATATTCTCATATATTGTAAGCAGAGCTTCTATCTGCCCTCTAGAGTTGATAATACTATAATTATTACTACAAATACAGTACTCAGAGAGGTAAGTAACTTGCATAGTGCACAGCTCACGTACTGGGGACTCCAAGGATTTGAACTTGGATCTTAACAGTTTTCAAAGCCATTTTTTTTCTTCTTTTGCTTGGCCCATAAAGGAGAGTTTTCTGTAACGTTTGCAGCTGTCTGAACTACTTACTCTTCCCGGAAGAGCTCACATTGGTTTGATCCATATGGTGAAGCCCAAGAAATGGGACAGAAGACTGCTTAAAAGATAGTTCGAGTAAACCAACAGGACAGTTATCAAGTAAAGTGATTCACTAAGAGCCTCATTGTTTAAATGTGTCTGCACAGTCCTCCTTTCCTATTCCAGGACTAGATTAGCAAACTCCTCAGCAAGCAGAAGACTTTGTAGAGAAGCCTGACAAAATAGGGCATATTTCAAAACAAAAAAACAAAAAAAAAAACAAAAAAACAAAAAAAGAGGGGAAACTTTTGAATTTATCACTATTGCTTCTAATAGGTTGTTTACTCTTCCCTGTTTTTGATTCCAACACATTAGAGTAAGAGTGGTGAAAGACGATCAAAGCTATGAATAGACTGTGAAATAAACTATTTCAGTACTTTAGAGGGATAAACCAATCTCCAAATCCAATCTTACCTTAATTGACCACCGAAGGATAAAACTAGGGTTGTACCAATCGCTGCCTGTTCAAAATGGGGCTCACTGAAACACCCAGTTTCAACACCTGGAAGCAAGGTTGCATATAGAATGTTTTGCCTTGTTTCCTACCCATAGCTTAAGAACTATAGTTGGCTGACCCCTTTGCTCTCCAAAAGTGTTCATAATGATGTCATGGTGTCCCAAACTAATTGATTTGACTAAATTTAAAAATATGAAAATTTGAACAAAATTTGAAAATATGACAATCTCTTTTCCTAAAGTTGATATTATTTCTCAAAAATATTATGCCACATTCCAGAAGGTATCTGTTCTAAACATTAAAGCCACTATCTGTTCTTAGCATTAAAACTTAGGTCATGAGTATCTTAAAATATTTTGAAAGTAGTTTATCTAATTTTGCCCTTCAAAAAACTTTTTCTCCAATCAATATTTGGCTAGCTTTAAGAAATCTGACAATCATGTATTATTTGGTAATGATGGTGACCATCCTCCTCACTTTCCCACTGCCTTTGAAACCAAACCTGGAGAATATTTCTATTTAAAACCTTTTCCTCCTTCTAAAACATCTGGCTACTTCATTTTTACCTCCTTTCCCTATTAGGTTCAAAATTGGTATAACCCATGATATGGTAACCATACTCATGCACTAACCCAATGCATTTTTTTTAAGTATGAGATATCTAGTGGGACAGAATAAAATAGTTGGAAAACCAGAGAATCTAGGACATGTGGTCAATGGCACAATGATTGCTGACAATTCTTTGCTTTTCTCTGTCTTCGGGGTTACTGTTTGCTGTTTGAATAAAGGACTCAAAAGGATAATAAAGGTTTCTTTTACAAATGTTTCCTGGTAGCTGAGATGTTCATAAGCTATGTCTGATAGATGACAAAAGACCTTGCATTATGGTGACAGAGCAGAGCATTGCTCTGCTTTCAGAGCAATGAAAGGTGTAACATTTTCATGAGAGAAGGTGTTTAAAAGGAGTATAGAAATTATAGGACAGATCAGAAAATAATTCTAAAACTTCTCCTGTAGACAATGTTCTAGGTGTCTAGAAAAGAACTCAAGGGGGAAAATAGCTATTCTGCATAGAAGGCAGCACAGTGCAAGGACACAGAGGAGAACCCAGGGTGACAAGGAAAAGGAACATTGTAATAATGTAATGCTAAACTTGGGCCTCAGGCGATATTCAGGTTGAACAAATAATTCAATGGTGGAAGAAGTAAGATGTGTTAGCAGAGACCTCTTAGGTGTCAACGTGGAAAGATACACACACACACTGGGGACCGGGGAATTGTGAGAGAGGTTGGGAAGCACAATTATATCACAGTTATGGACTTCATGAGGTGATAGCATGGCGGAATATATCTTTATCTAAAATAGAATGTTTGTTGCTATTTTTTAAGACTTAATTTTTAGAGCAGTTTTAGGTTCATAGCCAAACTGAGAGGAAGATACAGAGATTTCCTGTCCCCATACATTCATAGCCTTCCCATTATCAGTTTCTCCCATCAGAGTAGCACATTTGTTAGAATTAATCAACCTAAACTGACACATCATAATCAGTCATAGTCCATAGTTTACCTTAGGATTCACTCTTGGAGTTGTACATTCCATGGGTTTAGAAATTTACTATTTTTTTTTTTTAGTTGTAACCACATCTTCTTCTAATGATAGTCTTTGTAAATGAGAATATTCAGTTTGTTTCTGTGAATAAATATACCAGTTATCTTTATAGGGATTTGAGACAACAAAACAGTGAGAAGGAAAACAAAACATAAAGCATCCTAGAGTAGAATTTCTAAGGGTATCCCAGGGAAAAGGTTACATCAAATTAGATCATTACAGAGGTAGCACATAGAATTTATCCATTCATCTAGACCGTCCTTATGCACTATGTATTGAGCATCTTCTACACAAATGCCCTGGAATCAAGGATAGATGATATACACTGAATGAAGACACCATGCTGAGCTCTTAAGAAGCTTATAGATAGACAAATAAAGAGATAATTCCATTGAGGTGGATTGGAATAGAAGATGCTACAATAACACACAATTGCCAAGTGGATTGGCAGTTGTTCAAGATCAGAGAGGGGGCCATAGAAAGAAGGATGACAGAAGATTCTTCATAGATGTCATGTCCCCTGAGGTAAGACTTGAAGTAACTGATGATAACAATGAAAGTCACCTGAGTTAGCTTTCAAATGAGAAGATAGTTATCTTACTTGCTAAATGTATCATTAATTCAATTATAATTGTATTTGCCAAACATGATAGTGATAGATGGTAAAGCAGCAAATGGAGGGGAGAAGGAATATACAACTGAGAAATTAACTAGACCTGAGCCTCTGACATTCCCTTGCATGATTTTTAGCCCAATAGACATGGTATCCACTTCTGAGTACAGTGCTAACTCATGGAAGTTTTAATCCAGTTCAAGTACTGCAGTGATAAGTGAGTTGTACATAAATACATAGTATTTATATAATACATATATATGTATATAATATATGTATATAATTTATATACATGTGGTATATATAATATGTATATAATATATAATAAATGTATATAATATATAAATATATGTAATGTTTGTAATATATTATAAATACATATACATGATAAATAGTGGTAAACTGAGACTGGAATTTGACCTTCTTCGCTTTCATGGACTTGTGAATGGACATGTTCTTAATTTAAGACATTCTGTACCCACATAGAATTGCTTCCTAGAAGAAAGGAAACAGAACTCGGAGAAAACCTGTGTGGCATGACCTCTTTCTTTCATCCATCTATCTGTTCAGTCACTGATTAATGGTTCTACCCTTAGAAATTTTCAGGGTTTTTAGAAAAATAGCAAATGACATAAGTCCAGAACAATGTTAGTAGGTAGAAGATTTATTCTTTGCTTCCTTTACTTTGGCGTGTTTTTTTTTTTAAGATTTTATTTATTTATTCATGAGAGACACACACACAGAGAGGCAGAGACACAGGCAGAGGGAGAAGCCGGCTCCATGCAGGGAACCTGACGTGGGATTTGATCCCGGGTCTCCAGGATCACATCCTGGGCTGAAAGCAGGTGCTAAACCGCTGAGCCACCCAGGCTGCCCATACTTTGGCTTATTTGAATGAAATATCAAGATGTTATAAAATCTAAGAAAATAGCAATCTTGGTCTAAAATAAATGTCCCCTATTTCCCCAGTCTTCATTTTTGTTTTCTTCCAGTCACTCTCCCATAACTACATCCATATACATTTTATGTGTCTCCAAACTTGAAAACTGTACCATCGCTCTATCTACACACACATACACACACTCACACGCACGCACACACACGTACAAATATTTTGTAATCTCTTTTTCTTCAACACATGTTCCAATGGATTGGGTACTGGTATTGAACAAATGAGACATGGTCCTTGTTTCCCCAGAAGTTCTAGTATGAACTAAACAATAGGAACACAAATAAACATACAGGCATTTAGACAGCTGTGCAAACACTGACTAATGAATAATGTATATTCATTTAAAAAATGCTAGCAAATATGGGTTATGTGTGGGAAAATGAGAAGTGAACTGAAAAACTTTTGACCATTAGTGCTAAAAGAGGCCTTTGAGACCAATAAGGTCGGCAGCCTCATTGTATAAAGGGAAAACTACAAGCAGAGTTTCAGAGGTGGATGTAGGGGAAGAAAACCATAACATCACCTCCCATTGGTGTGGAGTAAGGCTCCTTGCAGGTCAGATTTTTAAATGCTCTGAGAAGGGATTGAGCTCTCTTTCCAAATGATTAGATAAATTATCAGCCTGAAAACAGCAAAGATTTTTCAAATAGTGACAATATTCTCTTGCAAAGTGATAAAACCAAAAAGCCTAAATTCCTGCCTGGGTTCCAAATCCTTCTCTTGTACCAACCCGTAAGCAATCCTTTTTCTCAGAATCAGATGCATTTTGTAAATCTTATATTGCCATCTCAAACAAGTATCCCTGCTTTTTGCCAAAGACAGTCTGGGATGGATTTCAAGGTTTCCTTATGGTTGGACTAATGCTGTTAGGTTGCAAAACAGATACCCTGATTTCTGGGCTAAGGGATAAAGCTAAGCAGCACCTTTGCCCTCACATACTAGCTTTTCCTTCTTTTTGAATGGTTATAAACCAACAAAATGAAAGACCATGAAAATCAATTTTAACAAGGCCAACTCAGTGCAAGTGAATGCAGAGGATCCCTATATATCCTATTTTGTTCTAAATGCTTTGTGTGGCCAAACAAGTAGTAATAAAAAAATTACCACTGTACTTATTTTTTCCGACTCAAAGGAAAACTGTATTATTAAAATATAAACCTGAATTTCCAAATATTATAATAAGAAAAAAAATGAAAATCACATGTAACATGAAAATGTTGAAACAGTTTTGGTTTTATTTTGGAAACTCTGACTATCACCAAAGTATTCCCAAAGGTAGTTGATATTGACAATGCCGTCCCTAAAATAGCCAGTGTGGGGTCCTGCATACACAGTGTACTCAATAAAGCTTGCTCATCAATTTACTGACTCACTAATAATCTGTCATTGTTCTGTGTCATCAGTTTAAAACATCTTTATCTGAAAATAATTTATGAAAATCCATGTCCTTGAAAATGACCATATTGTTTTCAGGTTTCATCACCTGTTTTCCCTTTTCTCATAAACAGTCAAATGACAAGGAAGGCTACCAGAATATTGTCACACCTATCATGCAGTCTCTTTTCATCCTTGTCACATAATATATTCCTTCTTCATCTTTATTCCTCACTCTTGTTTTGGCATAAATAAAAACCCCTGTAATTTGGATGTTTAATCTAGATAAGATTTCTTTCCTTGTTGAAAAATCATGGTTGACCAATTCCTCCAGTGACAGTATCATCTCATTTAAGTAAATCATTAACATCATGTGCTAAGGGCTCTAGCACGAGAGTGAGAACCCTTCCTCCTTAAATTTTAAGAATAATGTATAATGATTTTTGTTTCCTGGAAAAACATAAAATTTTCACCTACTTGCTTCTTATATTTAAGACACTAAATGTTTTTATTTATTTAAGCTATAATGGTCTGTTTACTATAAGAAGTCTGAATAGCATAAATATGGCAAATGCAAATGAGATGGAAAAGAAAACCTGGATATAGAAACAAAGGAAATTAAGATTTCCTAGTCATCTAAAGTAAGGTTAATGAGTACCTAACATTTAAGGCAAACTCTTACTTATGTGTCAAGACCCAGGTCTAATGGCATACTGTCTGTGAAGCTTCTTCTGAGTCTCTAAGGGGCCAATAGTTCTTTTCTCCTCCAGAACTCTAGTAGTCTTTTAAACTTAAGCTCCTTTGCAAAACTTTTACATAAATCCTCCTTTGTTCAGAAGGTCAACTCATAACTTCTCAAAATTAGGAGCCACTGCCTTTCTTTGGTTCCTGTTCTTAAATCAATATTTGGCACCCTTCAGTCTCCTGTTTTTCCTCTTTTCTGGAAACTTTCACAACTTTCTCATTATCCTTTGAGTTCTGAAATATTACATACAGGTTGATTCAGTGTGAAGATTTGCACTATCTTTGATTAGGACAAATTTCTTTCCTAATATTAAATCATTTCTACATCTCAATTTTCCTCACTTTTTAAAACTCCTGGAAAGAGAGCAGAGCTCCTGAATTGATTTGCAATGACTCATCACTATTGTACTCATATTTTTCATTTTTTTATTCTTTTATGAGTTTATCAACTTTATCTTTCAGAATAGATCATTAATTTGGTGTGTTTGATTTCTTTAATAAAGTTTCAGAAAATGTTTTTAATTCCCCAAATTTTTGCTTGTTTTTAATAATAGCCTTTCTTTTTTATTTTAAAATGTATTTAATATCCAATTATTTTCTGAGAATGTGCTCAGAATATTTTTCTAGTTATTCTATGTTCATTGAACTATTTCTTTTTCCTCAGTCATTTATTCTTTAGCTTGTTCCTCTGCATTTAGGCTGTTGGTTTTCTTAAACTCTGATGAGCTTTAGTCGGTGATTCATATTTATGAATAAAGGACTTGATTGATGAATTAGGGTAGCTGTCATGCCCACTTTGTGCAGATCTGAATCTATTTCCCCAGAAGGCCTTTCCCTGGAATGAGCAGGCTGCTTTCCTGTCTGTGTAAATAGGTGAGGACATGTCAACTGGTGAGCATCATTTTAGAATGTGTGGCCAGTGAGTAAGCAGGCAGGCTGCCCAAATGCCAAAATAACAAGAATATTACTCTGGGAATGGAGTACTTCAGCAAGTTTTTCTCCTAGTCTGAGAGGTGTTTCCTTTGACATTTCCTTGGTGTAGCTGTAGAGCTCTGATGTACCTGGAAGTCAGCTCTGCTTCTGTCTCAAATAACACTGGATTGTTAGCCTATCCTATATGGCCTATTCAGTTTCTTTAGGAAGAAGTTCTCTTGCTGAAACTTGGGAAGAAATGCTGCTGCTCTCAGTCACTTCAGGGAGGTAGTAAAGAGCCACATTGGCTTTGTAGCCTAAAGACAGATTTTTAAATAATTATCCTGATTCTTGTTTCACAGCTCTTCCCATACCCCATCCCTACAAACTGCAGTTGGAGATTTTCCCAACATACTCAAGAGGTTTCCTTTGACTGTGTTAGACGCCCTATGCTTTCTTCTAGTCTGGATTATTTGTCTGTAAGATTCTGCTCTCCAGAAAACATTCACAATTTCAATTATGCAGGTAGTATCATTTCCTATTTGCAATGCAGCTGTGGAGCTCCTTTTCAATTTTGTTGTTTCAATGGAACTGGGAAGAAAAAAATGCTAAATCCTCCAAGTGTGTTCACCATCTTTGAATTAGAGGTTATGTGAGTTTGGATTCCCAACTGAAACTTAAACTTAGGTCTTTATTTGGGTTGTTGACTTCCAAAGGTAAGCATTTGTGATCTACTATATTATTAAGTGTTTACTTAACTGATTTTCCATTCCTTTAGAATGCTTCATATGTCTAATTTTTAATCTTTAGACAGGTTCTGGTCTTGTTTAGAAGATTACAAAAACCAGACTTGCAGAAATTATCTCTTGGCTTGAAATAACCTTTAAAATCACAAAGGTCAGTTAAATTCAGGCTCAGGACTGAGTCTGATACTTGAGTCACAAGTATCAATATAGCTATAAATATTAAAGGGATAAAAATGCCTTTGATACATATATTTTAACAACATCAAAAAGTAGACTTCTTATTTAAAAAGAAAACCTTCCTATTAGTTTTAAAAAGTATATTTAAAGTTCAAGTAAAATCTAAGTAATTGAGATCATATGTGTAAGATATGATATATCATGCTATATTATATAATTATGTATTATATGTAATTATATTATGTGTGTACATAATATGTTTATAAAGCAACTTTTCAAAAATAAAAAGCAAAACTAGTTCTAAGTTTTGTTCTCAGTTGCTTCATTACTATTAATGAAAAATATACTTTTAAGAATTCCATTTAACTCTCTTCCTTCCAAATTGCTGGCCATATGTTCATTTAATCTCATAATTAGAGGCAGTCTTCTATTACTTTGTAGTCAGTGAAAATGAGAGGTACTGACCTTCTTAGATTGCTATGAAATAACAAGAAGTACACTTCGACAAGACATTACCTCTAGTTTTTCTCTCTTATCAGTTATTTACTTTCAATATTTTTTAGTAATTCCAAAGATAAACTAAACTTTCTATTTCCTTTGTGTTTCTCTATCTTGAGTCAAAATAGAATATGGGTGTTTTCTCTGTTTCATGGTAAAATTCACTACATTACATTTTTTTTAATAGGACAAAACACTATGTTATTCAAATTTTCCCAAATTTTACTTTCTCCTTGTTTCTATCATTCATTAAATCTTTTCTACATCTCAAGAATACTTTAAAACTTACCTAAGTACTAGTTCACTGTGATTTACAGTTAGTAAAAAAATTCAATGCTTCATTAATCATTTTAAATGTTTTTCATGAAAAAGGCAATATATAACAGATAAGATAATATAAAAACTCACTTTATAAGTAATCCACTTCACTGAATAAATTAAGTCAAAATGCAAGTGAATGCAATGAATAATACTACATACAAAAGCATTTGCATGGGAAATGTGGATGTAAGGCTTAGGTGGATTAACACAGGCTGAAATACATTTAGCATCAACATTGAAATAGGGGCATTTTTTTTTTCCTTAACAGACAGTTTTCAGTGTTGTGTAAACTTGATTTTATTTTCTCTCTAGAATAATCAAACTAAACATGGTTAGTTTACATTAATCAAATCCATAGGGTATGAATAAAAACACTGCATGCCATATAATTACTTACTTTGAAAATGTATCATTGCTGAGTAGATCACAGTTCTCCTATCAAGTGGTTAGCATATTCTCTTCCCAATGGGGAAGTGAAAAATCAAAAGTCTGATGAATATAGATTCAAATTAAAGGAGGACTGTATTATTGAAAGAATATAATAGGTACTGAACAAATGGTTGTTGATATGATAAATTCAGTAAAACATTAATCAATGATGCTATCGTATTTCAATAGCTTGATGCATTCATGTCAATCACAGGACTATTTCTCTCCTAAGGGACTTAGATCTAACATTTTATAATTTTATTTATTTATTTATTTATTTATTTATTTATTTATATGATTTCTTCTCCTATTAATCTGTGAGATCTCTGAAAGCAGGGACTATGTCTTATTTACTTCTTCTTTTTTTTTTTTTTTATTTACTTCTATGTCACTAGTAGCCAGCAGAGTTCCTGGCATTATTAGATGGTCAGTAATTTTTCTAATTGAATTGAAATGAAATATTTGTTAGCTAGGCAAAATAGACTCTTCCATTTAAAAAGTTTAGAAAAATTCTTAGCTCCAACGGACATGGGCTTTTAAAGATGACATTTACTGGGAAAACAGCCTAGATATGCTAACCTCATAAAGCTCCCCATTCTCAGAAAATAACACCTATTAGAACACAAGCCAACATCCAAGTCATATCCATGCATATTATTACCTAGTGAATCTGGTCCAGTTCTATATAGTTGTGCAAATTGTATTTTTCTCCTCCTTGAAAATTCTCACTCAGTTCCTGACCTGTCACCTTGCAAAAATTACAAATGTGACATTGGTATTGCATCTCTGAAGACCATCACCCAGCCACTGGACACGTAGTTACTGTCTATCTCAACTTAACTTCCTTCCCAGAATTTCCATGTAACCCAGGACCCTACACTAATTGTGTGTGCTCAACTAGCACCATTGGCTCTCAGTCTCCATTCAAAAAGTGTTTTAATGAGCTCTCCAGCATCTCTCTGCTATCCTGGTTTAATCACATCCTCATAGGTCTTGGTAATAATATTAGTAGTAAAAATAGCTTAAATTTACTAAGCACTTGTACCTCTACTATGACATGTAGAGAAATTTACTCTTTCCTGCATCTCTATATTCTTATATCTCCAATAAAACTATGAATCATTTATTAAATGAATGAATGAATGAATTGAACAAATAATAAACAAATCAATGAATTAAGCAAGTTGTATGGTCTTTACTGTGCCCCTCACTTGGACAATACTGTCTTCTATCTACTATTTCTGCAGCATTGAGTAAACCAAGTTCTTGCCTTTTCTTTTTCTAGATTTCAAGGAGAGTACCTCCTTTCAATTCTGACACAGTTAATACATTGATAGACTTTCTTATAGTGGGCATTCCAGTGACATTGAGAAAGTACCAATTCTCACCGGCAACTTTTGTAACTACATTTTAGGGACTTCTGATTTTGATATTAACAACACAATGAATTTTGCCTTTGGCATGACAACCAAAACAAGCTGAATAAGCTATTATATTACCCATTGTTGTTTTCAATCCACTAGAGGATTGAGGAGACAAATAACCTTAGTTGAACTAAATTCCAAAAAGTGACAAGCCCACCATTGAAGAGAAGAAACACATGCCTGTTCTCATTTCTGGTGGAATGGAAGGAGGAGAAATAAGGAGGAAGAAACCAGCCAAAACTTTAATGAACTTCCAATGACTATGGACAGATATAATTCCAAGGACATCCAGCTAGAGAGCAAATCTGCACTCACCAAAGACTCTTTCTCATAGATCTCCATATGGAATGCACTAAAGGTTAACAGCTGAGCTGAGAGAGATCTTCCTGAAGTGTGTGGGCCATCCTGAAACCATGGCAGGCACCTTCAGAGAAGGCTGGAGGTAAAAGAGGAGCGGAGAGAAATCCCTCGGAGTCATTCCAGTCTTGACAGTTTGCAGATACCCTCCCAAAGTTAAAGGCTGAGTGAGCAGGCAGGGAGAGATTATCTATAACGCAAAAAGAGCAGGCAGCTGAACTGTAAACTAGAGACAAAATCCTCATGGTTCAGAGCTGGTGACTTGGCTATAAAACACAAAGATATCTCTGGAGTCATGCCAGTATGAGATGTTAAAATTACCAGGGAGAGATTATGAAATAATTACAATAAAAAACTAAAGGATCTAGTGGAAAAGATGGACCACATGTGTGAAGAGATAAGGAATTTTAGTGGAGAAATGGAAGCGCTGAAAAAAACTAAAAGTGAATGATAAAATGTAAAATGTCATAAGAAATGAAAAAATAGGGGTACCTGGGTGGCTCAGTGGTTGAGCATCTACCTTTGGCTCAGGTCATGATCCTGGGGTCCTGGGATTGAGTCTCACATCGGGCTCCCTCAGGGAGCCTCCTTCTCCCTCTGTCTACCTCTCTGTGTCTCTCATGAATAAATAAATAAAGTCCTTAAAAAAATTAAAAAATAAATGAAATCATTAGAGAAGCTTAACAACTGGGTCACAAAAGATCAGTTCACTCAAAGCCAGGACAACAGAAAATATCCAAATTGGAACATCAAAGAGAAAAAAAATAGTGGAACCATTAATATTTGTAGCTCAATAGCAAGCACCCAATATTCAAGCAAAATCAGTTCAGAAGGAGAGAAAAGAGAGAAAATGGAAGAAATGTTTGATAAAATATTGGATGACAGTTTTCCAAGATTTAAGAAAATCATCCTCATACAAATAACAGGAGCTCAATAAAAGCAAAGCAGATAGATACAAAGAAAAATCAGACCTAGGCATATCATAAACAAAATGCTAAAAACCAAAGATAAAAAACAGATCTTATAAGCAGCCTGAATAGAGATACATTACCTTGACAAGACTGACAATATAGTTGATGTCTGACTTCTCACCAGAGAACAGAGGCTAAAGAAAAAGGGGTAGAGTACATTTAAAATGAAAAACAAAACAAAACACAAAACACAACAAACAAAAAACAGAGAATTTTGCATTCAGCAAAATTTATCTTTGTTTTGTTTAAGATTTATTTATTTATTTGAGAGAGAGAGAGAGAGTCCATGGGGAGGAGCAAAGGAGGGGAAGAGGGAGAAAAGCAGACTCTATTGAGAGGGGAGCCAGAGGCTGGGCTCCATTTCAGAACACTAAGAACATGACCTGAGCCCAAATCAAGAGTCCAATACTTAACCTACTGAGCTGCCAGGGCACCCCTCACCCAAATATATCTTTAATAGTCAAAGAGGAATACATATTTCAACTGATAAAAATCATATATAATTTGTTTCTAGCAGACCTATAGTATAAGAAATGCTTAAAAAAGACAGAAGGGAAATAATAGATGGAATTCTGGATCCACAGGAAGGACTGATGAGCATCAGAAACATGAAGTATCTGTGTAAAATATAAAGTAGTTTGAATATATAATTTCAAACTATATATGTATCTGTTTATCATTAAAAACTTTTCACTTTTAAAAAAATAACAATAGATTTGGCTTATAATGTATGTAAAGTAAAATAAAATGCAATTAAAACACAAAAACTGAGATTATACTATTGTAAGATTCATGAAAATGTTTACAATTATCTGAGGGTAGATCCTGACAAATTAAAGATACATATTGTTATAGAGTAACCATTAACCATGTGCACATGCACACATGAAGATCTATACATAAAAATCAGGAAAGGAATAAAATTAAACATGAGAAATGCTTGATTCGCCCAAAATGAGGCAAGAAAGGAAGAACAAATTTAGAAATTGGATAAATAGCAAACAAATGACACATATTTAAATCAGGGCAGCCTCAGTGGCTCAGTGGTTTTGCACTGCCTTCAGCCCAGGGCCTGATCCTGGAGTCCTGGGATCGAGTCCCATGTCGGGCTCCCTACGTGGAGCCTGCTTCTCCTCTCCCTGTGTCTCTGCTTCTCTATCTCTCATTAATATAAATAAATAATTAATTAAATACATAATTAAGTAATTAAATAAATAATTTTTAAAAAATTAAATCTTACAATATCAATTAGTTGTCAGGCTGAATAAAAAAGCAAGGCCCAACAGATACTATTTATAAGAAACACATAATAAATATAAAAGCACAGTAAAGACCTGAAAGAAAAGGTATAGAAAAATACATGAAAACACTAAACTTAATAAATCTGGAATGACTTTATTATTATTGGACAAAGAAGACTTCAAGACAAAGATAATATAAACAAAGATAAAAAGGTATATTCCAAAATGATGAGAACCATTCAAGAAGACATGATCTCAAACGCCCAAGAGCTTAACAGAAGATTTGAACAATATTAACCACCAATTTGAACTAATTGACACATAGAACACTACACTCAATGCACATTATTTCCAAGAGCGCATGGCACATTAATCATGTGCTGTGCTATAAAATAAATCTCAAATATAGAAAAGTTGAAATTATACAGGTTATATTCTTCAGTTACACAAGCATTACATTAAAAATTAATAACATATATTGCTGTAATTTCTGACAACATCCAAAAAAATAAAATCTTCCTAAATCACTAAAAAAAAAAAAAAATAACATAAACTATCTTGATTTGGAAAAATCATCAAAATAATTTTAAATTAAGCCACAAAAATCAAATAATCTATGCATCAAAGAAATGCAAAAAATTAGAAAACTCTTTGAACTAAAAGAACAATATTTTAAGCTAAAAGAATGAGAACACAACATATCAAAATGTGTGAGATTCAGTTAGAGTAGTGCTTAGGGGGCAACTGATAGCTTGTCAAATAGTCATTAAATAAAATAAAAACATATGTGGAGTCAATGGATAAGTTTTCATTAAGAATTTAGGAAAAGGTTGGGAATCTCTGGATGGCTCAGTGGTTTAGTGCCTGCTTTCAGCCCAGGGCATAGTCCTGGGGTCCCGGGGTGGAGTTCCACATCTGGATCCCTGTATGGAGCCTGCTTCTCCTGCTGCCTCTGTCTCTGCCTTTCTCTCTGTCTCTCAGAGAGAGACAATAAATAAAATCTTTAAAAAAAAAAAAAAGAACTTAGGAAAAGGAGAGTAAATTAAATCCCAAATAAGTAGAAGAAAGGAAATTAAAAAAAAAAAAAAAAAAAAAAAACAAGAGAGAGAAGAAACCAGTGAGATAGGAAACATACAAATGAAAGTTAACAAAACCAAAGATTATTTTATTATTGAAAATAATAAAACTGTCTAATCTCTGGATTTATAAAAATAGTATAGACAATATAAACTGTTGATCTCAGGAAAACAAGAAGGATTATTGCTACAGATTCTAGTAAATATACTTACCATCTTAGATAAAATATACAAATTCCCTCAAAGACACAAATTATCAGACCAAATAGGAAAAGAAACAATAGCCTAAGAAACTAAAAATGTAATTAAAAACTTTTCCACAATGAACACATTAGGCCCATAAGTCTTCACTGAGAAATTTTATCATACATTTTAAAAAGAAATAATACAAATCCTATATAAACTCTCAAAAAAAAAAAAAAAAAAAAAAGAGGAAGGGATATTTCCCAACTCATTTTAGAACATTAGCAATACCCTGATGTCAAAAGTCACCAGAAGAAGAAAAACTATAGACTAATATTCCTCATAAACAGATGCAAAAAAAAAAAAGAAAAAAAAACATGCAAAAATTTTAACAAAATATTAGCACATCAAATTCAGCAACAAATACAAAGAACAATACTTTATGATTGAGCAAGGTATATCCCAAGAATGCAACATTGGCCTAATATTCAAAATTCAATCAGTATAAATTACTACTTTACACATAATAAAGGAGATATTATCTTAATAACATATAATGGAATTATCTGTATAGATGCAGAGAAGGTATATAACAAAATTTAACACTCTTCTGTGATAAAAACTTTTAATAAACTTGGAAGAGGGATCCCTGGGTGGCGCAGCGGTTTGGCGCCTGCCTTTGGCCCGGGGCGCGATCCTGGAGACCCGGGATCGAATCCCACGTCGGGCCTGCTTCTCCCTCTGCCTGTGTCTCTGCCTCTCTGTCTCTCTCTGTGTGACTATCATGAATAAATAAATAAAATCTTAAAAAAAAAAAAAAACTTGGAAGAGAAAGACCTTCTTCAATCTGATATCGATTATCCATTAAAAGCCTACAGCTAAGATCATACTCAATGGTGAAGTATTAAATCCTTTTCCTCTAAAATTGAGACAGGGCAAAAATTCTACACTCTTGGTCATGTGTGAGACAAAGAAATAAAGGATGGAACTATAAGATAGGAACTATTCACTGATGACATGATTACACATGTAGAAAAATCTATGTATCTACTAAAAAGCTACTAAGTGAATGGTACTTTTATATGTTAACAAGAAATAATTGGAAATGAGATTATTAAAATGCAATTTATTATACTATCAAAACTTTCAAATATCTGAGAATAAATCTAATGAAATATGTGCAATACTTCTACATTAAAAACTATGAAATAACACTGAAATTAAAGCATACCTAAACAAAGAGATAATTAGTCAATGGAATGAATGATTATAACACTAGATTCTCATATTTATGGTCAATTAATTTTCAACCAAAGTATCAACTAAACTCAGTGGGAAAAGAAATACCTCTTTTTCCAGATTTATTGAGCGATAACTGACAAAATCATAAGATAATCAAAGTATACAATGTGATGATTTTATATACATATACATTGTGGAGGGATTCCCTCCACTGAGTTAATTAACACATCTATCACCACTCATATTTACCTTTTTTTAAAGTTCTGCTCTCAGTAAATTTCAATTATACAATACAGTGTCAACTACTATAGTCACTGTGTTATACATTTGATTCTCAAACTTTATATATCTTAAAATTGAAAGATTTGTATCCCTTTATCAATCCCTCCCTATTACCTCATACCCCAGTCTCTGGAAACCACTTTTCTTCCTTATATTTTTATAAGTTCAACTTACCTTTTTTAAGTTCCATATACAAGTGAAACCATGCAGTATAATTCTTCCTAACAAATGGTGGTAGAAAAACTGGATTATCTATAGAAATAGAAAATGAACCTCCACCCCCTATGTCATTCCAAAATTCAAAATGAATCATAGGGGAAACTGACTTAGAACTGGTGATAACCAGGGGAATTCAATTGTTTAATTCAAACAAACAAAATTTCCACTTTTAGCCAACATAATGGAGGACTAGATTTTACCTTCTACCTGAATCAGCTGAAACAACAAATAAAATACATGAAACAATAGTTTGGAATGCACTGAACATTAGACATCGAATAACAATGATCCTTAAGGGAATGGAAATGAAGCAGATGAGTCAGGTCGTCCCAGCTTAAGCTCTTGAGAGTTTCCAAGGTGCAGCACAGAATAGGGAACTCCTTCAGAAGCACACAGACTCTGATTTGAGGAGACTAAGGAGGATACAGTTTATAGGACAGAGTACACAAATGTAGAAAGTATACGATTCAATATGCTGAACATTACCAAACACCTACCATGACTTTGTTTTTCCGACATTCAACAACTCCTGCTCATTTTCTTTCCCCCATAAGGGTTTTTTTTACTCAACTTTGGGTTATTTATTCTTCTTTAAAATGTCAGTAAGGCACACAATTAGTCAGTTGAAAATGGTTAGTGTGGGATTTAGTGTAAAACATTTCTCTCTAGGATAGTAATTGATTAAATGTGCATTGGCCACCACAAAGACTTGTAATAGTTCATCTTCAAGTATTGGCCTTTTCCTACAGCGTAGTATGGGTCCTACACAATGTTCTGTCCTCAACTACAGTGTAAGCAAAGTTATATGGTATTAACAGCTGCTTTGTTTCACCCTCAAAGTGACTGAATTTTAGCAATGGATGAAATAAATTTTACTGACAAAATTTAGAAAATTTACACATCCCTTTACTACTTAGGCTGGAAACATCAGAAAGAATATGATAAACACCCACCCATTCTTTCCAGGCTACTTGTAGATTATAAAATGTCACATCTGTTTGTGAGTTAAAAGACTTACTCTATGCTATTGCATTTTATCTTTGAGTTTCTACTTATATAAATAATGTACATGTGACTACAGCTAATTTGTACTTTAATCGAGATTATGACACTCATACCATTTTATCTCTTTATAAAACAAACACTATATTGTTTTCATATATCTCTTTAGATCATATGGGAAAAACATTCACTATCTGTGATATGAGAAATTATTGCTTTTTTTTTTTTAATTTTTATTTATTTATGATAGTCACACAAAGAGAGAGAGAGGCAGAGACATAGGCAGAGGGAGAAGCAGGCTCCATGCACCGGGAGCCCGATGTGAGATTCGATCCCGGGTCTCCAGGATCGTGCCCTGGGCCAAAGGCAGGCGCTAAACCGCTGCACCACCCAGGGATCCCGAGAAATTATTGCTTTTTACAAAATATTAATGACTTGCTTAAATCATGACTTTATATAAAGTATACTTTTATTCAGTGGACATTTTTATGATCCAGTGGAGAATAGAGAACATTATGTTCATCCTCCTTAACTATATTCAATTAGTTTTAACTGTGTCATTAAGAGATTTGTGATTCAAGAAATCAGGGAACAAACCAAAACAAAAAGACAAAGTGAAGTGCAACAGATAGCAGAAAGGATCTATCAAGTACAGGTCAGAGTTTATCCACAAGCATACAGGGAACCAGCAGAAAGAGAGGCTTTGGGAGCTGAAACTAGGACCATATTCACAGAGAAGAGACCACTGGGTCATGCTGGGGTCTGAGATACAAGGTGGGAGCTTTTGTGTGTATGTTGATGCTCTAAAGATTTGTCCTGAGTGCTCTAAACTATGAATATTTCTCTGAAACTTGTACCTAACCTCCAATCACAGAGTATGCCTTCCAAAACCTCTTTGTATTTCAGCCTACAGTGTCTAAGAAGGGTTTTGACTTACAGACTCCATTTGCATCTTGACAAAATGTGTGTACTTAAATTTGAGTCCTTTGAAGCTTTAAAACCAGGCACACTTGTCTTCTTGCTAATATATCATTCTTAGCCACTAGTTTTTCTCAAAACAAACTGCTGCATCCCTATGAATATCTGTTAATGCAAGTAATGTCTCTCTTGATGAAGATCACAGCGAGTCTCTTCCTCAGCACCCAGCATGTACCACCACACAATCTGATGATGTATAGAAAGGACAACAGGCCTTGAACCTGTGAATTATCCTAGTCTTCCAGAAAAAAAAAAAAATTCTTCATCAATTCTTTCATCTCAAAGTCTTACCCTTCCTTGAGATATCATTAAGTCAATAGGTATTTCACACTGTTGATCTTCCTAACCACAGTAAATATATATTTTTTAATGGATACTTTTTTATTTCATCTCTAACTATTCCTTGTCTTTTGCTGAGTATCACTGACTGCATAATCAACATTTATAACATGTTGAATGATTTGTCCTTTGTCCTTTTTCTTGTACAAATAACTTCATTTCCAATGAGTTTACTTTTTTGTCTCAATTACAATCAATTTTCCTACTTAAAACACTTTTTGTATCTATTGATCAACATCTCATAATGAAAAGCAAACTTAACAAAAAATTCTAGTAATTGCTATGGTCTAAATCCTTGTGTTCCTCCCAACCCCTCAAAACACATGTTGGAATACTAATGCCCAATGTGATGATGTTAAGCAATGGGGGGTGATTGAGTCATGAGGACAAAACCTTCATAAATGGGATTAGCACCCTTATAAAAGGAGCTCCAGAGATATTCTGTGCTTTTTTCACCATGTGAAGACACAGTGAGAAGTCAGCAGTCCGCAATCCAGAAACAGGCCTTCACCAGACCTGACAATGCTGTTGCCTTGATCTTGATCTTGGACTTCCAGACTCCAGAACTATGCAAAATAAATTTCTGTTGTTTATAAACTACCAAGTGTGTGATAATTTGTTATAGCAGCCCAAATAAACTAAGACAGTAATCTAGCCACAATGTGATAACAGGGACTAAAATGTTCATACATCACTACTCATGCCAACTGTCAGAGTAGCAAAACTGAGTCACTATTTTTTATTTGTTTTATTTTGCACTTTTTAAAAAGATTTTATTGAATAAATGTGACGGGCAACATTATGTAAGTTTAAGTTTATTACTTTGAAACATTTATACATTATAATATGATTGCCCATATAGTGACATCACATTGCATAATTTTAGTACAATATTATTATTTATACTCACTGTACTGTACATTAAATCTCTATGGCTTATTTACTACCTGTTTCTAAGTTTGTATTCTTAAATACCAGCACTCTTACCATCTCTACAACCTATCCCTTGGTAACTACCACTTTACTCAGTTTTTTTTTTTTATAGGTATACCTTTTTTAGATTTCATATGTAAGTGATATCATACAGTACTTGCCTTTCTTTATCTGACTTATCTCACTTAACATAAGGTTCTCAAGGTCCATCCATGTTGTTACAAATTAGAAGGTATCTACCTTTCTTATGGCTGAATAATATTCCATTGTATATATGCACCACATCCTTTTTTATCCATTCATCTGTTGATTGGCATTAGGATTATTTCCATATCTTGGCTATTATGAATAATGCTGCAATAAACAGGAGAGTACATGTATCTTTAATTGTTTTCATTTCCTTTGATATATACCCTGAAGTAGATTACCGGATTGTATAGTAGATTCATTTTTTAATTTATTGAGGAAACTATTTTTTTCCATAGTGATTGGACCAATTTACACTCCAGCCAACAATGTATGAGGGTTCCCTTTTCACCAAATCCTCTCCAACACCTGTTGTTTCTTTTCTTCTGGACAGTCATTCTAACAGTGGGAGAGGATATCTTATTGTGGCCTTGATTTGCATTTCCCTGAAAATAAGTGATGTCAAGCATCTTTTAATGTGTCTACTGACCATCTTATATCCTCTTTGGAGAAAAGTGTATTTAGTTCTTCTGCCCATTTTGTAATCAGATTGTTTGTTTTGTATTATTGACTTACCTGGTTTTAAAATATATTTTAGATATGTCTGATATGTGGTTTGCAAAAAATTTTTTTCCCGCTCTGTAGATTATCTTCTTATTTTGTTAACTGTTTCTTTTGCTATACAGAAACTTTTGGGTTTAATGTAGTCCCATTTGCTGATTTTTTTTCTGGTTGCGCATTTGGGATCATGCCTCAAAAAATATTGACAAAATCAATATTGCTGAATTTTCTCCTTTGTTTTCCTCTAGAAGTTTTGTGGTATCAGGTCTTACATTTATGTCTATAATCAATTTTGAGTTAATTTTTGTGAGTAGTGTGAAATATGGGCCCAATTTCATTGTTCTGCATGTGTTTCTCCAGTTTTCCTACCACCTTTTGTGGAAGAGACTATCTTTTCTCCATTGGGGTTCTTGGCTCCCTTGTCAAATAATAATTGACTGCATATGACAGGGTTTAATTCTGGGCTCTCTATTCTATTTCATTGATCAATATGTCTATTTTTGTGCCAGTATCACACTGTTTTTTACTATGGTTGGGGTAGTATATTTGAAATCCAGAAGTACGATACTTCTGGCTTTGTTTGTCTTCACAGGACTGCTTTGACTATTTGGGTCTTTTGTGGTTCCACATATATTTTAGGGTTGTTCCTTCTATTTTAGGAAGAATGCCTTTGGTATTGACGGGGATTGTTGAATGTGTAGATGGCTTTGGGTAGTATGACCATTTTAATAATATTAATTCTGATCCATGAACACAGGGTATCCTTCCATTTGATTGTGTCTTCTTTGATCTCTTTCAGCAAGCTTTTGTGGTTTTCATTTTACAGACCTTTCACTTTCTTGGTTAAATTTATTTATTTATTTATTTTTATGCTATTGTGAATGGGATGATGTCCTTTTTCTGGTCTTTCTTCAGATGCTTCATCATTACTGTAAAGGAATGCAGTTGATTTCTGTATGTTGATTTTGGAGTCACTATTCTTTTGAACCATAAGTTTAAAAATGCTATACATAAAGCACAGAATTGTAAGTAGTTGCTTTTTCTCTGTCCCTTCCACAAGATGGTGAGTCATATGAGGACAGAATCCATGTTCAATGTCTTCAGTATCCTATCATAACTGTTCAATAATAAAAATCCCTAGGGCATATTTTTTAAATTAACAAAACAAATTCATAAAATTGTCTGACTTCAAAGAGGAAAAATTCTTTAGAGTCACATTTATCTGCTGGAGATTTAACAGCAGAATTAGCTGGGAAAATTTGTTCAAGTTTATATCCCATCCTCTCCACAATAATTACATATTAGTTGAGAAACATCAGAAGATCTTGATATAAATTCAGCTTGATTTGTTTTTTGTGGTTACTCTTATTGTACTATGATCACAAAGGCAAGGACTATAAGATATATAAGCAGTATTAAGACATTTGATCTGGCCTTAAATGCAAACAAAATGCAATATAGCAAATAAAAATAATATAAATATAAAAATGATTTAATTATAGTAGAAAAGAACAAAAAGAAAAAAAAAAGCACTTTTCAAAGTGTCACATGGGCTTCTGTGCCCGTTAAGGTACTGGTCTGGTGTTCTTACAAGTGAAGACACTTCTATATGTTGCCTTTCAATATATTTCACTGAAATATATGGCAAGTGACTTATTACATTTTTCAGTAAAGATGTGTTTTCATCTCATTAAAACATTTTAACAATCACAAAGTAAAACTAAAACTCAACTTCATTTTGTTTTAATTTTGTTGGTCCCAAAGATGGCCTTAAGTACAGCAGAAACAAATGAGAGAGTAAGGGCTTCCATAATTATTTTTAGATAATTAAGACAATTATAAACCATACTTCTCAACAGACAAAATTGAATAAGTGACAGTTATTTTATATTGTCTTGATTAAAAAAAAAGATAATAGAAAATTGTAGTAATACACTCAGCATTAAGTATATGTATGTATGTAGTTGAAGTCTGTCCCTTCCCCCTTACCAATTGTGTCAGTTCTCTTTTGCTGCATACCATATCAACCAAAATATAGTGGCTTAAAAATAATCAGAGGTTCTTATCTCACAGAAATGCAGGCATAGCTTAGCTAAATGGCTCTAGCTCAAGGTTTTTTATGGCCTAAAGTCACAAATGAGTTGAGCAGGAAGCTTTTGGGGAGCATTCACTTTCAAGTTGCAGCCCTTGATCCTCTCCTGGTAGGTCTCCCCACACCGCTGCTTCATGACTTGCAGCTGGCTTTCCCCAAGCTGAAAGTGCTTCAGGAGAAAATGAGAGAGCTTGAACACTCCCAAAGAAGAAGCCATAATCTTTTATAACCCAATCTTGGAAGTGACATCACTTCTGCTGTATTCTATTCACCAGAAGCAAGTCACTAAATTGGGCCTACACTAATTCCCTTTGAATGACACAAAGGGATTATACGAGGATCATTAGATGTCATCTCAGAGACTGTCTATTATGTCAAACTCAAAAGGAACACAGAAAGCAACTGTGTTATTATCTTTAATTCATAATTCTAATTATCTCAGCAATTAAACCAGGTAGAGTTGTAAAGGAGATAATCAAAATCCTGTAAAGGATGCAGCATAAATTAGTTCTATAAATCATGATACAAAAATTATGATCTTTGCCCATTCAGTAGATTTCTGGGATAGAAACCTAAGGCTTTGCTCTGACTGCCTTCTCAAAATTCCACTGAGAAAGAAGATAGTTTCTCTGCTGGGCATCTCTCATTCCCCATGGAATTGTGGCTACAGTCTAGTAGACTCCATGGTATGGTTGAAAGAACTATAACCCACAATTCAGAAGGACTACACAATGATTCCAAGTCTGATGATAAATTTTCTGGGTATCAGCTTATCTATGTATAAATTTAATTAAAAAGTTCTCCATGTCCTCCCAGTGTTCAATTAATAATAATTTGAAGAAAACCAGTAATATTTCTTTCACGAATCACTCACCAGTTTCTCTGCATACATAATGTAAATCTAAAAGTTTCATTTGGGCTCCTTAAATTTCTAGTGCAACTAAAATCTCAAAGTTCCTTTAATATTAGCCTAGATTTAAGTATCAGGAAACTGGGGCACCTGGGTGGCTCAGTGGTTGAGCAGACATTTGCCTTTGGCTCAGGTGATGATTCTGGGGTCCTGGGATGAGTCCCGCATCAGGCTCCTCACAAGGAGCCTGCTTCTCCCTTTCTGCCTATGTTTCTACCTCTCTCTTTGTGTATTTCAAGAATAAATAAAATCTTTAAAAATACAAAAACAAGTATTAGGAAACTAGTAAAATGGCTTTGTTTGTCCATAAAAAGAAGGGTCCTGTTGCTGTATGTAATTAGGCATCCTTATTCTTTTAAAAATTGTAATTAAATCCTGACTGTGGGGTGTGTGTATATATATGTGTATGTCCTTAATAAAATTTTTATTTTGGGATAATTTTGAATTTACAGAAAATTTGCAAAGATAATATAGAGTTTCCATATACCCATTATCTAGTTTCTTAAGTAACATCTTCCATAACCATGGCACATTTATCAAAACTAAGAATAGTACTGGTACATTACTATTAACTAAACTATAGATGTTATTCAGACTCTACCAGCTTTTCCATTAATGCCCTTTTTTTCTGTTCCAGGATCCAATCCAGAAAATCACATTGCATTTAGTGATCTGGTCTCCCAGTCTCTTCCAGTCTATATTATTATCTCAGTCTTTCCTAATTTTTCATGACCTTAACAATTTTTAGTAGTGGTCAGTTATTTGGTAGACTATTCCTCAGCTTAAGCTGTGTGATATTTTTCTTATGATTAGGCTTAGGATATGGTTTGAGGGAAGCACATCATAAGATGAAGTGACCTTCTCATCATATCATATCAAGGAGTACATGATATCTGCCCAAATTATTACTGGTGATGTCAATCTTTATCACTTGGTTAAAGTGGTGTTTGCTAGGTTTCTCCACTGTAAAGTCATTTTTCTCCTTGTCTATATTTTTTTGACATAATACAAGTCACTACATCCAGCCTATATTCAGGGAGATCCAGGGCACATTTTATTGTGGCCCTTTTACCCAGCAGCAAAATTCATTTAGGAAATTTCAATATGAATGTCTCCTCTCTGAATTTAAATCTCAATGACTTTTCATTGAAATTCATTTTTCAATAAAGTTTCTTTATTTCATACTTTTGTCTCATTATGCTTATTTAGGATAATATTTTAAGCATTAGAGAGAAGTGAGAAACATTTAATGATCATTTGAAGGACAAAGCAGAATATAAACTATAATCAAAATTGCATTAAATGACATTAGTAATTTATCCTCAAGTTCTCCAATGAGAAATGATTCTGATTATGCTATGTCTGAAGAAACAAAGAAAAATAGAAAAATTAAATTTTTGGACAAATTTTGCTTTACTGCAGAGCTGGAAAACATTCTATATCCATAATTTTATACCAGGACTGAACTTTAAGCTATACTTATTTTTAAATTATATATAATTTAAATTAAAGATTTTGAAGCCAAACTTTGAAAGTATCTGTCCTTTCTTGGGTTCTATATATAAGATTTCTTAAATTTTATTTTTTATTTTTAATTTTTTTTAAGATTTCTTAGACTTTAATTTTTCTAATTAGACTACATGGCCCTGACCATAGCTCTGAAGGTGATTTTTATTTTCATTTTATTTTAAGATTTTATTTATTTATTCCATAGAGAGAGAAAGAGCCAGGGGAGGAGCAGAGGAAAATAGACAAGCAGACTCCATGCTGAGTACAAAGCCCAACACATGACTTGATCTCAGGACCCCAAAATTATGACATGAGCTGAAACCAAGAGTCAGACACTTAACAGACTGAGCCACCCAGGTGCCTCTGAAACTGATCTTTAAATAATGCTAAGGGCTACAAAACAGTCATTTGCTCAACAGAGCATCCTTTTCTTTGGAAATTTAAAATAACATTTCTGTTTATTGTTTTTATTATTATTATTAGAAGTTTGGGTGTAATTCTCCAATGATTTGTTTGTTTTTTAATTCATTTTATTTTATTATTTCCAAAGATTTTATTTATTCATGAGAGACACAGAGAGAGAGAGGCAGAGACACAGGCAGAGGGAGAAGCAGGCCCCATGCAGGGAACCCAACATGGGACTCGATCCCAGGTCTCCAGGATCAGGCCCTGGACTGAAAGTGGCGCTAAACCGCTGAGCCACCCGGGCTGCCCACCAATGATTTATTTGTTACAGAATTTTGACACTGGAAGAAAAATCTCTAAAAAAGAGATCCTACATCTGTGAAATGTTCTCTCACTGACACAGTTTCAATCTAGGGGCATTTAGAGTATGAAGTAAGAGTCTTCACTTTTATTGGCTATGCGTGGGTTGTCTGGTTTCTTGGCAGGCATGTTTTTAGGTGTTGCTTATTTCCCATGAATACATTCTTTTTATTTAGTGTTAGGGGACTTCTGGCTCTAGTAAGTAACCAATAAATTAAGCAAAACAAATCCAATATCCCTTTTTTCATGCTTTGGTTATATACTTTTAAGAGGAAAGTGTTTGGGGCCTAACTTTTTACCTAATTGGCTAAATTCTAGATTTTTATTTTGCTTTTTTAAATTCTCAACAAGTTTGTAATTTCCTTTGTGGGTTGGGATTATCTTGTGTTTATTTATTTCCACAGGGCTCTCCATACAGTGCTCAGCATAAAGCATGACTCCAAAGTAGAAAGAAAAAAGCCCCACAACTCTTCACTTCAGATTTTACTCATTCCTAAAAGTCTTATAAAATGTTTGTTAACAAATGAATACTATTAAAATAAATCAGGAGATTGTTTAATTATCTAGCGACCAGAAGATGCTCCAATATTTTAGTAATATTATATACAACTCCTCTGTTAAATGCAAGTAGTTCTCATTTACTTATACCGTAGTCTTCTGCATATTTGCTTTTCACTTCCTCAAATTAACTACATCCTCAAAATAACTTTTAAGAAAAATCCAAAAGACTCTTTGTTTCTTCTGTCCCTTCAGTTGTCACAGTGAGTGTTATACCAAGAAACCATCCTAATAAGGAGAATCATAACAACTCAGGTATATTCATTTGTAATCTTATTTCTCACACACACTACCTTGTTGAATCTCTATTCTTACTCTACTCCCCAGGCTCTGGATCCTTAGCTAAGATTGCACCAACCACCTACTGTAGCCATTTCCCTTCTTCTTCATTTCATTTGTAAAATTGTTACTATATTCACCTTCATAAATCATATCTGGATCATGTCTCTGCCTTATGGAAATAAATACAATTGTTTTGTAGGTCTCATAAAATCAAGTTCAGAAAATATGGCTCTAAATAAATATTTCAGGAAAAATACAACATACTGTGAGCCAAGTACATGGGAAAAAATGTGTATGATGAAAATAAAAAAGATTATATATATATATATATATATGTAAAGGTATTTCTCTGTAATTAAAACTACTTTACTCATGTTTGGCAATGAGGAATAACAGAATTTTTACCCAAAGGTGATATAATAGGATTTGTATTTTAAGGATAGCATTCAGACTACAGTGCACAAAGAAGGGAGAAAAGGACTGATGGAAAAGTTGGACAGAAGCCTATCTCAGTTAAGTCCAAATAGGAGATGATAAGGGGATGGAAAGAAAAAATAATCAGAGGCAGAACTGAAGGTCCTTGATGACTGATTAGAGAAGTAGGGTGGAGAAGGTGAGAGAGCAGAGAATGACTTTGCAGTTTCTGATTGGTACAACAAGAGTGGGTGGTTTTTACCAATAAGAAAAATAGGTGATATTACTGGAAGAATAGATTTGGATGGATGTAGAAGGAATGTATGATTAGTGATGGAGTATGGTATGAAGAGCATGTTGAGTTTAGTTTTGTATTTGTTGTGGTTGAAGGTCTAGTCAAACATTCAGAGAAGGTATTTAATATGAAAGTTTTTAGACAAGAAATTGTGTACAGTTTTTCTTTTTCTTTTTTTTTTTTTTTTCCTATAGTATCCAGTGCTTGTTATTTTAACAATTCCCCACTTTTGGTCATTGTCTCAACAAGCTGTTGTAACCCACGAGTGTAGTGTTATTCTTTAGTACCATAGTTAACATAGTCATTGGGATGGATATTCATGTAGTGGCTATTACTAGCATTTACTATCATCATACAAACATGTGGTTAGATCATTGAGTTCTGCAGGTTATCTAATTCTGGTGAATACCATTTGAAATGTGAGTGGCTGCAGAAAGGCATTTAAAAACCCTGAGAATACAATGCACTAGGGAGATTTATTAATACAATAACTGAGAGAATAATAATAGCCAAGGATTTAAAAATTCCCCAGATCAGAGATTCTCAGGAGATAATATGTAAGTATATCAAAGTCATAAAAATTATAATCATCTTCACCAGTTCATTCAGTCCCACATAATTAATTTTTGTTTTTCTTGGTATTAAGTTACCAGTTATATGAATCAATCAACTTTTCTGTTAGAGTTCTAGAAATTCTTACTTAGTTAGTTCAATGTTATGATTTTTAAGCTAAGGACTTGACCAATTGTGTCCTATTATAAAGTGAACAGATTACATTTGAACTTCTGTAAATACCTATATTGTCATAAAAATAATACTTAATGCTTCATATTCAAACTCAAGCCTGAAGGAAGAAACAACGTATTAAAGATTTATAATAGGCTCCATGTTCTAACAGTTGGCAACAGATGAAATCATTGTCTTTGATTTCCACTTGGAAAATGAGTACTATCTTCCAAAAAAGGTTCCACATTAATAAAATTGACAAATATTTGAAGAACTTAGAAAAAAGGCATCAATTGGTACATAACTCTCACTTAGTAAATATTTGTTGAATTAACAGATTTATCCTCAGAGTACAAAGGTGCATGTTTGCTATGATTAAATTATCTAAAATTCTGTTAAACAGATTCAGAATTAGTAGAATTTTTTTCTTGAGGTGGTATAGCAAAATGCAAAAGAACACAGTCTTTGGAGAGTAAAAGTCTTTGAATCAAGTTAGTCCTCCAGTTCTATTAACTATATGATGATAAATTACTACATCTCTAAACCTCAGGTTCTACCTCTGAAAAAAAATGGAGATTGTAGTACTCATCTGTTTGGGTGAGGTCAAATATAACCATTAATTAAAGTATTTAAAGAGTAGTAGCCATGTAGTGCATGATAACTATTGTTATTTCTCCATAGTCTTTAACGACTGACAAAGAAATGAATTCAAAATGTAAATTTATCACAATATTGAACTACTGTTGGGACAAACATAGAAGAAATTAACTTTCTTTTGGTGGAGAATAAATGATGTTTTGTGATGGTTGCCTTTTCTATTGCTAGAAAATGCTAGAAATCAAATGTGGCTTGCTTTACACATATTGAATTTCACGGCTCCTTCTAGGGTACTGGGGGTTAGCATCACATGCCTGAGTTACTCACAGGAGTTTAAGTCAGGTAAAAAGATCCTTGATCAGAGGCAGCACAGGTCTAGTGATTTCTAGAATCTAGGCTGAAGAAAGTACCAGATAGAATTAGTTTTATGGATGCTACTGATGAGCATAGATAGCTAGAAAGTCCTTGAAGAGGGGTAGGCAGCATGAATCATTATTCTCAACAACTGATCTTTTTTGTAAAGGTAGACAACAGGTGTGGTACTCCTGCAAATGATGGAAAAGGATGACTCATTGAATTTTAATTTATATTATTTTAGTCAGGAGGAATGTTCCAATTCAGGAAAAAGACAAAAGTCTTATTCTTTCTTTGGTAGCTCTTTTCATTTGTTTTCGACCCTGCTTATTTCCCAAATTAGATAAAATAACAGAAATAGAAGTAAGATTCTTAGACAGACTTAGATAGGAGAAAAGCCTGTGAAAATTCTGCCTGAAGTAGAATGGGAGAGCTGCCCTAACTGGAAAGACTGATTCATGCTGCCAGAAACTGGACCTATTTCCTCTTTATTTCATAGAAGTATTATACATATGTTTTTTTCTTTTTCAACTTAAAGACTAGTGATGTAGGAGTTTTTCAAAATATTTAAGAATTTTCTATCATCTAGAAAGTCTAAGACTTTCAGGCAAGTAAGACTTGAGCTTTATCTTTTTCCCTTTCAACATGTTACTTTACTTCTGTTAAAGGATTTTTTAAGAATATGGAACTCTTCATGAATTTGCACGTCATCCTTGCACAGGGACCACGTTAATCTTCTCTATATCATTCCAATTTTAGTATGTGTACTGCTAAAATGAGCACCTGCTAATGAATTTAAAAATTTTACATTAGTTAAAAGCCTGAACTTTATGGTCAACTAATATTCGATAAAGGAGGAAAGATTATCCATTGGAAGAAAGACAGTCTCTTCAATAAATGGTGCTGGGAAAATTGGACATCCACATGCAGAAGAATGAAACTAGACCACTCTCTTTCACCATACACAAAGATAAACTCAAAATGGATGAAAGATCTAAATGTGAGACAAGATTCCATCAAAATCCTAGAGAAGAATACAGGCAACACCCTTTTTGAACTCAGCCACAGTAACTTCTTGCAAGATACATCCACGAAGGCAAAAGAAACAAAAGCAAAAATGAACTATTGGGACTTCATCAAGATAAGAAGCTTTTGCACAGCAAAGGATACAGTCAACAAAACTCAAGACAACCTACAGAATGGGAGAAGATATTTGCAAATGACATATCAGATAAAGGGCTAGTTTCCAAGATCTATAAAGAACTTATTAAACTCAACACCAAAGAAACAAACAATCCAATCATGAAATGGGCAAAAGACATGAAGAGAAATCTCACAGAGGAAGACATAGACATGGCCAACACGCACATGAGAAAATGCTCTGCATCACTTGCCATCAGGGAAATACAAATCAAAACCACAATGAGATACCACCTCACACCAGTGAGAATGGGGCAAATTAACAAGGCAGGAAACAACAAATGTTGGAGAGGATGCGGAGAAAAGGGAACCTTCTTACACTGTTGGTGGGAATGTGAACTGGTGCAGCCACTCTGGAAAACTGTGTGGAGGTTCCTCAAACAGTTAAAAATAGACCTGCCCTACGACCCAGCAATTGCACTGTTGGGGATTTACCCCAAAGATACAGATGCAATGAAACGCCGGGACACCTGCACCCCGATGTTTATAGCAGCAATGGCCACAATAGCCAAGCTATGGAAGAAGCCTCGGTGTCCATCGAAAGATGAATGGATAAAGAAGATGTGGTTTATGTATACAATGGAATATTACTCAGCCATTAGAAATGACAAATACCCACCATTTGCTTCAACGTGGATGGAACTGGAGGGTTTTATGTTGAGTGAAGTAAGTCAATCGGAGAAGGACAAACATTATATGTTCTCATTCATTTGGGGAATATAAATAATAGTGAAAGGGAATATAAGGGAAGGGAGAAGAAATGTGTGGGAAATATCAGAAAGGGAGACAGAACGTAAAGACTGCTAACTCTGGGAAACGAACTAGGGGTGGTAGAAGGGGAGGAGGGTGGGGGGTGGGAGTGAATGGGTGACGGGCACTGGGGGTTATTCTGTATGTTGGTAAATTGAACACCAATAAAAAATAAATTTAAAAAAAAAGCGAGGAAGAATACAAATGGTGACAAATAATGGTAAGTAATAATGCATCACAGTGATATATAGAAATACTGTATTATTTTGGACACGAGAATGAAAACTGTACTGCATTCATGTATGACAGCACAAGCACAGCATAGCCTAACATCAGTAGTGAAGCATCATCGGTTCAGTCTATACTTGACCACAAATATTTAATGCTTTTAATCAGCTCACAAAATTGAGTTTTACCTCTTCTTGGAAATCTATAACAAAAAGGAGTTCTTTCCCAGTTTTTATAATTGAACATTTTAGGAGGAAGATGAAAACATATTAGCCTTTGCTCCAAGGAGTCAAGTGTTGTCCTTTTAATTTGAATTAATGACTGAATTGAATACACACACACATACATACATACATACGTACATAAAAGGAAGGCTGGCTTAGGAACGCAGACTGTTTAGTTCTCCGATATACGTTCTCTCCCAGCAGCCTAGTAATTAGCTGCAAGTAAAACAATCTGAAATTGTTTGCTCTCATTGTCATCATTTGTGCCTTGTATCTGAACTCATTCCAGCATTTTTTCTATCAATGCTGAAGCATCATAAATTATAATTCCAGGAGTCTTTCAATATGACCTGTTTGGAGGGATCCCTGGGTGGCGCAGCGGTTTGGCGCCTGCCTTTGGCCCAGGATGCGATCCTGGAGACCCAGGATCGAGTCCCGTGTCGGGCTCCCGGGGCATGGAGCCTGCTTCTCTCTCTGCCTCTGTCTCTGACTCTCTCTCTCTCTCCCTCTGTGACTATCATAAATAAATAAAAATTAAAAATTTTTTTTTTTAAAAATATGACCTGTTTGGAGAGACTGGTTAAGGGAGTGAGTGTAGTGTGGCTTTTTGGCACCAGAACTTGGTATGGTATGACTCAGTATACAGGAAATATAAAAGACTGCTTCTCTCCCTATGATTCTGAAAGTAAGTCAAAACAAATAATTCTCCTGGTCAATTCTGTTGCTGAAGAATGAAGAGATTCCCAAAATACTGGGAAAAACACATAGACTTACAAATAACAGTTGATTTCAAATTTCAAGGATATAGGGATATTCTTATTATTTGAGTAGCTACTGCAGTGCAGTTTCCCTTAAATTACACACCACATAAATTTGTTTCTAAAAGTTTTCTGGAGAACAGAATCCAACTGAGGAAATTCATCCCAGAGCTACTAACTCATGTTTCTTCCAGCTTCTATGCTATATTCACCAAATATCCATCTCTAAGACAGCAATCCTCTCCTACCCTCCAGAGCACTAAGGGACATGAATAGATGAATACAAAAAAACCACAAAAAACAAAAAACAAATCCCATGTTGGATATACAGAAATTAAATTAGTTTAGCTTGTGAACATTACCAAACAACTTTTGAAATTAATAACTGAAGTTTAAGAATTCTACATATGATAAATTCTACTAACAGTCTTGGTAAATTTTCTGTCAGCCTTATGTTCCAAATGAAAGAGGATATTGGATGCGTGAAACCTCCACCTTCCAGCCCTTTACCACCCTCTACCCTATCTAACTCCTGGCAACAGTTAATCTGTTCTCTATCTCTATAATTTTGTAATTTCAATAATGTAATATAAATGTAAATGTATAGTATGTGTGAGAATGACTTTTTTCACAGCATATAATTCCTTTGAGACTCATCCAAGTTGTTGTGTATACCAATAAAATTTTTAAATGTTAACATTACTAAGTAATATAAGACAAGCATAATCATAATCTTATGATGATTATAAGAATCTTTGAATGGTCTAGTTTAGTGCTTTTCAATCACCTGGAGCTTGTTAAACTAAAACACAGGTAGCTGGGCTCCACCCCTAGTGCTCCTGATATGGGGCTCTGGAGACGACCTAAGAATGCATGTATTTGAAAGCTCCTCAGTGAAGCTGATGCTGCTGACTCCACTTTGAATAACACTTGTTTAAAATTTATAATCAAGAGGTCATTATAATTCTCATCTGAAATATTGCTCTAAAATAATTCACTGTCACTCTTCTATACCCAAAAGTTGTGGGTCTAACAGAGAAAGTAATATTCTCAGTTTTCTCAAGGAATTTTCCATTACTCCCAGGAAGAAACCAGACTTTCTAAAGGAGATGCCAAATGAACAAAAAGAAAACAGGCAGTTAACAAAATAGGTATTACAAAGAGCTTGTAAGTGAAATAAACAAAAGTGTTTTTCAGTAGTAATCAAGGAAATACAAATGAAAGCAATGAGTTCATAAAATCTTATTGGCAAATACTTCAAAATTTGCTAACATGACATGTTAGTAAGACAACAGAAAAACACATGGCCATAATAGCTAATAGGCACAACTACTTTGAAGACCAACTTTTTATAATTCATTAATGTAAATTATGCTTTCTGATCCAGTTACTACAATACCAGATCTCTATGCTATAAGAGAGCTAAACGCATGTTCAAGGCAGCATATTGTAAGGGGGTTTGTTGCAGTTTTCTGAAAAGTTAAAGATTCCTAAATGCCCATAAATAAATGAAAAATTAACAATGTTCAGCAGTTGTAAGAAAATTAAATCACTCTATGCACAAAGGTAAAAATATTGAAACAAAATGTGTTGAATAAAACAATATAATACATATAGTTAGTCATTTATGGTAGCATTCATATGCTACAAATAATGTCAAATAATTAGTAAGCACATCTACATGTTTGGCACTATACTAAGTAAATTGCATGCATTAAATAATTATTTTATTCCTCAAAAACCCGTGTAAGTTGAGTATCATTAATAATTAATTAATAAACATTCAATTTGTGGATCCAGTACAAAGGGCAATGTAGGAAGCCTGAAGTGCCCTCCTCCTACAGACACACTGAATGTGTTTATACATTGAACAATTCTTTCTGAAAGAAATCCAGAAACTGAGAACTCCTGTATATCAGATGAACAAAAAGCACCCACAACAAAATGGGTAGGAAAGACTGAGACGCACTCACTATAAACCCCACCCCCAGCACAGCAACCATTTAATCAGGAGGGACTTTCCAACTCCCAGTTTCTCCCTGAAGAGTGAAGGGTTTAGTCCTCATATCCAACACCCTAACTTTTAAGACTTGCATGTAAGGGATGGGACCCCAAAACATCTAGCGCTGAAAACCAATGGGGCTTACATCCACAAAGTTCACATGACTATAGGATCCTATAGAATACATAGGAACAGTTATTAATGGACTCTAAAGGATTCACCCTGGCTATCTCCCCAGAGCTCAGTGTAGGAGCAGCAACAAAATGTCATGCCTCAGTCTTTCCAGTCTTTTCCTGAAAAGCTTTATTAGAATTCATGAGAAGCTACTTACTGAAAATAGGGCTTCTAATGTAGCACACATCTAGGAGGTGACTGCCATCCTACCTGGAGTACAGGGAAGCCAGTGGACATCTCTGCCTCCTCCCTCTAGCTCACTCCAAATTACCAATTTGTCCATGAAAGGAGTTTGCATATATTGTATCCCAGCTTCAGCAGATGCCACCTGAGGGTTGAAATCCTGGATTGCCTGGCCTTGATAGCCAAGGAGGATTGCATTCAGGAGTCCAATAGGACTATATCAAACAAAGAATCAGTTCTTAACTGGCTTTCCTCCCAGAGCTCAGAACAGAAAGAATAAACAGAAACACCCACCTCCCAGTTTTTCCCTGAAAGAGGTCTATTTCAAAGAGAGCATACTTTGAAAGCTGCTGACCAAGGATCAAGTTTCTAATAAGCTTGTTCACACATCTGGTACCCCAAGTTTTCTAGTTTCTTCCCAGGGCACAGGCCCCTGGATTACTTGGCTCTGATAGCCAACATGCACTCATAAGTACCACAGGACTACAGCAAACAAAAAAGGGCAGTTCATAATGGATGCAGAGGCACCCTATATCCCTTCCATGGCTCTACAAATGGGCCAAGCACAGAGAAAGCAGCAAAAATGCCTACTCCCTAATTTCTCCCAGGAAGGGACCAAACTACATACTTTCTTGCTGCTGTCTGAGGGTCCAGCTTCCAATCCACTGGCATTGAGGTGCTAACTGTGACCCTCCCTTTTAGGACACTGATGGGTCTGGGCACACTCCCAAATACTGGGAGGTACCTAGAACAATGAAGGCAACTTGGGCACTCACATGACTTTAAGAGAAAATAAAAAGCTCAGGTCAGGCTGATTGGTGAAATTGCTTCCACCGAAGATCACTCTGTCAAGACCAAGAGAAATGGCTACTTTACCTAACAAGCAGAAACCAATACAGAGAATCAAGAAAAAATAAAAATGTAGGGGATTATATTTCAAACAAAGTAACAAAATAAAACTCCAGGAACAGACTTTAATAAAATGGAGAGAAGTGATTTACTTAATAGAGAATTCAAACCATAAAGATACTCAGAGAGGTCAGGAGAACAATGCATGAACAAGGTGAAAATTTTAAAGAATGTATAGAAAATATGAAAAAGCACAAAACAAAACACAGAGCTGAAGAATACAAAAATTGAACTGAAAATTCAATAGAGGGATTCAGGTTCAATAGCAGACTAGATGAGACAGAAAAAAAAAAAAATCAGTGAACCTGAAGACAAAGCAGTGAAACTCATCTAATCTGAGAAGTGAAAAATTTTTAAAAAGAATTAAAAATAGTGAAGATAGAATAAGGATCTTTTGAAAGACCATCCAGAGGATGAATATACACATTATAGAGGTCCCCAAAGGAGAACAAAGAAAGAAAGGGTCAGAAAGCTTTTCAAAGAAATAATGGCTGAAAACTTCTCTAAACATGGAGAAAGAAATAGACATCTAGACCCAGGAAGACCAGAAAGCTTTAAAACATTTTAAGAGACCCACCATGAGATACATTGTAATTAAAGTGTCAAAAGTTAAAGACTAGGGGCACCTGGGCAGCTCATTCAATTAAGCACATGCCTTAGGCTCAGGTCATGATCTCAGGATCCTGGGATCAAGCCCTGCATCAGGCTCCTTGCTCAGCCAGGAGTCTGCTTCTCCCATTCCCTCTGCCCCTCACCACCGCTAATGCTCTCTCTCTCTCTCTCAAATAAATAAATAAAATCTTTTTTTAAAAAAAAGTAAAAGACTAAAAGAGAATCTTAAAAACAACAAGTGGAAAGCAACTTGTTACATAAGACTTTCAGTAGGTTTTTTAGAAGAAACTTTGGAGGTCAAGGGAATGAGTAATACGGTCAAAGTGCTGAAAGAAAAAAAAAAAAACTGTCAATCAATACTTTACATGGTAAAACTGCCCTTCAAAATTGATGGAGAGGTAAAGAATTTTCCAGACAAGTAACAGCTGAAGAGTTCATTTATTAGATAGCCTTACAAAGAATATTAAAGTGAGCACTTCAAGCTGAAATGAAAGATGCTAACTGGTACCAGAAAAACACATAAAAATATAAAACTCAATGATAAAGATAAATATAGCTAAAATCAGAATACTCTAATGTTGTAATGATGGTGGGTAAATGACTCGAAATGACTCGTATACAGGTCAAAAGAGAAAAATATCAAAAAAAAACATAACTATAATAATAATTCGTGACTAGATACACAATGTAAAAAGATGTAAATTGTGACATCAAAAATATAAAATGTGAGAGGGTATGTAGTACTTTGATATACATATCAAGTTAAATTTTTATCAGCTTAAGATAGACTGATATAAATATAAGATAGTTTATGTAATTCTCATGATAACCACAAAGCAAAAGCTTATGGTGAATATACAAAATATAAAGAGAAAGTAATGAAGGCATATCATTTCAGAAAATCACCAAATCAAAAAGAAAGAGAACAAATGAGAAAGAAAGGAATAAAGAAATTATAAAACAATCAGAAAACAATTAACCAAAAATTAACAAAATAGTAAACCCATACCAATTAATAATTACTTTAAATGTAAATGACTTTAAATTTAAAGACTGAATTCTCCAAAGACATACAATGGCTAAATTAATTTTAAAAATAAGATCCACCTATATGCTACCTATAAGAAACTCACTTCACCTTTAAGGATACACACAGACTGAAACTGAAGGGATGGGAAAATAAGATTGCATGCAAATGGAAGGCAAAAGAAAGCAGGAAAAGATATACATTAAAAAGTAGCAATACAATAATAGTAGAGGATTTCATTATCCAACTTTCAACAATGGATAGGTCATCCAGACCGAAAATTAAGAAGAAAACATGAGACTTAAACTACACATTAGACCAGATGGATTCAACAGACATTTACTGAATATTCCACCCAATAGCAGGAGAAAACACATTTTCTCAAGTGCATATGGAACATTCTCCATGGCAGATCATACATTAGTCTTAAGAAGTTTAAGAAGATTAAAGTCATCTCAAACACCTTTTCTGACCATAATAGTATGAAACTAGAAATCAATTAAGAGAAAACTGGAAAACTCACAAAAATGTGATTAAACAACATGCTCCTAAAAGGCCAATGGGTCAAAGAAGAAATCAAAACAGAAACCAAAAACCATCGAGAGAAATGAAAGTGGAAACACACATACCAACATTTACGGGATGCAACAAAAACAGTTCTACGATGTAAATTTATAGTGTTATATGCCTAATTTAAGACAAAAGAAATATCTCAAATTAAACAACTTAACTTTATACAGTAAGGAACTAGGAAAGGAAGAGATATATCCTCACACTTGTTAGAATGAGTATCATCAAAAAGACAAGAGGTAACAAGTATTGGTGAGTATGTGGAGAAAAAGGAACCCTTTTGCACTGTTGGTGGAAATACAAACTGGCATAGTCACTATGGAAAATAGTATGGAGTTTCCTCAGGAAATTAAAAATACATCACACGATCTATCACTTGACTTAGCAATCCCACTTCTGGATAAATATTTAAATGAAATGTAAACAGGACCTCAGATATCTGCACTCTCACATTTAGTGAAGCTTTATTCATAATAGCCAAGATATGGAAACAATCTAAGTGTCTTTTAGTAGATGAATAAAGAATATGTGATTGATATATATGTATATCAAAATACACACAATATTATTCAGCCATGAGAAAAGGGCATCAGCTATTAGTAACAGTATGTATGTAATTTGAGGGCATTCTGCTCAATGAAATAAGGTAGATCAAGAAAGACAAACACGTATGGTCTCACATATATGTGGAGTCTAAAAAAGTTGAACTCATAGAAATGGATACTAGAATGTTGGTTATCAGGGGTAGGGGACAGGGTAAGGGAGCGGCGGGGGGGGGGGGAACAGTGAAAGAAAAGAGGAAATGTTAGTTAAAGAGTAAAAACTTTCAGCTACAAGATGAATAACTTCTGGGTATCTAGTGTTAAGCATAGTGACTATAGCTAACAATATTTTATTATACTCTTGAAGTAGCTAAGAGATAGGTCTTAACTATTCTCAACACAAAAAAGAAATGGTAATTATCTGCTGTGGTGCAGATGTAGCTAACGCTACACTGGTAATCATTTTGCAATATATAAGTGTGTCAATCATCATGTTACACATCTTAACGTTACACGTTTTATGACAATTATATTTCAATAAAGCTGGAAAAATTCACTTAAAGACTCACTATATATGCTAGGTATTATTTAAAGTAATTTAATGCTAATAACAACAGCTAATAGTTACTGAATGCTTATTGAGTTCCAGGTGCTGTTATAAGCACACTATGCAACCCTATTAGGTAGGTATTATTTGTTTTTTATCTATTTATTTCACAGAATCCCAGTGAGTATCTAATCCTAGGAAGGACCTAGGAAACAAAGGAATCAATAGTAAAGCTGGGCATGTTGACAGCAATGATTCAAGAGGCTTCTCTCTAGGTCACAATCATTAATTGATTCCACTCTATTTATTTTTTAAAATATTTTATGTATTTATTCATGAGAGACACAGAGAGAGAGAGAGGCAGAGACATAGGCATGGGGAGAAACAGGCTCCATGCAGGGAACCCAATGCAGGACTCCATCCCAGGACTCTAGGACCACACCCTAGGCCGAAGTGCTGAGCCACCCAGACTCCCTGATTCCACTTTAATAATATGGAAAGTCTGTCTCCCCAAGCAAAGGTCAAATTCCCAAAGGAGAGTCTTGGTTAGTTCAGTTTGGGGAAGGTGTCTATCCTAGGATCAATCAGCTCTGTCCGGAGTAGCAGAATCAACAGCTCAGACATAATCATCAGAGACCCATTTGTATGTATTAGACTGATCTTTGAAATGGGTGAAGTTAGGGAAAGGGCTCAAGGACAAGGGTATAATAAGCCCAAAGTTTATCCCAGCACTGTTCTCTCTTACACTGTGAAGCCTCTGGTAGAGGCAAACAATGACTGGGAGCTATTAATTCAACTAACATTTTGAAAATGTTTTCTGAGTACCAAAGCTGTGCCTGGCACTTTAATAATCTGCCCTTGTATAATGTGCTATGGTTTACAAAGGCCTTTTACACAGACCTTTCTTTTTTCTATCCTCAGCCACAGAAATATAGGCAGTACATATAATATTCTCCCCAATTTTTATAGAAGAAGAAACTAAAGCTGACAAATAACTTGGCTAAAGGTCACATATCTGGAAAGGGGGAGTGGGACTGGGACTCTGACCTATGACTTTTTAGTTCCCAGCCAGTCTTCTTTCCTTTAATACTTGATGAGAATATTTTGTATTGGCTTGTGGAAGTGGTACTGAAAGCAGCTTATTTCATTGAGACAGAAAAACTTAATGTCCAAGGAGGTGAATAATAGGGTCCAGATGAAAGATGTGAAGATGTGACTAGCAATAAAGTGAAAATGATAGCAGAGAGAGAATTTATTCAGAAACAAAGAGCAAATTTATTCATGGGATTTATCTAATAAATGACAGCGAGGAATAAAATATACTGTTATTCTAATGTAGGAAAGACTCACTCTATGTGGAATAAATAGAATGATTTTCTCTGATGATGTGAAAATACTCCACGCTCATATCAAGATGATGAACAATGTTGTCAGAATAGCATTAGCCTGCAGAAGAAAATCAGTGGTGAAAAATATCAGGTTTAATTTTAACAGTCTTGGAGAAGATGCCCCCAAAAGATTACTAAAAAGCTCCTTCATTGCAAATCTCTTCTTTGCATCATCTGCGTCATGTAAAGGTTGGACTGGAATTATAGAGCAAATGAAATTGTCAAGTCAGCGTCACACTTTCCTCCTCAGCCAAGTTAATTTTTCACGAGGAAATATTCCCAGGCTTTTCCCTAAGAGGGTAAGGCCCGGAAATAATGAGAATAAGAAATTGGTTATCTTTTGCTACAAAGAAAATAATTATTTCACCTAGTTCCCTGAATTTTCTTCTCAGGCAATTACAGTAATGTTACCTCTACACATGTCTGATAGACTAAAAGGATATTTTAGCAAAATAGAATACTATCACTCTCATGGTCTCTTATTACTGTGAGATGCAGTACAGTATTTTGCTTCTGCAGTTATCAAATCTAAATATTGAGACTTCAAAATCCAACATGCTTTTCACAAAAGCGATCCTGCAAATTGGTTCCAAAGACTTTATGTCAGCTAGCTGAATGATCAGTGGTATAATTACTACTGTCATTCTCTGTGATAAATGTTGGATTGATTTAATTATATTAGCTCACTCTCTCATTTTGAAAGAAAACCTTTTCTGTTTATATGGTGCTAAAAGTTCTTTCATACCTCCAAGATATGGAAAGGGAAAAAACAAGTCACAGAACAATGTTTCACATTCACTGGTGTGTGCTCAGTGTCTAGCATGGAGGACTAGATGGAGGAGCAACAAACAGTTGATAATTGTTGCATCGAGGGAAGGGAGAGGAAGGCAGGAGGAGTGGCAGATCAGAAAAGGGGGGACATTCATGTTTTTTTCTAAATATTTCTGTATGGTTTGAATCTTTTACAACAATAACATATTCATGTATGATTTCAGTGATTTTAAAAGGACAATGAAATAAAAGATTCATTCAGTCAATGAGAAATGGGTCTTTTTACTCACAATGCTGCTTAAAGGTTAATTTTTGTGAAATCAATTAGTGGTCTTAGTTTCTAAAGCTGATTTCTGTTTGGGTCTATTACCCAGTAGCTCATTTCTCTGGAAGATTTTAATTATCTTTAAATGCTACCTTAAAAAGGTTAAAGATATTAAAATATGTTAAATATACTTTAACTGTGGGCAGCATTACACAGAATCTGTCCAGAAATGAGAGTGTGGCATCACAAATTTAAAGTAGACCTTTATAACTTTTTGTCTAACCCTTTTTACAAAGTGAAGAGGTTTAAAGAATTGTTTTAAATTTTGAGGTTATCATGAGACATCACCCCTTTTCCACAGCCACTTACAACCCTACAAGTAGTTTAAATCCTGACTTTAGTTCCCTGAATAATTTATTTGGGTTTTGTTGCTGTTTTGTGTCACTATTTAGGTTTTTGGTTTTGTTTTTCTTTGTAGTTTTAATAACTACTTTTGGAAGAGTTGTGTGAGTACATATTTGTTGAGTGGCACAGACAAGGGACAGAAGGAACGCTCTCAGCCTCTCCTTCTTGGTTATTTTGAAAAGCTCTAAATGTTGGGGATCCTAGGTATAGCTTCATAGTCTTCTGTTCTTAAACTCTTTGTGGGTAATCTGGCCTCTCCTCAAGTCTCAATTATTACATATACAGTTAATATTCTCAAATCTGTACATATATCTCAGATCTTTAGCGTGAGCCCCATGTTCCTCCTTCCAGCTTCAATGCAGTATATCCAATTAGATGCCCCACAGGTATGATGAACTTAAAACCTATAAAAGTGGACTCATCTCTCTCTATTCCAAATCTACTCTATCTCCTATGAACTTGCTAGTTTCCAACTAGTGGTGATTTTGTCTCCCCAGGGATACCCAGTAACATCTAAAGACATAAGAGGTGTGGGAATACTGCTGGCATACGATGGGGAGATCCAGACATGCCACTAAACATACTGAATTTTATAAAAACATGCCTTCCCACATGCACAGCAAAGAATTTTCTGGCCCAAAATAGAAATTGATTAATAGTGCCAAGTTTTAAAAAAGATTCATTTCCAAAGTGGTTGAGAAATGGTTAATTTAACAGTTAATGAATTAACATCTCTGAGAACACGGTCACCATCATCCATCCTTGAAGTCACCCCTGCTTTCTACTTCTCTCACTTTCCACATCTAGATGTTTATCAGTCCCACAGATTCTAGATATAATTGATCTCCATGTTGCCATCACCACAGCCATACCTTTTCATTCCTACTATCTCTTGGATGACATTGATCTTGTCATTAATCTCCCCTCTCCCCATCTCCCTCTGCATCAGTTTCTTTCCTGTTGTTAAGGGACCTTTCCAAAACACAAACATATTGATGTCACTCTCGTGTAAAAATTCTAATTTGGCTATCATTGCCAGAATGAAGTTCAAGTTGCTGATCTTGTTCTTGTATGATCCCTCTAGTTCTCTTTAGTTCTTTGTTTCCAAATCTCCCATTTCTGCCACCAGCTCCCCAAATCCTCCACACATATTAATTATTTGAAGATCTAGAGCACATATTGCTATCTTTCAGCTTCTGTGCCTTTAATATGAAAGCCAATACCTTACTCTATTTTTTTTCAGTTCATTCATACTTATAATTTAGGATGTAGCTCATATGTAACTTTGTCTCAGAATACTTTATTCCTTAACCAACCCAAGTCTAAAAGAAAGCTCATACTTACCAAAGTTTATGGTTGAAATAACAGAATGAGATTTTGGATAACTTAAGATAGAAAAGGAATTTATTAAAAGGATGTTAGCATCTGCATTGGGTTGAATTATGCTTTCCAAAAATTTGTACCTATCCTGAGCCTCTAATATGACCTTATTTAGAAATCAGGTCTTCTTAGACGTAATCAAGATGAGGTTATACTTGGTTAGAGTGAGCCCTAAATCCCATATGACTGGTGTCCTTTTAAGAAAAAGGAAATTAGGTCACAAAGATACATACCCAGAGGGGAGAATACCATGTGCGTGTTAAGACAGAAGGAGAGACTGAAGTGATGCATCTCCTAAGGAACAAGCCAAGGAATTCTAAGGATTCCTGACAATTGCCATAAACCAAGGAGAGCGGCATGTAACAAATTCTTCAGAGCCTCCAGAAGTAACCAACTCTGTCACACCTTGATTTCAGACTTCTGGCCTCCAGAACTGAGAGATAATATATTTCTGTTGTTTAACCATTTTGTGGTTATTCATTACAGTAGCCCTTGAAGACTACTATAGTGGCCCAGACAATCAACAGGAAGGATAAAAATACATGCTATTGCTAGTTAGTCAGGCATAGTTAAAATCATACCCTGGAATGATTTTCTTAGAAAGTTGTGTTTGATACCACCTCCCTTTATCTCCAGAATTGCTCTGTGGACATTTCTGTACTATTGGCACACTGTTGCACTCTGAATCTTCAGCTCACCTCTGGGCACTACCAGTCCTTTCTAACTCCCCATGTGACTTTGTTTCACTCTTTCAAGTTGAATGAAAAGTGTTCTTAGCAGGACCAACTATCTAATTTGTGGGGCCCATAGCAAAATAAAAATGGGGGTCCCTTATCCAAAAATCATTAAGAATTTCAAGACAGTGACAGCAGAGCATGAAACCAAATGCTGGACCCTTCTGAGCACAGGCCACACACCATGGTGCTAGCCCTGGCTTTTAGTCATACATGGGTGGCATACCCACATTCTTCACTGAGAAGATTCAGAGAATACTGTCCACCCTTTTCAATCTTTATAACAAAGAACTGAGCCCTTCTTCCCACTTATATTGGCATTCTTCTAAAATAAGAAGGTGATCTGATGTTTGGCAACAAAAAGACAAATGTTCCAAGGTAGAACATACATATTTCACAGCACTATATTGCAATTGACTATTTTCAGATCTGTCTCCTTTGTTAAACTCTTAAAGACAAATACTCAGTTGGACAAGTACAATCTTCTTTTTCTGTGACCAACACTTTAAATGAGAGATGACTCACATAGATGATATATGAAATTTTCATTTTTCTCCTTGTGTAGATAATTTTATTCTAATATGAAATGTGTGTAGGAAATTTTGATCCTTTGTGCTTTTTACATATCTACTAAATTGGCATTTTTCTAGGTATCAGTTATACTGAAGGAGCATAAAATAAAATGCAAACTATTGTTCAGGATCAGCCTTTAAAATATCAACCACTTTTAGGCAAATCAATTTTCATGTGTCCTATTTCTTTTCTACCAAGTAGTAAAGGATTATCTTTTCTGACAGCCCCCAAATGACTTCATTTACTTATCCAGTTTCTGTTCCAACGTTACTAGGCAGTCCAACCTCCGGAAAGATTGGATCTCAAGACTGAATGAACTCTCCACATTCTCTTTTGAAAGATAAACATGCACTCTATAAACTTCATTGGCCTAAACAACAGAAACATCTGTTTAGACTCATGTGCAGCTTTTTGGCTGAGTTCAGCAACAGGGAGGCTTAGGAAGTGTGTTCATCAGCTGTGCTCTGCAGCACCCAAACATCATCGTTGGTCAAAATGATGCACTGCAGAGATTACCAAGCATGGGAATAACTAAACTGGATAGCTATTCATAAACAATTTTTGGTAATGCTATTACACTGTCTTCCCATCCCACGGTTTTGTCTTCCATGAGAATAATTTTAGGACATAAATAAGCATGAAATGTGAAATATTCCTAAGCTAGATAGGGTTGTTAGATCACTTAAATGGACATAAATATAGAATTATAGAACAAAGGCTAGAAGAGCCTCCCCCAAGTTACTTACTTTACCTAAAAATGCCTGTAGTCATTTTCACTAGATTAAATGCACAAAATAATATTCTCTGCTGGTTACAAGTAACATCAGAAATGCTATCCTTAGAACTCTAGTCCTTTGAGTTCAGTGACTCAATAGTGAGTGAAGGAATATTTAACAAGCACCTACTACAGTACAGACTTTCTGTGAAAAATCATATGAATTGTCATTGGTAGTAGCTCTATAAGGTAGGTTCATTATCTTCATTTGATGAAAGAAAATGAAAGCTCAAAGAATTTAAATGATTTGCTCAAAGTCAGAAAGTTAACAAATGAAAAGATCAAACTATAAATTTCTTGAATGTGTATCATCTTATTGTTGATACTGTTCTTTTCTACTGTTTCCTGTAAATTTCTTTTTCAAACTGCAAGTGTGAGGCATTCTATATTTGATCTTTCTAATTAAGTTACCAGATAATTTTTAACATTGCAGTTAGTGAAAAGTAGGTTTTGAGGGAGTAGATACAGAAGAGACTCCCTGGAATGTGCTAGGAGTAGATAATGAAGAACAATTAACAGAGAAGTATGAAAGAGTTGAAAAAAATCTATCCATTTTACATTTTTACCAAGTTCAGTCCTGTTTTGTGCATGTTTGTTGAAAAAAAAAGTGATATAATAAATGGTAAAGGGAAAGAATATGTACCCAACTTTGCACAAATATTTATGAAGGTATTTTAGGCCTCTACTTGATTTCTGAAGTTTTTAAGAAATACATTTAAATATTTAAGAAATATATATAAATATTTAAGAAATACATATATATTATATATCATATAATACACATATAAATATTCCAAGAGCCCTATTGATTCTTTTAATAATAACTTTTAAAATATTTTATATTTTAAGATTGTGTGTGTATGTGTATGTGTGTGTAGTAGTAGTAGTAGTAGTAGTAGTAGTAGTAGTAGTTATATTTCATAAATCCCCTGAGAATCCTTGTTTGGCTTTTATTTCACATTAAAATATGGCAACCAAAAAAGTATTTAAAAATCTTAATTCACTACTTTTCTACAGGAACTATGGCTGTGTCATTCAGATTGAAATTAAAAAACAGTTGACTGAATATGAAGGTTGAAATGGAATCACCGGGTCCTTTGACCTCAGTCAAATTTTTTTACAAAATTCAGACTGCCTAAACAAATGATTTTTATACTTTATTTTCCAGAAATTTTATTCTTATATTGAATGAAAAGGGGGGAGCCCTGGAAAACTGGTCATAGGACCAGTCCCTAATTTAGAAAAGAAAAACCTCAATTCTGAAATTAAAGGTCCTCCTGTATTACCTTGAGCCAAGATTTTCATCAAAGCTCATTTATAAAACAACACAATGAACCTTTCAAGATATTATCATGATTAAAAGTTAATGTATGTTTTTAAAGATTATTTTTTTCTAACTTATCTCTACACCCAATGTGGGACTCAAACTCACAACCCTGAGATCAGGAGTTGCATGCTCCCTGGACCAAGCGAGCCAGGTGCCCCTAGTGTGTTTATCAAAGAAAACTAAAAATACAGAAAAGCATACATTACCTATAATCTCAATATTGATAACTATCCTTAATGTGTATGAATAACCATCCAGTTGTTTAGATAGAGTGATAGAACAAAACTGGTATCTTAGTAACATATATGGTGCCTTCATAAATTTAATCAATTTTAATTAATTAAAAACTTAGTGAATACAAAAAAAAAAAAGAAAAGAAAAAATCACCCATACCCAACATCCTTATAAAGATGTTATTTTATATTAGTGTATTTTTGTGTCTTTTTGCTGTACATGTTGCTGATGATACTACAGGCACTGATTTTTAGGCAAATATTCACAGATACAAGAGAGAAGATAATATAAAGAGAGATGACAAGTAATATCTACTATGGTTGGTTTATTAATCTTTTCAAATTTAAAATATAGCTTACAAACACTTCAGTCTTTCAATGATAGCTTTATTTTTTTTAATATTTTTATTTATTTATTTATTCATGATAGACATAGAGAGAGAGAGAGGGGCAGAGACACAGGAAGAGGGAGAAGTAGGCTCCATGCTAAACTGTAGGCAGGTGCTAAACTGCTGAGCCACCCAGGGATCCCCCTAATGATAGCTTTAAAGATCCAGAAAAACATGACTGAAATTCCTTGGCATTAAAAATGACTTCTCTTTGTGCAGTTATGCTTTTGTGGACAGAAGCAAAAACACTGTATCTAACTGATTAATTTTGTAAATAATTTAGACATTGTTAGCAAGGGCAAGCAGAGAAAGACAGCCATTGTGTTTTTAAGTGGCCTGCATCTGTATTGTGGAATAAACAGAGATAAAGACTTTTCCTACTATTATCAGAGGAGCAAAGACAGAAACAAAATAGTTGAAGAAAACACACAGTCTAAATTCCATCTTGAGCTACAGAATTTACCTGGCTACATATGATCTAACTGGATTCTTGAGATTGGGATTTCTATTAGTAATAGACAACCTATAAATCATCTTTGAATCTTTTTATACCAAAACTCCATTTTTTGACATTTTCATTTCAATTCATCTTTCTTTTGACCAGATTTAGTCTTTACATAATTTTTTTTTAGAAAGGTGTGACCTTTTTTAAAACTCCTTACATGGGGGATCCCTGGGTGGCTCAGCGGTTCAGCGCCTGCTTTTGGCCCAGGGCGTGATCCTGGGGTCCCGGGATCCAGTCCTGCATCAGGCTCCCAGCATGGGGCCTGCTTCTCCCTCTGCCTGTGTCTCTGCCTCTCTCTCTCTCTCTCTTTATATCTCTCATGAATAAATAAATAAAAAATAAAAAAAAATCTTACATGTTTAAGAATGTATTGTACAAAAAAAGAAAATGAGCTAGTTATAATTTTTGGGTTACTACCTTCTTTGAAATTCTATCAGAGAACCTCCCTTGTTTACTAGCATTTCATTTTGCAAAGCCAACTTGATTTTTATTGCTTTGCTGTTGACAAGTTTAATCTACCGTGGCAATATGGTAAGTAGATACTCAAAACCTCTTACAAACTTCTTTTAGTGCACCTTCTTCTACTGCAAATGCTAGTGGTAATCCACAAATTATATTTTCCCAACTCCTTTGCAGGATATGGATTTGAATTACATGTCACCAATTAGATGTACTTACATAATATTTAGATGGTAGAAGTAAAGATGAGGCCATCTTCCTTTGGTTTTGAGTCATGCCATGGCCAAGCACATTTACAGATAGCCTGGATTTCCTTGTAGCAGCATTCCCAGACCCAGCTGCCAGCTATATGAGTATTTAGCAGCAGCTGTGGAACCTTTCTGATCCCTGCATGCAGCTACAACTATCTATACTTGCTTGAAGTCTATAAGATTTCAAGTGGTGACCTATTGATTCTTCCTCCTTTCTAATTATACCAGTACTCAATCCTTCTTCAAGACCTATTCTTCAAGACCTTCTAATAATAATTCCTATATTTTTTTTTGCTTAACATAGCTGCAATGATTTCCATTTCCTACAACTGGGTCTTGACTGATCAATCTTTTTAGATATCTCTGGAAGTTTGCTTTGTTGTTGTTATTCTTTTAACTTGCATAACCTGAGAATAGTAGATTTTATTAGCTAATGGTTATGGATGCGGTCCCATTTACATTAACATCAGTGTCTCAATAGCATCAAGCTCAAAATACTTGATTACAATTGTTACAGTCTTTCATAAAATTCTTGTCTCCCAAGTATTTCCAGAATTCTTTAGTGTGCTTATGTGTATCCATGAATCATGTCTTGTGTTTACCACTGGATTAGCTGAGCCAAAAATTCTCAACTCTGGGACTCATTTGTACCACAGAGATGTCACTTTGAGCTGGAACTCCATTCATAAGTGCTCAAGCCATCCAGTTGCCACTACCTAGGTGTTGGGGAAAATTAAAAACAACAATAACAACAGAAATAATATCTTTTTGAAAAAGATTTTATTTATTTATTCATGATTGACACACAGAGAGAGACAGAGACACAAGTGGAGGGAGAAGCAGGCTCCCTGCAAGGAGCCCAATGCAGGACTAGATCCCGGAATCCCAGGATCATGACCTGAGGCAAAGGCAGACACTCAACCACTGAGCCACAGGTGCCCCAAACAATATCTTTTTGCTTTGGTGCCTTTGAAATAAAACTATTCACTTAAAAGTGCTGGAAATCCACTGTAACTTGATGCCATGAATTTGGAATTGCACTATGCCATAACTGGAACATAGCTGGAACCCAACTCAACCTTGATGACAGAAAACCATTTCCTGATTCTTGCAAAGTAGATTATGCTAACATAGAGAGAGGTGCCGTGCTTCAGTGTCAGAATCTTCTATGATATGGCCTTTCTAATGCTTTGCTGGACACACATACAACTCCTAGTTGACTAACTTGGGAAGATTTCTAGCAGTGGCTTTCACAGGAGAGTGGGAAGCATTCTCCAATGTTATAAAGAGTGTGGTTAGTCATGGGAGACTTCCACTGGCCTCTGTTATACCTGCTTTTGTCCAACAGACATCTGAGCCTATTTATAGATATGATCACTGTATCTCCTTATCTTCACAAACCCCTGGAAGTGCCTAACCATGCAAATAAATGTTCAAAAAAAGACACAACTAGGAAAGCATGTAGTCTATCTTAACCCACTGAGAGACTTTAAGTCTTGCCTTCCACCCTATATCGAATTGGAACACATTGTTCTAATTCTGGTTTAAACAAATGTTGCCAGTTTTCTTCTAGCATTAGTTGCTTTACAGTGATTTTACTTGGAACACAGATCAAAAGTTTTTATATCTGATTTTGCTTCTGTTCTATTTTTGTTCCTACCTCAGAAATGAAAGTTATTCAAAAGTTAGATAATTATTATCTATTCTCCATATTCATTAGCCTCCCTTACTATTTTTTTTTCTTCATTTTTCTTTCCTTTTACTTCCAAGAACACTTTTAAAATATGTCCTCCATCTCACTCATTTCTTTTTTCTGCACAGGTTTCTTTTTTACTACTTCTGGGATGAATTTTAATTCTACCACTACAATTTTTCATTTTCTAGCACTGATTATCTCAATTATCTATGCTTCATTTCATCCAGTTATCTTTTCAGCTCAGTTTTTTTTCTCCTTTTCTTTAAACATTATGAGTCTCTCTGGTAGGAACTAGAACTTTTTAAAAATAATGCTTCATGACTTTAAACATGCTGTGTGCATTAGTAATACCTACATCAGCTATCTTTTGACTAGTGTGTATCTAGTTCTTTTTTCACTCTTTCACTTTCTCTCCCTCTATAACCTCATATTTAAGTTGTTTATCTTGTAAGTGCCATATAATTATTATTTTAGTCTTCTACTTGCAGCACTCAGTTCATATTTTAATGTTATTGTTGAATTACTTAACATTGTAATACTACTATTTGTTTTTTAATGTCCTATCTAATCTATGCTATCTTTTCTTTCCTTTTCTGTCTTATTTTGGATTGAGTATCTTTAATTACTCCATATTTTGTTCGTTATTATCTTATTATTTATAATATTGCATTTTATATATGTATATGTATTACATATTATATATGTATATATGTGAGTATATTATGTATATGTATGATATATATGTTCTAATGTATAAACAATTGGATACTTCTCTTTAAAGTATCATGCTCCTTCTCATTGCCAGAAAATTTTCTCATGCTACTTAAAATGTTTCTTTGGATCATGAAAAGGGCTCACAAGGCCATCCTAGTACTTTGTTCTACATTTAGAATAAATAAAATTAAATGTTCTAAGGTTATGAGATTTTTCAGGACATGGTAAATATACTAAAGTATAGTAGACCCTTCTTTCATTAGCTATACTAAAGATTATAGTATGCTACATTGAATTATTAGAGAAACCCAGTTATACAGATAAAAGTGTCTATGGAACAGAAAGATATTCTAAGTATATATACATGTTTAAAATTTTTAAAAGATTTTATTTATTTATTTGATAGAGAGACAGAGCATGAGCATGACTGGGGGTGGGGGTGATGGGGGGAGAAGCAGGCTCCCCACTAAGCCAGGAGCCTGATGTGCCCCTTACATCTCAGGACCCTACGATCATGACCTTAGCTGAAGGCAGACGCTTAATAGACTGAGCCACCCAGGCACCCCTATATGCATCTTTTTTAAAAAAGATTTATTTATTTGAGAGAGAGAGAGAGAGTATGAGATGGGGGAGGGGTAAAGAAAAGGAATCCTCAAGCAGACTCCCCACTAATCCTGGGACCCAATATAGGGCTCAGTCCCACAACCCATGAGATCATGACCTGAGCCAAAACCAAAAGTCAAGTGCTTAAGCAACTGAGCCACCCAGGAGCCCCTAAATATAAATGCATCATACAACTAAAAATACCTAAAATATATATATTAGACCAAGGTACATTTAACAACATCAATTTGTTATTAAACTGCTTTTTCATTTCTAATAACTTTCTCCAAGTCCTAATGGTCACACAGCTTTGATAAAATTGGCATTCTTTTATAATATAAACATAAATATAAGTGATATGTCTTTTCTTTGGAAATTTTTATATCATTTTTTAAAGTGTATGCACCAAAAGTAGTATAGAAAAAAAAGAACTGTATTAACTCTGAGATATATTTAATTTAATAGTTGGGTCATACTTCTAGACTCAACAAACATTTTTTATTCCTATTGTATCAACACAGACATGATACAAAGGAAAACAAATAAATTACCTGAGTTTTGCAACGATCTAGTGCTTGAATCAAAGTGAAAATCCTTTAATTTTGGACTCACTATCCCTAATTGAGATAGTGATTTACTCCATGTGAAATCTATTTAACCTAGAACAATTCATTGAGACAGTGTTATAAGGATAGTCTTCATAGTGGCAACCACCCTACTCCAGAAGGTTGATGTCCTTTGGTTATTATTTTTTTTTAATTTTTTAAATCTTTTATTTATTTATTCATGACAGACACAGAGAGAGAGAGAGACAGAGACACAGACAGAGGGGGAGGGAGAGAAGCAGGCTCCATGCAGGGAGCCTGACGTGGGACTCAATCTCGGGTCTCCAGGATCACGCCCTGGGCCAATGGTGGCGCCAAACCGCTGGGCCACTGGGGCTAACCTCCTTTGGTTATTATATTGTTTTTTTTTTTTTTTCTGATTGTTCTTTTGTTTTGCTTTGGTTTTGTTCTGCAAACTAATTGAGGCCAAAATGGGTCTTTATGGAACTGCAACCAAAGGGGCTCTCTCAAAGCTCTTATCTCTGCTATTTTCTGTTTGTTGTTTTCTTCCTCCAAGACTGATTTCTTCTATGTGTCTGGAAGCAGCTGTCAGTGTGTTTTACGTTTCATATGCCTTTCATCATCAAGAGAAGCTGAATATGTTTCTCAGATATAGTTTTTTAAATCTTAGGAAAGGACTCTAAAGGGCATAAATTCAGTTACATTTCAACCTCTGAGATAACTAGCTAACCTGACTACTGAGTACTAAACATCGTACTTAGTTGCTGGATGCACACACTAGAACTAGATAACTGAAATGGCTAAAAAGCATTTTTCTTTTTAAGATTTTATTTATTTATTCATGAGAGACACAGAGAGAGAGAGAGAGGCAGAGACATAGGCAGAGGGAGAAGCAGGCTCCATGCAGGAAGCCTGATGCGGGACTCGATACCGGGTCTCCAGGATCACACCCTGGGCTGGAGGTGGCGCTAAACCGCTGAGCCACCCAGGCTACCCTAAAAAGCATTTTTCCGCAAGAAGATAACTGCTGATCCCAGGAAAGGGAAAGGGGTGCTTTTATGGATTGACTCATGTCCCCCACTCCCTCTAAAAAGATATGTTTAAGTCCTAACCCCCAACACCTCAGAATAAGACCTTATTTGGACATAGGGTTGTTACAGGCAATTAGTTAATATAAGGTCACACAGGAGGAGCATAGCCAGTATGACTGTTATCTTTATAAAAAGATGACCATGTGAAGATAGAGAAACACACAAGGAGGGAGAAGACCATGTAACAACAAAGGCTGAGATTGGCATTATGCAGCTACAAGCCAAGAGAACCAAATATTGCCAGCAAACCACCAGAAGCTAGGAAGACACAAGAAAGGATTTGGCCCTACAGGTTTAAAGAGAGCATGGGCCTACCTTAATTTCAGACTTCCAGCCTCCAGAACTGAGACGGTAATTTTGTTGTTTTAAGCCATTCAGTTTGTTGATAACTTTGTTATAGCAGTGTTAGGAAGCTAATACAGGTGCTGAATAGAGAAGCTTATATATTCCCATTTCACTGATATTTTGGAAATAGGGTTGGAGGTGGGGAGTATAGAAAGGCAAGTAAATAGCTCATTATTTCTAAACAATGCACCATTTGAGAGCAGTATGTTCAATGTGTACAGAAGCCTATACAATGACAGAAATCACATGGAGGATTTGGGGATATTCAAAGACAATAAGAGGGATGATCAGGGAATGTTAATTAAAGCATAATGTCAGGATTTTATTAGAGAGTCCCTAGCCTTTTTCTGTTTCAAATACTGACTCCAATTTTGGTTTTTACTTCCGGGATCTGCCTTTATTATAGATAGAATAAAAAATGATTCAAACATTTATATAGCATTTTTATGTGAATGATAAACTATGTAAAAATGTCCTTTTAAAGCTTAGCAAACAACTCTATAAAATGTTGGGGAAGTCTGTTCACCCTTTACAGATCATATCTCCCTTAACTACTGTTTCAAGTTTCAGAAAGGATCATTACTACTTTTCTTCTGTACTTAAAGAGCAGTAAAACCATTTTTTAAAAGGCAGATGCTGTCTGGTTGGTTACATATTTGACCAACTTGGTCATTAAAGTATCCTCTAATGAGCAAAATAACCACCATTAGTTGTTCCTTTGGGTTATGGCATTAGAAACACAACTGTTTAAATGGCTTTGTTTTCTGGAAGATTAGCATGTCAGCCAACTTAGCTATTAAAATTTCCAGTTTGAATTGGGAGTAGTTGGTTTATTTGTATGTTGATTTAATTTGCATTTTTCCTTATTCCAGAAGAGATTTAAGATGGTTGAAGAATGTCCAGTCCCTCTCTACCACTAAGTAGCTATATGAAATGTGGCAAATCTGTTTCTTCATCTTCACATTGGGGAAAATAAGCCCTTAACAGAGATTTGGTTTTTTAAATTAAAAGGAAAAGTTTATGTGGAAATTAATTATAAACAGTAAGTGCTACATGAATGCTCATTGGTATTAATGTTTTCCTAGTTAAGGTCAGATTTCTAAAGAATTGAGACCTGCAAGTGTTTTCAGAAAGGGAACTGGGGTGGGGTAGTAGGCACTCCTGAGCTTAGTGAAGGCCCCTGGACACCTGGGATATATATAAAAGGGTAAAGAGAGACACAGAGACTACCAAGGAAGAAGCTAAAAAAATTAGCTTTAAATGGTACAGCCACTTTGAAAAGTAATTTTGTATTTCTTACCAAATGAATGTGGTCTTCTCATATACTTGAGCAGTAATGCTCCTCAGTGAGCAAATGAATATATGAGATGATTCTTGTTAACTAAACTTATTGTGGTAATCATTTCACAATATGTAAGTCAAGTCATCATGCTATACTTTACACTGTTAGGTCAATTATATTTCAATAAAACTGAAAGAAAAAAACCATGCTCACACAAAAACCTGCACATGGATATTTAGAGAAGCTTTGTTCATATTTGCCAAAACTTAGAAGCAACCAAGATATCCTTCAGTAGGTGAATGGGTAAATAATCTATGGTACATCCATACAATGGAATATTATTCTGTGATGAAAAGAAATGAGCTATTAAACCATGAAATGACATGGGGAAACCTTAAATGCATATGATGCTAAATGAAAGAAGCCAATCTGAAAAGACTACATACTGTATGATATCTATATATATGACATTCTAGAAAAGGTAAAATTACTGTGAAGGTAAAAAGATCAGTAGTTGCTAGGGGACCAGTGGGAGGAAGGAAGGATACATAGGCAGAGCACAGGGAATTTTTAATGATAGAAACACAACATTATTGAAATTATAAAACTACAAAACACAAAAAGTGAAACCTAATGTAAACTATGAACTTTCATTAATGATAATGTATCAATATTGGTTCATCAATTGTAACAAATGAATCCATACTAATGTAAGATGTTAATAATAGAGAAAACTATGGGTAGAGTAGAATTCCTTGTACTTTCTGCTTAATTTTCTTGTAAACTACTAAAAAATGAAGTCTATTAATTTAAAACAAATAAAACAAATTTTATTTACTCTACAACTAAATTCATCCTGTAGCTTAGATACTATGCTGTTTGACGTTGCCATTGGGACTTTCCGTAGAATTGCAGGATCTTAAATGTGCAGAAGCACTTTTGTTTATTAAATGCATTTTTCTAATCTTGTTCCAAATGGAACTTAAGTTAGTTGGAATAAGTCCTAGGTACCAGTTCTGTGGTGGTTAAATAACTGCATAGCCTCTCAAAACCAGGATTGAACCAGCTATGCTGCCAATCTGCTCCTCCATAGGTCTCGGGGTCAAGATGCCAGAGACACCACAGGATATCCCTTTGCTTGCTTCTTGTTTTGCAGACTGGCTGCCTGAAGGCCTACAGGCATTTAACATACAAATTCTCTGACCTTATAAATGTGTTAAGGGTTTCATCCCCCTAATTCAAATCTAAGAAATGTCTTCCCAAGAAGAAATCACTTTTAATACTTTCATCACACAGGACATTTGTGAGCTTCAGATATTGGTGTTCAGAAAACAGGCCTTGTTCTTTCGTACTTCAACTCTATTTGATTTATCTCATTTTATTTCTCTTTATTAATAACTTATTTAATCTTTTAATTTTTTTTAAGATTTTATTTATTTATTCATGAGAGATACACACAGAGAGGCAGAGACATAGGCAGAGGAGAAAGCAGGCTCCATGCAGGGAGCCTGATGGAGGTCATGATCCCATGACCCTAGGACAATGACCTGAGCTGAAGGCAGACGCTCAACTGCTGAGCCACCCAGGCATCCCTTAATCTTTTATTCTTACTAAAATTGCCAACCTAAGGAGTATGGTTTAACAAATCAATGTACCAAACAGAACTGCCATGCCCCTTGGACTCGAAGATAGTATTCTGGGGGGAACATGAAAGTTCACAGCCTCCACCTTCATCCTTAAATCTGTAAGTCATCCCCCAAAGAAACTCTGCAAAGCCTAGAACACCAAAGCCAATAAACCACCAGAAGCCAGAGAAAGACAAGAAAAGGTTTTCCCCTACAGGTTTGAAGGGAACATCAATGTAGATTCCATGGGTTGGTTACATTAGTTCTGAATAACTGAGTCTCTTGAAAAACAAGCAAAATGTATGGTCTCTAATCTACATACATTTCTACCACTGGCAAAATCATCTACCTTTTTTTTTTTTTTTGAAAAGTAGTTATGTGAGAAGCCATAGCCAGAGAGTACCCAGAGTCTAATCCTCTTGCAGGCTTAATTATATCCCCAAACATAGTCCATTTAACACTATAATATGAGAATATTCGCTGCAATATATGATTAATGCTAGTACATGACAGTTATGCATTTATTTTATCATGCATTATAAAAATATAGCTAGTATACCAAATGTATGGTTTAATTGATATTATTGCTTGGGAAGAGTAAAAAAAGATTACTTTCAAAGAAAAACAGTATAGGTGGCACATGGCTAAAGGAAAATTACAAAATTGCAAAACTAAGCGATAAAGTTTGGTTTTTTTCAGGGAGTTCTTAATTACTGACTGACAGGTCCCAAGGCAGAAACATCTTGGCTCCCTACAACCCTGATTGCAAAAACTCCAGAGGTGTGACCAACACTGCTTTTAGAATTCCCCTGCAGTGCTGAGCCAGAGCTATACTCCATTGGGTTTCTTTTCACATTGTACTCTCTTTTTCCTCCTGATCCCATTTTTTTCCACTCCCTTATTTTCAGGGAACACTTCTTTTTTTTTTTTTTTTTTGTAAATTTATTTTTTATTGGTGTTCAATTTGCCAACATAGAGAATAACACCCAGTGCTCATCCCATCAAGTGCCCCTCTCCGTGCCTGTCACCCAGTCACCTCCCTCCCCCGCCCACCTCCCCTTCCACCACCCCTAGTTCGTTTCCCAGAGTTAGGAGTCTCTCATGTTCTGTCTCCCTTTCTGATATTTCCCACTCATTTTTTCTCCTTTCAGGGAACACTTCTTATGAACCTGTGTCTTAAGGTGTGCATCTGGGAAATCCAAACTAAGACTAGATCGCATAATGTCTATAGGACCCAAGCCAAGGAAACCATTCAGGTATTCACAGGTGCTAAGATTCGAAATTTGAAAGAAGACAAGAATAGTTTCAGGAAAGTAGTTTCACTTTGTCATGAGCCTCTGCTTTCTCCTTGATAATTGCTCCACATTGGCTTTTCTGCTTCCTTACCCGCTTGATAGAATATGTAATTCCATAGCTCCCAAGTAATCATTCCCAATTCTTCTACATTTTGGTCATCCTCAAATCAAATTTTAAAAAGACAGCATCTGATTGGGATAATCTGATTAGGACATCTATCTGAAGCTTAGCCAACCATCTGTGGCCAGAGAGACAGTGTCCTACAGTATACACACAACGGGTGGATTAAGCAGAGACCCTTCTGTGCAAGAGAGAATATTAGTTAGCTGGCCAGGCTATATATAAGAGTGTCAAGTAACACAATGATTCTCCACTTAAGGCCCTTAAGTGGTCCCTAGTAATTTTTAGAAAAAAGCTCCAAAACCTTCCAGAGGCATATAGGGCCTTTATCATGTAGTCTCAGCTTTTGCCTCTACCTGCCTCAGCACACAGGTAAAATGTTTATAACATATGCTTTCTCCCATCTCTGATGATTAGAATTTGTTGCTCCCTCTCACTGAAGTGCTTTAGCCTTTCCTACAAATACTCTTTATCTGACCAACTCCCTTTAGTACATGTTCAAGCATCACTCTCTCTGCAAAATCTCTGGCAATACCAAAGCTTTTGTTATGGATCCCTCTTCTGGGAATCTCTGTATTATTTCACAGTGTAAGTGTATATCTGCTCAGCTGCCTCCTATTTGGAATAGGGATTCCTAAAAGGGAAGCAAGCACTATTCTTTATCATCTCAATATCCAACAAAGTGCTTGAAATCTTATAGATATGCAATAGATTTTTTATTGATACTGTTTTTCAAAAAAGGAAGAGAGAAAAGGAAAAGAAAGAAGCTTGGAAAAACCACCACTTCTGAGACCAGAAGTCGATTCTCTTGAAATGTTTTTTACCTCAATCTAAAAAAAAAAAAAAAAGGTGCACAGCCATTACTAGTGTGGTGTTGATGGTTTTCAAAACAAAGTGATCAAAAACTAGTGCTTACACTTTAATTTAAAGTCTTCTTGGGACCGTAAACATGGAATTTTATTTGATTAGGTTTGGGTGACACATTTACTACTTATTCCTTTTCCTTACTTTTCTTTCATATGCTCATGCTGTTATGAATTTTTCGTAATGTTATAATTTTTCCCTATCTCCATAATCTACTTAGACAAAATGTTTTGACCAATTTGACCCACCTGTCCCGCAGGCAGTATTTTATTTGTAAGAACTATCTATGCTGACTTACCTGTCACTACAAGTTAATTCTGATTCTCAAATAGATAGGCTTCACTCTTGAAAACTGGCTCCTGTTTAATTATCCCTTCTTTTGCTCACATGGACTGAAATGGAAAACTCATAAATATCTTCTTTTACAAAGTACTTGTAGATCTGAGCTCAGGTAAGATAATACTGATAGAGCAGATCAGAAACTATAGAATCCCTAAATTCAAATCCTAAAATAAGCATAGATGCATTTTTTTCTTTGACCTTCTAGGAAGTTATTCATTTGTTTGTTTTTAATGTGGCAGATAGGGAATGAATAGCAAAACTTTGACATTCTAAGCTTCCTTTAGAGTTCCTGTTAATGAAGATGTGGATTTTAGAAAAGAAATCCCCCATATTTAGATCCCTTTTAACAAAGTAATCATAGGTCCATTCATTCACTCAACACATTTTTTTTTGAAGTGTAAATGTGTACAAAAAATTGTGACAGGCAATGGGGATAAAGCAGTGAGCTAAACTCTTGCTCTCCTGAGTTTATAGTCTAGTGGGAGAAACTGACAAGAAAACATACAAAAAGGTGTGTAATTATAAATCACATTACATACTTAGAAGAATAAAATGCAATGCCATGAAAATCCATAACTGACTTTGTCTTAGGGATTAGAGATAGTTTCTCTGAAGAATAATGATAATACTGATGACGGTAATAATAGCATTTATTTAGTTCATAGTTACCAATACTATGATGAGAATTTTACATATACCATCTTCCTTAATCTCAACAAACACTCCAGGAAATAGAAGATATTATTCCTAGTTTATTGATGAGGAAGTTGAAGCTTAAAATTTTTAAATGACTCGACCAAAGATACAAAGCTCAGCAGGAAATTGTTAGCTGAAATCTGAAAATAAGTGGAGTTCTGGGCAGGCAGTGGAGAGTAGAGGAAAATTCATTCCAATATAGAGAACAGCAAGTGTCAAGGCCTGAGGCTAGGACGAACAGGCTGTGGGAGAACTGACAGCAGACCAGTGTGGTTCCTGTTGGGTCTTGTTAGCATAAAGGTGAAGGCATAGAGGTACTAGAGCCCACAGGGAGCTTTGGACAGTGGTAAGGATTTGATAATTTCTCCTAAGAACAATGGAACCAATGACAATTTAAAGCAGATGAGTGATGTGATCAGATTTGTATTTTTAAGATTACTCTGACAGCATTGAGGAGAATGAACTGGAGAAAGCAATGTATTTTTTAAAACTTTGTTTAACATTGGAGGGCTTAGCTGCTGGAACAGAAAATTACATACTCCTCCCTATCTTAATCCAGTTTTCTGATAAGACCCACCTGGCATATGTCTAAGGGGTGACATAACAGAAATCCACCCCTTTTGTGTCTTGTAAAAATATACTCCAAGATACTGTCTACCAGATAATACAATGCCCCTTGTAGAGTATCCACATGATACATTTCTCCCAAAATCGAGGGTAAGGAAAGCCCCACTCATATATTATAGGTATGCATCTATACCCACAATCTTATCCTGTGTAACATATAATTTGGAATCTTTGTGTAGTATTGACTCTGTCTCAATTAGTAGCAGGAACCATGACTTTTAATTTTCTTGTATCTATACTAATGCCAACAGAATGCCAAAGCACATGTAATCCATGATATATATATATATATATATATATATATATATATATATATATATAAACTGAAAAACAAATAATTAGATGATATGAAAGCCAATCTAGAACTCTGAAATAAATCAAATTGGCTATTTGAACAGAGATGAAAAACAAATAGTCATGCTAGAAAAGGAGGATTACTTCAAATTCTTCATGCTACTAATCCTGGTCCCTGGAGACTGAGAACTCATCTTTTGGCAGCACAAATAAGTCGAAAATATTGTAACGAGCAGATCCACATATCTCATTAATTAATTACAGTTGCATAAGCTCATTCTGGTCCTCCCACTTCCTGTTTGATTTTCCAGCAGGCTTTGGCAGTATGGAAAAGTGATGCTTTACCTATAAGTGGGTTTCTTTGAGGTCATTACTATTGTTCACATTTTATAAATAAGATGTAGGCCTAGAGCTACTAAGCATCCTCCCCAAAATCCCACAGTTAGTTGAATAGCAGAGCAGGGACGTGACCCCAGGCTTATCTGGCCCTCAAGCCTATGTTCTTCCCACTATGCTTTCCTGTCTGTCTAAAATGAGATCTAAAATAAGGGGTGGGAATTCAGATAAACTGACCCATGGTATTACTATAATTTATTAAACATAAAGATTTCACTAAATAAATAGGACTACATGAAGCCCAAAGGGAAGCAAACAGTTCCTTAGTTGCTATAGGTTTCTCAAGATTTTAAAATATTCACATGAAAGTATTTGTAATGTTTTGTAGCTCCCAACAAACTTGAGAAGAACTCAGAGGCAGACATTTTTATTTTCCTAGCCTGGACCTCCTTTACAGAAGTCAAGCTAGGCAGAGAAGTGCCTAGTGTGAGCTCAGGCCTGTAGCATATGAAGTTCACAAACCAGGTGAAGGGAGGTATCCTAAGTAATGGAAGGTCTAAAGCATCAAGCTCAAGGAAGTAAATGGAGGACAACTATCAGATTAAAGCCAAAGGGCCTATGGACCTCAGTTCTTTTACTTATCAAATGGGGATGATAGCAGTTCAGTGATTAAAGGGAAGGATATACATAAAACACTTGAAATAATGCCCTGATCAATAATTTTTAGCTATTATGTGGACCACAAAGCAAGCAAGATTGAAGAAATAGAATCCAGAAGTTGAGGCTGGAAAGGTTCCCAGAAGCAGGATTTGTATAATGACAAGAGTTTGAAGTAACAGAAGTCAGTTTAAGATGATACAAGGGGAAAAAAATGAAAAAGAGAGTACTATTTCACAAAGTCAGCACAAAGATGAGAACAGTCTCCCCTCTGCCATTCTGACTCCCTCATCTCCCTATGCATATCAGAATAAGTGTCAGAAGTACCATGCCCTTCTTGAAAAGTTGCCCATCTCTAGTCAGTGGTATTAACAGAAAGAGAAATTATGGCAAAATTTTACTACTGATAGCTAACATTGAGTGATCAGTCCAATCAGAAATTTTAAGAGCCAGCTCATGATTCATCTCATGTTCCCTTCCTCCTCTGTGATAACCATGGAAACATGTGTGGCAATGGAACCTCTAGGAGCCTGGCTCTTGAGTGGACAATGTTGACCATACTCATCCTGCAGATTGTGTTGTTCATGCAGCATACATCAGAAATAAACTTCAGTTGTTATAAACCACTAAAATTTGGAATTGCTTGTCACCATGGTATATTTTAGTCCAGTGTATTCTAGTTCTAAAAGTGTGCTCTGGGACCAGAAGCATCAGTGTCATTTGGAAACTTGTTAGAAATGCCCATTCTTCAGGTCCCTGGGGGGCTCAGTTGGTTAAGCATTTGACTCTTGGTTTCCACTCAGGTCATGATCTCAGAGTCTTGGAATGGAGGCCTCATATTGGGCTCCATGCTCAGCACAGAGTCTGCTTGTCCCTCTTCCTCCCTTTCTGCTCCTCTCTCCTCCCACACTCTCTCTCTCAAATAAATAAGTAAAATATTTAAAAAAAAGACATACCTATTCTGGGGTCTCATCTCATACCTACTGAATCAGAAACTCCGGGGATAGGGCCCAAACATTTTTTAACCTCCAGGTGAATCTCACACACGTTAAGGTTTAAGAATACTACCTTATTTGTTTTCACTAGTAAGAACTACCTAGTAGGAAAGGAAATATCAATTATTATTCCAGGTGTACATATGAGAAAATGGTAGCCCAAATGAGATAACTTGACCAAAATTACACAATGAGTAAGTAGCAGAACAAAATTTGGGATTTGGTAATCTAGATTCAATATGAAGCTCTTAACCATTTTGCTGTTTCCACTGCCTATGGTATACTAATTTGACTTCATTAGAAACTCTAACAGGAAAAGAACAAAGAATTTATCACAGAAAAGTATTCACAGGTTTGCATTTTGTTTTTTTGTTTTGTTTTGTTTTGTTTTGTTTTGCATTTTGTTACTATGTTTAAATATTCAGATTCACTATGGCAAATAAATAATGGCATCTACAGAAAAATGACAGAAACCCTTTGAGATCAGCTTTAAGAAATAAATAATTATGGTTTATAAAATCAGTGAGTTGAGCATCATAGGCTAATAAATTCTGAAAAGGATTACAAACATTTTACTAAGGTTAGATATCATCTGGCGTTTTACTTGCCTCATGATTTTGAAGTGACTTTAAAGCTGTCCTTCCTCAGGATTATTGCTCTAGGGTCATCTATGGGCAAGCTAAACCTATAGCCATAGGGTGACTTAGAATCAGTCCACGGCAAAGAGGCCAGTATGGCTAGAGAGGTAGGAATGAAAAGGGGCAGAGAGATATAAGAAATAAAGTCAAAGATACAACAGAAGTCAGATTGTATAGTATAGGATCTCACAGTCTTTTAAATTGTTTAATTTTTTTACTCTGGTCTATTGTAAAGAAAGCCATAGATTAAGTGAAGTTAAATCCGCTTCTTTACTTTAGATTTTTTCATAGTCTTTACTTTGCTAATGAGCTACATGTTTGTCCAAGAAGTTGAAAAAATATGGGTTGTGCTATTGAGAAGATAACTCTGTTAACATATGGTACATAACAGTACCATAGTTCTAATGAGGAAAGATTTATCCATTGATCTTGGCTGTAAATAATAGTGAAAGGGAATAGAAGGGAAGGGAGAAGAAATGGGTAGGAAATATCAGAAAGGGAGACAGAACATGAAGACTCCTAACTCTGGGAAACAAACTGGGGGTGGTGGAAGGGGAGGAGGGCAGGGGGTGGGGGTGAATGGGTGACGGGCACTGAGGGGGGCACTTGATGGGATGAGCACTGGTGTTATTCTCTATGTTGGCAAATTGGACACCAATAAAAAATCAGTTTATTATTAAAAAAACACAGTTATAGAGAATACAGAAGGCAGATCTGGTGTGACTTGATGGGAAGTTGCAAATTGAGCTGACATGTAAAATTTGAAGTGCGTATGAGGAATATGCAGGTGGAGCTACCCAAAAGAAAGCTGAGAAATAGTTCAGATCTCAAGTAAGACATCAGAGATAAATATGCAGATTTGAGAATCAAATCTAAATAATATTTATGAAATCTATGGTTATACTACTCATTGAAGAAAAGAAATGAAGAATCATCCACATCGACACCTACAGAAAGAGGATTAGAGTCTGTTTCCTATTTGAGTTATTTGCATTGTGTAGATTACTTGAAGAATTGCTCAGTTCTCTAGTTCGCTTTTTCCTGTAAATAAATAGCTTTATCCTGACATTTACTTCTCAGCCTACTTTCTTTTAAATTATGCAGTATCTTCATGTTTGTACTTATTGAACTTTGCCAACAAATGAAAGAAAGAGAGTAGGCGGTGGGAAGAGGGGAATGAAGGAAGAGTAGAGAAGGGAATGGAGGAAAGAAGGAAAATGAAATAGAAAGAAGAGAAAAGAAAGAGGCAGGAAGAAAGAAAAGAAAGGAAAAGAATATGTTCACTCAATTTTCTTCTTTGAAGATTGCTGTGCTTCTGTTTTGTGTAATCATTGTTTTTTTTTTCCAAATCAAATGGTGTGACAAAAACAATGTATCCAGGAGATGACTCACCTTTCCAAAATATTGAGAGATAATTTGACTCACATCTCAAGAATCACCTTCATTTTTCCCTTGCCTTTTTTTTCTGGAAATAAAAAAAAATGGATATTTTGGTAATTGAGTAACTTGGATCTTAGTTTAATGGCAAATTTGAGCTAATGTACCAAATTAGTAAAATGAATCATAGCAAACATTCTTTGGCCAGACTTACTAAATTTCTGCTATATAGTCACAAAGTTGCTTTCATGAGAAATGTGTCCACCTTCCAAAGACCATATGCCATATTCTTAACAGTACAATAGTTCTAATGAGGAAAGATTTATCCATTGATCTTGACTGTCAGAGTAAACCATATCTAATTCTATGGCACTGATTATAAATGTGAATACTTGAACTTGATTCAGCGCTATCAAGTATGCTTAGAACTTCAATCAGTTAATCCTGCTGGAATTTTGGTCTCTAAAGACCAAAGTCACGGAAGTATGTTTTGGCTTTAACACACAGACATTTTTCCATTGCCATCGTCTTTTGTTTTAAGATCATTTCCCTGAGAACTGTTAAAAAGTCTTAGAGACTTTTTATCTCCTTAACTAATGTTTTATTTCAATTACTGTTATAAAGCTAGAGATAGCTACTTTAGGTAAAGAAGAGAGAAGACCAGTTTATATCTTGTTATTCAAGACAAAATCACATTTTCATGTTTAACTATTTCATTAAACCAATTCTGAATGATGACCAATGTTTATTTAGTGATATAACCATTAGTAACGTATTACCACAATCCTCTTTGAGTATAATAAACATTTGCCAGCAGATCCCAAGCAGGTTTTCTTTTAAGCTAGCAAGCTAATTTTTAGGAAGCATTTAATTTATTTTCCTAGTTACAGAAAAAATTTTTACACTATAAAACCTAAGTGAGTTGGTCTGCTTGGAAGCTTAAGAATAGTAATAATAGTTATAGAAACAATAATGATAGTTAATATTTATTAATGTGTACTTATGTGCCCAACTGTCTCAACAATCTAAAAGGCAGGTACTTCTTAAATCTTCATTTTTGTTCCCATCTACCAGTAAGAAATCTAAAGCACATCAAGGTGAATTAAGTCATCAATGGTCACAAATGGTAGAATTAAGATATGAACCAAGGCAGAATCCATCATGTGTGCTTTAATTATTTTTTAAAAATATTTCATTTATTTATTCATGAGAGACACAGAGCGAGAGGCAGAGACATAGGCGGAGGGAGAAGCAAGGAGCCTGTGGCAGGACTCCATCCCAGGACTCCAGGACCACCACAACCTGAGCCAAAGGCAGACACTCAACCACTGAGCCACCCAGGTGCTATAAATCCCTACTCTTCACTCCTTAAACAGAAAGAAATCAAAAGCAAAAGGGAAGAGAATTTGGTCCATACCAAATGCTAAGCAGAATGTATTTATATTAACAAGCAAAAGAACAAGGTACATAAAGTCAGAATATGTGTGTAAGAGATGGAATGCCACAGTTTTGGAGCTTTTTTTTTTTCTAAGCATAATTAACACATAAAATTGTAAGGTATTTAAAGTGTACAATGTGATGATTTGATAAATGTATACATTGTGAAAGGATTCCCTCTGTTGAGCTAACACGTCCATCACCTCACATAGTTATCTTTCTTTGTGTGTGTGAGAACATTTAAATAAATTCTTTAGTCTTAGCAAATTTCAATTAAACAATACAGGGTTATCAACTATAGTCTAATAAGGCATCCTAAAATTAGGGCATAGAATATTGGTTTTCTTTGATGAAATATAAATTTATTAAAAATAATCTATGACCAGAAAAAAGAAGAATCTATGACACTCTTTTAAAGTATTTTTGGTTTTGGTTTTGTTTTGGCATCAGTCATAATTCTAAGAGACAAAAGTCCAAAAATATCAAACGAACATAAGTATAGCATTGTATCTATTATCTAGAAGGGGCTTTTACCAGAAGTGACAGAAAAGCCTGGTTTGCCAGCTATCCTGATGTTGCCCCAGATTTACTTCCAATTACTCCTCCTTTCATTTTCAATGTACTCTTATTGTATAATAAATTTTGTGATTGCCTAAATACAACCATGCTCTTAATTCCTCCAAAAAATATAAAATAAATGCTACCACAGGCAATTTCCAGTTTTTAAAGGATCTCCTCATTGAAAATTGATGGTTGTCAAGAAATAGTCTAATATTCAGTGTTCTCATAAAATATCTAATACCTAAAGTACTATTGCTCAATAAGTAAGTATAACTCTTTTAAAAATTATGTTTTAGCTTTACAAAAGGCCTATACCATAAGCACCGAGGCATTAAGCTAAAATCTCCAATATCTTCCAGCTCTAGTTGAAAAGAATTCCTATGTTCAAGGACAGTAACTATAAGAGCAAGAAGACAGTCTGACACACTGAAACTCTTGATGTTAGTGAAATAAAGTTGAATTAACAGTCATTTTAGATTCTTTATAAAACAAAACTATTTTGAGAAACAATCAGCTTTCAGAATGCATTCAGGTGATTATGTTTTCACCTCAACTTTGTTTTGTTTTTCTTTGCAGAGGTTGATAAACATTCGGCAGATTATTTAACTTGGTACTTTTCTTGTGATCTATTTTCTAATTTACTACATGACATATGTTACTTTCTACTTAGTTCTATTTCCATTTACATTATTTTAAATCCAAATCAGGGCCATGAAAATAGCTCAGAGAATAGTTTAAAGATAGTGCATCAGGGACACCTGGGTGGTACACTTAGGTAGGCAGCTAACTCTTGTTTTCAGCTCAGATCATGATCTGAGGGTCTTGAGATCAAGCCCTGTGTTGAGTCCCATGCTCAATGTGGAATCTGCTTCTCTCTCTCTCTCTCTCTCTCTCTCTCCCTCTCGTTCTGCCCCCCACTCATCCTCTCTGTCTGTCTGTCTCTCTCTCTAAAATAAATAAAGATACTGCATTAACTTTTTATTGTTATGTAACAAATTACCACAAATTTTAAACATCATCTCATAGGTGTCATAGGTCAGGAGTCTGGGCACAGCTTAACTATGGTTTTTGTTTGGTCTCATAAAACTATAATCAGGTGTGGGCCAGACTGTGTTCCCTTCTGGAACTTGAGGGTCCTCTTCCCAGTTCATGTAGTTGTTAGCAGAATTCAGTTCCAAGTGGTTGTAGGACTGAGGCTGCTATTCTCTTGCTGTCAATCACATGCCACTCATGGCTTCTTGGGGTAGTCCATAGTTCCCTGACACATGGCCTCCTCATAGGCCTTCTCACAACATGACAACTTACCTCTTCAAAACCATTGAGAGAGTCTTACAAAAGGGTGAAGCCCATCTTTTAAAGACTTTCATCTGATTAAATCAGCATCATTCAAGATGATCTCCCTTGTGATTAACACAAAGTCAACTATACCTACATCTGCAAAATTTCTTCACATTTGCCATACATGTAAATCTAGTCAAGGCAATGGTATCCTGTCACCTTTGCCATATCCTATTGGCTGGAGCAAGTTATTAGTTCTGCTTGCAATCAAAGGGAGGAGTTTATACAAGGACATGACTCACTGGAGGTATGTCTCTTCAGGGTGTGTCCACCACAGATAGAGTTGGTACCTTTCATTTTCTTTGAAACTCCCTAGAGTATTGGCAAATAAAAGATGGTAATAAAAATTTGTTCACTGAATAAAAACTTAAAAAGAAGTGATCATGTGAACTGTTTCAAAAGGCAACCTCATATAAAAGAGTGTTGATTTTGAGAAGAGTGTGGCATCAAGACATATAAATCTGAAGTCATAAAATTTCAGGACTAATTTGGAGATTTAACAGAGCTCTCAGTTTTCCATGAGAAAAAACAAAAACAAAAAACAGCCCTTCTAAACCATCTTCCATATAAAGTCCTCCTTGTCTTCTACCTATTTGTTTTGAAGACAGATGCATTGTGTAGGCAGCATGACTTTCTGGAAACGAGAATGAGGAAGGAGAGAGTGTAGATACTCAGAGAGATAGATAGCATGACTTAGTAAGTAAGTCTAAGCCAGTCATCAGAAGACATGAAATCCCTCATTTATTATAGATGGATATTTCAGTAGAGTATGCTTAAGACATATTTTTTCTCTAATCAGCAGTTCTTTCATACAACTAATATTTTGAGTTGTCTAGAGATATAGTAGAAGGATTTGTTTGTGTAGCCATATCAGTTCATAATGTTTTTGTAATTTAGACGATTAGTCCTACTAAGTAACATGTAAAAATAATAAATGCATTCTAAAAATCTTTAAACATAAAACAGATGTTCAAATGTACCATGGAAGGAATAAATTTGGGGCAAAGAAAGAGACAATCATGGGATCACACTTTCACCTGCTCATGTGTTTACATGTATAGCTCACTGGCAAAGAATATGCCTGTGAGCTTTGAGGCATAAACCCAAATCATGTAAGTCTGTTTTCACTGATGTTACAAAAAAAGCTCATGATCTGCCAACACAGTTCCAGTGTCATAAACTCAGCTGAGGGAAATTGTTACTCAGTAATGGAATTGTATCTCATCTAGGTCTTTATTTGTTCCTTCTGTAATAATAATATCATGAAATAAACACCTTCAACTCAGTATTCTACACCTATGGAATCCCTCATCAATATAAAATAAATAAATTCCCTTTTAAAATATTGGATAATTCTCCTATAAGTAACAATAAAGTAAAACAATTGAGTATAGATAATGCACAAAAATTAGATTGCTTTCTGTTGCCTGAAATTTTCTGAAAATTTCTAAAACATCTCAAAATACTGCATCAAATAAATCACCGCAGGACTCTTTGGGAAAGTACTCTAAGGAGAAAACCTTATCATATTTGAATCTCGGTCAAATCTTTTCGAGTTCCTAGGAAAGGAAACCCAGAGAGGTAATGATGAAGTCTATAACTCTGGTGCATCTCAAGAAACTTTCGCCCAGGAAACAAAGACACAAATGGCTAGGGAGTTACAAAAAGAAGTGAAGAGACTTGTTTTCACAAGTTAGTTGAATCCCTGCCACATTGATTTAAATGAACATTTACTGAGCAATTTTATTTTCTGTTATACCTAAAGGGTGAACATTGAAAGCAAGACTCTATAACCTAAACTATAATTCCCCTTTCATAAAATTAGAGATAAATTAAAGCATTAGCTATTGCTATTATTTGCAAGTAGGGTCTTTATAATTTTAGTCATGTTAGCTGCTATAATTTAGCATGGGAGCTGAATTTATTGCTTACCACTATAAAGAATGTGTCATAGTGTCTCAGAGAAGGAAGAAAAGTTGGGATTTTTTTTTGAGATTTTAAAGTTTGATTTATGGTTTATCTTTCAGTAAGGGGGCTTGGTTATAGAATATTTGATTATCTGTTTTGTTTCACAAGCTTTTGAAAGAAATGAATTTGTTGTTTTTATATGTTACTAAAGAGAATAAGTCATCTATGAATTCAAATATATTATGAAACATGTCCAGACAAACCCTTCTAGTATCTTTCTAGACAATCCAAAAATATTAGTTTATTTTCATAATAGAACTGCTGGTTAGAGGGGGAAAAAGTAAGAAGAGTACTTCTCTTGCCTAAGTAAGAACCTAAATTTCTATTTGTAATAAATGGAGCATTTCATGTCTTCCAATGCCTGGCTTAGACTAAGTGATGTTCTACTGGCTGGTCACCTCCATTCCCAAAAAGCTATGCACTTTTCTCCAAAACAGAGGAAAGAGTTATTTTTTTTTTCTCTTGCTGGATAAATTTGGGAGTGAGACCTTTGTTGAATCTCTAAAGTACTCCTGAAATTTGGAGAGGATTTCAGGTCAACTGATGCCACACCACTTCTTAAGATCAACACTATTCTATGAAAATGTCTTTTGGAACCATCCATGTGGTGACTTTCCTTTTTAAGTTCATATCAACAAGTATTAAGTTTCTTTTGTGTGCCAAGAACACTTGGAGGAGATTTGGAAGACACAAATGATGTGGTCATTGCTTTTGGACCATTCTTTAGCCATCTCCTTACCCTAACTTTGGTTTAAAATAATGTAAGTAGAGACAGCAACATGGAACACAGGTCATCAGTAATAACTTAGAATATAGATCACAAGAGAAATTCTGAGTTAAATCATGAGACATGTTTACAGAGACATGTTTTGTAAAGAAAAGAATTTGGGGTGAAAATATCATCATGAATGTAGAAAGCTTATTGTTTCTTGAAATAGTGTTTATAGGGATCCCTGGGTGGCTCAGCAGTTGAGCCTTTGCCTTTGGCTCAGGGTCTGATCCTGGTCCGGGAATCAGGTCCCAAATCGGGCTCCCTGTGAGGAGCCTGCTTCTCCCTCTGTCTGTATCTCTGCCTCTCTCTCTATGTCTCTGATGAATAAATAAATAAAATCTTAAAAAAAAAAGAAAAGAAATAGTGTTTATGCAAAACCTAAAATGATTGTTGTCTCAAATGCATTTTATTGACATTCTGAGTTTTGGTTTATCAGGCTATTTTCCTGCTCTTATAGCAATTATTTTATAAAATATTCTTTAACATAGAGCAAGACTTAATGAAGAAAAAAATATATGGCAGATAATTTCTGCTGGCATTTAAATATATACTTATCATTAGGTGATTCAAACAACAGAAAATATGCCCACCCCTAAAATAACCCTTGTTAATCACTTTTGTGTATCTTTCCAGAAAATAAATTCTAATCATACAAAAATATACATGAGATAATCCATTCTTTTATTTCAAAACAATTATTATTTTTGAATAGGTGATATTCCCATGATTCAAAATTTTAAAAATATAAACAAGTAGCAAAAATTTTTTTTTCATTCTGTCCTTTAGCAACCCATATTCCTAACTTTGAGAAAATTAGTGTACTGGCTATTATGTATATTTTCAGAAATATTTTATGAATGCGCAAGAAAATATGCCTATGTCTGGTTTAATCTCATAAACATCTGAAAGTCAAATTTTTCAATCTGCTTTGATAACAAGCAGGCTTTCTTATAACTCTTTACCCACTCTAGACTAGCTTCTAGGCTTTTAGTGTTAAAGCTCTCCATTAGCACCTTGTTCCTTCACATTCCTTCATACATCCAAGAGGAAAAAAAAAACTTGAGAAGAAAATAAAACAAAAATCTTGCCTGCACTTTCTTTATAATACATTGGTAACACACAATTTGAACAGTTAAACAAAATGCAATGTACTGAAGGGGGAAACTGGGCTTGAAAGCATTTTCATATATATATATATATATATATATATATATATATATATATTTTCATATATATGAAAATATATATATATGAAAAATATAAAATTTGAACATTTAATTGATCCCAAATTTAACAAGTCCAGGAGACATGTGTGCTACAAGAGCCAATGTTCCCTACAGTTACATTAATAGTAGCATATATTTAAATAAAATTAAATTATATTTAGAATTTTGTGTCTAGTTCTGAGCACCATCATTTATTTCAAAGGTATGCTGGCAACATCATATATTTGGAAGAGGCTTATCTAGATTAAGACCTCCTGGGAAACCTGATTATTGGTGGATTGTTTTATGGACTAAAGGGCTTGGTTTTGGAGTAGATGAGCAGGGAGAAGAATATGTAAATGAACTTCAAATATGTAAAGGGTTCTTGCACTGAGGAGTTATTGTATGAATTCTGAGTTACTTCAGAAGGACTGTCTGACAAGGAGTAGTAGCTTCCCCATAAAGTCTCCTCAAAAGCTGCAATTGTTAACCACAATTATGTAAAAGTTTCCTTAGAAACAAACAAGGAATAGCCAACTCTTTCTTAGGCAGGGAAGTTAGAGAACACTCAGATAATGTGAGTGGAAACAGGTTAAAAAGAAAACTAGGACCAGAGCATGAGGACCTAATAGATCATTCTACCACCACCACCAAGTCTCTTTCTCAAGATCAGGCTTAAGCTTTCATCTTCTTCACACTAAATTTCTATACTATTTCTGAGAATATGCCTGACTTTTCATTGTTTTTATTGTTTTCCTAATTTGAAATTCAGTTAATAGTGGGATTTTTGATGGTGCCAATGTGAGGCATGACTGTCATAATTTCCCACTATGATTTGTACTTGGAAGGCATGCAGGTTGGTATTTCATGTCATCTACACTTCTCAGTGCTGCAAAACTATTTTGACCCTTTATTGTGGCATGGCGACGGATTTATCATCATACAAGCAAAAATAAAAGTGCGATAATTGTCCTTAATGTGCTAAGGAAATGTTTATGGCACTTTTAAGACTGGAAATTCTACATTTAAAAGTATTCAGGCACGAGAAGAAATGAAGGGATGTGGTAAGATTATGTGAAGGCGAGCCTTATCTCTGAGGGAAAGACTTTATGAGCGAAGCCTGCTCACCACAGCTGGGTCAGCTTGGAAAGCATCAAGAGTTGGAAGAATGGAAAGTCAACAATCATGGAATGAGGTTAGGGATCTCCAGGGTGGAATTAGGAGCTACAACAGGAAGCATTGATGTACAAAAGGAAGTTTTGCAAATGACTTTGACATTGATCATGGGATTTCAATAAGTTTAACTTTATTGAATCATAAATTGTGCAAAGTGGAAAAGATTCGTAAATTTGGTGGCTCTGCAGTCAGTAACTATACTAATATCTTAAGTGTTAAACCTGAAAATTAATCATATAGGTAAAATCTTCAACTTTAGAAGATTCTTGTTTCTGTTATTTATAGATTTCAAAAATGTACAGCTCCAGAGGTCAGAATATCGCTCTTTTATTGTGTGTTAAGAGACTGGATGTTCTTTTTAAATTTCTGAAATCACTTCATTGTTTAAGACATCCTATTTTAAATTATTGGATCATGTGTACCTTAGTAGATCTCACTGGAAAATTTCCTTAAATCTATTTCAAATCGAAGGCACAGTAAAACTTCAAATAAGAAAACAATATATGATGTTAAGATCTGCTTACGGCTCTGCCACATGTGTCAGACAAGCACAGTTCAATATATGCACCTCAGTTGCTTTTCAGCCCGTGATCCAGATGTTTGGTCTACATGACAATAAACATCCAATATGTCTAAATAATTGATGCCTTACTGAAATGATTGTGTTCTTCAAGACAGATGTGTTTTGATCATGTAATTTTGGTGTCACTATATCCATATGAATAAAAATAATAATTTTTTGCATAAAAATTTATTAGGAGGTGGGGTGCCTGGGTGGCTCAGTTGGTTAAGTGTCTGCCTCCCACTCAAGTCATGATCTAGGGGTCCTGGGATCAAGCCCTGTGTCTGTCTGGCTCCTTGCTCAGCAGGGAGTCTGCTTATCTCTCTCCCTCTGCCCCTCCCCCTACTCATGTTCTCTCTTTCTCTCTCTCTCTCTCTCTCTCTCTCAAATAAATAAAATCTTTAAAAAATTATTGGGAGGCTTTAAATTACTTGGCTATTTTAGTACATACATGAAACTCCACATTTTACTTTGTTCTGTAGATCCAATCTCTCTTTCCTCTTATCATGTACAACGGAGAGGATGTTTACTAAGCACTAAAGAGATATGGTGTGCTAATTATTTTAAAATTAACTTTTTCTTACATTACATATCAGGTAAAAATTAGCATCTCTAATTCTCTTTTTATAGGGTCATTCCCTCTGGCTTTGACGACCTCTATTAAATATTTAAGCAAGTTCCTTCATGTTCATCAATAGTCAGCCACTGTCAAATTCATTAGCCACTTTCTTAAATAATTATTAATAAAATGTCACCAGGCTTAAACTTCACTGACTCAAGTTTTGCTCTTTGTCCTCATTCCCAATCTAATTTGACTTTTGCTTTAATGAGTTCCCTTCCTCTCAGGCACAAACCCGCATTCATTTCCTTTTTGCAGGACTTTCTATAAGTATGTTACTCTGAGCTATAATGTAACCAGTGCAGTCAGTTTGTATTTCATCAGGGAAAGAAGCTGTTTATTCATCTTATAAAAATGATTTATGGATGAGAACTTTTAGTACCCAGAGAGCAAGGCAAAAATAAGAGAATAACAGTTCTGACCATGAATGCAGGTGCTGTTTAAAACTCTCTAGTGCTTTGTACATAAAGAAAACTTTTACAAGTTGTAAGAGATTTCACATGTTTTGCAAGTGGGTTTAAATTATGCTTCGAAGATTACTGTTTTTCAGGCCCAAATTCCCAAAAAACATCTATATTCATTTGGAGAATAAAGAAAAAAGGAGGTTCTTAATTAAAAAGCACAAACGGTGCTTAAATGTCTGTAGTTGTCAACTCAAAATTCAAACAAGAAATCTGTTGGCATGTGACAAGCTTAAATCAACTCCAAATGATATCCAAATTGGACAGAGTTTGGATTTTGTCACCACAGTCCCAACATTTCAGTTTAGATTAAGAACAGACTCATTTTCTACTGTGTCTCTGGAAGAGATCATTCCTCTTTCTCCAGCTGCTAAGAAAGACATCCTGACTTACATTAATTACTGTTACACAAGGCCACAACAACAGCTACCTACCCTAAACACAGAAGTAAAATTTCCTAATTCTTGAAAAGATAATATAATTTTTTAAATCCATATTAATGTATATGTTAAACAATATGATATATTATACTTTTCATATTAACAAATTGTTTATATTGTACTGAATTGGACTTAGAAGATATTTGGAGAAACTTTCATTTAGAATAAATGTTTTCTTTTATATAGAAAAATATTATTTGCTACTTACTTATGATTATTTATACCTTAATTCATATCTTAAATTATCATAGTGTATCTGCCAGCAAATTTTATTTCAATTAATATTACTTTGGATCAAACACACACACACACATACACCATCCCCCATACACACCATATACACTAATAGAGAAGAATAAATTTGATCATTGTTCAAAAATAAAAATTTAGATTTAACACACTCTAAAATTAATTTAAAAAGACAGCCAACCTCTGAAGCACAAGAGAAGCTATTTATATTTAATAGAAAGAAAGAAAGAAAGAAAGAAAGAAAGAAAGAAAGAAAGAAAGAAAAAGAAAGAAAAATAAATGATCTGAAACCTGAGGCCATAACCTAAAAATGACCTCAAAGTCTCTATACTCTTTGCTTAGGAATACTAAAACACAAAGAATTTAAGAACCTTCTTCTCTTTTAATGGAGGCAGGTACATGCATGACTTCCATGTGTTTCCTCCTCTGCACACTCACATTTGGAAAGGAAAAATAAGTTGTCATTGTTTGAAATTCCTTGGAGTAGTGGAAAGTGTAGATCTTGTGCGTGCCCTTGTGTCAGCTATACACTTCAAGAGGCTGTAAGGATCTGAAATAGTATATACAATTCTAGAAAATACTAAGGACTCAAGAAATGTTTACTTAACCTCCTCCAGACCCCCCATCTCCATTTATTCATCAATTCACTCATTCCTTAATGCTGAGATAAGGTGTAATTCAGAAGAACAACAAAGTCCAGGATATGATACTACAGTAAAAAATAGACCCTAACATTTCAGTGACTCAACTTTTATTTCTTGGTTAGGGTACAATCCTATTCATTCAAATAGGTGAAGTAACTCTAGTCTTTCAGGATCCCTGGCTGTCAGCATCTTCAAAATGGGGCTATTAAGATCACCCTGACAGTTGCTATCCCAGCTGACTGGGAAGGAAAAAGTAAACAGAGAAGTACATGGAACTTCCAGCTCTGGAACCCAGCTCTGTATTTCATTCATTAGAAGCCAGTCACAGCTAATACAAGGGAGGCCGGGGAATATAGTTGGTTGGGTCTCCATGAACTATTGGAAGGAAAATCTGATTTCTGCCACATCAAGGTTAGGAAAACTAACAAAACTATAAATCTGTTGGAACTAAAATTCCAAATTTTGAGTAACTTCTTAGTAAGAAGATAAATCTTTGCTATAATACTGATTTTTATTATTACTATGATGTAAACATGAATACCTCGGTACTATTAAATGCTTGTGAGGCATAGGCTTAACAGACTTTGTAAGAGACAATGAAGCACAACAGTTAGAAATACAAACTCCATGGGCAGCCAGGGTGGCTCAGCGGTTTAGCGCTGCCTTCAGCCCAGAGCACGATCCTGGAGACCCGGAATAGAGTCCCACGTCAGGCTCCCTGCATTGACCTTGTTTCTCCCTCTGCCTGTGTCTCTGCCTCTCTGTGTCTCTCATGAGTAAATAAATAAAATCTTTAAAAAAAGAAAGAAGAAAGAAGAAAGAAAGAGAAAGAAAGAAAGAAAGAAAGAAAGAAAGAAAGAAAGAAAGAAAGGAAGAAAGGAAGGAAGAAAGAAAGAAAAAGAAGAAAGAAAGAAAGAAAGAAAGAAAGAAAGAAAGAAAGAAAGAAAGAAAGAAGAAAGAAAGAAAGAAAGAAAGAAAGAAAGAAAGAAAGAAAGAAAGAAAGAAAGAAAGAAGAAAGAAAGAAGAAAGAAAGAAAGAAATGCAAACTCCATCAGCGCTTGGACTCTGCTGTTTCTCAGTCTGTGACCTTGAGTGAATTACCTAAACTTTTCTAGGCTCATACGTAAAGCAAAAATAACAATGAAATTTGCTTTGTTAGGATGCAGTGTGGATTAATGAATTACACATGAAGCAATCTGAACAAGGCTTAGTACATCCTAAGTGTTCCAGAAGTTCATGCTGTTATTATAATAAAAACAATGACAGTTTTTGCTCATTAAGCTTCTATTTTAATTCTTTGCTACAACCATTTTCACTTCTTTTAAGCCCAGGGAATTTTAAATGCAGTGAAAAGTGATTTCAATTACAATTCCATTAGTCACTGGGTTCGGTGATTTATTCAAGTCCCTCTTCACTTACAAAGTGGAATGAGAACCTCTAGGGTGAATGAAGACCACTACAGGCAGCACCATATTCAATCCAGACACTCATAAAACCTATTTCCTGCTTTAGCTCCACCCTCCTTACAAGGATGGAAATGATGGACTGAAAGAGTTGAAGGAAAGGAAGGAAACTGTATGGTAAGTAGGGATTATATGGCACTCCTCCAAGTCTAACGGAATAGTTGTTTGGATGTGGTCATGAGATGAGGGAGCTAGGGAAATAGGTGTAAAAGTGGCCAAGTGTGTTGATGATGGGTGAAAGCCTATGATCACCACTAACAGGATGTAAAACAGGTCCAAGTACAGAAGCTTCTAAACAGCAGGCACAGGGGCTCAAGTTTTACCGCAGTATCAGAGCTGCTTATGTTAATAGCCAGTTCTACCTGTTTCAATCACTGGCAATCGGATAAATGAAGTCTCGACCTCTGTTGCTCTTTCTTTTTAACAGCTTTATTGAGATATATTTCAAATACCACTAAATCCACCCTTTTAATGTTTATAATTCATGGATTTTATTATATTCATAGAATTGTACAGCCATAATTCCAGAAAGTCCATCACCTGTAAAGAAATCCTATATCTGTTAGCAGTCACTCTCCATTCCTATCTCCCCCCAGCCATGGCAACCACTAATCTCTTGTCTCTATAGATTTGCCTATTCTGGACTTTCATATAAATGGAATTATGAAGATGGCCTTTGTGACTGGTTTCTTTCACTTAACATAATGTTACGAAGGTTCACCTCTGTGGTAGCACATATAGTACTTCATTCTTTTTTATGGCCTAATAATATTCTATTGTGTGGATATACCACATTTGTTTATCTGTTCTTATTTGGTGGATATTTGTGTTGTTTCCACTGTTATAAATAATGCTGCTATAAAGATGTACAAGCTTTTGTGTGGACATATGTTTTCTTTCCTTTTGGGTATATACCTAGAATTGAGATTGCTTGGTCATATGATTTATTTTAGAGGTTTTGCCAAACTGTTTGCTAAAGCCTCATATTATCTTCCCATCAACAATATACGAGAATTCCAATTTTTCCACATTTTTGCCAACACTTATTGTTGTCCTATTTTATTATAGCCATCCTAATGGTTGTAATGTGATTTTTATGTGGTTTTAATTTGCACTTCTCTAAAGACAGTCATGTTAAGCATCTTTTCATATGTTTTTTTAGTCAGCTATATATCTTTTTTGGATTATTGTCTATTCAAATCCTTTACCCATTTTTCACTTGGGTTACTTCTTAGTTGACTGTTAAACTGTAATTTCTTCATATAATCTAGATATGTCCCTTATCAGACATATTTAATAAGTATTTTCACCCATTCTGAAGGTGTTCTTTTTACTTTCTTGATGGTTTTGAAGCATGAAAGTAATTAATTTTGATGACATCCAATTTATCCACTTTTTCTTTCACTGCTTGTGCTTTGGTTTCATATCTAAGAAATCATTGCCTAATTTGTAGTCATGAAGATTTACTCCTGTTTTCCTCTAAGACTTTCACAGTTTTAACTTACATTTATGTCTCTGACCCACTTTGAGGTAGATATCCAACTTCATTCTTTTGCATATGGATATCCAGTTATCACTACACCATTTGTTTAAAAGACTATTCTTTTCCTATTGAATTGTCTTGGCACTCTAGTCAAAAATCAATTGACCAGAAATGTAGGGATTTGCTTCTGGTCTCTATCCCTCCATCTTACCACAAATGTAACTGATAGGCCCAAAAGACTGCAGAGAGAGAAAATAAATCTAGGCAATGGGAATTCCCCATTTGAGTATAGTATAACTTGACAGTTTTGCCTTCCCTGCTTCCCAGTTCCTAGAGTATTTGGTAGGCTTTCCATTGGCAGATACCAACTAATAGAAATGGACACTTGAATGTCATCAGTGACTTCCCATACGCCTAATTAAATTGCCAGACTTTTAGTGATGTCCCCTGATTTTCAACATTACTATCCACTTCTCCTTCAAATCTGGCTTTATTTCCCTACCTCCCTGGCTATTCTTCTTCAGCCTACTTCACTGACACTTTTTCCTCCATTCACCCATTAAAAGTTGATGTTCCATAGGGATTCACCCTCAGCCCTCTCTTTTTATTTAAAAACTAGTGGTTGCCATCCAGTATCCCTTTTACCTATAACAGAACTTCAATTGAAGCTGGACGCATTGCTTCAAAGCTAAATGATTATATTTCCTAACTTCCTTTGCAATTGGTTATGGCCATATGATTAAATCCAGGCCAATAATATGTAAGCAAAAGTGTGTGAATCTAGGAAATTCCTTAAAAAGTTAGGGTGTGCATCCTGATTTTGCTTTTTTTCTTTCTAATAACCTGTAATGCAGCTGGGAATGCTAGATCCCCATTGCCATCTTGAACGGTAAGAACAAATGGTAGAGCTCTCAACATAACTCTAGATAGTCCCTGTCCTACTTCTGGAGTTCTTTTTCTTTCTTTTTTCTTTCTTTCTTTTCTTCTCTCTCTCTCTCTCTCTCTCTCTCTCTCTCTTTGGTAAGAGAAGAGAGAATAAGGCCTTTTACATTTTTAAATAATAATTTTTTAAACGATTTTATTTATTTATTCATGAGAGACACAGAAAGAAAGAGAGAGAGAGAGGGGGGCAGAGACACAGGCAGAGGGAGAAGTAGGCTCCCTGCAAGGAGCCCAATATGGGACTTGATTCCAGGCCCTAGGATCATGCCCTGAGCTAAAGGCAGATGCTCAACTGCTGAGCCACCCAGGCATCCCTAATTTTATTTTTTAAAGAATTTATTCATTTATCATTTTATCTTTTTAAAGGATTTATTTATTTTAGAATATGTGTGAAAGCAGGGAGACGTAGAGAATCCTAAGCAGACTCTACACTGAGTGCAGAGCCAAGACAGGGCTCGATGTCACAACCCTGAGATCATGACCTGAGCTGAAACCAAGAGTCAGTCACTTAACCTAGGTGCCCCAAGTTATAATTATTTTAAATTTAAAAAAATGTTTTTAAAATAATACCACCAATACCATGCTATATGTTATATCCGCAGGAACTTATTTATCTTATAACTGGTAGTCTGTACCTTTTGGCCACCTGCTCCCTGTTCTCTATCTCAATGAATTCCTTTTTTTAAAAAAAATTATATTCCATTTACAAGTGATATCATACAGTATTTGGCTTTCTCCCAATGACTGACTTCATTAGTGTAATGTCCTCAAGATCTATCCATATTGTAACAAATGACAAGTTTTCCTTTTAAATGGATAAATAATATTCCATTACACACATACACACATGCACACACACACACCCACATCTTCTTTATCCATTCATCTGTCAGTGGGCACTTCATTTGTTTCCATGTCTTGGCTATTATAATAATGCTGCAAAGAACATGAGAATGCAAATAATCTTTTTGAGATAGTGAATTTGTTTCCTTTCCATAAATCCAGATGATATGGTAGTATATATATATATATTTTTTTTTTTTTGAGAAGACTCCATACTGTTTTCCATAATGGCTGCACCAATTTACATTCCCACCAATAGCACACAAGAGTTCCCCTTTCTCCACATCCTTGGCAATACTTGTTAGTTCTTGTCTTTTTGATAAATCTTTCTAACAGGTATGAGATAATATCTCATTGTGGTTTTGATTTGAGTTTCCCTGATTAGTGACATCAAGCACCTTTTCATGAACATGTGGGACATTTGTATATCTTCTTTGCAAAAATGTCTATTCATATCTTTAGTCCATTTTTTAAACAGATTTTTAAAATATTCTATTGAGTTGCATGAGTTCTTTATATATTTAGGATATTAACAATTTATTTTAAAATATTATATTGAGTTGCATGAGTTCTTTATATATTTAGGATATTAACAATTTATCAGATATATGATTTCCAAATATTTTCTCCCATCCTATAGGTTGGTTGCCTTTTCATTTTGTTGATTGTTTCATATGCTGGGCAGAGTTTTTTAGTTTGATATAGTCCTACTTGCTGATTTTTGCTTTCATTGCCTTTGCATTTAGAGCCAAATCCAAAAAAATCATTGCCAAGACTAATTTTAAGGATCTTACCACTTATATTTTCTTATAGGGTTTTTATGATTTCAGGTCTTAGGTTCAATTACTTAATCTATTTTGATTAGATTTTTGCATATGGTATAGGGTAGTGGTCCAGTTTCATTCTTTTGCATGTGGCTGTCCAATTTCCCCAGCACCATTTATTGAAGAAACTATTCTGTCCCTTTTGTATATACTTGACTCCTTTGTCATAAATTAATTGACCAAACATGCATGGATTCATTTCTGGGCTTTCTACTCTGTTCCATTGATTTGTGAATCTGTTTTTATGCCAATACCATCCTGTGTGAACATTTTAACAACAAAAATTCTTCCAATCCATGAGCATGAAATACTATTCCATTTATTTCTGTCTTCTTCAATTTCTCTCTTCAATGTATTATAGTTAGTTTCCCATGTTCAGGTCTTTTACCTCTTTGCTCAAATTCATTCCTAGGTATTTCATTCTTTATGATGCAGTTGTAAATGGGACTGTTTTCTTAATTTATCTTTCTGACAATCCATTTTTAGTGTATAGAACTGCAACTGGTTTTATATATTAATTTTGTTTCCTTTATAGTATTTATTATTTCTAACTTTTTTGTGTGTGTGGAGTCTTTAGAGCTTTCTATATATAATATGTTATCAGCAAATACAGACAGTTTTAATTCTTCTGTTCTGATTTAGACGACTTTCATTTCTTTTTTTCTTACCTAATTGCTCTGGCAGGATCCAGTACTATGTTGAAATAAGTGGTGAAAGCGGGTATCCTTGTCTTGTTACTGATTTTAGAGGAAAAGCTTTCAACTTTTCACTATTGAGTATGATGTTAGCTGTGGGCTTCTCATATATGACCTTTATTATGTTGAGGTATGTTCCCTCTATGCTCACTTAGTTGAGAGTTTTTATCATGATTGGATGTTAAATTTGTCAAATGCTTTTTCTGCATCTATTGAGATGATCATATGATTTTTATCCTTCATTCGGTTAATGTGGTGTGTATCACATTAACTGACTTGTTGAACATCCTTAAATCCCTAGAATAAATCTCACTTGAATCACAGTGTAAACTTGAATCACAGTGTATGATTATTTAATGTACTGTTGAATATGGCTTGCTAATATTTTCTTGAGAATTTTTGCATTTATATTCATCAGGGACATGGTCTGTAATTTTATTTTCTTATGGTGTCCTTGTCTGGCTTTAACATCAGAGTAATGGTCACCTTGTAAAATGAGTTTAGAAGTATCCCTCCTCTTCTAATTTTTTGAGAGTGTTTGAGAAGGATTGGTATTAATTATTATTTAAATGTTTGGTAGAATTCACCAGTGAAGCTATCTGGTCCTGGACTTTTATTTGTTGCGAGGCTTATGATTACTAATCCAACTCCTTATTAGTAATTGAACTTTTTAAATTTTCTGTTTCTTTACAATTCAGCCTTGGTAGATTGTACATTTCTAGGAATTTTCTGCTACTTCTAGACTCTCCAACTTGTTGGCAGATTTTTAAAATTCTATGTAGTACATCTAATTATAATTGGTAATTATTCTAATGCTATATATTCATCAATTACTAAACAAATGTTTATTGAATATCTATCATGCATCAGATACTGTGCCAGGTATTTTGGTCATATTGTGTCTGTCTTCATGAAGTCTATAGCCTAACTGGGGAGACATAATACATATGATCATATAAGCTCCAAATGATAATTTCTATATTAATAATATTATAGAAGATGTGTAGTGTGCCAGAGCAATATAGATGGTAGAGCAATTAATTTCATCAAGAAAAACTTCCACAGAGAAGGCAATGTTTGTTGAGACTTTACAGTTTGTGAATAAAAGAGGAAAAATCATTCCAGAGGATGTGGTCCAAATGTGCAAGTTCATGTTTAGTTTAAAAAAAAAAAAAAGGATTTATTAGGTATGGCAGAGAATAGGCTGGTGTGTGTATGTGTGTGAGAGAGAGAAATAGAGAGAAGGAGGGAAAGAAGTTACATTCTGGGAAGCAGCAAAGGAGAAGAAGGAAATCAGGGGAAGAAAAGCTATAGAGGATTTGCAGGGAAATAAGAGTTTGGGTCTTATATGCCAAATCGAGAATCTGTGTTTTAGTTTACCAATCAGAAATAGAAAATATGTTTCAATCCTTATGCCACTTCTATTTTGGCTGCTTAAACTACTATGTTGAGAAGAATCCTGAATTTGTACCTAAGATCATCAGAAAAGAGTGACATGATGTATCATAAATACATTCATGATTATTAATTTTAATTAATTAATTTTATGTATCAATTTGGCTGGGCTGCAGTGCCCAGTGTGGTCAAACATTCTGGATATTTCTGTGAGGGTGTTTGGATGAGATTAACATTGGAAGAAACCTTTTTATAATTTCTCACATGATAATACTCTATCTATCCTCCTGTATTAGTCAGGGTTGTCCAGAGAAACAGAACCAACACGATGTGTATGTGCGTGTGCGTGTGCGTGTGCGTGTGTGTGTGTGTGTAGAGAGAGAGAGAGAAAGAGCTATTCTAAGGAATTGACTCATGATTGTGGAGGCTAGAAGTCTGAAATCTACTGGGTGGGCCAGCAGGCTGAAGACCCAGGAATGAGCTGATGTTGCAGTTCAATTCTGATCATTTGTAGAACTCCCCCTTATTCAGGGAAGATCAGTATTTATTCTGTTCAGGCTTTCAATGGAATAGATGAAGATATCACCCACATTATGGAAGGAAATCTGCTTTAATCTAAAATCCACCAATTTAAAATCCCACATGGGGGTACCTGGGTGGCTCAGTCAGTTAAGCATTCGCCTTTGGCTCAGGTTCTGATCCTGGGATCCTGGGATTGAGTCCCACATCAGGATCCCTGCTCAGTGGAGAGACTGCTTCTCCCTCTCTCTGCCCTTCCCCTTCCCCCTGCTCATTCTCACTCTTTCTCAAATAAATAAGTAAAATCTTTAAAAAAAAAAAAAAAGAGCTAAGAAAAAAATAAAGTCTCACATAAATGGTCACTGCCTCAAGCCTTCTGAAAAAAAAAAAAAAAAAAGTGAGTTTGAGTGGGAAGATGACTTCTAAGAAATCCTATTGGCCCCACTTTTCAAAGCTATTCAGCCTCCAGCCATTTTTCAGCCCCTATGCTGGTATACACTGGCACAGATCTCTGTCATCTCTCTCCCAGATACTGCACTATTCCCCCACTAGTCCCTCTTGTTTCTCCCTTGCTTCTCTAATGGTTGAAACATAAATAAGATCAACTCACTCGTCTCTTCAAACTCTTCAAAGGTTCCCAATGTGAGCAAAAGCCAACATTGTCACAATGATCTATGATGCCATGATGAGTCTGTCCCTACCTCATTAACTCAGACTTCACATATTCATTCCAGCCATTCCACTGTCCTCTGCCACTCCTACAGACTCATCTGGCACAAATCAGGCCTTTCACACTGGCCACTCCCTTTATGTGAAATACTTTCTTCCCAGAGGGCCACAGGGCTCACTCCCTCAGGTCTTGCAAGTCTTGGGATAAATGCCACCTTCTCAATGAGGATACTCCACATACTCTATTTAATATGGCACCCCTTCATTCCTTTATTACCTTGATTTTTTTCTTCTTTCTCTTTTCAATAGCACTTAAGAATATCCAGGTGCTTATTAACTATTCATTGAGTGAGTACAGATTACACATTTAATTTGATGGTATTTCAAAGGCTTGATTCCATGGCTTGGTCAAGAACCTTAAAGGGACATGTCTTAACACCTGCTAAGGCTTCAGTTTTGACATAAGAGCAGTTGACTTTTTTTCCCTGTAAGGGTGCAAATTATGGGACTCTCAGTTACGGCAGTTTTGGACCACAGGTAGGGAATTCTTCTAACAAATGAGAAAATATTCTGCCTTTCTATTTCTGCTTGAAGACTATCTAAATTCAGCTCCAATGTCTCTATCTTAAGAATTCTCTAAAAGTATCTAGGAGTATCATATAGCAGATAATACTCTCACTTTCTGAATTTGTTGTGCTTTTCCCTTCATGTTCTGGCTTCAGTCCCATAGGTGATATGCCTTCCAAGAGGATAGCCTGTCTGTTATACTATTACATTACAGTGGTCACTGGCTGTCTAGACTGCAATATCTGTACCACCCCTTATCCAACTGTCTTTACTATGTCACTATCATATTTTGGTTTTTATTACTGCTTCATTCAACTTCCAGTAGCAATCCTAACATATAGTTCGGAATGTCTGGCTGCACATAATATAAAAACAAATACTGGGTTAAACAAAATAGAAGTTTATTCATCTCTCAGGCAACAGAAGGCATAGAGACCCAGGCTTCTTCCAGCACTCAGCTCCTACAAAATGAAAGTATGACCTTCATTCTTATGATCCAAACAATATGCTAGAGCTCCAGCCATATCCTTCTTTTTCCAGGTAGTAGAGTTAGGAAAGGGGCATGAAGAAAACAACTCTACCATTAATGAGACTTTTAGAAATTCACAGGCAGCACTTATGTTTATATCTCCCTCACTAAATATGTCATGTGATCACACCCAGATTCAAGGAAGGCTGAATGATGGAATCTTTATCATGGAGGTAATATGTGTAGCTAAAAATCAGGATTCTAGTTTCTAACAAAGAAGGGAAAGATAGATATTGGGACAACTAGCAAGCTAGTTGTCCTTGAAAATCAATCCATTAACCTTTTAGGAAAGCAAGATAGACAATAAAATGATATTCTGATAATTTGAATCTGGAAGACTCACCAGGCATTGCTTCATATCAGCCTATAACTTTGAGAATTATCTATGCTAAAGTATGCACTTAGCCTCATAACATGTCGCTAAAAGACCAATAACCAAATGAGACACGACATCCAGCTGGACCTCTCCCGTCTGTCACAGTGTGTAGTGTGGTTCATGTCAAACAAAATGTTCAGATAGATTAGCAAAGCTGTTATTCACTTGAACTGAAATGTGGAGAACATGACATATAGTGTTAAAACACTGCTCTTGACACAGTTCTCCACTTTCCCTTCCAACTTAGGAAAAAATGCCAAGCGTCATGTTCTTTGCCTTTGGTTAAATATCATATTTTCCTGAAATATTGAAAGGAATGATTATAAATGAACTTTAAACCAAAAAATAAAATTAAAATCTCTAAAGTGGTTACAATTTCAAAATATGGACTAAATACATGATTTGTAACTATGCTGTGGAATTAAGGAGGGTTGGCAGAAAATGTTTAATTAGCTCTACTGTTACATTCCATAAAGCTAAATCCAACTTGCATGTAAGAATCAAAAAAGAATCAAAAAAATTCCAAAAGTTAATTAATTTATTTTCAGAGAATCATATCACTCAGAATGGATCACCTTTCCAGCAGGTGACAAATGCAAACCTGTGATGCCAAGTTGTAGTCTATGTGCTTTCAGTTGGCTTACTTAAGCTAAGCAGGTGTTGCATGAGGCTGATGCTGCCCTGCCAGTGCTCATGCTCTAGCTAAATATTTATTACAGTTTAAGGACAACCCACTTAGAGAAAATGAGATGTGCTCCACAAATGCAGGCAAGCCTTGTAAAGATAAATGAGTCCACTCTCTAGCTTTCACTTGCTGTTTCAACTCAGAAAGACAAACAAATTTACAGATTTCTGCTTAGGAGAATTTCTAAATTGCCAAGGAGAAAACAAGTACCATAAACTCATTGGAAAAGCAGTAATATCCAAAGAACATTTTTAAAAAGAGGAAAAAAATTTCCAGAAAAGACTGCCACTGCCACATATTTGAATCCTGACACGGGATCAAATCTGAAAATTGTGAGAGATTATTTTGAGGGAAAATATTTCAACTGCCACTGTGAAAAGCAGAAACTTTAACTGTGAAAAACAAAGACTTATAATGAGGGTACTATATACTGGAGATGGACTGAATATTTTTCATGGTCAAAAATATATTTTTGAGCACAGAGGATTTTTAGGGCAGTGTTGTGTTACCATGTTTTCTCTCCTTAATGTAAAGGAGAACTTTTTTTTTTTTTTTTACTTTTTTTAAAAGGATCTTATTTATTGAGAGAGAGAGAGAGAGAGAGAGACAGCACAAGCAGAGGGAGTGGCAGGCAGAGGGAGATGAAGAAGCAGACTTCCCACTGAGCAGGAAGCTTCATGTGGGGCTCACTCCCAGGACTCTGGGATCATGACCTGAGCCAAAAGCAGACACCCAGGACTGAGGCACCCAAGTGCCCCAAGAGCTTTTTAAACAGAAAACTGAAAACTATAAAAGGGAAAATATTTAAATGTATTTATATATACACATATTTATGTTATGCAAATGTTTACAAATGATGGACTGGAAAAATATATGCAATGTAACTGACAGACAAAAGGTTGAAATGCCTCACATAAATCATCCTAGAACTTATTAAGGAACATTAGGCTCAAGACTAAAGGGGTAGAAAAGATGAACAACCCCATCAGAGAAGAGAAATTGCAAATTGTCTGTCAACATGAATAATGACTGTTCTGCTCCCCATTCTAGAAATGTCCAACCCTTTGGAGAAAAAGTCAGGATCAACCAGAGTCTAGCCTGGAAAAATTATTTACAGCATCAGTAGAATTCATTTCTGCCTTTTCCAATCCGTGATTCCTTTAAGGTAGCAAAGTCTGTGAAAAACAATACATGAATTTGGTACAGAATTTATCACCTACACTGCCTTGACAAGGTACCAGAAAAAGCAACAGATCAGCATCATTGAGACTTCTTTTCTCGAGAGTACAGGCTGAATTTAATCCCTTAATATAGATTCAAATTCTGTTTTCCCTACCTTCTGTGAGGTAAAATATCCTCATTAATCTCACCTCAGCTCTCACCCCAATCAAAGCAGAACTAGTAAACCAAACCTCCATCGCAGGCCCAGTTCTGTGTTAAAAGTATATAGTCCCAAACAACCAAGACAGTGATATATATGATATCCTGTGATACTATCAGCTGTTGATTCCACCTCTTTAAATGGTTACACATTGATTTCAATTTTCTATTTATTTGTAAGTTAATTTTGACACATTTAAGAAAATGATCTCTTATCAAAGTTTAAATTTTTTTCATCATTAAAGTTCTTATTGTATATTATATAATATCTACAGAATAGTTTTCCCTATTTTTATGCTATATATTATTAGTTGTGTCTGCCCTGATCAACCCTGCCAGAGTTTGTTTAATTCGTGTAGTTTTCAATAAACTAATTTTTGCTTCGTTGACCCTTTTTAGTGTCTTTTCATCTAGTTCATAAATGTCTGATTTAATTATTTCCTTCTTTTCACTTTGTGTATTTTAAATACCTTAAAATTTTTTTTCTGTATATTATGTTGTGACATCTAAAAAACCTTTCTGGTTGAAGAGAGACTGCCTCTTCCCTAGGCTAGCCATTTCTTAAATATAGTAAAGGACCCAGCAAGGAGTATGCCCTTGATTTGCAAACTCTCCAATTCCAGAGCCAGACTGCTTCTGTCTGGCTCTTACACCCCAGAGGTACTTACTACTCCCCCACCTTAATCCATCTGGGGCTGGACCCAGACAACCTAAGGAGCACTGCTACAACCCAAAGCCTTCCAAAACTATTCAGTCTAGCCAGTCCTAAACCATTCACCCTGCTTTGCCTTTTCTTTCTTTCAGAAACCTCACTAAAGGTAGTGACTGAAAACTTCTCCTGGCTCCTTGCCTCCTGACCATCCACTGTCTCTCACATGTGGCCCTGCAGGTGCAGCGCCCGCTGTGTCCAATATATTAAATGTTGTAATCTCCTGAGCCCCTCCTCTTCTCCTCTTGGAGACACACCTATCACTAGAAGACTACAAGATAATTTGGGCTCATTTCAATTTTATTTTTTCAGATTCTTAAGATACATCCTCAGCTTTTCAATACTTACACTTTATCATTTTGTAGTGGAACTGTCTAAGGGCTATACACTTCCTTCTAACCACTAGTTCAACTGCAGCCCACAGCTTTGATATGCAGCAAGTTCTTTATTATTTACTTAATATTCTCTAGTTTTTATTATGAAATTTTCTAATTATTTAGAATTGTTGGGTTTTGTTTCAAATATAGAAGACTGCCTAATATTGTATGATACTGGTACATTCATATTTGTTTTTTGAGAGTGACTTACTTTATAGACTAATCTGTGGTTAATTTTTATAGCTGTTGCATGTGTACATAAGAAGTTATATTCTAATTGATGGTGCAGAGTTCTATAGATGCTCTTTGAAGAAAGCTTATCATTATTCAAATTTTCTGTGTCCTTTCTAAGTTTTGATCTTCCTGACCTACCACTTACTTAGTGAGAAGGGTTAAAATCTCTCACTATTATCGTGGGTTTGTCTTAGCTCTTTCTGGTTCTAGCTGTGTTAATTTTCATTTCACTTGCAATTGATATTATTAGGTACACGCAAGTTTGGTTGTTATATCTTTCTGGTAACTTCAAAATTTTCTGACTTTTGCAGCCTTAATAATGTTTTCATTATTACTATTCATTACTATTTTGTTTAATTAAAGGATCTATATTAGCTTCTCTGGTTAGTATTTGACTGCTGTATAGTATTCCATCCTTAACAGCTAGTATTTCTATACCCCATGTTTTATTTTTGACACTTGCAAATAATAAATACCAAAAATATAGTTTATCTAATCTAAAAATCCCAACATTTAATTGATAAATCTATTTATATTAGCTTCTCTGGTTAGTATTTGACTGCTGTATAGTATTCCATCCTTAACAGCTAGTATTTCTATACCCCATGTTTTATTTTTGACACTTGCAAATAATAAATACCAAAAATATAGTTTATCTAATCTAAAAATCCCAACATTTAATTCATAAATCTATTTACATTCTTGAGATTGTTCATATTCTTCGGTTAGACTGATTTTTAGAACTATGGTAGTATTTTACATCTGCCCATTTCATTTCTTTCTTTCTTCTTTTCTGCCTTCCTCTGACATTTCCTCTAATGAATAGGAAGACATACACTTTATTTCTATTTCTTTAGTACTTAATATTTAAGATAAATATAAAACAAATGGTGATGTTTAGTTATATTTCTATCTTTTTTCTTAAAAAATACATGGGCTTTGGAATGTCTAAATTTTATTATTATCCGCCCAATTTATGTTATTACTGCTCAGTATTTCAATTATATTTCTTTTATTACCCAATAAGACACTTTTATTGCTTGACATATGTATGTGTGGGTGTGTATATGCAAATTCACAATGTTCAGTTCATTAGTTTAGGTTTACCCATTTCTTTTTTTTTTTTTTTAAGATTTTATTTATTTATTCATGAGAGACACAGAGAGATGCAGAGACATAGGCAGAGGGAGAAGCAGGCGCCCTGATGCAGGACTTGATCCCAGGACCCTAGGTTCATAACCTGAGCCAAAGACAAATGCTCAACCACTGAGCCACCCAGGTACCCTGAGATTTACACATTTCTTTAGAATGCTTATTTGTCTTCTGTTTCTGCTTGAGTCTCATCCCTGCCTTTGGGTTAACTTCCTTTCTTTGGAAATTCAGTCCTCTTGAGCTTGATATGTAAATCAGGTTTGACATTCATTTCCATTCTGCACTTTTACAATATCATTTTCATGTCTTCTAACTTTTTTGGTGTTGTCGAGAAGTTGATAGGATACAATCAGCTTTCCTTTAAAATTAATTGATCTTTTATTTTCTTCTTACTGCTTTTAAGATTCTTGTCTTTGCTGTTTGGTAGTTTCCCTGCAATGGTTTCAGCTTTCTGAATCTGATCAGACAAGTTTTTCATCAATTCTGGAAAACTGATTTTCCGCATGCTGACTTCTCCTCTTTCTGAAATTAGTATGTATTTTCGTAGACTATTCTCCATGTCTGTTATCTTGCGTCTTTATTTTTTCATCTCTTCATCTCTCTGGGTTGGAATCTGGGTAATTTCTTTAGATTTACCTTCCAGTTCACTAATTGTGTCTTCATTTGTGTCCATTATTCTATTGGATCATCCTTTTAGTTTTTAATCCCAAAGATATATGTTTCTAGAAGTTCTTTTTTTTTTTCAAATCTTAATAACCACTTTGTAAATCTTCTTCCTCATTCATATTTTAAATCTCTTTTCTTTTTCTTTAAGCATTTTAAACAAATTTATTTTATATTCTTTACCCGGTAATGTCAATATCTGAGGTTCTAGCATGTTAATTTTGGGTATTTATTTTTTTCTTCTTTTTCTCCTTCTCCTGACTCAAGCTTTCATAATCTTTTTCCCAGACGATTTGTGATTTTGGATCATGAGTTCATGTTTAGCTGTGTTCTCTGTGGGAATTGTGCAAGACATGTTTTGTACAGCCATCAAGAGAGGATTTGCTTTTGCTTCTGTTAAGATATCCGGAAAACTTAAAATCCGGAGGATGGTTTTAGGTTAGTTTCTAAGACTGAGTTTTCAAAACCATGCAGCAATATAAATACAATCACTGAAACTGTATCTGGGTAGACCACATGTTACCACTTCTAAAGGGAGACTTTTTTCATCAGTGCTCAGATTTAGATTATTATTTGTCATCTCTTTTTTCTAAAAGGCATTTCCCCACACCCCTCTTACCTTTCATTGAGCAAGTGTCTGATTTCCATTGCCCATCTTTCAGATAGGACCCAGTTCATGTTCCCCAATGTGGCTAATAAAACACAAGCATCTAAAAGGGCAAGTACCCTAAGATCAGTTGCAGATTTAGTGAATGCTACTACCTTCATATTGGGTCCAATATATACTTAGAAGGTACATAACCCACAGTTGGCCATTGGGAGTTCTTACTGGTTTTGTTTTGTTTTATTCTCTTTTTACCTGGAACTAAAAAAGAAATCCATCTGCACTAATGGTAGAAGCAGTAAATCAAGAAGCTTTGAAGCTATTAGTGTCCATGTTCTGCTTTATGTAGATTAGTCTGGTCTTTCGAAGGAAAGAATAAGACTAAGGTACAGATTGATGCACAGATAGAGGTGGTAACAGAGTGTCCTGGTAATGTAAAGTTCTTTCTTCTACTTCCTGACTCTTAGATGATATACTTGTGTCTCTGTCTATTGCAAAATTCATTAATTCTCTTCCTTTAATTGCTGAAGAACCAAGTACACTTCTAATAAAATTCCCATAGCATAAATTAGTTCTGGTTATGTTTCTGGCAATTGCAACCAAAGCAGTCATGACTAATACACAATTATTTTGTTTTACATATCCTTTTCTTTTTAATAGCCCACAAAATCTACCTATTGCATGGCAATAGATATTATTGAATTAAATTGACTTGAATAAGATGAGCACACTAGCACACTAGCTCTGTTTAGACTGAAAATTAACTTCTCGTTTGATCCCAGACTATTTCCAATTGATGCCACTAATATGCTCCAACTATCAAGATCAGAAGAAATAATGCAGCCCAGAAACTGATTTTAGATAGTTTCAGCCTCCAACATGAACCAAAAATTATGCTCCCTTCCACCACAAGCCCTAAGGAACCCTGAGAGTCAACCTAAATATGATACAAATGTTCTCTCCTGAACTGTTTGAATGTCCAAAATTTTTCCTGAAGTTTCTGGAGAGGAAATATCTCAATTATAAAATAAGTAGACCAAAAAAAGAAAAAAAAGCACATTGTTAAATTGATGACTTAGTGTATGCAAGCAAAGAAGAGTGGAAGTCTGAAGCAATTGATCAGATAATTTATGCCAAACTTTTCTATTGTATAAAAATACATTTGGGCCTCAAAGTAGCCACGTGGCCTATCATTAAGATCAAATTTTGGCACTGCTTTTTGCCTCTCAGGCATGGAATCAATGCAGTGAGTCTTGGTCAAAACAGACCTAGGAGTATAGAAATTAAATCTTTATGCTATCTTGGAAGTTGACTCTCATGTAATGAATGTGTAATAATGGAGTCCTCATTCTCATCACTTCTCTTCATGCTTAAACTCTGATTTATAAAATGCATCCTTGTCTTGTGGTCCTATGTAGTCTTAGCCTCACTCCAGATATTAAGGCCAAGATTTATATCCTATATGAATATACTGGTCCACTAAATTTTGAAAAGCAAAGAAAAAGAAGGAAACAATATAAAAGCCAAAATGCACCGTTTCAAAATATCTTTTTAAGCTTTTCCATATACTAATATTTTTATTTAAATCACAGATTATGTATTTCGAGATAAAGTTTCCCCAGTCCTAACCCAGTGTCCTCCCACCTCTTTTGTTAAACTTGAGAATTTATCTATTTCTTCTTTTGGAAAATACAAATCTTCTGGGAGATCTACACACTGGCTATTTTAGTCCTTTGTCTTTGAGAAATGGGCTCCTTCCCAGTGGGATCCTCGAAAGGGATTTTTCCAAAAGAACCACACCACAACGAAGTGACTGTTCAGGCAATTATTCTAGGAAAACTCTCTCTGTGAGTTGGCCAGACAGGATGAAATTGGATAATTTTCTTTAAACCCTAAAGAGAAGAATAAGGCACTTGGGAATAAAAAGGGGTGGAGTGGCCAAGAAGAATTTCCCCACACAAAAGAAGGAGTGGTAGAGGACCAAAGCAGAAAACAAAAAATGATGTCTCTGTTTGCCCTCTTTTAACGATGCCTGCTCTGGCCTAGGACCTTTGTTTTGTCTTATGTTCTTGCAGTTAAAGCCTTATTTTTTTAGGGCAAGATGAAAATAACTGAAATACACACATACATCCCTTCCTAGAAGATGCTGTGTCTATCAGTCAAGGCATTAAAAGTCCAGCACATGTGGTATATTTTGACCCACTGAAAATAATACACCACTGGAACTAGTGAGGTCTACTTTTATAATAAGCAAAATTTCTTGGCTTAGTCTTTCAATATTTTATCAGCACTCTCAGAAGTATTTCCTTTAAGTTATATCCTTGCCATGAAGAGTTTTTGCAATTTGGAAAATAACTTTAATTTCCATGAGGAATTATCATTGAGAATTATGAATATTTTTTTTTGAGAATTATGAATATTATTAGCACTAAAAGAGACTACAAAATCCTTCTTATTTTACAAGCAAGAAAACAAAGATCTAGAAAAGTGTTCAAGTCTACTCAGCTGATTAGTGGCAGGGTCACAGCCAGAACATAAACCGTCCATGATTTATAGCTCACTGCTCTGACCATCTAATCACCACCCAGTATTCTGCTACATAGGATATAAATATAGTAATAATTCATGCAGATACTATTCTTAAATTATTTCTATAAGGATACTAGGCATAAACTCATGAATTGCAAATTTTGTCATCCTTTCTCAGTAGGAAGTGTTGATAAATGTTGCTTACCTTAAACAAATTTTACTAATTCAGTGCCTTTACTATATTTTATTTTTTCTATTCAAACTTTAAAGTCAAAATCTCTGACCAGAATAAATATATAAAGAAATTAATTCCACTTCTACCATTGTCAGCAGGAGAACTACTGCCATCCTAACTACTAGGAAAGGTATTTAGTTTTAATTAGTTTTAATTCTCATAGTTAATCTTAATAAATTTTGGTTGACAATGAAATAAATCACAAAGCATAAAATTGTGTGTTGTAACCATATATTATGTAGTCCTAAACAAACATCTGACCTGTGAAATAGATTTTTATTGCTACAGTATAAGCTCAAAAGCTGCTGAGTATGGAACCTGAAACTGAAAACAAAGCAGGCAATGAGGAACTTTGAGGGCTGGGCACAAGGGACACCAAAATCAAAACCACAGTCTTTGCACTCAAGTTGCCTCATGTCTAGTTGGCAGGCAGAAATATAAATGTAACCCACATGTTGGCAGGGTCTACTCTCTCTTTTGAGAGTCCCTATAAAATCGGACTATTTCCATGCAGTTTGTCTTCTGAGGCTCATTTCTCATTCTGATATCTTGACTTTGCTGCATGTGTTATGTCACCGCCATCCTTCTGTCTGCACTGTCTAGATTTTCGAGAGCCACTCATCTTTGACTTCAAACATGGGTCACACAGGGCATTTGCAGGTGGCGGGCTTTACTGAAGGTTTGTGGCAATGAGGGAAGGAGTGTTATGTCACAAAAGCAAATAGCAAAAGACTTGATCTCGGAATGGGAGAGATCCCTATGCTCAAAAGCCCTTTGGCCACTTTTCTTTGGTTAATTTTCCCAGTTTCCCACTTTCCTATGATACTCTGCCTCCCCTTTCCTCTATTCTCACTCTTGCTTACCCCCAATAGTCAATTCTCCTTAACCTCTTTAAGTAGTTTTTTTTAATTCCTTTACTTCACTAGCTTCTTCCAGAGTATGTCTTCATATCCTCATCACTTCCCCTAAAGCAATCTGTTACAATGATTTCTTAAATAGACACAGCTGTCTTCCTAAGAGGAACTCCCAGATCAAGATGTTAAAGTAACGAAGGTCTCCCAGGCAACATACATGATACAGTATGATAACTCCTATAAAACTTAGGCAGTGCAGACAACAGAAGTTGCAGAGTACAAAAGCAATGAAGGTCCCAGTTTTATTATCCATATTCATAAAGGTTATCAGTTAATCTATTTTCTCACACAGTTACCATGAGGATTAACTGATTATGAATGTGAACTCTGAATTATGTCCTAATGAAACATTTACTCTTGGATACTTAGCCTTGTCTCAGTCTTAGCAAGCCTTCAACTAATTTGGTACGCACTCTTTTAGATATATCACAGGACAGGGAGGGTTGAAAATATTTTAGGAACAGCAAAAAAGCATCAAGGATGATCCCCTTTAAGACATTTAGTTTTAAAATAGGCCACCATGGGGGTATTCTAGGAAGAAGAAATGAAATGACAAAGATATATAGGAAAGGGAACACATGATGAATTTATACCATAGTGGTGGGTAAATCATTATAAGTAGGTTGGGCAAGAGTTTGAAGGCAGGATAATGATTTTGGATTCAACTGAACAAATTGAAAAAAGTCATTGCTGTCATGTGTGATGTGACTGACAAACAAATGCCTTTGGTGGAGTAATCTCATCAGAGCATCCAGAACATGAGATGAAAAAGTCTGTGCTCTCTTCTCTGCTCAAGCAATACCTATAGAGTTGTTATCAGCTTGGGACTCTGCACTTGAGGAACACTGATAAACATCAACTCATGAAAGAGAGGAATAGCAAGGAAGCTTGGAACTGTGACACATGAGGAGTGACAAAAGGAACGGGGGTGTTACCCTATGGACTAGGAAGTGCGATAGGCCAATGTATTAGACTGTGACATTCTTGAGAACATGGTTTGGTATTTTTGACCTTTAAGTTCTCAGTTCCTGCATATGGTTGCTGCTCAACAAAAGTCTGTTGAATGAATGAATAAATAATTGAATGGCCATCTGTCATACAGAACAGAATTTAAATTCTTTCTTTGTATCCACAAAGGGCAGAGGGTGATGGGAGTTATAGAGATAGAGATATAGATGGTGGCCTGACATAAAGAAGACTTTCAACATGGGCAAACTCTTAACAATGAATAGACCTGCTGTAAAATGGGTCAAGTTTCCACTCACAAGCTGAGGTGCTCATGCTTGAAAAGAGACAACTTATGCACTGCAGCACTCTGTGACTCTTCAGCCTCATCAAATTTTTTGAATTATTAGCATGATGTAGATATCTTGTAATGAACTGTGAGCATTTTGTTAATATTATTTATGTGTGCAGTAACAAACTGCTCTGCAACTTTCTCTTCTTAAATTTAGTTTTCATCTTGAATTTATTCTATTTTGTGAGTCACAAATTAGTAAGAAGAAGACATACATATGGACACACACAGACAACCCCTACTGCCATCATATACACACATAAGATGAAGTTTCCAATTTATTCAGCTGAAGGTGTCAAGTCCAATTCTTCAAGCTGAAGACGCCTTTGCTGGTGGCCTCACCAGCAAAAGCAGATGTAGCATATTTGAACACATTTTGCCCCTGTTGCTCCTGATGGAGTCATGCCATTATTATTTAGATTTTCTAGCAAGAGAGTGGACTTCCTCTTTTATATTTGTACTTATATCTCCATCTTGGAAGAACTTTTGCATTAACAGTGATATGATTTTGTTTATTGCAACCAGCTCCCCAGTACCACCACCATTCTTCAACTAAATTTAGCACCCAAAAGGTATAACCTTATCTTGCCAAGGAAGCAAAGATGCTACCCAGGTTGTGTCTGAGTAATACCTCTGTCTAGGCTTACCACAAATCCCAAAAGTCTATTAATTTGCATAGTTACAAAAGTAACTCAACTCACATGTTTTTCCAAGGAATTAAATATCTTCTTTGAATATATTGTCTAGTAATTTCTTAATTCAGTTATTCTCTTTGATAGCTCATGGGAAGCATAGACAAAAGAAGTCTTAGCATCTTATGTAATCATGAGACTAGATAAAGAAACCCCAAGAAGGAAGGAACTAGGTAAAGGACCCAGAGAAGAAAACATGAAAGAAATACAGAAGAGCTCTGTCTTTGATAACAAAAACAAAACAAAAACAAATATATATATATATATTGCTATGGACTGAAGATTTGCAGCCCCCCCAACACCCCATCTAAAGAGACATGGTATGGGAAGGAGAGGATTTGGTCATAAAAGTGGTGCCCTCATGTATGGGATAAATGCGCTTATAAGAGGAACCATAAGGAGCTTTCCTGCTCCCTTTCTACCATGTGAGGTTGTGGTGAAAAGAGAACTTTCTGGGAAGTAGGAAGCTGAACTCACTAGAACTGAATCTGCTGGTGCCCTTAATCTTGGACTTTACAGCCTCCAGAACTGTAAGTTACCAATTAAAAAAAAAAAAAAAAAAGTCTATGATTTTTGTCATAGCACCCCAAAAAGACCAAGTAAGAGAAGTCTATTTTATAATACCTTGGTATCTGTACAAATATGATAATAATTTAAATATGCCTAATGACAGGCATTCTTCCAAAAATTGCCAGAACCAAATTTTTACCCTTTTTAAAAGGGGATTTTAAAAAAGCACAATAATTTAAATGACTACCTTTGGACACTCTTAACAGTAACAACTGAACTTAAAAGAACCCAAATCCAGCTCTAAAAAAGATAAGAAACTCGGGTGTTAGAGCACACATTAAGGAGATTTAGGCAGTAGATTTATGTGTGACCTGAGGTTTTAAGACTTATGACCCTATTTTTATGGCATGGAAGTTCACTTATTTATTAAATATTTTTTGAATACCTACTCTGTGCCAGGCACTGTCATGATTCTCCTTTATTCAAATAAAAACAGAACTACCTGTCCTAAAGAGTTTCTAAAAAATTACACTATTATGTCATTCCCTTTCATTTTAACTCTAGAAATTTCTGCTTTGAGACATAATAAGATCATATATGAAATTAAACAAATTTTTAAATTTTTAAAAATTATGTCAGAAGAAAAGAGTTTTAAACAAAAATATTAATACTCTATAAATAGTTATTTTCACATTTATGCAATAGCTTAAAATTCTATCAAAAATAAATCTATTTAACATAGTAGTTTGACTAAGTCATTATATCCCAAAGTTTTCTACATAGATAATCTCTTTCTTTTTCTCATTCTTTTTTTTTCCCTACACTGTGTAGAAATGCTGACTTTTAAAATGAGAAACAGAATTATCTTTGATGAGGCAAGGGGGAAATAAATTTTACAGCAGAGGAAATCTAACCCATTACAGTTGTAAGTGAATAGAGAAGATAACAATAAATAATATCCAACAGTGAAAATAGTAAAGGAGATAATGTTGTCTGGAAAGTAAAAATTTACCAAACTTTCATTTGATCATAAGCAACATTAACAAGAGCCTAGTGCACAAGGTCAAAATATCGTCCCAAAGAAGATTAGGGCTGCAGAATGTAAGCAGTTATAAAAACAAACACCAGAATAACAAAACACGAGTCATGGAGGGATGATTTCTATAGTGATGCATATCTCATACAAGACTTCTCAAGATCTTTAATTTTCTAGTTAAGGTTACATACTACAACTTTCCAATAAGAGCACATAATTTTCTACTTTTATGAAATGTGCTTGACCAAGGAAGCATTTTCTTGAAGAAACACCTTGCCAAAGTTTCCAGATAACACAGATTCAGATATTGGGAGGCCAAAGGAAATAATGTATGCAAAGTACCCATTACAGTGCCTGGTACAGAGCACGTGCTCACCAAAAGGTGGTGATAGTTGTGGTGACAGTAATGGGGATGTTGTTGATATTATCACTAGATGAGGAAAGTCATAGATTTATGATGTTGGCTTATACCTGAAACACATATAAAGTGTTTACGAAACAGGGAGAGAGAAGGGATAACTAGCAGATTTTGAGTACCATGACATGCTAAGAAGGAAATACATTATCATTTAATTATTATAATCATATTATGAGGTAGGTTTATTATGTCAATTTTATAGATGGAGAAAGTGAGGCTCTGAACTGCCTAACAGTTCCATAGTGAGTAAATTATAGGCCTATCTGAATTCAGAATTAATTCTCACATGAATTCCTTAAATATGTTCTGATTTTATGTATTACAAAAGTGGGTTTTTACAAATTTATTTAAATTCAATTTGATTAACATATACTGTATTATCAGTTTTAGGGGTAGAATTTAGTGATTCATCAGTTGCATACAACACCCAGTACTCATTACTTTACATGCCCTCCCTAATGCCCATCACCGAATTATCCCATCTCCTCAATGACCTCCCCTCCAGCAAACCTGTTTGTTTCCTATAGTTAAGAGTTTCTTATGATTTGCCTCCTCTGTTTTTGTTTTTTTTCCCTTCCCTTCCCCTATGTTCATCTGTTTTGTTTCTTAAATTCCACATATAAGTGAAATCATATGGGTTTTTCTCTGATTGACTTGTTTCACTTAACATAATACCCTCTAGATCCATCCATGTTATTGCAAATGGCAAGATTTCATTCTTTTGATGGCTGAGTAATATTCCATTATATATATAATATCATATATATAAAATCTTTATCCTTTCATCTGTTGATGGATATCTGGGCTCTTTCCACATTTTGACTATTGTGGACATTGCTGCTATAAACATCGGGGTACAGATGCCTCTTTGAATCATTATGTATCCTTTGGATAAATACCTAGTAGTGCAAATGCTGGGCATAAGGTAGCTCTATTTTTAATTTTTTGAGGAACTTTCATACTATTTTTCAGAGTGGCTGCAACAGTTTGCATTCCAGAGGTGGGGTTTCTTATTTGTTTGTCTTATATTGTGCTAAATGGAGTAGTACAAGAGGGTAGTTAGAGAATAAAGCAGAGCTGAGCTCATCTCTGCTATTTACTTGCTGTGTTACATTGGGCCTTGGTTCCTCATCATAAAATGGAAACCTCCCTCTCTCCTTCCCTTCCTTCCACATAATACCAGTGACATTTGAGCAAACCAAGTGAAAAGAAGAGGATAAAGAAGTAACATTGAGGGGCAAAGAAGGATAATAGAGGGCAATCTAGGCCATGGGAAGAAAGTTGAATTTTATGTGAAATATAAGGACAGCCAATGGAAGATTTTTAAAGCAAGAGAAGAATGTTACCTGATTATCATTGTGAAAATCCCCTCTACTGCTAATTGAAGAATAGAAGGGGGTAGCCATGGGGGAACAGGGTGGGGACAAGAGTAAAAGTAGAGAAACTATTTAGAGGCTGATGTGTTCACTGAAGCATGAGAAATGGACGCCTGTACTAAGAGGGTGGCAGTGGATATGAAGTGAAGAAGGGATTTTCAGATATATTTATTTTGAAGGTAGAATCAATAAGGCTTACTAAAATGTGTGATACCTAGTCTATTAGGAAGGGTTCCTAGATTTTTGTCTTGAGTAACTTGATAAAGCACTGCACTTCTTACATGAAAGGAGAAGAACAGGAGTTTGAGAAGATGAACATAGAAGGGGAAAAATCTGGAAATTCCACTTTGTATTTAAGATGGAGTATGTGAGGCAAACCTAAGGGGAGATGTCAGGAGACACTTGGACACTGGAGCAAGATGCTCAAGGGAGAGATGTGAATTCCAATGGAAATGTTGAAATCATTAGCCCAAGAAAGGTCATCTCATTTGGATCTGATAAGATCACTTAGAGACAGAGGTTAGAAAAAGATGATAGTCTGAGACCAAACCCTGAGTTACTCCAAAAGTGGTGGTTGGAGAAAGAGCCATCAAGGGAAAAAAAAAAAAAAGGATAAAGTGAGAAAGAAAGGAGAGCGGGAGAGAATGTTTCAAAAGAGAGAATGAAGCCCTACTAAATGATGGAGACAGGGGATATAAAGTAGTGACTCATCGAAGGTGTTAGGCATAAGATATTTTGAAATATTAATTCTCTTCCCCTAGGGTAGGAAACAGAGTACAGATGATGGCCTGGGGAAGAGAGGAACACTTCCTCCACAGGACATAGGTACAAATGTGGGTGGGTTTGGAGATGAGAAAATGATAGACTTATGTCTGATGGTGACAATTTTTCCAGTGAAATATGAAGCTCTTAAATCAGATCAAATCTCAATACATGGAATGACATAAAACAAGGGCAGAGTTTCAATATGCACGAGTCCCTTCAAAGTGAGAAGTATCTGTATAAACATATAAATGGGCATGGTATCAACAAAGACCATAAAATTTCAACATACGTTGTTGTATAAGAACAATGACCTTACTGTCAAGGCTGAGCCTCTTAAGTACTTGACTGAACAAAATGGACTGTTAGCTGCTTTGAGGGCAGCCTTTCTAAAAGGGGCCAATGGCCTAGAGGAAAAAGGGAGTGTTGACAGGGAATACACGAGAGCTCTCCTTCCTTATTCCTCTTTCTTTCCACTGTAATTTTTAACTTTGCTGGAGGTCATTATGTCAATATTACTCTAACAGTAAAAGGACAGCACAGGGACTCTGCACCTCAGAGTAAATAGCAGAGATGGAGAGCGGCGTGTTGTTTGATTTTACAGACTGACTCTGACCTTAATTTCTTAATCCGATTACACATGGTGAGTGGATGGTATAGCAAGAGTTCAGTTGAGATACCTGTAAGATAAAATCCATCTCCAAAATGTTTGCCATCCTGGTAAGCAAAGGACCACTGGTGAGGCAACTGTAAAACTGTAAACAGCTTATGTGTACTTTGTAAATGCCAATTCTAAACTAATATGGAACTCATGTTTCACAAAGTAAACAAAGTCATGCCTAACTTTACTAAACTGAAGAATGTGTGTATTTATAAAGTATTCATAGTTTCTTTTAGATTTCCCATAACTTGGAATTGACCTTCCTTTTAGTTCCTTGAGTTCTAAAGTGAGTTGCAGGAAAATCTCATCAAGTGCAGGAACACCAAGACTGAAATTACCCCTGCTCTTCTTCCATCACAGCCAGTTCCTCTTTGTCTAGTCTCAGTTACATTTGGTGCCTGGATTCTGTGCTTTATCTCTCTTTGAGAGATAAAGAAGTATCTCTCAAAATTGATTGGAAAAAAACACAATGAGATACAACTACATACCTACTAGAATGGAGAAAATCCAAAACATTGATGGCACCAAATACTGGCATGATTGTGGAGCAAGAGGAACTCCCATTCCTTGTTAGGGTAAATACAAAATGGTAAAGCCACTTTGGAAGATACTTTTGCAGTTTTTACAAAATTTTATATACTCAGGATATGATCATTGACCATGCTCCTTGGCATTTACCCAAATGAGTTGAAAGTTGATGTTCACATAAAAATCTTCACATGGATATTTACAGCAGGTTTATTCATAATCACCAAAATTTGGAAGCAACTAAGATGTCCTTCAATAGGTGAACAGATAAATCAACATCCAGACAATGGAATTCTGAGGTTAAAAAAAATGAACTATGAAACCATGAACATAAATGGAGGAATATTAAATGCAGCTAACCTGAAAAGACTATATACTATATGATTCCAATTATATGATATTCTGTAAAAGGTAAAACTATGGAGATAATAAAAAAGATAACTGGTTGCCAGAGTTTGGGGAGGGAGTGGAAGAATGAATAGGAGGAGTATAGAGGATTTTTAGAGCAATGAAACTATTTTGTATAAAACTACAATGTTGGGTACATTTGTCAAAACCCATAGACTGTACAATGTCAAGAGTGAATCCTAATATAAATTATAGACTTTAGGTGATTATGATGTATTATTGTAGGTTCATTGATTGCAAAGAAAGCACGACTCTATTGGAAGATGTTGATGGTGGGGGAATCTGCATGTGTGGGAATAGAAGTATGAGAACTCTTGTGTACTTTCTGCTCAACTTCTCTGTGACCTTAGTACTGCTCTGAAAAATAATCTACTAAATAAATTGGATGGAAAGTTGTCCTTTCAGTAAGTATTTATCAGTTAGCTGAAAACTCTTGTATGTTTCTCACATATAAAGCTTGTCATGGTCACTCTAAAACATCTTATTTGATTCTCTCTTTAGCTGAGAAATAGAAGGAATCTTAAACTGTATTCTTTGGTGATTCCTAGTTATCCTACAGACTCTATGCCTCCCCTTGCCCCATACAGTCTCAGCTCAAATTGGCTATAACATATTCTTACATACTTTTAGGATAATCATATTCTGGGTAGCACAGTAGTTATGTCATTGGTTTTACACTTTTGTAACCTCTGCATCTAAAAAAAATCACAGGTGAAGAGAAAAATGCTATAAAGTTCTGGTTTAGAATAATTTAGAAGGTTTTTAAATCCGTCTTTATTTTGAGAAAGTGACTTCAACAGGTCATGGTGGGCCTGAATTCAGACAGAACAAGCCCAAATTCCATCCCTCACTGCCATGCTAAACAGGAAGGAACACATAAAACTGTCAGGCCATTTCACAGAAAGGTCTGTATTGGAGTTAAAAAAAAAAAAAAAAAGAAAAAGAAAGGAACATTTCCAGTAGTCATCTGAAAGGTTTTATTTCATTTGTTTGCCTCATAAAGTCATGCTTGGTCATCTAATTAAAAGACAATTTTGCTATAGAAAATACAAACCTGCTCCCTGAAATTATGCATCAACAAATATTGATTTGCACCAGATTGGACTCTGGTTGCAGGAAGGCAAAGCTGTGGCCCAAATAGTCCCATTGATTCAGGATAGAAGAACTGTGTCTTCTGTCTGCTTTGACTCTCCAGGATTTCCCTAACATTTCCCTCATCAAAAATATATCAGTCTGTGGACTGAGGTGTTAAATGAATGTGCCAGTAGGTGTGAAGTGCTGGGCAGGAGTGGAGAGCTCTTTGCACTTCCTTGTAAAGTCCTGCCTGCCACTGGCAACCTTGCCTCGCCTTTCCTCTCCAGCCACTGCTCTGGCTTTGTGCTCATTTCTTTACTAACCTTTCACTCCAAGGCCATTTTACCCAGTACCAGGATGAAACAAACCCACTCTTTTATCCTCACAAACGTGGGAGAATCAAGACAGATGTAGCACAGTTTGAGAGTATAGAAGAGGGTGTGTGGAACTTATTACCTATATATAGCAAAACTGGATGCATCCTGTTGACCCCTCAGTCCCTGCCTTGAGAAAAGTCAACAGGTGGTGACATTGCAGGGAGCTGGCACTAAAAGCAGGGGATCCCTCAAAGGCACTACAAAGCACATCCTTTCAAAGGATTCCTGGGAGCTGAGAAGGGCAGTCAGGGAGGCCTCTCTTGAGGAGTAGTGACTACACCAAGACTTCTAAGAGAGGAAGTAAAGGATCTTACTGTTCCCATTCATCTCCAGAAACTCAGTCAGAAAGATGAAGTGAATTTCTCAGGATCATGTAGTGGTTAGCTAGCAAAACTGGAATTCAGAGTGTCCCCGGATGGGACAGAAAGATCTCGGTTCAAATCTTGATACAAATTACATCACCTCCATAAGCCTGAATTCCCTCTTCTTTAAAGTGGTGGTAAATTAGACACTTACCGCAATGACTGTAAAATAATCATCAATCAATCGTGTTAATTCTATCATCACTGTTTATTTCACTAGATCGTAAAGTGTGAAGGCAGTATGTCCATCTTGCTCACTGATATATCCTAGAGCCTTACCCAATGCCTGGCATATAACAGATGATTTTTAAATATGAAGACCTAATTGAGAGAATGAAATGAAAAAATGTATATGAAGTTCAGGGCCAGGAATTTCTCAGTAAATGTTAGCTTTCTTTACCTACCACCATGTCAATAGGACAATCTCTTTTAACTATATGGTTTCATTTGGCATATATTTGAATACCTTTGAGTGTCATGTGGTATTGTCATCCAGGCCCAATACTACACTTAGTGGCTTAAAGTTGTCCAATCTATACCTTTTGGCAACAAATTAGGCATGATCCACTGCTAGAGGCAGTAGCACCATCTCCGGGAAAGATAAATAAAAAGAAGGAGAATTGGTGTACCCAAGACAAAAATGTAGCCCTACCTAGGCCCAGGATCTCAGAGTTGTTCTCAGGGGAAAATAGCTAGAGACAAATGCTGTCAGTCACTCTGAAGTCTTAAAATCTTAGGATGCTTTTATTTTCCTGTAATAAATAAGCATTTCTCTGACTTTCTGCTGATATATTGACTCTTTCATAAGCCTAAATTTCAGCTTTTGAGTGACTGATTGCATTGGGAGCAGAGACATCTTAGAAAGCTTTTTGACTCCTCTGGGCTACAGTGAACAGCATTATCCAAGAGACCATGTGCAGTGAGCAGCAGAATAGATGCATTTCTTACAACGTGTCTGTTGAGATAGCCACAGCCATCATATCATAAAGCAATTCTGGCCATTTATAACAGAAGAAATGGTTGAGAGGTTGGTGTTTGCTAAATATCCCCTTTAACACTTGCTATCTATCCCCATGCCAGCAACTGATGGCTCAGCTCAAACCTGAGTGACAATACATCCAGCAGCTTAATGAAGAGAGCCACAGAAAACAAAATAGAAAGTGAATCAAGTATCATTTTAACTCATCTTTATTTAGTAATGAGAAAAATATGTTGGGGAGCTTAAAAGAGACACTTCAAACACATTAATTTATGTTGATAAAATTTGTGAAAATAGTTATCATTTTCATTCTAGAGTACCCACATTGTCTGATACCAGTATAGATGACCTCATGTTGCATTCCACGACAATGGATTTTAAGATGAAAATTCTATTCTAATACTAATTCTATTCTGGTCCCCCTCTATCTCACACACACATACACACACACACACACATACACACACATACCATCTACTTCTGGTAAGCCAACCTCCACCAAAAGTTGGAAGTGTAAATATATATATAAAATCCGTGGTAACCTTTATTTTTAAAGAATGCGCTTATTGAAAAAGAGGAAAGAGAGAAATAAGAAAGAAGGAAAGAAAGAAAGAAAGAAAGAAAGAAAGAAAGAAAGAAAGAAAGAGAAAGAAGAAAGAAAAGAAAGAAGAAGAAGAAGAAGAAGAAGAAGAAGAAGAAGAAGAAGAAGAAGAAAGAAAAGAAAGAAAGAAGAAAGAAAGAAAGAAAGAAAGAAAGAAGAAAGAAAGAAAGAAAGAAAGAAAGAAAGAAAGAAAGAAAGAAAGAAAGAAAGAAAGAAAGAGAAAGAAAGAAGAAAAAAAGTCTGAAAACTACATGCTCTTGAAGCAGCACTGCCTGTGACGGAGGGCAAAGCTCCCTAGCACTTGGTTTCCAGGGATCCAGAGCTAATGCCTTCACAGGTTAGTAGCTTCAAACCTGAGGCTTTCCATGAAATGCAACAATCTGTTGTTTTGTTTCCCTGTAGGTTCCCCCTACAGTTCCTTAGCACATTCAAATAGAGTAAAATTGTAAAATGGAAATGTGCACTGAATATAAGGAAATGTATACTGAATATGAAGCAGATACTAGAGGGTTCAATTGGACAGAACAAATCGCATTTAAGAGGTTGATTTGAAGGATTTTTTTTTCACTTTTACTCTTGCAGATAAGGTTATTTAAACAAATCTATCATAGAAGGTTTGAACATTTGCCAATTAATGCATTTTATTCTCAGACTATCTGCATACCATCATTAAGTACCTGGATGAACAATAAGAGACAGTATGCTTTATACTATCAGCTATGTATTAGATCTGCTTAAAATAGATTACTTCATCTAAATGAAAGTTTGATAAACTCTCCTTTCTCATAACCAAAACCTAACCCTCTGCTTGTACTAGAGATTGCATTTCTTCTTGTCTGTTAAAGAGTTGGCTCCTGTAGGTGTCCTCTTTCTTTCCTAAAATAGTAACTTCTTTGTCTCTCCTAGCTCATCACCATCAGCACTCAAATTCCCATAGGAGCTATAAAATGCCACATATTGAAAAGTCTCCTCTGGAATCTATAGTCCATCTCCATCCTCACTCCTCTGGTCCTCCTCATAGCAAAACCCTCTTAGGAGTTGTCTGTATTCCGTCTTTCTATTATTTCCTACCATTCTCTCCTGAACCCACTGACAAGCAGGCTTTTCCTCCCACAGCCTGGCCCCAGTGAAAAGCAATCTGGTTACATGTAGCAATGGCATGCATCATATATGCAGTAATGCTCCACTCCAGTTCCTCTCCTTACTGGACCTCCCAACCACATTTACACCATTGATTCTTGCAACATCTTGTCTTGTCCTCTTCTCACTATGTTACCCTGCCTGGCTTTCTTCCTCTTCACTGGCTGATCTTGATGATCTCTCTGTTCCCTCTTTCTTCCTTCTTTTCAGTAGGATTCAGTCCCTTGATATCAAATTTTATATGCTGATAACATCCAAATGCTTACCTGTAATTCCAATATTTGCTGAGTTCCTGACCCATATAGTAGATACCTGACCCCTCTACTTGGATGGCCAGTTGAAACTCTGCTCAGTGCTCTTCATCTTAGTAAAAGTGTCACCACACAGTCCCCCAGACCTACACCAAGGTGTCTCTCCTACCACTTCTCCATTTCCCTCCACATACATCCATTGTAGCAGGAAATTCCTACCTGTTCTCTTTGAGATATGAACATTTTTCACCACTCTGTCACTGCAGCTCTGGCCCAGGCTGCCCTCATCTGTATCGGCATTTGAGCTAAAGACCCCTAACTGGTTTCTCTTCACCCAGAAGCCAAGGTAATCTTTAAAAACATGAATTATGTTATATTACTTCTCTGCTCAACATCTTCCAAGTGTAATATCCATTACACTTGAAATAAAGTCCAAACTTCCTTTTGTTAACATATAAGATAAGAGCCCGGTGCAGGGCTCAATCTCAAGACCCTTAGACCATGACCTGAGCCGGATGCTTAATCAACTAAGCCACCGAGGCACCCCAACCCTGAGGTAATTTTTAAAAAGATTATTGTTCTATAATCCTATTACTATAGTTTCACTATGCTTTTTGTTCATGTTCCCTTCTAAATCATTGTTAAAATCATTTTAATAAAGTTTGGACATATCCAACAAATCAAGGGTTTATTGCTAATAAGAGTCCATGTAGCTTGTCCTGATCTATGAATTTAAGTAGTTCAGCTTCTTCATAGCTTTTTATTTTATAATAGGGATTATATTTTAATTAATAGAGCATTTTAAATTAATCTATTTAGATCAGTTTTAGATTTACAGAAAAATTATCAGAGAGTACAGAAAGTTCCCATACATCCCCTCACACCCCAACCAGTTCTCCCTATTATTAACATCTCACATTAGTGTGGTTTTGTTACAACTAATGAGCCAGCATTTACATTGATAAATTATTATTAATGATATAATTTACATTAGGGTTCACTCTTGGTATTGCATGTTCTATGGATTTTTTTTTTTTTTTTTTTTTTTTGGATTTTGATAAGTGTGATGTATACCCACCATGACAATATCACACAATATTTTTTACCTCCCTAAAAATCCCCAAAAGTTCTCATATTCATTCCTACCTTAAAAAACCCCTACCAACCACTGATCTTCTCTACTGTTCACAGTTTTGCCTTTTCTAGAATGTCATATAGTTGGTATCATACAGTATGTAACCTTTTCAGATTGGCTTTTGTCACTAAGTAATGTGCATTTAAGGAGCCTCAATATCTTCAAGGCTTAACAGCTCTTTTCTTTTTAGTGCTGAATAATATTCTATTATACTTCATAGTTTCTTAAATTAGATGGATTTGGAGAACCCTTGTAAAAAAAAAAAAAAAACTCTGTTGGTACATATGATACTTCCTGACCTCTACATGTTTATATAGGAATGTTTATTTCATCAGGCAACGGACACTTTGCCCAAGAAGGCAAACTCACCATAGTCCTAAGGGAGAAATACGGCCAGGACACTAATGTCTACTTAAATTAGTCTCACCTAAATTGTTAAGTCATCTCTGTTCCTTGAGAGACCAGTTTGCTCTTCATTCATTCAATAGGGGAAAAAAATAAAGAGCTAAAAAAAAGTTTTCTGATACTGCTTGCTAAAGTGGAAAATAAATGGGGAGGTGGGGGGCCTTATTTCTTGAGATTCAGAAACTATTTTTTTTCTCATTGTATTGTCATTTGCTAGTAGTACACTTCAAGAGATTTGGCGTATGCTACAGTTCCCCATGCTTCCTTCACAAAATAAATTTTGCCCAGAAGTATTTATCAATACTCTTCACACTAGGAGATATATAAGGCCTTTTAAAAATATAACTGATTTGTTGAAATCTATTCTTGCCTTTTTATTTTTATTTTTTTAAGATTTTATTTATTTATTTATGAGAGACACAGAGAGAGAAGCAAAGACACAGGCAGAGGGAGAAGCAGGCTCCATGAAGGGAGCCTGATGTGGGACTCGATTCCAGGACTCCGGGATCTCACTCTGAGCCAAAGGCAGACAGACGCTCAACCAGTGAGCCACCCAGGTGTCCCTATTCTTGCCTTTTTATTATCACTGTGCTATAAAATTATCTTGGGCTTTGCTTTTAGTGTCTTGTTTGATTTAAATTTTCTTGAATGACATGGTTCTATATGATGTGATTTCTCCATTTATTCTTTAGTAATTCTTTCTTCCTCCTCCACCTTTTTTTCCATGATGTTTCTATAATGTGGGTTATTTAAACCTAACAAGTATCTAATGATTCATGCAATAAAAAATTTATTGGTGTTGAGCAAAAACAAGCACAGAATCTGTAATGCAGTTAAAGGCCAGAGAAACATTCCATGCACATACTCTTTCAAAACCATTCCTACCCTATCCTCACTTCCCAACTGAGTTTTAATTTTTAAATTAAAAATTAAATGGACCCTCTCCATGAAGCATCATAATGGCAGTTTTAAAACTTCAATATCACTTAAACTGCATCTCTTCACAAGTGCTGGAATGTAAAAGTTCTAACGATGCTTTTTCATATGGAATCTCAAAAAAATAAGGAACACCTTTAGAAGAAAGGTAATTTCTAGCAATTACCAAACAAGGCTCACTAATTTGGACATAATAAATGATTGAACTTTATTTTGTAGTCATTGATATTTGAGGTTTCAGAATTTAAGATTTTATATAGATATGTTCTTATTTAAATTCAAAGTGCTACATTATTTGAGCCTGTGAATCTTTCATTTGCAAATGATGCAACATATGGAAACATACCTAAGAAAACCTCCACTACAATCTTATTCTACTACTCTTGTGCTTCCTACAAATGCCTATTATCTGACACTCTTGCCAGGTATTTAAAGACAACTAAGCAAAAATTATAAAAGTATAGGCACTCCAGCAGTTATGCAAGATACTAAATTACACAGGAACTCCAGTTACTAGGGCCTGATCTGTTTGGATCCCTAATTCATGGGAGTTGTATAAAAGAGAGATGGATTTGGTGACCAGATCAGAAATGGCTGCAAACATGAAGCCAGAAGTAGAGGATGAAAAAGCGAAATCAGGGGAAAGGGCAAGGTGAGAACCAAATTAAGTTAAATCTTCTGTAGCAAAGACGTCTGGCAATAACGGGGGAGGGGGGAGGAAGAATAGAAAACGTAAAACTAAAGCTGCAGGAAAAATGTACAGGATAAACAGGAAAGGTCAACAGTTCAATTACAGTGTGTTTCTGTGGCAGGAAGTGAGTGGATGGAGATGTTCATGGTGTTACTTGTATGATGAGGGATGAAACCATGTGGGTGTGAATACTCCAAACAACCCAATCTAGCCTATGATATATCTGAAATATTCAAAACCTCAAGTTAACCAGATTCTCTTATCAGTGGTGGTTCCAGATCTTATTTATAGGAAAGAGATAGGGGTAGCAATTTGGTTGGAAGAGAAAACCAAAGGATTTATCATGAAAATATGTTTTTATATAAGCGGCATTATTTTCCCTTAAATGTAAGTTATAAAAATAAATATAACAAACTTTACTAAAGAGGCTCTATTTACATTTTATATAATATTTTAAAATACAGACCATATTAAAATATTTTATCATGAGATTGCAGCCATTGAAGACGCTTTTAGCTTTGAGCAAGTTATAGAACATTTTGCTTAAATGTTAGAGTAGAGACCTTAATTATCTTAGAAATAGGAAATCAGGGGACAAGCAATTCTAAATTTGATACAACAACTCAACAGTATCATCTACTCTACCATCCTCAGAGTATTGGGTATGTTACCCCATGATCTCAAGATATCTGCATGATCTCAAGATATCTTCAGCAGATGCAATGACATTCAAACTAGGAAGGAAAGGAATATTTAAGGCTCTGATTTTTTTTTTTTTCAACTTATAAGAGAATCTGCCCCAGAGCCCCAGGCCAACTTCCTTTTTGTATCCCATTGATCAGATCTGGGTCATATCTACCCTGAGACCAATCAGAAACTGGTTGGAACTGATGGTGAATCATGCCGTAGGGTGGATGAAGTGTTTACCTTACCTAGAATCAGGATTGCCATCTGTAACCTAATGCCTGCCATCTGTAACCTGATGCCATCAACAGACAAGTAACATGTGAAAACCAAAGCTCCTCACTAGCATATTCCTGAGTGCCATCACTCTTTTCTATATCAATGACAGATCCTTGTTTCAGCCAGAGGTCAATCTAGAAGTATTTTTAAAAAATTGTAAAAATTAGTCTGGTCTCTAGGCATTCAAAGGTGGTAATGTATTCTGTATGCTTTCAGATCACAGCTGAAGAATGCACAGTTAATAAATAATTGCTTTTTGATAAGTAATTACAAGCTACACCTGGCCAAAGATATAGGACTATAGTCATGACCAGACAAAGCTCTTAGAGTTTTACTCAGGAAAATGATTATTCCATGGTATGATTTCTGAAGCAACAGTAAGTTTCACCATCTCCCTCTTTCTGTGTGGACTTCTTAGTATCTGGACTTGTACTTTTAGAGGTTCATTTCTTAGACCAAGATTGTCACTCATGCTAAAATGTAAATGTTGGGGGTTGAATAATTGTTTAAACTCTATGATATTATACACCAATGTGAACTCTTCTCCTGAGAAGAGAGAGGTTCTATGATGAAGGTCAGGAGGTGACAAACTGGAAGGGAATTGGTAGGGGGCAGGAGACAAACATTAGAGGCATCAAACACCTACACCACAAGAACAAAAACCAACTTCAGACTATCAGTCTTTGTGTTTTTGTGTATTTTTATTAGAAAATGAGAATTACAGTGTCCATTCTAGTCTAGAAAAAGAAAATGACATTTGTTCTTTTGGGTTCTTCTGTTTTCTCTTACTTCAGATAATAAAAGTTTTTGGAAAGGATCCTCTCTCCCCACTTGTTTGTTTTGTTTTGTTTGTTTTGCATGAGTTTTCCTAAAACTTAGGTATGGCTCCAAACCTGTCAAAAATCAGACTCTAACTAAATTACACACTAATAATATAATATGATGAGGTAAAGCATTGAGGTGGCTATTTTCAGCATTCAGACGGATTTGGAAAGGAGTCCAATTATAAAGTCTGAAAATTATCTTCTGGTTAGGTCTTGAATCACTCAAACCTATAATTTTGTCTTTAGTTAATTTGATATGAGACTAATAATCTCTGACTCTGTATGTTAACTTATACTTACCCTGATGTAAGCTTCAAAATAGCATAAAACCTAGAAATTGAAGATGAAAATAAAATGCACACTTCATTTAGAAGCAACTATGTTAAACTAGTTATTTGAAATTTTAATACATTTATTAGAAGATAAGTTCATGTAACTGATTTTAACACAGGTCTTCAATGTGTCTAGGTTTTTCAGGGACTTTCCCAGTTTTAACACTGACAGTCCTACATCCCAGGAAATCAGGATAGTTGGCCATACCACCTCTACTGCATTAATCAATACTAGGAAACCAAAAGATTTCTGTAACTTCATTGATTAGATACTAATCCATCTAAGTAACATTTATGTAAGCATGTTAGATAATACAGGGCATATTTTTTTAAAGATTTATTTATTTATTCATAAGAGACACAGACAAAGAGAGAGGCAGAGATACAGGCAGAAGAAGAAGCAGGCTCTTTGCAGGGAGCCTGATGTGAGACTCGATCCCGGATCCCAGGATCTCGACCTGAGCTGAAGGCAGGCATCCAACCGCTGAGCCACTCAGGTGTCCCAAGGGCATATTTTAATTCATATTTCTCATATTAGAACCCAATAAGTTTTTATTAAGTCATTGAATCAATATAATCATATTTTTCAATTCTGTTACACATAAGAAAATCATGATGATTCACAGAATGCCATGTGCATAGATTTCTTAGAGTACCTGGAGCTAAGCTACTCTGTTATAGTGCCCAAGACAAGAAAACTATTGTTGCCATTTGAAGTTTCTAAGAATGCTGAAAGAAACTTATGCTCAGATTTGTGAAGCCAAGAGGAAAAATATAATTGTGTAATGGTCTAATGAATCTGGGTAACCATGGGTAGCCATACTGGTAAAGCAAGCAGAGCTTACTTTGGGGGTAGCTGAATAATTCTCATTGCCCATACAAATTGCTTGGAATTCAGAACACAATCTTTTTAACAGTCCTGAAAGTCATACATTATTACCCCATGAGTCCCAATGAAGTTAAGTAACTTGGCTAAATTCACACAGCTAATACACAGTACAGCTAGACTTGCACATAGATCTGCCCACGGCCTTTCTGTACAGCACAGAAGGGTCTTCTGAAGAAAAAAAAAAAAAACACCATTTAACATCTACAATAAAAATCTATGTGTGTAAACACAATGGCAATCAGCTCCTTCCATATAAAAACTCATTAGCTGAACAGTGATGGCATTTGGATGAACCTACATCTTTGGTATGATTGTTTGCTGCTGTGATGGTTCTTGTTATTGGTTAGTTGTATAGAACAGGAGTTTCTCTGTGGAAATAGCTCAGTAGAAGAAAAAAGAGCATTCTGGAGAAGAGCTAATTGCTAGAGCAGCAACAGCAGACCCACACACTTTGCTCTTGAAGTTGTTCTCTGCACTCTCAGGTTACTTCTCACACTTTCCTGGAAAAGGAAGAACATGCTCTGCTATTGGGCATGGAACACATAGAAAAATCACTCCAGTCTCAGAAGCAGTGGTGGCCACTTGCCCATTTTGTACAGGCACAAATATTTCCTCTTTTTTCCTGAATTTGGGGAAATGATGGATCCACTGAGGGACTACAGATGACTCCCAGCAAAGCACAGTGATTAAGGGAGTAGTTTCTGGAGCCAGATAACCAGAGTTTCAATCCCAGCTGGAATACTTGGTCAAGTTACTTCATATCTGAGCATTAGTTTCCTCAGCTATAAGACAGCAATTATCAATTCCCCTGAGTTGTTGTGCAATTACCTGAGTTAATATGGATGAAAGCTAGCATATAATAAATACTCCATTAGTTTCAGGTATTTTTGTTCTCCAGTCAAGGGCATACAGCATTCATAAAAAGTTATTTACTGAGCCCCATAATCCATAGTACTTAGTATTAGGCACCAGAGCTACAACAGGTTCAAGATATGATCCTGATATTTAAGACTGTTACAAACCAATTTAGAAGACAAAAAATTTAAGTAAAAAATGGTAATAACAATAAAAGTAGGGCCAGCTTCTATGCTAAATGCCTTAATTGCTTACAGATAATAATGGATAGATATTATTTTTATTCACAAATTAAAAGTCTGAGGCCCAGAGAATTCTCCCTTGCTCTTAAACATTGTGTATCCTGCCTGATTACAGAGGACTGTGAAGTCAGTTTCTTCAGTCTCAACAACCCCTGAAGTTGAAGGAGCACGTATGAAAGATCTTATTAAGGATAGGAAATGTCTGAACAAACAGGAAGCATGCTGGGGAAGCTGACTCAAGGAGGTCATACACCAGGATCACACAAGCTTTCCATCGTTAGTGCTGGCACGTCTCAAGCTCAGGTTCACGCTCCACAGTCCAGACTTGAGAGACCCTGTGTGTTCTCTAGCTTTTAATGCTGCCATCACTCACTCAATTCTTTGAAAACTGTCTCCATTTCCCCCAAATTGCTGAGGAGTGGAATGGGGTCTCCCTGCCATTCCTCCCACCCCCAATCTCCTCACAGCTCCTGGAGGCTCATAGAGCTTATGTCTTTCAGTTGTTAAATGCCACTCAGTATAGGATTATAAGGAATAACAAAGAATGAACAAGAAAAAATAAACAAATCTGAGAATCTTACAAGCTCCAGTAAGTCATGGTTCCTGGTTGATATTTGTTGACTTCCTTTTGTGAAGTTAATGAGGAGGTCTTGAGTGTTTGATTCCCTTCTTCAGACCCACAGAAAGGAATTGATCAGACCTCTGCTCTCTTACTTTGCTAGATATATTCTTTTAAATGAATGAATCAACCAACCAATAGACTATATTGTTGGTGGTAAAAAACAGAACAAATCAACTCTATCTGAGATGGAAGTAGGCTCATACAAATGGCTTTGAATGAGTCTCAGAAAAGTTATTCTCCTTCACAAATATCCTCCATGGACAAATAGAGGCAATAACTGCTCCTAAAAAAATAGATATGCTACAAATAAAAAAAGAAAGAAAGAAAGAAAGAAAGAAAGAAAGAAAGAAAGAAAGAAAGAAAGAAAGAGCCATAGAACCCTGTGAAAGCTAAATGTTAGGAAGCTGTGTATATCGAACATGGTCATTAAATCTGAAGCAGAAAGTATCAATATTAATTTTGATAACCCATAAGCCCACCAAAACCACTGAAAAAATTAAAATCAGTCTGGATCTGTCCAGCTCATTGTCTCTATGGACTGAATTTTGTGAATAGCTTCACTTTCCTATTCATTTTGAATATTTTACTTTTTAATACTCAATTGTGTTTCCCGTAGGATTAAAGAAACTCCAACTGCAGAGATGGATGGAGACCAAAGCTAAATCTGATAATGATTGTTATTCTGTCAAGCTTAGGAGGCAGAGGGAGAAAAGGATGGCTTCTCAGGCCTGAAACAATCATATTTCTGAGAATGATCACTCTAAACACTTAGATATGTTTTTGTGGGAAATAGATTAACAAACAGTTTCATTTTCATTCAAAGTAAAATCTCAAACCATTTCTACTTTAAAAAATTATACTTAAAATGGCATGCATTTTATTTTACTCAAGTATAGGACATTAAGCAAAGGTTTGGTTGCCTTGGTGACAAATTGTTGTTACAGAAGATGCATATCTTGGAAAAAGGAGATATAAATGCTTTCAATATACTATGTGCATTACAGAAAAATTGAGAAATTAAAAATAAATTGGACCAAATATCTGTATCTGTACTGTTTAAAGACATACCCTAGCTTAAGCAAAGGATCTCTTATACTACTTTATCTTTCCTGAGTTTCTAAAGGCCTTCCTTAAGTGTCTCGAAATTTACTGTCAACCACAAAGGTTTTAAGGAAAGTTTTATAATTTCAGTGATTGTCCGTATGTGTTTTTTTCTTAATGGCCCACAGTTGTATACCTATTTGCCTAAATGATTTACTAATGAGGAACTAGCTAAATATTAACATGTCTATTATTGCCGATCCACAGTATCAGATAAAAATACTAATCGAGAATACAAAGAAAGTAAATATTTTTCCTTTTATATTTTATCAGAATCCTTTCAATCAAAAAGAAGTTTAGAAGGCCAGTCTTCTAAAATATAATCTTCTTAATCTATTGATAAACAGCTTACTAAAGAAGAAAAGTAAACTTTGAAAATCCTATATGAGAAGGAATAAACTGGTTCATAATTCACATATTATCACAGACTAGGAAAAAGTCATTGAGATGAAAAGAAACTTCGCTGAGTAGGACAGTCAAGGAAAAGATTAATGGCAAAAAAGGCAGGTGAGAATCTCGTCTATACCTCACTTTTTGTCTCTTGATTATTAATTATTTGGGATAGTTAATATAAATAATAAGTACTTATTCAATCCTTAAATGTCACCTGAAGAAAATTGCCATCAACATTCTGGTGTACTTCCTTCTTAATGCACTTATGTGAATGGAAGATGGAAGAAAATAGAGTTTAACTTACATATGCTGATTTGTAAGGGTGTCAGGCTCTACATCTGGGAAATGATTGATTTTTATGTAACTTATTAAAATTAGCAAGTTTAGGGGCACCTGGGTGGCTCAGTGGTTTAGAGCCACCTTCGGCTCAGGTCGTGATCCTGGAGACCCGGGATCGAGTCCCACATCGGGCTCCCTGCATGGGGCCTGCTTCTCCCTCTGCCTGTGTCTCTGCCTCTCTCTCTGTGTCTCTCATGAATAAATAAATAAAATATTTTTTAAAAAGTTAGCAAGTTTAATTTTTGAATTTTCAACAAGGTCAAGTAAAAAACTTTGTAATAACATTTAAAAATGTGTACAAATGGGATGCCTGGGTGGCTCAGTGGTTGAGCATCTGCCTTTGGCTCAGGAGGTGATCCTGGGTCCAGGATTGAATCCCACATCAGGCTCCCTGTGAGGAGCCTGTTTCTCCTTCTGCCTGTGTCTCTGCCTCTTTCTCTGTGTCTCTCATGAATAAAATAATAAAATTTTTTAAAAAGTGTGTATGTAAAAAGATCAACCAGAAAAAAAATGGGATATAGGTATATATGCAGGTTGAACAAAATTATATTTTAAAAAATCCTATATTTTAATACTTTAAAAAAATGAATAGAAGTTTATCAAAATCTGAATAATGATTAGCTTTCAATACTTGAGATATGGATATTACTTTCTCACATTCTTCTTTTTTATTTTTCCTAATATTGTATAGTCCACATGAATTAGCTTTGTAATGGAGAAAAACATATTCTACATTTTATTAAAATAAAGAAGCATGCCGTGAACTGGACAAATTATTTGCTCTCCCTAATTGTCATTTGTATCATCTGTAAAGATAATTAATGTCTGTTCTGCTTACCTGATGCATTTTGGTAAGAATTAAGTAAAAATGCCATGGAAGTACTATATGAATCTCACTATTCTCTACAAATATATGATATCATTTGATCAATAATTTAATGATATGGCTAGATAAGAGATGAGAGGAAAGATAACTAGTTTCTTTTACTTCTTAGCAGCTACTCAGTATAAAGTAGCAAGCTACTCTTAAAGGATATTGACAAAAAGAGACAAAAGAATTGGGGGTGAATTGGGGAAGGAGGAACTACAAAAAAGAAAAGAAAAAAAACACTTACAGACCTTTCATAATTATCACTGAAATTAAAATTCCCTCATTGCTGTGTTATATACCCGTAGAGCCATTATGATCAGATGCTAAGAGCACCCCAGACTGCCAGATGTTCCTCTTATCTAATTATATGATGAAAAAAAGACAACTGTTAAGTAGTCTCCCAAGTTAGCCTTATCCTTATTTCCTGTATTGCTTTATTATACTTTACCAAAATAAGTACTTCATCAAAATCAGTTATATGTTGGCAATGGCATAATCTACTCTACCTCAAAATATAGACTTTTTAAGTCATTTAACTCTCCTGATAAAATACCTGCTCTATAAATAAAAACAAGACTTATTGGGATGCATGGGTGGCTCAGAGGTTGAGTGCCTGCTTTCGGCCCAGGGCATGATCCTGAGTCCCTGGATCGGGTTCCACATCCGGCTCCATGCATGGAGCCTGCTTCTCCTTCTGTCTGTCTCTGCCTCTGTCTCTCTGTGTCTCTCATGAATAAATAAATAAAATCTTAAAAAAAAAAAAGACATAAAAATTAAAGTTGCACAAATGTAATCTGGAAACATGAACTACTTTTTTTTGTTAAATAATCTCAAGTAGATCACTTAAGATATTTGAATACTTATATTTAAATAATATATTGATATTACAAAAATCAGATTTTAAACTGGACACCAAAATCCCTCTAGTTTAGCCAGTGATTAAAGAATACTTTCCTGTATCAAGAAGCTGAGTCACATCCCATTATCAAAAGCCATCATTCATTTTCAATTGTAACTTAAAAGCCTACTTTTCATTTGGCTTCTGTAGTGCATTTATTTTTTTTAGAAAAGTGTTTTTTTTTATCAAGTGTTACTTGACATTACAGACTATAACTTGATGCTACCAAAAATTTTGCCGTCTGTAGAGTAAACCCTCCAGTCTGACTGTTGTCCCCAGACCCACATTCCAGGTGAGCAGATTTCAACAGTGGAAGTAGAGATTACATGCATATATCCAGGGTTTCACTGTGGCTGTTAATTAACTTCTCTGGGGCTTAGTTTCCTCATCTGCAGATAGAAACATTTGAATGTATTGGTTTTCCCATAGTGTATTCTGGAACACATGGATCCCACAAGCTGCTCCATAAAAGATGGATAAGGGTGGAGTGGGACAAGAGGACTATTAATATGGTGAACTTGAGAAATGCTGTATCTTGTACTCCTTGGTAGAAAGTCACAGTGTGGATTGGCCAGGTAGGTATTCAGAAGAAACCTTTGTAATTTATCCTAAATCCCTGTTTCCATAGTTCACTTAAGCATGCATACATTTTGTTCTTTTAGGAGGAAGGTAGAAATGGTAAGAAATCCAAAACACTGGAACACACTTTGAGAAACCAGGTTTAATAATTTTTTGCATCCTTTCTAGCACTGGAATTTTCTGATGCTATGTTGGTTTATGAAAAAGTAGTAACATGTACCCTAATTATAAGACAATTAATTACATCAGAAAATTTCATGTGAGGTATGTTAGAAAACTTACAATATGGTGAAAAACAAAAGACTGATAAAAGTTCCTATTGAAAATGATTAATGCCAAGTACCCATTTTCCTTATATTTTATAGAAAAAAGAGTTGCTTAATAGCAACATAAAGGAAAGTGAAAAATGGAATAGCTATAATATTATTAAGCACTGAAGATTGCTTTCATATCCAAAATAAGGAGCCTTTATACAATGGTATCCTTTTCTGCCTGTGCATAGAACATCTTTATCATTTGTATAATACATAAAATGAAGAGCCAGAAAAAATATCTTTAAAATGATGCTTCCAATTTTTAGACACCTGTGGTTGTAAGGTCAATGTACATTTAGTAGATGGGTAGACAGTGCAGAGTGAATTACAGAGAAAATAAAACAAATCAAAAGGAACCCAAAGTATATCCATTCCCCAGCACTTAGAGAAGTTGGAACGAGGAATGGTGTGGAGGCACCTTAGATACTAGGGTCAAAGGAAATCACAGTAAGATTACTTTTCGGTTACATTCCAATTAGCTTCTATCCCATTTTGGTGTCACTGAGGACACACACTTGCTTTGAGGGCTGGCTAATGGCTTGCTAACAGGGCAGGAGGAAAAGAAAATGCAGTGCCGAGATTCTGGGTTTCATTTTGTCCTCAAATATTTTTTTTCCTAAAATTAACCTTAAAATTTGCCTTCAGCTAGATAAATCTGAGTCCAATTCTGACTCTGGTCATTTCATAGCTTTATTAGTTTGGGCAAATTCTTTAATGTCTCTGAGTCTATTTATCTTATATGTATAATTAAGATGATAGTGATGTAAATTGAACATAATATAAAGACTAGAAATAGTATCTTATATGTATAATTAAGATGATAGTGATGTAAACTGAACATAATGTAAAGACTAGAAATAGTAAGTTAAGGTAATTGATACAGTAAATGCTCAATAGAGGTAGTGATGATCATCAGACTTATATTCTATAAGCAGGTATGAACTAGGCATAATGGGCAATGGTGGATTCTGTGGTCAGCTCAGCTCCCACACCATTCTACATAAAAATACCTCACTGCAGATGTCCAGCATTCTCATGTCCCACATTCTTATGACCACCAACCTTGCCCCCCTGTTCTGCCAGTATGGTATGTTATAGTGAAATAGCTGAAAGTCACTGAGCATTTACTGTACACTAGGTACTGTGCTCAGCCTACAATGTGCATTAGCTCACTGACTCTCCACAATAACCTACTAGGTTGAACCTGTCTGTAACAGATGATAAACCTGTGAAGTGAAGATAGTAACAGCATTGCCCAAGTTCATCCTAGCATCAGAGTTGGCACTAATTTTTGACTCTAAGCCTCATACAGTTCTTCATCCACAGTACTAGTACTTATATCCATATCTATCCTGATGCAGTAGTTCTCTTCTGGTCTAGACAACTCAGATCCCAGCCTTTCCCTGAATACCTTCTCTTAAAAGATAAAAACTATGTAGACCTCTATTACATCCCTCCCCAGTGATACTTACGCTGTTAATTTCCTTTAGAACAATGCATAAGGGTAAATGCTACCTTGACTGCAGATATACTTTCATATAAATGTACATGTAATTAGGCATTACAGTATTCTCATATACATTAGAAAAATAGATTTACTATTGTGTGAGAGAAAAATTGTTTACCTAAATCTGCACTTCACACACTGGCTTCACTGTCCAGCTCTTTCTTAGTCCTGCTCAAACCAACATTTGACCTACAAGCTCTTCTTTTATATGTGTGAGTTAATCTATATTTTATATTACTATACATTTAACAGAGATATAACACCTTCATTCTCACAGAAATGCAAAATTTAGATATTCTTCCATTTACTCTGCATATATTCATAACAAATTCATAATGCACATACTATATGTCAGGTACTGCAGTACTATAGTGAGCACAATTTTAATGTCTGGCCTCATAGACTTTGTAGTCTATTAGACTCACATGGATAAAGAAGCCAACCATCAATTAAAATACCTTTTAGAAAAGTCTTAAAGTCAGTAAACATTCCTTTAAGAGACCAGAAGAGGGTATCTAATTCAGGGTACCAAGAAAAGCCTCCAGGATGGAGTGATGTCTAAGTTATGGAGAGGAGAATGTAAGAAACAGTCAAATGTAGGTACCAATGAGAAAAGAGAATGAGTGGGATATGGATGAGAGAAGATGGATTAGGGAATTGAAGAAGTTTAGCATATTGTAAAGGTAGAATGTGATGTAGAGGATCTTAAAAATGAGGCTGGATTTTTGAGGCACAAGCCTTAAAGAACCCTGTTAAGGAGTCCAGATATGGCCTGAATGGCCTGAAAAATATTATACCTCTTCAAATTGCCCCATAGAGATGTAATCCTCATCTGCCATGTGCAGAACTAGCACTGTGTCACTTTTATAAATCCAAATCCTGCTGCTGCTGAATACCTAATCACCTTTACCAATCCGCATTTACTCATTCCTGAGCTGCCATGAGAGGTGGGGCTGTCAATTCACAAATGCTCCCTTCCACCAGAACATTGTCCTGAGTTGGTGGAAGCCACTTCACCTAGGAAAGATATGTGTCACCTAGTAAAGTCTCTCTCCCTTGACTAAGCCTTCATCAGACTCTTCTGAATCCTCTGCTCCATTAGACTGGACCTTGGGCTTCCCTCTGTCATTCTCTACCCTTGACATTTTATGGTCCTAGCCTGCCATCATCAAGAATTCTGTTGGGGGGGGGGAAAAAAAGAATTCTGTTGAATCAGCCCAGCAAGAATCATCCTTATCCCTTAGTAATTTTCTATCCACTGATTGCTTTCCTACTGCTTGTTTATAAATTCCCAATTATCCTTGTTGGAGCTGGAGTTCAGTCCTATTTCTTTGCCTTATCACCAAACCCCATTGTAGCAGCTTCCCTTGAATAAAGTCAGCCTCGTCATCTTTAACAAGTGTCATGGATAAATTCTTTCTTTAACAACCCCATGACTGAAGAATCAACCCTTCAGTGCAGGTAAAGGTCTAACATTTCCCCCATGCATCAGATCAAGCCTAAACTTGATCTAAAACCATACCTTCCATTTTCTCTTTCTCCTTTCTTACTCTGCTTCACTCATACTTGTAAAAGTTTTTCTGAAGTGTGCTCTTTCCCTAAATCAAGTACAACTGAATCTCTATTCAGGCTGTTTCTAAGGAACCCACCTAATGCATGCCACAAAAATTAAAGAAAAACTTTATGAGGTGAAATGCATATAAATGATATTAAACCAAATAAAGTTATCTTTGGGTAGGTGACTCAGCAAGCAGTTATTCATATAATGCAGCTTCTGGAATGGCACCATAAGTCAGGAAACCCAGTCCAGCAGACAAAAAGAACTATCTTTAAATTACTCAAGTTATCAATGTGAAATCTTCTGAATATCAAACAGGAACTATGTAGACCACAATAACCCTTCAGAAAGTCCTCCTTCCTTCAATCCACACCCCTGACACCAAAATTGCTTTCTAACCTCTCTCTTTAAAGATTCCCTAGTTCCTTCTACTTCAGTTCTATCACCAGTGGCCTTTATTGTCCTCCTCATTTCTTCCTGATTGTATATAATGAAGCATAAAAATTCCCCTACCACACACCCTCAGAGGTTAAGTAGAACCAGGTGGTGGGTGAAGAGGGAATAAAATGCTAGAAATAGGCATATATTCATAATTTCTGTTCCATTGTTGTCGAAGTGCTCCACACATTCTCAGATTGTTTATATGAGGATTAAATCCTTAATATCTTTCTCTAACATTCTTTCCATTTTTATTTTTAGCAAATGTGCTCTATCAATAAAGCAGAAGCACAGCTAAACCCCTGAAAGAAAATTGGTGCTTGTCAGGGGGCATTTCATAAAATGGGTTAAAACTGAGATGACTAATATGTACTCCTTATTTTGATCTCTGTTCACACATATCTTGAGGTAAAATGCTTATTATTATTAATGGGGGGGGGTGTTCTTGAGTATCAAGAGAGCCTTTATTAAAGAGTAGGAAGTTGGGTGGTAAAAATATAAGAAGATCAAGAATTATCTTCATCAAAGAAAATGATTAAAAATACCTGCCTTCCAACCAATGTGGCAGTTTGGATATTGTAAAAATGCTTTGTACTCATCCCTGGAAGCCCCGCCACAGCATTCAGATGTCCATGGATGATCCTTCCAGATGTGCTGCCAGTAGCTATCTGTGCTTTGCTAAAGTGAACCACCAGAACTAAGAAAAGTCATTAAAATCTTAGCCTTGGAAATGTATCTTTAAAATTCTTCCTTGAGTTGGTAGTGGCAGTAGCAGCAACAGCAGAGCCCCATTTACTGCAACGTGTCAACACAGGCTTGTTACTCTGAATGTACAGCACTGTGTACAGCAGAGTTTGGCTTGCCAGAGCCTTTAGGAAGCCCATTTTCTGTCATGTGGGTTGCTTTTCTATTTTATTAGATGCAAACTAAGGAAAATCCCCTTTTTATGGCTTCAAAAATTCTGTGTGCATACTTCAGGTGTCTGATTTATATGTTTTTCTAACCAACTCCAAAAAGAAAATATGATCATAGGTATTTTTTTTAAGGGTTGCAATGCCAGATTTTATTCCAAGGAGCTGAAGCAGTGGATGGCTAAGGCTGTCTCACTCTTCAGTCTATTTAGTCAGAATGAGATCAATTCTCCCATGCAGTTACAAGTTCCTTGAACAGTCTCTGTCTTATTCAATGTTGTTTTCAAAGCATCTACCATAAAATTGATTAGTGCTTAATAGTATTGAGCTGAAAATCTTCCATCCACATAGTAATAATGTAAAAAGTTTCTCTTGCATATATGGAAGTTATTCTAATAAACTGATGCCTAATAATATATATTTATACTTGCATCCTCTCATTAAATATATTACTATCAGATGAGACCTTATATTCTCACTTGTATGAGAAAAAAGTACATATTCCATTTCCTCAGTATTTCATCTCAATGCCAATACTTTACACAAAAAATATATTTCTACCAGATAAACACAAGCTATTGGCAACAAGGGTTAACATACAGTTCAATATCAACATTATATATTATTTGTATTCTATTGTATTCCATTCAATTTCCTAATTATGAATATGGGATTAAAGGATAAGGACAGAATTGTTTCAGAATAGTTCTAGCCTCAGTTAATAGTACTGTTGAACTTTTGTTTATTCCCTATTTTCTGCTATCTCAACACCTTTTGGTGGCCAGTATGGCATCCTATTTTTTTTTTTTTAATTTTTTTTTTTTTAATTTATTCATGATAGTCACAGAGAGAGAGAGAGAGAGAGGCAGAGACACAGGCAGAGGGAGAAGCAGGCCCCATGCACCGGGGGCCCGATATGGGATTCGATCCCGGGTCTCCAGGATCGCGCCCTGGGCCAAAGGCAGGCGCCAAACCACTGCGCCACAGTATGGCATCCTATTAAAAAATAAACTGGGAATAATAAATAAAATAATAATAAATTAAAATTAAAAACAATAAATAAATCTCAAATAATATAATTGTAAGCTCAACCTAAACTGGCAAACAGATGTGCCCTCATAAGCAGACTTGGCTCTTCTACATGAAACTTGAGCTGACTCTGATTAAAATAATAGAAAAGGGAACCCTCTTACACTGTTGGTGGGAATGTGAACTGGTGCAGCCACTCTGGAAAACTGTGTGGAGGTTCCTCAAAGAGTTAAAAATAAACCTGCCCTACGACCCAGTAATTGCACTGTTGGGGATTTACCCCAAAGATACAGACGCAGTGAAACGCTGGGACACTTGCACCCCAATGTTTCTAGCAGCAATGTCCACAATAGCCAAACTGTGGAAGGAGCCTCGGTGTCCATCGAAAGATGAATGGATAAAAAAGATGTGGTTTATGTATACAATGGAATATTACTCAGCCATCAGAAACAACAAATACCCACCATTTGCTTCAACATGGATGGAACTGGAGGGTTTTATGCTGAGTGAAGTAAGTCAATCGGAGAAGGACAAACATTATATGTTCTCATTCATTTGGGGAATATAAATAATAGTGAAATGGAATATAAGGGAAGCGAGAAGGAATGTGTGGGAAATATCAGAAAGGGAGACAGAACATGAAGACTCCTAACTCTGGGAAATGAACTAGGGGTGGTAGAAGGGGAAGAGGGCGGGGGGCGGGGGTGAATGGATGACAGGCACTGAGGGGGGCACTTGACGGGATGAGCACTGGGTGTTATTCTGTATGTTGGTAAATTGAACACCAATAAAAAATAAATTTATTATTATTAATAATAATAATAATAATAATAGCCTGGAGGAAAGCAAAGGAATGCAGGCAAGATGAATCCCCAGAACTCATATGCTAAAAAGACTATTCTGTGTTAAAAACAATCAAGAGGTTAAGAGAGTCTTAAGTATAAGGAACAAACTGATGGTTGCTGGAGGGGAGGTAGGGAGGCAGGTGGGGTAATTGGTTGATGGACATTAAAGAGGGCATTTGATGTACTGAGCACTGCATGTTATATGCAACTGATAAATCTCTAAATTCCACTCTTAAAACTAACAATACATTATATGTTAACTAAATTGAATTTAAATAAAAAATTTTTTAAAGATCATGAGAAACCCTAGTTGGTATGTCTTCAAGATATTTCATGATAAGAACTCTCCTAGAACACATACATTTGATAAATTTAGATGGTATTAAAAAAGGAATATTTAACTGGTATCACTGGACATTTTACAGAATTTAATGGCTTAAGATAAAAGTCTGGTGAAGGCAATGAATACACACAACTTTGGAAATTTTGGGGGCAATATATTGTGCAATTCTATGCAGAATTTTCAGAGAAGTCTTTAAAGGCATTCTTTCTTGAATAAAGGTAATCTTGATGGAAGTCAATTTTAACATTTTGCTGATGAAAGTTACCTAGTCACTAGGACTGTATTGTCATTTGTACCATGGGTGTTAGAGGCAAAATCTCTAATAGAAAGGCTGCCAAAATATAAAAATAGAAATATCTGGCCATAGAGGTCAACAGAATACTGGTGAAGCAGGCTCAATTCTGACAAACCAAGTCTTGCACAGACTGAAATGCATCCAATCACTGCTCTTCAACAATTCTGGACATGGAATTCAGTGTTTTTAAAAGGTAGTGGTGGGGTGCCCAGCGTGAGGAGTCTGCTTGAGACTCTCTCTCCCTCTCCATTGGCCCCTCCCTACTCCACTTATTTGCACTCTTTCTAAATACACACATACTTACATATATACATCTTTAAAAGGAAGTGCTTCCTTGAGAGCATGTACTATTTAAAATATCTTCTGTTAAAGACCAGAAACTGCTGCAGTATCACTTGGTAACAGGTAACTTTGATTCTTCACATAAAGGAGCTAAGATATGTCAGAAGGGACAAGATAAATTGCTTTAATATTCTGCAACATCCACATAAATGACCATGAGTATGAAAAAGAGTCAAAGACATGCTCGATAAAAAGTTTTAAAATTAAAAATAACATAAAATCCTTTACTATAGTTGTTAGACCACAATAGTTGACATAGGCTAAAAAGTCTGTATAGTGAATGTACCATAGAGAAACTTCATGGAGAAAATTTCAAGTTATGTGCTACAAAAGCCTATTGAATAAGACAAGGTTTGTACTAATTTGATTCAATTCCATAAAATAGCTGAAAAATAGACATTGTTTTTGGGTTTCCTAAATTATTTCAGGACCTAGCGTGTAATATATAAAGCATTGGTAAATACTAGTTTAGTTGAATTAAAGTCTCTTTAGGGTCCAGTAACAATCCAGCTATTAGATTTATTCAACTGAAATCTAGACAGTTACCTTTGCATTGAAAGGAAAATACTGAAAACTCACTAAAATGTTTAAATCACAGCATCATTCAACCATTTGCACATATAGAGTGAGCTAGACAAGTTGTGTCAGGATTAATTTCTAATGGAAACTAAGGCTTCATGGAATCTACATGTGGTTGTGAACAAAACATTTGACAAACTTTAGTGGCCAGAAGGTTATTCTGGTGGTCTGGAATTGGTTTAATAACAAATTTTCAAAATTGAGTAGCATTTTCATATATCACTTTGTGTTTAAACATGAAAATATATGATATTGGTCAAGAATTTACATTGATTCTGCAGGTCCACTGTGGCAGAATAACTTTATAAGTGCCACAGACATTTTTTTCCCAAAACCATCTTAAAGTGTTCCTAGTTCCAGTATTTTTTTTCTGACAACAGGTCTAGATTTACTTCCTTCAGGTTGGAATCTGGCCACACGTGTATCTTGCCATTACCAGGCCTCATCAGACTCAGGAAAATGCTCACACTGAAAGAATAAAGTAGAATATTCTGGATATGCTCAGGCAGATAGAATTTGCCAGGTTTATCATTTCCTAAAATGGTATTCCATATTCACTGTTGGGAGTCATTCCTGCTGATGAACTAGGGATGCAATATATTTTGGCTTGCATCTTCAATTGTAATTACATGGCAAACAAAAATAGATTCTAGTTGCTGGTCAGTCTGTTTTACTCCTCATTTGATTTTGCCAGAAGATTTTCCTCTCTGGCATATGAACTCAGTTCTCTTGTACTCTCAGCTTCTGTCCAGAGAAGCCCACTCACAGGCAGTATTACTGAGCAATTTTAAGTTTGCTAAAGATATCAGAGTGGAAATGAAAGGGGATTTATACACAGCACATTTCATGGCAAACAACTCTTAAGTCTCCCCCTTCTCCAAAGACTCCATTGCTTTAACAGCAGCTTCACTCAACCTCCCTGTCTGCCCTCTCCTCAACTTTGTCATACAATTCAACTCTGCCCCCATACCTTATATCTACTCACTTCCATGTGGAGAAGAAAGAAAGAAAGAAAGAAAAGAAAGAAAAGAAAGAAAAGAAAGAAAGAAAGAAAGAAAGAAAGAAAGAAAGAAAAGAAAGAAGAAAGGAAAGAAAGAAAGAAAGAAAGAAAGAAAGAAAGAAAGAAAGAAAGAAAGAAAGAAAAAGAAAGAAGAGAGAAAGAGAAAGAAAGAAAGAAAGAGAAAGAAAGAAAGAAAGAAAGAAAGAAAGAAAGAAAGAAGAAAGAAAGAAAAAAATTCTTGCATAAAGGCAACAAAATCCTGCAGAAGGTAGCAGAGAAAGGTAGCTCTGTCAAGACTCCTAGGAAAACAACAGCACTAGTTTCATTCAGGCATCCCCGTGGTGGGATGCCTTATCAAAACAGTTAATCCAAACCTAACAAACTTTCTCCAAGAAGTATTATCTGGTAGGAGGGCAGATTGTCTTCATCTTGTTTCTCTAGAAACTAGGCACCTAGACCAGTATGATTTCCTACTACAGTAATTGAGATCTAGAGGCCTGTGCCTTTAAATGCCAGAGAGTAGATGGGCAATGTAGTCAAAACGTGAGGTTACCTTTCTTATGCAGATAAAGGAGTAGACCCATTGGATTCAACTTTGCCAAAGTCATATGGGTCTAAATCTCATCAGAGTTCCAGTGGAAAGGGAGACATTGTCCCTCTCTGGCAAATAACTAACACAATCTCAACTGATATCAAACAAATGCTTTTGACTTTTAATCTAAGTTTGCTAATAATGGGGGGTAGATTTAGGAGAATTATAAATAACTATATATGTCAGGAGTGATTTACTTTTGTGTATTTGTGTTCCTAATAGTGATTTGCACTTTTGAAGTTTAATGGCTGCATTTCTAATATGATTAGCTCAAAATAATAACTGCATCAGTTAAGGATTCATATTGAAACCTGTATTCCTTGCTTGTCTATTGTTAAGCCAATATGGAAAGAAAAACATTTATTAGGTAATGGGACATTTGTCTTCTGAAAAAAGTCTTCTTTTTAGGAAGTTTGGATGGTCTTAATGACTGGAATATAGACCACAGAAAGCAAATATATTTGACCTTAGACAAGAGGACAGGCACACTTCTGCATATGCAGGAATTGTGAGATACAATTGGACACAATTTTATGCAAGCACATTTTAGAGATATTCCAAGTTCCCTAAAAAATAAGTTATATTATAATGCAAAGTTTCTTTTTAAAAAAACCTCTAGCCTTTTCTTATCAGCTCATATATAAAATTCAAAATAAAAATATTCTCTTACATAAGTCTAATAGATTTGTGACGGTAAGAAAAGACCATGGTGAGATTGTTAATTAGTTAAGAATCATTGGAATGACGTATGTACTGTAAAAGTAGAAGAGCAATTTGCCTTTTAGCACTATGACTCATTTTGATTGTAATTGCTTTTGCAGGACTTTTACTCTTTTCCCAACCTTTATTTTATTAGCACAAAGACCACAGAATTCATCAGAATATAGCAAAAAAAAAGGTAGCTCTGTTAACATTACTTCTTGGGGAGGTTCTGCTAAGGAATATAAGACGTTATAGATTGCAGAGTACCGGAAAATGTAGAATTGTATCCTTTGATGGGCCCCACCCTTCTCCCCACTCACAAACTTAGGACCCTACATGAATTCATTCCAGTTGTTTTTTTTTAAAGATTTGTATTTATTTATTCATGAGAGACACAGAGAGAGATTGAGAGAGAGAGGCAGAGACACAGGCAGAGAGAGAAGCAGGTTCTATGCAGGCAGCCCGATGTGGGACTTGATCCCCAGTCTCCAGGATCAGGCCCTGGGCTGAAGGTGGCACTAAACCACTGAGCCACCCGAGCTGCCCTCATTCCAGTTTAAAACAGACATGCCATGTAATAATCTTTCCTCCTAGAAAACAAAAAGCTAAGCAACAATCAAATGCTTGATATTAATTACCATTTTATAATTAATCTTAAATTGGCAAAGCCAACTAATCTCTAAATAAATCAAACTGTGCAACTAAGGAAATAATATAGAGTAGGGGAAATTTTCATTCTAACCAAGTGCATGAGAACTTTCCATAATGTTATTAATGAAGGAAAGAATGAACATATAGTTTCATATCAGTCCTTAGTCATATGTTATGTTTGGAGAGACATATATCAACATGAGGAATAGCCTAGCATATCTAAGACTAGATCATGTCCTTAGATTCAACTCTGTTCTCATCACAAACCTAATACCTGGAATTGAATGAATGGCCTAACCATGAAATGCTAAATTTGAACATAACTGGCATCTTCTAGCTAAAATTAGCTATCTTTTGATTTTAATGATACCATATGTATTTTGTTTTCCAGATTTTCATAAGTAGAATCTTTCCTTTATATCATTTTTTTAAGTTTCCCTAAGTGCTCTTCCTCTGTTATCCTGACCCATGGACAGGTGAAAAATCAGTCTCATCTCCCTATTTTTTTTTCCTTTTGTACCAAGCTAATTCAAGTCCATTAGTACATATTAAGTAGCCAATGTGTCAGGAAATTAATATCAGAGAGAGAGGCAATTAGAAAGGAGTATAATTTGGCATCCACTGCTAGTATTTACATTTAAATTCACAAGGTCACAGATTATATTATTCCCTCAATCCCATTACTTTGCCAAATGCTCTATTCAAAGATAACAACAGAAACAAGAAAATAAGCCCCTTCCTCCTAGAATACATATGAGAAACTTTTTAAGAAACAGCCATTTACTTCAGTTATTTCATTACATCATAATTTGGTTTTTGAACTCTTGGCTTCGTAGTAAAATTCTATCATCAACTTTGCAAGATGCAGAAGAGCTTACTCTTATATGCGTGGCCCTGTTAGGGTCCCACCTCACTGGGCTCAGTCCCTGCACTGCTGGCACATTTCCTGGCTATAGTTCCTAGGACATGAGTTCTCATTGTGAATGAGCTGAAATGCAGACTAAATACAAATTAGATTCTTCCTGTAAATGTGTGTATTGTACAGGAATCACTTCTGGTAACATTTTCCATGCAGGATTTAATTGCTGGAGAGTTTTTCTCTTCTATCTGCCAAAACTCTTTTTTTTTTCTTATGTTCTTTGAATAATAAGGCACATGAGCCTGCTAACACATAAACAATACTAAACTGAATTTTGAAAGACAGTCTATATGAAACAAAATTCATATGTCTGATTTATTATACATTCATTTGATTCTTCACATAATAAATCAACAGACAGAGAAACTTTGGGCCTCATAATTTTACTTGACAATATGGAAGATACAGAACAAATCTAAAATATTACCCCTACAAGAAGATCACAATCTCTTTGAAATAAAGAATAACACAAAAGCAGCACAACTGTTAAAGATATTATACAAGTAAAGCAAAATTGTGAGTGTTTTCCTTAATATGGGATACCTAATGGGCATCTCAAACCTAATAAAACCAAAGCTGAAATCCTGTTCTTAGTCCCTCCAAAATATTCTCCCACAGTCTTCCCCTTCTAAGTTAATGGCAAATCCATCCTTCCATTTGGAGTTATTCTTGACTGCTCCCCTTTTTTCACACATCACATCCAGTCGCAAAGCAAATCTTGTTAGATGTACCAATGAAATATATCCAGGATTTAGCCATTTCTGATCACACTCACCACCATCACTCTTGGCCCAAGCCACCACCATTTCTCACCCAGATTATAGTTAAAATCTCCTAACCAGTATCTCCTCTTCCTTCTTGCCCACTATAAATTTAATATCAACCCAGTAGTCAGAGTGATTGTGTTAAGGTTAAAAATAGATGATGCCACATGCTAAAAACCCTCCAGCAGCTTTCTGACCCAGCAAAGTAAAATCTAATGTTGTATAATGGTCTACAACGTTGGTCAGGATCTGAGTTCCATCATTCATCTGACCTCATTTCCTATGGATCCTCATTTTTTTTGGTCCATTCCAGCCACAGTGCCCTTCTACTGTTCTACTTCATGTGACACACTCCCATCTCAGGGTCTTTGCCTGGTCTTTGTATCTGGAATGCTAGCTCTCCTGGGGCTTGCTCCATCACCTCTTTTAAGTCTTTGCTCACAAACTCCCTCCTTAGTGAGTGCTTCCCTGACCACCCTATTTAAAAGTGCAAGTTCCTACTAGTCCTTCCAGCCTCTTCTCTGATTTATTTTTTTCCTAATTCTTATCACCTCCTAAAATATAAATGCTGCAATTTTTTAATTAATTTTGTTTGTTTTTCCTTCTCCATTAAAATATAATCAGTCTCCTCTCTCTTGCTTACACTGATGCATCCCCAGTACTTAGGAAATTGTATATCACATAGTAAGTATCAAATAAGTGTTTGTTGAATGAATAAGGCCACTTAAAAAAATCTTAGAAAGTCAAATTAGCCCTTTTTTTTCCAAGTGTCCTTTATTCATACTTAAATACTAACTTATATAATTTTTCATCTACTTAACAGAACTGAATCAACATACCACATTTTAAATTTAAAATTTCTCAAGTGAGATATCCAATTAGATAGCTAGAAATGTTTTATTTCCCTAAATAATATCTTATTTTCTTAAATTTCTCTTTCTATCTTCATATTTATTTTCTATCCAGTCCAAAAAAAAAAAATGGGGCCATGTAGTTATTATTCTGTGGGCACTGAATCAGTAAGAAATAATAACACTGGCTACTGAAACAATAAACCCCCAATCTCTGTGCCTTAAAACAGTAATGATGTATTTCTTACCTACACTGCAGTCTAATAGCTCTCCTTGGTAGATTTCTACTAAATGACTCAGGATCTAGACTTCTTCCATTTTGTGACATGGCCATCTTAAGCATGTGTCTAGGCAAGGTTGCCAAGGAAAGGGAAAGTGAGAATGGGATGATTACAAAGGGGATTTTATAGGCATGCCTACAAGTAGCAAATATCACTTTCCCTATACCTTTTTGGTCAAAATACAGTCATATGACTCCAACACAACTGCTCAAGAAGCCAGAATATGTAGCTTTACTGTGTTCCCACAAGAAGAAAATCAAAAAGGACCTCAATATCCAAATAAAATAATATTCTGGAAAAAAATCAATCCACACATCCAAGTTTTCTGACAAAAAAAAATTGGGTCATCAACTCTAAAACTCGAACAAGATTCTGAGGATTAAAGCAAAGGCTATACACAGAAGAGTCAGATATAGAAGGGAAGCATTGGAATGGTTCCACAGAGGAGTTATATTTCTCATATTTAGCATAGCTTTGGCTAAAGAATCTCTACGGAGGCATTTTTTTAGTCCAAATTGTGTTGAGAAGTGTCCTTATACCAATTAAAGAAAGTAGACCATTGGATAGTCACAGTTTTGTTTTTGTCTAAGCTGCCTCTCAAATGAACAGTTCGTCTGTATCAAAAGTTCCCCAGAGTGAGCATCGTAATTCCAAACTGTCTTTGGTAAAATTGTGCGAGAAAAGTATGCGTAAGAGTTAGCATTACAGAGAGAATCATAATGAAATCAGGTGTTTGGCCTGGAAGAAGCACCGTTTTCATATCGAAAAGACCTCCTGAGAAAGGAAAGTGTTGGTGAGACTTGTACTTATGTGAACTTCAGTCACTGGAGCTTGGTCAAAGACCAATTAATTGTCACCCATTAAGGACCATAAAATCCCTTGATTCTGGACAAAGGAAACTAAAACAAAGGCAATTCTAGGAACACAAAAACAAGACTGAAGAAGTTCTTACAAGGTTTTGAATCAGTGACCTGGGACCAAATTTGTCCAAAGAATGCTGAAAATAAACCTTCCTAATCTGTCAATCCCTAGGCTGGCTTGAGAAAAGAGTTATAGTTCCATCCTTTTCCTACAGACTTTTATAGACAAACAACATTCAAGACAGGCAGACAAAACAATGCATTGGACAAGCAGGTAATAGATGCTGAAAAACAGTTACTTCACTGAAGAATGGTGCTAATCTGATCAGAAAACCAAATCCCAAAGAAGGATTTATTCCTAGGAAGACAAAATAAACTCAGTGTGAAGGGACTTTAAGAAAATACTGAAATTGGAAAATAAACAAACAAACTAGAGCTAAATTTGAACTATAAAATATTATTATTTTGATAAAATATGACTGTTCTCTTCTCCAAATAGGAAACAAAACAACAACAATAGAAAAAACAATGCTGAAGGGTTTCAATGAAATGCCAGTTCTGCATGTACTTACCTCCTAGCTAAGGGCTGGCTGGCTCCTTCAGTAGGAAGATATAGATATAGGCATCTCAAATTGAAGAAATCAAGATAAAATAATAGAGCAACCACTAATATTCTGATGTTGTCCTGGCACTCACACCTAGAGCATGTTATTTTCCTATTGGACATAAACTCACAGACTATCTCACATAAACCTCAGAAAATTTACACTGAAGCCATAATAAAATGAGAAAAGATAAGACTATTTCATAATTTTATCTAAGACCAAAAAAAGTTCATCATGGCACTCACAAAATACCAAATACCTTTTCTCTTGGCCAAAATGAATGACTGCTACTTTACAAATTTCAGTTTTATCCTCATCCTAGTTTTCCTTTTCTGTAGGGGTACCTAATCATATAATTGGCCCTGCTTTCTGACATTCCTATCATTCCTAAATATCCAATCTAGACTTACTTCCTCATATCCTATCATCCCTAAGCATCTAAACCACACTTACCTCCTTAGCCCCTTCCTGAAATCCCCAACCAAAACCCAAATCCTATAGTAGTTTTTTCTAATATCCTTTCACTGAGTATATTAGTATTCTGTGTCTGCCATAATAAATTATCGCCAACCAAGTAGCATAAAAAAACAGAAATTTATTCTCTTACATTCTAGAGGCCAGAAATCTGAAATCAAGGTCAGTAGGGTTATACTCCCTTTGGAGGCTCTAGGGGAGATTCCCTTCCTTATCTCTTCCATTTTTTGACAGTTATTGGCATTTCTTATTTCATGGCTTTGTGGTGCCATCATTCCAGTTTTTGCCTCCATGGTCAACCATCACTCAACTCCTCTGTTTGTCTCACATAAGGACATCTGTCACAGGATTTAGTGCCTACCCAGATGATCCAGGATCTCTTTATCTTAAGAGTCTTAACTTAATTCTATCTGCAAAGACTCTTCTAAAATAAAATCAACAATTACAAGTTCTGGGAATGAGGATATGAACATGTCATTTTGGGGGCCACTTCCCCATCTCTTACACTCAGAGACCTCATGGTTCCCCATATTCTCTCTCACTGCAATGAATAACAAACCCTACTTGTTTAACTACAAGTGTTTTCCTGGTTGTCTTTGGCTAGAGGGCATTGGCAGAAGAGAAAATGAAACAATTCAATGAGCTCCTAGCTAGGATACAAGTATGAGGGACTTCAAGATCCAAATGAAGAAAAGATTCCAGAAAAGTTGGATCCATTCATCTAACTGCTCTGACATGAAGTTTTTGGTCATTATCTCTAAAAACTAAGCGTCTTCTCATGATTTAAAGAGTGATAAGGAATGGGCAAGAGAAAAAGAAAACAATAGGAAAAAGAAAGCAAATGATTCAGCCCAGGAAATAATCAAGACTAAGAGCAGGTGACATGAAATACTCTTAATCATGAGAATAACACTCCATTAACTTCCCTTCGCTCCTTCCTCAGATGATCAACCCTGGCCTTTTCCTCTAGTTTCTCATGAAATTGTAGATGTAATACAGTCAAAGCCAAAATAATGCCTTCTGGTCCTTATGTGTTCTCTGTCTCAGTTGAGGTATGCTACACAGAATTCAATTAACTATGTGAATAAACTTCCAAGATGCTTTTTTTTCCTTTGATTTATTACTATAGATTTTCTTAGTTGGAAAAATGTTTTTTTAGGAAGAAAACATAAAGTCAATCATTGATTATAAGTTTGACTATAATACCTTATAAATGGTTGAGAGAAGTGATCATCCTTTACAAAAATGTTTGAAAATAGACATCTCAATGTCTTGCAAAATGAAGAATAACTCAAACTATTATTTCCAATCTTCACCTGAAGCACTTTCCTAAATATTCTGATAATAGGGCTCTACTCCAAATAAATTCAATTAGAATCTCTTGAGGTGGATCCCAAAGAATTCTTACATTTTACAGTCTCTCTGGGGGATTCTAGTATGCTTCCAGAATTAAAAAGTATTACTCGAAATGGGATGTGGGTTATATTGCAAATGGGTTGCTTCATATACTATTACTTACTTTTGTACAGAATTTGCTAGAAACAGAAACATGGAAGTTCTGACAAAAACCACTTTAACAGCCATCATTTCTGGCTAAGGAATTTAAATAATTGGAAACTTCACACTTAACATTATAGAGAGGACTGATGTAATAAATTCCAGCAAGATTATGGTGAACAATTAGTGTAGTTCCCACCATGGTTTGTGAAGATGTGATAGGTATTTTTTTAAATTTCATAACTTACTATAAAATCATTTGTAAACAAATGTATAGAAAACTAACCCTTTTAATGTCTGCTAGAGCATAGTCAAACATTAAAATGAATTTATTTTTTGCCATGGTACCTCTCCTAGCACTTGGAGCAGTGAAGAATTCTGAGACTTGCTATTATTACAAATAAGATTCTCTTGTGCCAGAGATTATTATAAATATATAATAAACTGTTTCGTATTTAATTATTTAATATTTAATTTTCAATAAAGTGGTCAAATCAGTAAAACCAAAGTCTAACTTAAGGACCTAGTTATTCCACCAGAGAAGGGTTCCCCCCCGCCCCAAAGAGGGTTTTTTGATTGATCAAACTTTTCTTCCACTGATATTACCAGATGAACTCAGATGAAGCTGAATGACAAATATGGCTCTGCCAGAAGGAAAATGATGGGCTCCCTGTGATTTTCTGCTCTAGCCACAACTTCAAATAAGGAGGAAGAGTCACTAACATCAATTCATCTTATGTCTCCTCATATCAATCTATTGCAAAAATCTCTAGATCCTATCAATTGAAAATTAAAAGGAGACATCTCCTTTTTAAAATATAACAAAAACGATTTTACTTATTTATTCATGAGAAACACAGAGAGAGAGGCAGAGACATAGGCAGAGGGAGAAGCAGGCTCCTCTCGGGGAACCCAATGCAGGACTTGATCCCCAGGCCCAGGATCATGCCCTGAGCTAAAGGCAGATAGATGTTCAACCACTGAGCCACCCAGGCATCCCAAAGAACACATCTCATGTTAAACATTTAGGTCCAAAAGGGATGAGCAGAGGGGGAAAAATAGCTTAATGTTAATTCCTTTTTCCATTTTAAGTGTAAGCAAATTTTTAATATTCAAAATAATAAAGTAATATTGTTAGTTGATTTCTTTCTCATGCCAAATCATAGGGGGAGTAGAGCTTAAATGATGGTAAGAGACCAGGGTTGAATATTGTGTTTGTCTAGTGCAAGTTGTTTAACCTCTCTGCGTCTCAATTTCGTTCACTGTATAATAGAAATAATACTCAGAAGGCTCATATAAAATCTCAGAAGGCTGAAAAAAATTGATGAGGATATATGAAGAGTATATATAAATGAATACAGTGTCTGGTACATAGTAAGTGATAGACACATGGGTACATGTTCTCATGGTTATTGATCTTGCAGCACACTAGTCAACCTCACTTATAGCAGGTCTACTTTTTTTTTTTTTTTTTAATTTATTTATGATAGTCACAGAGAGAGAGAGAGAGAAGCAGAGACACAGGCAGAGGGAGAAGCAGGCTCCATGCACCGGGAGCCCGATGTGGGATTCAATCCCGGGTCTCCAGGATCGCGCCCTGGGCCAAAGGCAGGCGCCAAACCGCTGCGCCACCCAGGGATCCCCTACTCTTCTTTCTCCACAGGGAAAGTCTCATCTCCCAGAGTCATACCACAAGCTGATAATCTTGGACCTGATGGGGACTGGTAAACCTCTCTTTTTCTCACCTGTGCCCCTCAGTGTTTTCTATCTGAGCAGCTGTGGCATAGGAAATCAAATTGGTTGACTGATCAAAATATTCACCTTTTTTTCTAATGTTTTACCATCCAGAAGGGACACAGCCTAAGGGAAAGTAGTTGAGCTAATTACTCTCAGGATCACACAGTAGTAGACAACCAGGCTCAGCTTAATATGTGAAAAATGTAGTTACTTAGGAAGGCTACTGCCCAGTTTATGGTAAGGTGGATGAATACTGTCAATTAAGGAAACAGAACTAAAGTATACTATGAAAAGTATCCTTGATTTTCAAGAAAAAAAAATTATTCCTTGTATTTGCATTGCATATATAACCAAAATTAGAGCTGCTATATTTAAATATCACTTTTGCTTATGTGCTGATTGTTTTGATTTTAAATTTTGTTCTATTTTACAAACACATTGTCAAGATACGATTTATATAGTCTTCTTCTGTTAGCAAATAATGTACATTGGAAAGTATGAGATTTGTAATTTGTTGCTGACTTAAGCAATTATTGACCTGGAATGAATATTTATTTTCCTATTTCTCCCTTAAAAGGATGGGGATTATTTTTTAGTTATTGCTCAATCCAAGAGTTTTCATATAAAATGTTCTTTTATATATATTCCACTGCAGTTTCCCAGATTGATTAGTTACATGAAATGGATTTTAATTTTAGTTTTTTTATGTATGGTATTTGTTTATGTCCTTTAAAACATTACTTTCTTAGACCTACCACACAGTTTGTCTATCATTCCTGTGTATACATATTCAAGTCTCATAACTATTTTTATCTAATAGTTTACTTAAATCTCCACAGTTCTCTGTCATTTATTTCTAGAATTCAGTTGCCTAAAGCTGACTACTGCACTACTAAAACTGTAAAACCATCTCCACCCTGGTCCATGTGGATCCCTTCTTAACAGGCCAAAGTTACATCAGTCTTAATTTATTGACACCACATATGGCAAAATCATTTGCTCTCTGGTTTCATCTATGTCTCTTTGGCAATTCAGTAGTCTAGGTTTCTCTTGCCCATAAAATACCTGAATTTTGGATTATTATTTTTCAAATTATTAATATACTTTGCATTTTTTTCTGTTAAAATTCATTTTGATTTGCAATTGCCCAAACTACTAATCTATGCCCTCTCTTCTTTTTTTTCCAAATTTGCCTATAATGTTTGTTTCTTAATAATTCAGTATTTTCAAAAATAACACAAAAATATTAATAAATAATGCTTTTTAATTTCAGAGCATTTTCTCTTGAAATTTTGTAGGATATAAAACTGTTACTTAAGTACATACAAGGAAAAGTCAAGTTTTGAGTAAAATAAAAATAACAGACATAGTAAAACAAATGAAAATGTTACATAGCCTCCTTGTTTTTAAAACATGCAAAATTCATGGTAAAAATAATGAAAATTAAGTAGCTATTACATCATACTTTACTTTGAAACTTCCTAAAAGTACTAAGGAACCTACATCTATCTGTATATATCTAGAAGGATCATAGAATCTTAGATTTGAAAGGAATATTAGATAAAATTTCAAATGAAAACCCAGCCTGAATCCTACTTCCTTGTTAACTTATCCTTATTGATCTTTCTTATGCCATAAACTGACTTTCCTAACAAATCTGTACTTGCTTCCTCAGCTGTTTATAGATTATTATGTTAACTCCCATTTCCATTCCTTTCTTCCTTTGATGTGCTTTTAAAATATCTCATCATTTTAATGACTACCATGAACACACACTATTTTTTCATGTGTATTTTAAAATGTGATGCCTGGAATTTAAACACTTGATTCTACATGATCCTTAATTAGAAAGTGCCAGGCCACCATTTGCATGGTGAATAATGCTCCTTGGAGTTATGTAACACAACGGCCCAGATTAGCACTCAGCAACTATTTCCACCTCCTTCCAGCATGTTGTCTAGTACTCCAATGACTGGAATCTTAAGCTTCTACTTCTCACACTTTTTTGCAGCTAGGATTTTGACCTACCAGTCAGAAGCAATCATGAGATATTTGGAATGCACAAATGAGAAGAGGGCCATTTGATCTTTATACCGCTTTTGGCTGTTTTCTGCTGCCAGGAATATTTATAGGGACTCCAGCATCCAATCACAAACCTCATGGATGTTGAGCCATTTGTCACAGAGACAGGTATGTTCCACATACAGTGTTCAGGCAGTTGTAGAAATTGTTCCTTCCTAATCCTAAGACTGAAGCTCTAGTGGCATGTTCTTGAACTCACTTTTGTCAATGTTGACATCTGATTCCCCATCTTTTCTCCAGCAGGTAAATCTTGGGGTATTCATTCTTGGGACACCAGCCTAGCATCTGCTTACTAGCCCTTCCAATAATTACCATTATAATTCACTGTATTTAAATCATTTTTTGCTTAAGATGCATAATATTTTTTTGTTTCCTGCACTAAACCCTGTTTGTCATAAATCCTAAATAAAATGGGACTATTATGTACCAGAGAACAGACTCTTTACCTCTATTACAAAGAAAATATCACATCAACTTATTTAAACATGTTTGAGTTAGGTAATGATTGTATTCTATTACACTACTCAGCATTCTGGTTCTCCTTATGTGCAAGAAGCCTCCAGTGTCCAAAAGCAAGCCTGTGAAAATCACAGGTACAAGCAGTTAGCAACAACACACAGAAAAGCTAGAAGACAGAGCTGGTGAAAGGAATCCAAGGGGGCACTAAAGTATCTATTATATAACTTTTGAGTCATGTGAGAATTGATAAGAGTTCAATCTGTACTTTAACCAAAGTGTTAATATATGTTGTCTAGGACTGGCTCCATTCTAGAGATTTCTATTAAATAACACTAACATTATGAAGAGAAAATCATACTAAAACTCTTTTCTTTCATTCAATGGTAGTCACAAAATAGGCAGCCAAGAATAAGTAATAAGAAATGATAAGCATTATTCCAAGAAACATACTTTTTGTCTCATCCCTAAGGACATTTTCATCTCCAACTAGGATGGTATAATCTTGACCATTTTAATCTTTGTACGGTCAATGTCTAGCATTGAGATCGCATCTAAGAAAGAGTTAAATATTATATACTATTACCTAAAGGCTCATAAGAGTCATTCCTTAGGCTGACCTTTCTTAATTTATCTATTTGAGAACCCAGAGAATGAATGAGGAATATGCTCTCAAATTTACAACTGTTACTAAACTAGGTCAGACTATTAATATTAGAATTACAATTCAGAATGGCCTCAATAAGAAAAACCTTCTTGCAAATATGTTTACAGGTATTACACATTAGAATTTGGATACTGTGCATGTATGTGCATGCACACACACATATCTGTGTGAATAAACATAAGAACGATTCAAGTATGTGGCAATACCAAACAATATTCTTAAAAGATGGGGATTTTTTTTTTTTGAAAGAGGATCTAGGGACAGAGAGAAAGATAAGAGTTGTTCTGGATATAACTTATGCTCAAGTTACAAAAAATAAGGGTAGAATAAATTATTATCTTCAAATTCATAAAGTTTTTTTTATGAATTAAACCATGAGAATAAGTAGAAATAAGCTAGTTTAAGAACAAGAAGAAAAGAAAGATTTCTTAGCCTTTGAGGTGGTAAGTGGATTTCTGAGGCTGGAAAGTAGGATGTTTTAGTTTCATCTGGTCATTGGCTAGTGGTCTGGGCCAGATGCCTTTAATTCCCTCCTCAAGGTCCACTCTCCTACCTCCACCTGCTCACTACCTAGTTTTTAAAAAAAACCTATTAAATGACCTGTTTCCCATTTTGCATATACCTCATTTATGGAGGCTTCTCTACAGTAATCTTAAGCTTTCTTAGCACAACGGCTATTTTTATCTTGGACATCTGCATAAAAAATGCAAAATATTTATCTTTTAAACTGTTGGTTTAATCTAAACTGGTGTAAAATGTTTTATGGCCTAACTTCTTAGTCTTTTAACTTTCTTTCCAAAATAAATATGTCCTGTGGCTCTTTGGTCTCACTTTTACAATCATCAGCTTTTGTTATTGGCTTTTTCCCATGTGGAAAGGAATTGAATTTAATTCCTTACAAAACGAAATTTTGAAAAATGTATTTGCCAGTGATGCAACCTTAGCCAAAATGGATGATTCTAGATTTGGCTTCATTATCCTGGTTCTGGGTCAAAATGGATTTGTCCGGAATCTATTTGGAAAAGGATTAATATGTGATTGGAATATTTTGAAAGGCAAAGCTAGTGACAGTCCTGGCTTTGTTCCCTCCAACATCTTGAATCATCGTTGCCGAGAGAAGAGTCCATTGCCTCAGAAACAAAGAGGGGCGGTAATGAATGTGTTCATTGTACTGAAGGGTTTTAGAAAAATAGGGACAAGTTTGGGAATAGACGGGGAATGAAATGAGGATATTCTATTTTTCTGTGGCAATTGTGCACTGGACATTTCCCATTGGTGATATATTTAATCACCTTAGTAGAGTATTAGGTATTGAAAAAGACTAACCATGAAAAGAAATGTATATTATCATAAGAAAATGAAAATCATTTTACCTAATAAAGAGGAAAAATTTCAATTTGTTTTTTTTAGCCATTATGTGGATTGATCCTAGGTTGATTATTAATATTTTTTGGTACATCTGATAAAATTTTGTAGTTCTTTAGTTTGAAGGTAAAATGTATGTATGTGGGGGAATTAAAGACATAAGGATATTTTCAATAAATAAATGAAATTCTGAAAATATCAATTACCTTTCCTTTTATGACAATCAGTGTGCATGTCTTTCATGAAACACACAGAATGTTGTATTGGGTGGCATTAAAAAAATATAAAAGAAATCTTGCTTTCCAGAAATCCAAACAAATATTTTATTACAAATCTCACGAGCTACCTTGCACTATCAAAGAAAATACGTCAAACTTACCAAATCCTATGAATTAGCCTTCCCTGCAAGGACTAAAATGTTACGGAAAACCAGCCCCCCACCTGTTTTTTTAATGAGGATGGCAGATGTAGTGTCTCATGGACACTCTCTGTCAAGGTAGGTCCTTTTCATTGGTCTTTAGCATATGACAGCTAGAGCAAACTCTTGGCACCGTGTCACATGGTTTCAAATGGGGTCAGCACAACATCTACCTTAGTCCAAAAGAAATCATGATTAAAAGATTTAATTTATAGTGTCCACAGAGAAGATTTATGCATATTATACAATAGCAAGGATTTCCAGAAAATTCATATTGATAGTGGAAACCTTTTAGAACAGTTTAGGGTTATTTAGAATATATTTTTAGAATGCATTTTCCCTTCATGACTCTTGTATTAGTCCCCTATAAGGCCTCTTTCAGTTAATGAACTGATTAAACCATTTTGAACAGGACTAAATCCAAAAATAAAAGATCAACATCTAAATTTTTAAATAAAACATACTTTTTAGAGGTGCCTGCCTGGCTCAGTCAGTAGAGCATGCAACTCTTCATCTCAGAGTTGTGAGTTCAAGTCCCTGTTGTATGTGGAGACTACTTAAAAAACAAAACAAAACAAAACAAAACAAAACTTATAATTTCCAATGAAATTATCTTACTGTAATAATACTTTTTCAGCATGTATACCCTTTACAAAATATACACTGACAATATATCTCTTTTTCCATTACATAAAAGTATGCAAATTGATAAAACAAACATGAAGAAGGTAAGAAATGGTAAGGTTAATCTGGCATGTTCAAAGATCACCAACCTCATTTGGTTGGGCAGTTTTGAAGAAAAAAAACTAAAATAAATGTTTAAAAATACATATTTCTATAAACAAAAAATGTACAATCATAAAACCAGAGGAGTAATTGTGTTCCCAGATACTATCTAAACTACTCTGCTACCTTCAGATTTTTGCCATTCCACATAAAACATTTATTTCATTATATAACTTTCTTATATAATTGCAAAAATATATATTTTCATTGAAGTCTACTTGGAAAATATATAAATAGACAAAATCTTACCACATAAAAATAAAACAAAAATGGTAAATCTTACACATTTTATGCCAATAAACTAAGCTGACTTAAGGCAAAATTTTAAAATAGATAAAATTTTTCAGCATTAGTACCTAAATTGTCTGCTTCCCTTACTTCCTTAGGGATCTCCTCTATTTTTATTGTTTCAACAAGTCTGTATAACTTCCAATAAGCTCCTATTTTTAACTCTCATCTGAGTTCCCAATAGTATTCGTATTTGCTTATTGCATAGTCTCACCCCAATATCTCATTGGCATCTCAAATATCCAATGCCAAACTCATCATTTCCCCTTGAAAAATTCCTCCTCCTGAGGTTTCTAACTCTATTGAGAGAATAACTATCTTCCATTTCTAAGACTAAATATGGCGAAGTCATCCTTTATTCTCTGCTTCCAGTTATTTTGCAAATCTTTGTATCTATCTCTAGAAACTACTTCCTTTTATTTACTCCCACTGAGTTAATTCAGGCATCATTATCTTTCTTTTACACATTTTATTGAACTGTACCATATGTGTAGAAAGATGAACAAAATGTACAGCTCAGTGCCTTTTTTGCATTTTGTGCAAATATCCAGCACCAGATCAAGAAGCAGAATCTCACCAATACTCTGGAACTCCCCTAAGTGCTCTCTCCCAGTTACTAACCTCACAGCAGTAAATACTATCCTGATGGTTAATAGCCTAGGATTACCTTTTGCTGTATTATTACTTTTGGCCTCCGTACTGTACTGAAAATCCTGTCGCTAGATTCTCTCCTAAATCAATCTACACATGACCACTAAAACGCCTTTCTAAGACACAGGTCTGCCCATGGTGTTCCCTTGTCCCAAACCTGCACTGGTTCTCCCCCAGGTCACAGAATGAAATCTAACTTCTTGCTATTGCATTCAGTGATTTCCCTGACACCACATTTAATCCTCAGTACCCTCCAGGTTTATCGCTTTTGGCTCCTCACATATCCTTTGAAAGTTCTAAGCACTGGTTAGTGTAAAAGGAAGATCATTCTGATGATCAAATATCAGTCACTGTAATAGTAAGGATTTTGGTCTGTATAATATATATAGTTGATATTCGGGGAAGGGCAGGTAGTATTGTGAAAAAAAATGTGCTTCAGTCACATTCTCTCCTTGACATAGTCGTATAATAGGTCTCTATAAATAAGATAAAATGTTGGTAGGCAGGTAAAAAGGGGCAAAGGAAATGATTTTGTTCATTTCTTCATTCATCCATACAGCAATGGTTTAGAGGCACATTCAGAGGGGAAGGTGAATATGCAGATACTGCCCCAATCCCATAATATACCTGTTTTCACTTACACAGAGGTCTCCATTCTCCTCTGCCAGTGGTTTGGCACCTATGGAAATGCTAATTTCATTTTAAAATAAGCAACTTCTTGAAAGACTCATATTCATTTGTAAGCTTGTCTCTTGCCAGATATTCAAAAGCAGGTGCAATGGGGTCAGCTACCTCTGAGATATAAACAAAAGGTTTCGTGTATGAGTCAGGATGACCTTTACCAGCAGAACACAGGAGGACCAGAGCTGAAAGCAGCAGCTTATGTACTTAGTTAATCCAGTTGCATGAATAAGCAGAATGTAAAAGGTACAAGTGTTTTCAGTGAATGTAGATTAAATGTGGGCTTCGTGGGGCACCTTCTCACTATTCACAAATGAAATGTGTTCTCCTGGTTTAAATTTCTTTTCTGTGGACCCCTACCTCAAGGATAGATGCATTCAAAGAATTATCACATTTCTCTCTCCAAAAGTTGGGAGCTTCTCACCCAACAAATTCATCACCTATATAAGTAGTTTTTAATGAGTCAAGTCCTTCAAACAACAACAAAGTAATCTTTCTTTTGGCAAAGTAATAAGAAGTACTCTGTTCCTATATTTGGAATTATTTCAAATACTTTCCTCATAACATTTTAGATTCTTCTTAAACACTTTTGCAACTTACTGTTTCAAAATAAAATTCTCCTTTAAAGATTTTCTTTCTAATATCTTTTAGGAAGATTTCCTATTATTAATGCCCTCCAGCTAATTTCAGAGAATATTAAGCAGTGTTTGTTTTCTCTTGTGTATATTAATACTTAGAAATGTCCTAGAAGGTAATGAACTTAACTTGTCTTGGCATAAAGTATACAAACTGTGAGGAGAGCAGTCTGGGAGCTCTAGTCTGGTTTTCTGGATTTAATTGAGCATACAATTTTTCACTTGCAGAGTTTTGGCATCAGAGAAGAAGAATATTGGAAGCATGACATTTATCCCAAGAGAATTCAAAATAGAGTTAATTTCCAGCAGCAGCATTAAGTTCCACTTTGCTTTCTCTATAAATGACTTATACAATGTAGACCTCCTGCCATTAATCATCTTTTGAATAAATTAGCAAATGGAATGTATGCATGTACGTACATGTGTAAGTGTAAAATGCTCAAGGACATGTGGCTTGACATTTCACTGGAAAGGGGCCTATGGTGAGCTGAGCACATTTTGTACCTCCACTCTGATTTTCTGAACTGACACTGATGTATCATGAGTAAGCAGATGCACCAATGCTTTCTCAGGCCATAATCCTGACAGTCTTCAGAGGTTATTGATCCATATGTGATAACCGGAAACATTTCTTTAATAATTCAGGCTCTTTTTTTTCCTCCTGCTCATGCTGTTGATTTCAGTGACGTCAGAGTGTCTTGTCCTGGGACTGATAACTTTCCATGAGTCTCTGGTAGGGCTCAGAAAACAAAAGCCCTACTGAGGGGTCCCGGATATAATCAATTAGGCTTTCCTTAATTGTTTTCTAAAGCCCCATGAAGCTTTTTTCCTACAGATTTGTGTGAGATGTTCTTATTTTCTATAAGTCCTCTCACAAGGGAAAAGTGAATATTAATAATTAGGCTTTCCACCTGTATCTTGTTGTCACATCTTTAGTGGCACAGGAACTTAGTCAAAGGCCTTGGTCCAAATGCATATCTTCTCTGTAACAGAGTCATAAATTAATTACCTGTTATTCATTTTTTTAAACATAAATATCTTATTAAATTGAATCTATGGGAAAATTACACATGCATAGAAAAGTGCTCATTTTAAGTATATACAAAATGAACACACTACGTAACCAAACTCCCATTAATCACTATTCCTCCAAGTGTAGCCACCATCCTGATTATGCTAATAGATGAGTTTACATGACCTCTAAATTTTATATAAGTGGACTCATAAATTATGTACCTTAATGTGTCTTGCTTCTTTTAGTTAATATTCCATTTATGAAACATATTCTATGTTGCTGCATATTTGTATTTCTTTCATTCTCACTACTTTACAGTATCTTCTGCATAAATGGATCAGGATAAATGCATTTTTACTCTTTGATGAGCACTTGGGTTGTTTCCAGTTTTGTGTGCTTATAAATAATGCTGCTGTGAATATTCTTGTGCATGCCTTTTGGTGCATACCTTTAGGTTCACATGTGTATGTAGTTCTGTCGGGTATAAATCTGGAAGTAGAACTGCTAGTGATAGGCTATGCATATGATCAGTTTCAATACCAAATGGTTTTCCAACAGCCAGTAGGGCCTGACTGTTGATATTTTCACTGTTTCTCATTATTGCCATTTTTATGTATAGGTGGTAAAATCATATTATAGTTTTAATCTGATTTCCTTATGATTAATAAAGCTGAAACAGCTGTTCATATATAGGTAACATATTGAACATCCTCTTTTTGAAGTTCATATTTATAATTTTTGCCCATTTTTCTGTTGGGGTTTCTGCCTTTTATTAACTTGCAGTAGTTATATATTTCAGTTATAAATCCTTTGTCTATTGTATATTTTACAAATACCCTTTCCCATTCTGTGTCTTGCCTTCTCACTCTCTTCCTGATGTCTTGATGAACAGAAGTCCTTAATTTCAATGAAATATGATTTACCAATTTTTTCCCTTGAAAGTTAGAAATTTTTGCCTACCCCAAGTCACAAAGATATTCTTATATTTTCTTCCAAAATATCTATATTTTCTTTCATAATTATATTGGGTTTTTTTTTGCTGTGAGGTAATATTCAAATTATGACCTGTTATTCTTAACTCAGACTGACACTCTTTTTAAAAAATTTCTTCTGTATACCCTCTGAAATTTAAAAGGGGTCATCCAAGTAAAGTCTCAATACGTCATTGTTTGATAGTATTTCCATTAGAAAAGTGTCTCTCTGTAATATACAAACCATGATTAGTTAACACTTAATTCCAAAAAACTGGGAAAATATCATTATTCAGTTAGAGAACTACATTTTCCTTTCTAGTTCTGCAATATATTTTAAAGAAATGAAACAGAAAAAATTACAATTTTAAGATGGCAGAAAGAAATGCACTGGACAAATAACTTAGAGGTCATCTTGAAATTGTGCTGTCCCAGTGAGCTCTATGTTAGCTGTACTTCCCAAATGCTGCCCCTAGGCACAGCCTATAAAATATTAGCAAATTTCCCTAGAGAATGTTTTACTAGTCCATATAAAAGTTGTCTCATTTTACTATGAACCCACATATGCCACATTACACAAATGTAACTTTATGCCTTTAAAGTAACATTCATTTTATTATTCACTATTTGATTTGCTTACTATGTTAGTTACTTTTCATCATTTGAGAAATCAGGCAAGATGTAGGATTCTAATTAGAAAGGAGATATTTTATAAAATATTTAGTGTTGCTCAGCACTGTCCAACATGGCTCTCTGCCATGATGAAAATACCTTAGCACTCCAGAGTTGCACTGTCTTATACCGTAGCCACTGATTGTTTGTGGCTATTGGTAGCCCTTGAAATATAACTAGTGGGACTAAGCAACTGGATTTTCAATTTTATTTAATTTTAATTCATTTAAATTTAAATATAAATAGACAAGTGGCTACTTTATCGGAATATATCACACAGCATAGCACAGGTCTCACTAATCTCAAAAGTATAAATTTTTCAAAGAATTTTCCCCATAGTAAAATGGAGAATAAATATGGAGGGAAAAGGCAATATTAATCTTCCAAATGGTTAGTCATATTGGGATTTTTGCAACTAAGCAACTATCTCTAACCTGACAATGGGATAAGTAAGATTATATTCTCTGATATAGAAAGCACTGGAATATTTTGTTCAGGATATAAAAATTCAGTGGCAGATTAGGAGATACCTTGCCACCAATTACTATCTTCTTTCTTCTTGCCACCAATTACTATCTTCTTTCTCTACAGTCTATAGCTAGATTTGCAATATGTTTGGCAGTGTTCCTGCCACACATTCCACAGGCTAAAAATCAAATACTACCTTCATCCAAGTTCCATGAGTGAGAACAACCTATTTTTTTAAGAATATTAATCAAAAATCACTTGAAGAAGCTACTACCTGCAATTCCAAAAGAATTCCACAAAAAAAAAAGTGTATTCTGTATCACAGGTTGATTGTTAAAACATTCTATTCAAGTTTTGTAAATATACTTTAATACAGTAAAATTAAATATACTGCATAATTTAATATAATGTAATATATTGATATTCCTTTAGCATTATCATTTAATATTATCCTAAAATTTACTCTTGAAATTATAATCTATTTTCATCAATGTGACTACTTTTATATTGCTTAAAATGTCATATATGACAGATTTTGAGTGAATTTTAAGTATTAATATTTGGTTTAAAAATTACTTTTCTGGGCAGCTTGGGTGGCTCAGCAGTTTAGCGCCACCTTCAGCCCACGGCCTGATCCTGGAGACCCAAGATCGAGTCCCATGTCAGGCTCCCTGCATGGAGCCTGTTTCTCCCTCTGCCTGTGTCTCCGCCTCTCTCTCTCTCTCTCTCTCTCTCTCTCATGAATAAATAAATAAAACCTTTAAAAAAATTTACTTTTCTGATTATAAAATAAGTATTCTAAAACAGCAATGAGCCCAGATTTACACAACATGGATATTTTTTAGTACAAAGAAAATAATTATTACGTACATAAGTATATTCTGTTTAGGAACAGTAATTGGGAAGGGGAGTATTTATTTCACTTTATATTGTTTTATTTAGCAAACAAAAAAGTGAAAGTACTGTTTTTCTTTTCCAAAGAGTAGACTATATCCAATAGAAATTTTTAAATCCTCAAAATCAATAGTTTTAATATTGTAACTCCTCTTATACAATGAAATAATTATGTTTATTCAAGAGCTCAAAGGAAAAAAGACAAGTATAATGATTAAACTTCTCTGATTGGTTCCTTTAGATGTAGGAGATGTAACTTACAGTCACTTGAGTCAATCCCCTTTACCAGCCTAGCTTGCCCCTTTGGACATTATGAAGCGTCCTTCCTTTAAACAGACACCGGAGTCCCAGATAGAGGATTTACTGGGGCAAGGGAAGAAGGCTCCAACTAGCAAGGAGAATCAGTTTTGCAACTCCTTTTTTCTTTTTAATAAAGAAAAGCAATTATGTTTGCCAAGGATGTTATTCATTCATCCAGTCAGGCATCCAGTCAAGCATTATCAGAGTTAGGTATTTTCCCATTAGAGTTTGGCTATTCATTTAAATAGAAAACATCATTTCACTTATACCTTTATTGACCAAATAAGATTGGAGTACTTACTTTGAAATGAATCTTCACATTCCACGCACTTCTGAGTATTGGGGAAAGCAAGGAGAGAATATGAGCAACAAAACCATTCTTTTTCATAAATATATGATTGAAAATTCCTTCAGCTGTAAAAAAATACACTGAAAAACTTTTGATTTAAAAAAAACTGGAGCATGGATAAGTAGTGTCTTTGACTTAGTTCAATAAAAACATGAATGTTTCTTTCCTTTCTTTTTTTTTTTTTGTTTTGTTTCTTTCCTTTCTTAATTCAGCACTGTGTATTATAAAGATTTACTTAAAAATTTATAACATTTGATATCATCTTTATGAATCTCTCCCAAGGAATAGTCCAAAAGATAAAGTTCTTATAAAGTTGTACACTACAAAGTTATTTAAAATAGTGAAGATTTAGGGATCCCTGGGTGGCTCAGCAGTTTGGTGCCTACCTTCAGCCCAGGGCATGGTCCTGGGGTCCTGGGGTCAAGTCCCACATTGGGCTCCTGCATGGAGTCTGCTTCTCCCTCTGCCTATGTCTCTGTCTCTCTCTCTCTCTCTCTCTCATGAATAAATAAAAATAAAATAAAAATCTAAAAAAATAGTGAGGATTTGCAAACAACTTTCATACAACAATAGAGTACCAGGTGGGTACATTTTGGAATGTACTCCACATTTATATAAAGTATGTTTAACTGATGGTTATAAAGACCATGCACAAGCAAATATATTTATTAACACCATCTTCAGACCAAACTATATGAAAACTAAAGCAGTTAAAAGGTCATCAAATAAAAACTAGGAGGTAGAACTCAGGTAGTAAATTTCTAGAGAGATGGAAAGCTAAGCTCAGAGATTATTGATAGATAATAGGAAAAAACATTGATAATTAGATAAATGATAAATCACAGAGACAGAGATACATGTAAATATAGATACTATCATAAGTATTGTAAATGGAAATTGAAAAAGGAAGATGTGATATCATTTATATATTATAGTTATAATTGTATAAAATGAAATCAGCATACTGGGAAAACAGACTATAGGATAATAATGGTTGTAATAGGACAGATGGATTATTTTCATGCCATCAAAGTAATTTTTTTACAAAAGGGAAGAACTCTTTTCTCCCATTTACTTTGTCAGTTCAAGCCTTTTGGTTGCAACCTTTTTCTCATTGGCTATAAGTCCCAATAGAATCATAGGATAGACAAACTTTCCTTTGGAGAGGGGTTACTTACCTCCACTGGGTGATTAGAATCATGATCCTGATTTTTAAAATGAGAAAATGGATCCAGAGAAATTAAGTGCTTGTCTTAATTGCACTGAACCACCCCCCAGCACTTTCCCCATTTGTACCAAAATATTGGTGAGCAATGAAAAATTTTATAGGGGAAACTTGGGAAATTCTTGAAAATCATTTCAAAAATTAATCTAGGTTAGCCCTCCAGCTTTCTCAGTTTTGTTCTCCCCTTGACACCAATCACGGTTCTCTTCATTGCCTCACAAAGGGCCCCAACCCATTCTCGTCTGTTTAGCACAGAAATTCCTCTCTGCCCCTAAACCTCTAACCATAACTCTTTTTGATAAACAATAATCCATGCTCTTTAAATGTAGTTCAGTGACCAAGTACTCTACACAATTCTAGGCCTGCCAGCTAAGTAGCTTAATCAAAGTGCCTTTTTAAAAAATATATAATCCCCTTCCTAAATTGAATGATGATATAGTTCATGTGATTTAAACAAGGCTTAATGACAGCCCCAAAAGTGGGCATATCTGAATCAACAGGTGACTGTTCCAAGATTGCAATTCACCTGAATTGCTCTATTCCTACCCTACCCCTGCTCTATCCTGCCAAGAATCCCTACCCCTGCTCTATCCTGCCAAGAATCACCATGGTAGGCCCCTTAACTATTAAGAATATACTGCAGGTGAATTAAGGCTAAGAAAGAGCTAAGAACTGCTGACTACATTTCAATCACACTGCAGTCATCAGAAATATATCATTTGATGCTTTTCTAAAGATACTGGGACTTGCTTCTTTTGTAACTCCCTAAATATGGATGACCATCCTCCCCCTAAAAAGTATATTCAACAATCTGCTTCATACTAACTTAATTCCTTTCAATGATGAACCCCTTTGAAGCTTCCTCTTTGCTGGGGACATTCTTAATCTAGTAGCCTCCCAATGCTCATCCCCAGCTGTCACCTTCACCCCAATGCCTCTCCTCTTGGAGAGTTGCAACTCCTCTTGGAATTTCTTCTTTTTAAAGTTCCCTTTACAAATCAAATTGTAATGACAATTGAATCCATCATGTTTTTGACAAGAATGTTGAAACAACTTAATTTCGGGAATGTTAGATATAAAATTAAAAAAATCAGAAAAATGTAAAATATATTTCTCCCTCATATAAAAAAATATTATTTGTACTCTAGGGAAAAGCTATTTTTTTGCAACTCAGTGGGATTTCTTCTTCCCAGAATATGTGTTTCTCTCTAAAGATCAGCATGAGATGTGATCTGATGTGAGTTACAGCTAGCTAAAAACTAATTAAAGAAATACTCAGGTAATGAAACTCTGGTCCGTCCTATAAGTACCTTGTGACAATCAAAAAAACTTGTATGATTCTGGACCTCACAGGTCCTCAAGTTTTCACTTGAAAATTCCTTTTCCAGGATGCTTGGGTGGCTCAGTGGTTGAGTGTCTGTCTGCCTTAAGCTCAGGGCATGATCCTGGGGTCCTGGGATCAAGTCCTGAGTTAGGCTCCCCTAGGGAGCCTGCTTCTCCCTCTGCCTATGTCTCTGCCTCTCTCTCTGTGTCTCTCATGAATCAATAAATAAGATCTGTAGTAAAAAAAAAAAAAAAAAAAAAAAGATTTTTCCTGGAACAGCATTGAAGAGACCCCAGGTAAACAGGGTTTGTCAAAATCTACTAACCTCAGGATATTACATGGAGATTGTATTATTATACTTATTTTTAAATTTAAGTCCCTAATATTACCATTTTGTTCTGTCTTCATTCAAGTATTTTATAAGAAAAAAAGAAGTAACAATAAAAGAAAGGCAGGAATGAAGGGAGAGAGTGAGGAAGAAAGGGAAACAAACAGTAGGGAGGGAAATGGGGAATAAAGAAAAGGAAGGTGAGAGGAAGCATGAAATTAAAAGAGAAAGTTAACTGAAGGTTATGTTTATTTGAATTCTGGTTTAATTAAGGATTTTACTACACTGAAGAAGACCTAGTCTTCTGGTCCTTTTTCATATGATAACATCAGATTAATAATTTAATTATAAACTAATAGGATTTGCAGCCTGGGGCTTCCTTGGGCAGTAGAGAAACTTCCAGAATGCTATTATTTCTTTTTTACTTCAAATAATTCAAGTATAACTCATGGGCTCATGAGGACTAAATCCCACATTAAGTTTTACATTCTATTTGTGTATCTAATCATTGTTAAGCTCCCCCTTGTCTGTGAGGAAAGATGACATCAGCCCTGGTCACCAGGAACTACAGCAAGGAGATAATTGAATGTGTCAACTACAGATTTCCTAAGATTTATCTAACCTTCAAGAATGTTGAAAACCCTAATGAAAATTGTGTTTCAATGCAAATATCTGCCTGAATCACCTTATGTAATTGCATGAAAAACACTCTCATGGGGTAGCAGAGCCAGATGTTTAGAGAAAATCTTTAGTATGATTTTATTTTACATTGTTAGAATGGTTTTCATCAAATTAGTGTTCAGAAATAGATGTTTCTGAAGATGAAGTGGCTTAGCCAGAGAGGGCAAGGAATCTAACTTCTAAAGTCAGTGCCTAACAATATTTTTCAGTGGAAGAAAGGTTTTCAAAAATATTGGGGAACTTGTTCAAATGAAGAATATCTTACAAATTTCAGAAAAGGAATAATCTTACATCTTATATTTCAGATTCAATATTTTTCTCACTAATACCGATGGGTGAGGTAGGTATCAGCAGTTATAGAATGTACCACAGAACAGATTTAAATATTTTTAAAGAAAATAGACCTGATTTTTCAGAGACATTCAGGAGAACTTTTAGTAAGTTAGCCCCTCCTCCACCACTCCTATCCTACCTGCCCAGAATATAATTACAGGTTCTGACTGTAGCAGTTAGTGATTCCTTCAATCATTTCATTTACTACAGCAGTTTAACTTTTTGGTGACTTGCTGCTGCCTGCTCTCCTTACTTCAGTCCAGGTCAACCTGCTTATTTCTATAAGATAGCAGTGTCCAGGGTTATATGAACAGATCCAGCTAATTAGATTTGTGTGCTGTTTTGCCATAGTTTATTGGAGGTGGAGCAGGAATGTGGGCAGTTAGTAATAAGTGGACCAGCTGTTTAGATTCTGTGCATCTTGTTCCCTGTACATCACTGGCTGTACTTTTAGACATTTATGCTACTGTGGGCAAATAAACAAAACAAGGAGCATCATATCCCCATTCTGCAAATTTGATTATTTTTATTAGTATCATGGATGTGGTGTGGAGAATAGAAAGGTTCAGCCTTAGTAGCTTGCTGTGTGACTTCGAGAAAGTGAACCTCTTTGTAAAATTCCAGCACCATCCTTCAAAATATTGAAGACTTCTTTATCTACTAACAGTATTATTATTCTGTTTTTCCATTAAAAAATATGGTTTTAGAAGTTAGAACTCCAGAATAATTGTGCTTTTTTTATATCCCAAAACATTTTACAAAAAATTGATTTAATATTAAAATTGAAGGTAGAAATAGAATTCTATTTATAGAAAGTTGTTTTGCAATCAACTTAATAGAAATTACTCCCACATCTGAAGTGAAATATGCTTGAAACAGAAGCATTACAATTTCACTAAGTATTAGAAATTGCTCTCTTAGAATTTCATATAATTTTTAGAAAGAAATATTTAGTAGAAACTAAGTGTATTTTTTATTATATAATCAGCAGGTGTTTCATTATAGAAAACTAGAAAATATAAGTAAGCAGTAAATGTATTTATACCAAACCTCATTTTTATCATTTGTAAACTCAGGATAATAATATGTATAACCCCAGGTTCTTGGGATTAAATAAGATGGATAGCAAGATAGATGGTAGATAGAAAGATAGACAGACAGACATATAAAAAGCCCAGAATCCCACCACTGCTTATCTGGTGAAAGTCTGGAACAGGATCAGTCAATAATGATTTTTTTGATTTTACTAATCCTTTTTCTTTTGATCCAACTGCTTATCCAAGTTTATTTAAACAAGAAAAAAAATCAAGCACCAACTAAGCTTGTGGTTAAATAAATATTAGAGGATTGATTTTTAATTACTATTAATTAGAGGATTCTCTTCAATAAAAAAGGCATTTCTGAAATTCTTCTTCTCTTTATAACTCAAGTAAAAGTTACTTGAGAGCTTAATTAAGTTCAGGATTAAAAAGGACTGTGATTAATTAATGTTTCTTAAATCATAGCACCTCAATTTAAGGAAAGATCTCAATCTCAAAGGCCCTTCCTTTGCATCCCTTCCCTATTAGATCACTTCCTCATCTACCTGTCCTGCCCTACCTTTCCTGTCTGCTTGTCAAATATGAGAGGCAGCAGGTTGTTCAGGCCCTCAAAGTTTACATACTCCTCTGCAGGAGGAATGGGACTGATTTTTAAGGTTAGTTCATACTGTATAGTCCTCTGTTCTTTCTTCCAGAAATGAAGTATATTGTTACTTATAGCAATAAAAAAGAGAAAAGATGGTAGACTTAAGTTTCAAACCTTAATAACTATGAGAGTTGAGGCAATTTATTGATGATCCTAAGCAAGGATTTCTTTATTGCTAAAATGTAAATAAAATATACATTCTGGCTTATGGGAATTAAATTAAAGCATATGTGGAAAGACACACATTACTTTTCATTAATCCAAGAAAATTAGGTTAAAATTTAGTCAACTGCTCATAAGTCTTTTTTTCTTTTTGATATCCAATTTTATTGAGATATAATTTACATATATTTATTTTATATAGATAGACTGATGAGTTTTGATAAATGTATACATCTGTGTAGCAAATATTAACCACAGTCAAGATACAGAACATTTCCACCACATCCTAAAAGTTTCCTGGTGCCTCATTTACTGACAGTTGGTTTTACCAGTTCAAGTGTCAGGTCACCATTGCTCTGCTTCTCTTTAGATTAGGTTTGTTTCTTCTAGATTTTCAAATAAACTGAATATGTGCTCTTTTGTGTTTAGCTTCTTTTGCTTAGCATAATGCCTTTGAAATTCATCCATGATGTGTTTGTTAATCAATAGTTTCTTCCTTTTTATTGACAAATAATCTTCCATCATAGTATATACTGCAATTTCTTTATCCTTTCGCCAGTCTATGAAACATGTATGGGACATAAACGAGACACGTACACACACACACACACACACAATATGGGGATATTATGAGTAAGGGTGCTATTAACATTTATTTAAAGTTTTGTGTGAACATATAATTTCAATTTTCTAAGGGTAAATATGAGTAGCATTAGTGACTCATATGCTAAATGCACATTTTAAACTTATTAAAAACCGGGATCCCTGGGTGGCGCAGCAGTTTAGCGCCTGCCTTTGGCCCTGGGCGCGATCCTGGAGACCCGGGATCGAATCCCACGTCGGGCTCCCGGTGCATGGAGCCTGCTTCTCCCACTGCCTGTGCTCTGCCTCTCTCTCTCTCTTTCTCTCTCTCTCTCACTGTGTGCCTATCATAAATAAAAATAAAAAATAAAAAAAAAACTTATTAAAAACCTGCCAAACCATTTCCCAAAGTGGTTGTTCAATTTTATATTCCCACCAACAATGTATGAAACTTCTACTTGGTCTACACCCTTACCAACAGTTGATGGTGTCAGTCTTTTTGATTTTAGTCTTTTTAACTCTAGTGGGTATATAATGTTATCACAGTGTGATTTTAATTTGCATTTTCCGAATGGCTTTTCCAGTGTTAGTTCCTTTAATTTTTTTAAAGATTTATTTGTTTATTTATTCATGAGAGGCAGAGAGAAAGAGAGAGAGAGGCGCAGAGACACAAGCAGAGGGAGAAGCAGGCTCCACGCAGGGAGCCCAAGGAGGGACTCAATCCCTGGTCTCCAGGATCACACCCTGGACCGAAGGCAGCGTCAAACCGCTGAGCCACCCGGGCTGCCCTGTTAGCTCCTTTAATATATTTTCTTTACTGTAGCGCCTGTTCACATATTTTGCCACTTTTGATTAAGCAATTAGTTTTCTTATTACTGAGTTGTAATAATTCTTTATACATCCTGGATACAAGTTTTTGTCAAATACATATATAGTGAATATTTTCATCTAGTCTGTGATTTGGCCTTCTTATTTTCTTTATAAGAACAGAACTTAACAGTTTTGGTGAAGTCCAATTTATCAATTACTTTACAATTCACTGTTTTAAATGTTTGATGTAGGAAATCCTTACCTGTCCCAATTTTATTAGGACTTTTTCCCCTATGATTTTTTCTAGAAGTGTTATACCTTTAGGTCTATGATTCCCTTTTGGATTGATTTATATATATGATAAATACATATTTATATCAAGTACACGTGTTTTCATGTGGCTATTCAGTTATTCCACCATTTGTTGAATAGACTATTTTTTCCCTATCCTATTACCTTGGCACTTTGTCAAAAACAAATTAATCCTTTGTGTGTAAGTCTATTTCTAGATTCTCCATTCTGTTCTGTTGCCTTATATGCCTATCCTTTTGCCAATACTCATAACAAGGTAGCTTAGTACTAAGTCTTGGAATGAAGTATTGTAAATCCTTGATCTTTGTTCTTCTTCAAAATTGTGTTGGCTGATCCAGATTATTGGCATTCTCATATAAAGTTTAGAATCAGCTTGCCAATTTCTATGCAAGAAAAAGAGAGCCTATTTGAAATTTTAATGGGGACTATACTGAACTTGGAGGAGGAATGAGTCTTCTACTTCCCTATTAATTTTCTATCTTCCTTTTTATTAAAAACCAAGAAAAGTGTGCTGAAATCTCCAACTCTGATTGTGTTTTGTTTATTTTTCCTTTCAAGTTTTGCTCTGAATATCTTGAAGCTCTGTTTTGTGGTTCATAGATATTTATGAATTATATGTCTTGAACTTACTCCTTTATCATTATGAAATTTCCCCCTCTATTTCTGGTAATAGTCTTTGTTCTAAAGTCCATTTGTTGGATATTAATATAGTTATTTCATCTTTCTTAGGAGTAGGGCTTGAGTAGTGCTATCTTTTTCAATCCTTTTACTTTAAATCTATTTGTCTTTATATTTAAGTATATTCCTTATAGAGAAAGTATAGACTTTTGGTTTCAGATCTAACATGTAAAGTGCTTGGAAGCCATCACTTCTGTCCTTAAAATAAGAAAAAAACTGAATTGAAAATCAACAACTTTTCCTGGACCCAACAGAGGTTGCATGACAACTAATTACCACTCCCAAATCTCAAGAATTAGGTGAGTTTAGAGATTCATAGCTAAGATCTGCTTACCTAGAGCATAGCCACTACAGCCATAAACTAGATAAGTGCTTAACTTATAATTTTGAAGAAATGCTGGAAGCTGAATGTGAGTTAACTTGACAGAGAGTCTCAGGGACTGTAGTTTTAGGGGAGGCCTCCAGACTTTTGTGAGTTATACCTCCAGGAATCCCACCAGTTCTTCTAGTGAAGACTTGAGAAAGATGACCTCTTGGCTATAGCAGAGAATGGAAAAAGTAATCATTGTGAAATAAATTCAGAACATTCTTAATAAGAAAGACCTATTCTCCAAGGAAAAGGACTTTATCAGAGACTCATACAACATGGAGGAAGAGAAAATTCCCCCACTCCAGCCTTGTCAAGTCTTTAATCACCAAAGTGTATGTGGGAGAAGGGAAGAAACACTTGTGAGGGTTACAGCCCAAGGATATAGCCTCACTAAAAGACTAAGATTTAATCATAAGATTATAAATTATAGATGTGTCCCTCCCACACATCACTGCCTCAATATGGCTTCAATATAATTGGATTATAGCTAAAAGAGCTGGAAGACGCAGACTCTCTGAGGAGTAGAGAATTTAAAAGTCAATAGGGGAAACAAAAACAAGGACCCTAGAAGAATTTGAAGCCTCTGGCACCAAAAGATAAAGCAAACATTAAATACCACTCAACTCCTAGCCAGGTTAACATAAAATCTCACAATAAAAGTCTATTTACTTTAATTGCCATTCCTGACACATCACACGTTATTTCAACACAAAATTTTTAAGACATACTCAAAGCCAAGATAAAACACAGTATGAGAGACAAAGCAAGAAGCAGAATCAGACTCAGATATGATACCAGTATTAGAATGATTAGACAATGGATTTAAAATAACTATGATTAAAATGATAAGAACAAATGTAGTTTCTGTTTGTTTTTACCCATCTAATAATCTCTCTCTTTTAATCAGACCAGTTAAACCACTTATATTTAATGTAATTATTGTTATGGTTGAATTTAAATCCACCAACTTGGGGTGCCTGGGTGATTCAGTTGGTTAAGCATCTGCCTTCCATTCAGGTCATGATCCCAGGGTTCTGGGATGGAGTCCTACATAAGGCTCCCTGCTCACTGGGGAGTCTGCTGCTCCCTCTGCCCCTCCCACCCTCTGCTTGTGCACTCTTTCTCTCAAATGAATAAATAAAATCTTTTTTTAAAAATACACTGTCTTGCTATTTGTTTCTATTTTTGTTGTTGTTGTTGTTATTTGTTTCCCAGGATTTCTTTTTCCTTTAGTGGCTGTGGTTCTCGGTCATGTCCCTTTAAGGAATGAAGAGGTTAGACCAGAGAAAGAGTGGTGGGCAGCAAAGCAAAATTTTATTGAGTGATAGTGTAGAGCTCCTGAAGAGGGAGGGGACCTGAGAGGTTCCCTATTAGGGTTTCTAAATCTAGGAGGTTTTATGAGATTATTGGTAGACTGTTTTAATCTGATTATCCCTTCAGATTATCTGTCACCAATAACTTTTTTGTCATCTCATACTTATCTACCCATAAAATGGTTGTGTATCTGGGAAGGGGTGGAGGGATCCTTTCAGGGTGGTGTAGAATAACAGGGTGAAGTCTTTTTCCTTTTAAAGGTAGTTTGCTCTTAGGAAGGGACCTCTTGCCCTTGCCTTTCTTTTGGATTATCTTCCATTATTTTTCCTTTTTTTGGATTTATTAATTTTTCCATGCTATCTTCTGTATTACCTTACCAGTCACATCTTTTATTTTTTAATTACTTCATAGTTTATAATATGTACCTTTAACAGTATATTTTCAAGTAATATCATGTTGCTGATAAATGTAAGGACTATATAACATAGAATAGTATACTTCCATTTTCCTATCTTCTTTTATGCTATTGTTACATTTTACTTCTACATATGTTCGAAACCTCTCACCACATTACTATAAACTTTATTAAGCAGTCAATTATGTTCTAAACAAATGCTTTAAACTCGATAAAAATACTTTTCCTATTTACTTACATATTTAACATTTCTGGTACTCTTTACTCTTTTATGTAGATGCAAGTTTCCATGTGGGGGTCCTTTCCTTCCATCTGAAAAACTTCCTACAACACTTCTTGTAGTGCACATGCCCCAGCGATAAACTCCACCAGCTTCAGTGTCTTAGAAAACCCCCTTCATCTCCATGTTTATTTATGTATTTTTAATGATTTTATTATTAAGTAATTTCTACACCTGACGTGGGGCTCAAATTTACAATTCTGAGATCAAGAGTCTCATGCTCTACTGACTGAGCCCAACCAGGTGCCCTCCATGTTTAAAAGATATCTTCATTGGATACTTTTTCTTTCAGCATACTAGAGATGTTTTTCTATTATCTTCTGAAAATACAGTTGAGATCATCCTTAATTATTTTTCTCCTGTTTTTTTTTTCTTTGATGGTTTTTAAAGTTTTCTCTTGATCACTAGTTTTCAGCAGTTTGATTATGATGTGCTCTGGTACGGTTTTCCTTGTGTTTATCTGGCTTCAGATTCTTCCCACTTTTCTTCAGATCCTACTGCCTGGGATCTAAATATTCTTTATTACTTTTTTCAGTCTTTTTATTTTTGTGCCCTTCATTTTGTATATAGTTTCTATTTTGGGGGGGTTTGATATCATTATCATCTGCAGTATCTAATGTTCTATGAATCTTAGCCAGTGAATCTCACTTCTGAATTTATTATTTTTTTCACAGGTGTTCCCATTCCATTTCTGTCTTTCTTATCTTTTCTATTTCTTTCCCATTATTAATTTGCATTAAATTCTTTTTTTTTAAAGATTTTATTTATTTATTCATGAGAGAGACAGAGAAAGACAGAGAGAGAGGCAGAGACACAGGCAGAGGGAGAAGCAGTTTCCATGCAGGGAACCTGAGGTGGGACTTGATCCCGTGTCTCCAGGATCATGCCCTGAGCTGAAGGCGGCGCTAAACCACTGAGCCACCCAGGCTGCCCTGCATTAAATTCTTAAACTACTTACAAGATCCATTTAAAAGTCTTTGGCTCCTAATTCCATTCTCTCTGTAAACTTTTTTTTTTTTTTCTTCCTTTTCCTGGTTACAGATCACCCTACTCTGGGTTACATATGGTAGTTTTTGATTGGATGATGGGCATCATGATAATGGCAATGCATATTTGGATTTTGTCATCCTTTTTTTTATTTTTAAGAAGATTGATATTTGCTCTAGAAAGCAGTTTAGTTATTTGTGCATTACTTGATCCTTTAAGACTTGTTTTTATTCTTTGTTAGGGTGAGTCAAGAGTAGTCCTTATTCTAGATGTAGTTTAACCTTTCTACTAATGGCATGACCTTTCAAAGTTGCCTATGATTTCACAGCGATCAATAAAGTCTGTTCTGGTTACCAGAGCTCAAAACTTCTCTATAATTATTCAGTTTATAGTTTTCTCGTTGTTCTTTGTCCCACCTTGTAGAGTTTCACCATATATGTGCACATTTTAGGATTCAGCAAAAGTTCAAGTGAACACCTAAATAGATTTAAGAGTTTGTTGTTGTTGTAGTTGTTGTTGTTGTTGTTTTTGCTTGGATTATTTCTTTTCAGAACTCTGCTTTACAACTTCCAGGTAATGCAGCCCCACTGAATTCTATTATTGGTCTCCTCAACTCAATAAGACTAATCTGTTGTGCTTGAGATTCCAAGCGCATATACCACATTCCAAAATGTGCCTCCAGGCAGAAGGCCAGGGTAAATGTAGGGTAGGATTTATTTCACTTGTTTCTTTTCTCTTAGAAATCACATTTTTACACTGCCTGTGGCTCAATGTTTAATGACAGTAGTTTCATATATTTTACCCTGTTTTTTAGCTGTTTATAGAAGAAGGAGAAGTCTGTTTTCTCTTAGCATATTCAGAAATAGGATCTAATAAGCTATTTTGCCTGATTTTTTTCACTGATGTAGTATAATGGTATAACAGTAGTAATAATTAATAATAATATACATACAATGAGTCAGGTACTATAAGAGCCTTTTAAAAATATCTCATTTGGTCATCATAAAAATACTACAAAGGAAACATTATCAACACTTTATGAATGTGGAAAAGGAACCTGAAGGATAGAAAGAAATATCTCAACTTGGGCATCTGGGTGGCTCAGTTAGTTAAGGTCCAACTCTTGATTTCAGCTCAGGTCATGGCCTTAGGGTTATGAGACTGAGCCCCATGGCAGGCTTCTCTCTCCCTCTCCCTCTCCTTCTGCTCCTCCCCCATTCGCTCGCTCTCTCTAATATAAATAAATATTTTTTAAAAAGAACTCAACATCACATAACAAAGTGACAAATTACAACTCAGACAAATCCATATTTGCCTTATTCCATAGTCTCAACTGTTACACACATCACCATCCTGCCCTTTAACTGACTTGGTGCTGTCATCTCTATAGGCTTTTCTTTTTTGTATCAACATGGAGATCACATGGCATGGTTTGTTTAATAGATTTCATGATTAACTTCCTGAAATAAGAACGGCTTAGAGTAGCAGGGGAGTGGGCTGAAGGGAGAGAAACAGGAATATCAATCACTCTTCTATTAAAGTCCTAGGGGGGAAGACAGGTCTTAAATTTGGACTGGGAGAAGCTATACAGTTCAATCATAAACTGTTTATGTGGCTTTTATAAAAATAAGTGTCTATGGAAAGAATCATGAAGCCTAAAAAGAATATTTAAACATCTGGAACAAAGCTCCATTTCTCTATCTTAAGAAAAGCTCTACCCCAAGACAACATTTCAATCTAAAATTGTGGGGACTTTGGGCATTGAAAGGAAATAGAATATCAGCAATTCCATGTCTGATTTTTTGAATAAATTATCTGCTATATGAAGATATTTAGTCATAGGAGGTCAGCTGGTGCTAAAGCAATCAATGCAATTGTCATTATCAATGGATAACTAGAATCTGACAACAGTAATATGACATCCTAGGAGCGTAAAAATCCATTTCCTAAGGAAGTAAGAGTCAACACATATACACAAAATGTGCTGTTTTTTAGATTATTCTATTCTCCCAACTGTATAAACATAATCACCTGAAATTGCAGACTCTAAACTTTTTGTCCTTGATAATAATGTTTGAAGCAGAAATGATGCAAACACATTTTCAGAGGGTACATTAGCATGGAGATGTAAAGCCAATGACAGCATAAGGAGAAGGTTTAACTCTCCAACTATTGAGCAGTAAATGCAATGAACCCTTACATTGCATACTTTTAAACAATTTTATTTATTTATTTATTATTTATTTATTTATTTATTTATTTATTTATTTATTTATTTAATTTTGGGGCTGGATTTCCAACAAGATGAACTTTTTAAAGAAACCTCATTATTAGTACATGATAAGCTTAAAATTACATGCCACCCTTAATTAAAGTTGGAAGGAAAAGCAGCTTTTTGTTTTTTTCCAAAATTCTGTAGGATGAACTTATAACTTATTCTTTTCCCATCCAATTTTTCAGATGCATCTGAGGAAGAGGAGATGGTAATATAAATAACAAAAAAAGACATAGTTAAAATAGTAGGTGAGTACATTTTCCCTTAAAGTCATCTTCATAACTTTTGATACACTAATATGTCCATGATAAACTACTCCTGAAACTATTCTAGAGTATAATTCAAATACTACTTCTAAGTACAAGTTAGTACCTGCCTTCTAATTGTCATAATAGAGAATCTAGTTCATTCACTTTTATAGTATCTCAGATAAGTAACCAGAGGCACTAAATGATCAGTCTTATATAACCATATATAAATAAACCATGTAATTTTCTCATATGACTATTCTTAATGAGTTCATATTAATTCATGTACATTTTATGTTTAAAATATATATATTTTGCATACAGTAGAACACAAAGATTACCTCTATGCAATGACCTACTTGCTTAGGACCAAGTTTTAGAACAGAGGACTGATATTTCTCAGTGTTTAAAAATTTTCCATGTTTCTCTCTTACAACATTAGGTATCTCCATTAGGAAAAATAGCATTTTACAGGAATCACAGGACAGTAAGCAAAATTTCATCATCCTTAAAGTGACCCATGTACTAAGAAAAATGGATAAGAAAAAATTTCCCTGTTTCCATGACACACGAGGAAAGGAGTAAGTGTATTTGATGTCTGTTGCAGAATACAGGAGAACTTTTCCTTTAGAAACAGTGACATCTTTGACACCCAGAATTGATAACTGAGAGTGAGTCTTTCCCATCCATGCCACTGGCTCCCTCTGTTCTTTCAGGGCAGTCATCGTGGCTCTTCATTTCTCAAATTTAAATGAAAACACAACTGATGGTGACCTATTCTAGGCATGCTACTATTAAGTGTTTTCTGTTAAACAAAATTGGATGGCCTATGTAACAATTAAAAACTGCTCATAAAATACTATCAACTAGTTTTCAAAACCTGAAATAAGCAGACATGGTCGGGAAAAAGAACAACATTTAAACCAAAGTGGTGAGACAATAAAATTCCATTTTAAGTCAGCTTTTCATCATTTTTTAGAGATGTTCAATGTAATTTCCTTTGGGGATCAATTAAATTGATACTACCATATTCTCGTGGAGACAATTGTTTCTAGGATCTTAGGTGAGAACACCCACCATTAACTCCTACAACCTACTTTACAATCTAATAGCTGCCTTCAGATCTACTCAGTAAGTCCCATCAAAGAAGGTAATACTCAGAATGGGGCTGATTTAAAAGTCTGGCTCGCTGGAGACGTAGATACTCTGATACTCTGACCCTCCTAGTTTTTAAGAGGCTGTTCCAAAGGATTTTATTAACTACAAAGTCAGTGAAGAATAAATGGATAATTTGTAGGGAAAGGTAGGGAAAATAAGGTCATTTCCAACCCTAGCTAGGAGGAACTTCAGGATACTTTCATCCTGCCTCACATTTGACTAGTGGAGACCCTGAACTGAGGTCACTGAGTGAATCCCTAACTTTAGCGACAGGGCTGACCCATACAAATATTCTGACTCCCACTTATACATGCTCCCTGCTGATGTTCTTGGAAGCAATGAAAGAGTCCTCAACAACAACAAAAAGGAGTTGTTCAAAAAAAAGTCTTTTGTAATGACTTAAATTTCCAAAAATTCCATGTGAGCATTATAACCTTTCATTTAGCCCCACATTTCTGTTTAGCTCGTCTACTAAATGTATAATAGGAAAATAATTTAACTGAAAGAAAACAAAGATAAAGACTTGCTGCTATAATGGATTACCAACATGAATTTTCTGGAGACATGAACTTTTGCATTGTAGGAGTCTCACTTGCATCAAAAACAGGTATCAGATCAAATGCTTTAACAATATAACCAAGAGATTTTCCATTTTATCTTAATCATCTACTTAAGATCGTATCACACACACACACACACACACACACACACAAAGGTAATTATTTTTATGAAAGGTCCTTAATATAAAAATATATAATTTAATGTTTCACTGACCCAAAAGTATCAAAGCAAATAACTAAAGAAAAGATTTTTAAAAATTCTAAGTTAAGAATAAAGAAATCATGCCACTTGAGAAGCTGAAGTTAGTTTTAACTGCTAGGATTTAGTATTAGGAAACTTTTCATAAGAAAATTGATATCTCAACTGGTAATTTCCAATTGAAATTAAAATACTACAGCTGGAAAAATATACATATTGAATTCATAAAATTCCCAGGAAAACAAGAAAGGAAGTCCTCTTACTTGAAGTAAATGTGGAAAAGACATTAGGTACTGTCATAATCTAAACTGAAGCCTGATATCTTTGCCCTATTATTAATGTGGAAATAATGACTTAACAGGTAAAAACAATTACACAAGAGCAGTCTCCAGCTTATAAAACACTAGAAACTAAGCATCCAAAAGAAGCCTTAAAAAATAAAAATCAATAATAATATTAGTACTAAGTTGGCGACATTTGCTGTGTGTGCATATATATGTGTGTATGTGTATATACATATATGTATATATATTATTCCAGTATGAAAGTGGAAGTAACAGTTTATTTTTTAAAGTTTTTATTTAGGGGATCCCTGGATGGCTCAGCGGTTTAATGTCTGCCTTCGGCCAGGGCATGGTCCTGGAGTCCTGGGATCAAGTCCCACATCAGGCTCCCTGCATGGAGTCTCCCTCTCTCTCTGCCTATGCCTCTGTCTTTCTGTGTGTGTGTAAAAAAATACTAATAATAAATAAAATTAAGTTAAAAATAAATAAATAAATAAGTTTTTAATTTAAATTCTCATTAGTTAACATACCGTATAATATTAATTTCAGGTATATAATACAGTGATTCAAAATAGAAGTAACAGTTTAAAACAAGCATCAAGAGAAAGTAAATGTCTCTTTGAACAGTAAGAACTTCTTGATACCTAAGATAGAATGATCAGGCCAATGATTGCGTAACCATAAAATATGTGGAATATATTTTTCATTAATATATTATGGAAGCTTAGAAGCTTGGATGACAAAGTTATTTTTTTCTTAACTCCTATTTTTTATTATATATCTCTCAGGAGTCAGGAAAAGTAATTTTTTAATCTTTATAAAAAATATCTTGAATTCTCTGAAGTAGGAAGACATCAAAAAGGAAATATTAGTAGTTTACAAATATGTGAATATTATTTAATAAACCTAGTTTGCAAACGAGGAAAAAAATAGGAAAAGAAAACCACATATCTTGGATGATCTCCTTACCAAACCTCTGAGAGACAATGGAAGAAAAAAAATTGGGAAAAAAGAAAAATTTGCAGAACCTGAGTCATGAAGCTGAATTTCAGTTTTAAGGTTTTTTTTTTTTCTTTTCCTCTAATAAAAAGAATTTGTTTGTATTTTACACAAATGTTTTATAAATAAGACTACCTAATTCAACTTTTACATAGTCTTCTCATGCTCTATTGTTATCCTCCCAGCCACCAAGCTATGGGTTAGCTATAATATAGTTTTCAGTTTTACATTTAATTTTGCTGAATTCTTTTAATCTGATTTTCATTTTTGTAAAACAAAGCATCAATATGATTCTGTAAAGATCTTTGTAAAACAAAGCATCAAATCATCAATATGATTGTCTCTTTTCTCCACGAAAGCATATCTCATCATGTTGGTAGTGGAACTGTTCAACAGGAGCATCCTTGACTTTGGGGGTGAGATTCTCCAGGAGGAGACAGTCATTTAGTAGTGTCTCATGGTAAGAATTATGGCCTTCATGTCATCACCCAAATATCAATCTCCTCCAACTAGGCTGGGAATTCTAAAAGGAAAATCATTTAACTTCTTTCTATTCTTTAGTTGGTAGGTATTCAAAAGATGTTTGTTGAGTAGTTATATCTTTATTTTTCTACCTAATATGGCTCTGATTACTTGACTATAAAAAAAAAATCCAAAGCACTTATCAGTTGCCTAATCTTTCCTAGCCATTCTTTTCTATCACACACCACCTGTGAAGAATTGATAGCTGACATATCCATTTGATTGTCAAGACTTACTATACTCCACCAACCTATTTGACCAAAAATTTTGGCTCATCTCATTTTTGTTACAAGCAGTATCCTAAAAGACTTCTCTACCCACAAAGAAGCTGGTAGAAATATTGTTGGGAGGATTCTTCCTGAGGAAGCTGGATCAGAATTTCTCCAAGAAGCTTAAGGTTTCAGGGGACCAAACAAAATTTAAAAATTCCCATGTCTAACAGTTCACAGATAGGTATGGAAAAACAAGTTATCCCAACAGGAAGGAGCCAAGAGATCCAGGGCTGAACTGTCTAAGAGGAGATCTGAGCAAAACAAAAGTAAACCCAGGTTTTATTGGTCCCAGAAGCCCCTTATCAGCATCTATCGTTACAGTTTCTGTCCCATGCATATTCAAAATGCCTGTGCAGAATGAGACCCTTCTGCTAATCTCATCTTAAGAACAAAATTATATGCCTCCTTCTGTGTCTTAGAAAATGGCTTATTTCTGGATGTATACAGTAAATGTTGGGTAACTTAAAGGCATTTACATAGGATTACTTTTTTTTTTTACTGAATAATTGGGATGATCGTCTTTATGACAAAATATTTTAAAAGGAATATCTTTAGTAAAAGGAACATGGCATACTTAATAAGCCCATATATTAAAGATGGATCTGCTATATAGGTGATGAGATCATGTAGGCAATTGAGTATGCACCAGAATCTATGTTTCTAAGGTTGCATCATAACACAGACTTATCATGAATTTCCTATTTCTGAGAAATTTGTGAAACTGATATTTTTGGGTCTGATAGACCTGAGTTTTTAAATTTATTCAGCCTCTTAATTATCTCTGAGATCTTGAACAGTATGAACTCACTTTACTGATCTGGAAAAAGAAAATAATACCCATCTGAGAGGGTTGTTATAAAAATTAAAGGAGGAAGGGGGTTAAAAAAAGCCATTTGCCAAAAATATATGTAGTATATTTAAACAAATATATATAGTATGATTTTTCTCCTTTTTCCTTCCTCCCTCCTTCCCTCTCTCTCTTCCTTTTGCCCTTCCCCCTTTATTGAAAGCAAGCAAAAATCAAAACAAAAGCCTATATGAAACTAGATACAATAAGGATTGTGAGGGCTTCAGTGAGTCGTAAGTGAGCTGGTTTGTCTAAGGACTTGGACCTTTGCTTTCTTGCCTGGGATATAGAAACAGAGACTGGAAAAGAATATGAATGTTTGGGTGTACATTGAACAGGAGGACATGGATAGTACTTTTGAGAATCTCTCCTATGTCATTAATTTTCTTGCCCCTGGATAACTCCCCTCAGTTTACAAATACCCTTCTCATGAATTGCAGATCTCTTATATCCAAATGTCTTCTTCTAGCATCCCCACTTGGATAGCTAATAGGTATTGATGACTTAACATGACTAAAATCTAACCCCTGGTGCACCCCTAAAATCTTGCTCCTCTACAGTTTATGTCATCTCAAGGAATGACAATTCCAACATTGATATGTTGATCAAGATGAGACCTTCTTGACTCCTCTCTTGCTCTCATTCCTTTCATCTAATCCATAAGTAAGTCTTGTTGGCTCCACCTTCCAAATATATCCAGAATCTGACCTCTTCTCACTGCCTCCATTGCTACCATACTGACCTACATTGTCATCATCTCTCTCTTACTTTGGTAACTTCCTTTCCAGTTCCCTAACTTCCTGGAAGGTATTGTCCAAAAGCCAGAGGGATCCTTTTTTTTTTAATATTTTGTTTATTTATTCACAAGAGACAGAGAGAGACAGACAGACAGACAGAAACATAGGCAGAGGGAGGAGAAGCAGGCTCCATGCAGGGAGCTCGAGGTGGGACTTGATCCTGGAACTCCAGGATCACACCTTGAGCCAAAGGCAGAAGCTCAACCACTTCGCCACCCAGCTGTCCCCAGAGGGATCCTTTTTAAATGTGGTTTCTTTGAAACCCTTTAGAAACTTCCCATAGCACTTAAAGTCAAAGTCTTTATCAAGGACCCACATTATATGGCCTCATTTTGCATACACACACACACACACACACACTCCATGTTTCCTATACTCCTTCCTTTGATTTTTCTCCCTATAATTATATAATTTTCATATTTACTCTGTTTAGTATCTCTCTCCCCCCCTTCCAAAATACACAAGAATATAAACTCTGCAGGGCCAGGAATGTTTATCTGCTCTATTCACCAATATACACTTTCTGTTTTTCTGCTTAAAATGGTGCCTGGCACACAGCAGATGCTCAACAATATGTGTCAAATTAATGAATAAATAAATCAATTTGATGTTATGAGAACTCTACTTATTTGCATATCTGAGAGACCTGGTCATACAAAGCAATAACACTTTCTTATCGCCACATCCCAGATGAAACTTTACAAAATGAAAGTATTGCTGACCAATTAAACTATATCATGTCTTAGTGCTTCCAAAAGTTTTTCTTATCAAGGACAATTAGCCAAGCATTTGATTCCTTCCTAGACTGGAGAAGACAAAGCAAATACTTGGAGTGTGGATATAAACAGAATTGGATGCCCTAGGTTGCCCTGGAACTCTTAGTCCACTCTCTCCATTGCCTCTAAGCTAGAATGCCTCAGCCCTCATCAGATGTGTTAGAGGTTCTTTCCCTTCACCTACTTTTCCCTCAATGATTCCTTATATCATTTATATGCACTTTATCTTCCAATTGGGTAGGCCCACAGCATCAGAGTTCACTGGATAAAATAACAGTAATGGGTCGCAGTAGTAGAAGCAACTTGATGCATATTCAGCATTTGTGCCAAGCACCAAGATATATATTTTGCCCACATTATGTCATTTGGTGTTCACAATAGCACTGAAAGGGAAGTACTGTCATCACCCTCATTTCGCAGAGGAGAAAACTGATGCTTAGGTTAGGTGAAATAACTCTTCATCTCAAACAGTAAATGACAGACTTGGAATTCTGTAAATTCTCTTAACTATCAGTGAATACAAATTACCTTCAGATATATTAAAAATATTAATTTCCAGGGCATATCCCTAGAGGCTGCCATTCATCAGGATCTGGGTGGAGCTGAGAATCTGTGTTTTTAACAAGTGCTCCAGGCAATTCTTTTTATAAGTCTGGGTAAGACTATATTAATTATTCTGCCTCTCAGTCAGGCAGTCTGATAATTACAAATTGAAAATGACAAACAGAACTGCTGATATATAGAGTACTCTCCACTGTACTCTCCCCTGCCAATCAAGATGGAAGCCCTTGTCAGCTGATACAACTGGCTGTCACAGATGCGTGCTTGTTGTATTTAAATTTCATTTGTTTTCTATATGAACAATAGCCAACAAGTTTTTCTAGTACATTTCACTCCCTCCTATTAGGTCTTTACTAATGTGATACTCAAAGCTGTAACTGAAAAGAAAGAAAAGGATTCTAAATTAGTTAAATTTTAAATATAAGTTGTTTACAGCATGTGTGTTTTTTCTTACCTTCTTTGTATATGCACCTTCTCCTCCCTCACTGAGCATCAGGCAGTGAGATGCCTGTAGGGCTGTAGCTCCCAGCACCAAGCTACAGAAGATGAAGCATCCAGAGAAAGGCTGATGAAAGGTTGGTGGCTTTCACACTGAGTCAGTTCCTTTCCTTACTGTGGAGACAAATAAAGAAATTGGCAAAATATACAACTAACTGTATGAACACATGGTACTAATTGTATACAAACATTTTCAAAATAATGGTCAAAGAAGAAAGCAATCTTGTGTGTTAAAAATACCACAAACTTTTAAGCCGGTGGGAGTGAAGAGCAAATCCCACTACTTCTTGTTTGATAAAACCTCAGAATCTTCAATGACAAGAAACACCATTGTAATAAAGTACATTCGTGGAAAATATTTTGAAACTAATTGTTGGATTAGACAGATTCTGGGGTTAAAATAGGGTTTATGACAAAGGATGAACTCATAGTTAATCAGCTTTCTCACTTAAGGCTCTTCTCATATGTTCTAATGACTTGTATTCTAATCTCTAAAAAAAGAAATCAATTTAACCTCATTTTGCTCTTTGTCTTCTAAGAGGTAAGATCTGTCTCCAGATAGCAATTACACATTAATGAGATGAATTATGAAATGTTTCTCCTATTAATAATCATGCAGATCCACTGTCAATTCTACAAACTAACCATATACCAACTTTTTAGTATGTTCTAATCAAAAATCTTCACATACACACACACACAATTCATGATTAACAGAAGTAGTATTTTTTTCCATATTATTCTTTCTTTACAAACCACATTATTTAGTCTCTTGAACAATGGGCTATAAAATGAGGTTCCTTTAGTTCTTATCTTGGCTACACAATCCCTTGGCCTTGATTTTATATTTGACAAGCTGCCTACCCACTCTGTATCTCAATTCCCATTGATAAAATAAGAAAAGCGTCGCATACAACTCACCAGGTAACTGAGAAGAGTTTCCAATAAAGAACTTCAAGGAGTTTCCAACACTCATATTTGCATGGGTTCTTATCAAGGCATAGCACTAGGTTGAGCCCAAGGATTCAATTTCAAAAGAGAAACAGAGCATTAGCAGGGTAGGGCTGTAAGCTCCATCTTTGTAAAGGCCTATGTGAGTTGAAAGTTACCTTAGTCTCAAAAGCCTTAATACACACACTCGAAACACTATGTGTCTAGATCAAGAGAGTCATAATACAATACTATAAAAGAAAAAGAATTCAAAATTAGCAAAGAATTTCTTGAAAATCTGGAGATAGTATTATGGTATCACATGTAAACTTATACATATGTAAATTGTAACAAGCATAATAAGGAAAGGAAATGCTACTGAATAAACAAAAATGCAGATAATTACTTTGATAAATGGAGTATAATATTATTATAATCTACTTGATGAAATCAATGATTAAAAATGTTTACTAACAATTCTTAATATTTTGGTTTCCTTCATTCTTCCATTTAATTCATACTATTGAACACGTACCATTTGCTAACTGTAGGGAAACAACTGTAATGTGGAGTTGATGTCCCTACCTTAATGGAATGTACTTGCTAGTAAAAGGAAGAGCTCACTTGGGGTGTCTGGGTGGCTCAGTGGTTGAGTATCTGCCTTCAGCTCAAGTCCTGATCCTGGGGTCCTCCCCACAGGGAGCCTGCTTCTCCCTCTGCCTATGTCTCTGCCTCTCTCCATGTCTCTCATGAATGAATAAATAAAATCTTAGGAAAAAAAAAAAAGAACTCATTTTAGAATCTGCTAAAAAATATATTAAATAAAACCATAAATAAACAGTTTCTACCCTTATTTATAGGTATTCTAAAAGATGACACATTAACATACAATACTTTCCTAATACCTACTTTAAAAAGACCTTATGATTTTTCTCTCTGAGATAAAAGACCAGAGGAAAGAAGTGTTATGTATTACGGGCTTTTGGTTGGGGGTTGGGAGTTGGTGTGGAATGGATGGTGCCATGAAAATCACAAGTCCTTTATGTGAAAGAAGGCAGTAAGCATGATTCCTGTGATCCATGACATGTGCAGCAGTGACATCTAAGAAACACACATATAAAATAAATATATAGCACATGGGTTAAGAACATAGATTCTGGAGTCATACTCCTGAATGTTGACTTGGACACTTAGAATCTACATAACCTTGTGTCATATAAACTCTATATCTCAGTTCTCTCACCCGTCAAATGGAAAGAGCTGTGTCCACCTGGAAAAATGGACACAGTCCTTTACTCCTCATCGACAACCCTTATGGCTCCACCTATCAAAAAGAAAAGTCTAGTTCCCTTCTACTTTGACTACAGACAGGCCTCTGGCTACCTGGGCCAACAGAATTCACTGGAAGTGACACTGCATATGTACCAAGGGCGGACCTCAAGAGACTTTCCTCTCCAGTACTCTTTTCCAAGCCCCTGTATCCCCCTTGTGAACACAACGCTGCCATCATTGTGAACATGCTCCTGGATAACGAGCAATCACATGGGTCAGAATGAGTGAGTTAGCCCAGTGGTCCTAGCTGAGACTGCAGAGATATAGAGAACTCAACAGAAAGTATCAAAGCCCTCTACCTGACCCACAGCTGACAGAAAACACACTAACCCAGCCTACATCAGCAGAACTGCCCAGCTGACCCACAAAATAGTGAATAATATTAAATGGTTACAGCTTGAAGCTACTAGGTTTTAGGGTGTTTTCAAACACTTCAAAAGTTAACTGAAACACTTCAGATAAGGTCAATTAAATAAATCCAAATAGTGCCTGGCATATGATAGCATTATGTACTTGCTATTGTTATTAAAAGAGATAGATTTTGAAATTGAGACAATTTGCCAAAAAACCTCTAAATCAAAGTCAGCTGGACTCCTTGTTGGCTTTGCATGCTGGTATGGATGGTGACATGGTGGCTGTGAACATGACATCTAGCAGTCAGGCTCAGATCTCTGGGGTCTCCTAACTTTCTGTACAAGTGATTTACATCAGAGAATAGTATTTGTCTAAATAGCTTCAAATCCACTCACTAATTGGCTAAGTGGAAGGAAATTAAAAATGTATAAAGTAAAGGATTTGGAAAGCCAACTATTTGATCATTGCTTTTAGTCTTCCCAATAGTTTGGTAATAATCTTTACTCCAATTAATTAGATATAAGCAACTTCTCAAAGCAAACAATTCAGAAGGAAATCTGGGACAAATAATTTATGGATATGTTTATAATATGCAATAGTCCTAGATTCCTGATAGTCTCAGACCAGCAGCATAAAGACAGTAGACAGTAACTGCTTTTGGCCAGGAGTCCCTGGTACTCTGTAGTGTTTAATAAACAATATTATTTTTAAAAGTTCCTATAGCTATGCTACAATTAGTTTGTACTTTGTCTCAAACCATAATACTAACTTACATGTTGTTTTCAATCCATTAGGATGCAGGGAAACTGTCTTATGCATGTGCATGAGATGAACTCTGAATATCATGCCAAGTCAATTCTATGAATTTCAATATGACATTCTTATCTTTCCTTTATTAAACTTAGCTCTAGGGAATTTCAAGGCCTTTTACACAGAATCCAAATGGCCTTTGGTGGTTGCCACACATATCTTCTTTTATGATGTTGGTACTTTTGGTTAATGTTTTCTTTTTTAAGCATAAAAATTCACTGTAGAGAACATTAGTTCTCTCTCCATTTCTCTCTCTCTCTCTCAGAGAATGTAAGTCAATTTGAAGCCTAATTTTGAATTTCTCTACCCAACTTAATGTACTTGCCAAATACAGAAATTTTACATTCAAATAAGGAAGCTTTGATTTAATTATAATGTTTCTTTTTTAAAAAAAGGCAAAATTATCTTATTCTTTTTTTTTTTTTTAATTTTTATTTATTTATGATAGTCACACAGAGAGAGACATAGAGAGAGGCAGAGACATAGGCAGAGGGAGAAGCAGGCTCCATGCACCGGGAGCCCGACGTGGGATTTGATCCCGGGTCTCCAGGATCACGCCCTGGGCCAAAGGCAGGCGCCAAACCGCTGCGCCACCCAGGGATCCCAAAATTATCTTATTCTTTTTAAAAAAATCAATATCATCAGCAGTTATCTGATTGTACAGAACAACAGGTATTTCACTTCATACTAGATTCTATTCTTCTAAAAGTTTGGTGTACATCACACACATAAAATATTTACTGCCCAAATAACAATGTGTTGGGGAATTTATAGAGTTAGCATGTAAAAATAAATTTATAAAACTAGCATTGCAAATAATTTTAGCTCTAGAATACAATGTCTTTTTAAAACATTTTTGATGAATGTGTAAGTCTTATGGGACTTATTAACCAGCACGTTCCTCACTTTGGAATTCCATGTGATTATACCTGATTGAGACACATTTTTCACCTATTAGTAGGGCACTCAGCTCATGTGAAAATCCAGAGGGAAGCCTTTTGTGGCTTTGTGAAGAACTGGAAAGACATACTAGCGAATCTTCCAATAGGTTCATAAGTTTCTTTGCACTAGGCTTCTCATTTGCACTGAAGTAAAAAATACATAATAGACCCACACACCATGGTCTTTTATATATATCATCATCATCATTTCTTTAGTACTTCCAAAACATTATGACTTCTCTTAAATTATTTTTAGAAAACCATGGGAAAGTGAAGGTTGAACTGGCCACATTGACCCCACATTTATGGACAACTAATTCCTATGGTCTGCCAAACAGCTGGTCCCAGTAGTGGGCCAAGAGACTGAACAAGATTTTATTCTTCCTGGAATAATAGTAGGCAAATTGAGAGAGAAACTGTCAAATATCACAGGATCTTGGACCCAGACTGTGAGAGATTTTAAAGGATAAAGACTGACCCCTGTATTTACATTCTCCAGCCAAAAGACAGGGTTAAAACCTAAATTATACAAAATCTTCCAATATTGTCTTTTCTCACTCAGAACATGGCCTGCAAGACCCCATGCTATCTGTCCTCCCCACCTCAAACTTTGGCTTCATCTTCTGTTACTTTCTCACATTGACTTGCTTCCAATTACATGGGCCTCTGCCAAGACATACTTCTACTGTGAGATGTTTGCATTTGCAGTTCTCTCTACCTGAAATTCCCTGTCCCCACACATTTCCACATGGTACATGCCCTTATCTTTGAAGATCTTTCTTCAAAAATTACCAGTGAGGCCTTTCTTTGACCACCTTAATTAAAACCAAAAAACAAAAGTCTACGCTCCATATTTTCTGTCTCCTTTGTGTTTTATTTTTTACAGACCACTTACCACCTTCTAACATACTCTATTATATATTTATTTCATTTGATGCTTGCCTTTTCCCATCAGAATGCCTACTTCATAAACTCTATTTCTATCTTTCACTGATGTATTCTGAGTCAACAGTACTGTCTGGCATTCTATAGGTACTCGATACATACTGCATGAATAAAGGAATGAGCAACTCAAGTTCAAAGTAGTTAATAACTTTCATGAAGTTATACCTTGGAATTTAATGACCAAGCAAGACTAGACACCAATTTTCTGATATCTCCTTCACAAAAATGTAGTAATATGACAATAGCATGTTAAAAAGACATTGAGATAATACAGGTGCCAGTCTGAAACATAAGCCTACTAATATTTATATAGACCTTTTTAAATCAAAAAGCAAACTCACATTAGTTCTGAATTAGTTCTTAATTTTCTTGACCATTCTCTCAGGCATAAATTAATATCTCTATTTACAGATTATAAACTTGATGCTCAGAGATTAAAAGAAAGGCTAAGTTGGAAAGAGATCTATTAAAAATGGTCTCCTTCTCTCTAAAACACTTCTTCATCTCACAAAAAGATGCACTGCATATTTCCATTCAATGATAGTTCTCCTAGTACCAAAATTTAAAAATGCAATTCAATGTGCCCATAACACGTCAGGTATAATTCTTAAAGCATAAAGCAAGTATTCCATTAGTATCACTTCATCTGGATTCTCTCTCTCATTTTGCCATAAGCTTTTATGAACATAATTCTAAGGTCCAAATATAGTTGTATAAAAGAATAGTTTTCTTTCTACATATTTTGATTTTATGTGAGTATAAATTGTGTGTGTGTATTGTGTGTGTGTGTGTGTGAGAGAGAAATTTGTTTTGTTTCAGTTTGAGAGAATCTACCAGTCTTTTAAAGGTTTTGGGCCTACTTTGAACAAATCCAATCACCCAAAAAGGGCAGTATAATATTTAAAACAACAAAACAAAACAAAACACTCAGGAAAAATAAAAAGAAACAGGAAGGAGAAAGGGCATATAATTTAAAACATAATTAGCTGGAGAAAATGCAAAAGTTATCCCATTAAATTCTAACAATTTTCAAGGAATAATATGCCTGCAGGTTGCAGGCAGATGGATCTTACGAGCAACCTGTACTGTCAATCTTCTGTCCTAGGAGAGAAAACCTTAGTAGCTTCTCATCTTACAAGTCTGCAGTCAAAAGGGTCAGGTGGAGAATTTCATTTCATTACATGGGTCCCAGTGGAAGCAGAGCCTGAAAAGGAGTGATAAGCTTTGCTGAATCGCAGAGAAAACCTATGGCAATTGCAGGTGTTATGACTTTACCCTTTCTGGTAGTTGAGTATCCTAATGGCTTGCTCTTCACAAGACTGAAGAATGGAGGAAAGAAGGATCCCACAAAGTCTTGTATAGAGCATTGCCAAAGGATTCTCCCATTCTTTTAAGTGTTTGTCACTGTTGTTTTACTTGACATCTTTAGACTTTTATTAAACTTAGTGCACAAGATGATTGCCTGGAGGTTTCCTAAATGCTATAGGAAAAGAGGAAAATTATCATTAATGAATTCAATCCAAATAATTTTAAAAGTAATTGATATGGAAAAAGCCCTGATGTCCATTAACAGATGAATGGATGAAGATGTGAGATATATATATATATATAGATATATATATAGATATATATAATGGAATATATTGGATATATTGGATATAATGGATTATATATATAATATAATGGATTATATATATAATGGAATACTACTTAGCCATCAAAAATGAAATCTTGCCATTTGCATCAGTGTGAATGGAACTAGAGGGTACTATGCTTAAGCAAAATAAGTCAATCAGAGAAAGAAAATTATCATATGATCTCACTCATAGAATTTAAGAAACAAAACAGAGGATCATAGGGGAAGAGAGGAAAAAATAAAACAACATGAAATCAGAGAGGGAGACAAACCATAGGAGACTCCTAATCCTACGAAACAAATTGAGGGTTGCTGGAGGGGAGGTGGGAGGGGGAATGGGATAACTGGGTGATGGACATTAAGGAGTGCACATGATGTAACTAACACTGGGTATTTTATAATGCTGATGAATCAATGACTTCTATTTCTGAAACTAATGATCCATTTTTGTTAATTGAATTTAAATAAAAAATAAATATATACTGCCATTTGTGCAAAAAAGTAATTGAAATAAAAGTTAACAAGTTATGATGGTGAACTAAATACCCCCCCCACACACACACAAAATTCCTAGAGAATTATCAAAGAGAAATATCTCTTTGTTAAACATTCCAGGAATGTGATTTGTGTTCATGATTTGTGACATCTCCACATTTTTTCGAGTGGTTTATAAACCATTAATGTGCCTGGGTTTAGATACTGGCATTTTTCCTCTTAAATGCACTCCAGTGAAACAGATTCAAACATCCAACATCTTTGGTGAATATAGTCCTTATGTCTATTTGTGGGCCATTCTTTGGCATGGGAAGATATGAAATTTATCAGATTTGGTGACTAATAATTAGAAAATCTGGGCCTACAAGATATACTCAGGATACCTTACATGAATGCCTTTACATCACAGCTAGATGGAATACTCTTGAAATGCAACCAAATAAAAATATATCCCATTGCCAAATTACAAGGCAACCTGTGTTGCCTTGAACAACACAGGTTTTGAACTGCATGAGTCCACTTATAGATACATTTTTACAGTACTGTAAATGATTCTTCAATATGATTTTCTTAACAACACTGTTCTCTAGCTTATTGTAAGAACCAAGTATATAATACATATAGCATACAAAACAGGTTTATGTTATTGGTAGGCTGGTCAACAGTAGGCTATTAGTTAAGTTTTGGGAGAGTCAAAAGTTATACATTGATTTTAAATTCTGTGGGGAGTCAGCACACTGAGCTATTCAAGTGTCAACTGTACAATAAGATCACGGTTAGAATCTCACAAAAGCAAACTGATTTATAAAAAGGTGTAGGATCTAAGGTCTTTTCTAGGAATAATGCATTTACCATAGAGGCATTTGGTTTCAAGAAAGTTTATCTGGGACAAAAATGTATATTACACAACACAGGTTAAGTATTTATGTGACAGCTATCTTTATGGGACACCTGGGTGACTTAGCAGTTTAGTGCCTGTCTTTGGCCCAGGATGTGATCCTGGAGTCCCAGGATCGAGTCCCACATCAGGCTCCCTACATGGAGCCTGCTTCTCCCTCTGCCTATGTCTCTGCCTCTCTCTCTCTCTCTCTCTCTCTCTCTCTGTGTGTCTCTCATAAATAAGCAAACAAAATCTTAAAAAAAAATAGTAAGCTAATCAATTACTAGAAAAAGTCCCAAAGACAATGTTCCCTAATGCAGCAATTAGGAAACTAAGTATGCAACAAATTCTCTGAAAATATAACAGTACCAAATGTATCTTTTATGGACTTAAACCATGTATGTGCATTGTGGTATATTTTACAGGCAATATATATAATTGTAAATAGGCATTTTTAAAATTAGAATATTGAAAAGTCCTTAACATAAATGGAAAAGAAAGACTAAAAAACCCACTAAATTCATAGGATCTTAGACTCCAAAGAAATATGTATATCACTTCTATCTTTAGCGTCTTAAGGCATTATGATATTTAAGTCATTCTAGGAAAGAAAAAAAATCATATGGATGATCATGACAGAAAATTATTTAACAATCAGCCTTGAAACTCTACTTTAATTATTAATTACAGATTTTTTTACTATACTTTCTTTACTAAAACTATAGATTTTTTACTTACTTTCTTTACTAAAACTAACCAAAATTTAAGCTCCTGACTCAGCTAGATGAAGATGAATAATTGTAAAGTGCATTCCCATGTAAGAGTTATGAACATAAAACCTCTATTTTCTGGCTTGGTTTGAGAATAAGGGTCTCATGGATTACCCATTTACAAACTATGAGAAGGCACTAAATTTACATTTAGTGAAATTTAAACTTGGTGGCAAAGGATAGAGATTAATGAAAACCATTATAGAAATTTTCATTACTCCAGAATCCCAATCATGGACATCTCTTGGCATAGTGTTTATAGTCTTGTAGTGTATAGTGTAGCATAGGAGAGAGTTCTGATCAACAGAAGTTGAAATGAGTCATCTTTTCAGACTCCGCCCTGTCAAAATTAAATAATCTCAATACATTACACTTTCTTGAGTCTTATTTCTCTGTCCTTTAATCACCTTTAAGGCTCACTTCTGAACAACTTCTAAATGTTCATCACTCTTCTCTGGCTTTTTTGTTTTAAGTTACTTGATCAAATGTCAAAGGAGGCTGTTATTAGTCTTTATACTAGAATTTAATATCATTTCAGGAGTAGATATACTCTTAGAAATCTTGACTTGTATGAAAGCTACATATATGAAAGTATTTAGCTATATCACCTCAGTGGAATATGTCTAAGGGGAAATTCTTTTACCAGTGTTTTATTATTTGTAGGAAAGAGTTTTTACTCAAATATATATATCATAAATTTACTTTGTTTATCTGAAATGTTGGGGAGGAGCAAAGGATAAAGTGATTTTAAAGATCTATTGGCTACACTCTTGTTTTAGAAAAATCAATTAACTTATGAGTAGGAAAATGCTTATAGCAAAACTACATATTTTTATGAGAACACATGTCATCAATGATATTGGCAGTTTGGTGGGAAGTATACATATTTTCTACTAGCACATATACCTTTATTGACATGATCTTTTGATGAGAGGTGCACATTTTTTTATTAACACACATACCTATGATGACGTTTTGACATACATGATATTTTGGTCAGAGGATCCTTAATCCCTTCCTCTTAGGCCTATCAGAATAGAAAAAGGCATCCAATTGCCCTCCCTTCTCCTGTGGAGTGTCATTTAGTCCATCAAATACTCATGAGCCAGGCTAGAAGAGGAGTCTCCCAGTGCCTATGAAGGTCCTGGAAGCAAGAGATGAAGTCAGGAATGGAAGAAAAGTTCAGTTTTTCCAGTTCATATCCAGCCTACAGCTTAATTCTTAAATTCATTTTTTTTGTTGATAGCTTTTATTTTATTTTTTTTAATTTATTTTTTATTGGTGTTCAATTTACTAACATACAGAATAACCCCCAGTGCCCGTCACCCATTCACTCCCACCCCCCGCCCTCCTCCCCTTCTACCACCCCTAGTTTGTTTCCCAGAGTTAGCAGTCTTTACGTTCTGTCTCCCTTTCTGATATTTCCCGTACCCCCAACCACATCATTGGCCTTTCATTGTCCCTAGTCAGGACACTTGTGGAGGTGAACATTTACTATGTTCATAAATTTTTTTACACTCCTCCCATCAAAAAGTGGGATCTTATTCCCAAAGTGATTTACTTCTAAAAATTAAAATGTGACAAAAATGACCCTATTCAACTTTGAAAGCTGGATTAGAAAAGGTCATTAGCCTTCTACCTGGCTTTATCCCTTGGTACATGCACCTCAGGAGCCCTGAGCTGCTCTGTAATAAGTTTGGCTAAGCTGAAATTGGCATGCTGGAGAGATAGAGTGGAAAGACTACAGAGAGGAAGAGCGGTGCAAAGGAGTCCCAGCTATTTTTGCCTCCAAGCATTTGAGTCTTCCCAGATAACAGCCATCATCAACTGCCAGACTTGTGAGTGAACAGCATTCAGATGGCTCCAGTCTACCATTCAACCACTCTGGTAGAGCAGAGACAAACAGTTCCTGCTGAGTCCCACCCAAACGCTTTGTGAGAAATTTAAATATTCATATTGTTCTACAGTATACCAATTTTGGGGGTGATTTGTTACATTGCAATAGATAAGTGGAACACAGACCTTACTTCTACCCGTAATGAAAATCAGCTTCAGGTACAAAAATGGCTAAATCGGTAGTCTTCAAACTTTTTTGATCACTCACAATAAATTCTGGCTTACTTATTTATTGATTTAACACACGTATGACTACACTAATGTATTATACACAAATATAAACCTTTAGAAGGATCAGCTAAAATTAGAAATTCTAATGTTTTCTCCCTGCTCCAAAAGGATTATCATGTTCACCCAACTTTGAAAACTTCTGGAGTTAGTATGTGAATTGTTTAGATAATAGCACTGAAGCTCCAGGTGATTAGACAACCCACTAGTCAGAAACAGATTAAGAGTGCTAAGGTTTGAGACTCCTGGGTAGCTCAGCGGTTAAGCATCTGCCTTCAGCTCAGGGCCTGATTCCAGGATTGAGTCCCACATAGGGCTCCCTGCATGGAGCCTACTTCTCCCTCTGCTATGTCTCTGCCTCTATCTTTCTGTATCTCTCATGAATGAATAAATAAAATCTTAGAAAAAAATAGAAGTGCTAAGGTTTGAGGAAGCATGTTATTTATATAAACTTTTTTTTTTTTTAAATAAACCCCTTTAGCAAACAATGGAGACTTTTAGAATAGGAGACCTTGGAAATTTTAAGTAAAATTTCTCAACTCTGGTATCAGCTATGAAAGTTATTTGTTACAAATATCAGTCAAAATATAGTAATTCATGAGGCATTCACTTTTTAATAAGTTCATTTGGTCCCAGAAAGTTTCCATGATAAGATCTACTCAGTTGTTCCCATTCAGTGGTGATTCCTGGAAGCAAACAGCATTGTGCAATGGTCACAATCACTACCTTGCAAACACAGTGTAGCTTGATGGTTCGATGCTCTGGAGTAAGCCCACTGCTCCCCACTTAAAGATTGGGCAACTACATAACTTCTTTGTGCATTTTCTACTTCTGCAAATGGGGATAATAATGACATCTAACTTGCAAAGTTGTTATGAGGATTCAGTGAAAGATGTAAAGCTCTATGCACCAGGCCTAAACTGGAAGTAGTGCTCAGTAATTGTTAACCGCAGATTTTTGTTATTATGTTGTTATGGAAAGAGAAAGAATTAAAATTTAAATTTGAGAAACTAGTTGAAAATATATGTCCTGCCTGTAAATATTATTATTTAAGTCAAGATCAAGACAGAAAACTACCCCAATCTTCTTTTTAAAGGATTTATTTATTTATTTATTTTTAGTGAGAGAGAAAGCAAACACAAGGAGGGGAGGGGCATTGGGAGAGGGAGGGAGAATCTCCAGTAGACTCCTCACTGAGTGTAGAGCATGACATAAGGTTTGATCTCATGACCCTGAGATCATGATCTGAGCCAAAACTTAGAGTCAGATGCTCAACTGACAGAGCCACCCATATTCCCCACAAACTAGCCCATTCTTATGCTCACACACTCTCCCACTCCTCCACCTTAGCCTACCTTTAAATTATTTATAAATAAGCCAACTGAGGTAGAGAGCAGAAAAATGTCTTGTCTCAAATACTAAAGCTAATTAATGACAAAAGCTGTGCCAGAGCTACAGAACTAAATGTATGATAGAAATACCAGTGTATTTTAGAGTATGAAGATGTCATACAGAAGTTATAACATACACGTTGATGCTCTTGTGTAAAGCAAAGTAAAAATATATGTACCATATTGTTTCTTACACAAATGTAAGGTAAATACACTATTAGAAGCCATAGTTCTTAAAGAAAATTTAATATGTATTGTCCTCAAACTATTTTAAAAAACAGTAAAAGGAAAGATTCCAAGTTTATTCTATGAGGCCAGCATTACCCTGATACCAAAAACCACACAAAGACACTATAAAAAAAAGAAAGCTAGCTAATATGACTAATGAACATGAATGTAAAAATCTGCAACAAAATATTAGCAAGCCAAATTCAACAATACATTACAAGTATCATTTACTGCAATCAAGTGGGATTTATTTCAAGGATTCAAGAATGGTTCAATATCTGTAAGTCAATCAGCATGATACATTACATTAACAAAATGAAGGATAAAAACTATATGATCATCTCAATAGTTACAGAAAATGCATTTGGCAGAATTCATCATCTGTTTATGATAAAAACTCTCAACAAAGTGGGTTTACAGGAGACAACCTCAACATAATAAAGGCCATATATGAAAAACCCACGGCTAACATAATAGTAAATGGGGAAAAGCTAAACGCCTTTCCTCTAAGATAAGGAACAAGACAAAAATGCCCACTCTTGCCACTTTTATGCTACATAGTATTGTAAGTCCTAGCTATAGGAACCAGATAAGAAAAAGATATAAAAGACATCCAAATTGGTAATGAAGAAGCAAAACTCACTATCTGCAGATGACACAATACTATATAGAAAACCCTAGGGACTCCATCAAAAATCTGTTAGAATAAATGAGTTCAGTAATTTTGCAGGATACAAAATTAATATGCAAAAATCTGTTGCATTTCTATACTGATAATGAAGTAACAGAAAGAAAAATAAGAAAACAACCCCAATTACAATTGTACCAAAAGATTAAAACTCCTAAGAATAGACATAATCAAGGAGGTGAAAAACTTGTACTTTGAAAACTATGAGACACTGCTGAAAGAAGCTGAAGATGACACAAATAGATATGCCATACTCACGGACTGGAAAAATTAATATTGGCCAAAACGTCCACACTACCTAAAGTAATCTGTAGATTCATTGTAATTCCTATCAAAATACCAATAGTATTTTTCACAGAACTAAAATAAATAACCCTAAAATTTGTATGGAACCACAAAGACCTTGAATAGGCAAAGCAATCTTGAAAAGGAAGAACAAAGCTGGGGATATCACAATCCCAGATTTCATGATATACTACAAAGCTATAGTAATCAAAATAGTATGGCATAGGCATAAAAACAGCACACATATCAAGGAACGGGAACAAGCTAGAGAGCCCAGAAGTAAACCCATACTTATATAGTCAATCAATCTATGATAAAGGAGGCAAAAATGCATAATGAGGAAAAGGCAGTCTCTTCAATAAATGGTGATTGGAAAACTGGACAGCTACATGCAAAAGAATGAAACTGGACTATTTTTTTTATACCATGCACAGAAATACACTAAAAACAGATTAAAGATCTAAACATGAGACCTGAAGCCATGAAATTCCTAAAAGAAAACATAGGCAGTAACCTCTTGGACATTGGCCTTAGCAAATTTTTCAGGCAAGGGAAACAAAGCGAAAATAACCTACTAAAACTATGCCACAATAAAAAGCTTTTGCACAGTGAAGAAAACCATCAGCAAAACAAAAAGTCAACCTGCTGAATGGGAGAAGACATTTGCAAATGACAGATCTGATAAGGGTTTAACATCTGAAATATATAAAGAACTCATACAACTTAACACCAAAATACAATCCATTTTTTAAAAAGATTTTATTTATTCATGAGAAACACACAGAAGGAGACAGAGACATAGGCAGAAGGAAAAGTAGGCTTCCCATGGGGAGCCCAATGTGGAACTCAATCCCCAGACCCAAGACCACGACCTGAGCCAAAGGCAGACACCCCTAGAATCCAATTAAACATGGAAAGAAATCCATGGGAGATCTTGATATATGGAAAATTGAGACTCTGCACAGTACCACTTAATGAGACAGACAAGTGAGAAAGAGGTATATATTCATACATTCTCCACTTGTTCCTAACAACTGGATTTCCATTATATTGATAAGATTTGGTAAGAAAATTTTATATATTGAGGAGTACTTCAAGCAACTTTCGAAAAAAATGCACTTAAAAGTCCCAAATACTTTATTAGCTTATCAATCAAAATGGGGAAGAAGTTGATCAATCAGTTCCTTAAATGCTTTGTACCAACCTTACAGTGTGCAATGGTGGCAAGTCATGAGTGAGATCAAACATTGATCTACTCTTACTTTCCCACCTTCAAATTATGGTCTGGATATAAACTGTCAGGTATCTGTCGTTCATTCATTCCATAAACATATATCAAGTACCTGCTGTATGTCAAGCTCTCTATTAGTAACTGGGGATATAATGGTGAGCAATCTACTCTTACCTCTGTGACTGGGCAGGTTTATTCCAGTCCCAATGACAATAAGCAACATGCATTACTTGAAGTACTGATCCTTACAAGTTTTCAGATTTAAAACATAGCATAGCTGTTAAAAGAACTTGTATACGTATTGTCTTATTAAGTCTGTACAGTAATGGTCTAAATTATTACATTATTTAGTATTTATCCATTTTTACATTGAGGAAACAAAAATCCAAAGGGGTTAAATGCCATGCCTAAAGTTAGATAAGTTGTAAGTGGTGGGACCAGAATTCAAACCTGAAAGCTTGACCACATATTCTGTGTTCTTTCAACCAGGCAGTCTTGCTGCGGGGACCCTTCCCATTCCTGGGAGGACCCTTCCCATTCCTGGGTGTGGACAGATGCAGATAAGGAGAAGAAAAGGAGGCTCAGTGCCTCCGGGTCGCACAGAGCCTATTTTGTTCACAATGCTTCTAACTGCATTACAGGAAATGGAAACGCTTTCAGATATTTCCATCATAAAGGGTTTAAATGCTGAAAGGGGGTGCTTACAAAATCTTTGGAAGGGCTAAAGGAAAAGTCAGAAGACCCTACCAGACTCTTCCTTTTAAAATCATGCAACTATACCTGCAATCTAGAGCAAAAAAAAAAAAACCCTACTGCTGCTAGCAGTACACACATCTACAGGAACTTCCTTGGCAGCACAGTGACATCAGAAAGGCCTCTCTACCATGTCTCATGCAAGTGCCTCCTACTGGCAAAACCCATAATGCAGCCAGACCCCTACCTGCAAGAGATTCTGGGAAGTGGAGTTTTTTGTTTTCCAATTCCTGGAATACAGGGGGAAATGCAGAAAGACAGGAAGAGATGTCCAGTGCCAATCAACAATATTCAACACCCGGATGCCTAGGTAGCTCAGAGGTTGAACGTCTGCCTTGGGCTCAGGGCATAATCCCGGACCAGGGATCAAATCCCACATTGGTCTCCCTGCAAGGAGTCCACTTCTCCCTCTATGTCTCTGCCTCTCTCTGTGTGTCTCTCATGAATAAACAAAATCTTTAAAAAAAAGATAATATTCAACACTAATTTTCCTTTTCTCAATATCTTCTGTGTGGCTACCATCTTTCACTCCCTCTTTAAATCCAACTCTGTCTTCTTGACATACTGAAGTAACCCCTCTGGTCTCTTCCCTACTCCAGGGATAACAGTGCATTGTAAGATGCAAACTTTGACCACCTTCTTCCTCTCTTTCTGAGTCAGCACCCTACTAATTGCCAGGCCCACTCCATCCCTGGAATTGAATGAAGCATCACCCTGAAGGACATGAGACCTGTTCTTCTGTACAGCCACTTAGGAGCCACATAAGGCAACTGGAAATGTAGAAGAGGTAGTTCCCCAAGGAGTGAAACTTGACTAGTAGGAAAAGGGAGACAGTTCTGGAGAAACCAAGCGATAAATTTCTCTTCCTTTCTCCCTCCTGTGTACTACTCAAAAGTATAGTGCTTCCTTGTAAACCTTCTAGAGAATTCTCCCGTTCATTGAACATGCCTGCTGATTCACCTTTTGTGTTGCTTTGTGGCACCCTGTGATGCCAACATGGTGGTCAACATGGTGACATGCTGTGTTTCAATGAATTACACTTGTTCATTACCTCAACATCCTGTGATCATATCTGGCAAATAAACCATTAGGATTATAATCACCACTTCAGACTCTGCTTTCTAGAGGGCCTAGGTTAAATGACATAGATTTGGCACTATTAACATCTGCAAAGCAGGGGTTCTGGGCAGAGTTGTGCTTCAGAAACACTTCATAAAAATTATATATGTTCTTGCCTCACTTGAGGCTGACTAAATAAAAATTGCTAGGAATGGGACTAGGTATGCATGTGTTTCCTTAAGAATCATTTTAGAAGTCCATCGATTAGTATTAGCACAGAACTAGGATTAGGTCCACAAATCTGATCTCCCCTCAACCCCTGCCACCCCCATAATGAGCCTGAAGTATTTTTACCAAGTGACAAAGATTCTTGATATTGTATATTGAGAAAGGCTTATGACATCATAAAGCAGAAGTCCCAAACTAGGAGAAAGATGTGAAGGAACATGCTTGGGATGGCATAACTAAACAGGTGTGATAAGCCTACAGAGCACAAGAAGACTAATGAACATTTCAGTAATTACAGAAATTTGATATTCAGAGTTTTGTAAGAGGTTAGCATGTCTCATTACACTCTTTACCTTTTCTCTCAGACATTCTTTAAAAAAAAAAAAAAAGATTAAAAAGCAGCCAGCTGGTAGCATGCATTGTCAGTAAGAAGTGATGTAAGCCACGCTAATTGATCACTTTTTAAAGATTAAGTGGCCTATTCTCTGTAATAGGACATACAGAAAACAGCTTTGACAGGACTGAAGTAGTTTACTGAGTTCTGACTGTCAACTGAAAATTTAAATCATGCTTATATCCACTCACAATAAGCAATTTACATGATCTCATCCTATAAGAAAAGCTCTGATGCTCTTCCTGAACCTTCTACCTGCTGTGTTGCTATGATGCACCTGCATTTTGGATAGATATTGAAAGGAGAGGGTTGTAGAAGGGCCTGGAGACCAATTTGCCTTGTATGTCTCAGGCAGAAATAGACTCTCCCTCTGTGTAATCACTGAATGAGTTCTAAAAGCCTTTATGTCTTACATGCAAGCTCCATCTCTCTCAGTCTCATTTTCTTAGCTAAATATGAGATAATCATAATACCCTTTTCACCTAATTGTGATGATTAAATGGAAAATAAAATTACTTTATCAAATAGAACATGTACTACTGATATTACACAGTATAAGGAAGGCCTGCTATAGGGAACTATTCACTGTCACAGTATTGTAGCTGGACTGCCATTGCTTATCCTTCCCTCCTGCTCTTAAGTATAGAGGATTGAGAGAAACAGTTGCACTGACAATTCATAGCTAAGGGTGAGAAGTGGAGAGTTTAGGAAGATTACAAGAATAAAACAAAAAACGTGAAGTTCAAGATTTACCTTGAATCTTCCCTCTTCTCCTTTCTAGTTGGATAGCTAGGACTTCATCCATCCTAGATTCCATTTCCTACTCGGTAAAGTGGGGAAAATAATAGTTATCATTATGGTGTTTGGTGATTAAGGAGGATGATGTATGAAAAGTATCAAGCATCCTGACCCAAAGTAAGAACTCAACAATATCTTGTCCCTTCTTCTAGATGGCCTGAAAAGATCACACAGTGTGTGTGGGGGGGGGGGGAGGGGCGGGGGGGTGGCGGGGAATGAGGACTTCTTATATGAACACACTCTGGTCCTTTTTCAGAAATGAGCAAAAGCTATTTGTTTCTATGCTTCTATTTTATACATTTCTTCAAAGGGCTCCTAAAACTATAAGCTCTATCAGAAGCCTCCAAACTACCTTTTTATAATGAGAGATTTTTATGAATTGCTCAGTACTTTTTATGAAATTAATCATACTGTTTCTTTTCTTGATCAACCTCCTTCCCAACCTCCTTTTTCATGAGAATAACCATGGATTAAAGTAGGTTGGTACTTAGGACAGGATCCAGAAAATTCAAGTCAGTTTTAATGTTTACAAGTGGCAATAATTAAAGTTTGAAATTAACTTTTAAATGATTTTTTGAAGTCTGAGATCCTTATTACACCAGATATCTAACTTGTTCAGTATTTATAAAATGATACCTATGATCAGAAGGCTTATTGTGACCATCTGCAACAATGGAGCAGCGCTCTGAAATTGGGACAGTCCTGAAAAATTAACAAATGATCACAGCAGGTATCATGCCCCAGGGCAAGACTGTTTGTTCTGTGAGGCTTGACCAGCTAAGGATGCCAGTAGAAATGCTGATTGTCTGTTTTTAGAAAAGGCTGGTGAACAGACTGCCTTTAATACCTTTGCCATCTTCAAATAGCAAATTTCCCACCTAATGGCTCCCTACCCTTACTTAAAATATCATATGGACCTCAGTATTTGTGCCCACGGTCCTGAAAACTACTCTCAGGGATTCCCTAGCTCGGAAATGTAGCAGATGATGAAAAAAAGTGCAGTCATTACCTAGAACAACTGTAGTCCTCAATTTACAATGTGGCTAGGTTTGGTTTGGAACAGAGAGAACAGACACTTGGCGCTAGAAGATGACCTTCCTGTTTCTCTTGTCCCTGAGGGTCTGTGCCACGAAAATGCCATTGGCACCAGCTGGCCTATTGTTCTCAACTGCCTCAAACTCAACAACCATGCAGAGGTTTGAACACTTCTGCCCTAAGCATCCCCATGAAACCATGGCTCTCCTATTGTTTAGTACTCCCAATTTACTTCAAGATGTGAATTTCTCCACCTGGATACTCATCTGGCTTTTTCAAGAAGCAGGCAAACTTTGAGATCCTATTTTTATTTTCACAGTGTTCCTGCTTACTCTTCACTCTTTCTACAACTTCTTTAACCTTCTCCCAATTAGATATTTTGCCTAATCTCTCATCTTGAACCAAAAGTGACTCATTAATTCAATCATCAACGTTAAAAAGTGCTTCCTATATAGCACTATTTCAGATAAAAGAACACAGTAGTAGACAAAGTCTTTGCCTTCATGGAATTTCTTTCTATTGTGAGACTATAAATAAATTATAAATAATAATTAGTTTATTTATTTTTTATTTTTTTAAAGGACAATCCTTGTCTTTTTTTTTTTTTTTTTTTAAGATTTATTTATTTATTCATTCAGAGAGAGCGAGAGAGGCAGAGACACAGGCAGAGGGAGAAGCAGGCTCCATGCAGGAAGCCCCATGTGGGACTCGATCCCGGATCTCCAGGATCACACCCCAGGCTGCAGGCGGCGCCAAACCGCTGCACCACCAGGGCTGCCCCAATAATTAGTTTATAATACAGTTTCAGATAATGACAAGTGTAATGGTAATATACATCCAAAATTAGTTTAAAGGCTCTAGAGAATAACTTGGTAAAAATGTTGAGAGGAAATTCTATTTTTAAGTAGAGGATCAGGGAAAACCTGAGGTAGTAACATTTCAACAACCACAACAACAACAAAGTAGGGGAGCAAGAGAAACAAAAGTCTGGAGGAAGAGATTTCCAAGGAGATGGAACAATCAGCAGATGCTCTAAAGTGGAAATGAGCTTGGCCACTCATACTTTGGCAAATTTCTTAATTTCACTGCTGCTTTGTGTTTTGTTTGTTTGTTCATATCCCTGTGTCGCTTTTCAATTAAATCTGCCCGTGAAAAGAAGCCAGTTTTGTATAACTCCTTGTAAATCTTCAGTGAGTATCAAGCCAAAGGCATGAGAAAGTATTTATTAAATGTTTTGATGGTAGCAAAAGCTACAGATTTCTCCTAACCCATGCAGTCCAAGGGAGCGCATTAACAATCAGTGACCCTTATAAATGCTCTTTAAATAAGATCTCTACCCTGGCTAAATAAGTACTCAGAGTGACAACACAACTGGTTTTACACAAATGCAAAAAGGGTAAGGGTATGGGGTGCAAGGTGCATTTAGTGCATTTCAAGCTTTGGAGAAAGGGACTGTCACTGCTCTGGAAAAAGCTGGAAAAACTAAATTGCAAATAACTTCAAGATGACAGTTAACCAGAAGTGGTTACATAAGAAACATTCAAGGGAATTTTAATGTGCTGCAGCAAACAGGATTATAGGGCAATAAAATTTCAAGGTACATTCTAGTTAAGTCCTAAAGATTTTTGCAGTATTTTTGAAAAGAGAATGCAAGGGACCAGAACTTCAAGGAGAATTTGTGCTTCCCTCAGCAGAAACTGCAAAACACCTACACTTACCCTTTGCTGCAAAACAAGCAAATAGCCAGTGCTGTCTATACAGGGACTACCTATGGGGAGTTCAGCTTCTGATACCTCATGAGAAGGCACTTTTCAAGGACTATTACCTTCATCTAGACTTTTCACTAGTCCACAGGGCTCCTTATGGTGACCCATGCGGAGCTAAACCTTGTGAGTAATTAACGTCAGGGTAGCTGAAAAATTAATTTTCAGCAAGTAAGTTCTACTTGCGAGCGGAATCTAGATTTCTAAAGGGCAATACACCAGATCTTTCACTTCCTTTTGGGTCTCAGAATCCAGTACAAGGCTAAACACACAAAGTGTATTAGGCAAATACTTAATGAATGAGCCATGTCTTAAAGGGTTTGCTGCTATGGGTACTCTGAGAATGCAGTGTACAACAGTACCAAAAGTTAGATATTAAGTTACAAAGTGTCCTTGACTCAAACTGTAGTAGAAAACTTATTCAGCCTGATTTTTAAATCCTATATAGATGATAGGGTTGCCTGATAAAATATAGGACTCCCACTTAAATTTGAACTTCAGATAAGCATGGGTTTTAGTATAAGTATGTCCAAAATACTGCATGGAATACACTTAAAAACTTTACTGTTTACCTGAATTTCAAATTTAACTACGCATCCTATATTTTTATTTACAAAATCTGACAACTGTATTTTCAGCTGTTAGGCCTCGAACCTGGTTGAATTTGTTTCTCTTCTTTTCTCTGATGATTGAACTTTAAAATGCAGATATTTTAATAGCTTTTAATTATTCCCTTTTAAATTGAAAAGCATATGAACTATGTTCTTCTTGACCTTACTTAAAGAGATACGGAAGAAGAAACTCCAGAGAATATGCAATTTGGGATTAATGCATAGAATGGCATTATCCACGGTGCCTAGTATAGTTTGCTTTGTTGAATTTTGCTAAAAGAAGAAGAAAAAATAAATAAAAGAATAGGGTTTCAGCCGTTTTCTAATGACATGGCCAGATGATGCCACAAAATCTTGGCATTACTGATAAGTACACACTGTGCTGGAAAATCAATAGTTTCAGAAGGGGATCCTGAAGGGAACTTTCCATTATGGAGGTTAGAAGTAACTTAGCCCCATACTCATAAATTCCTATTCAGGGTGCTCCATGTCCCTAAGCAAGAAAGCACAGGCCTTGTCCTAATATCATAAACTACTAAGCTGGAATCATTAATGTTTTTAATTACTAAAGGTATCTACTTTTAAAAACTGTACTTTTAACTATTTCTAATGCCAATGATTGAGTTGAGAAAGTAAATTAAAAACAAACAAACAAACAAACAAACAAAAACAGGTGTCCCTGTAGTTGAAGAAAACCTCTTAGGCTGAAAGAGAAGCTTAGGTAAGCAGATAAACTTTGAAAGTGGTTATTTACATTGAATAATAATTCATTTCAACACTCCCCTAAATATTAGCCTCCCCTAACATTTAACAAAATTTATCATTTACTCCATTGCAAAGAGTGGCTAAACAATTTTCCAGGGTCTTCTATATTTTTGAATTGTGAAAGTTTAGCCCCTTGTTCATTTAGAACTCCATGTTTATTAATATCTACACAATGGTTTGTAGTTATATTTATTATTCCTCTTCCTTAAAACTCTAGGGTAATATGGATTTCTCCTACTATTCTATAGGAAAACACAGCCTGAACTAAGCTCTCTTGAACTTCTTCCTTTTCTCTAAAACTTGTAGGTAAAGCTTCTCTCAAACTCTAAAGTAAAACACATAATTTTATTTTTACCCCTTCACATACTCTCCTAACACTCTTAAGTGCAGAAGACATTAAAAAAATAAAATTCACTATTCACAACTGTTATTTCCAAATGAAGTCACTTCCCTAGAAATAGCAAGGAAGGGTCCATTCCATCCTCATTTTTAAATAAACTTTTGAAAACAGTTTTAGATTCACAGATTATCTGTGAAGATAGTATGGAGAGTTCCCCATATCCAACATCCACTTTCCCATTGTTAATGTCCCATGATACATTTGTCATAATAAGCTGATATTGAAACACTATTATTTCAATGTTTTATTAAAATTTCCTTAGGTTTTACCTAATGTCCTTCTCTTTTCCAGGATCCCCTCCAGAATACCACATTACATTTAGTTGCCATGTCTCCTTAGTCTCCTCCTGGCTGTGGGAGTTTTCAGTTTTTGTGTTGACGATTTAAGAAGTACTAGTCTGATATTTCATGGAATATCTCTCAATTTCTATTTGTCTGATGCTTTTCTCATGATTAGACAGAGGTTATGGGTTTTGGGTCCGATGAAGTGCCATTTTCACCACATAGCAAAGCACAGTTACTTTTTTCATCTTTTTCCATACTGTTCACTTTGAAAGGAAGTCACTATGCACAGCCCTCACTTAAGAGATAGGGATTTAAGCTCCATCTCCTTGAGGGGGCAGTATCTACATAGATTATTTGGAATTCTGCACAGGATATTTGTTTCTTTGCTCCATTTATCCATTCAATCATCTATTTCTGTGTGAACTCATGGATATTTTATACTTTGGATTATAATCCAATACTACTTATTTATTTTGTTGCTCAAATTGTTCCAGCTTTGGCCACTGAAACTCCTTCAGTTGGCTCTTGTGCTGTTTTGACATACCCTGCATCATTGTGGTTTTTAATTTTTTTTTTCTTTTTTTTTTTTTTTAGCACATCATTGCTTTCTGGAACTACGAGATGAATTCTCCAGCTTCCTTCAGTATCTTCTTTGCTCCAGCCCCAGATTTGTCCAAGAAGACTTGGTTCTTTTTTTGAAGCAAGGCATTAAAAGGCAAAAACTGGGCCTTGATAAGTGAAAACCACTGTCATTTTAAAATCATTTCTCTTCTTCATGTCCTACCTGAATGTATTTGCCACTAGACTGAAGGACATTCATATCATTTATTTCAAACTTGGTTCTAAAAAGGAAATTAGTTAAATTTCTGAAGTATTTGATGATTTTAACAGTTTTTATTTTATTTTATATTTAAGGATTGATTTTAAATTGTTTTTAGCTTTTTTGGGGTATTAATTTTTTGTTTTTCTTCTGAAAGGACCAGAATGGTTGGGAATGTGCTTCCTAAGGAAAGAAAGGGTGGGTTACTTCTACTCAGGCTTAGCTAGGTACAGCCTGGTAATTCCACTAGAAATAGCAGGGTGTATCTAAGTCTAGGAGGAGCTTAATATACACTGTCCTTATTCAACCCTTGCTTAGGAAAAAATTATATGATGACTACAGACATGTGAGGGACTAGTTATAGAAGGATGAAGGGGTTGAAACATAGAAGAATACAAATACCATTATCCAACCATCTTGTATTTTTTTTATGATGCGTATGTGAGGGAAGCTGCATTTTAATACCAGGAGTGGCTCTTTCATAGATGCAGTGTTAAGCATGCATTCTCTCCAACATCAGGACTTTTTTTTTTTAAGATTTTATTTATTTATTCATGAGAGAGAGGCAAAGACACAGGCAGAGGGAGAAGCAGGCTCCGTGCAGGGAGCCTGATGTGGGACTCAATTCCGGGACTCAATCCCGGGACTCCAGGATCACGCCCTAGGCCAAAGGCAGGCGCTACACCGCTGAGCCACCCGGGGATCCCAACAACATAAGGGCTTTAAAAACCACAAGTGTGTCCTATAATAGACTAGGCTTACCAAATTCACATACTACTAGTACTGAGAAAGTCTCCAAAGTTACACAAAGAAAGAAGTTTAATAAATAAATGTATGCCCCTGGTAATCTCAGTAGGTGAGATTGTGTTGTATGCTAGTCAGAAGGGCAGTTCCTTTGCACCCAACACTTACACATACACAAAGAGTAACTTATTAGATCCTATGACTGCTCTTCCTTCCACTTCCCTTTCAATCACCAGCTTCCAATACTTATTCCCCTTCTCCCAACTCAGAACGTAAAAACTGCTGGATAATACTCTAGAGCCTCCAACTATAAACAACCACTGATGATTGAATCACATCACTTGAGCTACTCATGAAAACCAAGGCCCACTTAAGGCTACTGGAGCCCTGCAATCCAGAGCCATGAGTCTCTACTGATGATGGAAAATTGGTCTGACTTCTGGGTTGCTTAACACTGCTAAGTTCATACCCAGATTTAAAAAAAAAAAAAAAAAAAAAAATTGGCACCCATTAGCTAAACTCTTTTGGAGCTAATTGAGCCATGAGCCAGTGAGAGGCTGGCTGAAAGCTGAACATTTTAATGTATTGTACTTGAATAAAAAATTTGCTGATGGCTATTTTTTCCCCAAATACTGCTTTGTCTTTTCTCATGGACTCGAGTTGGGTTTCAGAGGACACAGTCTTTAGCCAGCACAGACACTGAAGATAAAAGACACAAATCAATAGAAAAAAATAACTTCTTTTTATTTACAAGAAAAAAAATCCAAATATTGGATGCTGTAAACAAAATTCACAATCTGTTCCCTCTAGCACTGATTCAAACATGTCAGTTTTTAAGAGTCCATTCTCATCAACTCCTTTTCTGCCTGTGACACAGTCTAAAGTCAAAATATCCCAACAGAGTGACCCCAGGTGCAGCTTGCTGCAATAGGACATCTCAGAGCAGGCAATGGTTGTAGAGAGGTTGAGAGACACCCGGGGGGCAGAGCCTCCTCCATTCTGCAAGGCTTTGCAGCAAGTTTTGCCAAGTTACCTTGACATCTTCCAACTTTGTACTTTTACCATGTATTTTGTTAGCAAGCCATTATTACAACAAAATATTACACAGAGATTCTTCCTTGGCACTGAAAAGGCAATAAGAAATCTTAAAGAAAGATTATATTCAAATAGGTGCTATATATGATTTTTTTTTTTTACTTTTCAGTTTCATCTAATACACTTTGTCTTCAAACAAAAAAGAAAGCTTATTTTTGAACTGCTGACAGCTTTCAACATAATACATTTCATTCACAAAATAGTTCACGATATTTATTTGACAAGCACTGCATTGAAAACAACTTTATGCACAGTAAAGCAGCCGACGATAAGCTAACAGAAAGGGGTGGCAGAAACGGTGTTCACTTTTCTTTGTGTTTCTTCCATGGCTTGGCTTACAAATATTCTTCCATCCTTGCATTGTTTGGAGCCCCGTTAAAATAGTCCACCCACTACTAAAGTGAGCAGATACTTCAGGAAGGGAAAAGTCCATCTCACTGTAGGACTTCTTGAGACAATCGGATTTACTGAAAATCAACTTTTTAGAAGGGCACGGTCACAGGTCAAATGTTCTCTGACATGCCAAACTGGACAGGTGAGAAGAGCCTCCAGAAGATAAAACTTCTTCCTGTTTTAAAGTTAACAGCACACTAGGCCAGATAAGCACAAAAGCAAGCAAATCACAGGCACCGATCAGGAGTTGAGAGCTGTTCTTTTTCTCTGACCTATACACACGGCTCTCTCTCTCCAGACATTCAGACTTTTAGGTTACACATCCACAAAGAGAGACACATATTCCACTGTCTGTTCAACTACATATGCACAAGACTATAGTACATACAAAAAAGAAATAAATTATAGAAGTTTTAAAGCAACGGCTGAAGGTTGTCTTGAGCATAGCCTGTTCTATCTGAATGCCAGGTGTTGGCGATTCCAACTATGCGACCAAAGTTGGAATAAGAAAAGAACATAAACATTTCAGAAAATAAGTGAAGAGTATATTTTCAAATAAGGCTCCTCCAAACAAAAATTCGTGTTATCAATTAACAGCAGATTTTTGCTGTGGCAGAGCCAGCGTTCTCCAAATTCTTTGTAATATAATGGACAACTCACTTGTCAATAGTTAGGATGAGAAGGAAGAAGGCAGATCACTGTCTGCGTCTATGTTCCCAAGTGTTCCCTTAGTTTTCTCTTAGAAAACTCCAAACAGGTAAGCAAGCAGGCAGAGCTCTGGCTTCTGGACAGTTAAGTATCAGGCTTAATCTGAAAATGGAATAATATTGCCTGGAAATTCACAATTCATTTTCAAACCCAGGGCTGGAGTGAGGGAGAATGAGCCAACGTGGGAGAAGAAAGAGTTCCCTAGGAAACAGTGAGTGGCAGTGCAGTAGCTGTGACAGCTCAGAGAGAATTCACAGGGAAGCTGCTACAGCAAACCCATCAAGTTCCTGTTAAGGCTTCAAAGAAAGGTGTGCAAAAGGTAGTTTCAGATGGATTAGCCTACAACTGAGCATCTGAGTGATGCCCCAATAGCAAACAAATGACACTGCCAATAGGATGATGCTATTTTCTTCCCCAATCCCTCTTGAACTTGATGACAGAAATCTGGTAGGTTCTTCAGAGGAACTGTCACAGTAAGCAGTCATCCACTAGAGCTGGTAGGAATTATGTGGCTGTTTCACAATACAAAGGAAAGGTTTGCATGTGTTAGTTTTGTTTTTAACAAATGCATTTTCAGAGACCAGTGTCCAAAGGAATAAAAAGCTGGGAGAAGGAATGGTTTTAGGATTAGCTGTCACTGAACTGAAATGATAATGCCAGTTCATTTCACAAAGGTTTAACTGGTCTCTTGGTAAAGAGATGATAAAGTTGGATCTGATCCAATGCAAAGTGACTGAATTTAAAGTACAGTACTAAATATTTAAATGCAGTGTGACAATCAGATCAAAGGTGTTTCATATCGACGTGAATTTATAAAATTTTATATATAATATATATCTCATATATAAATTTTAAGCAATTGTGCAAATACTCTTTAAAAAGGGTCATTTCACATTTACTAAATTCTAGTGGTCCTGGAATGCAGAATGCATTCATTAAAAAATTCATTTAAATATTAATAAGTAGTGTTCAGATCACCAGAAATTTTATTAGCAGTTAGGGATTTAAATGAACTATCGCTGATCCATGATCCACTGGATTGTACACCATGGAGGCATGCAAATATAACACAAAATAAAAGGGTTCCTACTGTCAAAATGGCAGTTCAGTACAAAAAGAGTGCTCTGCCAAACAAATATTCTCCCATTTGTAGAATTCTATGGCTCACAAAAAAAAAAAAAAAAAGAAAAAAAATCACTAAAAATGTATAATCTCTGCTCTTCCTAACAAATATATTACTTGTTTTCCTCCTTCATTGGTTTTAATTTTTTAGATGTGGGTTTTAACTCATCACTGCAATATGCCCACGTCTCATGTCATCCTGTTGAAAACATAAAAGCACACAGTATTTAAACATTTTCTATTTGCTACATTATTCTAGACCTTAGTCAATGTATTGTGTGTATATATACATATCTCAAATACGTATATATATACACATAATGTACACACACATACACATGTACCTATGATAATATCACACCAACAATGTTAACTTTATACAAGTATTTGCCAAGAAAAAATAGGGCATTTCTTCCACCATTCACAAGCTTATACGTTGTTTTATTTTCTTCTTGAGTCCCTGATAAAATAATCATTAAATCATAAAATTTTTCCACTTCAAATTTTCAGAAGGCAACAGGCACTTTGATGTTTATTGGTGTGTAACAAATATAGTTAACTCTTTATATATTCTACTATATCTCTTCTACTTGGGTATTTTTATCTGTTAAATCTTTGGTCCTTGAGCATACTTTCTTTGCTAGAGCTGCTTTCGCTTGCATTTTCATATTTAAAAAATGCAAGCTATGCACACAGCTGGAAATAATGGATTGTGTCATCATTAAGTTCTGCTGTTTGTTATGAGAACTGCACCAACCTACTACTGTTCATTCGGAGCAAGCTGTCTCTGTTAGCGTAATAGGATAGTTCCACAGAAAGCACTTGCTACAGGTTTCAGATAGTAATCCCAATGTTGGAGTCCCTTTTTTTCTATTATCGCTACTATCTGAACTTCTGAATTGATACTTAGGTTGGGGTAAGATCTTTTTTCCTTTGTATTTTCCCTTTTGTAAATTCCACCTTATAAGAAACTCTCCTTTTTTTTTTTTTTTTTTCCTATGGCAAAGCTATGGGAGCAGGTACTGCAAACCCATATTGTCATCAAGCATTTTTTTTTTTTCCCTTGTTATTTTAGGAGAACCTGGTTGCTTTTAATGACAGGTCTCTTTTGTTTCAGAATAGAATCCAACTGAGTAGGAGGAACAGGTGAGAAGGTTGGTGGGTGAGGAGGGTTGTTTTGAGATCGTGCTCCCATACCTATGAAAAGATCCATGAGCTTTGCCAAGTTTAAAACCAGGAGCAGATCATCATTGCACAAAACACATCTTTATTCAGGGCTGGGTCACTCAGCCTTTTTACTTAATCTTTTATTCATTTTATTTATTTTCCCTATCTTGTCTGAAATGGCTTCCCCACAGGACATTTGTAAATCATTCTTAATTGCAGGGTAGCCAAGTGGAGTATGTCTGTTGCTGGCATGTGAATACTGGCTGGACCTGTGCAATGTAGTAATTGCTAAAGTTGGCATCTGCTACATAGGGAGCCGGCTGGTAATAGCAAGTGACATTAGCCACGTTAGGTATGACATTTTGGTCAGCTAGCACCCGGATAGCCAGCATTGTGATAAGGTTTAAAGTCTGTCTTCTTTCATGTCCCATCAGGCACACTGTACTCTCATTCACCACTCCATGAAGGGTCATGAGATAGTCATACTTGCGGTCTTCCAATCCCACGAAGTGGTTCTGCAAATAAGACTCCAGTTTTCTCTGCTGCTCTCCGATGTCTGAGAAGTCGATGAAAAACCTGGAACACATATACCTCTGAAGGGTCTTGATTTCATCAGAGGCGGGCCTAAAGCCCCTCACTAATAGGTTGCAGTATTTAAGCAGGCCGCCCCCTCTGATTTCCTCTGGGTTCCTGGTGGCAATGATCTTGTTACAAAGGTGATCAAAGGCTTCGTGGAAATCACCATAGACGCTCTCACCAATTATCGTGGGGTGAAATGTTTCAGTCATTGGGTTCTCTGAACATTCATAAAAGAGGAGAAGAGAGTCTAATTTGATTTGAAAAGAATCTACACTAAATTCAAACTGCCTCCGGAGGGAATCCACAAATTTCAGTTCCACATTTTTGCCACTGTTGTTTGACAAGGATATAAGACTCCATCGGTCAGAGTCATTGCACACTTTAACCATTTTCTGCACATAAGCTTCCTACAATTTAAAAGATAAAACAAGAAGATGAGCAAACCTAGAAGAAATAATAAATGAATAAATGCATCTTCTTCACAGTAGAGAATTATCTTGCTCCTTCCCTTTTGTTTTGTCAAATTTCAGCAAACACTACCTACAGGCTTAAACAGTCCTCTGAAAACAACAACAACAAAAATGCATTTAACGAGTGGTTTTACCGTCTGGAAAAGAGACTAGAAGTAATAGTTTGAGGCTTTTGGCAGACGTATCACGGTACTAAGAGGTTCTGTTGTCATGTCTGACTTTTGAAATGTTATTTTTTGAAAATGGTCTTACAGGTAGAACATTCACACGATATCCACACAATACTCAAAAGACAGAAGTGCATACAGTGGAAAGTTGGTCTGTCTCTCACCCTTGTCCCTAGTCACCTAGTTCCACTTCCCCAGAGGCTACTGTTGAGATTAGAATCTTGTCCCTCCAGTGGTACTGTGCAATTACAATCAAGTATGAACTAAATTAGGACATTCTGGGAGACTGATTCCTCAGACAACTTTAATTGTTTAAAACATGCTTTGAGCCAGTGTGTGTGTGTGTCTGTCTGTGTGTGTGTGTGTGGGGGGGGGGTACCCACAATATCCGTCACACGTGAGCCGACCCGGAGAAGCATCCCACATATCCTTCACACACGGAGTCAGCTGCACGCAGCTGAGAAATCTAATCACATTTTCCAATACAGTAATAATAAGCCCATTGACTGGATCCTGCTTCAGGCTGCTCTTTCCCCAAAAACTAGATTATAAAATGACTCAAAAATTGGTTTACGTCATTTCATTCTTCCACTTAATCAGAAACCACTCTGGACAAGCCTCAAGCAAGGAAATCCAAAGAGTTAAAAGAAAAAAGAGAGAGAGAGAGAGAAGAGAGAAGGGAGAACAGAGGAGGAAGTAGAAGAGTAGTGGCGCGTCAGAACCAAGTGAACTTAAAACACCCAACACCGTCCGCGCACCTCCGTTGACTCATTAAAACAATCAAAACCCAAATATAATAGGAGCACGCCCAAACCCGTCACGGCCGCAGGTCTGTGGCATCAAACGGGCGCCCCTCTGCCCGCCGCACCCCAGCCCGGCCCGGGCACGGCCCCAGGCCCATGTCGGGGGGCTTTACCTTGAGCGTGAGTGGCGTGATTTTCTCTTTGTTCACCCCTTCGGGCAAGAAGTCCAAGAGGCAGTCCAGCACGACGTCCTTCACAGTCTGAAACTCCTCTTCCCCGCGCAGGTCGGCGCAGAAGATGAGGTCCAGGTCCTTGTAACCCAGGCCGCTGTCCTGGTGCAGAACGTGGCTGGCGGCCGAGCCGTTGAGGCGCACGTCGCGGACGCCGATACGCTTCTCGGCCAGGCGCCGCCGCACCACCTTCACGATCAGGCTCGGCTGCAGCTCGAGCGTGGGGAAGTTGCCGCGCCCGTGGATCGGGATGGTCTCGCTCAGGATGCCGTCCAGCCGCTGCACTTGCTCCCAGTTCAGCACGTTGCAGTGCGCCGTGGGGCTTCCGCAATAGTCCAAGCAGTGCCCGCCGAAGTCGTCGTCGCCGCCGCCGCCGCCGCCGAAGTCGCCGCCCAGGGGGATGTAAGCGCCGCCGGCCAGCTCGTCTTCGGCCATGGCAAAGTACCCTTCGCCTTCCGCCATGAAGTGCCCTCCGAACACCAGCTGGCCCTGGTCAGTCCTAAAAGGCCAAAAGGGGGAAGGGGCGCGTTGAGGACGCGCGCGGCGGCTGACGGGGGCCCGCAGAGGGAAGAGCGCGCCCCCTCCCCGGCTCGGCCGCAGGCTCCAGGGCTCCCCGGGAGACCCTCCCGCCCCGGCCCCCCGCTGTGCCCAGCCGCGCCCCGCGCCCCGCGCCCCGCAGAGAAGCCCCCGCACCAAAAGTATCTCTGATGCATCTGGAAAGCGCAAGCGGGAATCCCGTCTGTGTCACCTGGAGGCGGCCGCCCCTTCGAGGAGCGCAGCGAGCGAGGAACCGCGAGGCGGCAACACTTCGAGGAGCCGCGAGTGCGCTCTCGGCAGCGGCGAGCGACTCAGTCCTTCCCAGACCTCGCCGCCTGCGCTGGCCGCTCCCGCCCCTCGCCCTCGCCCTCGCCCCCGCCCGCGCCCGCGCCGCTATCGCCTCAGCTGCGGTGGTCCCGGAGGTGGCGGCCCCAGGTGACGCCGCCGCCGCCGCCGCCGCACACGCTACTGTCTCTGGAGCTTTAGCAGTTGTGCGGGGGGAAATGTCTTCAGTACTTTTTTTATACCGGGCCTTTCGGCGCTTCCGGGGCCCGGGCGCCACGCACTCGCCACACCCTCCTCATCTGCATAGGGCGCCGCCCCCGCCCGCCCCGCAGGCCGAGCCCCGCCGAGCGGTCCGAGCTGGGGGACGTCGGCCGCCGAGTGTGTGCGTGTGCGCGCGTGTGTTGGGACCAACGCTTGGTTTAGGGACGGTCTTCCGCGCGCCCAAGCCTCTTTTTTTTCCTTCCCCCCCGACCCCAACCAAAAGACACTTAAAATGCCTCAAGAGCCCTGAAAACTGAATCACGGCTGAAATCGCGCAACTGCAGAAAGTCGCCAGACATAAAATTCTCTCCGGGTGCCGCGCGTCGCTGCAGCTGGATGGGGCTCCGGGGGTTCCTGGGGAGCCCCTGCGTGAGACGGCCGTGTGGAGCGGGGCCGTTTTCTTAGGCAATCAAACCGACCTAAAGGTCCGCGAGTCCATGCAAATAAGTCTCCGCGACCGAGGGGGAAGAGCTTGCTGACTGTGTGTTTCGATTCTCGAAACGTCGGGAAGCGCCGGGGAGCTCCGGGGCGAGCCTGGGGAGACGCGGGGGCGGAGCCGCGAGCCTGCGTCCAACTCGTGCGCACGAGCGGCTCCGGGCGGCGGGGAGCGCGGCGTCGGCCAGCGCGCGTCACCGAGCGGGCGCCCCCCCGCCCCCCCCCGCAGGTCGGGCGGGCGGGCGGGCGGCCAATGGGGGAGGACGGCGCGGCCCGGACTCACCGCGGCGCGTTCTCTCGCGGACTGAGGCAGCGAAGCGCGCGCGTCCCACACCAAGGTTTGCCTTTCCCAAGTGACTACAAATGCCGTGTGAAATTACCTAGCTTTCCGCGGCACGTGAAAGGACGAGGCTAAAGGATCAGCGTTTCTCCCCCCACGTCCCCCAGCTTCAGTCACTTGGGCCGGGCGACAGGGGTGTCATGGGTACCCCGCACGCGCGCACGCGCTGCCGCTCGCCCCGCCGTGTTTCCCGGCCGTCCGTTCCGGCCTCACGCTGCTCTTTCCAGACCAACTCCCCTGAGGTAGGGCTGAGGGGAGCGCGCCGGGGAAGCTGAAGACGCTCCCCCAGGGCCTTTGCACAGCCCCCGCCGTCCAGCTCGGGAGGAAGAACAGTCCGCCCCGTGCGAATCGACGGAGCCGCGTCCTAGTTACCAGAGCGGCGAGCCCTCCGGGGTGGAGGGTGGAGGGGCGAGTAGGGGGCGGGGAGAGGACGGTTACCCACGGAGCGTCCAGCTGTGTGGCAACGCCGCCCCCTGCCGGTGCCCTGCGGAGCCGCGTACCGAAGTGGAGAAACCGACCCGACCTTAGAGGGAAGCCCTTGCCCCTCAGCGCCAGGCCTAGCACGGGTGGGGGTGGGGCGACCACACAGTTCTCACAGGCCCGCCGCCCCGCCAGAAGCGCGTATTCCTCCCTGTCCCCACAGGAGTCCCGCATTCTGTCCAGGCATTCAGGATAATTACGTACGTGTATATGCACGGTTTGACCACCTCTTACGTTCCAGGCACCCAGGCTAAGTGCTGAGGATATAAGGACGGCTGCATCTCACACAGTTTAAGCGGGCATGAGAAGCAAGTACGCACTTACGGTTCAGCCTTACCTGTGTGATGAAAGGAGTATCTGTGGTGAGCTAACTAGGATCAGGGAAACTGGGAGGAAAAAAAACATCATAAACTAGAAGGGAGGTGTCGTTTGAATTGAATCTTTTTTTTTTTCAATATTTTTTTCTTTATTTATTTATGATGGTCACACAGAGAGAGAGGCAGAGACACAAGCAGGCTCCATGCACCGGGAGCCCGACGTGGGATTCGATCCCGGGTCTCCAGGATCGCGCCCTGGGCCAAAGGCAGGCACTAAACCGCTGTGTCACCCAGGGACCCCTGAATTGAATCTTTAAAAGTGGACTTTACTTTCGTAGTTGAGTAAGAAGGAGGCAGGCATTGTCAACATAGGGAATAGAGAATGTTTGAGAAAGGATGTCTAGACTGCCATGGAAAGAAATAAGACTGGTAGTGCATTGGGATAAGGTTTGTGGGGGTTGGAGAAACTTGCTGAGCACCTCTGGGCTCTCCTCAGTGCTTTACACTTAAAACTTCATTTAATGATCTTCTGCTTAAGAAGTAGGTATTCTAGGTCAGAGGAATTCACAGAAAAAAACTGCTAGGTAGAGACTTGCCCAAGGTTCATGGCCAGTAAGAAATGGGGCCAGACCTTGAACTTAGCCCATTTGACTGCTGTTTAGCCATCATTTTTAGGAACGGGATTATCCGCAGTTTACGGATAAATAAAGACAAGTACAAATGGCAAAAAATATTTAAAAGAAGAAAAGACCTGTTAAAAATGTTTCTTTCAAAGGCCAGTGTGAATTCTGACCTTTCTAAAAATAAGGTCAAAGAGGTAAATAGGTGATGCATTAGGTACACTACACCAAAGAGAGCAAGGGTTTAGCTCTGCTGCTATTGTTTTGAACTTTATTTTAACCCTTCCTCTAAAACGTGAAGGGCGGGAAAAGGAAGTTTCAGAGCTGAGAGCACCTGTACTTCATGCATGCCCAGGATTTTGTTCTGTGGGGCTAAGGGAATCTGCATTTTACCAAGTTGCCCATGTAGTTCTGACGCAAGGGCTCAGCACTTTGCACTGCATTGACAAAAGCCGCATTGGCCCAGTCCTCTAGGCGGGGACCCTATTCCCAAGCAGAGGCTGCTCATCACTGCTGGCAGCTCCCATGGCCTCTCCCAAAAGTAGAGGTAATGGCTGAGAGGCAGAAGTAGAGCATGAGGCCAGACATGAAAGACATGTTATGCATAAGACCCTGCACCAGGAATTCTAGCAGCAGTGGGCAAGAGCCCTTCTCTTAAACTGCCAGGGCTTTGTGGCTGACACTTCCTTAAACCTTTATCAAAGCGTTTCCCCCTCCCCAACTGGGTTCCGCCCATCACAGCAAATTTCCATATCTCCATAATCCAGACCCTGCTACCTCCTGCACTAGGACATCTGGGCTGTCTTGCTTTTGGCAGTACCTTGGTGATGCTTTGACTGGATTCATATGTGTCTGATTCATAGTGGCCATTTGATATGTACTGTTGAACGAAAGCATCTGTTGGTCTTTGTTTCTCTTCACCCTGTCCTCAAACTGAGATAATATTTACATTCTGAGGGGAAAATGTTCATCCTTCCATGAAATTGCAAATTTTGCAATTGCAAGCATTTATTTTTTTCTAGATAGCCAAAATAATTATCAAATGAGAAAATCTATACTTTCACAACCTAGATATCTTTCGACATAGTTACTCTTAGTTTAAATTTAGGTTCAAATTTGTTTTTTTTTTCTCTCTCTTCAGCTTCTGAACTTATTTGGTACATAATTTACTTTTCTCCATTTAAAAAGAAAAAGAAGACACCTGGGTGACTCAATTAAGTGGCTGACTCTTGATTTTGGCTCAGGTCATGATCTCAGGGTCCTGGATCGGCTCTGTGCTCAGTGTGGAGTCTGCTTGAAGATTCTCTCTCTCTCTCTTCCTCTGTCTCTCTCCCTATACGTGCTCTTTCTCAAACAAATAAGTCTTTAAGAAAAATAAAAGGAAAAATAGATCTATGTATATAAGGGTGAGTCTCTACCTGAAATTCTTAAAAGAATGTTTTACATATACTTTTGAGGAAAAAAAAAAAAAAAAACACCATTAGTTGATCCTGACTTAAAAGTTATGGTAATCAATGCAATGAAAATAAGAAATAAGAAGGCAAGATTCAATTTTGGTCTTAATAATTATTAACATTATTTAGTTTGTTATAATGTGCCAGGCAGTGTGTTCAGTATTTTATATACCATATTTTCTTTTAAACTTCCTGCAAATCTCAAAGCTTCACATACTGCATACCCATTTTCCAGGTAGAGAAAAGAAAGTAGAGAAAGGTTAAATAGCTGAGAGAAGTAGTAGAGCCTTGGTTCAGACTGACATGTATACTTCCTCTCCTTAGTCTCTTTCATTCTATGAGTCTGTCTTCTCATTTACCTTTTAGACTTAAACTGAACTGGAAGTGCACTCTTTTCCTTCTTTCTTTCAAAGTATTGGACATTCAGATTGGACACAACGTTGAGGACCAAGATGTTTTATCCTGAAACACCTGCTGAAGGCCAGAATGCACTGCAGCCTAACTGGCCTGTTGAGCATTTCTTCCTCAGTGACAAGTGACCTGCTGCTGCGGCAGTGGAAACCTAGCAACCTGGCAGCCTTACAGCACTTACAACTAATACCATACACGCTGAAACACAGTGTGAGGTGTGAAGTCCGCCCCAGGTCCACGTAGCAGTGATAATACCTTTCCCATTTTGCCTTGTCTGCTTCCTCTTTTCTCAAAAATGGTTTTAGAAGGTAGGAAGCAAACAAATATAAAATGATCCTCCAAGTTCATACCAGAGGGAGAGAGAGAAGAGCCTAGAAAACTACTGTTTTCTATTACTATTACTATTACTTCTTAAGACTATTAAGACTATTACTTCTCGGGACGCCTGGGTGGCTCAGTGGTTGAGCGTCTGCCTTTGGCTCAGGGTGTGATTCCGGGATCAAGTCCCACATCAGGCTTCTGCAGTGAGCCTGCTTCTCCCTCTGCCTATGTCTCTCTGTGTCTCTCATGAATAAATAAATAAAATCTTTAAAAAAAAGACTGTTGTTTCTGTTCTCCAGCAATCTAGCCAGTCTCTCCCCATATTCTTGTCTCATTCTTGATATTTCTAAATCAGCCCTCTCCACTATTTCCAGTGCCTTTTCTTCCTTCCGCTGTTTATGCTCTTTGATCCCTTCCACAACATGTGGCACAATCCTATGGAAGACCCTTGTAGTCTAGGCAAAGCAGTGACAATATGAAGAATCTGAACTCCGACCCTCAACCCCCTTGTGATACACTGCCTTAGGGCAGATCCCAGTAATTCCTGAAGCCATTGAGGGACAGGCAGGCATCCTTTCTCAAGCATGTACATGCAGCTGTCTACATTATAGGGTAAACTGGAGATATCCCTGTTGTCAAATTAGTGTTAGTAGAGCAGGAGCTAATCAAAGTGCTTCATGTCAAAATTAAATCTCACTTGGGAACCTAAACCACCTGTTTTCATAGGGAAATGGTGCTGTGAATGACTTTCCCCATGCTTCTTTAGGGAAATAATTTCTTTTTCAGGGCCTTTTTGAAGGCCAGAAATATCCCAAGCCGTACAACTTGTACATTAGTTTGGGAATAATAGTCAAACTTTTTATTACTTGTATACTTCTTAGCAAGCAACAGGCTTTTATAGTTTTTAACTTTTCAACCCTTTTTATTCTATAACATTTAATTTTATTTTCAAGATAATTCTGGTCAATGTGCAGTCCTAATTTTAAAGAAAGGCTAGATGATTTTCCCCAAGTTTATATAGCTAGTTATGGAAAAATTAAAGTTAGACTCAGTTACTGTAACCCGGGGGTCAGCATCTCTTTTTCTTGGCCACACTGTTTAATCTTACCTTTGTGTGAATGGATTTAAATGATCAATAACAAATAGTTCAGTTTGAAGGCATCCTCTAGCCACACAGAGGGTCATTTGTGTAGACTACATTCACACTTGTAAATGTCTTATGAAAGCATCACTATTCTACTGTTAAGCATCTTATAAATGTAATTTCCTAAGGTGTTATTTTTAAGAATATTTATTTGAAGTCAATGACCTCATAAAAATAATTTTATTTACTGTCACAGATCAGTGAGCTTAGGAAATTCAGTATACAAACAACAAATATGATAAATAGATGTACATCATTACTCCTGAAATCACAATTGATCTAGATTGTTTTTTAATAGTTCTTCATCAGAAAGATTAGCCAGTATTTTCTCGTGCTGCTCTCAGTGCTGATTATGCCATAAGTTCTTCCTGTTTTGACATCTTGGTGAAATGCTTGCCGTTTCATTCAATGTTGTAAGTCCATGGACCAGATATTTTCCTTACTCCAAACAAAAGAGACATTCAGAAGTTGCATTAGTTTGGCAAAATGTAAACTAGAAATATACATATATTTTCAAAAACTAGAAAATATGAATAAATAAACCTATTTTCCCTAAAGTAATATTTGTATTATGAGTTTTTCCTTCTGTAAGCTTGTACTAGAAGAATGTTTAACTTCTCTGAAGAAAATCTTGATGTTTACTTGTGGTACCTGTAAAGCTTTGAGAAGGGTCCAACGGGGGTGGATATAATAAATTATCTCTCTTTTCTAAAAGGAATTTGGTCAAAAATATTCATGTACCTTGTGTGAAAAAGGAAAAAAAAAAAAAGACTATCTTTTATGGGTAGGTATAGCCAGCTCATTCTGATATTTTTTTCAGCCAGTTCTTAACTTGTACCTATGTTGGTACATCTGACAGTTGATTGGTAGTTAATTTCTCTTTTCCACTGATTGTTGGTTTCTTTTATATGAGCTTTGAGATTTTAGAGATATTTAGAAATAGTATTACCCATTTTGCTAACACTATTTTGATATGCCCAAATCAGAAAGAGCATGAACAGGGGGAAGGGCAGACAGAAAGGGAGGACCAGACTCCCCGCTAAGCAGGGAGCCCCACTAAGACTAAGCTAGCTGGATCACAGGACCCTGAGATTGTTACCTGAGCTGAAGGCAAGATGTTTAACTGGCTGAGCCACCTAAGCATCCCAAAAATGTTTTCTTTTTTAACTATTACAATGATGAACATTTTTAAAAGACAATTTTTAAAAAATTGTGCAAACTGACTCTTTTGAACTCTGACTTGAAAATCCTGGGTTCCTTAAATAAAATAGGAGTGAGGAAACTAGCTTCAGAGTTTCTGCAGGAGGTGGGGAGACGCCAGGACACCTGAACTTATTCTAGCAATGTAGGATAAAGGAAATTCAAGTTTAATTTCCAAGTAAAAAGAAAAGCTTCAGGATGCTATGAATTGGGCATTGCTTGAGAAAGTGTAGGGGGGGGGGGAAAGAGCAATCAGAGTTATTGATATCTGAAACATGGGAGCTTCTGACTGGAGAAGGTTTCTAATAAGCTACAACTCCAGCAGGGGTGCTAGGTATTAAAACAGAGTTTGGACTAACACATGATTAACTAGCCACAGTTTAGATAAGTAAGATATCTTTAAAGGGCAACAGAAAAACTGCCCTCCAGATTTTGAAATTTGTTATTACTCAATGAAGTGAGTAAGTGTTTAGCATAAAGCAAGTGACGTTCTTAATTTTTCTTAGCAGAAAGCCAGAATGGAATATTAAAAGAGTAAAAAACAGAACAAAACAAAACAAAGCATGGTGGCTGAGATTCTTTGACCCTGTATCATCCCTGGCTTCCATTAAAATTCTGAAAACATTTATTTTTTCCTTCACTGGCATTAATTTGGCCACCACTTCCCACTCCCATCTATTTAACATGAGATCTATATAAATGGTAGTTCAGCTTCCTCATACTGACTAAGAATGTATGGCTTTGGTATGTGTTAAAAAATAAATGCTTTAAGCAAGTACTTTTGACTTGTCTGGTTGTCTTCTACTCTTCTCCTTATATGTCTTTGAACATCATCAATGTCCTTTTGTGGGTTACAGGACTTGTTGAGGAGGTCAGCATACTCAGAAGTGACACAGTCGCCTTGCATACTGCTGAGCACTGGAAATACCTGCAAGGTGAGTCCATTTCATACTCAGAGTAGTATATCCATATTTTATATTTATTATTTGAAAAGTAAAATCAATAATCATAAGATCATGTTAAGAATAACTTCAATTTTATTTTAAAATTTGTAAAAACTGTATTTTTATGTAGTACATTGCAATGTATTCTATTTTGTATGTTACAACTCTAGACCACATGAACAGATAACTTTATTTCTGACACCAAAGTAATTACCCTTTGCATATTGAATAGGTCATTATTTTGCATCACATTTTCTTCATAAATCAAAGAAATTGAGTTATCATGACTAATTCTTAATCTACTTTCTGTCTAAAGATAGCAAACATTTGGACTAGAAAAATTGAAAAACAAGGTCATTATTTAGATGTTTTATCTACAAGATAATAAACAGCCAGATGTCTAGTTAAAGTTTTTGTTTTTAAATAGGGCAAAATGGAAATTTCAGTTGTCTTCTAAATTTAATTAAAGATCAGTGTGATCAAAACATTTACTCTGGAACTTGCATTTTCAATTTTGAATGCCTGTATTGATCAAATTAACCAGAGGCTTTACAACTTGCACCTTATGCTACACTCAAACATGGGTAGCCAGAGCATTCAGCAACCCTCAGTCCTAATCTAGTCCACTGCTCCCCTTATGTCTGAATTAAAAGGGACGGGGATGGGGGAGATTGAACATAGTTGTGCTGGAAGGTGAGGGTATGTGTGTACACATGTATTTTATATCTCCCCTAAATTTTCCACTAGATGTTTGTTCTTTCACTCATCCTTTCTCATCTCCCATTTGTTAATACAAATGCATGGCTACTGAGTCAGACTAATGCTGTCAGCCAATATATTAGCCTACTTTTTTATGAATCTTTAGTTTGATCACTGGCGCCTGAAAATCAACTGACAAATAATCTAGATTAAATAGCCTAAATATGTTGTGTGTGTCTGTAGTAAAAATTCTCTATTTAGGATGATGTTTTCAGTTGAAAAATGGCAACTTTAAAGTTTTAATAAATATCCTCAATGCTGTTATGAACTAAGCTTCTAATTTTACAGATCATTTGATGACTCATTTTTCTGAAGCCCCAGTTACATATGATTAATGGGGTTTTATTTGGGATTTAACTTTTCTCTCTTTTATTTGTTTTTCAACACTTATGGGAATCTTTCAGAAACTTCCACCACTGTTCTGTTTTTTAATCAAGTGGAGTATGAAGGCTAATCAATTTTAGATTTCAAATTGTGCCTTCATACATGTGATACAAAATTAAAAATATACCATTTACTTTTATGAGGATGTTATGTTACTACTTACTGAAATTCTTTTTTTCTTTTTTTTTTTTTTTTTTTTTTTTTTTTTTTTTAGTATGCTCCATACCCAACGTGGGGCTTGAGTTCATGAACCTGAGATTAAGAGTCACATGCTCTATTGACTGAGCCAGCCAGGCACTTCCTTAAATTCCACACTAATGAATGTTTTGATCAAAATTTATATTTCTATGTTTAGGTCTGTTTAGTTCTTCAGCAATCTGAGATATATGGTGGTCATACATATACTGTAGAAGATTTTAAATCTGTTTAGTTCTTCAGAAATCTAAGGTATATGATGGCCTTAAATCTACTGTAGAGCATTTGGATTCCTTCTTTAGCTTATTTCTCTCTGACTGAAATTTCATATTGGTCATTGTTAAGTTATGACAGAAATGAAATACATGGGATTTAATTCAATATTCACAAACCCACAGAGATATCACCTTACTCTCCCACTTAAAATTAAGGCTTTTGCACACTTAGTTAAAAGCACTGACCATAGATAATCAGTTTTATAAAATTGAAACATAAGTTAATCTCCCAAAGTCTAAACACAAATGTGATGTCTCACTGAAGAGCATTATAGTCTTAAACAGTTTTAAGTCTCTTGCCATGACTTCTTATCTGTCTGTATGGTTTCTTTTATCTTTGGCCTCAGTCCAGGTTACTTTCATTTGGAGCTGATGCCACTTTATTTTTTTTTAATTAATTTTGGCTAATAAATGCCTACAATATATTTTACTATACTTAATTACACTAGGAAATTGGACTTTGATTACAATTAAGTAGAACATTTCAAATATAATATCATTATAGCATAAGTTGGCCCAGCATCTGTGTTAGATTACATTATCCAAACACATGAAACAGTCAAATTTCTGACTTGGTCAACCCCTGCAGGCAGGGATCTGCTGTTTTTTGCCAGTTGAAGTCTGTTTCCTGATTATTGCTCTCACTGTCAGTGGGTCATCCTCACAATTCCATAAATGCTGTTGAACTCCCAGCAGTTTCCTATAGTTCTTATCTGTCAACATTATTCAAGAATATTACTTTAAACAACAACAAAAAAAAAAAAGAAAGAAAGAAAAAAAAAGGAAAAGAAGAAAAGGCTGTTCTTACAGAACTTTACAAACTATTTTCAATCAGGATTTAGGTAATAGCTCAAACTGTAGCCCCAAAGTATCCAGTTCATTTTTTTTTTAGATTTTATTTATTTATTCATGAGAGACAGAGAGAGAGAGGGGGGCAGAGACACAGGCAGAGGGAGAAGCAGGCTCCATGCAGGGAGCCTGATGTGGGACTCGATCCCGGGTCTCCAGGATCAGGCCCTGGGCCAAAGGTAGGGCTAAACCGCTAAGCCACCCGGGCTGCCCCATTTTTTTTTTTTTTTTTTTAATAAATTGTACTTCAAAGACACTTGGTCCAGTAAGAAACTGGGTTTGTTCCCAAGGTCTGAAAGTGCTAGAGATCAGCTGTCCATGTTTCTTTAACCTTATGGCAAGGCTGCCTCAGTTAATGCCACGTCTTCCTTTTATTCATTTCTTGGGAAAGTCAATGGCTGACGTGGAAATAACTGAGCATGTATAAGATTATACTATAAAGTGGGCTTATCACTCTGCATTGTGATCAAAGAACCCACTGACCTGTGGGTGACTAAGGTGGCAACAGTGGAGACAAAAAGAAGAGGGAATTCACCAACATAAATTTGTCTTCAGATACATGGAGATGGAAGAGGTCACCTTAGAAAGCATATAGAGAGAAGAGACAGAGTTCTGTGATGTATTTTATTTCAAGTATTATATTCCTGTATTTGTATCCTGACCTTTAAAAATTATTTGCAACTTATGCAGAGCAAAAATATAAAAAGATTGTACCATTAACATAGGAAAATGACAGATAAGCAGCAATTTTTTTGAAGTATACATATAAAAAGAATTGGAACATAAACTGAGGGTCACTAGTAGTTATTTCTCTCACCTTTTGTCTGGATGTTACTTTTTGAGATCATTGATGTATCTGTAGCAGAGATTATAAACAAATTAACAATATTTATAAAAAAAGCTGTATGCAGGGGAGGAAATAGTAAACTTTATTCAGTCTTCATTCCTTCTAAGAGAGAAAGTTCCTTGGTCAATTCTGAGGTAACATTCTAGCTTTGCTGAACTTTTTCACAACAATTTGATCTCTGCTCAGTTTAATGTATTAAAGTCAGCACCATACAACTAACTGTTCAAAAAACTTACAATATCACCACAGTGAGTAATAATAATGTATAGTGTCTTAAGTAAAATGTTTTATTTTGTCTAATATGGGATATAATGACCTATCTTACAGGAGGTTATCTTAATAAGAATCACTGTCCATACCTACTTAAGCAGCTTGGATTTAAACTATTTGGAAGAAGTCTTTAACCTGATGAGAAATAGATTTATATTAAGTCACTGAAACTCAGAAACTTGCCTTGGAAAGAAAGGGTGCATGTCGTAGGCTATTAGCAGATGCAGAAATCCTTTAATTATAAATAACTCCCTTACCTGGGGAACTTTATACTATGCTGATGAAAGGCTGAATCTAATAATGCTTTTTATTTTACAAACACATAGGCACACACACACAATCTATGAACGTGTTAAGAGCCATAGGTATAAACAACCCATTTACAAATTGCTAGATGAGACTAGCATTTACTTCCTACTCCCTCTGCCATTTGAAGAAAGCCAATTTACTATTTCATCACCTTTCTTCTTCCTGGGATTCTTTGTCTCAGTTGGAAAAATACATCTCTCTCCCCTCCTTCTGACAGACACCTGTCTTGCTTTGTGGTAGGTGACAACCAAAGACCACAATTGTATTTTAATAGTAAATCCTTAAAGATTTACTGAGTCAAAGGAATGAGTCTTTAATTATAGAAAATTAACTTCTAGTAGGAGCTACTATAGTTGCTACTTGAAATGCCTTCCCCATTGGTTCTCAGACCAGACTACCCAGGTACCTTAACTGCATGTGCTGAATATCCATACATTTTGGTAAAGCCACCCAGAGAGCCACGCCTGACCCAACTAGTTGTGCTGCTGACTCTACTGTAAAGTCATTCCTGTGCCAGGTGAACTATAAAATTTCAGCAGGTAAGGAGCCGAAGAAAGTGTAGCACCACGATTTTCAATCTGTTTCTTCATTCTCAAACCTCACAAGGTCGAACCTTTCTGCAGAATTTCAGTTTGGCTTTTATTCACTGAGGAAGTCTGGTACACATAAAAGCTTCCTCTTAGTGTACAGATAAGATTAACAGGCTAACAGTTCTTTGGGTAAGTAGAATTAATTATCAGGAAGCTGTTGATAGTTCATTGTTGACCTGTAAAAACCTAGTAAGAATGAGGTAAACTAAAATAATAGGTCCATTTAAAGTTTGGGTCATATAAGACGTCATTAAAGATCAGATTATTTCAGCAAAGAAAATATTATAGAGAGCTCTCCTTTTAAAGGAAAATAGTTTTTCTGCTGGAGAACTTCCAAACCACACCATTTCAAAACCTAAACACTTCAAACCATTGAAAGCTAATGTTTAACTGTCTGGTTCTTGTCTTAAAAACCTTTTCCCTCTCAGTAATTGGTTTTTGTTGAAATCCAGGTGTCATCTGGCTTTTAATCCCAATTATGTTACTTTTGCTAGGCCAACATACTTTCATTGCCCAGGGGTTACTTTTTTATACCCCACATAGCTTAGAGTGAATTCTACCCTAGTCTGTGTGATTAGGAGAAGTAGTAATCAGCATTTTACTAGAGTTGAGGAAAACAGTAAAGAGCAGGGCTAGTCCAAGACATGATTGTGAAATGTCTGAAATTGTTAAAGCCCATGCCTCCTAATTTGTCATTTAACTCTTTTGTGCCCTAATCTTTGTGAAATCTTGGTCAGCCAAGAGCTATATGATCCCTCTGAGCATCAATTTCCTCTTTTGGAGGATGGACTGAGACTATGTGTGATACAGTACACAACATATGGCCTAATACATAGTACATGTTAAAAAATTATTAGGTCATCATTCTCATCTTCATTAACATCTCTTAAGCTCAAGACTAAGGGATATTTAATACTAATAAATATTTATTTATTATTTTTATTTATGATAAAATATAAGAATTTTTTCTGTTAATAATTTCATTCTTGAGGACCGGAAAGCTTTCCAAACCTGGAAGAATGTGTCTTTAGTTCTGACATTGTAGGGCCCATAGAAGAAGAAATGTATTAGCTTGGGGGAAGCTTCACTGCTCTACAGTGATGCTACCTGCTTGTTTGTTAGACTGCATTAGGCTGGCCTTGCTGGGGGAGAGGGAGAAGATTGTGCAAGTTGGGCATGGAGGCCAGCATATGGGACCTGAATGCTCATACCAGAGCCAGAGAGCCCATGTCCCAGTTAGTTCCAAAACCATTCCCCTGGCAGCCCACAGATCTGGATCCTCCTACCTCCCTCCCACCATCAGCCATTCACTAAAGAGTCTAATCAGTGCATTTTTAAATGCTATGGTGGCAGAAGCAGGTACCAAATTTGAGAGATACAAAGCTTATACAATTATCGGGGCCTTCTTTAGTAGACAGGATGCAAGGTAATAAATAATAAATACAAGGGTGAATAGTTAGAATAAAACAAATCACAAAGTAGACTTGGAGTGTATTTAAAAAGATGGTAAATATCACAAAACATCACAAAATCCATAAAAACAATGTTAATCATCTTCCTGACACACCCTGTAGTGGGTCCCCCCCCCCTTTTTTTTTAATTTTTAGGTTGCTTACTCTGATTGTTCCCTTATGTACTTCCTGATAGAAGAGAACTTGTGAGTTAACATGGCATCAGAGAAAACCAAAACCTTTGTTTACAATTTTATATGTAAGATGGTTTGAGGGGCACCTGGGTGATTCAGTGGTTGAACATCTGCCTTTGGCTCAGTTCATAATCCCGGGGTCCTGGGATCAAGTCCACCTTGGGCTCCTGAAGGGAGCCTGCTTCTCCCTCTGCCTATGCCTCTGCTTCTCTCTCTGTGTCTCTCATAAATAAATAAATAAAATCTTAAAAAAAAAAAACAAAAAAAAAAAGATGGTTTGAAAACTTTCCACAAATGAGCTTCTGGCTCTGAACATCTCAAACTTTTTTCCTCCACCATCATCCACATATTTGTCATTGTAGGATAGGCTTATATTTTCATTACAACTTCTAACTCTGTGTCTTCATTCCATGACCTCAAGTTAGTGGGCAGTGGGAGTATTTCTGAAAATTCCTGCTTGAGGACAGGTAGCAATAACTTAGCTGTACCTGGAAGTGAATTCAGACCACATAAATACATTTCACTAAACTCAAACTAGAATGATCTTCCATTCAATTTCCCATTAGTCAGAAACCCAAAATGAACATAGCTAATCTGTGGACACCACTCAATACAAAGAGACAGGGAGAGAAATTTGATATGGGAGGAGATAGCAGTCTTCACTGATTGTGATTAAAATGTTTTACTTTTTCATATTGTGCCTGTGTAAATGAGAGTCCCTTGAAAATTTAAAGTTTTTTTAGCTTCACAGAAAATCCGTATCTGCACAGAGATATTATTCTGACGATGAAGGAGAGGTCTTCCCTTCTCACTCTTATGGAAAGAGCTCTTTCATGCTGAAGTGCTTGGTAACTTATAAAGATTTATACAGATATAATAGAAATTATATCAATATTATTACTAAAGTCCATTGTGCCCCAGCATGAAGCAATCTCAGCAACAGAAATTGCAAAATTTTGCTGCTTGGTGAATGGAGAAGGAATCAATTTGAGTTGGCTTCTTTCTGAACTGTGAAGAACCTAGTTTTCTCCTGCCTGCTCCATCAGCCAAGGCAACCTGAAGAAGCAACTTAAATTTTGTTAAGAAATTTTTTAATCTCGTTCAACAATTTTAGTTGTCTCATTTAAATCCTGACTCTGCTTTGCCGCTAGCAAGTTATGTGGGCTTGGACAAATTAGTTCGTCTCTCTAAGCCTCAGCTTTCTCATCTATAAAATGGCAACTGTCCTTGAAGAATTGTAGAAAGGATTAAATGGATAGCATATACTACTTGGCTCTTAATAAATGACTAAGATATTGCACCTGTTAATTCCAATGATAACAATAAGGTAAGAATCAAGAGGGGAATGTTAGACAGCCAAGAGTCCAGGGACTTCCAGATGTGCCAAACACAGTAAGAAAAGTCAAACTGTAAATACTGATAGGAATGCTTTACATTTCAGCTCTTCCAGTTTGCCCGAGGGCTCAGTAGCAATACAGTGAAAGTGACCGTAATGACATGATGGCCATAGCACTCTTTGAATAGAATTTGTGAATAATCATGAGGCTTTTAGGAGGCAAGAGAAATTCATATCTGGCTCAGGTTTTCCTTCTGATGTATGCTTTAATTCTGAAATTGCATGAGATTTGGGAAGTGTTCTAGCCTCAGAGAGTTTGATAATTGAACAGGAACAGCACATTGCCCCTAGTGATGTCTGCGGAGAACTGACATTGAGTGCCTATCAGATAATATAGACCCTGTAAATGTTCTTTGAATTCAGCTAAAGTAGTTTATCCTTAGAGGGCCTGGGTACTGCTGCTTGGGCTGGACATGGCCGGGCTTGGAATAGCCTAAGATATCAAGTAATTTGAGGAAGCAAAGCATTATCACTAGTGATTGGCTCTGAAGCTAGACCACACTAGGCCCCAAATCCCAGCTGTAGCATTTAACATCTTTTTTTAAAATTTAATTTTATTTAAATTCAATGAATTAACATATAGTATATTAGTTTCAGAGGTAGAGTTCAGTGATTCAGCAGTTGTATATAGCACCCAGTGTTCATTACATCATGTGCCCTCCTTAATGTCCATCACCCAGTTACCCTATCCCCCCACCCCTTTCCCCTCCAGCAACCCTCAGTTTGTTTCCTATAGTTAAGAGTCTCTTATGGCTTGTCCCCCTCTCTGATTTTGCTTTATTTTATTTTTCCCATCCTTCCCTTTTGAGCTTCTGTTTTGTTTGTTTTTTTTTAATTCCACTTACTGTCTTTCTCTGCTTGACTTATTTCACTTAGTGTAATATCCTCCAGTTCCATCCATGCTGATGTAAATGGTAAGTATTCATCCTTTATGATGGCTGAGTAATATTCCATTGTGTATATATGTGTGTGTGTATATGTGTGTGTGTGTGTGTGTGTGTATACCACATCTTCTTTAGCCATTCATCTGTTGATGAACATAGGGTTCTTTCCATAGTTTGGCTATTGTGGACATTGCCGCTATAAACGCTGAGGTTCAGATATCCCTTCAGATCACTACATTTGTATCTTTTGGGTAAATACCCTAGTATGCACTTAACATCTTACAACCATGAGCAAGCTACTTAAATTCTGTGTCTCACTTCCCTCTTTGTGAAGTAAGGATACTAAGTACTTCATAGGGTTATAGTGAGTATTAAAATATATATTAAATGAGTATTTCTAAAGCAAGTGCTCAGTAATAGTAGTTCTAGTGTTAAATGGGAAGTTTGGTGGAGTATACAGCAGGTATTTGGCTTACTGTATCTGGCACTCAAAAAAAATAGTAATTAAAGATAAATTTTAAATTTTTTAGTTTTGTTAGTTACTTGTGGCTTCTGTTTAATTTGAGTTTTAAAACAACAGAAATTGATTCTCTCACAGTTCTGGAGGCCACATGTCCAAAATCAGAACCAGTGAGCCAAGGTCATGGTGTCGGCAGGCCATGCTCCTTCCAGAGACTCTAGGGGAGGATCTATTCCTTGCCTCCTCCAGCTTCTGATGGCTACAGTATTTCTTGCATTAGGATCTCATCGTTTTAATCTCTATCTCACATTATCTTTTTCTCTGGCTATATGAAATCTCCATCTTCCTCTCTCTAACAAAGATATTAGTGATGGCATTTAGGGCCTACTCAGATAACCCAGCATAATTTATAATAATCTTCTCATCACAAAACCAGTATCTTAATCACACCCACAAAGATCCTTTTTCCAAATAAAGTGACATCTACAGGTTCCAGAAATTAGAACCTGATGTCTTTGGAGGCCATTATTTCAGCTAAGTAGTTAATATATGGTACTCTAAGACATTGAGGAAAATGAAATTATAAGAAGAAAAGAGATCTAAATATAGGATCCTAGGAACCATGAATATATATATAGGGAAGCAAAGAAAGAAGAGCCACTCCAGGGAAGTGAGTGAGGAGAAAGGAGCAGTTAGAGAAGGAGACAGTTGGGGTAGGGTTGGGAGAGTATTCAGATTCCAAGGGCATAGTAAATTCAGAAAAGACAGCATGCCAGAAGTGACTCAGAGAATTAGGGAAAGGACTGAGAAGGAATCATTGGGTTTGACTATTAGGAAAAAAAAATCCATATATTTGGCCAAAGTGGATTTATTGGCATGGGAGAGAGAAAACCAAATTCTGGTGAATTAAGGATGGAATCACTTAACTTCTGTGACAGTACTTTGTATGTAGGCATAGGTGGAGGGGAAAATGGTGCAAACACATGTCTTGATAAGCTATTCTTCCACCTCTCAGTGGTATTTTCTTTGGATTCCTAACAACAAAAGCTCATCAGAGGCCCTGAACTTGACAAGGTGGACATGGCCCATGATTAGAAGGTAAAGACACTGCCTCCTTCCTATGTAAATATGTTTGCTCTCCAGCTCTAGAGGTTGATGACAGGCTTACTCATCCTTATAATTGTTTAGCTTTCTCTCTCTCTAAGGTGTGACTGACTAGTCAAGTAGTGTTTTTTTTAATCATTATACTCTTTTGTAGTATCTTTAAGAGAATTCTAAATATTACTTTGAATTTTTTTCTGATATTAACATTTTTTAGTCCTTCAATAATCATTATAGATCACAAGGTGCTACAAATTGTATTGGGGATAATGTACAACATATTAGGGATAATATAAGATTACTGTACTAATGGCTAACATTCCAGTGCCTTATATGTGACAGGAACTGATTTAAATATTTTATCAACGTATTTCAAAATTTGCTGAGAAAGGAGACACAAATGTGATATTAATATTATTGCCATATTTTCTAGGAGAGGGAACTGAGAATCATGTGGCTAGGAAATGTGAGGCAAGGCCTATTTGTGAACCAGTATGACGTACATTTTTTTTTTCAGCATCTGCAAGAAAACATCTCTAACATACTTACTTGGGGCAGAAGTATACAAATAAGAATTATTTCAAAGTGATAAAACAAAAATCAACTTTTGTCTCTAAGAAAATGTCGTAATACTGAAAATCCTTATCCATTATTCATATTCATATGTACTGATAGCTACTATGTACTAGGCACTGTTGTAGAAACTGAATTTTCAAAAATGGTCAAAAACCCTTGTCCTCACCTTCAAGTGAACTGGATCCATCTTTCAATTTCATGTAATAATTAGTACTGTCACTATAATCCCAGAACTAAGTGAGATGAAGGCAGCTTCCCCCTAACTGCATATAAAAGAACAGCATTGACTCATTGAAAGTGGAATTACAATGTATAGTAGAAATTACCACTACCCACTGCTGAAATCATCCTTCTGGGAGAAACTGAACCATGAGTGAAAAATAACACAGAAAAAAGAAAAAAAAAAAAACAGAAAAGAAGAGGAAAGGAAGGAGGGAAGGGGGAGGGAAGAAGGAAGAAAGGAAGATAGGAAGGGGTAGGGATGGAGAGAAGGTAGGAAGGGAGGGAGGGAAAGAGAAAGAGAAAGAAAAGAGAAAAAAGAGAAAGAATGATGATTAAAAAAAATAAAAAAAAAAGAATGATGATCATATATGGAGAATGTTTTCTTGTAGCTCACTGACCTTTCAAGCATCTAAACCAATAATCCAGGTTTAGAGAGGTACTATCTTTATAATATTGAACAACTCATTCGACTATTCTGTTTCCTGAGGATTGTATTACCTGACTTTTAAGATCATTTGCAGTCTACTTCCTGTGACCCTAAGTAACAAATATTAGGAGTTAAGAGGAATCCATAGAGCTCTTCATGTTCTACTTCCCACCTACTCACAGGAAGGAATCTAGAGAAATTTCAAAACCTCAAGTACTCAGAATAAAATAGCTCACTCTAGGCCTCTACAGCAGTGAAAATGGAGCCCGAGAGCGCTGGGACCTTCTCTCTTTCACACCCTTTGATACCCCATTCCCATCAGAATTTATCATTGAAACTCATTTGCTTTTTATCCCAAAAGAAAACTCGTCCCTCATCTCAAGGCATGGTTGCCAGATAAAAATGCAGGATGCTTGATAGAATTTAAGTGGTCATCCTACATTTTTATCTGCTGAGTTTGGCAACATAGTCAAGGTCTCTCAGTGCCTTAGGAGAAAAGGCACCATATCCAGGAAGACTTCTCTGATCACCCAGCCTATGTTGAATTGCAGTTTCTCCTCCTTCAATAATCTCTACCTTACTCCTATGTTCTCTATAGTATTTCTCAACATCTGAAAAGTGATACGTTTTATCTGATTGCATTTTGTTTTTTATTCTATGTTCTCCCATCCTCCTGCCAGGATGAAAATTCTACGAAACTATAGATATTTATCTATTTTGTTTATGTTATACAGTACCTGTAGTAATACCTAGCACAGAAAATACCTGTCAGTGAATTTGTAAATTGTCGATTCATTTGATGTCAAAAATTATACTGCCAGTATAATAAACATCATAGGTAAATTGAATAATAATAACTAATCATACAAATAGCTGGTACTTACTAGGCATATAATATCTACCAGGAAGAATACTAAATAATTTATGTGGATTAACACACCTTACCCTCACATAACCCAATGAGGTAGAAATTGTTATTCCTAATCTAAGAAAACTGATACTAAGGAAAAAAAAAAGGAACCTTCCTCAGGGCACATAGGGTAGCATTGAGACTCAAACCCAGTAGCTTGACTCTAAGTAGAGTCTGAGTTCTTTACCTGAGTCCTTTCCTTGAAAAGAATGCTTCTACTTAGAGACATTAAAATATGAAAAAAGAAGTTAAATTCTCACATTAACTATTAAAGGCTTTTAAATGAATAAGTTAGTGTCCCAGGCCAAAGAATCTTATTTTATGAATTACTATATGTGAAGCAAAATCTGGGTATGGACAAATTAAGACATTCCTGTATAACAGACAGACTTAAGTCATGGTAATAAAGCATTTGATTAGAGAGGAAGATGAGTGAGTGTGGTCATAGCTGCTCCTCTTTTTTTCCCCAATTTTGAAACTCAGGATCTCAACTCTAGGGGCACCAGAGTAGCTCAGTAGTGTCTGCCTTTCTCAGGTCATGATCCCAGGGTACTGGGATTGAGCCCTACATGGGCTCCCTGCTCAGCAGGGAGCTTGCTACTCCCTCTCCTGCTCCCCCAGCTTGTGCTCTCTCTCTGTCAAATAAATAAGTAAAATCTTAAAAAAAAAAAAAAAAAAAAAGAGTCTTTACTGCAGTAGGTACCAACATATAAACTGGCCAAGATACCGCATAATATATTTAGGATGTTTCTAAGGACTTTATAAAGCTGGTGAAGGAATTTATAGGTAAGAACTGAAGCCACTGTAGATTCTAGAATGGAAATTATTTTCATTTTACTAACAGTTAATTTGAACACAAATATATACAATTCTGGGTATGATCATGAGATATAAATTTCCAGTTGCTCCTCATGAAAGAACAGGCTATACTCTTTACCACTGACACAAAGGGAATCCCCTCTATCTTACCCATTCAGAAAGCCCTTTACTTCCCCTTTCTGTGCTGTTTTAAATTCATACTGCTCTGTGCTGGGTTCCTTTTGTGTCAAGGTACTTACTGTCATTTTCACATTATTCTCAATCACTATTAAAATGTTCCAAGTTTATGTTAAGGAGTTCCTATGATTTGGTTTGAACACTAGAACACTACATCAGTACCAGGACCTAATAACAACTCATGGAAAGCTGTACTAAGGGTTGTTACTGGTTAACTATTATTTGCTCTTTTATGGGCAATGCTTTGCTTGGTCTTCAAAGAATCTAACCCAAAGATCAGCAGTCTATATATAGCCAGCAGACAAAAATTCAGCCAATAGCCTGTTTTTGTCGCTAGGAATGATTTTTACAGAAAAGCAATTAATTGTATGATAGGGAACTCTAAAGTTGAACTTCAGTTAAGTAAAATGTACCCCCTAAAAATCCATTCATGAGTAGACCTGTATTATAAAAAAATCGTAATCATTATTATAAATTTCATTAATAAAAACTGGAAACTTGTTTTCTATGTGCTATGCAAGTACTTACTTTTTATGCTCAATTTGGCATCTTAGCCTGCAAAGCTTCAAATATTCACTGCTCTTTTACAGAAAGAGTTTGCCGATCCCTGATCTAATGTTTAGGCACTATAATTCAAAAAAGGCAGTTGGTAATTATTTCATAAAAGGAGTAATACTATTTCACCAATTTTAACTTTATTTATATTTAATTTAAATTTGCTATTTTGTGGCATCATTTTTTTTATTTTATGTGGCATCATTTTTAATATTCATATTTATTTTCCACACACAGGGGTTGTTGTTGTTTGATTATTCTTACTGTTTTTCGTGTTCAAAGGACACTCACATTTCTAGCTTGTCTGTTAAGTTCCTGTTGTCAAAATTGACTAATTGCTACTAAAGCATTCCTTTTGGCACCTTGTTTCTGGTGGGTGCTAAATTATGTTCAGTGTAATATTAAAAGATAATTTAGATCATCTAAATACATACCCCGGAAACAGTCTAGAAAAACTTTTTGTTTGGGATCATTTCTTGATAGCCACATTAATGGAAGTGTTCATGTTTTTTTTTTTTCCCTAATTGACGTCATCTAGTTAAAAATATATTTTAAACAAAGAGGACTTGCTGAAGAAAACTTGAAAAATATTTGTTTATACCCTAAAGAATCCCATATATAGTTGATCCCAAGAAAAGTATGGAGCATCCTTAATGGAACTATAAAGACACAGTTTTGATTTGCTCCATATTAAACATTTTTTAAAGCTGTTTCCGTTTTTTGTTTTTTTTCTTTTTTGTAGAGCTTGAATCGGCAAGAGGGAGAGGAACACATGGAAGTGGCTGCATCCCCAAAGCTCTGTCTAAAGGCCATCATTGGATTTAGTCAAGCCGGCTTTATGGAGCAAATAAGTTCAGCATGGACTTCGGGCTGTTTATTCATTACTTACTAATCCACTGAACACATCTTTACTGAGAGCTCATTGTGAGTACTAAGACAACAGTTTCTGCTTCAGTGAAAATTATAGTTAATTTAATCCTGTTCTGCCACAGTTAACCCTAGGAGAAACTATAGTTCAGGTAAATATGGTTAGCTATCTCACTTTGTTTACCTACATTGCCTTCACCTTTTAAAGTTACCAATATCATTGTTCCTTAGATACCAAAGATTTATAGTACAGCCCTGCCATTCCTGCCTTATCTTTTGGAAATCAGAACCTATTCCTCAAGACACCATTACAGCCTTTATCATGGCTCACATCTCCAGGCCATTCCCCACAACCCAAAACCAAGATTCCCCTTTTACTGCCCTATTTTACCTCTTTCCCACCTCATTCCTTCAGGATTAGATTGATTCTAAAAAGTCAACTACCACTTTAAAAAGGGTACTAACTTCTCACACTTCTAAATGAGACTAATAGCTAACTGATCAGTTATGGCCTTACTTGTTCTGTTTTTTTTTTAATAATAAATTTATTTTTTATTGGTGTTCAATTTGCCAACATACAGAATAACACCCAGTGCTCATCCCATCAAGTGCCCCCCTCAGTGCCTGTCACCCACTCACCCCTACCCCCGCCCTCCTCCCCTTCCACCACCCCTAGTTCGTTTCCCAGAGTTAGGAGTCTTTATGTTCTGTCTCCCTTTCTGATATTTCCCACACATTTCTTCTCCCTTCCACTATTATTTATATTCCCCAAATGAATGAGAACATATAATGTTTGTCCTTCTCCGATTGACTCATTTCACTCAGCATAATACCCTCCAGTTCCATCCACGTTGAAGCAAATGGTGGGTATTTATCATTTTTAATGGCTGAGTAATATTCCATTATATACATAAACCACATCTTCTTTATCCATTCATCTTTCGATGGACACCGAGGCTCCTTCCACAGTTTGGCTATTGTGGACATTGCTGCTAGAAACACTGGGGTGCAGGTGTCCCAGCGTTTCATTGCATCTGTATCTTTGGGGTAAATCCCCAGCAACTTGTTCTGTTTTATACACTTTACCTGAATTAACTCACTTCACTCTCGCTGTAACCTTGTAAGGTGAGCACTCCTATCATTCTGCATTTTGAAGATGAGGAAATAGGCACAAAAATTTTAAATAACTTGCCCAAGGCTGTCTGCTGAGAAGTGGACAGGCAAGGATACAAAGCCAGCTGGACTGGCCTATAGCTTCTATTCTCTCCACTGCTCTAACAAGTGGATCATGCATAGATTTTAAGAATTGATCAGCCAAATTTGTCCTAATCCCAAACAGGAACTACTCTGAGGAAGGGAATTTTGAAATAAGCATGAGGAGACAGGTAGCTTTCTTTGTGGGAAAAGACACTTTTAGTAAAAAGATATTCTACACTGGTTAGTGTTGACTGGAGGCCCATTCATAAAAGAGGCCCATTTCTTGAAAAGTTAGAAATGAGCAGCCTCTTAGGCTTCAGTACCTTGGCTTGGCTTACCTTGTTCCTGTACGTGATCCACTGGGGGTCACCTGAGGTACTTTTTTCACAGAAGTAACAGGATAATCCAAGACCAGGTTGTGGCTAGGTTGAAAAGTCATCAAGTTCAGCCAGGACTTGTGACTTGCCCACTCTAGTCAGAGGCCAGGTCCTTCAGAGAAATCCATGTCTTTGTCACATAAGGAGAAAAAGGCTGGAACCAGTTGGCCAGTTATCCACCATTTTCTGAGCCACAAAACCTTTCCAGAGAGGGATGTCATGTCAGACTAGGCTACTGAGAATTAATATACGAATAAAACTGCCAGAAGGAGTTTTTCGTTTTGACTCTTGTGTAAGTACCTGTCCTGCAGAGCTGTGTTGAATATGTCAAAAGAAGCCTTTACTTGTGAACTTGTAATAAATGACCACAAATGAGTTTCAAGTATAGCGTTGACAGCAGTCCTAAGTTTTCTGGCATCCCCTTCCCAAACTCTCCCATGGGCTCTGAGGCTGACTGGCTTAGATTCTGAAAGAACAGAGATAACGTGACCCCTCCCTAGGACAAAAGGAGTAGAAGCTTCAGGTGCCCAAAATGACAAAAATCTATACCCGACAGCAATGTAATGAGGATAGAGATGGGGTGAATTCAGTTATTGTCACCAGATGCCAGTCATTCTTGCCTATTTAGCAAAGAGTTTTAACTTTAGGGATGGCGTTTCAGGCTTTGACCTTTTACACATAATTCTATAATATTTACCCTTTTGTTTTTAACTGATATTTAACTTGGATAGCTAGGTAGCCAGAATTCTAAAGTGTTTCATGGAGAGGTTTGCCTGTTTATGTACTTTCTCTATTTGCAAATGTCAGTCTCCATTTTCATGTATAAAACAATTTAGGAGATTATTTGAAATAGATTTTCCAGGACATCAAAGGTAGCAAGAACCTTTCAGAAAATGAAAGGTATGATAATGTACTAATGCGCAGAACAGGATCCACTAGGCTGCCCAAAGCCACAACCCTGTAAGTTGCAGCTTGACTTCTCTAATGACTAAGGGCAGATAGGGAGACTGTTGAGGAGGTAATGAATGCTGGATCAGACTTAACTAGAATGAAAGTAGAATAGAGGGGCCATGATTTCAGAGCTCCTTGAAGTTCTTGCTTCCTTCCTTCCTTCCTTCCTTCCCTCCCTCCCTCCCTCCCTCCCTTCCTTCCTTCCTCTCTACTCTTACTAATTATTATTGTGGAAAGAGTAAAAGGTTTGAAATTTGGGTTAAAAATCTTAATTTACCATTTCCTATTTGCTAGGGTCTTTTTCATATGTAAATTAGGAATGATATTCACCTCACAGTTACTTGTGAGGAGGATTACACACAACATTTGGGAAGTTGAGAATAGCCTGATGCTTAGTAAACCCTCACAACTAAAGCCACTAAAGCTTTCACTTGTTCAGATGATGCTAAAAACCTTTAATTTTGAGAAAAAGCCTTTTAATTGGAGATAAAGAGTGGTAAAGATTTAAGTCAATATCCTATACTAGATTTTGATGAGAGTGGAGCAAAGGTTTAGTTGGTCTTTAGAGATTTCTAGCGGGAAAGGCTTTAGGTGGTGAATCTAGATGCCACACTGTATGCTTTAAACTTGACCAGATTCCTTCAGATAATTCAGTTGTAACGAGAAGAGAATTCAGTCAGTTGTATTTGTTCTAAATTAGTAATCAAGCTAGGATTTTCTCCTTTGTTTTCCCATCTACATTTTAAAGAGATTGTAAGGATAACATATTAATGTAGTATTTAAAGTATATTATTATTTTAAATATTCAGGTTATTAATAAATAATAAATCACCAGAAAAGAAACAGAAGGGAAAAAAGTTAAGGCAATAAATAATGCCAGTATTTATTGAGCTCTTAACCTTGCTAAACACTGTTCTAAGTGCTTTTAATGTGTGAATCTATTTCATTTCACAACATTATGATGTTAGATAGCCTTATTATTTCCATTATACAGGCAAGGAAACTGACTAGCCCAGATCATAAAGCTAATAAATAATAGATCTGGATTCAAGCCCAGGCATTCTGGCTCCAGAACATACACTCTTACCAGGACATACAAGCTTAGTCTTCAGTCTCAAGATATCGACTAATGAAACAAATGGAATAGTTATCCCAGGAGTATTTTATTCAACTTAAAAGTCATCCTTTGATAACCAACAGACCTTAAATTTAGGTCTGTATTGTATATTGTGAAAAGGGGAGTAGTTGGTGATTATCTTGTTTATTCATAATGATATAATTTTAAAGCTCAAAAATATAGGGACCCTCTAGCCAACTTCCTAATTTTACTGATAGAGAAATTAAGAATCTCGACTGTAGTTACAGAGTTAATTAGTAGCATATCTCGCATAATAATTTGGGCTTCCTAACTTCCTGTTTTCCAGTTCAGGATTCTTCTCTATTCTACTGTATTATTTTATTTTATTTTTATATCCTTTTACCAACTTTTCCCTATTTCTCCAACCCTACCCCCAGCAACTGGCAATCACTTTTCTACTCTCTATTAATAGGAGTTTGATTTTTTTTTTTTTTTGGATACCAGACATAAGTAATACCATGCAATGTTTCTTTTGTCTTTCTCTGACTTTTTTTTTTAAGATTTTATTTATTTATTTATTCATGAAAGACACAAAAGCAGAGACACATAGGCAGAGAGAGAAGCAAGCTCCCTGTAGGGAACCCAATTTGGGATTGATCCCAGGACCCTGAGATCATGCCCTGAGCCGAGGGCAGGCGTTCAACCACTAAGCCACCCAGGCGTCCCTTTTCTCTGTCTGACTTACTTCACTTAGAGTAATGTCCTCATGGTCCATCTGTATTGTTGCAAATGGCAGGATTTCCTTTTTTCTCATGGCTAAATAATCTCTTGTGTTTGTGTGTGTGTGTGTGTGTGTGTGTATATATACATATGTATATGATTAATATTCCTGTGTGTATACATATATATGTGTATATATACTATATATATGTATATGATTAATATTCCTGTGTGTATATATATATACCCACATCTTCTTTATTTATTGAGCCTCTAGGTTGTTTGTATATATTGGCTATTATGAATAATGCTGCAGTAAACATGGGAATGCAGATAAAGATAGTGATTTCATTTCCTTTGGATATATATCCAAAAGTGGGATGGTGGGACCATATGGTAGCTCTAGTTTTAATTTTTTGAAGAACTTCCATATTATTTTCTATAGTGGCTATACTAATTATATTCCCATCAAGAGTGAACAAGGGTTCCCTTTTTTCCACATCCTCACTAATGCTTGTTATCTCTTGTCTTTTTGGTGACAGCCACTGAAAAAGGTATGAAGAGTGATGACTTGTGGTTTTGATTTGCGTTTCCCTCATGAGTAGTGATGTTGAACACCTTGTCAGGTACCTCTTAAGCATTTGTATGTCTTCTTAGAAAAATGTCTATTCAGATCCTCTTCCCATTTTTAAGTCAGAGAGTTGGAGGTTTTTTTGCAATTGAGTCATATGAGTTCTTTATGTATTTTGGATATGAACCCATTATCATATAATGATTTCCAAATATTTTCTCCCATTCTTTAGATTGCCTTTTAATTTTGTTGATGAATTTATTTGCTGTGGAGAAGCTTTTTAATTTGATGTAGCTGCACTTCTGATTTTTGCTTTTGGTATCAAATCCAAAAAACAATCATTGCCAAGGCCAGTGTCAAATAACTTACCCTCTATGTTTTCTTCTGGAAGTTGTATGGTTTCAGTTCTTAAGTTCAATTCTTTAATCTATTTTGAGTTTGTTTTGTGTATGGTATAAGATAGAGGTCTAGATTCATCCTTTTGCATGTGACTGTCCAGTTTTCCCAATACCAAACTGTCCTTTCCTGATTATATATTCTTGGTTCCTTTGCCATAAGTTAATTGACCATATATGCATAGGTTTGTTTCTGGGATCTCTATTCTGTTCTACTGATTGATGTGTCTCTTTTTTTTATACTAATATCATGTTGTTTCGATTACTGTCATTTTGTAATACAGTTTGAAATCAGAAAGCGTAATGCCTTAAGATTTGTTAATTCTTTTTCAGGATTACTTTGGCTATTTGGGGTCTTTTGTTATTCCACACAAATTTTAGAGGACTTCTTTTTCTATTTGAAAAATGTCATTGGGATTTTGATAGGGATTGCATTGAATCTGTAAATTGCTTTGGGTAGTATGGACATTTTAACAATATTTATTCTTCTGATCCATGAACACAGAATATTTTCCATTTGTATCTTGTTCAGCTCTTTCTTCGATATCATATAGTTTTCAGTGAACAAACTTAGCACCTTCTTGGTTAAATTTATCCTATTTTATTCTTTTTTGATGTAATTGTATATGGGATTGTTTTCTTAATTTCTCTTTTGAGGAGTCCTTATTTGTGTATAGAACTGCAACAGATTTTTATATGTTGATTTTGTGTTCTGAAACATTATTAAATTTGTTCACTAGTTCTAATAGTTTTTTGGTGGTTCTTTGGGGTTTTCTGTATATAATATGTTATATGCAAATAGAGATAGTTTTACTTCTTTTCTAATGAGGATGCTTTTTATATATTTTTCATGCCAATTTGCTGTGGCTAGGGGTTCTAGTACTGTGTTGAATAAAAGTGATGAGAATGGGCATCCTTGTATTGTTCCTGATCTTAGAGGATAAGTTTTCAGCTTTTCAGCATTGAATATGACGATAGCTATGAGTTTGTCATATATGGCCTTTATTATGTTAATGCACATTACCTCTATACCCAGTTTGTTAATATTCTACTGTATTCCATTAATAACAAGAGTGAAGTCTCACTGTGTTTTGTAATAAGCTGTTGATTTATGTTTTCCCATTTAATCTTCCCCAAAATCTTATTAGTTTCATATTTGTTTTATGGTAAGGAACTTATATGACCTATGACCTACCTATGTATATATGATCCAAAGCTCATACTATTAACCTGTACTTTAATAGAATCATATTTTATAAATCAAATTTATTATTTAATTTAAATAAATTGAGACCTAAAAAACTCCTCTTTAGTTTTGTTTCAGGTTATTTGATGTAGCTCTCTCTTCAGTTCACTGAGTAGTAGTTCATTTCTCCATAAGATTAAACTGAAAACATTAGTAACCTATGCTACTTATTGGTGTTTTTTGTTTACATAAGAAAAGAGAATGAAGCAGAAGGTTCCACAGTATAAAAAGCTTCTCCTCTTTTTAATTTTTTAAATTTTCAAAAATTTTTCCATTTTCAAAAATTTTATTTAAATCAATTAATTAATATATAATGTATCATGGGTTTCAGAAGTAGAAGTCAATAATTCATCAGCACCCCATACTCATTCATCTGTCGATGGACATCTGGGCTATTTCCATAGTTTAGCTATTGTGGACATTGCTGCTATAAATATTGGGGTACAGGTGCTCCTTCGGATCACTACATTTGTATCTTTGGGGTAAATACCTAGTAGTGCAATTGCTGGGTCATAGGGTAGCTCTATTTTCAACTTTTTGGGGGAACATCCATTCTGTTTTCCAGAGTGGCTGCACCAGCTTCCATTCCCACCAACAGTGTATGAGGGTTCCCCTTTCTCCAGATCCTTGCCAACATCTATCATTTCCTGACTTGTTAATTTTAGCCATTCTGACTGGTGTGAAAATTTGCAAATCTCTAAGGCAAAGAAAATCCTGAAAGCAGCTCAGGATAAGAGGTCTGTGAAAAGCTTTTCTTCTAAGTGAAAATCCTCTCGAAAGGTACTAGAACCTATTTTTAGCTTCATGATTGATTTCAAGAGCCTTTATTATTTAGAAAGCATATGTAAGGAGCAGAGCAAAATGTCTGCAGTATGTGCAATAAAGTCCAGTTGGTATCTGTGCACTTTTCAAACATAACAATCTGAGTACCATTCTGGAGAAAGTGGGAACTTTTTCATTGTATTCTGGTTGTGGCATAGAGAGGATAAAATGGCAGCCAAAATTAAGAAGCAGTGCAGAATCCTGATTGTTGTTGCAAATAATACAGGCATATCTGTTTCTGCTTTTGTTTTTGTATAATATTGTTCTTATTGTTTTGTATTTTCTCCACTCCATCTGCCCAATTCAATGTATTGATCATCAAATGATCTATTAATGAGGCATATCAAAAGGTGCTTTCCATCTATAACCCAGGGGAACATACTGGATTTATATACTGATACTTTGAGGATATTTAATATTACATGCAAATTAAAGTTAAATAATTGTTAATTATTCAATGATTAATAAGCAAACCAGTTATAAATGAAAATAATAGTTTGCATTAATATATTAGTATTAAATTGCAGATCTTCTGGTCAACTAAAATTCTAAAGAGTGCAAAAGGAACAATGCAAGCTGAATATTTAAACTAAGTACATTGACAATTCCTATTCATACTTAAGAAAAAAAAACACACAAAAACTAACATTCACTCATTTCTAGAACTCCGTATTTAGTAGTGCCCCTCAGGACCAATTACCTTTGTTTGACTAAAGTCAAATGTTGATCTAATCTTCATAACATTTCATACTTTGGGTGTAGCTTCACCATCCTGCTGTCTCCTCTATAAAGCAAATATAAGTTAAGCACATTAAATAAGTTATATCTTATAAAATAATTTTATGCCCATTACAAATTATCCATTATCCTCAAGCTGAAACTTATCATACATCTTCATATCCACAATGTGTATAAATTGTTAATTGATGTTCAAAGGGCTTAACTTAAATAAAGAAAAATGTAAATACATTTGGAAAAATGAAAGACTTTTTGCTAGTCAGTTCTGAACTTGTGACTTTTCGATATTATTAGGAACATACTTCTATCTTTTAATAACTATAAATAAACTGAAAAAGAAAAATTAGAAGTATATACTCCGTGTTGTGTGATTAACTCCATGACCACCAGACAGGATTTATGATTATTTCCTTAGCATGTAGACAACTTTTTAAATACTTTAATGACATTTCATATTTTAAATTACATTTTCCCTTAATAATGGTTATTTGCGTACCTTTAAGAATTGAAGATCTCTTCAGAAAAATTCTAATGTAGGGGTGTCTGGGTAGCACAATTTGGTTAGGCATCCGACTCTTTCCACTCAGGTCATGCGTAATCTGAGTCTTGGGATTGAACCCTGCATCTCCGGCTCTTCCCTGCACGTGAATTCTGCTTAGGATTCTCTCTCCCTTTCCCTCTCCTTTGCCCCACCTCGTGCATGTGCTCTCTCTCTCTCTCTTACATATCAGTATGTAATATACCCCAGTGAAACAAAACCAAACAGAAGCACATTTTTCATGCTCTTTTACTTTTTTTTTTTCTGTGTCATATATAAAGTATACCACCCTAAACTCTAAATTTGTTGAAAATGGTGTGGCAGAAAGGGCAAGGTATTTTTCAGATATAGTATGTAAAGATATATTACTGATTTTTTCTTGTGGGTAGTTAATGATACATGGAGGGACCTTATGTATCAGCTAGTATCATACACTCATTTTATAAGAGAGGGATTGAGTTGCAGGGGGCTACTTAAGATTCACAGTAGATTAGCAGCCACGCAGACTATTTTCTATCTAACGAATTTCCTCTGTGCCCTACTGATTAAGCAATTAAGAAGTTAAGCAGCTGAGAAAAAAATCACACACACACACACATACACATATATATGCATATACACACATTAAGTTGAGAGTGTGAGAGGAACTGGGACTGATGCTTCTAATCTGATTCATGGCAATTTCCCTTCATAAATGGGAACTGGATGGGCCAGTTTTATGTTTTTGTGTTTTAAAGCTGCAGTGAACTGACTGCAGTTATTTAATGGATCCATTGTCATATACCCCCAGTCTTAGTTTCATGTGGTGTCTAAAATTCCATCAATATCTACAGAAATATGGGCTCTTATAGGAACTCTCTTCTAACACTGGAATTGAAAACAGAATTAACACGATGCCTGGGTGCCTCAGTGGGTTAATGTCCAACTCTTGATTTCAGCTCAGATCATCATCTCAGGGTTAGATTGAGCCCTGCATCAGGCTCTGAACTGGGCATGGAGTCTCCTTAAGATTCTTTCTCTCAAAAAAAAAAAAAAAAAAAAAAAAAAAAAAAAAGATTCTTTCCCTCTCCCTTTTCCCCTACCTCACTCATGTGTACACACCCTTTCTCTCTCTCTCTCTCTCAAAAAAAGAAGAAAGAAAGAAAGAAAGAAAGAAAGAAGAAAAAGAAACAAGAAAAGAGAAGAGAAGAGAAGAGAAGAGAAGAGAAGAGAAGAGAAGAGAAGAGAAGAGAAGAGAAAGAAGAGAAGAGAAAACAGAATTAACAGAGAATAGGAGGCAATCATGTAGTGTTTTCCAGAAGAAGGTTGATCTTTAAGGGAGTAAGAGTAATGCATTTCTATAGAGAAAAGAGGATAAAATGGGAAGTAAACAGCATCTAAAAATGTAAATGTGGAAACAATCAAGAGGGAGATGACAGGCAAATAGTCTTGTCTCTAGTAGGGGATGGCTATTACAGGAAACTAGTGGAATGGGGTGTGAAACGGTGGTTGTTGGTACAGTGACTTGACACTATCTGGATGTGCTAATGTGACCAAGTCACTTCTACTGCTTCTTGCACAGAGCAATAAATTCTAGGGTGAAAACAATTTGAGGACACTTTATATTTGTAGCATCTTTTGGAGAAGGTTTCAAAAAAATGCACACCTCCTAAACATGGAGCTGATTAGAACTAATTAATACCAGATTTATTGTACAAAATGAGAGAAAAGCTTTTCATCTAAATCACTGTTTTTCATCTAAATCACTCTGTAAAATCAAAGCAAGTACTTAATTTAAATTACCCTATCAGGAACTATATATGCTATGTATTTATTAGCATTTCACCATTTACCAAGTACATTCATAGATACTGTTTTATTTGGCTTTGAGGTTAGGCTATTATTGGTCACATCTCACAGATGAACAAAGCTGAATCTTGAGAAGTGCAGTGAATTGCTTAAGATTACCCAACAGGTAGGTCAGTGCTGGAGCTCAGACCCAGTTCTAAAGCCAAGTCAAGTTCTCTTTCAACTGACCAATTACAGGGAATAGTAATGAGCACCCCTTGGGTCAATCACCTGTAGAATAGTCTTCTAACAGAACAAATAACTGTTTAGGTGAGAGAGACATTCCTTAGCCACTCTAGAGTTAAACATTAGACCAGAGCCATCTTCTTTGAAGGACACTTTTTAATTTCTCAGAGTGCTTCCATGGGAAAGTTAGTCATAAATGTTAAACATCAGTGTATCATATGTTTGCAGAGTTGATATAAATAGGAATTTGGAATTTCTATGATTCTGTAAGTGGACTGATTGGAAACTTGAAGCATTGACAGGCATTTTATTACCTTTATATTTTATATGTAAGATGAGTTATGTAGGCAAGAAAATGTTTGGGTTTACTTTTTAATTAGCTTTCCTAAAGTAATCTCACTTTTTCATTTAATCTTTAGGAATTTCTTGATTGCCTGTAGTTTTGTGGTTTTACATTTTCTGAGCAAGAGACATTATTAAAATATCCACTGAATCTTTATATTCTAGTGCTTTAGTTTCAATTTCACTTTTAGTAAATTGGTAATACTTTAAGTAAATATTAGAGTTATTTTTTTTACTGCTGTGTCAGTGCAATTTCGTTCTTGTTTTTACTTTATGTGAGATTTTTCTTCCTTTGTCCACTCACACACACATCCTTGTTTATTTGTTAGTGCTTTTGATGTTTTTTTCTTGCCCAGTGGCTATTAGTATTTTTCCTTTTTCAAGACTCACTGTGTGTTTTAAATAGATTTTTAACAAGAAATTCTTATATTTGTTTATCTTGATATTTCACTAAATGAAGAGTATTCTGTCACGTATCTAATCTACTCAGTTGCCAAGGTTGCTTTCTTATCATCTTCCCAAAGCAGATTTTCCTCAGGACTTCATATTACCTCAAAGAATCAGAAATCACTAGATAGAACACTTGGCAAGAAAAAAAAAGGGTCATTTCATAACTCCTTTTAAAGCACCAATACATTTCATTTTGACAGTGTAAGAACAAATCTACTAATGATGACATTATAACAAACTGGGAATATTGCCATTTTGATTTACACTACTACTAGACAGTCATGAGTAGTAGTAGTCCCAGAAACATGATTCTCAGGTTGAATCTGGAAATAAAAATCTAAAATTTCTATTTTTTTAATTTTCTTAATTCTCAGGCTGATATTTAAAAAAACATTGTAAGACAAAATTGGCTATTTGACAATAGTAGCACCATGGTTCTAGATTGTATATTTCCACTTAGAAAAATATGATGCTTTGAAAACAAAACTTTGACACCAAGCTTAGTTATTTAAGGTATATGACATCCTATATTTGGAGAGCACATTTTAGTTTACAAATACTGCTTTGTTTTTTTTTTTTTTTTTTTTTAAAGATTTTATTTATTTATTCATGATAGTCACAGAGAGAGAGAGAGGCAGAGAGACACAGGCAGAGGGAGAAGCAGGCTCCATGCACTGGGAGCCCGACGTGGGATTCGATCCCGGGTCTCCAGGATCACGCCCTGGGCCAAAGGCAGGCGCCAAACCGCTGCGCCACCCAGGGATCCCACAAATACTGCTTTGATACTGGAAGCAACCTTAAGAGCATGCAAAGAGCACACACTATCAATCCCAGTTTAGAGCTGAGGCAGTGAAGGTCAGAGGGTCTGAACAACTGACCAAAGGACAGACAGTTAATAAGAGGAAGATCCAGATCTCTGGATTCCTAGTCCATGTTATTTCTATTTGGATTGAATCATTTTTAAATTGCTGATCCTAGAACATTTTTGAGCCAATAAAAAGGGTAAATTCATATGGTTTCTCAAGTGAATTTCCTACAAGGAATGTTAGTAGTTGATGGTTTTTTATTTGGGGTAGGGGATGAAGTAGGAGAAAATAGTTTTGAATTTTGTATAATTGCTAATTAGTATGAAAATAGCACTTAATTTTATGTGCTCTTTCCTCCTATAAAGAGAAGTTAATTATGATAATTATTAAAACTGAAAAGTGGGGGGGGGAAAGATGGTGGAGGAGTAGGGTCCCCAAGTTACCTGTCCCCACCAACTTACCTAGGTAACTTTCAAATCATCCTGAAAACCTATGAATTCAAACTGAGATTTAAAGAGAGAACAGCTGGAACACTACAGAGAGAAGAGTTTGCACTTCTAACAAGTAAAACTTGTTTTTAGCCACTCTGCACTGAGCAAATGACTAGAAAGACGAACTCACCACAAAAGAAAGAATCAGAAACAATACTCTCTGCCACAGAGTTACATAATTTGGAATACAGTTTGATGTCAGAAAGCCAATTCAGAAACACAATTATAAAGCTACTGGTGGCTCTGGAAAAAAAGCATAAAGGATTCAAGAGACTTCATGACTGCAGAATTTAGATCTAATGAGGCCAAAATAAAAAAATCAGTTAAATGAGATGCAATCCAAACTGGAGGTCCTAACGACGAGGGTTAATGAGGTAGAAGAACGAGTGAGAGACATAGAAGACAAGTTGATGGCAAGGAAAGAAGCTGAGGAGAAAAGAGAAAAACAATTAAAACACCATGAGGAAAGGTTAAGGGAAATAAATGACAGCCTCAGAAGGAAAAATCTATGTTTAATTGAGGTTCCAGAGGGTGCTGAGAGGGACAGAGGACCAGAAAGCATATTTGAACAAATCATAGCAGAGAACTTCCCTAATTTGGGGAGGGAAATAGGCATTCAGATCCAGGAGATAGAAAGATCCCTCCCCAAAATTAATAAAAACTGTTCAACACCTTGACATTTAATAGTGAAACTTGCAAATTCCAAAGATGAAGAGAAAATCCTTAAAGCAGCAAGAGACAAGAGATCCCTAACTTATATGGGCAAAAATATTAGATTAACAGCAGACCTCTCCACAGAGACCTGGCAGGCCAAAAAGGGCTGGCAGTATATATTCGGGGTCCTAAATGAGAAAAACATGCAGCCAAGATGACTCTATCCAGCAAGGCTCTCATTCAGAATAGAAGGATAGATAAAGAGCTTCCAAGATAGGCAGAAACTGAAAGAATATGTGACCACCAAACTAGCTCTGCAAGAAATATTAAGGGGGACTCTGTAAAAGAGGACACCCAAAGAAATAGTCCACAAAAACAGGGACTGAATATGTATTATGATGACGCTAAATTCATATCTTTCAATAGTAGCTCTTAACGTGACTGGGCTTAATTATGCCATCAAAAGATGCAGGCTTTCAGACTGTATAAAAAAGCCAGACCCATCTATATGCTGCCTACGAGAGACTCATTTTAGACCTAAGGACACCTACAGCCTGAAAATGAAAGGTTGGAGAACCATTTATCATTCAAACGATCCTCAAAAGAAAGCAGGGGTAGCAATCTTCATATCAGATAAATTAAAGTTTATCCCAAAGACTGTAGTAAGAGATGAAGAGGGACACTATATCATACTTAAAGGATCTATCCAACAAGAGGACCTAACAATCCTGAATATTTATGCCCCTAATGTGGGAGCTGCCAAGTATATTAATCAATTAGTAACCAAAGATTTACTTAGATAATAATACACATATACTGGGAGACTTCAACATGGTGCTTTTTTCAAATGACAGATTTTCTAAGCACAAGATCTCCAAAGAAACAAGAGCTTTAAATGATGGCTAAAAACTGGACCAGATGGATTTCACAGATATTTACAGAACTTTACATCCAAACGCAACTGAATACACATTCTTTTCAAGTGCACATGGAACTTTCTCCAGAATAGACCACATACTGGGTCACAAATCAAGTCTCAACTGATACCAAAAGATTGGTATTGTCCCCTGCATATTTTCAGACCATAATGCTTTGACACTTGAACTCAAGCACAAGAAGAAATTTGGAAGAAATTCAGACACGTGGAGGTTAAAGACCATCCTGCTGAAAGATGAAAGGGTCAACCAGGAAATTATAGAAGAATTAAAGATTCATGAAAATTAATAAGATTGAAGATACAACCATTCAGAATCTTTGGGATACAGCAAAAGCAGGCCTACGAGGGAAATACATTACAACACAAGCAGTCCTCAAAGAATTGGAAAAAACTCAAATACACAAGCTAACCTTGCACCTAAAGGAACTGGAGAAAGAACAGCAAATAAAACGTACACCAAATAGAAGAGAGTTAATAAAGATTTGAGCAGAACTCAATGAAATAGAGACCAGAAGAACTATAGAACAGATCAACAAAACCAGGAGTCAGTTCTTTGAAAGAATTAATAAGATAGATAAACCATTAGCCAGCTTATTAAAAACAGAAAAGACTCAAATTAATAAAATCATGAATGAAAAAGGAGAGATCACCACCAATATCAAGGAAATACAAACGATTTTAAAAGCATATTATGAGCAGCTATACGCCAATAAATTAGACAATCTAGAAGAAATAGATGCATTTCTGGAAGACCACAAACTACCAAAACTGGAACAGGAAGAAATAGAAAACCCGAACAGGCCAATAACCAGGGAGGAAATTGAAGCAGTCATCAAAAACCTCCCAAGACACAAGAGTCCAGGGCCAGATGGCTTCCCAGGGGAATTCTATCAAATGTTTAAAGAATAAACAATACCTATTCTACTAAAGCTGTTCTGAAAAATAGAAAGGGATGGAATACTTCCAGACTTGTTTTATGAGGCCAGCATCCCCTTAATTCCAAAACCAGACAAAGACGCCACAAAAAAGGAGAATTATAGACCAATATCCCTGATGAACACAAATGCAAAAATTCTCAACAAGATACTAGCCAAAGGATCCAGCAGTAAAGTAAGAAGATTATTCACCATGACCAAGTGGGATTTATCCCCAGGATGCAAGACTTGTTCAACACTCATAAAGCAATCAATGTGATAGATCATATCAACAAGAGAATAAACAAGAACCGTATGATCCTCTCAATAGATGCAGAGAAAGCATTTGACAAAATACAGCATCCATTCCTAATCAAGACTCTTCAGAATATAGGGATAGAGGGAACATTCCTCAGCATCTTAAAAGCCATCTACGAAAAGCCCACAGCAGATATCATTCTCAATGAGGAAACACTGGGAGCCTTTCTCCTAAGATCAGGAACATGACAGGGATGTCCACTCTCACCACTGCTATTCAACATAGTACTAGAAGTCCTAGCCTCAGCAATCAGACAACAAAAAGAAATAAAAGACATTCAAATTGGCAAAGAAGAAGTCAAATTCTCCCTCTTTGCAGATGACATGATACTGTACATAGAAAACCCAAAAGAGGGCAGCCCGGGTGGCTCAGCAGTTTAGCACTGCCTTCAGCCCAGGGCCTGATCCTGGAGACCTGCGATCGAGTCCCATGTCGGGCTCCCTACATGGAGCCTGCTTCTCCTCTCCCTGTGTCTCTGCCTCTCTCTCTCTCTCTCTCTCTCTCTCTCTCTCTCTCGTCTCTCATGAATAAATAAATAAAATCTTTAAAAAAAAATAAAAAGAAAAGAAAACCCAAAAGACTCCACCCCAAGATTACTAGAATTCATACAGTGATTCAGCAATGTGGCAGGATACAAAATCAATGCCCAGGAATCAGTGACATTTCTATACACTAAAAATGAAACTGAGGAAAGAGAAATTAAGGAATCAATTCCATTTACAATTACACCCAAAAGCATAAGATACCTAGGAATAAACCTAACCAAAGAAGTAAAGGCTCTATACCCTAAAACCTACAGAACACTTCTGAAGGAAATTGAGGAAGACACAAAAAGATGGAAAAATATTCCATGCTCATAGATTGGAAGAATTAATATTGTGAAAATGTCATGCTACCCAGGGCAATTTACACATTTAATGTAATCCCTATCAAAATACCATGGACTTTCTTCAGAGAGTTGGAACAAATACTCTTAAGATCTGTGTGGAATCAGAAAAGACCCTGAATAGCCAGGGGGATATTGAAAAAGAAAACCAGAGCCAGAGGCATCACAATGCAGGATTTCAAGTTGTACTACAAAGCTGTGATCATCAAGACAGTATGGTACTGGCACAAAAACAGACACATAGATCATTGGAACAGAATAGAGAACCCAGAAATGGGCCCTCAACTCTATGGTCAACTAATATTTGACAAAGTAGGAAAGACTATCCACTGGAAAAAGGACAGTCTCTTCAATAAATGGTGCTGGGAAATTTGGACAGCCACGTGCAGAAGAATTAACTAGACCATTCTCTTACACCATACACAAAGATAAACTCAAAATGTACTAAAGATCTAAATGTGAGACAAAAAGCCATCAAAATCCTAGAGGAGAATAAAGGCAATAGTTTTGAACTTGTTTTGAACTTGGCTGCAACAACTTCTTGCAAGATACATCTATGAAGGCAAGGGAAACAAAAGCAAAATTGAACTATTCAGACTTAATCAAGATAAAAAGCTTCTGCACAGCAAAAGAAACAGTCAACAGAACTAACAAACAACCTACAGAATGGGAGAAGATATTTGCAATTGACCTATCAGATAAAGAAAGGGCTAGTATCCAAGATCTATAAAGAACTTATTAAACTCAACAGCAAAGAAACAAACAATCCAATCATGAAATGGGCAAAAGACATGAACAGAAATTTCACCAAAGAAGACATAGATATGGCCAATAAGCACATGAGAAAATGCTCTGCATCACTTGCCATCAGGGAAATATAAATCAAAACCACAATGAGATACCACCTCATACCAGTGAGAATGGTGAAAATTAACAAGACAGGAAACAACATATGTTGGAGAGCATGTGGAGAAAGGGGAACCCTCTTGCACTGTTGGTGGGAATGTGAACTGGTGCAGCCACTGTGGAAAACTGTGTGGAGGTTCTTCAAAGAGTTAAAAATAAAACTACCCTTTAACCCAGCAATTGCACTGCTGGGGATTTTCCCCAAAGATACAGATGCAGTGAAAGACCGAGACACCTGCACCCCAATGTTTATAGCAGCAATGTCCACAATAGCCAGACTGTGGAAGGAGCCTCGGTGTCCATCAAAAGGTGAATGGATAAAGAAGATGTGGTCTATGTACACAATGGAATATTACTCAGCCATTAGAAACAACAAATACCCATCATATGCTTCAACGTGGATAGAAGTGGAGTGTATTATGCTGAGTGAAGTAAGCCAATCAAAGAAGGACAAACATTATTTGGTCTCATTCATTTGGGGTATATAAAAGAAATAGTGAAAGGGAATAAAGGGGAAAGGAGAGAAAATGAGTGGGAAATATCAGTGAGGGTGACAGAACATGAGAGACTCCTAACTCTGGGAAAGTGAAAGGGGAGGTGGGCGGGGGGATGGCCCGACTGGGTGACGGGCACTGAGGGAGGTACTTGACGGGATGAGCCCTGGGTGTTATGCTATATGTTGACAAATCGAACTCCAATAAAAAATATACCAAGAAAAAACCCCGAAAAATGATAAATGGTGTTGGAAAAACTGGAATAGTTACATGCAAAAGAGGGAAACTGGGCCACTTTCTTATACTGTACACAAACAAATTCAAAATTGATCAAAGACCTAAATGTGAGACCCGCAACCATAAAAATCCTAGAGGAAGAGCACAGGCAGTAACATCTTTGACATCAGCCATAACAACTTCTTTCTACATATGTCTCCTGAGACAAGGGAAATAAATGCAGAGATAAATTATTGGGACCACATCAAAATAAAAAGCTTCTGCACAGTGAAGCAGACAGTCAGCAAAACTAAAAGGCAACCTATGGAATGAGAGGAGATATTTGCAAATGACATATGTGATAAAGGGTCAGTATCCAGAATCTATGAAGAACTTCTAAAATTCAACACCTAAATAATGAATAATCTAATTTTAAAATCGGCAGAAGGCATGAACATTTTCCAAAGAAGACATATAGATGGCTACCAGATACATGAAAAGATGTTCAACATCACTCATCATCAAGGAAATACAAATCAAAACTATAATGAGATATCATCTTACACTTGTCAGAATAACTAAAATCAGCAATATAAGAAACAAAAGCTATTAGCGAGGATGTGGAGAAAGAGGAACCTTCATGTGAGGGTAGTAAGAATGCAGACTGGTGCAGCCTCTCTGGAAAACAGTATGGAGGTTTCCAGACTCTCTGGAAAACAGTATGGAGGTTATTAAAAATGGAACTACTCTTTAACCCAGCAGTTACGCTACTAAGTATTTACCCAAAGAACCAGAAATAGTGATTTGAAGGGATACATGTACCCTGATGTTAATGTTTATAACAGCATTGTTTACAATAGCCAAATTATGGCTATTTATTCATCAGCTGATAAATGAGAAGATGTGATATACACACATACACACAATGGTATATTGTTCAGTCATAAAAAAAGAATGAAATGTTGCCATTTGCAATGGATGGAGCTAGAGTATTATGCTAAGTGAAATAAGTCAGTCAGAGAAAGACAAATACCATATAAAATTACTCATACAAAAGAAATGAGCAAAGGGGAAGAAAGAAAGAGAGAAAGGCAAACCAAGAATCAGACTCTTAACTATAGAGAACAAACTGATGGTTATCAGAGGGGTGGTGGGTAGGAAGATGGGTTAAAGGAGGGTGGGTGATGGGGATTAAGGAGGGCACTTGCTGTGATGAGCACTGGGTGTTTGTATGGAAATGTTGAATCACTGTTATTGTACACCTGAAACTAATATTACACTGTATGTTAACTAAGTAGAATTTAAATAAAAACTTAAAAAAAAAAAACCTGAGAAGTATCAATTTCCATATATAAGGCTTGGATGTTTACAGTATGTATGCTGGATTTAGCTATACAGTACAGATCAAGGTGTTTTAATGAAAGTTCAACCTCACGCAGATTTGACAACACCTTTCTGCGCCACATATTCCAACTATGTCCAGCTGTCCATCTTTCAGAGAATCAGCAGGTCTGTACCTCTCCAGAAAAGATCAGAGAAACAATTTTTTCATCATTTCTAGATAGAGTCAACTTGAAATATGATTATGAGAAGGTAATTTTGTGGTCAAACTTCGTTATCAAAGCAGATCACGCTGTGCTAGAAAATTTCAAAACTTATAAACCTATGGGGTTTAACAAATGGGTATGAGGAAGGTAAATCATCAACCTGGGTTACCACATGCAATATTTAATCCATATACCCACTTTGCACTCCAATCTTCCTGAAGACACTTTATTTCTTTTTATATCTGAGATTGTGCATTCTTCTGGACTGTGTCTCTGATTGATTGCTTTTAAATTTTAGTAGTAATGAGAATGGAAAGTCAATAAACTTAAAGGAATTGAGAAGGAGATTGTGGGAAGAGTTCTAACCTAGGAAATTGTCCCCTGTTCAATAAGGAAATAAAGACTCTTTAACCAAAGAGGGTGCTTGCCCCAATCAGTTACAGAGATTTTGTTGCTCTGTTGCTTGAGACTCTTCCTGTACAGTGCCTTTCCTGTAGACATCTGCCATCTCTGTCTTCAGAGAGCAATTTTAATAAAACACTCTGGCCTACATGGAGCAGCAGAGAAGCCATTCCTCTTCAGTCAATTATTTAGTGGGTCATGGTCCCCATCCAGCAGGATCCACATTCTCTCCATTCTCTTAATGCCAGAAAGATGTCTTTATTTGTAAACAGCATATTCCAGGAAGCTTCATACCCCTGCCATTAATAAAGTACCTCTCTGTACCTTGGAAGCCGGTAACTCAATAGTGTTTGTTCTGTTTCTTTTATTGCTGTGTATGGAGGAGTATTGTACAAAGAAAATTAAAGCCTTAAAAAGCAAACAGTCAGTTCTGCCAATACTACATTGATAAAAACCGTGCTACTGATCTCTATTTGCCTCATAGTTCACCCAGGATTCTTAGCTAGTTAGTCTCAGTGGAAACTATCTGATTTGATGTTTTGAGGGACAAATTGTGCCTTTTAGCCAGAGCGGGCAGAGTATGATGTATGGTTAAGAGTGAGGGTTTTGGGGATCCCTGGGTGGCACAGCGGTTTAGCGCCTGCCTTTGGCCCAGGGCGCGATCCTGGAGACCCGGGATCAAATCCCACGTTGGGCTCCCGGTGCATGGAGCCTGCTTCTCCCTCTGCCTATGTCTCTGCCTCTCTCTCTCTCTCTCTCTCTCTCTGTGACTATCATAAATAAATAAAAATTAAAAAAAAAAAAAAGAGTGAGGGTTTTGGAATAGACCACCTGCATTTGGATCCTAGCAGCCACAGCTTACTAGCTGTATGACCCTAGGCAAATTCCCTTACTTCAAATTCCCCACATATAAATGAAGCTGATAATAGTATCTATTTAATAGGGATTGTGTGAGGGTTCTGTGGATTAGGAGATGCCATGCTCTTAAATAATGAATAGCACATGGACCTGTCACTGCTATCATTTCAGGTGCCCAGCTATTCCAGTGTTAATATGTTCAGAGAGGTAACACCTCTCTGTAACCATGCTCATGGTGGCCTCTCCTGGATGATGGCTACAGAGGTTATAAATCAGAAGTCACCTCAGCTCCTCAGTCAGTGTGAGCAGCAATACTGAAAGAGCTCTATTCTGGAAGTGAAAAGATCCAGATTATAGTCCACATTTGCTATTAACTCAGGCAGGCTATTTTACCTTTTGTCCCACCTTTTTGAACTATAAAAGTAAGGAAATTTTTCCAAGTCCTATCCAGACTTACTATGCTACAATTACTTGACCTTTGAGATATAGAGGGAAAACCCATGTGGTTGGGTAAACTGGAAATAGTTTATTCAGTTTACATTTGCCTACAGTTGTGGGTCAGGAGAATGGTGCCTTCCTGGAGTTTACAATCTAGAGAAGTGAATCCACCACTCAATAATAGACTAATAGGCTGATAAGTGCTATCAGAAAATTAAATGTGGTGAAGGGACATGGAGAGACAGTTACATTAGTTTGGGTGGAAGGAACGTTGTCTTTGAGAAAGATGTCTTAAGAGACGAAGGGCAAGAAGTCAGCCATATGAAGTCTAGTGGAAGAACATTCCAAGCAGAGGGAACAGTGGTTCAAGTACTAAGGCAGGAATTGATGTGGAATATTTGGGAACAAGGGGAAAATAACATGGGAAAGAGTGGAAAGAGATAAGGCCCAAAAGAAGGGCAGCAGAATTCTGTAATTTTCATAGTCATGGTAAGGAGTTAAGCTTTTATCCCGAGTGTGAGGAAAGCCACTGGGATATTTTAAACAGGGGAGATTGATGACTCATTTTGATTTATAGTTTATAGTGTATATTTTTAAATAAGACTGATTCTAGGAACCTCAGTGAAAGAGTCAGTTATAATTTTCTGACCAGAGGAATAAATTGGTTACTAATTCATTGGTTCTGAGTTCTTATCTCAATTTAGCTCTTCATCATGAAAGATTTGGGAAGATCATATAATTCACAATTGCCTCCTTTAGTATCAGAAAAATAAGAATCAAAATATTTTCTCACCCTGAGTTTGGAGGTATGACAAGAAGAACTGAGATTACAGCTGTGAAACCTTTTGTTATAAAGAGTTCCATATTCGTATGGGAAATGGGTGGGGGGGGGGGTCAAGGAAGGGACATAGAGTGAGCATCTGCATTAGTAAGTCATAAAAAATACAGACTCAGGAGTCAAACTACCAAGTTAGTATCTCTGCAATCCTGAGAAAATTACATAACCCTATTTGTAAAATGGGAAAATAATAATGATAATACCTAACTCATAGTTATTGTGACTATAAATAATGCCCATATAAAGTACTTAGAATAGTACCTTGTAGTTATTAAGTGCCCAGTTAATAACCACTAGTCCCATTGGGCTCTCCAACTTGCCTACTCCATCCCTAATTTAGGGGACTCCTACTGTGTTTATGGATGCCCTGCCATCCACTGCGGAAGCTGGGGACATGGTTTTCTCTTTCTCCCACTTCTGGCAGCCAAGTACATGTGACCTAATTTAGGTCAGAATTAATATGGTACAAAGATGATGGATGGCATTACTAGATTTTATTCACATTTAGGCTATTGTTTGTAAATAAGAGGTTTTGTGCTTTCCTCTATCACCACCATCACTGCTACTGCCTCAAGGTGTTTGCTACTTACCTATATTTTCCAAGTACAGTCCTTCAGCCTCTCATTGATACCATAAACTCCATAATATACAACCAATTCATTCCTCTAGGTTTTAGATAGCTAGGGTCAGTTTTGATTGCAAACAAACCACTCCTAATTAATACAGGCTAGAGTCTTTCATCTGGCTCTCCTTCCAGCATTTTCCTCTCACCCCCGCCCCCATTACATCTTTTAATGTGGTTGAATTGGTGGATAACAACTAGTGATACTGCCAGAGCTCCCCAGTCTTCCCAGCTAATGATATTCCCAGCACTGAAACTATACAGTAGAAAGTTTTCTTTTCATTAAGGACACTTTAACTAAATCCTTCCTCCTCTAAGAAATGGAAAGACAGATCCCTTCCACTTTTGTATTCCTACCACATATAGTTGGATATAATGATAGCACTGACCACACTTTGTTTTGCATTAGAATTATTTGAGTATGTTCTGTTTCTCCTCTGGATTGTTAACATCTAGACAGCAGTAATTACTCATTACTTACTTTTAAATTAATATTTAATATACATTTGATTCATTAATCATCTTTAAGAACTAAAATGTTATAGATAATACCTAAAGCTCCCTTTGACAGTTACTTTTAATCCCTGTGCCCTTAATTCCCCCAGGCTAACCATAGTCATCAGGTTGATGCAGGGGTATCAGGGCTGCCACTCTGTCACCAAATACCTGTCTCCAGTGGACACAGCACTCCTGCCTCTGTGCAGTAGAAGGACCTACTTTGGAGGGTATTGTTCCAGGGTTATTTCCTATGCATCCAGTGATTATGGAGAAAATGCATATTGTTGTGTGTGTTTACATAGAGTGCTATATTGGAAGTATCACTTTGTATAGTTTTTCTCTAACACCAAAGGTTTAGGACACCTTTCCACATACAAACCTACCTCAGTCATTACAAATGATGGATACTTTTCTGTTGTCTGGATATCTCATAGTTTATTTTGCCAGTCTCTTATTGATAGGCATCTGGGTCACTATTATAGACAACATTTCGGTGAACATATTGGTACAAGTCCCCTTGGGTTCAAGTATGCATTTAAACTAGATAAGTATCACTGGCTTTCCCACTCATATTGTGTCCCTATCACATTATCCAGCACAAAACCTGGCTTGCAGTGAGCCCTTAGATACTTTTTTAAGACTGATTTGAAAATCCCAGCTCATGCCGCCTATTCTAGCTCCTGTTCCCCAAATGGGAATCCAGTTCAGAGACAAAGTAAGCTGAGACTCATACTGTCTGTGCTGAGAACAGAGGAACCTCCTCAATTCTAGGGAAATCTGAGAAGTCTTTCTACTATAGGACATGATGAAGTCCAATATTAATCATTGTTTTTAAAAGACTCTATTGAAACAGAAAACAAAATTTAAATGAGCGTCTAAGGGGTACTTCCATAAAAGCAAGCAGAGCCCTTTGTTTTTATAGCAACCAAACTTATCACCATGTCCTTTTCTGCAGCCCAGATGTCTCCTCTTTGCAGATGAAAAAAATTGCTGTCTCCATCATGAACACTAAATGATATTAATGTAATACCCATCTGCTTCATGTGACTTCATTCACTAGCAGAGGTATGTTAGTAGCAAATGCTGAATGATGAATTATTTCTCACGGGAAAGATAGTTAATTTCACTGACCCTCCCCCACCCCATGTGTCACAATTCAATGCATCACCCGGTAAGAGGAAGTCGACCTATGGAGAGGAAGCCACAAAAAAGACAAATCAATGCAAAGCTCTGTGATCCAAAGTTAAGGTCATTTTTAATGGAATAAAAAGGGTACTCCAGGGCTATTGTTACTACACTGCAATCACATGCCACTGTGCCCTCAACTTTAATTAGACCACAATAATGTACATCTGAGGAATTTTTTTTAAGTGAAAATGAAAGCTGACAGAGGGATGAAAAAGGACTACTTGTCAAGTAAGTACTGAGATTTTTTTAAAAAGTAAATGCAACATTGATGGAAACAATACATTGTGTTTCTTCCATTACAGTGTCTTTTGCTTTGTCCCCTCTGCTAGTCACCAGATGCAAAGTATCCTTTCCTTAAATAATGTTAATATTCATGCGCTTGTTATTGCAGACTTTTAGTTAGCAATAATGAGGTCATTCCTTATTTTAGGGGTTATATAGTTTGTGAACTTTCTGATGGCAGAGATCATATCATGCATTTCTTGGCAGCAGCGGTAGAGATGTTGATGGGAACTGGATCCCTCAGTAACACTGTACCATTTCTGAGAGCATATGAGAACAATGTATGCAGAAAGCTCTCCTAACTGCTTCAGGCCCAGGTAGTTTTCTAGTTCTACTACTATGAACATCCTTCATTGAGCATTTTTCTTGAAATGACTTGTGTGAATTTGTTTTCCTTGTATCCCAGAGTACCCCAAACTGTAAAGTAGTAAAGTATCAAGAGTTATTACAACCTATCATAAAGAGTAAGAAAATACTTTCCTTGGACTGTAATATCTTTTCATGAATACAGCTTCTGTATATTAGCAAGGAGCCATGTTTTCATCTTTCACTCCAAGTTACTTGTTTTAGTGCATATTTCTTAAGCTAAATGCGATAGAGGCTAGAAGACAGAAGAGCATACACAGAAAGATTCTTCTCATAAGTAATCTTATTCCATTTGGCCTCTGTCTGGTAAGCAGGTCTACTCCTGACATGTGACTGAGGGATTCCCATTGAGCCAGCTAGAGTTCTCAGAAATCACATACTCTGTTTCTTCACATGGAAATATGATTCTGCTTAGTAAGGAATAGATTAACTGAAGCATTTTGAGATATGTTATTCTGATTTCCTTTCTAAATTATAATTGTTTTTTGAAGGAGGAGAAAAAGACAAAAATGTTGGATTTAATTCAGGTTAAAAGACAAGAGAAGAGAGATCACAATCAAAAGAGAAAAAAAGTATGTGGAAACAGATATGAGTTAAATCTTCTCTCTTTGGGGCAAAACAAGGAAATAGGCAAAAGGAAAAAGAGGAAAATTTTTGCTAAGTTTAAAGAAAGGATATTTTAATTTTTACTTGAATAATACTGCAGTCAGAATTCAATTATCAGCTCTATTTTTTTCATTAAAAATGTAAATTACTAAATCACAAATGAAATGTTTTGTGTAGTTCTATGGCAATATATTTGACAGTCTTAAAGAAATTGGATTATTTCTAAGAAAGTATTTGTAAACAAAACAGCAAAGTAGACTAAAGAAGAGATTGGAGATTCCAAGAAACAAATAATTATATAGGAAATGAAAAGAGATGTCTAAGAAGTACTCTCTCCTTTCCCTAAGTATCCAACCTAATTGAATGTATGAGTAGATATCCCACCCAATAAAATAATCAGCATGTGAACTCAGCAAGTAATATGTAATTCTTCTTTACTGAGTGACTAAAATGGAAATTTTCCATACTGAAAAGAAGTTAGTCATTTCCAAATCTAAACATTTTGCTCACTGTAATAAAAGTCCCCATGACAATGTGCCTTTTTGATACTTAACCAATTAATGATGGTGAACTTAATTTATAGATTATCACATGTATATCACTTGTATCACAAGCCCAATAAAATATAATGATCCTGGTAGAGGAACAGAACAAGAGACCAATGAAAGAGAATAATAAATTCAGAAATATAATCAAACATAGGAATTCGGTATATAATAAAGATAGCACTTTAAATCAGTGGGGAAAGGCAAGATATTCTATTAATGGTGTTGGAATTCTGACTAAACTGGGAAAACAGTAAGGCTAGTTCTTTGCCTCACCTGTCTTCTTGATTTGAAATAAATTCCAGAGAGTGGATATTAAAAAAAAAAAAAAGAAAAGAAAAGAAAAAGAAACATGAAGCATAAAGTCACTACACAAAACACTGATAAATCCTTATATAATATTTTTGTTAGGAAGGGTTTTCAAAGCATAACATTCAGTGCAAAAACCATAAAGGAGGAAAGAATATCGTATTTCCTATTTAACCAAGTTAAAATGAGATATCATTCTTGGACTTTCAGGTTGCCAACAGTAAAAAGGATAATATGTAATTGTGAAATTGAAGAATGGATCTACTCACATAATTCTAATGGGAATAGCTGGAAATTAGCATAACTTTTCCTGATAGCAAAATGTGTATTAAAAGCATTTAAAGGGCAGCCCGGGTAGCTCAGCGGTTTAGTGCCGCCTTCAGCCCAGGACGTGATCCTGGAGACCTGGGATCAAGACCCACATCAGGCTCCCTGCATGGAGCCTGCTTCTCCCTCTGCCTCTCTCTCTCTCTCTCTCTCTCTCTCTCTGTCTCTCATGAATAAATAAATAAAATCTTTTAAAAAAGCATTTAAAAATTGCATATCCCTTTGGCACAGCAAATCTGATTTTTAAAAATTTTTAAAGATTTTATTTATTTATTAGAGAGAGATGGGAAGAGAGAGCACAAGCAGGGGGGAGGGGCAGAGGGAGAGGGAGAGGCACACTCCCTGCTCAGCAGGGAGAGGATCCATGTGGGGCTAGATCCTAGGACCCTGGGATCATGACCTGAACTGAAAACAGATACTTGACCACCCAGGTGCTGCAGCAATTCTAATTTTTTAAGATTTTTTTTATTATTATTATTTGAGAGAGAGAGAGAGAGAGAGAGAATGAGCATGGGGAGGGACAGAAGGAAAAGCAGACTCCCTGATGAGCAAGGAGCCAGACGCAGACATGGGGCTCCATCCCAGGACCCTAGATCATGACCTGGGCCAAAGGCAGATACTTAGCCAACTGAGCCACTCAGGTAGCCCAGCAATTCTAATTTTTATCTCAAATAAATAACAGAAAATTCACAAATAATGCTTGTATAAGAATGTTTATAGTCATTAAAAACTGTAAGTGTATTAAAATCTCATCATATGAACCAGTAATCTCACTGTAGGGCATGTTTTTCCTAGAGAAAAATTTACATTCTCACACAAAAATCTGTATATATTTATAGCAGCTTTATTTATAGTAGCCTAGTAGTGGAAACAATGCCAAGTTCCTTTCAGCTAGTAGAGAAATGAATAAACTGTTGGCATATCCATTCAGTGGAATGCTATTCAGCAACTAAAAATAATTATCTATTGATACATGCATCAACTTAGATGGATCTTATGAGTATTGTGCTAAATGAAAAATACCAATCACCAAAAAAATGGCATATTGTTTGATTCTATTTAACCTTGCCATATTGGGGAGATGGAGAACAGATCAGTAATTTCCAGAGGGTAGAATTAGAGGAAAGAGTTTTACTGTTAAATGACATGAAGAATTTTCTCTGTGGTAGTGTAACAGGTCCATGTTCTGACTGTAGTAATGGTTAATACAAATCTATGCATGTTTTAAAATTTCATAGAATTACAAACACACACAACACACATAAAAGAGTGCCTATGAAAACTGGTGAAATCCTAATAAGGTGTGCAGTTTAGTTAACAGCATGGCACGAATGTCAAAATGTCCTAGTTTTGATAATAATATGCTATGATAATGTAAGGTGTCAACATTGGGGAAAGCTCAATGAGAAGCCCATGAGAACTCTACTATTTTTGCACTTCTTGTGAGTCTAAAATCACTGTAAAATAAAGGGTAAAAAAAAAAAAGTTACCAAACCTTCCACACCCTTATCAAATGGTCTCACTGACTTAAACCTTTTTCTGTCATTTGACCCACTTTGCTTTTCCAATTTGGATTTGATCTCTTTTTCACTCCTCTATTCTTTGAAGCACTTTATTCCCCTTGTAAGGCACTTGGAATATTCGGCCTTATAGTTTAGTATGCTTTTGTCTTATTAACATACTAGGTTGTTTTTGAGAGCAGGATTATACCATCTGCATCTTGGTATCTCTACATATTTGCCATTTACATTGCATCTGAACAACACTATCCCTAGCATAATTTATACTCTATAATGTTGATTAATTTATTTAATTTCATTAAATTCATTAAGTTCCTCTTAATTGTAGAAGAGTAACAGAAGCTAAAATACTTTCTACACTACTTCTATTTTGGTGAAAGTCCTTAACTACCCCAAGCATATAAAATAAAGATAAAAATATTTAAATATACCAAAAACATTTAGCATGTTTCATAGTTCTCAATAACAACATTTACTGGATTGCACTAAAACTAAGATTCACTCTTTGTATTGAAGAAGAAAAGATGTGAGATTTTCCACGTGAAGTTCATGTAAAATGTCTCTAAATTCTTGAATTGTTGGTATTATGAAGAAGTTTGTTACATAAATTGAATTTTGATGATGAATATTGGTGTGTTTTTACTATAGCAGCTCAAAAGACTCAGAAAAAGAGAACCAAATTACCGAGTTTCTAAATATTGTTCTATAATCAATCGTATTGGTTTTTTGAGACACAGAATACAAAATTATCTTTTTTTGAAAACTTCCATTGTATACAGCCTAAGAATTTCTTTGGAGGAAGTCAAGGAAGTAAAAGTTTCCAAATGCTTCCCAAAACTGCTAGACTGTTGGAATGAATGTGAAAGTTCCATGCTGCTGCCTTCTCCCATCTTTAGTTAAGAAATTGTCCCTCATACTTTGCTATTTTGATGGATTAGAAAGACAGGAACATTCTCTTATTTATAGTTAAAGTTAAATTAAAAAATTATTTTCTCTTATAAGGAAAAAGAGGCAATTTTATAAGGTTTTTTTTCCCCCCAAATGCTTTTCAGCAGAGATTATATAAATTTATACAGGTAGTGTTAGGAGCATGATGAGTAGTGTTAATAAATAATACAATAAGCAATTTGAGGAAATACTCAAATTAGTATTTTTTAAGATTGCATAGGATTTGATCCCTATTAAAATCAATATTCTATGACAAGTGAATGACATGGATAAACTTGAGTTAGGATTTGTGAGCTATTTGTGAGTTAGGATTTGTGAGGTTGGCCAGATCCAACCATGCTTTGAAGACACATGCTATAGTCTAGTTTCCTTTTATACTATATGTTGAGCTTATTTTAGGAAAAATAGGGACGAAAAGAGATGCACATAAAAATCTGGGTTTTTCTAATTGTTATCCTGGAGGTTTTGACTTGTTTTCTGACTCTGCTTTCCTTCAGACGGCAGAAGCAGAGTTCTATGGAATCAATGGCTTGAGGTCAGTAGTCTGTGACTTTGCCTCATTTTGCTATTATAAAATGCCACTTGGGTATGTCAGTATGAAATGTGTGTCCAGATAGGAAACCAAAAAACCTACACTATTAGTCTTCTACTCCCAGCTATGGAACAAAATGAAGACAATTGATTTTTGATTAGATGACACGATTTTAGTCATGCATGGGATGCTTAATGCAGTTTACTCTCCTATTATCCCATTATTGATAGGAAAGGCTGATCATTCATTTAAGATATTTTCCTAATACCACTGAAGATTAGTGTACAATAGTATTTCTCACAACCTTTTTGTTATACTGTAGAGTTAGGATGGAAAACACTGAAGACAATATATGTATGTACTGATATCTCCCAGTCCAGGTACACTTCACCCAGTGTCTTGTCAACAGCAGTGACTGAATTCTATGGCTTCTACATCAACAAATTTTCTTGCCCTCTGATTTCCAGTTGTTTTTGGCCAGTGGTAAGCAGCATCAGGAAGTTGGAAGGCAAGAACTGACTTAAACCTTTAGAAGAGAGAAACTGGAGTATTTATTTCCCTCACTATGTCTCTGCTAGGCTTAGGTTAGCAGTAGCTATGATTTCTACCAAAGCTCATATCTGGAGATCCTTTATGATTGCTGTTGCTCTTCCTAGATTCTGGTAATCATTTTTTCCCTTCCCTCTTCAGGCTGGAATGGTAAGTTCCCAAGTGATCAGTTCTCAGGTACTTTACCATCCTTCCTTGGTATTTTTGGCCCTGCCCACACACCTGTAAATCATCCCTTTATCAATTCCTCTCAGCTGTGTCAACTGTCAATTGGGTCACCAATTTCTTATCAGGACCCTGACTAATAAAATATGGGAATGCTTATAAGTATTTTAAAACAGCCATATGATGGATACTGTGTAATCCTTAAACATCATTTCTACAAATAATACTTAGTGTCATGAGAAAATGATTAAAATGGGGGAAAGGGGGGTATAAAATGCTGTTAAGGGTATGACCTAAATTTTAAAAAGATAAAGTGTGTGAGGTGTTTGTGTATATAAACAATTTTTTTTTAAGTTTGGAAGGAGATCATCAAGATAAGAAGCTTTTGCACAGCAAAGGATACAGTCAACAAAACTCAAAGACAACCTACAGAATGGGAGAAGATATTTGCAAATGACATATCAGATAAAGGGCTAGTTTCCAAGATCTATAAAGAACTTATTAAACTCAACAGCAAAGAAACAAACAATCCAATCATGAAATGGGCAAAAGACATGAACAGAAATCTCACAGAGGAAGACATAGACATGGCCAACATGCACATGAGAAAATGCTCTGCATCACTTGCCATCAGGGAAATACAAATCAAAACCACAATGAGATACCACCTCACACCAGTGAGAATGGGGAAAATTAACAAGGCAGGAAACCACAAATGTTGGAGAGGATGCGGAGAAAAGGGAACCCTCATACACTGTTGGTGGGAATGTGAACTGGTGCAGCCACTCTGGAAAACTGTGTGGAGGTTCCTCAAACAGTTAAAAATATACCTGCCCTATGACCCAGCAATTGCACTGTTGGGGATTTACCCCAAAGATACAAATGCAATGAAACGCCGGGACACCTGCACCCCGATGTTTATAGCAGCAATGGCCACGATAGCCAAACTGTGGAAGGAGCCTCGGTGTCCAACGAAAGATGAATGGATAAAGAAGATGTGGTTTATGTATACAATGGAATATTACTCAGCTATTAGAAATGACAAATACCCACCATTTGCTTCAACGTGGATGGAACTGGAGGGTATTATGCTGAGTGAAGTAAGTCAGTCGGAGAAGGACAAACATTATATGTTCTCATTCATTTGGGGAATATAAATAATAGTGAAAGGGAATATAAGGGAAGGGAGAAGAAATGTGTGGGAAATATCAGAAAGGGAGACAGAACGTAAAGACTGCTAACTCTGGGAAACGAACTAGGGGTGGTAGAAGGGGAGGAGGGCGGGGGGTGGGAGTGAATGGGTGACGGGCACTGGGGGTTATTCTGTATGTTAGTAAATTGAACACCAATAAAAAATAAAATAAAAAAAAAAGTTTGGAAGGAGAGATACTGAACTATTAAGGACTTGTTTAATTGGTGTATTTTAGAAATGTTTAGAATGTTTTCTTTTTTGCTTTCCAAATTGCTTAGAGTTTACATTAGTTTATAGTAGAATTTATAAAATAAGTTCTTATTTACATAAATATATATGTGTATTTATATATGTGTATTTTTTTCTTCACCTGATACTAGCATTGTAGGTTAAGGAAGGCCATACCATTTTCTTTAAGGTAAATTTTACCTAAGGAAATGAGTTTTATTGTCTTATAATGCTATATGGTTTCTAAGCACAAAATTATCAAAGGATGCTGGATAGAAAAGATAATTTATATTAAGTAAAAATTTTACAGAAGAAAGAGATAATATAGAATTCTATAAAATTGAAATATTTCAAGACTTTAAAAAGAAGGCAATCCTTATCAAGATAGAATAATAATTATTAAAGTAATAGCAATAATTCTGACTATTTCTACAGTGCCTTTAGTTTTTAAGTCCCTTGTACATACAGCAGTTCATTTTCTTTTCCTAATAACCCAAGGAGAGCTTTGTGTCCACCACCCACTGCCCTGGAAAATTTTAGCACCATGCAAGACTGAAGTATGGACATTTCAAATTCTGGAATCCACTGGATATTCAGTTTTCAGGGCTGACTAAATGTGATTAATAATGTTACAGGCTATGGTTAACTGAATATCCCTCAGAAAAAACTTTGAGTATATAAAGAGGATGTTGTGATGGCAACATTCCGACTGTTTCATAGTCTTACTCATTTTTGGTAAGAAAGGAGATTTTTTTTTTGAGATTTTTATTTATTTATTTGAGGATGGGGAGGGGCGGAGGGAAAGGGAGAAATTCAGGCAAACCTCCACTGAGCATGGAGCCAGAGAACAGGAGGCTGGATTCCAGGACCCTTAGATCATGACCAACCTGAAATCAAGAGTCAGAGGCTCAATAGACTGGGCCACCCAGGTGCCCCAAGAAAGGAAATTTTATGCATTGTTACACATTGAAAGAGTTCATGATCAAATAATTACGAATAAGTAGGGATGAGAAAAGCATTCAGAAAATGAGAGAATAAAAGATAAAGTAAGAGCTAGTCATTGTGACCTAATTAGTATGATGCTGATTCTTGGGATTTAACTATCATATGATCTGTGATTTATTTTTTTTAAAGATTTATTTATTTATTCATGAGAGACACAGACAGAGAGAGAGAGAGGCAGAGACATAGGCAGAGGGAAAAGCAGGCTCCTCACAGGGAGTCCAATGCAGGACTTGATCCCGAATCCCAGGATCATGACCTGAGCCGAAGGCAGGCGCCCAACTGCTGAGCCACACAGGCGTCCCATAATCAGTGATTTAAATGCCAATAAAGACAAAAGATTTTTCCTTAGGTTTTTGTTTTGTTTTGATTTTTAATCTGGAATTTATTTTAACGTTTATTATAAGGTCTAATGAAATAAAATACTCTGCCATGGGCAGCTAATAAAATCAGTTTAGGAACAGAATACCTATCTGTTTCTCCTGCTCAGCCAGTCTCACACACTGCTCTATATTTAGTTCTAGTCTTTATGTTTTGTTTCAATAAAATAGATAATCATTGTAAAAAGTAAAAAATAAACAGTTGGATTAAATAAAAAAGTAACAACTTCTCCATCCTCCCACACCAAACCTACCCCTTTGGTATAATCACTTTTAAAAAATAGTTTGATGTGTATTGCACCACATGATTTTATGTAAGCATCTGTGTGGGTGTGCATATGTGTGTGTGTTCCTTTGTTCTTTTCATACAAATCAATCATACTATTTACACTGTTCTATAATCTGGGCTTTTTAAAAATGTTATAATAAATGATAGACATTTTTACTAATCAGAGCATATGAATCTACTTCATTTTCCCTTTCCCACCAGATTTGTCTATCATTTTAAATTGTATAAATATACATAAGTACACTCTTGTTAAAAAATCTGTTTCAGTTTTCACTGTCACCTATCCAGGACATAAGAAAGGAAAGATCATGTGATTAGAGACTCCCCATTATGAACCAATTTTTTCCTTCTTTCACTACTTCCTTGCCTATGCTTTCTCCATATAATGTATATCACACTCTAGCACAATTGGCAGGTACAAATGGATGACATTACTAACTGTAAAGAGGATAGATTTCCAGGCATAAACAATGCACTCTTTAGGCTATATCTCAGCCAGAATTGCACATTATTTTGTTTGATTGGCACAAATACGAAGCATTCTGGGGGCTACCCTACTTCCTGCCTTTTTTTTCTCATTCTTTTTCTCCTCACGGCTGTCTCTTGTGAAAATCACGTCCAGAACTAGAGCATTCTGTTTAGGTATAAACCCTAATAGGAAAATACTATGGAACTCTGTACTACTCCATTATAAAACTAAAAATAAAGCAAAAATAAACCTCTAAATAAATATTATATGTATTTCTGGATTTTATAGTTTGTAGTACTTTTTCCTTTATAGTTTGATTTATTGTGATTTTTAAAATTTTAAAGCAATTTCCTTTTTATATCTAATTATATATACTTACACCTAATGTACTTTTATATCTAATTTCGTATTCATGATTTTGTCTTATTTTCTTTAAAGAAAGCCTCACAAACTCCATAAAACCTGGATATATCCCTATTACTTTTATTGTACCTATACATATTTTACAAATATTTCCAGATATAAAAATATAATTTTAAAAAGAAAAGTGAAACATTTTGCTTTAGAACTGCTGGTCCTTCTCTGCTATTCCAGTTCCAGTTCTAGGCTTATGTTTCTATCCTTGTGCCTCCGTTTTTACTCTAATACTTAGTTATCTGTGTTTCTATCTTATTTCTCCTTCTTACTCCTCATCTGTCATTCTATCATACATTCCAATGCACAGTCTTCCTTCCTCTTATTCCTTTAAGTCCCAGTTTTCTATTCCCCTGGAAAAGCATCTTTCATGAAAAAAATCCCTACCTGTCTCTGAAACCTTGGCTGCCGCTTGACTTCCTTGACACCTTGGAACCTTCTGTTGCCTTCTTGCAGCCAATACACCCCTCACCTCCCAGACCTGACCCAGATTCCCCCTGCACAATGTCCTTGAAGGCAACTCTCCACCATATTGCCCACTGCTGAGCATTCTCCTTACCACTAGACTCACCCTACTCCAGTCTCCATGGCTTTTATGAGACCTTGCTTGTGTCTGACCTGGTCTTGGGGAGAAAACCAGTCCTTTCTCAGAGTGATTAAGTGCAATGGAAAAATTACCTACCTCTCTCCTACCTGCCTTATTTTTCATGGATACTACTGATATCATCTGTTTTTGCAGGCTCTAAACTTAAGTCCACTTTGATATTCCTTTTTGCCTCCTACCTCCAGACTGGTGTTACCAGTGTCTTGTTTTTCCTTCCATTTACTTTCATCTCCACTTTTATCATTTATTTTCAAAATTTTATTGCCAACAATATAATGATTATTATTTTTATTATAACTTTCTCTGGCCCAGGCACTGTGCTAAGTATTTTGTCTTTATATTTTACCTTATTGTCAACAAAAATATGAGAGATATACTATACTAATTATCCTTTTTTTTCCTGTTCTTTGGAAAATTCAGGTTTGAAAATATGAGTAACTGGCCAAAGGTCATTCAGTTTATAAATGGCAAAGCCAAACATCAAATCAGGATATTTGGCAGGAGTATCCTAACTGTAACTCTGTCAGTCACTTTACTACCTTTTTTTTAAATCTGCCTAAACTATTACTTCCATATTTCTATGTATTAACTTTCCGTGCTACATAATAGAGTTCAAACTTTGTTACATTATCCCTAGAGCTAAACTCTCTTTGTGTATTTTGTGTACCCATGCTTTTCTCCTTTATCTAACCTTATTAAATTCTCACCTCTTTCAGAGCATTTCTCAGTTCTCAGTTTCTCTATGAAGCCAGTCTCAAGCCCCCAGCCATAACCATCTCTTTAATTATTTAACAATTGTCATATGCTTTCTTGCTTATTTATTTATTTATTGCTTCTTCATGTGATCATATTTTTCTCCCCAATTACTCTGCAACATCTCTAAGAGCAGGTATAAGAGTCTTACATATCTTTTTATTTTTCAGAATACTTACCAAGACATCTATCATAGTAGAAGCTCAATAATTATATATTGATTGATTTCCTAGTCATATTTTAGTAATTCACAACAGAGATATGTAAGTTGATTTGAAGATTTTTTAATTGTGATATTCTGGCACATGTCTTTGTACCAGACAATCCCTCAGTGATATCTCTCATTTGTAGCTAGTCATGCCCCACTGAGGCCACTCAGAAAGAGTTTAACAGTAGGCACTGAGTTATAGCATTAGGCATTCTAAAGTTTCCAGAATGTCTTTTTCACTATTTCTTACAAAGCAAATTGAAACTATTGTTGAAAATGAGCATAAGACTAAAAGAAGATGAAAAGTGCAATAAACCTGAAAACAACCCAAAGGGCCAATTTTATAGATACTACAACAAACACATTATTCTTTGAGTAGCTTTCCAGCCTCACAAAAGGCTTTGAGAAGATTTAGTCAATGAAAATCAGGACTATGCAAAAGGAAAAGGAGTAGCTAAAGGGGCCAAGAGATTGTGTCATTAACTCCATTTCCTAATTCTTTTCACACACTTGTAATCACTGCAAAGGCAGTCATACTTCTGTTTCAGTGATACCAAGGGATTAATAGGGATGAGTGGTTGGCCCTGGCAATTTCCTTCAGTGATTCTGTAGCTACACCAATATAATAATCTATAGAAAGTTGATGCTTTCTCTTTTTTTGCTTAAGCAGTGTAAATACAAGCATTTTTAGAAAACTTTATTTTTATTAACCTGAAACATATATGAAGTAAAAACACTATGCAAATTCAGCTTCCAAATGAGTCCAAAATTTGCTTTGCAGCCATATTGTTGCTGTTGAACCCATTCTAGATAGAATTCTGGAGCTGCCTTCAACAAATGACAAATCTGTTGCTATCGATATCACTTCCCTTGCAATCCCCTCTTGTGGTAATATATTCTGTTCCATATTCAGTTTCTAAAAGTTGTATCATTTTGGAATCACCAACCTCCTTCCAGACCATTGTTCAACCATCATCATTGAAAATCCCTTTTGTATGTAAGCTCACACCATCTAGATTCCCATCTTTCTTCATTTTTTTTTTCTGTCACCTCTTCCAGGTCACTTCACCACAATTTTAAAACAACTGACTCTCTCCATTTTCTCTTTCACTCTGTTCTTTATACTGTCTAACCTGAGAAATGGCCCAACCAAAAGGTAAAAAGTTCCCTTTTGTGCCCATAGCTTTACATACTGGCTCCCACTCCAATATTCCATATTGTCTTAAGATTCTCCAGAGATACACCAGTACAATGTGTGGGTGGACGGAGGGATGGATAGGTAGGTAGGTAGGTAGGTAGAGAGAGAGAGAGAGAGAGAGAGAGAGAGATAGATAGATAGATAGATAGATGATAGATAGATTTTAAGGAATTAATTCATGCCGTTATGAAGACTGATTAAGTCCAAAATATGTAGGGTAGATGTCTTAGTCCATGAAAGTTGGTATAACAAAATACCACAGACTGGATAGTTTATAAACAGCTGAAATTTATTGTTCACAGTTCTGTAGCCTAGGAAGTCAAAGATCAAGGTGCCAGCATTCTTATCATGATCCTCTTCCTGATTCTTAGCAAGCATCTTCTCACTGCGTCCTCACACAGTAGAAGGGACTAGGAATCTCTGTGGGGTCTCCTTTATAAGGTACTAATTCCATCCATGAAGGCTCCACCCTTATGATTTAAAGCACCACCTAAAGGCCTTGCCTCGAGTGCCCCCAGGACAGGAGAGCCCCGTCCCGGAGGAGCAGGAGCTTCACCAATCTTCCCAGGCTGAAAGGCACTTGCAGGGAGTTAGAGCAGGACCCCAGGAGGGCGGGGATGCCCTCAGGCTCCCTGGGACACTAACAGAGCAACTGGGCACCTGGGAGAGTGCGCCGAGCTCCCTAAATGGCGGCAGCGCTCAGACGCATTGACGCGGGAGCAGCTCCGAGGGGTTCGGGCGGCGGCTCTGCGCGGAGGGGGCTGCGCGGCTCCGGGAGCAGCTCGGAAGGGCTCGGGCGGCGGCTCCGTGGAGGGGGCTGCGTGCGGGGGCTGCGTGCGGGGGCTGCGTGCTCGGCAGCAACTCGGAGGCGGCTCCGGCAGAGGAAGAGGCTCCGTGCGGAGGGGGCTGCGCGGCTCCAGGAGCAGCTCCGAGGGGCTCGGGCGAGGCCACCAGGAGCGCGAATCCAACAGCACAGGCCCGGGAGCACAGCCCAGGATCCGGCCTCCCCCCGGGACAGGCAGAGGCCGGGAGGGCCCAGGACAGCGAGGACGCTCCTGCCCCAGCTGAGCAGATCAGTGGCCGCGCCCCGGAGCCTCCAGGCCCTGCAGACGGAGACCCCCGGAGTTCCTGCGGGGGCTGAATCCAGGTTTCCAGAGCTGGCCCCGCCACTGGGGCTGTTCCTCCCGGGCCTCACGGGAGTAAACCCCTACTGAACCCTGCACCAGGGGGCAGAGCAGCTCCCCCAACTGCTAACACCTGAAAATCAGCACAACAGGCCCCTCCCCCAGAAGACCAGCTAGACGGACAAGTTCCAGGGGAAGTCAAGGGACTTAAAGTATACAGAATCAGAAGATACTCCTCTGTGTTTTTTTTGTTTTTGTTTTTTTTGTTTTTTTTTTTTTTGTTTTTTTGTTTTGTTTTGTTTTTTTTTGTTTTTTGCTTTTTGATTTCTGTTTGCTTCCCCAACCCTTTTTTCCCTTTCTTCCTTTTTCTTTCTCTTTTTCTTCTCTTTTTTCTTTTTTTCTTCCTTTTTTCTCTTTTCTCTTTTCTTTCCTTCTTTCTCTCTCTTTTTCTCCTTTTCCCAATACAACTTGTTTTTGGCCATTCTACACTGAGCAAAATGACTGGAAGGAAAACCTCACCACAAAAGAAAGAATCAGAAACAATCCTCTCTCCCACAGAGTTACAAAATCTGGATTACAATTCAATGTCAGAAAGCCAATTCAGAAGCACTATTATACAGCTACTGGTGGCTCTAGAAAAAAGCATAAAGGACTCAAGAGACTTCATGACTGCAGAATTTAGAGCTAATCAGGCAGAAATTAAAAATCTATTGAATGAGATGCAATCCAAACTAGAAGTCCTAACGACGAGGGTTAACGAGGTGGAAGAACGAGTGAGTGACATAGAAGACAAGTTGAAGGCAAAGAGGGAAACTGAAGTAAAAGAGACAAACAATTAAAAGACCATGAAGATAGATTAAGGGAAATAAACGACAGCCTGAGGAAGAAAAACCTACGTTTAATTGGGGTTCCCGAGGGCGCCGAAAGGGCCAGAGGGCCAGAATATGTATTTGAACAAATCCTAGCTGAAAACTTTCCTAATCTGGGAAGGGAAACAGGCATTCAGATCCAGGAAATAGATCCCCCCCTAAAATCAATAAAAACCGTTCAACACCTCGACATTTAATAGTGAAGCTTGCAAATTCCAAAGATAAAGAGAAGATCTTTAAAGCAGCAAGAGACAAGAAATCCCTGACTTTTATGGGGAGGAGTATTAGGGTAACAACAGACCTCTCCACAGAGACCTGGCAGGCCAGAAAGGGCTGGCAGGATATATTCAGGGTCCTAAATGAGAAGAACATGCAACCAAGAATACTTTATCCAGCAAGGCTCTCATTCAAAATGGAAGGAGAGATAAAGAGCTTCCAAGACAGGCAGCAACTGAAAGAATATGTGACCTCCAAACCAGCTCTGCAAGAAATTTTAAGGGGGACTCTTAAAATTCCCCTTTAAGAAGAAGTCCAGTGGAACAATCCACAAAAACAAGGACTGAATAGATATCATGATGACACTAAACTCATATCTTTCAATAGTAACTCTGAACGTGAATGGGCTTAATGAGCCCATCAAAAGGCGCAGGGTTTCAGACTGGATAGAAAAAGCAGGACCCATCTATTTGCTGTCTACAAGAGACTCATTTTAGACAGAAGGACACCTACAGCCTGAAAATAAAAGGTTGGAGAACCATTCACCATTCGAATGGTCCTCAAAAGAAAGCAGGGGTAGCCATCCTTATATCAGATAAACTAAAATTTACCCCGAAGACTGTAGTGAGAGATGAAGAGGGACACTATATCATACTTAAAGGATCTATCCAACAAGAGGACTTAACAATCCTCAATACATATGCCCCGAATGTGGGAGCTGCCAAATATATCAATCAATTATTAACCAAAGTGAAGAAATACTCAGATAATAATACACTTATACTTGGTGACTTCAATCTAGCTCTTTCTATACTCCATAGGTCTTCTAAGCACAACATCTCCAAAGAAACGAGAGCTTTAAATGATACATTGAACAAGATGGATTTCACAGATATCTACAGAACTTTACATCCAAACTCAACTGAATACACATTCTTCTCAAGTACACATGAACTTTCTCCAGAATAGACCACATACTGGGTCACAAATCGGGTCTGAACCAATACCAAAAGATTGGGATCGTCCCCTGCATATTCTCAGACCCTAATGCCTTGAAATTAGAACTAAATCACAACAAGAAGTTTGGAAGGACCTCAAACACGTGGAGGTTAAGGACCATCCTGCTAAAAAGATGAAAGGGTCAACCAGGAAATTAAGGAAGAATTAAAAAGATTCATGGAAACTAATGAGAATGAAGATACAACCGTTCAAAATCTTTGGGATGCAGCAAAAGCAGTCCTAAGGGGGAAATACATCGCAATACAAGCATCCATTCAAAAACTGGAAAGAACTCAAATACAAAAGCTAACCTTACACATAAAGGAACTAGAGCAAAAACAGCAAATAGATCCTACCCCCAGCAGAAGAAGAGAGTTAATAAAGATTCGAGCAGAATTCAACGAAACCGAGACCAGAAGAACTGTGGAACAGATCAACAAAACCAGGAGTTGGTTCTTTGAAAGAATTAATAAGATAGATAAACCATTAGCCAGCCTTATTAAAAAGAAGAGAGAGAAGACTCAAATTAATAAAATTATGAGAAAGGAGAGATCACTACCAACACCAAGGAAATACAAACAATTTTAAAAACATATTATGAACAGCTATACACCAATAAATTAGGCAATCTAGAAGAAATGGACGCATTCCTGGAAAGCCACAAACTACCAAAACTGGAACAGGAAGAAATAGAAAACCTGAACAGGCCAATAACCAGGGAGGAAATTGAAGCAGTCATCAAAAACCTCCCAAGACATAAAAGTCCAGGGCCAGATGGCTTCCCAGGGGATTTCTATCAAACGTTTAAAGAAGAAACCATACCTATTTCTACTAAAGCTATTTGGAAAGATAGAAAGAGATGGAGGACTTCCAAAATCGTTCTATGAGGCCAGCAGCACCTTAATTCCAAAACCAAACAAAGACCCCACCAAAAAGGAGAATTACAGACCAATATCCCTGATGAACATGGATGCAAAAATTCTCAACAAGATACTAGCCAATAGGATCCAATAGTACATTAAGAAAATTATTCACCATGACCAAGTAGGATTTATCCCCGAGACACAAGGCTGGTTCAACACCCGTAAAACAATCAATGTGATTCATCATATCAGCAAGAGAAAAACCAAGAACCATATGATCCTCTCATTAGATGCAGAGAAAGCATTTGACAAAATACAGCATCCATTCCTGATCAAAACTCTTCAGAGTGTAGGGATAGAGGGAACATTCCTCAACATCTTAAAAACCATCTACAAAAAGCCCACAGCAAATATCATTCTCAATGGGGAAGCACTGGGAGCCTTTCCCCTAAGATCAGAAACAAGATAGGGATGTCCACTCTCACCACTGCTATTCAACATAGTACTGGAAGTCCTAGCCTCAGCAATCAGACAACAAAAAGACATTAAAGGCATTCAAATTGGCAAAAAAGAAGTCAAACTCTCCCTCTTCGCTGATGACATGATACTCTACATAGAAAACCCAAAAGCCTCCACGCCAATTTGTTAGAACTCATACAGCAATTTGGTAGTGTGGCAGGATCCAAAATCAATGCCCAGAAATCAGTGGCATTTCTATACACTGAGACTGAAGAAAGAGAAATTAAGGAGTCAATCCCATTTACAATTGCACCCAAAAGCATAGATACTTAGGAATAAACCTAACCAAAGAGGTAAACGATCTATACCCTAAAAACTATAGAACACTTCTGAAAGAAATTGAGGAAGACACAAAGAGATGGAAAAATATTCCATGCTCATGGATTGGCAGAATTAATATTGTGAAAATGTCAATGTTACCCAGGGTAATTTACACGTTTAATGCAATCCCTATCAAAATACCATGGACTTTCTTCAGAGAGTTAGAACAAATTATTTTAAGATTTGTGTGGAATCAGAAAAGACCCCGAATAGCCAGGGGAATTTTAAAAAAGAAAACCGTATCTGGGGGCATCACAATGCCAGATTTCAGATTGTACTACAAAGCTGTGGTCATCAAGACAGTGTGGTAGTGGCACAAAAACAGACACATAGATCAATGGAACAGAATAGAGAACCCAGAAGTGGACCCTGAACTTTATGGTCAACTAATATTCGACAAAGGAGGAAAGACTATCCATTGGAAGAAAGACAGTCTCTTCAATAAATGGTGCTGGGAAAATTGGACATCCACATGCAGAAGAATGAAACTAGACCACTCTCTTTCACCATACACAAAGATAAACTCAAAATGGATGAAAGATCTAAATGTGAGACAAGATTCCATCAAAATCCTAGAGGAGAACACAGGCAACACCCTTTTTGAACTTGGCCACAGTAACTTCTTACAAGATACATCCACGAAGGCAAAGGAAACAAAAGCAAAAAAGAACTATTGGGACTTCATCAAGATAAGAAGCTTTTGCAAAGCAAAAGAAACAGTCAACAAAACTAACAGACAACCTACAGAATGGGAGAAGATATTTGCAAATGACATATCAGATAAAGGGCTAGTTTCCAAGATGTATAAAGAACTTCTTAAACTCAACACCAAAGAAACAAACAATCCAATCATGAAATGGGCAAAAGACATGAACAGAAATCTCACAGAGGAAGACATAGACATGGCCAACATGCACATGAGAAAATGCTCTGCATCACTTGCCATCAGGGAAATACAAATCAAAACCACAATGAGATACCACCTCACACCAGTGAGAATGGGGAAAATTAACAAGGCAGGAAACCACAAATGTTGGAGAGGATGCGGAGAAAAGGGAACCTTCTTACACTGTTGGTGGGAATGTGAACTGGTGCAGCCACTCTGGAAAACTGTGTGGAGGTTCCTCAAAGAGTTAAATATATACCTGCCCTACGACCCAGCAATTGCACTGTTGGGGATTTACCCCAAAGATACAGATGCAATGAAACGCCGGGATACCTGCACCCCGATGTTTATAGCAGCAATGGCCACGATAGCCAAACTGTGGAAGGAGCCTTGGTGTCCATCGAAAGATGAATGGATAAAGAAGATGTGGTTTATGTATACAATGGAATATTACTCAGCCATTAGAAACGACAAATACCCACCATTTGCTTCAATGTGGATGGAACTGGAGGGTATTATGCTGAGTGAAGTAAGTCAATCGGGGAAGGACAACCATTGTATGTTCTCATTCATTTCGGGAATATAAATAATAGTGAAAGGGAATATAAGGGAAGGGAGAAGAAATGTGTGGGAAATATCAGAAAGGGAGCCAGAACATAAAGACTCCTAACTCTTGGAAACGAACTAGGGGTGGTGGAAGGGGAGGAGGGCGGGGGGTGGTGGTGAATGGGTGACAGGCTTTGAGGGGGGCACTTGTCAGGATGAGCACTGGGTGTTATTCTGTATATTGGCAAATTGAACACCAATAAAAAATAAATTTTTTAATAAAAAAAAATAAAGGCCTTGCCTCTTAAAACCATCATCTTTGGGATTAGGATTTCAATATAATGATTTTGGGGGGTGAGGGACACAAACAGATGACAGCAATAGGACAGCAGGCTGGAGACCCAGGGAAGAGCCACAGTTTAAGTCTCAAGACAGCTTGTTGCAAAATTCCCTCTGCTTTGGGGGAGATCAGTCTTTTTTTTTAAGGCCTTCAACTGACTGGATAAGACCAACCCACACTGTGAAAAACAATCTGCTTTACTCAAAGTCTACTGATTTAAATGTTAATGCTATCCCCCCAAAAAATACCTTCACAGAAACATGTAGAATAGTATTTGATAAGAAATCTGGGCACCATAGTGGAGACAATTTAAAACATAAAAGTTACCATCACACACAAAAAATCTGCTCTTTGAACTCCCCAAGGCTTCTGTTAGCCCGCAAGCTCCTGTTAATCAGTTCCACTTTGGCTTTGCTTCTTTCCCATTCTTGGCTACACATGTCTACTTTGTGATCACCCTCAAAACTCTTACCTCAAGCTTTCTGCTTTATCCACTCCACTTTAACTCCATCTTCACTGTCATTACTTGCTCATACTCTGCCTTTCTCCAGCCAAACAAACAACTCAGCTTTCAGCCTTCCAAGCGTGCATTATGAACTTCACACCATTTTCTCCCTATAATGCCTTCTTACTCATTCACTTGATATATCTCAGCAAAGACTTCAGCAAAATCTTTTCTCTCCCTAAGCACCATTTATGCCTCTCTCATAAACAATCTTGACCTTTATTCACACTGCCAATAGAGCTGTTGTTCTGACTGCTAAATTCTGAGCCTCATCAGGATATTGATTTTGTCTTTATAGGCATAATAGATTTTTTTTTTGGCATAATAGATTTTTGATAAAACATATCTGTCTTTGTGGGAGGCCATTGTAGTTTTATGAACTTAGACAAGCTAAGTAACTCTATTACTTCTATCTCTTAATTTGTAAAATAGGGATACAAATAACAATACCTACTTCACCAAGCTATTATTAGGAATAAAAGAGTTTATAAACCTAAAGTACTTAGAACAATACCTAGGATCCAGTGAGTACTAGATGTATGGGAGTATAACTAGGTTATATAAATAATCTATTAATATTCTAATTACTATTTTTAACTGTTACTATTATAATTACTATTATTATAACTATTTTAATAGCTGTCTCCAGCATCCTTCAGTAAGGGTGTACTAGAGCCAGCTCATTTGATTGTTGATATTTTTAGGAATTTTATGAGTTACTTGTTAAACATGCCTAAAAATTAAATTTTATAAATTTATAATTCATTAAATTATATTTAAAATGAAGGCTATAAGTACTCAAAGCTCATTGTATCCCACTTATTTTATTCTACTTCAATATTATCTATGTATTGAGGTTATTTAATGCTATTATGTCAGCATGGTGGAAATACCATACAATGGTGTGCCTACTGAGCATCTCTTCCTAACCCCATTTCAGTGTAGTTGTGTTAGTAGCTTGAAAATGATCACATTGGCAATGTTTCATCACAGAAAGCAGCTAACACTACAAATCAAGGCCTGATTTATTGTCTTATTGATTGTTTAGACTAAAGAAAGTAATAAAGAAAATGCAAATTACACTTAGTGTATTATGTCTACTCCTGAAGATGAACAGGGTTTCAATTTAATGAATACAACTTTTGTATAAGAGTTATAGCTAGGTCAACAATAAATCATGTACCAGATCAATGACAAAAATTTATTGGGAAAAGAGGTAGCAGGTTGGGATGTGACTTTATTTGTCAAATCATGGTTGAATGGCATACATAATTCTGTAAAAGCTAACAAAAACATTGTGTGAGAAAAATTAGGTATCTAGAATTTGCAAAAGAGCATTGTATATTATTTATAAGTTATATGTTACATATTATTTATAAATGTAAAATCTATAATAAACTTACACACACACACTTTTTTTTCCTTAAAAGCCTTATCATGAAGTATTTACCAGAACACCACTGCCTTCAGATTGTCTTACCAACCAAAGGATAAAAAAAGAGAAAAAAATAGTCTTACTAAGTCTGGGATTCACAGTTAAAGGAGATGATGAAAAGGAAAGTTGGGTATCACCTCATGTAAACCATAGAATCATTCAAATGAGGATGTTTGTAATTAGTCCCATTTTATAGGTGAGATATCTGAGGGTTAGAGAGGTCAAGCAATTTGATTATGTTTATGGTTCGTAAGTGAGAGATATGGGATTTGAACTCTAGTATGTCTGTCTGACTGCGTAGCTTTTATTCTTTCTGCCCGATAATTATATTATCCCATATATTCTGTCCTCAATCAAAATGAGTCCATTTTCTTTATTTGAATTTTAACTGGGAAGAAATTTTATAATTTATTAATAAAAGTGTAGTAGAAAAGAAAAAATAATTCCTAAGCATCTCCTTCCACTGGTGGTGCTTCTGGAAAGCACCATGAGCCAAGTTTGCCATATTTCAGCCCTTAGAAATGAATATTCTCACCAGGTATAGTTCATGCTGAAGCAGAATTCTGTATTACCCATGACTAAAATATGCCCCTCCTTCTGCTAATGACGGTCCCTAGTACTGCTTTACCCTGGTATCATTCATCCAGTTCTGGTTGGCACTAGTCCATGGCTGCACTCCCAGAATCCGTACATTCCCAAGCCAAACCATTCTTCTATTTCATATTATGTCTGCTTTTATGGAGGGAGTCTCAGAGGAAAGGAAACAGATATAGGCTGTGTAAATAGAGCATATTGTAGGGTTGGGAGTGAAGTAATTTTAGAGGAAGTTTGAAATTTTGCTAAGTAATAGCAGTTATAAAGTTTAAGCACAATTACATGTAACCACCACACATGATATGAAAGAGAGTGATACCATAAACAAGTGGTAAGAGAAGACAGAGGCGGACATCAGTGCACACACAGGGATAAGAAAAGAGCCTTTGGAGAATTAATATAATTTCTTTCAGAGGCGAGCACAAGGTATTTTAATTCCACTCACTATTCTATTTGACTAACTTATTTTTACAACCTATAGTACTCCTAGCCAAGTATTCTCTAATCCAATACTTCTCAAACTTTGATGTGTATGAAAATCACCCAGAGAGGTTGTTAAAATGCAGATTCTGATCCAGTAACTGTGGAATCTGAGATTCTTCATTTCTAACAAGCTCCCAGGTGATGTCCATATTGCCAACTCAAAACCTCACTTTGAGCAGCAAACCTTTTATCTGCAAGACACTATTGCAGAGTGTTGGTGAGGAGAGGAGTAAGATCCAGTACCTTAGAAAATAAAGGAAAAAAGCACATTTATACACTTTACATTTCTAAAACTTTTTCACTTTGGACTGTAAGCATTGACGTTCCATATAAGACTGATTTCAGAAACCTATTATGTTTATCTCTTAAAAATAAACAATATTTACTTATTTTGCTGACTTCTGGGATTTGAGACTAGTTAGTTCCCCAAATGTTAAAGCTCTGTTTATGTAACTGAAAATGAATCTAGTCTTTTGAGAACCCACTAAGATTATTTTTTCTTACACGGATGAATTTATGAAGCCACAAAAATTAGCATCACTTTCATTCATTTTGTATGAATGTATATATGTCATCTAAATCAAAATTTTGGCTCTTACAGTAAAAATACATACAACACAATTTTGAGCTTTCTGACAAGCAGTAATCAGTTTCAGTCTAGCCAGGGATAACCTAGTCTAAGCAAAGGCTTCATAAATGTATGAGGGGTACAGATTTGCTGTCTTACAAAAGCTTCAGACTAGAAAAAAGAATCCTGAAATAAGATTTTTATTTGTAAAATGAAGCAGTATCTTTATCTATCTTTATCTTTATGATGTAGTCACTTCTGATGCTTCTTGTTTCCCAGTTTGGAAAAGCAGGGCACAGGGAGGTGAGGCAACTTTTTCAAGGTGGCACAGTCGTCAGCTCCAGAGGAGGCAGGGGGATGAAAATCAGCCCACCAACATAGATGGCAGAGTTCCCTGCCTTAAACTACACTGCAGGTGTACTTTGAGTCTGCCCAGCTTGGCTTTCTAGTTCCCTCAACTTCCTGCCCTAATAGCATGTCTTGGCCCCTTGGAGAGTCTGTCTTTTATCATTGACATGCTGGAATTTTTCCAGGCAGTTTCTAACTCAGTTTGTCAATGAAATGTTAAGATCTGGGTCTCAGGAAGAGTGACTATCATACTTTTCATGAATATTTTTGCCTTTATTTACTGGTATCGGTAGTAGAGTTCACCTGTTGCTTCTTATACCTGTCATCCACAATGGGGGGTTGAAAAATCTTTAACCTTCTTCTCCCAGTCCAGCTTACTCCCACTCCTTTCCCAGGCTCTTCCTACCTCAACTAATGGAAGCACATGATTCTGCTATTCATCTCGTTCAGTTATTCAGAGTCAAGAAGGAAGGAAAATGTGAACTATCTTATTTTGGAGAAACTTATACTATACCTTCACAACACAAACATTTGCTCTGTCCCTCACAGCTAGGATGATAAGGTAATTTATAGTCTAAACAAGACACTTTTGAAAATGGAAGGGGTGAGATTAAAATTAGGCCCATATTATAAACATAAATCAGAACTGTCCTGAGCACACAACAAACATATGGTTTGCAAGGGTCCCATATACCGACATCTCTCAGATACCCTTGGAAAAGATCTCGGATGCCAGAATGTTTGGTGAACCCTGAGCAGTTCTCTATGAGTGAAATGTGGGGTTGCACCTCTAGAATTTCCAGTACATTATAACCTTCATGTACCAACTGGTTTAATAACTTTTAAGAACTTAAAATGAACACATGCAGAGATATGCACAAAGCAATGGATTAAAGGAACAGCTAAGACTTATTTTAATCTTAATGTTTTTTTGTTCTTGCTTCCAGCTGATTTAAAACCTCTTACTGTTGGATGTAAAACATTTTTATATTTTCAGAACACTTCCTCAGACACCAGTGTTGGTCAAAAGAAGAAAACCAGAAAAGTTTATATTTAATTACATTTGGCTTTCCATTCCCATTCTTTAAGAGCCAAGCTTATATTTAATTTAAAAAGGAAATAGAGTTGAGAATGATTAAATTATGCTAAGTAGGTGTTAAAATGCTTTTCTTTTATAACACATCTTAAAATACAAAGATTCCTCTGTGGAGTGACATCTAGTCCACTCATGGAAAAATGCCACAATACAGAGGAACGGAGAGTTGTATCGTTTTAAGCTGCTTTATGGATTCCACTTCTAAAATATTTTCCCATCTACCCTAGAGCTCTAATCTTGGTTTCCCATAATCTCTTAACTCTGAGTTCTCTTCAGTTCATCTGCACCCCCTGTTATCTCTTCCAAATGCTAGTCTGAATCTGTAACTCTGTAGTCTAGCCCCATAAAGGAATTCCAAGATTTTTAATTCTGTTTACAAATCCCTGTATCATCTCCACCAGCAGCCTTATCACTAAGCAAGTAATTTGCTTTCATTTGTTGAATTTTTATAATGATGATAAAAAAGACCTGCCAAGGCCTCTCCCTCAAGGGGCTAACTCTTTGAACAGGTAATTACCCTGCTGGTATTGAGATGGATGGAGACTCCCCAAAGGTTAGTTTAAGCACAGTTTTTATTTTTGTTTTGCTGAATATGGTGATAATTGCAGAAGCAAATAGGAAAACTGAAAGAGGAACTGAAAGTATTTTGGTCTAGAAAGCAGGTCAGGGAACAGGGTCCTAAGCTGTGGAGAAGAGGCGAAAACTGGAGAAGGGAGAAAAGAGACAGAATGGAGAAGAGCTTTTTGAACTACTTTTAAATCTTTTTCAGGTTGTAAGAGCTCATTCAAACAAGGGTGAGTTTATATCTTGTGCCATAGATGTGGACCATCTGGCTCAGTGATTCCATCTTGGCTGTACATAAAATCACAAGAGGCTCTTTAAAATGCTAACTCCTAGGATTCATCTCCAGATGTTCTGATGTAGCTGGTCTCAGGTGGGAATGAGAAATGTAGTGTTTAAAAACCCCTAGGTGATTCTTGTAAGGATTAGATGAAATTACACATGTGAATGCACTTTGCACAAGAGCTCTCTAAAGGTTAGCTCTTATCAATGGGATTACTAAATCAATAGCCACTGAATTTCAAAGCAAAGGGGGAGAAATAGCACAGTTATGGATTCTGCTAGGGCACAAACTCAATTCAGAATAAGTTTTGTACTGAATCTTGAAGCCCAAGTTAAGTGAAGAAGGGAGAAGAAAGAGCATATGCAAAGAAAGAAAGGTGAGAAATAACATTCTGGGCAGGATAAAAGTTTCATTTTCTGATTGATTCAACAATCATTTATTGCATACTTAATTCATGCTTTCCACTGTCTTGTTCATTGGAGTCATAAAGGGAACTCACAGACCATGGCTGTCTTCCCCTCCAGGGTGCTTAAAAGGATAGATTAGTCAAATTGAACTTTAAAGACACTTTTAGGAATAAGCAAGGGATAGAAATGGCTTCCTACAGTGAAATTCTCATTCATCAGCTAATCCTGAGTCAAAGAGATGAATTTCAGGAAGAAACAACTGAAAAGTTCCAGTGTGATTAGGCCTCACCCCTAAAGTGGGTGATGGAGTTTCACATATATCTTCTTGGTACACTGCAAAGTACTCTTTAAATCTAAAACAGCATTATTATTGTTGTTGTTATTATTATTACTATGATTATTGCTATTGACTCTCCAAAATGAATGTTAATAAATTATTAAAGGAAAAGCTTTTTTAAAATGTCTAGGAAATAACCTATAGAATGTATGTAATATTTACTATATTCAAATGGAAACCTTTATTTAAATTTTAGATGTGAAATAACCCAGTTCTCTCAAATTTTAATAGATGCCTCAAACTCTTTGTGGGAAGATACATAAATTCACAAACATATATATATGAGATTGCAACTATTTATAGATGTCCTCCCCACCCCCAGAATTTCCATTTTCCTAAGGAGATACATGTATGAATCAAGGTCAGCTGACTTGGTCTACCCAGGGGAACGGGGACCAAGGACTAGGGAACCCTTGGGCACTGAAGCTGTTCTGTAGAACAATCAAGAGTTGACAGGGAAGCTGGAGACTCAAGGAAGACCAACTGTAACACATAAATTAGTGCATTGGTTTGCAAATACAGTCCTAGCACTACCTGCATTAGTATCATCTAGAAATTTAATAAAAATGCAGATTCTTAGTCCTCACTCAAGATATGCTGAATCTGAAGTACTAAGGCCTAGATTCAATAACCTGTGTTTTAACAAGCTCTCTAGGTGACTTGATATATGTTAAAACTTCAGAATCAGATTTGTGGTTCCCACTCCTGGCTACTTACTGAATCTATTTAAGGACTATATTTTCTAGGATTGCCATAACAAATACAACAGACTGAGTGGCCTAAACAACAAAAATTATTTTCTCACAGTTCTGGAGGTTGAAAGTCTGAGATCAAGAAGTCAGCAGTTTGTTTCTTCTGAAGTCTTTCTCTTTGGTTTGTAGATGGCCTTCTTCTCCTTGTGTCTTCACATGGTCTTCTTTCTGTACATGTCTTGTGTCCTAATTTCCTCTTCTTATAAGGATACAGTCATATTAGATTCCAGCTAACACTAATGACGTCATTTTAATTTAGTTACCTATTTAAAGACCCTATCTCCAAGTGCAGTTACATTTGTAATACTGGGAGTAGGCCTTCAACATATAAATTATAGGGACCATAATTTAGTCTATAACAAAGGCCTTTAAAAAAATTATCAGTGTCTCACATAAAACCAACTAAGTCTGAGTTTTTAGAGATAAGGACCAGATGTAAGTATTTCCTAAAAGTTCACTTGTGGTTCACATATGTAGCCAAGACTGAAAGCCAGGTGGCTATAATAGGTGAAAAGCCAAACAGGTGGACATATATCAGGGGATCTGGTCATCAGTGGTCACATGCTGCACAATCAGGCAGGCAGACCCTAGCAAGGATGAAGAGTGTTCCAAGGTAGGATGTTACAAGGAAATCAACCATGGGAAGTCTGGTTTAGGGCAGCATATCCAGCCAATCTCTGAGGCAAGAGTAGACAGGTTAAGAATTCAGATGAGAGCCAATTTATAAGAAAGCAAATATCAGGGCAGCCTGGGTGGCTTCAGCCCAGGGCATGATCCTGGAGACCTGGGATCAAGTCCCATGTCAGGCTCCCTGCATGGAGCCTGCTTCTCCCTCTGCTTGTGTCTCTGCCTCTGTCTCTGTGTCTCTCATGAGTAAATAAATAAAATCTTAAAAAAAAAATAAAAAGCAAATATCAGAATGGGTGCAAAAGATGAGAACTCAGCTGTAACCTACACAGCTGTTGTGACTCTGGGAGTGCAGGTTTCTGACTGGAGCTCCTAGCCAGGAAGTTGTTCCCAGGTGTAGAGGATGTATATGTAAGAACCCAAGAGATGGGGGCACCTAGGTGGCTCAGTCGGTTAAGCAAGCATCTGCCTTTGGCTCAGGTCATGATCCCAGGATCCTGGAATGGAGCCCCACATCAGCTCCCCGCTCAGCCTTTTTCTCCCTCTACCTCTGCCACTCCCATTTATACTCTTTCATTTTCTCTCTCTCTCTCTTCCTCAAATAAATAAAATCTTTTTTAAAAAGAGAGAGACAACCCAAGAGGTGGCAGTGAAAGAAGTCGGATGGAGTCTGAAGCTTCTACAAGATCTCCTGACTGTTCAGTATCTCCAATGCATCTCTTTAAAGGTTTGAGAGAAATAGAAAATGAGACAAATGGCAATGACCACCAAACCACTGACCTGAAGATATAATGTTTGTATAGACTTCTGATGTTGTGTGAAAAGCTATACAATTCTAGTGAGTTCCTGGTCTTTATTTCATGTGGATGATGTGGCGTCTCACAGAGTGGCCAATTAAGCTTCTACTCGCTTTTGTCAAAGCCGATAATCTCTGCTTTGTTCTCCCTTACAGAGAGGAAGCCAATCTTGTTCAAATTGTCATTATTAGCTCTATTTCCAACACCACAAAATTAAAGGACTGTTGCAAAGACATAAATGGGATCCAGGAAGAACATACAATCTCTTTGAAAGAGCTCACCTCCTCACCCTCATTCACCCACCTGGCCCAGAAATGAAAGAATTATGGGGAATCCAGTTGAGTAATAATGTTATTGATTCCCTGCTAATCGGATTTTTCTCAAGTCTGGCAACGGTCAAGTGTTTACAAGACTTCTCTTTTCAAAACAACTCAAAAGTCATTCCCAGTAGAGAAGCTAGAAACCATAAAATCAATAATACAGGAACTGCTACCAAGGATTTTCATCTACCCAGTGAGGAGGATATTTATTTATAGAAAAACTGGCCACTCCAGTTTAGTGTGGTAATAACATGGTACAGCTAGTTCAAAGAGTAGCATGGTTGAACACAGCCTTGTATTATGCCCACTGTAAATGGTCTCTATGAGGAAAAGCCTATAATTTAGAGAGATTTGCCATGAATGGTAAAGCCCAGGTCATTGTAACAGATACTTTTTACCAACTCTATTTGAGGAGAGAGCATGTAAAAAGGAAGGAAAAGGGTTAGCTTCAGGAAACTTGAAAGGGGAAAGTTAGCCTCATTTGGTTTTACCTACATGAGAGCTATATGACACCCAACCTGAACCCTTGATGGTTGAAGTCTTATTTATTACAAAGGCATAGAATTTTTAAAAATGGAATATATATGTTTTATATACTAAAGAACCATTTCCCTACTGTCCTACTTATACTTTCTCTTTACATGCTCCTTGAACTCTGGGGAAAACTATGTACTCTTTTCAATTGTATTTTTAGACTAAGGTTTATCATTGGGTAGAAGTTAGGACACACTGACTCAAAATGTCAGGCTGTTTTCCAGGGAACTCCTTGGAGTATGGTCTGTTGACCTGCTGTAAGACATCCCATCAGTCTTTGTGGTTGCTGCTGGAAAAGCAGGAGGTGCAAATTGTAGGTCCAGATTCTCAAAAGCTAGTTTCAGAAGGTCCATGCAGCAATCTTATAGACTTATTTTAAATTTTTTTTTTTTTTTAATTTATGATAGTCACACACAGAGAGAGAGAGAGAGGCAGAGACACGGGCAGAGGGAGAAGCAGGCTCCACGCACCGGGAGCCCGACGTGGGATTCGATCCTGGGTCTCCAGGATCGCGCCTGGGCCAAAGGCAGGCGCCAAACCGCTGCGCCACCCAGGGATCCCTAGACTTATTTTAAAAGTAATCATCAGGACATATTCTGTTAAAAATTAGGGAATAGTGGATCTGAACTTTAATCTCTACATGCCTGTCCACCATTGTCATTTCCAGTTTCTATGAGCTGTGATGAATTCCCAAGGATGACATTTGTACAGTGGTATGCTGATAAGGGTTTTAAACTGGCTTTCCAGGGAAAATAGCTCTGATTTGTATTGTTCGACAATTTCCATGGTATAAATATTCACATGTGGCCCATTTAAAGCTACTGATAGGAAGTCATAGAAGGCAGGGTTAGGACAAGAATATACAACTATGTAGTATTTCTAGAATACAGATACAGTTGAAGTTTTAAAAACCCTTATAAGTACACATAAAAATATAGTAAAATAATTAGGAACTGATGAATTTTGGCTATTAATGAATTTATTTTTAATATAATTTACATAAGTTTATATAATTTAATTTTAGTAGTGACTGTGTTTATTATCTAGCTTACAAAATTCCAGCAAATATAAAATTGATTCTCATGAGGCACTGGAAATTAGTACCAGCTCACCACTGGCCTCCAGAAAGTGAAGCCTGGATTTATGAATTGAAGAAAAATCCAAGCCCATAACATCAAGCAATAGGTACTATGCAAAATCTGTGCTTGTGGGCAGAGATGAAACTAACCAGGGTAGTATGATAGGGTTGGGGAATAAACCCAGAACCACATTTTTAGATTCCTGCCTATAAGGCAGATGTTACCAAGTAGTGATCTAGAGATATATTCTGTTGAGTTCCAGTGCCATTGGGCCAGCTTGTCCATTCCTCATGGCAGAAATCTGCTAGATATGAGTGGTGGCTGCCACCTTTGGGAAAGATTCATGAACTCCTATTTACCACTATTCAAAACATTCTTTGTTGTCTCTTGCCCATGGCTTATTTCACTCATGTACATACCTTTGAAATTTGGAGTTCTTCAAAATCAGTACTTCACTAAATGCACATCTGAAGGGGCTTCTGCTTCATGGCTTTAAGTAACATTTGCATGCTAATGACTCCTACATTTATATCTCCAGATTGGACTTCTCTCCTGAACCACAGACTCTTATATCTCACTGCCCACTCACCATATCTACTTGGATGTTAATGAGCATCCCAAACCTAACATATTCAAAACTTAACTGCTTCTGCCATAGTCTTCACCAGCTCAGAAAATGACTACTCCATTCTTTTTCAGCTTCCTGGGAAAAACTCATAGCCTCATTTTGACTCTTGTTTCTCTCTGTCCCAATCCTATTCATCAGTAAATCTTGTCAGCTCTACTTTCCAAATCCACCAGTAACTGCCTTTTTCTTTTTAATTACATCCAACATAGCTTCCATAATCTCTCCCCAAGTTATTGCAATAATCTCCTACTTCTGTCCTCATCCACCTACAGCCCATTCCCACAGCAGCCAGTGTGAGCCTTTCACAATATGATTTGAGTCATGTATTTTCTCTGGTGAGAAACTTCAGTGTCTTCCATTACACTTCGAGTAATGTGAGTCTTCAAGCATTTGCTTCTGCTTTTGCTTATCTGGATATTCCTTCCCAGATGTTCCTATAGCTCTTTTTCCTATCCTGTTGGCTTCCAAATGTGATCTCCTGACCTCTCTTGAAAATTGCAACCTCCATCAAAATCTCCCATTTTAACTGTTTTCTCCATGACACTTACCATCATATGAAAGATGATAAATTTTTTCTTATTTTCTTCCTGCTAAAATTTAACCTTCTTGAAGGCAGAGATTTTTCTGTTTTGCTCACTGCCAAATCCCCAGCACCTAGAAATGATGCTTATTATAGTAGGGACTCAGTAAATAAGTTGAGAGAATGGATATCCTGCTAGTAGGTACAGAGATATTTCAACACAATTAGGGAGAAGAAGTAGGATGGGATTGTGAAAAAAGTTAAAAAAAAAAAAAAGGAGTTAAGGGAGTAGTAGGAAAATAGGGCATTCCATTAGGCATCTGAACCTAATCTCTACAGGTTTCCTACTGAGGGTCAAAGAAGGTCATGGAACTCTAGAAAACTCTAACTCTCTTGGTATGGAATAAGGGAGTATATAAAGACAGACTACTTGCTATCCTAGAAAGATTACGTTTGAAGTCAGGTAAATGCTGTTGCTGCTCTTAACTCTTATTTTCTTGGTTATGTGACATAATCCTTCTGAGCTCCTAGTTCTCCTCTCCCTTTTAAGCAGTTAGCTTCTCTGGCATCTTTTAACCCCTTGGTCTCTTAAATGCTATCTCCAGCACCCTCTTCTCTAGCCTGATCAGACCACTTTTTTCATCTCCATGATTTTTCTCATGCTACTTCCTCAGACTGATTAAAACAGACAATACAAACTCAGTCCCACTCTCTTTTCAGATTAAACTGCCTTGGGTTCCCATGGTCCTTTCTTACCCATCTCTCTCATATCTTGAAGATATCATTGGAAAGTGTGAGACTTGGGACGCCTGAGTGGCTCAGCAGTTGAGCCTCTGCCTTCAGCAGAGGGTGTGATCCCAGGGTCCTGGGATCGAGTCCCATATTGGGCTCCCTGCATGGAGCCTGCTTCTCTCTCTGTGTCTCTGCCTCTCTCTCTGTGTCTCTCATGAATAAATAAATAAAATCTTTAAAAAAGATTTGCTGAAAAAAGGAAAGTGTGAGACTTAGAGCTGAGTCCATCATGGGATCACTTCATAGCCATGTTGACTTGAATCAATCCCTTAAACTTTCTAAACTTCAATTTTCTTGTGTAGACAGTAGAAGGCATTAGAGATGGGCAGGCAGAAAGACCTAGTCATTCTGGTGACAGATTCCTAAGGTTATATTGCAACTCTACTTTTAGCTGAGTAAAGGAGCAAATGAATATCTCCAAGCCTTGATGTCTTCCTCAACAAAAGTATGAATAATAGTACCCATTTCCTAGGGTTGCTGTGAGGATTTGTTAAGGTATACAGCACCGACACACTATTACATGGTAAGCACTCAGTCCAGGTTAATTATTACCATTATTATTATGAGGCTTTTGTAAAGACTCAAGGACTATGTATGTGTGCTGGACATCTATTTGCCTCTTCTAGATCTGCCTCCCAACTTTCTGCAGCCTAATTTATGCTGGGTCTAAACTGAGCTCAGAGGCATCTATCAGAGGCATCTTTGTCCTCTGACTCCAGTCAGACCAGTGGAGACATAAGGAGATGGGCTGCCTCCCTGGGAAGGCTCCACTGGTCAGCTCTCTGCTGATGGCCCCAGCTCCTATTGGATGGCTCTCTCCACAGAGCTCTCTGTTCTCTCTCTCTCAGAGCTAGTAACCATTCTCTCCTTTTGATAATGACTTCCTGCTATTATGAGCTCTGGGGTACTATACTATATTGGTTTTCCTTGACTCTGTCTGCTTCCTTGTTTGTAAGTAGTCCCTTTATTAAATTCTGCACAGTTTGATCATGTGAACCGTTTCTTACCTGAAATTCAGTTGATATAATGTACATCAGGGTATTTTTTTTTAAGATTTTATTTATTCATGAGAGACACAAAGAGAGAGAGAGAGAGAGAGGCAGAGACACAGGCAGAGGGAGAAGCAGGCTCCATGCAGGGAGCCTGACATGGGACTCGATGCCGGGTCCCCAGGATCAGGCCCTGGACAGAAGGCGGCACTAAACCAGGCTGCCCCATCAGAGTAATTTGTGAAGTTACAACACACATGCCTTTAGCCTTCATGCTTATTTTTCTTTGCATCCTGAGCAACTAGTAGCAGTATTTAAACACTTACAAGAATAATTTTTTTTAAAAATCCGTTGTTCCAGGGCAGCCTGGGTGACTCAGCAGTTTAGCGCCGCCTTCATCCCAGGGCATGACCCTGGAGATCTGAGATCGAGTCCCACGTCAGGCTCCCTGCATGGAGCCTGCTTCTCCCTTTGCCTGTCTCTCTCTCTCTCTCTCTCTCTCTCTCTCATAAATAAATAAATAAATAAATAAATAAATAAATAAATAAATAAATAAATAAATCTTAAAAATATCATGAAAATCCATTGTTCCAGATTTTAAAAACTGTACTGTCTACAAAATATCTCCTAGATATCCCTTAGGAACCTCCACCTCAACATGTCTACCACTGATTCATCATCTACCACCTTGTCAACCTGCTCCTCCTTTTGTATTCTTAAACATTGTTGTTAAGAATATCACCACCATTCTGACTACCCATGTGAAAACCTTGAGTCATGTTAGCCTCTCCCTAGGACCTCATGTCCAATATGTATAAGGGGAAGGCAAATATCAAGAAAACTGGATAAAGTAGCATTGATCTGTGTACCATTTACTCCTTTTTCACAACTATTTCTTCAGTTACACTTTCCAGCATAGCTGTGATCACAATTGCTATCATCTGATAAATCTCTTATAACTTTGTTTTATCCCTTCGGACAATAAAGGATAAAAATATCCTCACTAGAGGGTAGTGATTTTTGAAGGTTTAAGTGTGTCTTATTCATTGTTTATTCTGAGCACAATTCTGAGCTTCTGGCACATAGTAGATATTCAACAAGTGAATGAATAAAAGATGGAGAAAGAATTAACTTTCTCTGGAAAAAAACTATGTTCTGTTTCTGAATCTTTGTGATACAAGATTAGAAACAAGTAATTTAAAAGGCACTGATATTTTGCAGAATGACACTTCTCATTCTTACTAGGTGTTCTTGGCTAAACCTTTTGTAAGAAGTTTAGCATCTCTCGTCAGCACCAAAGGACAAAAACCATTACCAGGTGCTAAGTTCACCTTTGCAAGGTGAATACCTTAGAGCCATTGGAGAACTAGAGATGCTTATGTTGCTCCACAAGACTTTGCCTCTGTGACTTCCCTCTAACACCCTCATTCTCTGGCCTCTTTGTCTAAGCTTCCAGGTTAAAGTCCTCTTGCTATTGTCACCTGTTTGCTTGAACCATAGTTTTTTCCAGCTGTTAGCTGTAGTGCAGTAACCATTTAAAGGCCTATCACACTTCCTCCTAGAGATAATTGATTCTAATGAGGCATGAAAGAATCCATTGGAATAAGTAGTAGACAAGTTTCAGTTTCTTTTCCTAAAAAATAAAATTCTTAAATTTGATCATGTGTGAAAGTAAGCCATTTTAATGAAAGGAACTGATTTTAAAAAATCATCTTTTGTCATTAAACTCTCTGAACAGAGAGGGTAGTTGGGCCAAGGCAACGTAATTGAGATTCATGTTTATTATTCCTTTGGTCCTGCCCTAATGGATTCATGAGAATTGACTATAATGAACAAACAATGGTTCTGATGAATGAGTTTATTGGTTAATTCATAAAACATATGGCAGGCTTCCTCTGCCAGAAGTATTTGGGCAAAGGAAAAGCAAATGAAAATCAAGAATAAATAAATGATATGACATGAAAACAATGTTTTGAAGCAAACTAGAAAGGTCAACTAATTAGGATTTTATTGATCCGGAAAAAAGAAAATCCCAGTTCGATTCTAAGCACATTTATATAAAGCTCAGTTTAAATTGAATGTAAAGACTGTTTCATTAAAACCCAATGGAAGCTGCCCCAATTCTCACATTCTTCTCTATGTTATCACAGTTTTGCTCTATAAAATGCATGCTACAAAATTAATGAGTGCTATACAGAAGAAGTAGTTACCATCTTCATATTAGTCTAGACAAGTATGCCTATGCTGTTTTATTTTTAAAAAACTCAAAAACACAATGATTTAACAAAAAATTATTTCTGTCTCATTCAAAGTGTACTGCCACTCCAGGTAATTCTTTGATTTTGTTTTACTTCCATTGTAACATGTACTTCCAAGATGATTGATCAGTTTATCAGAGAAGATGGTGGTAAAGGATCTTCTACCAATAATTAAATACTCTAGCCAAACTATGTCACATAATACCTGTCACATAATAATAACAAAATTCTTTGATTTTGTTTTACTTCCATTGTAACATGTACTTCCAAGATGATTGATCAGTTTATCAGAGAAGATGGTGCTAAAGGATCTTCTACCAATAATTAAATACTCCAGCCAAACTATGTCACATAATACCTGATGTCAAGGACTCAGAACCATTACCATAACACAAAATGCTATAGAACTGCAATAAGTACTGCCTCAATTCCCTCCAAGTGCAGACCATAGTCAAGATTCTTCTTGGTTTGTATCTTATTCTGCATTGGAGGATGCTATATCTTTACCAGAAGATTATAGTAGGAGGCACCTCCATTTGACCTCTGGTTGCACCATTTCCAGGATGATTAAGTCTGGACAAATTATTGAACTTCTCCAAGTCTCATTTTTCTTATTTGTTAGGTAGGAATAATAGTATCTATTGTATAAGATTGTAAGATTAAAAGGAATGATATATGGAAAGTGTTAGCACTGAATAAGAAGTGAATATATGCTTGGCCATCCCAGAAAGTTCACTCAGACCCAAATATGCACTTGCTATCTATGTATTCATATCTTTCCCATCTACTGATTAATGCCTGTGAGAAAAAGAAATTAAGCAGCATTGGCCAGAGAAGACTGAACTAGGGGACAAGCAAATGTTGGGATCTAAAATCTCAGTGTAGAGACTATGAAGTGTCTGTGTCACTAGATTGAGAGCTGTCTCTGAGTCCTATAAATGCTATACTATAAATGAACTTCAGTAAGAGCTTTGCCAGTTCTTTAAAAACGATGGTGATAGACAATAGGCAATCTAATTCTCTGGAACCAATTCGAAGCTGATTTAAGTTTATTTTGAAATATAAACAATAGTCTATATTTGCCTTGTAGATAAAGCTTACATAAGACATGACTCAAAAGTACGGTTTGCTTTTTAAACTTGCTTTTAGGAAGAGGGATAGCTGTAACTCTATTTAAACAAAGCCCATTATATGAAAAATTGGAAAATGTGTAAAATAATTGGAGGTATAATTCCTTACTCTACAACAGGATTCAGGATAGAATCTATTTAAATATCAACATATGCCTTCACTTTAAAACATTTTTATTCATCAAAATTTTCAGAGTACAACTCTAATTGTATGGGTGTCTATGAAAGCTGTGGATCATGACAAGAAGACATTATTTCCCTTCTTCCTTTCTGCGGCTTTCCAAAAGAATTGTGTCAGTATCCAAGTAAGCATAATTGTAGGAATTTAAATTATGATTTCCAACCCTCAGAGAAAAAGATTATTTCTAGAATGACTATATTTTTGAAATGTCTAGTTTTCAACAATAAATGTAATGAAAGAAATAAGTATGGCCTGTAATTAAGGGAAGAAAAAGAAAAAACATAAAAATCTCTAGAAGCTGTTCCTGACAAAGCCGTGATGTCAGATTTACTAAACAAAGACTTTAAATGGTTTAGATGTATTGAAAGTACAAAAGGAAACCATGTCTGAAGAACTACAGGAAAATTTGAGAACAAAATCACCAAACATGTCAATAAAGACATAGAAAGTATAAAAAGATACTCAGAAAGTCTGGAGTTGAAAAGTATAGTAACTGAAATGAGAAATTCTATAAAAATTCTGAGCAGATTTGAGCTAACAAAATAGAGGAGCAGTGAACTTGAAGGTAGTTTACTCAGTCAATGGAACAGAAAGAAAAAACACATAAAAGTGAACAGAGCCTCAGAGAATTAGTGGACCACCATCAACTGTACCAACATAGGTATAATGATAATCTCAGAAGGAGAGAAAAGATATAAGGAAGCAGAACATTTGGAGAAATAATGGCTGAAACTTCCCAAGTTTGATTTAAAAAAACTAACCTTCACACCCAAGAAACTGAATGAATTACAAATAGGATAAACCAATGAGATCCCCACCAAGATAAATCATAATAGAACTATTGAAAGTCAAAGATAAGGAAAAATCTTGAAAGCAATAAGAAAAGACAAACCAATTTTAAAAATGAGCTAAGGATCTGAATAGAAATTTCTCAAAATAATACATACAAATGGCCAATAAGCACATGAAAAGATGCTCAATACCATTAGCCAATTAGGGTAAACCAAATCAAAACCAAAATGTATAAACATCCAACAAGATGGCTAGAATTAAAAAGGCAGGCAAATACAAGCACTGGCATAGATGTAAAGAAATTGGAAGCCTCAAATTTTGCTGATATAAAAGTAAAATGGTGTAGCCATTACAATTTAGCAGTTACTCTAAAAGTCAAGTGTAGAGTTACCATAAATAAGATCTAGCAATCCCATTCCTGTGTATGCCCAAGAGAATTGGAAACATATATCCATATAAAAACTTATACACAAAGGTCAGGACAGCATTATTTGTGGGTTTTTAAAAGATTTTATTTATTTATTTGAGAGAGAGAGTGAGATCATGAGCAAAGGGAAGGGGCAGAGGGAGAGAGAGAAGCAAACTCCCTGCTGAGGAGGGAGCCCAATATGGGGCTGGATCTCAGAACCCTGAGATCATGACATAAGCCAAAAGCAGATGCTTAACTGACTGAGCCACCCAGGTACCCCGTAACAGCATTATTTGTAATAGCCAATAAGTAAAAACAACCCAAATGGTCACGAATTGATGAGTGGAAAAACGAAATGTAGTGTAGTCATACAATGGAATATTATTCAGTCATACAAAAGGAAGGAAGTACTGATGCATGATACGATATAGATGAACCTTGAAAACATTACACTAAGTCAAAGAAAAGAGACACAAAAGATCAGATATTGTGTGATTCCATTTATATGAAATTTCAAAAATAGGCAATTTGGTAAAGACAATTTAGAAAATTGCTTAGTGGTTGCCAGGGGCTAGAAGTGGGGAGGAATATGGAATGAGTGCTAATGGGGACAGAGTCTCTTTTGGGTGTGGAAAAAATGTTTTAGAGTTAGGTAGGTGGTGATTTCATAACCTTGTGAATATACTAAAATACACTGAATTTTACACTTTAAAAGTATGAATTTTTATGGTATGGTATGTGAATTTTTAAAAAACCTATGGAAATATCTAAAAATTTTTTTTAAATAATCAAATAACTTTATAACCTGGAAACAAGCACCACTCTACTAACATTCCTGAGTATTCCATTCCAGTCTCTCTTATATACATATTTTTATTAGATTTGTTTGTGTGTATTATATACTTATATATATAAATCCCCCCCCCCCGCCATGGTATTGTGAGGTGTTTTTTTTTTTTAAGGACAAAATATTAAGATATATTCTAAAGGAATCATTTTTTGAAAAAGTCAGCTAGTCTTATGTCAATATTTCAGTTTACACCACTCTGCTGCTTGGGCATAAAATGCATTCTAGGGGCAGGTCTTCACCTTGAAAATGATTTTGAAGAGTGATGAAATTGAGTGTTGAGATTTACTAAGTACCAAGATGTAACAAGAACATTTTTCAGCATGATATCTTTACAAAACTTTTTCTTTCTCCCTGAGCATTCCTTCCTTTTATAAAAGTATCCCTGTTTTTGAGCACAGGTCTGTAGTCAAAGGCTATAAGATAGCTAATGATTAACTGCCTGCCCTGATTACTTGCCAAGCTAATGTTATACAGGAATACTGCATGTTGAATGATAAAAACCTTGGTTACCACACATTAACTCTGGTACAATGTGTATTTTAAATGTTCCCCATTTGAGTAGGAAAGTTCAGTACATTTTAAGTGTTTTTTTTGTTTGTTTGTATTTCACTCAAGTACTAAAACGGCATACCATGCTTTTCCGAGTGTACAAACAACTCCAGTGTCCTAATTTAGAAATAAAAATTAAGAATAGATTAAGACATCAAATTAAGATACAGAAGGATTGTGATCCTTCCCAGGCATTTACATGATATAAAAGATTTTTGAAGCAAAGAATGATTCTTGTAAAATCCTACCCATAGTATAGATATATTTCAAAAGATGGTTTAAGTTAAATATATGGTCTAGCTGCTAGCCATTAGAAAGCATTCATATAATGCTTTGTTTTCTAGGCCCTTGACAGTATTAGATTGATTATCAGTTATAGCATAATAATGGCCCATTTTATTTAGATAATTTAGATAATAATGGCAATTGAAATGCTCATGGTTAAATTTGCTCAAACCCACTCCGGGACTCAATAGCAGCTTGAAAATCTTGGTCCTTTAATTCTCAGGCCTGGTTCTAATGCAGCTGGGTCACAAGGCCTTTATAATAGAACTCATACAAACATATTTTGTGTGAGGCAACTAGTTAGAAAAAATATGACCTTTCAAATTATATCACCATTTTCCACATAAAAGCCATAGCCAGCCTTTTAATTCATGCAACCTTTGGAAGCCATAAAATCGCTCTCCAGGGAGAGTTGTAGATTTGATTGGGTGACTGTTCCTTTAGACTCAGAGTAGGTGGGAGCCAGCCACACACAGCACATCCCAGGAAGTATTGAAATCCACTCAACATGGTGAAATTTGCTGCCTGAAGAAGACTTGTTTGAGCCTGCAATGGACTTCCTAAAGACAGAGTTATTTATGCTGGCTAAAGGTTTAATCTTTATCTCTTGATTGCAAACCAAAGAAAACTTTTAGACTTGCCAAATACCTAGAGAGGAATGTTTCATAACTGTTAACAAATACAAGACCCTATAAATGGAAATGCTAAGAGTATTTATGCATAAAAATCGAAGTCATCATAAAATAAAATGCTCTATGATGAAAAATAGGTATATTTAATGGAATTTCCATTTTTTAGGCAATATTACCCTCCTTTTATGTTTTTTTTTTTTCACCTTGGTTGGTATACTCTTTAATCCCCATCACCTATTTCACCTATCCCCCCATTCTCTCTGGTAACCATCAGTTTGTTCTGTCTACTTAAAGGCCTATTTCTTGGTTTGTCTCTCTCTCTCTATTTCTTTTGCTAGCTTGTTTTGTTTCTTCAATTCCACGTATGAGTGAGATCATATAAGATTTGTCTTTCTCTGACTGACTTATTTTGCTTAGCATTATATTCTCTACCTCTTGCCTCTTGTAAATGGCAAGATTTCATTCTTTGTTATGGCTGAAAAGTACATCTATCAAAGGACTCTTGGGCTGCTTCCATAGTTCGGCTATTGTAAATAATGTTCCAATAAACATAGGGGTGCATTTATCTCTTTGAGTTAGTGTTTTTGGATTTTGGGGGTAAATACCCATCCCAACAACACTGCAAGGAGGTTCCTTTTTCTCTGTCTTTGCCATACCAAAACTAAAGCTGGGATTTCTATCTTTTAGTAGGGTAGTTTTACTTTAGAACTTGGTGAATGGCTGGTTAAACAAAGGAAAAAGCAGAGGGCTTGAAAACTGTCTATTTTAATATCTTAAAAAGTTATCCTGTTTTTGATATGAAGTCTTCTTTATACTATAGCTGCCTTGTAGGAAATACTAAAAAGTTGAATGAAGGGAAAAATACAACTAAAAATTTTTTAATTTATGTTTAGTACTTTTTTTAACATAGAGATTTATATATACAGGTGGGATTTTATTTTGTATATATCTTTAAATCTACTTTTGTTCATAGAACCATAAAATATAGCATTCCCTCCATGTAATTACAAATTCTGTGAGACCATCCTTTTAAACTGCTGTTTAATTTTCCAATATAAAAATGTACCATAATTTACTGAAATATTCCATTATTGATGAACATTTAGACAATTTTCCATTTTTTGTATTATAAGTAACAATAGTGAACATCTTTGTGAATAAAAGGTTTTCATGTATTTCAGCTTCTGTTTGGAATTGATGAACAGATAACATACTAACTCACCTTCATCACTGAAGATGAAAATCACCAACAGCCTTTCTTTTTCCTTCAGGTATATTACAGTCTTTTTGCATTTATAATCATTAAATTTGGCTACAAGCCAAGGAATTGGGTTCAGTACTGCATTTTTTACTTGCATATCACTAATATTCCTTAGATTTCTTGGATGATAATTCCTTTGCCTTAACACCACAAAGCCATTTAAGCTATAAAAATGAACTTTGAACAAGAGATAACTAGAAAAATGATCTAACAAAGAAGCAGAGTTAGTTATACTCGACTCTGGTGATTCTGAAGCAGCTTTGAAAATCATTTTATCGTATGCTTTATTGCCATAAAGTTTAAACCCTAGTAGGGCCTGAAGGGACAACTTTTCAAATACAGGTTTTCTTGTATAGCTGCCTCCTAGAAATGCCTAGAGTTCTCTAAACTACATTAGAAAACTCACTGGTTTGGGGACATGTAACAATAGCACACAGACTTTCATAACTGGGTGAACAAACAGTTCTTTTCTGTTTCAGGGAAATTTTAAAATGCAAAGCAAGGCCTGCCATCCTCAGAGGCAATATTGGCATCCTGAGACAATTTTGGCCATCAGATTCCTGAGTGTTTGGCCAACAGCTGTGGCCAAAATGGATAATTGTACCTAGTTAAATATAGTTCTCTCTGACATCACACATCATAGAGGAAAGCAGCACCACACATTTTTCTTCAAAGAGGGTGAATTCGTATAGATGATTCAGAATCAAGGAATGAAAATGACAACAGACATTCAGATGCAACACTGAAAACAAAAATCTCTCCAAGTTTGTTGGCTAAAGAGACAGTAGAAAATTCCCAAGTAGAATGGAGAGACGTGACTCCTGTGGTTAGTGACAAGGAGTCATTTGCAGCACCACCAGAAAGTAAAGGGGAGGCAACAGAGCAAGGCCCTGTTACGTCTGTTTACTAAGCTCTGTAGGCTTCACCAGCTATCATGTAGTCTTTTTATGGAAACTAGATAAACAACATGCGTCACTGTGGCCATTTCACTCTATCAGTGAAGTAGGAAGAAGAGTTCTATGAACTGTAGATATCTGTAGTATCTAAGTCTCACCAAGCAATTATTAGACAAAAGAAAGAAATTGAAATGTATTCTGCCAAAGACTGAATTTTTTTAAAATTTTATTTATTTATTCATGAGAGACACAGAGAGAGGCAGAGACATAGCGGGAGAAACAAGCTCCTCACAGGATGCCCAATGTGGGACTTGAGCCATGGACCTGGGATTACACCCTGAGCTGAAGGCAGACCCTCAACTGCTGAGCCACTCTGGTGTCCCAAGACTCAATTTTTAAAAAACAAATCAAACAGAAAAATATTTCTAAACATACAGAGCCTACCAAATGTTCCCAGGGGCATCCGTGTGAGTATAACACCCTCCCTATCATCCCCCATGTTTGGGGTTTTCCAGGTCAACTTTCTATCCCCAACTCAGAAACACTTCTAGGAACTCTAATCCTCCCAAGATTTAAAATATCTGGACCTGTGTCTCCTACTACAGTCTTGTGCTTTAGGCATAGAAAGGAGAGGAATGAGGGCAGAGGATGTCTACCCTCTCTTCAACTCTACCTTCCTCTAATGTCTGCTTATCAACAGTTGTTGATTGAGGAGTTGGTATATTGTGGGCTTGCTTCTTTTTGTGCTTGCTGAGTTGTTTTTTGTTTTTGTTTGTTTATGTGCTTGCTGAGTTTTGATGGATCCTTACCCTTCCTTCTCATCCCTCTTCTTGGTGATTTCAGGTTATTTAACAGGATATATCCCTGAGGGGATTGGGGTGTGTAGGAATGAACATAATGTGGTGTGCATAATGTGGAACAGGCCGATACCTACTTATGTAATAATGGAAAGGGAAATGGGTTTGGAGTCAATCAGGGTCAGAATCCTGGAGACACCATTTACACAGACAGTTCTTTTAAGCTTGAATGTCAGTTTTCCTTAAAATGCACCTAGTAACATCCAATGCAAGGAACTTCTGGATATACTAAGTAAACTAATGCACGTGAAATGATTGTTAAGTTATAGATGGTCAGTCTTGGGGTTAGTTTCCTTCCCTCTCCTACTCAGTTTTCTATCTTCCTAGACCCTCTTTCATAGCATATCTGACACAGACAAACCAATTAGTGGCTGTTGACTGAATGAACTAGTGTGAATATGCTGATAAATAGGCTCTGTTTGCAAATATGTATAGTGAAATCCCCTTTGTGATCAGCCCAAATTCTTGATGTGCTCGGGGACTTCCTTGGGCTCCAGAATTCTCCAAGCAGGCAGCAAGAGGGAAATGAGATGTATGCTATTGTTGTTTTTTACGTGGGTCAATGTATATAAGTACCCTATCAAGTAGATTTTTGCACAGAGTAGATTTATACTAATTTTCTATTTCTAGGGAAGAGTTTCTCATATTATATTCTTCTGTGCTTACTAGAAAAGCCTTAAATAGCATGATCTCTGCTAACCTCTCCATCCCATTTCCTGTTATCTTGCCTCCCTTCCAGTACTTCAACACCTTCTAAATTAAATTTTAAATAATTCTCAGTGCTTCCGCATGAGTCATTCCTTCATTGATTCATCTTTCCCTCAATCCCTCCACCCACTATCAATTAACTAATCCTTTAGTCAATGGTTACTTCTGGGAAGACTTTCCTAAAATCACCTTTCCCCTTTTCATGGTTCTCTGGACTTTTCCTTTTTCATCTACCATGTTTAAAATCTTATTGTCTGCTAGTTTGGTTGCTGTCTTCCTCTCTAAATTCTCATCTTCATGAGAGCAGAATGGACATCTCTTTTGCTTTCTTTTGTGTTCCTTTAGTACTCCACATTTCCTGGCACATAGTAGATGTTTTAAAATATGTGTTCAAGGAATGAGTAAGGAGAGAAAGATACTTCATTAATTCACACTTTCCTCTTCTTCAAGTAATACTCTTCTCAGTAAGAAATGGTTGGATATATTTCCCACAGCATCATTTTATATAATTTGGGGAACCTGAAGATGACTATTTCTATCTGAACTTTTGGTGCCTAATGTTGTTGAAAACCAGCTTCTCATAATAAAATACAACCAAATTTCCAGTGGGCAAACATAGGAACTATAGGAGGAAACACCCTTTTTAAAAAGGCAAGTTCTGTGGGTCATTCACTTCTGATGAGCCACAGAAGCAATTTATTTATTATCTCCAATTTTATTAACACCTACCCATGACTTTTTAATAAGGATACAACTATATACTTCTGATTTCCTCAGAATCTTTATGATGTTATAGGTGCAGGTACACTCCTTCAGTAAATACAAAATTATTCATAAGGTGTATAACATCACAGAAAGTTTGTCAAAGAAAATTTTAAAAGGTAACTAGAGTGCAATTGCTTGAGTGGTGTTACTAGGTTACTATTCAGTAAACCTTCCACTTATCTTGGGCTTCTGGTGTTTTCAATTCCATTTAACGAGGGTTGGAGCTACCTTGATGTGTCTAGCCCTGTAATTTATTAAGAGTCTGGCCAGAAGGGTGGTTATTCATAATAACAGGAGGCTGAGTGTGTTTTTTAAAAACCTACAGCTAGAGAAATGAACCAAATTATCAAGAAGGACAGTGGAAGGAAGTTTTGAATGACTTATTTTGATTTTTTTTCTTAGTATCTGACTGCATGTAATTTTTCAGAATACTCACCCTACCAGTATAAATTGGAAAATTGATAACTGTTCATGGTATTAACATTTTAAACTATAAGACACATATATTGTGTCCCTAAATGTTGTCTGTTAGCACAGGTAGAAGAAAATTGAATGGTATGTTTTTCACTTGTTCAAGTTATTTGCTTATTAAAATGGAACAATGGCAGCACAGCTTTCTCAGAAATATAAGAAGAACCATCCATAGACTTTCATAAAACATGAATATTGAGTGATATAAATGGAACATAAAAATAGCTATGGACTTTGATCTTCATATAGGTCTAACAGAGCTGTAAAAAAAATTAAAAGAAACTCAGTAAATAAGAAGAGTGATTCATTTATTAAGGCAGGAAATCTTATGTATCTTTTAGCAGCTAATATCTGTCAGAGATAGCACTGGGAGCAAGGAGGAAGAGGAATTAAAACTGTGGAAGAATAGAGAGGGATGCTGAACTCTGGGAGTCAGACCTCCAAATTAAATACTTCTAGTAATGTTGGGCAGGTGTTTTCATAGATAAGCAAAGGACTAAGAAAACACAGCAAGAATTCTAATGCTTCCCGGAGGAGTTCAGAGGGGCTTCAGAAAACAGCCTTGAACGGGCAATCAGAAATGGGTGCATATTTCTCTACTGAAATATCCATAGGGTACTAAGACAGTCTACTGCACTGCTGCACTGAAAGCTTGATGAAAGAAAATCAAACAAATCTGAGAACAGATCGCTATTATAAATTACCTGACGTAAGCCTTTCTATGTGGACCTCAGGTTCACACAACTAAATCCAAGATAACATTAACAACCACAACAGTTACTACTACTGCTATAACTAACATTCATTCATGATCTATTAAAAATTACCATTTATTAAATATTAAAAATCTATAGTATGTAATGCTAGGTACCAGTCTTTAATTTCTATAGCCAGGTGATGAAAATATCATCCCCACTTAACAGATGAAAACTTTGGGATGAAGGGAGGTTAAGTAAATTGTCTAAGTTATACAGTCAGGAGTGGTGGAATGAGGATTCAAATTAGAGTCTGACTTCAAGGTGTATGTTTCTACTTTCTTTCAATCCAGGAAAGTATTTAAGAAATTAAGGTTTTAAAGGCATGAGACAGATAAGATGACAGGTTCTCTTCAATTAACAGTGAAGATATGTGATGCACTGAAGCAAGAGGCAGAAGTAGAATGTGCCTGGAAGTGGCAAACATGGTTCTTTTATTCTGGAAAATTTCAAACAGCAAAAAAAGGCATACTATAGTAAAACAAACCCATGCACTCATCACCTGCTTTCAGCAATTATCAACATTTTGCCAGTTCTGTCTTATCTCCCCCAACTTTGTTTTTTACTTGAGTATTTAAATGCAAATGCAAGATATCAAATCTTTTTTTTTCTCCTATAAATACTTCAATATGTATCTCTATTTGAAAAGGATATTTTCCCTCTGTTACCATCATAGACATATTTGAAAAGTATTATTCTCTTTAAATAGAAAATGATACGACTTGAATGTTTTCAAAATTAAAATATAGCTCATATAAGAATAAAAATAACAAAAAAACTTTTAGCTATACTATTTAACATGTAAAGTCATATTGACATTACTCAAATCACATGCAAATAAAGTGATTCTGAATGATCAACTTTTGATTATTTTAGGGACACATAATTTATAGGTGTAAGGAAGCAGAAATCCTTCATTGACTCGATGAATGAGGACATGTATTGAACAGTGAAATACAGCTTAAAAATGTGTCTTGTGAAAATACATAAGACATAATTTAAAAATCCTGCTCTTTAAACATATTAGACAAGAAGAAAATATACAAACACAAAATAAATAATGCTAGAAAACACATAGGTGTTCTCATTCAGCTGTATTAAAACAATAAAAGGGGGTTCCTGGGTGTCTCAGTCAGTTAAGCGTCTTCCTTCCACTCAGCTCATAATCCTAGGGTCTGGGATTGAGCCCTGTGTCAGGCTCTCTGTTCAGCAGGGAGCCTGCTTCTCCCTCTCCCTCTGCTTCTGCTGTTCTGCCTACTTGTGTGTACCCATGTGCTCTCTATCTCTCTCTCTCTGTCTGTCAAATAAATAAATAAAATCTTTAAAATAAATAAATAAATAAAACAAAAAAGAAAGAGCTAGAATAAATTCAACTACACATTTATTCTAGTCAATATTTATGTCAATACATGTGTCATTTTTATAAGCAAGTTTCTTTTCCTCTTTCAAAACCATTCAGCTATAATGCCCATCTCACAATCACCTGCACCCCAGTTGTGTAGATCAAAGTCTCAAGTCATTATGTTAAACAAGGAGCCAAGCTCTAACAAACATAATTGAATCATGATAAAAATGGATAATTGGTTAAATAGTTTACTGGCCCAACTTATGCACAAGGAAAATAAAGCATAAAATATAATTTTGCCAGAATATCACAGTAGAGCCTTCATAAAGGGTATTGAGGCTAGGTCTACAAAAATTTAGCCAAATTGGACTGGAAATCAATAACAAAATAAACAAAATCCATGTTTCTGATTAGTACATTGCTTGCCAGTAGCTCCACTAGCAGCTAGAACCCCCAGCATTTTCCTCCACTGATCTTGAGGCCATCTTTTCAAACAAAAATGCTCTTGAAAGGCCCCAAAGTCAGTTCCTACAGGCATATGCTGACTCAGTGAAGAAAGGCCAGCCAAGCACCACTGAAAGCTCACCTGGTTGAGGATCCATGAGCTGGTCAGTTCACCTCTGATGTGAGAAAAAGAACAGTTCGTTTCTTCTCTAATTAGATACTAGCAAACTAAATGAGTAGATTCATAAGAGTAGGCTATCATTTTACCACCTGGATGAGAAAACGAGAGATGCCAGAGATATGATTCTTCAGCAAATTGGCTACAGCTGCCAAATTGCAGATTTAGGCAGCCCAAGACAGCAACTATACAACAGAATATCTGTGTTAGACCTAAAATTTTCCTGAAACATGTTTTTATATATCTTCTGCTGCAATCATCAGGTATGTTCGCGTATATGCTAAGAAGTGCAGATTGGGTATTAGTTTGTCTTTCTAACTGGATTGAGTCAGTCAAAGGGCACTGAAAGGATTGACTCATTTAAAGTTCATGACTTTAACTTTTCTGTGCCTCAACTTTTTCATCTGTAAAATGAATAAGACAGACTAATATCTTTCTAACAGTACCTTCTACTTTGAGCTGAAAATAAATAAAATGCATTTTAAAAATTAAACATGCAAACTATAATTTTTATCGTGGATGACTTTCCTCTTTAAGCTATTTTTTGGTCTCATTTTCTTGTGTTTTGTACCTACTTTTGTAGCACAGGACTTCTTAATATTTTACACATAAAGGAAAATTGGTCAAATGTAATGGTTAAAACAATCAGATGTTAGTCTATGAAGGTGCTTAAATCTTCAAGATCAATAATATTTTAAGTAACAAGCTCAAAGAACATGTAATTAATGAACAAAATAAATATAATCTCAAGAAATAGATAATTTGCAACTTTCTTGGGTTTAGTATGTGTAAACTTCTTTTTGGACTTCAGGAAAAAGATGCAGCAAAAGTAATTATTGTACACATCACATGTTGATTTTAGACTTCACTAAAAAATGTGATTAGAGTTTGGTTCACAAAATGTTAACAGAGAAATTGTTTTAATATCTGGTAATTTTCATTGAGTAAAAAGTTTAGGGAAGTAAGAAAGACTAATGTCCTTTTTGTCCTTTATATTCTATTCCTCCCCATTCTGTCCTTGTATATATGTATTAGGGGAGGATGAGGGATAATAGGAGGAAAGCTTTATTTTAAAAGGACTATTTTTTCTGGACAATTTCCAATCTAAATTCCTAAGGAAAAAAATGTTTTCTGTGGAACTTCTACTTTGTAGATACTAGTTTCTACTGTTATTCTCAGAACAGCACAGTGATTTGGTGTGTTCACTCTGAAATTAGACTTACTGAGTTTGTATCTCTGCTTCACCACTGAACTAGATATGTTACAGAGATCAAATTATTTAGCAATTCTGTTTCCATAATCTGATCCATGGAGTAGGAATAATGTGAAGTGGTTATGAAGGTTCAATGAGCTAATACAGTATAATTGCTCAATAAGTTTTACTTATTCCAGATATGTTGCACATTAAATAAAACCTCTGTTTGCTGTGGAAAGTACTTTAATCTTCTTTGCTATGTTTGAAAATAAGAGATGCTTAAAGTAAAAAGAAATAAAAAAAAAAAAGAATTCTACTAGCTGTAGAAGAAACAGATACTAAATATAACTTAGAATTGAAAGGGAAGACTCCTGGTAAGGAAAGACCTAATCATGTCAGAAGAAAGAATTGCCCATAAAACTTTTCCTTTTTTCTCATGAAACTTGAACTGTTGCTAACAGAGGTCACCTTGGGAAAGCAGAATCCTGCAGGCACTGGTGTAGACACAGTTCTTTTGGAGTACAGCCCAGAGATACAAATCAAAATTATCCAGCTTTCATTCTCTGTAACTTAGTGAGTAATTCCTGAGAACCTAAGTTCTAAGAAATTAGTCAAGAGGGGAATAATCTCTATCAGGTTCATAAAAATGGTCATTGTAATATTATGTATAATAATGAAAAACCAACAAATGACTTAAATATCTCATGGGAGAAAGTCTAATTGATGGAATATTATATCATTAATAAACTCATACATGTAACTTTAATACATAAAAATAAAGCTTAATATTAAGAGAAAAAAGGTCTTGAAAGTGTATATATCACATTACTATAACTGTGTAAACAAGTTATAAATATTTTGTGTAATTATATAATTACAGGCAATAAGGGACTTGGAAGAAAACAACTGGGTTTTGTCTGGAACAATCAAGAGTAAATTTCTTTGAATTGTTCCATATTGATACTTAAAGAATAATACAAAATTAAAGCACAAACATATATGAAATACAACACAAGAACTAATCAATTTGTTTTTAAAAACTGATAGTTTAAATTACTGCTGGAGTTCACTAACTCTTGAAGGATTTTTCTATTGCCTTTCTGCTGGTACACTGTACAACATACATGTGATAGGAAACCTGCATTATGACTTGGTAGGTTTGAAGTGAGAAAATAACTATAAAGAATAGGAGACAGAGTAGAAACCAACATGAACCAAACACCTACTATGTAATATGTAAGCTTTTAAAAATATGACTTCTCATTGGAAATACTATAAGAAAATTATGATTTATTCCAAATTACAAAAATGTATCCAGTACCACTCTAGACAAGCACAATGCTAGCCTCTAGGAATTCCATAAAACTGCAAATGTAGACTGGAAAGAGTATGTGTCCAGTCATAAGTAGATCCTGAATCCTGTCATTGCTGACTTCAGCAACAAATTTCAGCCTCATGCTCAGAAACGTGACTCCACAAAGCACAACTGAGCTGATTGGACCTAAGGATTGGACCGGCAACCTCATGGCAGAAACCAGCAGAATACCAATATAAGACCGACTGTCTGCTCTTCCCAGTGTCAAGGGGAATCATAAGGACAAAGAGACACCATCTTGGGAAGGAAAAAGGAAAAGGGAGAAGACACCATGATGAGGACACAAACTTAGAACTCTTGGGAATATTTACCTCAAAAAGAGATCTGAAATCTCAACAGACTGATTAAACTGGAGGAGGCAGAGAAACCATTATCTGGGAATACTTTTCTTTCTCCTTGCCACTTTGAGGAGTATCATGGGAAGGGAGGGGGAGGAGTTTATAGGAACATTAGACAGGTGATAGAAAATAGTGTTAATTTTCTTTGCTTAAGCAGTATATGAATACCCTTCTATGTTGTAGGCACTCGTAAAGCAGAAATTACATTTTATTATTCTACTTCCCTGACATTAAAAATTAGAACATTTGCCCCTAATAGTTATATAAGAAATGACACTAAATGAATAAATCATAAGAATTGAAGGGATCAAAGAAGCATCCTAATTCATCATCCTGATTTCAGGTAGACTCATAATTCAGCACAGAAACCTTTTGCCTGAGGACCTGAAGCATTTATAGTGGGATTTGTTCTTTGTCTGTTGTGATAAAGATGCAGAACAGCCACTCTGCCAGGCCTCTATTTCCTTTTCCTTCTTCCTTTCATTTTGGTTGCGGACTGTTGGTGGTGATGGTTTTTTTGGGCTTTTTTTTGTTTTGTTTTGTTTTGTTTTGTTTTTCACTATTAATAAATTTCTGTCCTTCCTGTCTCCACTCCTCATATAGTTTATACTTCCGACTAAGAAAACGCTACTCTTATTGAATCATTTAGGACAAATATTAGACCAAAATAGCAAAAGGATTGTTTAATCAAGGAAAAAAACTTGTCTGAAGATTACTCTTTGAGTGTTTGAATCCTCCTGATAAACTAGCCCAATCAATTTTATACAATAATTAAACTATAAAACACACCATATACCCAGTTTTCCAGCTTCACCAAGTTTTGTTTTGCTTTTTTCTCATTTTCCTTTTATCTTATTCATTTGCTGATTTTTTTTCCTTTAAAGAGAGGGCAAAGCCTTACCTAGTTACATCTGCTTTGGGGACATTTATTTAGAATGAAATAATGATTTGTAATTACAGTTTAATGTTTCAAAGTAGAAAACTGTGCCAAAATGCTTAACCAAATGTAGATTTGGTTGGGACTCCAGAGTTCCTTCTAAGTTAAGGCCTTGGAAAGTCTAAACCATTGCTTATCTTTAATTTATGGTTCTCACCTAAAGGCGTCACTGAACTGATTGTTCACCAGGTTAAAATTTTGGCTTAGAAAAGTTGTGTAACGCAGAACAAACTTCAAGACAAATTCACATTGTATTCTTTTTCTGTTATGTCATCTGTTTCTCTCAACTAAAAACTCCCTCGTTTAGATGTATCCAATCCTAATTAACAGAGCCATCTACAAAAGTGGTCTAAGATAATGGCAGAGCATTGGATGAGCTCTCCTGAGATTTCCACGCTCTTTCATTTCCTTTTTTCTAATTTTGGCTTCATAAAATACTGCTTGTAGCTTCCCATCAGAAATTATCTGGAACATTTTAGCCTTCTAATCTGCACAATATAAAGGATCTGTGTATCTATAAGTTTAGAGTAAAATATTATGACGTAGAACTGTGTTTTTCTTGAGTTTTCTTAAACTTCCAGACCTTTGGCACTTCATTTTTTTAAAAAAGATTTAATTTATTTATTAGAGAGAGCAAGGACAGCATGAGCAGGGAGTGGAGGGAGGGAGAAGCAGACTTCCCCTGAGTAGGGAGCCTCATGTGGGACTCCATTCCAGGACTCCAGGATCATGACCTGAGGCAAAAGCAGATACCTAACTGACTGAGCCACCCAGGTGCCCACCCCCCCCCCCCCCGCCTTGGCACTTTAAATGGAAATCCTTACAAAATAAAATTTTCCCCTTTGTGCCTGGACACACAGTCCAGCCTTCTAGAGAACCAGAGATGATCAAGGTAACTATGGGATACTGAGGGCACCATGGCTTCATTCCAGCATTTAGTACAGTACTCTGCCATAGTGAAGTGCGTCATACAGGATATTAGCAAGAAACAGATTGTACACTCAAACTGGGTCTTTTGAGGAAAGATTTGCACAGGTACTATTTATGAAGGTGAGGGAAAGTTAAGGAAACCACAAGTACCTAGAAGTGAAGAACAGCAGGATCAGAATGAGTGACTGATAGCATTCTGAGGCTGAAGTGCCAAAAGGAGGAAGCAGTTACCAGAACTTATTGACAGGGGGCAGAGATAGAAGACTCATGTGGAAAAGGCTGTTGGCAAGGTTGATCTAAGTAGAGAGATGCAACCCACCCACATGAACTCCTCCTTGTGCTCCATAGCTTGCAACAGATGATAAGTGAGTCTACTGATGCAGGTCAGACTCTTGGAGAAACAGAAGGGTGGACCCTGGATCTGAAGGAGCAAATAAATGAGATATAAAATTAGTTGGGATTGATCAGCTCAACGAGGGATATATGGCTGGGGGACTACTGAACTTGCAAGCCAGCTGAGGCTGGGGTCCCTTCATGATCTGGGAGAACTGTTATTGGCCTTGGGGTACAGGTGGCTCTGTACATGGGTAAAGAGCACCGTAGCTTACAGAAAGTAGTGCAGTGGTAGCTGTGACAGAGAGAGAGCATGTTTTGAGGTTAAGGCAGTCAGCCCTGTTTTTAATTTTATTTTTATTTTTTTAATTTTTTTAAAAAGATTTTATTTATTTATTTTAGAGAGAGAGAGAGAGAAAGCATGAGCAGGCAGGAGAGCAGAAGGAGAGGGAGGGGGAAAGAATCTCTCAGCAGACTCCACACTAAGCACAGAGTCCAACAGGGTGCTCAGTCTCAAGACCCTGATATCAAGAGCTGAAACCAAGAGTCAGATGCTTAACTGACTGAGCCACTCAGGCACTGGGGCAAAGAGAGGGAGGGAGACTAAAAGGCCCCATAACCAGTTGTCAGAGACCAACTTGAGAGGAAAGAGAACATTGAAGGATGGGCCACCAATGCAAAAGAATGAAGGGACCAAGATTGCCTGTAGTTACCATAGGCCACAAGGTTTAGGAGAGAGACATTAGAACCTGACCACAACAACATTATTCTCTGCTCTGATTGGTTATGTCTGTGCCCAGGATCACTAAGAAAGCATATATATAAATTTTCCTAGAATGCCACTTTGATTCTTTTCAATTAATTACCTTTTATTTCTAAAACCCCATATTAAAGGTACTAGAAACTGTTCTTTAACAGAGAAAAAAAAAAGCTGCCAATGTAATTATGATATATTGTCAATTGTAAGATGCAATCTGGTTGTAAAGATTTTTTTTTAAAGGAGGACTGTCTTAGAGCCTATAAAATATTGTACCTATATTCTATCAGTTCATTGCCACTGATGTTAGAATTAATGTTAACTTGAATGAGTCATCTAGGATACTGTGTACCCTAAAAATGTTCCCTGCTGATGCCAGACGGGACATTAACATGTCAGTAAAGTATATAAGATGATGCCAACCAAGGAGGCAAAACCTTTTTTAAGCCGGACATGGGATATATTTTTTATTTAAATATCATGCAGTGTTCAGTTCTTACCCCTAGATAATATCAAACCTAGGAAAATGGAATTTGAATGAAGTTAGCATGACTTGTTCCCTACCCCTTTCTTTCACGTTATTCTTGTGGTATTCTTTTCTATCATCATCACCATTGCTTTCATTTTGCAGTCTCTTGGAATTGCTGACAATTTAAGTCAGTGGTCCTCAACCTGACTGTACATCAGAATTACCTGAGAAACTTTTGGAAAAATATACTCCTAAAATTCAAAAGCTTAATAATATACTCTGGTGACCAGACTATGGAGAAAGCCTCAAACAATGCTGGTGGGAATGGAAAATAGCATACAACCCCTATGGAGGAGAGTTTGGCAATATATATCAAAATGCCTTCTGACCCAGAAATCCTACTGATAAGAATTTACCCTAACGGATAAACTGCTGTAAGTATATACATGCACACAGAGAAGGTTAGTCACTGTAGCAAATTATTATTTGTCATGGCCAAATATTGGAAACCACCCAGCTCTATCCATAGGAGGCCGGTTGAAGAAACCCTGCTACATCTACACAATAGACCACTATTTTACAGTAGAGTTGTAAGAAAGAATGAGGATCACCTCTGAGAATGGATATGGATTGGAAAAAAGCAAGGTACCAAAAAATGTGCTACCATTTTTAATATATCTACCTACATAAATATAGAGTTGTTTATTTTGACCAAATATATATATATATGGTGTGTCTGGGTGGCTCAGTTAGTTAAGCATCCTACTCTTGGTTTCAGCTCAGATCATGACCTCAGGGTCATGAGATGGAGCCCTACATTGAGCTCTGCACTCAGCATAGCATCTGCGCATCCCTCTTCCTCTGCTTCTCCCTTCACTTGTGCCCTCTCTCTCTCTCAAATAAATAAATAAATAAAATCTTTTTTAAAAAGCTAGATCAAAAGAATATAAACAATTCCCTCTTTGCGATCGGAAGAAGAAAGGGAGTGGTGACAGGAATTGGAAGGTATATGAGACTTCTCTGAGTACAGTCTTTTTATAGTTGAGGATGTTTTTGAGCCCTGTCAATATTTCATGTTTTCAAAAATCAAATTATATCAACAAGGATGAAAAAAGACTCTAAATTTAATTCAAACAGAAAAAATGAACTCAGTGTTGTATTACTATGATAACGGAAGTGTTTTTTGTTTATTTGTTTGTTTTTAAAGATTTCATGAGAGACAGAGAGAGAGAGGCAGAGACCTAGGCAGAGAGAGAAGCAGGCTCCCTGCAGGAGCCTGATGTGGGACTTTATCCCAGACCCTGGGATCATTCCCTGAGTCAAATGTAGACGGTCAAGTAGACGGTCAACCGTTGAGCCACCCATCATCCTGATGACACAAGTTTTAAAAGGAGTATTCAGATAACTCTTGAACACATTTTTCTTGACTGTATAACCTTAATGAGACATTTTCTGAAGGTAGAAAGAAAAATAATAATATCATGAACATTACTTAGGAGGATTGTCTATGATTCTTAAAACTACTTTTTTGTGTGTATTGTAAGACAAAGCCAATGAGTAAATATATTGATGGTGTTCAGATTTAGTGTTCTCACTGTGGGAGAAGCAATGTATAAATATGGAGTAGGGAAGGTAAAGAGAAGCCCTGGAGTGCGGATTTGAAGTGGAGTTGACACTGTGAACCTATCATTTAAAAAATATATAAATTCCTAGCTCAGTCCACCAGAGGGGCCCAGAAGCAATTTCACCCAGAGGAAATGAACATTCTAGTACCAAGATCTTGGTTTTAAAATACCATTCACCACTGAAAGGAACCAGTGTTCTCTGGATAAAGATTTGACTCCAGATCAGAGACGAGAACATACAAGGTGAGCCTGGAACATATCACGTGAGAAAGCAGTGTAAGTGTCCAGAAAATGATAAGTACATGTCAAAAGGACAAAGCAAGCATGAAGCACCAAATAATGGATACACTGGGACAGTATGGTGATTAGAAAATTGAAAAAAATGAATTTTTAAAAAATCCACGGTATATAAAAATACTGGAGGAGGGAGTCTTCACAAAAGATACCAACTAATAAATGTAGAAAGAATAATAAAATTAGGAAATCATTATTTTGCAGTCTCCAATGTGGCTCAGAAAAGATCACCAATTCATGCTAAAAGTGCTGGATAAAAGTGTGTGGGGAATATAATATTCACATAGTATCAAAATATCATCCCATGGATTATTTATTAATTGTAAAGGGAAAGGGATACTTTTAAAATGAAAAAAAAAAAAAAGTGGCAGACATCATCTTAACCAGGTGACCAAACTTAATACAAAACTAGCATACTGCTATCTCTTGAAGTGATGTAATGGGATATATATATAATAGCATCTGTGTAGTATTTTTACTGAAAATGTTTAACCTGACTCATGAGAATATAATCAGGACGCCTGGGTGGCTTGGGACACCTGGGTGGCTCAGCGGTTAAGCATCTGCCTTTGGCTCATGGCATGATCCCAGAGTCCTGGGATCGAGTCCCACATCGGGCTCCCTGCATGAGGCCTGCTTCTCCCTCTGTCTCTTCTCTCTCCCTCTCATGAATAAATAAATAATATCTTTAAAGAAAAAAGAATATAATCATATAATCATATTCAGAGACATTCCACAAAACAATTAGCCTGAACTCTCCAAAAATAGCAATTTCATGAAAGGAAAAACATAGGTAGGAAAATGTTTTGGACTAAAAAAGTCTACAAACAGAACAACTAAATACAATTCAATGATCAAACATTATTAATATTTAAATATACAGGTATTCTCTAAGGCATTTTTAAGGCTTTTTAAACTGGTTAGAGTGTTTTATTTCACAATGAAAATATAATTTCAAGTGTAGGAATTGTTTTACATTTGTTAAAAATAAAAGCTGTAGCTTATATGATTTCTCCTTTTCTCTCTGCCCAACCAATTTAGAATAATTGTTTTACAGCTAGTTGACCACATAAAAACTCACCAAAGAAAGGAAGTTGAAAAGTAACCACAACAAATAAACCAAAGAAGAAAGCAAATTGAAACAATTCATGCATATGGACAAGGGCCTTGGCTTTTTAATCATTTCTTCTAATTAGCACAAGACCTTTTATATGACAGGTGCTTGTCATAGCCCAAGACTGAGCCAGTTAAATAAAGGTTATAAGATGACTCAGGAATATAGCACAACATGGGGATAAAGTTTCTAGAACATAGAACAAGGCAGAAAAGCCATGGTGATGACTGAAGCACAGGAATAGAATTTCCAGTGATAGATGATACATCCCAAAGTGTGGGTCAGCAGTGCGGATGGTAAAAACCTGGTGTTCAAGCTGCCCCTCTTTTTTTCTACACCCTTGGCAGACATCAGTTTTTAATTGCCATATTATTTCCCATTGTCTCACTATCTTTTTCAACCCGGTGCTCAAAGTCACCACCGACAGTTTGAAAATAAATGCATTCTAGATGAAATAAATAAGGACTGAAGTTTAAAAATTCTTCTTATTTCAGATTAGACTAGAGTTTCAAGCAGAGGAGAGGCCATATCCCCATAGCTTTGAGAGGAAGCTTGCCAGGCTAGCAACCGAGAAGGATGAACAGTGCTCAATAACTTTTAAATTAGAAAGTGAACTAAAGTATGGAAGTGCAACAAAAAATAATTTCCTTCTACATTGCAGCATGTATCATGTCCTCAAAACATGATATGTCAATTGGTTGTCTAAGTGAGAGCAAGACTGCTGACCCATTTCATAAAGGCAAGTTTCTGACTGAGATATCAGAAAGCAAGTCTGAACTAGATGGCTATAAAGGTGTTATCTTAGAGTTTTTGTGGGGCTGGTGGTACCTGCTAACCTGTAGTGTTTGAAATACATTCAAAGGAATTCTTGATTGTGGTTTCCCTATCTGATTCCTTTATAAATAACACCCATGCTTTTTCACTTTTTGAAGTTTTACCATTATAAATTTTCTTCCAAAACTAGGCTATCAGGCACAAAATAGAATCTACAATAAAGCAGTTTGAAATTGTATGTAAAATGACATGTTTTTGAGAAATGTTTGTGCAGCATTTTTTGTTTGGAAAATATTTTTTATTGCAAACATCCTATCTAATTATACTTCCTAGTTATTTACGGGCTGGCTCACCCTTACATTACATATGTGAAAAACAAGACAGACAAGTAAATTCAATTTGAGTTAGCTAACCTTTGCATGCCTCCTAGCCAATGGAAATCAAAATAACTTGCCCAAATTATACAGTAAAATCAATCATCCAGCCATGATCAAAACCTTCAATCTCTAAAGCTTTAGCTCAGTTCACTGAACAATTCAGCCCTTCATAAGGATTTTATTACTTTGTAATATACCGATTTTTTTCTTGAAAAATTGAAGTCTGCCTTTCAGCTTCCATGTTTAAGTATATAGTTGTCAAAATTATAATTGTTGACTATTTAAGAAATAATGTAACCATTTATTTGATCTGTATCTTCTTTAATAGTCCCCAATATTGCTGTATTTTTTCCACAACTTGTAATTATAAACATGCCCAGTATTCTTCAATTTTATGAAATCTCCTAACCCTATGACTTCTTTGATTATTACTTTCATTCTCCTTCTTGTTTCAGTCAAACTTACTGACAGAGTAGTCTACATTCACAGTCTTAATTCTGGCACTACTCAATCACTTTTCAGTCCACTGAATTTTGCTCTCTGCTCCAACCAATCAACTGATAAGGTTTTTTTTCAACTGATAAGTTTTGTTCAAGTGTATCAATAAGTCTTCATCTTACATAACTAAAACTTTATACCAATTGCTCTACAACATAACACCTACTGTAATGTGCACTTAAAAGCTTGTTAACAGAGTAGATCTCATGCTAAGTTGTTTTTTGTTTTGTTTTGTTTTGTTTTACCACAAATAAAAATTTACGAGACACAAGGAAATTTGGAGGTGACAGATACATCATTTGGTGGTACCTATGGCTTCACAGGCATATATATATGCCCCAAACCCTAAAATTGTATACATTAGAAATGTGAAAATTTTTGTATAGCAATTACACTCAATAAAGCTGTTTAAGAGTTGTATATCAGTAACCTTAATTATTTCCAACTCCAAATGGCACTTTAAGACTTTATCTTTCTGGATCTCACTGATGCATCTGACTTTGTTGAGTTCTCTTTGTTGCCTCTCTTTTTGCCTCTGTCCATTCCTATTTTCTCTCTTTCATGTACTATTACTATTTGTATTTCTGAGCTCCATTCTTGTTCCACTGCTTTTCTTTATTTAAAGATTTTATTTATTTGACAGAGAGAAAGAACACAAGCAAGGGGAGCGGGAGAGGGAGAAGCAGACTCTCCATTGAGTAGGGAAGCCCAACGTGGGGCTCGATCCCAGGATCCTGGGATCATGACCTGAGTCAAAGGCAGATACTTTAACCAACTGAACCACCCAGGTGCCTGGTCCACTACTTTTCATATGGCAGAGCTTCTCTTTTGACTGTCATCCACTCTCAGGACCTTGACTACCTCCTGTATGCTAGTGATTTCCAAAACTAAATCCCTATCCATGACTTTTACTCCAGATTTCAGACTCACATTTACAAATATGTATTGGACATTTCCAATCTTATGAGATCCATAGGCTAATTATTCAAAGTACATTTTATCCTCAATCCTGCTCTTTTTGTGTTCTCTATGTCACTTAATGAATCAACATTTACCAAATCTTAAATCTGAGAGCTTTGCTGGCTTTCTTCTTGCCCTTACCTTCAATATTCAATTAATCAATTTCCTTCAATTATATGTCCTAAATATTTATTAATCTTATATTCTATACATCGACTATCTCCATCATAATTTAATTGTCTCTGATAATTTTAATTGTGTTCTGGTTGAGTTCCTTGTTTCTAGTCTTGACTTCTTCAAATTCATTCATTGCACCAAAGCCACAATAAAAAATCTGACAATCATTCTCCAAAGTTTCCCTATAGCTTACAGAATAAAATCCAAGCTTATCAGGTTGGCAAAAAGGATTTTATAACTTGGCTCCAATCTACCATTGCCAAATATGCCTGATACTCCCTGCTTCAGAATTTATTTAGCAATACCAAAATGTTTATAATTTCCCATCCACATAAAACTTTATCAGGCCTTGTCTTTTGGCTCTGTCTGGTTTTTCCCCATGACAGTCATTAGTACTATCCACCACTATTTCCAAACATTCTCCTGTGGATACATGATAGGATAGTACTTGCCACTACTGAAGTTAGCCACAATCTTGTGACTTGCTTTGGCCAATGAAAAGTGAGTAAAGGCAATGTGTGTCATATCCAAGCATAAGCTTTTATGGAGCAGGTGTATGATTTTCCATCTTTTTTCCTCCTGTCATGGCAACTAACAACATTACAGATAATGGACTATCAGTTTCAGTCCTTGAGTAAGGATAATGTCCTGAGAGGAACATGAAACATAAGGTTGAAATAAACCTGTGTTTTCAGCCCTTAAGAATTTTGAGATATTACTGCAGCATATTCTAACTTATCCTGACACACATTCCTTATTATAATCTTTTTATATAATTATTACTTATGCTTCAAATTTGACTTGGTTATTATTTCCTTGAATTTCTAGGGTATTTCCTTAACTATAAAATGGGGATAATAGAGCCATTGTAGGCTTAAAAGGGTTAATTCATGCAAAATACTTAAAATGGTAATTATCTAGCTATTAGCTTAATAAGACATGCCTATTTATGTGGTTGTTATTATGACGAAACTATCAGTTACCTGATTCACATCTCTTTCCGTTTTGCATTTCATGTATATACATGAAACTATAGTTGCTAATGTCAGGACTAGTAATGTCCAGAATAAAAAAGGAAGTGGTATAGACACTGCAGTCAGGCTTCAGCAACACTCATAGTCAAGGTTTGTTCATGCAGTTAATGTCTCTGAGCTTCAGTTTCTTCAGTTGTAATACAGGAATAGTAATATATGAATTTTTTTTTAATTTCAGGATTGAACTAAAGCACACATACTAACACCATATCTGCTACATGGTAATTTCTCAATATGTGATTATCATTTCTAGTTACTGTCACGCTTAACATCTATCATCACAAATTCTGTGGAAAGGCTGTCATTCTGTGTTGTGAATAGATTATGACTTTGTTGCATACACTACAATTTACAAGACTAGGAGTTACCTAAGGGCAGGTATCCCCATTTATCCAGAATACCACATATAGTGTTCAATAAATATGTATTGAATTCAGCTGACTTTTTTTTTAAAGATTTTGTTTATTTGAGAGAGACAGAGAGATAGCAAGAAAGAGCACAAGCAGGGAGAAGAGGGAGACGCAGGTTCCCTGAGGGCAGGGAGCCTAACCTGGACCCTGGGATCATGACCTGAGCCAAAGGCAGACAGACACTTAACCAACTAAGCCACTCAGGCACCCTACAGCTGGCGTTTTAATTAAATGTCTTGCTTAGTAACCTAAACTTATAAGGTAAGTCATCATGTTGAGAACAGAGTTAAGGCTACATTTAATGATGGCATAAATCCCAGTTGTCTTGCAGCTGGGAGACCGCCACCTTCGGTATGCTGTTGGTGTATAAAATTGCCCCTCCATCTGAACTGTTCGGAGTTGCCACCTATGATATAGCTAATTGTTCACAAATAGTGAGCACACATTTGTATCAGGAGAACAATGAGTGTGTCTTCGGGCAATGAGATACTGACGTATTTATCTGCAAGCTTCAGCTGGCTGGAGAATAAAAAATATTTGGAGGTTGAAATCTCAGCTCCCATTTTAAGGGGCAGCAACAAACACAAACTGCCGAAAGGATCTGTTGAGCTCTATGTGAAGGCAACCAGTGGAGTAACTGATAAAAGACTGTATTATTAATTGAGGAATTGCATGGGCACTTGGGTGGCATAGCCCCTTATGCATCTGTTTCTTCTTAATCAGGTCATGATCTCAGGGTTATGAGATTCAGCCGCATGCACGGGGCTCAGCTCAGCAAGGACTCTGCTTGCCCCCCACCCATGCCAAATAAATAAATAAATAAATAAATAAATAAATAAATAAATAAATTCCTTTAAAAAATAAATTTAGGAATTCTGTCACTTACCTCATGGAAATAATTAGCATAGAAATTCGAAAATTGGGGAAACTGGCTATAAAAGTATAATATACTTTGTATTTCATGCTTTGAATTATTTTCAACAGAGAATGGGAGCATGGGAGTTTTAAAACAATCTATAGAAACTCAATAACCTGCCAAACAACCACAAATCAGAAGAAAAAAAGACAAAACTCAGAATAATTGAATGCAGTTCAATAAGCACACAGAAAATACCATCAGAAGGTTCTGACAAACTAGTATTGAACAAAGAGAATTTGTGATTCTTTTTTCCATGCCACATGGTTCAGAAAAAGAAATCCTTACAACTAAGGTCACACAAATATTATGACAGTCAACTGGGAAACAGACCACTTGTCCTTTATGACGTGATACATGACTTGTTCAGTTTGCTCTTTGAATACTATAATCATTTCAGGTATCTCAAAGATACCTACAGGAAAGAAAACCAAAGACCAGCCTTCATCCTACACAGTGAAGATAATGCCATTGGCAAGACACCAGCCCGCCAGACCACACCAGCACTTTTGGCCTATGACCACCAATGACAATGCTGTAGACAATAAGTAACTAAACACCAAGTCTTGAGGAATCCATGTGATCTTGTTCTGCTTCCTTATGCAAATGCATTCATATTTCTTACCTACCTGATCATGCACAGGTTCCAATTAAAGTAGCTAGCATAAAATAGCTAAAGTTTCCATTAGCTAAAATAAATATGTGCATACATTAATTTTTTAAGGTGCATTATTCTTTGTCTAATTTACATTTTGTCAGGCACAAGAAAAATTGTTTTTGGCAAAAAAAAACCATAAAGAAAACACAGAAGAAAAAGAAACAGTTGCTAGAACATTTTATTCAGATCTCTTCCTGAAACTTTATCTGGAAAGTCATTTTAGAAAGCATAATACATAATCTGCTAAAAATTTTAAAAGTGACTGGGAATTTTTATTATCAATTCTGATGTTTTGACCAAAACTTTATTTTCTACCTCTAAGGGCCAAATTCTGCATTGACAAATGCTTTTATTCCCACAGCCTTTCTGGATTTCATGGTGCATAAAGTTATTCCAAGATTTTAGGAATTGGATGACTTTTTGATTCCTAGTGGTTTTGTGAGAAACGATATTTGTGAAGAAAGCAATGAACTGAGATTTAATTTCTCCAGCATTTTTTTTTCTAGCTCAAACAATTAATTTTGTGGGCACCATAGAAATGCTTGATTCTTACCTATATTGCTTAGTGTGGCAGAATGGAAGAGGAAAAAAAATGCTGGGCTTGAAAATTAAATCAAAATTGAGTTCTCACTCAACCTCTTACTAGTTTCATGAAAGCTATATAACTACTCAGAAATATAGTTTCCTTCCCTTTCCTACCCCCTCTCCTTCCCTTCTCTCTTCATTCCCTACCTTCTTTCTTTTCCCTCCTTTCTTTCTTTGTCCTTTCTTTCCCTTTCTTCTCTTTTTTCTTCCCTGCCTCTGTTTCTCTTGCTCCCTCCCTTCCTTCTGTCTCTCTTCCTTCTTTCTTTTTCCTCTCATTTATCTGAGTTATCTAGAACTATCTACATTAAAAGATTATTGGGAAGAATAAGCATATGAGAACACATTGAACAGTGCCTGGAATGTAGGTCCTCCATAAGCATTAGTTTAATTTCTTCACCATCTTGCCATCTGAGCAGTCCCAATTTGCTGATGAACAGAACACCTCACGCTTCTCACATTTTGGCATATATCAGAGTTATCTGGAAGTCTTGTTAAACACAGATTACTAGGATGCCTGGGTGGCTGAGCGGTTGGTTGAGTGTCTGCCTTTGGCTCAGGGTGTGATCCTGGAGTCCCAGGATTGACTCCCACGTTGGTCTCCTTGTATGGAGCCTGCTTCACCCTCTGCCTATGTCTCTGCCTCTCTCGGTGTCTCTCGTGAATAAATAAATAAAATCTTTTAAAAAATAAAATAAACACAGATTCCTGAGCTTCACCCACAGAAAAGTAGGCCTTGAGTGTCACTGATTATTCAAACAGATGGCAAACAAGTTTTATCTTTTGGATCAACTCCAATTGACTGGTGTGCTGTGTTCAGTTCTGAGGCCAGAAGATTGTGTTTTGAAGTGCTGAATATTTAACATCTCTACTCTCCCTGCAGTAACTTTTTTTCCTCATCCAACTTGTCCATTTCTCAGTCAAAATGCTGAATCAATCTCGGATTCTAGCAACTGTAAGCCATATGACCAATCCTCATACAAATCAGCACAATTCAGCATTTCTTCATCTACTTCCTGGTACCAGATCTCTCAAACCCAAAGATACCTCAGGGATAAATACCCATACATGTCCATCAGGCACAGAGAACTCATAAAGTCCAGAAAAAGAAGTAGTAACAACAAAATAAAAATAAGTAATAACTTATCTGACTATGGGCCAGACCCTAAAATAAATGCTTTAATAAGCATTATTTTATTTAATTTTCCCAACAATTCTATGAAATAAATATACATACCCCAGCTTAGAAATAAATGATGTTTAGAAGAATTTTCCCAAAGTCATCCAGAAAGTAAGTTAAATATTTCTGATCCCAAAGGCTGTGTTTGAAATCCCTGTAGAACTAGGAGGTAAAAACATCAAGCACGTTCTCTGGTTATTAGGAAAAAACCTATTGTCTTTTGGGGGTTAGGATTTGTTTTGTTTTGTTTCATAAAATGGATGAGATCCATCACTTTTATATGTAATATTTAAGTGAAGTATTGGACACCTGTATAAATGGTGTTCTATGCAATTATAGAGTCACTTCTAAATATAAATCATGTATATGTGCTCTACCTTAGTATTCTTCAATAGTAGTCTTTGTTATCAGCTGTTCTTTTTTATTATTTTTTTAATGTATTTATTCATGAGAGACAGACAGAGAGAGAGACGCAGAGACACAGGCAGAGGGAGAAGCAGGCTCCATGTAGGGAGCCTGACGTGGAACTCGATCCTAGGTCTCCAGGATCACACCCTGGGCCGAAGGCAGCGCTAAACCACTGAGCCACCGGGGCTGCCTGTTATCAGCTGTTCCTCCCATAGAAATACCTCATGTAAAAAGCAACACATTTTTTGAAAGAGTGGGGGAGGGGCAGAATGAAGGGGAGAGAGAATCTTAAGCAGGCTCCATACCCAGTGTGACACCCAGAGCAAGGCTCAGTTTCATAACACTGAGATCACAGCCTGAGCCAAAATCAAGAGTCAGACAGCTTAACCAATTGAGCCACCCAGGTACCCTAAAAAAATAACACATCTTAACTCAGGTCTGATGATTCTTGTTCATCCCCAGGTTCTAAATTTAATGCATATTCAATGCTTTGCTAGCCTTTAATATTAAAATGCCCTTACTTTTTACTTGTAAGGCACCAGGGTCATTTTTGATTAAAGATTTCTTCCTTCTGCATGTTCATTATCAAATTAATTTAATTTATGTATATCAATGCCTGATCCATCCCTTATTTTTAAGAAAGTGTGTATTTTAAAGTGTGTCAGTTCATTGGTGAATTACAAGTATGCTAGGAATAATTTAATATGACTGCTTAATAAAGAAGGGCTGCTATAAAAATCATTTCCTCAAAGCTCTAGAGAATTTAGTTAGTGGTAAAATCAGGAGTTGCCCCCACCCAGGGTGGTGGTATGTTTATGAAAATGGATAATCAAAGCCATTTTGAAATGTCATTCATTCTATTCCTTTTATGTTTGGGAAACTTCTCTGAAATAACATATTTGTTTGTGTTGATAGAAATTAATTTGACACTTGGAAATGTTGCTTCAAGGATAGTACTATCAATTGTTTTTAAGCTTTCTTATTCCCTTGGACAACTCATACTGCCATGAGCACCATGGAGGGAAATAGCCTGGTATTTGTTTTGCTCTGCACCTCACAGAGCTGTCTTTGAGATCAAAGAGATTCCTGTGTGAGAAGGAGGTCCACGGAGTACAGGGTGAACAAGCAGCTGATGCCAAACAGGCAGGGGAGTATGATTGTTGAGACCAACTTCCAAGTCACCAAAAATATCATCAGCTAACTTACAGAAATAAGAATCACAGGATTATAGAGCTTTAAAGCCCAAAAGTACATTAAAGAAAACCCAGTCTGACATTTTTATTTCACAACTGATTATACTAAAGGAGAAAGAGCATCCTAAGGCCACAAAGCCAACTGAAAAAAAAAAAAAAGTATATTAAAATAATCACAAATAATGCTATGAGAAATCCTTACAGTCTTGGCCCAAGTCAGAATTTTTCAGAATAAAAATCAAGTGACACATTCATCAACATACAGCCACATATAGGTGGGGAAGAGCTTCAAGATAATATGGAGGAAGAAAACCAAAAGTCAAGAGTCTTTTGTAAAAAAGTGGAAATTAGATTTTTCATACTCCATTTACTTATGTCTATAAACATCTTAAGAATGAATTAGAGAAACAGTTACTGAAAAAGTGAAAAAAATCCTTTTGACTGGGACATCTTTTGTTCCGTTTCAGACCAACGTATATCTGGTTTCCATGGTGACTTCCAGGGAGTTACATTCAGCAAGTGACCTATGAATAGATGACTTTGGTCACTAGGAGAAGAGAAGCATTAAGATGGGATCCTAACGAAAAGACTGGGAGGACACAAAGAAGAAATTTTGCCCACTTTACACTCTGGCTTATGTAGTGATATCCAGTACTAACTGTGGTACCATCATGGCTTAACCACAAGACTAATGAGTTTGATACCATGATTCTAAAATAGACTTTATCTAAGCAAATCTACTATAGAATTTGGGTCTACAAATTATGATAAATATAGTAATACAGCATAAAGCTACAAATTAATACACACACATGGGCAAATAATGCCCCTAGAATTAACTCAAAATGTTACAGAAGGAAACTTGTCATATTTATCAGTACAGTGAGTAAATGTTTGCCTTCTCTGCCAATAGGTGGTATAGGTACTTAAGCAGTATAGGTACCTGTTTACTTACAAGGCTGGCATTGATTCCCTTGTTGCTAAGGGAGACTATTTAAGTTGATTTCACACTATAACCAAAAGGTTTCATATCTCTACTTTGGGAGGAGTGGATGACTTCTATAACTGAAAGCCGGGGTGTTCTCTATGTGATCAGGCCCTGCCTATGTGTTTGTTTGAATAATTTCTAATAATGTTGGTGTTAAAACCAGGTATGGTGTTCTTTCTGGTTATCATACACATTTAACTGGCATTCATGACAGTATTCAAGAGAAGAAAATGATAATATAAAATTAGCAACTGGTTGATTTGGTATGTATTCTAGATGGACTATTCACTATCTTCTGAACATCTGTGCTCTTTCATACCTATGTTAATTGCACACTCCATCTTAGCTGCTTAGAATACCCTTTCTTTCCCAGCAGTGCATTCCTAGCTACTCCGGAAGAGTCAATTTTCTTTATCTTTCCTTTAGTATTATAAAATAATGTATGGATAGCATTACAGATTGCTTTCCTCATCTAACAATGTATTTAGATTATTCCATACTCCTTCATTCCACATTAGCATATATGGATGTATTTTTAATCCACTGCAAGATTCCATTGGGTCACATAACATAATCTGTTTAATCAAACTCTTACTGAAGGATATTAGTTGTGTCTGCTGTGTGCAATTACACAAAAGACTGCAAAGATAGAGCGTAGTTTGTATGTATGTGTCTTTAAACACATGTGAACGTATAGCTAGAAATTACTGGGTTAAAGAGCATTGTTTATTTTAAATTAAAAGACTCATTAAAAGACTTCATTATATTTATCCCTGCTAAACTTCATTTTGTTTGTTTCAACCATTCTGCCAGCCTGTTTTGCAATGCCATGGTTCATTGCATTCAGTCCCCCTCCCCAGCCTGTGCTTATGTCCTTCAGTAAAGTACAGCATTGACTTCATTCAAGTTTTTGGTCACAATGTGCAGTGACCAGGGCCTATCCACTTTATGTCCTTTGGCCCTGCCCATTCTTACAGAATATCCCATGGGGCCTCTTAGTCCTGGGCTTGTTATAGAGGCTCAGTGTCCTATCTCTGAGCTCTGAAACATGCTTAGTACTCTCCTTCACAGGAGCTATAAATGGGGCTGTTTCTGCCATATTTAAATGAGTGTTGTTTACCCCCACCTCTCACCACTCATCCTGCCTTCTCATAGTTGTTTTTGTCAGCTGTATAATCAATCCTGGTGAGTCATATCTTAACTACTGAGGGAAAGGAGATGAAGGAAAAGCTGAGAGAAACAGGTTCCTGATTTAGCGTATAAAATCCACTGACTAGATGAACAGAAGTTCCGGGTTTGTTTTCCACCAACTGATATACTTGAATGTTATGAAATCATCTGATTTATCAGATATATTCACAGAAAGTTTTCTTTTTTGTTTCTTTCCTTTAAAATGGTAAATTTATTTTTTGAAAAATAAAACTGATCACCGGTTGACTGAACTTAACTCAATCCCCTTTGCCATTCTTTTCTTTTCTTATTATAGTCATCATATTTTAATCTGCATATGATTAAAATTTATTCTAATTCCTAGCACATTCTTCCAGATCTTTTCTCCAAATCTTTTAATCGGTATGCACTGCCTAGACATACCCACAGAGCTATGTCCCAGGGCATGAGATGCCCAAACCCCTTGTCAGAGGACAAGAAGGGTGGGGCAGGCAGGAAGGGGTAGACTTTTTCAAATCACAGCATGTCTAGACTTATGCCCAAATACATTGGTTCATGATAAAGTAGTAAGTAGGACTTTTGTGGAAAAATATATGGTAGAGAAAACAACACAGAAGCTTACATCCTTTGAAAATTGGACATAGCATAGGGTTCAGGAATTGTCTAGCCACAGGTTGTTTACATGTGGTCTGAGCATTTTCTTAATGTAATCCTGTACTTAAGTGTATATAGGTTTAGCTAGAAAAGAGAAAGATGAACATCAAAGTTGTTGCAATGCCAGAAGAAAATTACAGGGTGTTTCCATGTTGAAAGATCACTAGTTTTCACTATTGGTTTGGGGCAATGAATTATCCATAAATAAAAACCTTAGAGACTTCTGACCAAAAACATATACTGTGTTTACAAAAAGTACAAGTTCAGTGAGTAGGAGCTCCTATCTCAAAAGATCAAGTATGCTCAATTAGGAAAAAAGAATTAGAGGAACTGAAGGTATTTAAGTAGCTTTGGAAACCTTGTGCCAACACATTCTAGAGGTTTGTTTGTTTGTTTGTTCCCAATATTGATTTATTAATGCTACAAAAAAACGCTAAAATCTTGTAATAGCTAATTTTATTTAGAAAGGTTTGGAAACAATAATGACTTTCACTTATTGTTTGCTTACTCTGTGCCAGGCATTATAGAAGTTTACTTGCATCATCCCATATGATCCTCACAATAATCCTTCCATTCATCGGTCAGCACAGGTTCTGTAGCTATGACAAACCCAGATATCTCAGCACACTTAACAACACACAAGTTTATATGATCCAGTGTGAATCAGGTAACTTTCCAGGGTGATCATTCTATGCTTTCAGATCACTTCAACACAGGACAGGTAAAGATTGCACTATAGCAAGAAAATTCTTTGGGCTAGAAGTAACATACATCACTTTTTTTCACAGCCCATTGACCATAATGAAGTCATGTGGCTAAGCATAACTGCAAAGGAGCTTGTAAATGTGAAGTATATGAATATTTAGTGAGCAGTAAATGTCTTTTTCATATTCTGTGAAGTATACATTATCTCCATCTTATAAATGAAGAAAGTGAAGCATATCTATACATTCTAAAGCTAGGGAGGTAAATCTGGAATTCAAACCCTAAACAACCAGCTGCTCAAATCTGTGAGCCATTTTTGTTTTGCAAATAGTCATGCCTTATTCATCTTTGTAAAAATTCTATATACTGACAAATTAGCAAATGATTTGAATGTGGCTATATGTGGCTTTTCCATGAATTAAGTCATATAATTATTTCTTAAGTCCTTAAATAGATTATAATTGACATACTTGTTATCTCTACAATCCCAAAACACAGAACACACAAAGAAGACTAAACTATTTAGTTGAATGAAACAATTTTTAGCTCCCCATTATTACTTTCATTTTTGGCCAGATATTTGTAATTTTACCTTCTGATAGCAGAATAAATAAAAGCAAAGGCCTTTCCAGAAAAATAAGAAATTTATTTATTTTCATTTTTCTAAGCTTGACTTTTAATTCAGGTAAAGAAAACATCACTGAAAAATTATTAAAGGCTGACATATACTATAAAGTAGCAGAAAAGGAAACATTACTACCCGTCATCATCATTTTATATGATTTGGCTATTGCTTTCTTTTTTACTCATAATTATTATTTTCAGTTTCTGGGATAGTTATGATTTTACATGAGTTTTTACCAGATTCCTTCCTCTGTCTTTGTATGTATGTATGTGTGTGTGTGTATATAGATTTTTTTCCTAATTGTTCCTTTCAATTGTCCAGATATTTTCACTTTACAGCTTTACCAGAACCTCTTTGTACCCTCAAATAACACTGTTCTTAGCACCAACACATACTTAAGTATTACTTACAGAGTTAAGAGGTGACATGAGCTTTTTATAATGTCTTTCCCAATGAATGTTCATTTTCTTTATTTTCTCCAAGTGTCTATGATGTTTTGGTCTGTCCTTTCAAAGAGATCATACATTTTTCTAACATCCCAACCTTGATTATGTAATACCTTTAGCATTACCTGTTCATTATATGTCTTTGTCACTCATTTTCTATATAACATCTATATAACTATATGTTAATGAACAAATGTTCTTTTTTGCTTTTTCAATTATGTCTTTTTGTGTAAATTCATCTATTGATACTTCAGCACTTTGAATAAAATGACCAAGTAATCAAATCTGCTTGAGCATAATTTGTTTTGTTGATATTGCTGTTTTTTATATTCAAACATGAATAAAGTTTAAAACTTCAAATATGTTGTGATTAATTTCTCTTTAACCAGTGAGTTACTTTCTTAAAATTGTCAAGCCAATTAATTGGAACCTCACCACTGGCATTCTAAGGGTTGCCATAAAAATAAGTCTTAATTTTTTTAAACAAATATTGGGTGCCAAACATCATGTTGTGTACAAAAGGCACATCAGAGAAAAACATAGGCAAAGTGCAGACCTTCATAGAGCTTACATTCTGGTCAAAGAGGAAGAAAATAAATAAAGCAAACAGCTATAAAAATTATTATGACAAAGTTATGTGATATAAAACAAAACACAACAACAAAAAACTTAAGGTATCTGTATTCTCAATAGTGACATCAGGAAAGACTTCCCTGAGGCAGTCATAGTTAAACTCTTGTCTACTAAACAAAAAGGTTCTTAAAGTGGGATTAGCATGGGGTCTTGAGGAGAGAGAGAACTCTGTATTGAGAGAAGTTTGAATTTTATTGTGGAAATGGGAAGTACTTGAGTTTTAAGCAGGGAAGTAGAATGATTCCAGTTGTGTTTGCATCAACAGGTATTTTTTAAGCACCTATTATGTGTCAGGCACTGTTCTGGCATTGGGGATACAGCAATCAATAAATATCATCTGGTGGTGTGGAGATCTCATTCTAGTGTTTTAAAAATATCCTAATGATTGCTAGGGGGAGAAGGGAGTTGGGCAGACAAGATTATGAGAAGTCAAAAAAGAAGTTTATTACAAGAATCCAGGGGAGAGATGATGAATGCAGCAGTCCAGTTGAAAGACTCACCTACCCTAGGATGATTTCATGAATAAGATGCTTTTAATACATATACCCTGTCTTTTACAATCAAACCAGGGCAAAATTGAAAACTACAAAGGTACAAAGTAATATGTAACAGAGTATACATTAATCATTAAATCAAAATATATTGTATACAAATATAAATTCCAGATTGATTATAGATCTTAACATACATAAATAAAAATATAAAATGTACAGAAATATTTTCCCAATCTTGCTGTGGGGAAAAGCTTTTGTAAGTATAATGTGAAACACAGAAACAATAAAAGAAAAAGTGAAAAATTTAACTACATAAAAACAAAAATGGTAGGGGAGCTAGCAACATGCATACAAAGGTTAAATGATAATACAGAAAGACTTCCAAAAATCAATACAAAGCATTTTTTTAGAAACACACTTTAATTTTTGTCAATATTAGCAGGATATATTCCATCTAACTTGAATGCCTCCTACTGTTCTCATTCAACAAAGTTCAATAAATGTCTCTTTACTCCTAATACATGCCAAATGCTAGGGAGTTCAGTATGAACAAAACAGAATTTTACCACTCACTAGCTTCCAGTTCAGATTTGATACTTGTATGATAAAAGCACTTAATAATAATCAGATGTTATAGGATCATCTCTCTACATCCCCAATAATAAATAATCTCAATGTTTGTCTTTCCTCATAGTTCTGTAATTATTTCCATTGTTCTTTATAAATATAGTTCTCACACTATAGAGTTCCAAATGGGGTTATGGATATTTTTTGAAGGAATACTTCCTATTTCCTAATTAATCATCCTTTTAACAAATGTATTGAGCTCACACTGTGTACTCAGACTATAATATATGCTGGGATTATAAAGATGAATAAATAAGGTTCTTGCATTCAAGGAATTTACAGGCTAGAGGAAAAGTAGACTAATAAACCAACAAATATGAAATGGTAAGGTATATGCTATGATAGAAAATCATATGGTCCTAGCTAGAAAAATAGAAGAAGGCCATCCAAATTGGTACTGGGAAAGGAGAAAGTCTGTGGAGGTTTCTGGATTAATGGTGGTAAAATTTAATCAAAATCCTCAAGAACAAGTAGATTTCAGCTAAGTCAAAAAGGGTGGGGGACATTCTCAGCAGAGGGACTAGAATATACAAGGGCACACAATAGTGTTTGGGAAATTGCGAAAGAGTAAAATGTGCATGACAATAAGGACAGAAAATGAGGTTAAAAGGAAGATAGGGTTTTAAGAAGTATTCTGAAAGCTATTGGGAAATGATGAAGAAATTTAAAGAGGAGTTTGACAAGATACATTTAAATTTAACAATTACCGTGGAAGTATTATGGAACATCATTAAGTGGCAATTGCATAAATCCATCTCAAAAGTGATAGGAACTGAATGAAAGCAAGGCTGGATCAGCTATAATGAATATGAGAAAAATTTAAAACACAGTTGCTGACTATTAGATGAGGAGATGGGAGAATAAATGAAAAAGAAAGGTCCAAAATGACCCCAAGTTTTCTAGTGTTGATGCTACAGTGAATAATGGTTCCATTCATGAAGATGAGGCTTTAAAGAAGAGGTCTGGAAGTAAAGAAGATAAATTCAATTTGCTCACATTGGATTTAAGGTGACTTCATTAGCTAACTAAAGATATCCAGGAGGTTATCAAGTATTTGGGTTTGGGGTTCAGGAAAGATGACTGGACAGCATTCAGATTCATTACTATACAAATGAAAACAAAAGTCATGGGTTAATATAAGACCACCCAGGCAGAATATGTTGAGTGAGAAGACTAGATATATATATATTTTTTAAAGATTTTATTTATTCATGAGAGACACAGAGAGAGAGAGAGAGGCAGAGACACAGAGGGAGAAGTAGGCTCCATGCAGGGAGCCCCATATGGGACGGAGTCTGGGACCATAGGATCACGCCCTGGGCTGAAGACGCTCAACCATTGAGCCACCCAGGCAACCCAAGAAAACTGTATACATTAAAAAAGAGTCCTAGAAGCCAACTTGGAGTGAACAAAGTGGTAAGGAGTAGCCAGAAGAATATGAAATTAATCAGGAGCCTATAATGACACAAACGCCAATGGAAGAACTGTAGGGTATATCATTGATACATTACAAGATAAATAAAAACATAAATTTGTCTCTTCATGATTTTTCTGAACAATGTGATTTAGTTTCATGGATTTAAGTATTTTTTTTAATTTTTTATTTATTTATTTATGATAGTCACAGAGAGAGAGAGAGACAGAGACAGAGACAGAGACACAGGCAGAGGGAGAAGCAGGCTCCATGCACCGGGAGCCCGATGTGGGATTCGATCCCGGGTCTCCAGGATCACGCCCTGGGCCAAAGGCAGGCGCTAAACCGCTACGCCACCCAGGGATCCCTGGATTTAAGTATTTCTTATATGTAGATGATTCCCAAATGTTTATCTGTATATAGATAACTATTTCTTTTATGCATTCCATTTACCTTCCAAAATTCTCTATCAATCCCAAAGCATCTACAAAGCAGTATGTCTTAGTAATAAGACTGTGGACTCAAGAACTGGGCTGCCTCTTAGATGGACCTAGAGAGTATTATGCTAAGTGAAATAAGTCAGACTAAGAAAGACAAATACAATATGATTTCACTCATATGGGGAATCTAAAAAAACAAAACAAGTCAATAAGCAAAAAACAAAATCAAATCTATAAATGCAGAGAATAAACTGATGGTTACTAGAAGGAAGAGAGGGGAGAGGATAGGCATAAGGAGTGAAGAAGAGTGGGAGTTGGAGGCTTCCAGTTATGGAGTGAATAAGTCATGGAAATAAAAGGCACAGCATAGAGAATATAGTCAATGATATTGTAATAGCATTGTAAGATGACAGATGGTAGTTACAATTGTGGTGAACATAGCATAATTTATAAAGAAGTTAAATTGCTATGTTGGACACCTGAAACTAATATAATATTGTGTGTTAACTACTAAAAAATTAAGAAATAAAAAAGCTGAGCTGCCTTTGTTTGATCCTTATTTCTTCACATCATTTAGTCTTTGTATGCCTTGGTTCCTCATCTGTATAATGGGGATGATGATAATAATAAAAATAATACCTAATTCATAGGATTATAACAAGGATTAGTTAGTACATGCAAAGTAGTTAAAAGTATTGTGTGTGGCACAAAGTGAATACACAATAAGTATGTACAAAACTAAATATATTAACCTTTCTCTGACACTTCCCATATTCTTCTATTAATGGTCTCATCATCTTCCAATCCCTCAGGTTGCAGTTTTGGTGTTATTCAATGGAATGTGAACTCTGAGGACTGGGACTGTGCCTGCCCTTTCTACTGCTCTGATGGCATCATCTAGATAGAGTGTGTCTCACACTGAGTGTTCAACAAATACCTGTTGAATGAATATTCAGTGTTGAATGACTTACAATTATTCCTTCTCTCCCTTACTCTTAACACTTCAGCTATTAAACCTATTGATTCTGCTTCTATAATATCACTCACTTTTACATCTTCTTTTTTGTCCACTGTCTCTACTTTAATTCAGATTCTTATTATCTTTAGGTTGACTACTGTGAAGCCTTCTACCTGGACTCCTGTGTCTCTCCCTCTCCACTCAGGCTCTCTTTCCTCCTTTTCACCTTTTCCTCTCCTTACACACATGCATCTACATGGATCACACTGACACTAGATTAACCTTCTCAAAATAATTCTAGTTACCCTAGAATTAAGACCTTTTCTCATATCACCCTAATTGGTTTTTCAATCTTGTGTCCTGATTTGGATCAGAGAACTAAAATGGAAATATATATGAACAAATTTAAATTTCAATGTACATTAAGTTGCAAGACATAGTAAATAAATTATTATCATATCTTATGGAGGAGATTCCTTAGATTGGTACAACTAGGAAATGTTTTTAATGAACTATAGTTCTGGATTGAGCCTTTAAAAAAGGGTAGAACTCAGGTAAGCAGCACAGTTCAGAGAAGGGTGTTCTAAGATGACAGAATATGCAAATATAGGAATGCCTACGGAATGTACATGGACCAGCAGTAGATTTGAAATACTTTAAAAGAAGGTAAGTTAGATAGAAAACATGGGGTTTGAATTGTGATGATGAAATTCAAATGCAAAGTAATTGAAGAATCAAATAACATATCAGAGAAAGAATTCATTGATCTGAGTGGTATATCCAATGTCAATAGAAAGGAGAGAGAGAATTCTAAAATGGTTTTGAGTTATCAGGAGTGTTGATAAATATGGGACTATGTTGAAAGAAAGCTGTTTAGAGCCAAAAGAAGATAAGCACAGAATCAGATCTGTTAAGTTCCAAAAGAGGACCCCAGTGGAGATATCCAATGGAGAAGAGCTTGAGCTCAAGTGAGTATTATGGTCTAGACCAAGAATTTTGAAGACATCTAAAAACAGATGGTTGTTGTAGCAATGAAAGTGGATAAAATCGCTGAGTAGACGGGGAATGAGTATTGGTGGGAGGAGAAGCCACCAACTGAGAGTAAATATTGGGTTGGACTAAGAATAGAAGTGTGTCCTAAATACTAAAAGTTTCAAATAGTGTTGGTGAAGAGACCCTTATGTTTTCAATAAAGACAAATATGGATTTTGTTGTGTTCAATAAGGGCCCAAGTAATGTTAGGTAACCAGAATGCACAATGGACTATTTAACAAACGCTATAAACCTTATTCAACAATGCTAAGTGACCTAGGAGGATTAAGATTTTAAATATGCTTTGGAGCTAGGGATTAGTATGATATTCAGAGTAGAAGGCCATCATCTCATAGATAAATAATTACCTTGGAACTACTCATCTTTGGCTAACATCATTCAAAGATGGGTTATCTAATAGCTTTTACCTTGAATAAAGTTCAAAAGCTGATTTTGGAGAGAGAGGAATGGCAAAGTAGAGCAAGAATCCCAGGGTTCTAGGATGGAAATGAAGGAAATAAGTAGGACATACATTGACCATCAGAGGTTGGTCACTTAAATGCATTAGAAGATTCTACAATACACAGTGAGATATGTAGAAATAGCATATAAATGCAAAACATGATGATGATGATGACAAGGTTATTTTGTCTGTTTTGTTCATTAATCTATCCCCAGAGCAGTCATGTTACATAATAGGTTTTTATAAATGTTAGTTGAGTGAATGACTGAATTTATTAATAACCCTTGACAGAACATAAAGGAACAAAATTATGGGAAAAAAGATCTACAAGAAGGAATTTTTTTTTTGTTTTGATTTGTTTGCTGAGAAATAAAGATCTAGTACAGAGAATGAGTCCAAAAGGAAAAAGACTTTTTGAAACAATATAATTCACAGAATGTGCATACATCCCAAGAGCCCTCAGCTTATTGACACATCTTCCCCAGTCTGATTATGTCAATGCACAATATTTAATATATTTAATCTGAAAGGTACAAAACAAACATGAATATCTTCCTCTATAGTATCATCTGTGTCTAAAGACTCTGGCTATAATCCTTAGTTGTATTTTATTTTTATTTTTTTAATATTTTATTTATTATTCATGAGAGACATACAGAGAGAGAGGCAGTGACACAGGCAGAGGGAGAAGCAGGCTCCATGAAGGGAGCCCGATGTAGGACTCGATCCTGGAAGTCCAGGATTACGCCCTGAGCTGAGGGTAGACGCTCAACCTCTGAGCCACCTACATGTCCCCTTAGTTGTATTTTAGCATAGAAGGCATATTAAGGGACATTTGACCACATCCAGTCAAACAAAGGCTTAATTGTTTTGATACTATTCAAATATTAGGAATTATAAACATTGATAGCAATCTACATTTCTTTAACCTGCTACATTTACAAATATTCTTCACTTCTTTTACTTTACTTGCCAGTTGGAACTACTCTATATATAGACAAGACAAGATAGATGAATAATGAATGCTCAGGGAGCTTACAGGATTTACTTTGGACCACCTGATTAGAGGCCGAGCAGGGACTAGAATTTAGTGTGCCCAACCCAAACCAGCATTCTTTCCAGTACCCCAGACAGACAAATCTTAGACCACAATTGAGTCACATTTGAGAACATGGCTATGGCCCATGGTGCACAAGCTCTTTCTTAGTCTGGTGGTTTAAGCACCACTTGGCTTCAGCACAGAACTTCAGCCTAGTGACCTAGTGCTGCATCTCAGAGTACACTGTAGAAATCTGGGTATGAATCTTAAGGCAAACACTGTCCTTTTCCAGAACAGTAGGCACTGGCATCCCTTAGTGTACATTTTGTTCAGGGAAAGTAATTGTTCTGAGGTCAAGACAGAGCATCTGAGCCATAGACTTCTATCAGCTTTCCTTCACAGCACTGGTTCTGGGTAATGTTATTGGGAAACACCAGCCAATTCCCCTTTCGATGAACAATATAAAATGCTGCAAGTAGCCACTCCAAAATTACTTTATGAAAGATTTAAAAATACTGTAGTAGACTAATAAACCTATTTTTCAATCCTTTTGTTGCATATCTTAGAAAGGCACATATCCTGAAGGAAAGCACATTCTATCCTATACCGGATTTGGTTTTTCATTCTTTGCCTGCTATGAGACTTTGATCAAAGCACTTGCTTTTCCTAAGCCTCAATTTCCTTATAAGAAAAAAAATCTCTTCTGTGATATCATTTGGGTATTTTAAATACTGAGATTTGATTGAATTACATTTTAAAACTTGAACACTAAAATATCTGAAATATAAAAATAAGTTTAAAAATGTTGAATCTGTTAATACCTGTCAAAACTGGGGGTTATCTCTTTTTTTTTTTTCCATATCTCTTTTTTTTCATTCTGAGCTTTCTTGGGTCCTTATTCATTTACCCAAGAAAGCTTAATTTAGAATTGGCCTGATTCAGAGTCTTTAGGATTGGTTAGGAGAATCTTAAGTGCCACTTAAATGCCACCTTCCATTTCCTGGGCAAGAGTGCCTGGGCTGGCACAACCCCACAGCCCAGCAGGGCAGTGGCAGTTGTGGTAGGAGCTGCAGAGGGGTTGCTGTTTCAGCCCCTAAAATTAGTGCTTGGAGAGGTGGAAATTCCAGTAGTCTCTGATCAGATGGTCCGGAACTAGAAATAACAGGAGTGAGAAGTTCATGAAAGAGAAGGCTACAATCCCAAGGGAAATTTGCACAAGTGCTACACACGACTTTCAGCAAAAAGGATTTCTACTCCATTCCTCCCTGTCTATCTCTTGATTTTCTGTCTTCTTCCAGCTATTGACATTTAATAATATTAAATTTTGTGGCAACTGTATCTGGACTCACACAGAGAGAACACCCTCCTCACCTCTCCTGTCCTCCTCTTTCCTCTTCCTCACATTCTTTTTTCTGTTTTTCTTTATCACCTCCCCCTCTTTCTGATTGCAATACCTCTAATACAATATATACCCCAGCAATTCTTACACACTTTTTGAAATGTCAGGCAAGGAATAAACACAAAATGCACAAAAGGACCTGTGAAAACCCACGTGAGACTTCTCTCCCAGACCTCATCTCATGGTCACTCATTCAGTGACTGATTAGGTGACCTGTAAAAGTGTAATCTTCCAGTAAAGGAGGAAAATATATAATACACGTCAGTGCCAACAGTCAATTTTTCAAGAAGTTCCTTACCTTTTTGGAAGTAAGATAAATTATGAACCCCTAAATTGGTATTCAAAGCTGGCACACAACAGCTCCATCTAGAACCTAGCAGCTCGTGATTCCTGATAATGAGGCAAGGAGCTGATAGAAATAGAGACACTGATAGTTCTGATTATTCAGCCATTGAACTGATAATTAAGAGGAAGGCCTGGGATTATCTACATCAAGATAAAGAGCTCCAAAAGATTAATCAGTTTGAGAAGGGGAATATCAGTTAACTGCCTTCTTAACTATTTTGAGAGTATTGGCACTAAGCAAAAGAATGACAAAGACAATACGTACATCCATTCTTACCCATCTTCAAGCTGTGCCTATAAATTCAGTAAAGCAGAATCATCTATAATTATTTACATGACAAAAGGAAGCTAATCAAATATTGTAGATTCTCTGGTCATATACCTTACACTCCAACTATATCAATTTTCTTACGTTTTTCAAACAACCCTGGCCTATTCATGACCACTAAGCATTTGAAAACATTAACTTCCCTGTCTGAAATCTCTTCTCTCCAGGTTGTGGTATACTGCTATCCATTCTTCAAAACCAACTCAAATGTTCTTTGTGAAGCAGTTTTTTGCAGTAGACTCCCCTAACAGAGTTAAAAACTTTCTCATGGGAGTGGCCCCCAAAATTGATTTCTTTCTTTTTATAGAATTAGGCACATTATATTGTAATTAAATGTGTGTGTCATTTCTTTCTGTCTTCCCTCTCTACCTTACCGCAGAACCTGGGTTTCACTGGAGAAGAGCCATTTCCTAATTATCTTCTTGTCCTTAGCACAGATGTAATACATAGTAAGTGCTCAATATATACTGAAGATGAGTTGAGAATGCAGATGAAGTGGTTAGAGATGGGATTGGAGGTACCAGGGGCCTAGCGAGTAAATTCACAAAAGTCCATGGATGGCCAGGCCTTGGGCAAAGCTCTCATCTCTCCATGCAATATTAGATAATACCTAAAAGATAAGTAAGTTGTATGTTCGTGCTGTAAGATTTTGAAGAGTAGTCCACAAAATGGAATGAACTTTCTATAACCATTTAGAAAACTAAAGACAAGGAAACCATTCCTGAACATAGTTCAATGATAAAAAAAAAATTAAAAAAAAAAAAAGCTATCTAAAGTCTCAGATGAGGATTAATCCCCATTAGTGAATTCTGGATTAACTCAAACATCCAAGTTTCCAAAACTCTGGAGTGGAACATTAAGAAGGAAAAAAATCTACAACCACAAGTAGAGCAGTGATGAGTACTTCACAAACATAAAAGAATCGTAATCTCTAGTTTTTCTTCCTTTTTACAGAAAGCTTACAAATGCTTCACTCTGCATAATTAATGTAATGATATGAAAAGCTACTGCTTATAACTTCCCATAGTTGACCAGATGGGGAGATGTCCGGGAAGGCTGGGAAAAGCTTGTTGTTACCTCACAGATTCTGGGAACAGATCTCACTCATCTGTATGACTTCACGCACATTGCACTTGAATCTGAAGTGAAGTCCAAGACAATTTCACAAGAGGTGAAATTTAGAATTTTTCAAAGAAGGGAAAATAAAACATCATCCATGTCTGGGCAAGAGCACTGAGGCAGACTCAACATGTGTTTATGAACATGGGAATGATGACTTATGCATGTTAAAGGAGGCAGAAATATATTTTTCTTTGCAATTATCTCTGCATTTTTGAGGTACAGAAATGTGTGAACCCTGAGACAAAAGCAGGGGAAAAAAAACATCAAGAAGACAGCAAAACTATACCACAGTTTCCACTGAGGTGTGGTATGCAAGAACCTGCAGGCAAAGAGACCAACAAGGGGAATTACCCATTGAGAGGCTCAGGCATGACTCTGTATTTGGCTTAGCCTCTCTAAAAAGCACTGAGAAAGAACTTGAGAGGAGAAACACCAGGACTTGTATTCATAAATCCACTCTGGGAAGACACAGCTGTAAAGACTGCTGGTTCATCAGAGGACAGGAGGAAGAGCAGGTTTGACAGGAATGGTATTTGTGCTGCTGACAGTTCTGTTGTGCTCTGTGCTGCTGCAAAGCTATAAGGGAAGCAAGGACAAAAGGGCATTGATGCTTGCTTGGCACTGTCTGAATGAGAGAAAGTTGTGTAAGGGGCCAGCAGGCCGGTAGAATGAATGGCATCATTTAGAGCCAGAAGTCAAGCAGAAGGGATGAGGCAGGAACATTTTCATTTCTATGTTCCATCCACACAGTCCCTAGAATTGTTCCCCATATACTTGGGAACTTGGTCAATATTAATTAGGAAGAAGGAGGAAGCACACTTAGAAGCATGAAGTACCATTGAAAAAGACTAAACGTGGGTAGAGAAAAACAGAAGAAAAAAAAAATAGGGAAGGCATACTCATTTTGAAAGTTGGGGTTAAATCTGTAAGCTTTTAGCCTGATTGAAAAGCCGAATCCAAGCATAAATTCAGTTTTAGGATCTTAAAGCAGTCAAGACTGAGTTCGTGACTGTAGCAAAAAAAAGTTTTCCTTCGTTTGTGTTTGTTTGTTTGTTTGTTTTATAATGGAAAGAAAGAGAAAGAATAAGGTCCAGAATATCAAGCATTGCTGAAATTCTCTGTTATTAATGAACTGGGGGCCTGAAAGGCAAGAAGCTCATTAGTGGCTTCTGTGGAGAAGTCTGGGGCACTCAATGCTAGAAGGAAATGGAAAAGCGGCCAGTTAACAGCAGGAACATCTAAATCATCACACTTAGGAGGAGAACTGGAAAAACAAGACAGCATTTTACCCTCCACAGAAAAATAATAGTGAAAGAAAGCCTTCATTGAGTATATATTCGGAATGTCTTAAGTCAGGCTGCTAAATAAATAGTTGCTGTTGATGAAGGCAAGAAGATAAACAGGCATTCATAACAGTCAGAAGGGGAGGGAGCCTTGGCTGTGGGATTGAGTGCACCTACAATTCTAGATCACTAAATCTAACATATCCTAGATAATACTTTTTTTCTTTTTTTTTAAGATTGATTGATTGATTGATTGATTGATTCATGAGAGACACAGAGGGAAACAGAGAGGCAGAGACACAGGCAGAGGGAGAAGCAGGCTCCACACAGGGAGCCTGATGTGGGACTCGATCCTGGGTCTCCAGGATCATGCCCTGGGTTGAAGGCAGACGCTAAACCACTGAGCCACCCAGGGATCCCACCCTAGGTAATACTGACTCAGAAATGACAATACAATTTCCCTTCAGTCTGTGGCAAGTACTAGGTACAACCTATTAAAATATAATATGGCTTGGTGTGGTGGTCTGGGTCATATCAAATAATCCACCAATATTTATTAACTATACTATGTACAAGGTACTACGCTAATCACTGTGGTGGGACATGGAAGCATCCCTCTTCCCAAAACATTTCCTACGTATGTGGAGAAACAGGATTTAAACACATAAAAGGATAGTATAACCAGCAGTGCAATTCCCAGCATAGCACTGAATGGCCAAATGATGATAAATATTCCAGGAGTTAAAAGGAGGGCAAGACTGCCGGAGTACAAGGCATTTGAGTGCACTATTCAGAGACAAAAGTACACTTGATTGAAAGGGAGTTTAGAAAGCAATGCAGTACAAAACTTTTTAGAAATAAAATGAAGGTCCTAAGAAATAGTAATTTATCTACAGTGTCACAGTGACTAGTAGTCTTTCAGAGGGATTTAGTAGTATTTGAATCCAAACTCCACCATGTATTATTGGCAAGTTACTTAACCTGTCTACATTTAGTTAATGAATAAAATAGGGATAATAATACTCAGCACAAACTAAAGGGAGAATTAACTACAATTATTATTATTGCAATTATTCAGACACGATGTTCTTTCCCTCTGATCCAAACTCAGCCTCAAAATCTTTCTCAACACAGAGCACCAATCAGATTTTCCTAATTGTACAGAATTTCTAGTGATAATAAACATATTTTTCAATATCAAGGAAGTTTTTACTGTTATTGATGACAAAGACTAGAAACAGATTTAAAAACACAATTCTTTTTAAATGTGCCATCTAACTCCTCGTTAAACCTAAATTATTTCTTGGTTTGATTTGCAGTTTCCACGCCCCACTAGATTATTTCCATTAACTCAAACCAATTACTCAGAGATTCTCCAAAATACCTGATTGCTCCCACAGAGTCTTCTTCAAAATGCAGTTTACCTTTTCATTTTTAGATATGCCAAGCAGTGTTGTAGTTTAGTTTATTAGGTGGCATGTCATGAGGAGGATGTTCATTAGTCTCTTATATTGGAAAAGCTGAACTTCCCCCCACTTCAGCCTTTCAAATGAGGAGGCTCAGGCCAATTATAGTCACCTCCAGTTATTTTAAATATTCCCTTCCACCATCATTTAGCTGCTTTTCATTTACTAGGCAGCGTAATCTAGAAGCCACCAAATGTTAAATGTGGGAAGGGACCTTAGAAGTGATTTCGTTCACTCCTATCTAATGCACAGATCCTTGTCACTGAAGATTATCTTCTGAGGCAAGTTGGAAGTTACCCATCCCATTTATTCAGCAAAACTGAATTAAAGACATGTTCATCACATGAAGAAAAGTCAAAATACTAGATCAGGAGCACCAGTGAAACAGAGAGCCTACCTATTCCTGGTATTTTCCAGGTATTCCATTCCTGTTCCTCCCTCCCAGGCCATTGACTGCTTACCCAATTCAGTGCAATATTGTATTTGTATCAGACACTGTGGAACTCTGAGAGGTGAGGCTGAAGACACCTTCATGCTGAGTGATCAACAACATCATAAGTAAAAAACAGAACAATGTGAAAATAATTGAGATTAAAATGCCAGCCCTACATGGTTCAAAGGGCATGTTTGCAATGCAGCAACTCCCAACTGCAGAAAGAAGAGGATGTTGGGATGGGAATAGCATGGATGACAGTTCTTTCCAGACTATTTAATGGGAAGATTGTGTGTTGTGTCCAGCTTCATAATGGAGGAAATTTAAAAGCCTTGCTGAAGAAATTCTGATGGAAGTGCTCAGTTGCAGACCACTATTTACCTCCTTTGATTCGCTAAAGTATAAATAATCAAAATGATACATAAATTTAATTGCTGGTGTCGTGTAGTTATTTTTGAGGAACAGCCACAAATCTGAGATCTGGTATTTAACAAACAACTCAGGCTACCTACTCAGACTAAACACATAGTGTGTTTTCCAGGCTGTAATTTTATAAAAACAAAATGTCTTGAGAGAGAGAACAAGCTAGTACTATTGCTTTAAAAATCACGTTAGGAAAAGTTTCCTTACTAAACTAAAATAAAACATAGACAATCTAATCCATTTTGCTGGCTGGTCCTGATCCGCCGTCCTGCTGTGCCGTGTTATTACCTTCATTTCATTGACATCCTACACGTTTGTCTTCCCTCTAACAGTCTTTAGGAGCTGGTAAACTCTTTTCTCTTGTGTTTTGTTTCTCCAAGAACAGAGGTTTATAGACATTTTAGTTCTGGACTCCCTAAACTCTTAAAACTTAGAGACCCAAAAGATCTTTTGGTGTGTGTGTTATATCTATCAATATCTGACATATTGGAAATTAAACACATCTTTATAAAAAATAATTGCTTTAAAGCCAAACACAATTTAGTGAGAAGAGTGGCACTTTTTTTTACTTTTTTAATGTGAATCTCTTTAATGTCTGGAAGCTGGATTCTCATATTTACATCTATGTTTAATCTGCTGGGATATGTTATTTGAGTTGAAGTATATAAAAAAATCCAGCCTCATACAGATATGCAGATAGAAAAGGGAAATTTATTCTAATAACCTTTCAGAGAATTATATTCTTCCAACATTCTACTCAAAATCAACTAGTAGTAATTTCTTAAAGATTAGTTGCAATGTGAAATCTGAAATATTTTTAATGAACACTTCATATTCTGTTACACTAAAATCCATTGGTATATCTTGCATTTTGGGGGGCTTTAAAAAGAGTTTTTTTAAAGATTTTATTTGAGAAAGAGAGAGAGAGAGTTTGAGTAGGATGAGGGGCAGAGGGAGAAGCAGACTCCCTGCTGAGCAGGGATGATGCCAGGCTTAATCTTGGGACTCCAGGATCATGACCTGAGATGAAGACAGATGCTCAACTGACTGAGCCACCCAGGCCCCCTGTATTTTGCATTTTGAATGGACCTTTTAGTCATGAATGACTTTACAACATCACACATTGATCATTTACAGTTGTTATTGTTGGCCTGGCTGAGAGACAGGGGCACCCAAAATGGCGGACATCTCAAATTGGGTCAAAATGGCTGATCTTCCCGCCAAAGCAGCCATGACCACCACATCATCTCCAGTAAATCAAAGCCTAGATGGGAAACCGAAACTTTCCATCCAGGACTTTCCAGCCAAGGACCACCCCCAACCAATCACCTAGGGACACGGTGTTCCCTTGCCTAATTTGGCAAGGGACCCACCCGGATCTGGACCCAGAACCAATAAGGCTTAAAAACCCCCACACTCCCCAACCCTGGTGCGACTTCCCTGACTCAGGCCACCTCTCCGAGTCACGGAACCTCGCCCGGGAGTGCTCCCCATTAAAGCACTCTCGAAGCTACTGCCTGGCTCTGCTGTTTTTTTTTGTTTTTTTTTTTTTGGTTTTTTTGTTTTTTGTTTTTTGTTTTCTTTTTCTTGGAAAAAGCCTAACAGTTATCATATAGTAACTTTAAAAAATCACATGCATCTGTGAGATCACAGTCGCTTTAGAAAGTCTTGAAATATTAGGAAGATTTTAAGCTCATGCTAGTGGATATGTTTTCCAAAATTCTGGGTATTGTTTTAAAAGTTGTATTTTATCATTGACAATAAATATTGTCAGTTATTTTCTCTGCAGTGTCAGTCACACTTTATTCATGTTTCAGAAAATGTGTACCCAACTCTGAACTATCATGGTCTGTCTGTCAGACATTCTTTCACATAAAAAATAGAAAGCACTTTCCATGGGAAAAGTGGCTGGTTCAACTCACAACCCAATTGATTACACAGTACTTTACCTAGAGATAACCACTATACTTTGATATGTAGTAGAAGTGATTTACTGTACCTCTCATAGAATATCAAAAAGATGTGTACTCAAAGATCAAGACAACTATTTAGTAATTTATGTTGCTTTAGCAAGAACAATTTAAATGAAGCTGCTTTTTTAAAAAATTGTTTGTTTGTTTATTGTGACTATTTAGTGAAGAAGAATACAATGACCCCTAGTACAGTTTGGAACCACTGCCTTGATTTGTGGTAAGGCACCAGTAGTGTTATTCACCATTGTTTTTCCCCATCAGTGTAAATGCAACACAGTGAGAAATGCAAATAATGCTTAGTATTGTTATGAAAATCATTTTGACCTTCAGACACCCTAAAAGTGGTTTGAACACCCATAGGGATCCAAGGAACGAAGTTTGAGAACTTTTCCGTAGAGTACCTCAACAAAATTTGCAAGCCAGCAAAACTCTGTGTTACAGGAAGACCAACCAAATGGATAGCAGTCATTTAAAAAGCTTTCTTCATAAGTGATTTATAATAAAGCCAATGAGAATCTCAGATACAAGAATGCTGCATTCCCAAAATAAAACCTGTACCTTTTGCACCACAAATTTTGCCCATAACTCTTGATTACTTAAATCCATCTGTGCCTCAGATCTTGCAGCTATAAAAAATGGAAATAAAAAGCACTTATAAGAATTTTTGGAAGATGAGATAACTTCAAGTCAGGAGAGTACTTAGCACAGTGCTTGGCACATAGTAAGTACAAAATAAATCTTACTGGCTACTATTTTATCCATAATCCATCAGCCTTAATTTCCCTCACTGTTGCTCAAAATGGATATCCTCCCTTGTGAATGTTATAGACATTTCATTTTTTCACAAGTGCAAGTTCTTCAAAGAGGACATCTTTGACTCATGAGTGTGAAGTTATTTACAGTACTTATCTTTGATGAAAATATAACTGTGCTCCTCCTTCTTTTAGTGTTCTCACATCACAATGCTGTTTGAAATTTTCTTCCTGAAAAGATTTTAAAAATAAACTTAATACTGTCAAGGTAAAAATCCAAAACAAAATGCAGAGCCTATATAATTAATGCCTACTATGTTTTATCTATAAACTGAGGGCAAAGCGTAGCTCTCAGCCCTTATACAGTGCAACTGTTAACTCAGAATGATGGAAGTTATAGTGAGTTTAAGAGTTTCATTGTACAGCTCAAGATTTTAATAGCTGAATAGCATAAAATATTACTCTTGACATAGCTTGACATTTTCTTTTATTAGAAAATATTTTTAAATAGCTAAGGAACAACACCATTAGCAAAAATATTTAATTTTTCAGAATATTACACTGGGTGCCGGCTGGCAGAGGATGAGACATGCTGCTCGGTACAAATTTTGCAAGCTGAATGAAGGCTTTGAATTTGAATGAATGTTCACATACCTCACAAAATGTTGCCTTCCTTCTGGCTTGGACTTTGAGAAATACCTCTGTCAGTGTTTACACAGTATTAGGAGGGCTCCATGGTTTATGCTCAGATTAGCCTATTTTCCTCCCAGCGCATGGCTCTCAAATCCACATGTGGAAGTGTTTCTCTGAGGGCAGGAATAAGTTAAGCATGTGCTTCAAGAGTTCCTGCAGTCATGAATAATCAAAGTCTAATAGAGGCAATCAGTTTGAGAAATATTTGATTTCAGACAAGGTCTCATCTTAGCAAGCCACATTATAGGGAGAAAAACTTGAGTTCTTAAACAATATGTGAAAGTAAGTCCTCCCTATCCCATTTCCCTGAAAACCCATAAAACATCTATATGAGTTTTAGGCAACAATTGCCATATTAAAAATGAAAGTTAGACATAGGATTAGGATAGTGTAAAATGTAGCTAAATCACTTTCTATGTCTCTGATACATGCTTCTGAACTGGCCTTGAAATGAGGAAATACTGAGTTAATTGAAAGACACACCCCCCTTCCCGACACTGACACTGACTATGGACATATATGGAAATGGATGATGACGTGTTATCTAATCAGTTTATGGATATTAAGCCAGTGAGGAATACCTTTGCTAGAACAATATGAAGAAGAACTGTGCATTGTAGGTATCAATGGCTAGAAAACAATGGTAGGAACGCATCCGTCTAAGCACACTCTTATCAGGATGCCGGGTGGCTCAGTGGTTGAGTATTTGCCTTCCATTCAGGGCATGATCCTGGAGTCCTAGGATGGAGTCCCACATAGGACTCTCTGTGGGGAGTCTGCTTCTCCCTCTGCCTATGTCTCTGCCTCTCTCTGTGTGTCTCTCATGAATAAATAAATAAACAAATGTTTAAAAAAAATAGGCACACCCTATCAATCAAAGTCTTAATGTGTATTTAATTGTGTTCAGTGGACTTAGACTCCATTTCAACAACAATGCTTGGTGCAGATCATGAGCCTAAGAGGGAGACACTACAAGGGGCAACATGTGCTAAAGAAAGGGTATCCAGTGGGCAGAGTGCTCTTGGCTATAGGAAGGAAAGAATATGAAGCTCTGCCATCCTCCTAAGCAGCAAAAACATGTCTTCAAATATACCCATAAAGACAAGTGAATGAGTGAGTATGTAGACAAATAGACAGATCACAAGTAATTCATCAGTAGAGAACCCAAGCATCTTCTGCAACTTGCATAGGTACTACAATGAATAATTCACTTTCTTCCTTCATTTCTGCAGCCCCTTGAGCTCTACTTAATCCTTGCATAAAGTGACAGCTGGAAGTAGTATTTCACTTTTATAACTTTCAGAACATTTCTTGCAGTCAAGTATTTGGTTTTATGCCCATGTTTGTTTTTGCACCTCCTTGTGCTACACAGCAACCCTGCCTTCTCCAAGCCAAGGCCAGACAGTCTGGAAGACAAATTCCAAATGGCTGACAGTGCCAGGTTCCAGATATAAAAAGGCATCTTTCCTCTGTCTCTCTCTTTTCTGGTGACAGAGAGAGTGATTTCTCTGCAATGTGACATTTGAAATTATGCCTAGCTTTTGCTAAAGATAAGCAAGCTTCCAGCCCTGAAAGAATTGGGAGGACAGAGGATTTGAGAGCCCAAAAAGTGTCGAGAGGTTTATTTCTCACCCACTTGTATGATTCTGGTAAAAGCCAACCACACTCAATCACCTTCTCTCCATTTCTAGGATTCTGGACATTCCAATGAGACACACAAGTGCACACACACAAGCAGAAATAAAATAAAATAGTCAAAGATAGTTAATTGAATAAGAGAAGTAGCTAGACTTTCTAGTAAAGAGAATAAGAAAGAAAACCAGAGACATATTGTACATAAGTATCTTTTATCATTTCATAATGTCAAAATTAAGGCAATATTAATGTTTAAAAAACTGTGGAAGACTTTACTAAAATTAAAAGCTTACATGTTTACCTCTGGAAACAGGTTGTCTTCCCTTCTGTTGAACTTACAAAGTATTTAATAGTTTTCTGTCTTTGACACTTTATACCAGCATTAAACATAGTAGGCACCAGTTACAATGAGAATTATAAAAAAATGAAATTCTGGGGAATCAAAAGCCACAATCCTATAGCTTCTTATTACCTCCCATTCTTACTATCAACAGCAGACTTCACACCATCCCTGAAAAATTTCAGATGCCAATTCCCTTTTATTCTAATTACTCTCTGCAAGTATCATCTGGATAGTATCACCTTCTTAAATTTCTATAACAGTTCCCAAATTTCTTCAGTTAAAAGCAAAGCTCATGGGGTGCCTGAGTGGCCCAGTTGGTTGAGCATCCTACTCCTGATCTCAGCTCAGGTCTTGATCTCAGGGTCTTGAGTTCAGACCCCACATTAAGCTCCATGCTTTTTTTTTTTTTCTTTTTAAGTACAACAACAAAAAAAGACATCAAGGTGAATGAAGTCCATACACAGGGAACAACATGATGTACAAGGGCACAGAGGAAAGAAAGAATATAGTTCAGCGAAGTAAAGGAGAAACAGCATGTGGCCAAAGTATAAAGCATATGTGGTGGGTCATGAAACCCTTCTATTAGGTAAGGGTCACTCACTGAAAGCTCTCATAGCATTTGATTTTAACTCTAGTATAATGAGATAACATCAAAGATTTTAAGTAAGAGGACTTAAACATGGTAATTTTGGTATTTTAGAAAGATTTCTCCAAGAGATCCATGGAAAATGGATTTATAAAGGACCAATCCAAAAATTATATATATATATATATATATATATATATATATATATATATATATATATATGGAGAGTATGGAAAGAAAGATATGGACAGATGAAACCCAGAAACCAAACAGAAAAAAATCTAGTCATAAATTGTATTGGGGATTTGTTGCGAGAGAGAGAAATCAAATGATTCCCAGTTAATGATTTTGTGACTTTGAAGAATGATCAGGTCTGGGAGAAGATATAAACTCAATTATGGACATGTTGCTTTTGAATGACCTCTGCCTATGTACAAGCCTTTGCTGTAAGGCATGTAGTGGAGCAGGAGGTACATATTTTGGAGTCATCAGCCTAATAGTTACAAATGTATTAATTAAAAACTAGGGAAGTAGATGAGATTTATTTGGGTTTTATACCTAAAACACATAATCAGTGGTCTAAAAGGTGAGTCAAAAGACTGATGTCATTGAAACCAAGGGAGAAGAGAGTTCTAAGAAAAAGTGGTTAACAGTATAAAAACAGCAAAAGTGTCCAGTAAGATAAAGCCTAAAACTATCAGTGTATGTGGCACCTCTGTTACCTTTCCACAACAGTTTCAAATGTTAGGCATAGAAATCAGAGTGTAAGAAGTTGAGGAGGCAAGAAAGGCCAGACATGGAGAAAATACAGCATCTGAATCACCCAAGATGGGCTAGATTTTGCTGCTAGAACCACTTTCAAATTTAAGTGGTTCTACACACACAAAGGTTTATTTTTCATTATGCTATAGGTTTAATGCGGGTCATCAGGAGATTCTGCTCCACACAGGAGACTCCACTCAACACATGCATTAGCAATTGTGGCAACAAGATAAAGAGAGAACTACACACTGACAACTAAGTACCTTATCCTGGAAGCAACACTTGACACTTCATTCTTATTTTACTGGCCAACACAAGCCATATGGCCACAGAAGGCAGAGAAATACAATACTACCTTGTGTCCAGAAAAAGAACTAGAATATTCATGTACAGGCTTCATGAGGGGATTAGGGCATCGCTAAATACAAAAGGTTATTAAATTGAAGGACAGATTTCTGTTTTTAAGAGGAGACAGGCAACGGCACTGGTGAAATGCATTTCCACAGCTCATACTTTGTGCTCTTCTGTGCAACTTACTCAGTAAGCCTCATTCATGTCTAACCTCTTTGTAGGAATATCCTTCATACTAGATTGGTTATATCTTCAAAACTCTGCTCAAGAATTACTTCATGTGTGAAGCTATCCATGGATAAGACTACATGGCTATATGTGTCTAATTTTGTAAGGTAAGTATATTTCCTCCTGTTTTTGTTGTTAACTTTTCACATGTTGAAGTCTTTCCTGCTATCCCTCTAAAGAGCAAGAATGTTCCCTCTTGTTTCTTTTCTTTCCATGTGGTAACTGGCCACAAGGTGTATATACTCAATCCATGATGTTTCTTTATGTCCAGAGAAGTCCCTTCTGCAGTATTTTGAGTCTGACCACCCCTGAGGACATAGAGTCATTTATACAATGGTTTATGAAGAAAACTGCAGCTTGTTTTTTTCCATGGCTAAAGAAGCAGGAAATTCAGCAGCAGTGGCCTAACTCTTATGGAAACTCCACCCTGTGTACTGGCACCATGGTAATTTTGCCTAGTGTGCTTTCTGGGACTAGCCCAAACCTGTCAAGTTCTCCCTTTAAGAACTTGCAGATGCATCCACCACATATTTATGCACTCACATTCATATGCAAAGAAGTTGCTACTGCTACCGAGATGAGACACCTCATCAAGAAGGTTTACAACTGAGTTGTTTTTATGATGACAGATGTATTCAGATTTGCCTTCATTCTTTCATCTGGTCCTCCAGGACCATGGCCATACATGTGCAGAGTACTTTTCTGAGTTCAGAGTACAATCTGGCCTGCAGGACATGTGTGCTAACTGGCTCCTATGCATTGAAACCATAACCTAGGCCTCACTAGCACAATCCAATCTCCTGAGCTAAACAACCACAGATATGCAAACTCAGATGGGCTTTGGAAGTGAAACAGGTGCACATGCATTGTGCTAAGGATTTCCATTATGCTCAGAGCTGAAAATTTAGATTCAGTCATTACATTTCTGAGCTAGGAGGAGTCACAGAAACCACCCACACACAAAATAAATAGGTCAATACATAACCCAGACAGACTAGAAGAGAGTTTTTAAAGAAAAGGGAAAATTTGTCAAGAAATGTGGTTAGTGGGAAGATGAGTTAGGCAGCAAGGACAGTGTATAATTGAGAAAAGCTAAACAGCAGCTATTTGGATGTGTCCTAAGGACAGGATCTATTGTGATCCAGTAAAGCTACTAAAGGTCTTTCTCACAGAAGTGAGAAAATACAATTTTTGGCCCTAATTCCAATTCTTGATTCAGGGTAAAAGAAATACTAAAGAAGACTTACCGCCAAATTGTAATCATAAATAACTTTCTTCTCAAGTGAGTTGACGCTAGTTGGCACTTATCAGCTTACAGGTCAGCACAAATGTTTTTATAATGAACCATAAAGGCGGAAAAGTATAGTCTAGACTGGCATCAGAAAGCTTGCTGCTTTCTTTCAGCAATTCGATTGAGTCTGACTTGGGATGACTGGCCAAAACTGATAGTATCAACTCCCTGACCTGTTGAAGGGCAGAATCTTACCTTTTAAGTGGTGTAAATTGTTGGAACAATAGGCAATGTGTATCTCAGAGCTGGGTGGTCTGGGCCACTGAGTGGCTCCCAGTGTAATTAATTGCTCATGCTTTTCTCCCTACCTCTTCTCACTAAGCACACATTTCTTTTATTAATTTTTTCTCTATACTCCTGCTATTTTCTTATTCAGTTTGTCTCTATCTAATACGGTTTAGTCCTGCTAATCTGCTAATGGTTCCCACTACAAGCTTCATGGAAGGATTGAAGAGCCTGCTGTCTCATTATCTATAGTGAAGTGCTGCTAAAATGGAAGCTCCCCAAGGGCAGAAATCATATCTGCTTTGCACATATTAGGCCCTCAATAAACATAGACACATAGTGTTTAATATGTTTTCAATAGTTGAAACATATTTCTCTTAAACCTTTGATAAAAATATGTATGAACAATATTGTGGTACTATATCCCATCCCCACTCCCCAGACATGCTAAAGCACCAGGAGCAGAAAGCTGCTTGTTATAGACTGCATCCCCCCAAAATTAATACACTGAAATCTAATCCCCAAAGTGATAGTATTTGGAGTGGGGCATTTGAGAGGAATTTAGGTCATAAAAGCAGAGTCCTCATGAATGGGATTAGTGTCTTTATATCAAGAGACCAGAAAGCCCTCTCTCCACCACATGAAAATACAAAATGTTAGCAGTCTGCATCCCAGAATTGGGCCCTCACCAAAGCCTGACCATGCTATCCCTCTGATCTCAGATTTTTCAGCCTCTAGAACTATGAGAAATATATTTCTATTGTTTATAAGCCACCCAGTTTATGACTTTTTGTTATAATAGCCCAAACAGACTAAGACACTGTTTATGGAGTATCAAGTGTTTCCAGCCAGACTCTCAATCAATGGTTCTATTTCAGTAAAATCAAGAGAATAGAAATGGCAATAGAACTAGGAAATAGTTTGGATGTCCCTAGCTTGTATACTCATTTAGAACAAGACTTCACAGGATTTTGGAAACTCATGTTGTCACTTTTGGCTTTCTAATATTTTCCCCAACAGCTAAAAATCTCATTCCATTAAAAAAAAAAAAAAAAAAAAAGAAAAAAGAAAAAAAAAGGAGTGTGATAAGTACAATAGGAAGTCTGTAGGAAACTCTGAGGAATGTGAGCTTCTTATCGGAGAGGTCCTGGGGTGCAGCTCAGCAGACTTGTTGAAAGAGGATAGGTCCAAACTGCAGTAGAAAGAAACAAGCAATGTTTAGCACTTCTGATCTATAAAAGAGGGGAGATGTTTTCCAATTTTATACCTCAAGTACCTAATGTCCTGACCTATCCTTTCAAATTCCATTGACTGGTTACCAGCACAGGCCAGTTGACCCATGAAGCCCTCCAAATAATTATTCAAATTTTTTTTTTTTTACATACTTTGAATTTAGAGACTCAAACTAAAATCACCTACTATAAAAGACTTTTCTATTTTAAATTTGAGGCTTTTTTTTTTTTTTTTTTTTTTTTGACAAGAGCAATAGAAATTTTAGAGTAAACCATCATTAGTGCACCCAGCATTCTACCTTCCAAATTGTCTTTAGGAAAATCAATAGTCTACAACCTTGCTATTCTTTGAAAGCAGAAACACAGACTACTTTTATCCAGGAGACCGAGGAGGGTCTTTGCAGATACAGGCCATTCCTACAATTTAAATGTAAATAGAAGGAAATGACTTAAGAAATTCAAAGATCTGTAATTTCTTATGGCCTAGCCAGGTGAAACTAAGTCTCACCCCATTTACCAATGGGATGACAAAGTCTTTTACCTTAATATCACAACTCAATTTTGTGACATACTTTTTGGCTACTACATATTAATACATGGTCTAGTAGTGGTCTAGTGGTCTAGTGGTGCTTTTCCCAGTTCCTGTGTTAACCCAGGAATGTGCATCAGAGAGCTTGCCCCTTAGGGAGGGAAGTTAGTATTTTCCAAGGGAAGAGAGCCCAAAAGAATGATATTGTGATAACCTCACCTTATCTCAACATGCCCCTATGTACATTAGATAAACCTTTTACATCTAGAAATGTAATGGCCACCTCATATCTTAGCACACCTTAGCATAGGAATCCCTAAAACCCAAGAGCCAAAATTACAAAACAAAAAGTAATCTTTAGTGGAATAATTTGAAACCAAATCTTATCTCCTTTCAGGCACTGAAAAGAAAAAGAAAAACCTTGTGAAGTAGTGAAATACTCTAAATTCACAGATAAAACATCATCTGAGGGGATCCCTGGGTGGCTCAGCAGTTTAGCACCTGCCTTTGGCCGAGGGTGCGATCCTGGAGACCGGGGATCCAGTCCCATGTCGGGCTCCCGGCATGGAGCCTGCTTCTCCCTCCTCCTGTGTCTCTGCCTCTCTCTCTCTCTCTCTCTCTCTCTGTCTGTCTGTCTATCATGGATAAATAAGTAAATAAATAAATTTTTTAAAAAATACATCATCTGAATCATTAGATTTAAGTAGACATACCCTGAACAGTGAAACAAATTTTTTTCATTTTTAAAAAACAAATAAACTGATTATTCTTTTAGGGGATCCAAACTATTCACTCTAAGAAAGAATATGAAATAGCCACTTTCTGTGTAAAAAAAAAAAAAATGAGTTCTTAGATTTGGACAACCTGGAAAATCCCACTTCTCTCTCTCCTAAATAAATATCTTTGTTTGTCCTTTTGAAGATTAAAAATTTAACACTTTAAACACTCTGTAGTATTAGTAGTAGTTGGGATAAAGCATAGGCAAAATCAAGATTTTTTTTCAGAAAAATTTAATTATACCTTAATGGTATACTTTTCAGTGAAAGGGGGAACATTTTAAAGCAAACTTACTCTATTTGCTTATTAAGGGATAACTCCATTGGATTTTTAAACTTCTAAAAAATAATGACACCAAAGTATTAATCAAAGTTTATCAACAGCCACATGTGGTTCAAGGCAACATCGTGGTCTACCTTAGACAACACTGTCATTTCAAAATAATAAATAGTAAGGAATGAAGGAGACTGTAATTACCATTAACCACAATGAGTACTGCAGAACTTTCATCCAAGTTAAGGCAAGTCACGTGATGGTGGTTGAAAAAGCAAGAAGGAAATTAATAATCATAGAAAGTTTAATATGAATTAGAACACTCTCTCAAAGTATCTCACTTAATCTTCACAACAAACTTTAAAATACATATTATTATCCTGAGGCAAATGATGAAACCAAAGCTCCAAGACAAATTATTTCCTCAAGTTCTGTAAGCGAATGATCAGCAGGGCCTTAAGGTATACACACTATGAACTGTACTAGGTAGCCAGTATATGCCTATATTTGTGTTTTAAGATCACATTGTACTTCTGAGCCTTGCTTAGAGACACTGATGACTGTTAGCAGTACTGGCATGTTACAAAATAGCTCAGTGAGTTTGCATCCAGATCCTGAGGCTCAGCTGTCATATGTGAGTAATAAAACCAGTGAGAGGCAAAACTGTGAAGTTGGCAGACATGGTCTTTATTGCTTCTACCCTATTTTCCCCGAAGGCACCCGGATGCCTTTCAGATGCCTGGCACCTTCAGCTAGCCCAAGCACTGAAATGAAGTGGCCACACCAGCCCATACAGAACTGCATATTGCCTTGATTTATAATCACTTGAGTGTCTACCTGCCCATACTCTCCACTAGATTGTGAACTCCAAAAGGACACTGAGAGCATCTCATTTTTCTATGTTCTGTGATACCCCAAAATAGGTGCGCAATGAATATTTCCAGAGAAAATTTATGACAGGATTGAACTCCCTCCCAACAGTAACCAAAATATTTTAGGCCTGTATTTCCACTGTACAGTTCTCCAGTCTTTGCTTCTTAAGATGACAAACAAGCAGGAGTGTCTGGGTGGATCAGTCAGTTAAGCATCTGCCTTCAGCTCAGGTCATTATCTCAGGGTCCTGTGATTGAGCTCTGTATCAGGGTCCCTGCTCAGTGGGGAGTCTGCTTCTTCTGCCTCTCCCCGTTGCTTGTGCTGATTGAACTCTCTCTTTCACTCAAATAAATAAATAAAATATTTTTTTAAAAGATGACAAACAACTAATAATATGGGCTATTAACCTATTAAGAAAGGACTCACTGCTTGACACTCTCAGATCCATATATCAGTATTGTTGTATATGCATGCATGTGTTTTGAAGACTAAATACCTAGTCTTTGTGGTATATCCACTGGCTACTTCAAACTTGGGCATTTCAACACAAGTTATTAGAGCAGTATCTCATTAAGATCAAATATGGCACAATAACAATGCATAGAGCACAACCATCATGCCAATGCCTAGGGTGGTCTCGTTAACAACAGTAGAAAACTATAGGCAGAAAGCAGATGAATGCTAATAGTACACACTTGACACATATTATCTTATTTAATCCTTGTAACATTCTTTAAGGCAGATACTATTCTAATTTTATTAAAGAAAAAAAAGCCAGAAAAAATATATATTTTGCCAGGACCAAACGTGAAGTAAATGATAGAGATAGCATTCAGAACTGTCCTAGCAATAGCTTCCTTTTACTACACCTGAATCCCCTGGTCCTCGAAGCACAACATCTCCAAAGAAACGAGAGCTTTAAATGATACACTGGACCAGATGGATTTCACAGATATCTACAGAACTTTACATCCAAAATCAACTGAATACACATTCTTCTCAAGTTCACATGGAACTTTCTCCAGAATAAACCACATACTGGGTCACAAATCGGGTCTGAACCAATACCAAAAGATTAGGATCGTCCCCTGCATATTCTCAGACCATAATGCCCTAAGATCAGGAACAAGACAGGGATGTCCACTCTCACCACTGCTATTCAACATAGTACTGGAAGTCCTAGCCTCAGCAATCAGACAACAAAAATACATTAAAGGCATTCAAATTGGCAAAAAAAGAAGTCAAACTCTCCCTCTTCGCTGATGACATGATACTCTACATAGAAAACCCAAAAGCCTCCATGCCAAGATTGTTAGAACTCATACAGCAATTTGGTAGCGTGGCAGGATACAAAATCAATGCCCAGAAATCAGTGGCATTTCTATACACTAACAATGAGACTGAAGAAAGAGAAATTAAGGAGTCAATCCCATTTACAATTGCACCCAAAAGCATAAGATACCTAGGAATAAACCTAACCAAAGAGGTAAAGGATCTATACCCTCAAAACTATAGAACACTTCTGAAAGAAATTGAGGAAGACACAAAGAGATGGAAAAATATTCCATGCTCATGGACTGGCAGAATTAATATTGTGAAAATGTCAATGTTACCCAGGGCAATATACACGTTTAATGCAATCCCTATCAAAATACCATGGACTTTCTTCAGAGAGTTAGAACAAATTATTTTAAGATTTGTGTGGAATCAGAAAAGACCATATCTGGGGGCATCACAATGCCAGATTTCAAGTTGTACTACAAAGCTGTGGTCATCAAGACAGTGTGGTACTGGCACAAAAACAGACACATAGATCAATGGAACAGAATAGAAAACCGAGAAGTGGACCCTCAACTTTATGGTCAACTAATATTCGATAAAGGAGGAAACACTATCCATTGGAAGAAAAACAGTCTCCTCAATAAATGGTGCTGGGAAAATTGGACATCCACCTGCAGAAGAATGAAACTAGACCACTCTCTTTCATCATACACAAAGATAAACTCAAAATGGATGAAAGATCTTAATGTGAGACAAGATTCCATCAAAATCCTAGAGGAGAACACAGGCAACACCCTTTTTGAACTCAGCCACAGTAACTTCTTGCAAGATACATCCATGAAGGCAAAAGAAACAAAAGCAAAAATTAACTATTGGGACTTCATCAAGATAAGAAGCTTTTGCACAGCAAAAGAAACAGTCAACAAAACTATCAGACAAGCTACAGAATAGGAGAAGATATTTGCAAATGACGTATCTGAAAGGGCTAGTTTCCAGTGAGAATGGGGAACATTAACAAGGCAGGAAACCACAAATGTTGGAGAGGATGCAGAGAAAAGGGAACCCTCTTACGCTGTTGGTGGGAATGTGAAGTGATGCAGCCACTCTGGAAAACTGTGTGGAGGTTCCTCAAAGAGTTAAAAATAGACCTGCCCTATGACCCAGCAATTGCACTGTTGGGGATTTACCCCAAAGATACAGATGCAATGAAACGCCGAGACACCTGCACCCCGATGTTTATAGCATAATGTCCACAATAGCCAAACTGTGGAAGGAGCCTCGGTGTCCATCGAAAGATGAATGGATAAAGAAGATGTGGTTTATGTATACAATGGAATATTACTCAGCCGCTAAAAATGACAAATAACCACCATTTGCTTCAACGTGGATAGACCTGGAGGGTATTATGCTGAGCGAAGTAAGTCAATCGGAGAAGGACAAACATTATATGTTCTCTCATTCATTTGGGGAATATAAATAATAGTGAAAGGGAATATAAGGGAAGGGAGAAGAAATGTGTGGGAAATACCAGAAAGGGAGACAGAACATAAAGACTCCTAACTCTGGGAAATGAACTAGAGGTGGTGGGGGGTGAATGGGTGATGGGCACTGGGGGGGCACTTGACGGGATGAGCACTGGGTGTTATTCTGTATGTTGGTAAATTGAACACCAATAAAAAATAAATTTATTATAAAAAAAAAAGAAAGAGAAATTAGAAAGGGAAATTAGCCAATATGAGCAATCAACCAAAAGAAAATACACTAGAAGAAGGAGGAGGAGGAGAAGTAGAGGAGGAGAGACTTGGGGGCCAATGGGGCTATAACAAAATACTAACATTTGTGTCATTGGAATCCTGGAAGGGGAAGAGAAAGAAAGTGATCCTGAAAATCTATACTTTTCAAACATATAATTCACCCAAACTTAAAGTAATAATGGCTGCTAACTTCCCAAACTTGATAAGAGATGTAAACTAAGAGATTCAAGAAGTTTAGCAAACCATAAATAGAATAAAGCCAAAGAAATCCACTTTAAGATATATCCTAATTAAACTCAAAGTGACACAATGTTTTAAAAGTGCTGCAAGAAAATAACCATCAACCCTGAATCCCATTCTCAGAAAAAATATCCTTTAAGAATGAAGGGGAAATCAAGAAATTCTCAGATGAAGGAAAACAAAGAGTTTGTTACCAGCAGAGCTATCCTAAAAGTATAGCTAAGTAAAGTTGTCTAAGAGGAAAGGAAATAAGAAAGAAAGAACCTTGGAACATCAGGAAGGATCAACAGTACAACAAGCAGAAATATGGGTTAAAAAATACATTTTGTTCTTCTTGTGAATTTTCTAAATTAGTTTGATAGCTAAAGCAAAAGTTTTTGCATTGTATTTTGCACTTCTAAATGAATGTAAAGGAAACATTTAAGACAATTATATTATAAATTTGATAGAATAAAAGGATGTAATAGGAGATAGGATTTCTATACTTTACCCAAACTGGTAAAATGGCAACATAAGTGGATGGTTATGTTATGCATATACAACAGAATATCTAGTCATATGTCAAGTCTTTTTTTAAAGTTACACAAAGAAATACACTAAAAAATACTATGGATAAATAAAAAATGGAATTCTAAAAAATATTCAAATAACCCACAGGAAGATAGAGAATAAAAACAGAAATGAAAAACTGAAGGAACAAACAGAAACCAAAAGGAAAATGGCAGACTTATGTTCTAACTTATCAATAACTGTATTAAATCTAAATATATTTGACAGAAGAAGCAAAATTCACAATTTAAACTCCCCTCCAAAAAGAGAAGTTCCCATACCTAGATGTTTCCACTAGAGAATTTTACCAAATGTATATGTAAGAATCAAGCCAAGTCTACACAATGTTTTGCAGAAAATAGAAGAGAAGGGAACACTTCCCAACTCATTTTATGAAACTAGTATTACCTTGATTCCAAAATCCATATAAAAACAGTACAAAAAAAAAGACTATTATTGCTCATGAATATGTTAAGCATATAAAAATACTTAACAAATATTAGCAAATAGAATTAAGCTATATATAAAAAGATCATACACAATGACCAAGTGGGGTTTTTCTATGAATTCAAGTCTGAGTCAATATTCAAAAATCAGTCTCTACATTTTACCATATTAACAGGCCAAAGAAGAAAAATTGCATGATCATATCAGTTGATGTAGAAAATTAGACAAAACTCAAAAACTATTCATATTAAAAATTCTTATCAAAATGTAAATAGAGGAAAGTTTCCTTAGCGTGATAAATAGAATCCTTAAAAAAAAAAGCCTATAGCTATATTATACTTAATGATGAAATACTGAATAATTTCGCCCTAAAATCAGCAATAAGGTAAAGATGTCCTCTTTTATTCAAGATAGTGCTTAAAGTTCTAGTCAATGCAATAAGGCAAGAAGAGGAAATAAAAAGCATACATGTCAGGAATGAAGAAATAAAACTCTCCCTTTTTGTAGATGACATCAAATAATCTACAGAAAGACTACAAGACCTACAGAGTCCAACAAGGTCACAGGAAAAAAAGCAAACATGAAAGTCTATTGTATTTCCATCTACTGATAGAGGACACAAGTACCTAAATTAAAAACACAATACAATTTACAATTGCTCAAAATTTGAAATACTCAAATATAAATTTAGTAACATGTACACAATTTATATTAAAAACTACACAACGCTGATGAAAGAAAAGGTTTAAACAAATGGGGAGATATACCATGTTCATGGATTGGTTCATGGTTTAATATGTCAGTTCTCTCCAAAACTGATATATAAATTTAACATCATATTTAAGCAAAATCCTAGCGACACTATTTGCAAATACAGGCAAAATTATTCTAAAATTTATGTAGAAAGGCAGTTATGTAGTTTAGGTAAAATAATTTTTTAAAAAAAGAATAAAATGAGAGGAACAAATCTGCTTGATTCCAAGACTTATTACATAGTTACAGTAATCAACCCTTACATAGATACATACGTCATTAAATCAGAACACAGAAATAGACCTACACAAATATGATGTCAATTTTTTTTTAAATATTTTATTTATTTATTCATGATAGTCACACAGAGAGAGAGAGGCAGAGACACAGGCAGAGGGAGAAGCAGGCTCCATGCACCGGGAGCCCGACGTGGGATTCGATCCCGGGTCTCCAGGATCATGCCCTGGGCCAAAGGCAGGCACCAAACCGCTGCGCCACCCAAAAATTGATAAGTCAATTTTTGACAAAACTGCAAAAACATTTCAGTGGAGGAAAGAAAGCTTTTCTAACAAATGATGTTAAAGCAATTGAGCATCCATAGTCAGAGAGAACAAGAGAGGGAGAAAGAAGAAGAGGAAGAAGAAGGAGGAGGAGGAAGAAGCTGGCGGAGGGGGAAAAGAATAGAAAAAGAAGAAGAAAAGGAGGAGATCACAGGGTTGGGGTGGGGGTGGGGTAGGGATTAAAATTCTCCAAACACAGCAACAATAACATCAAAATCCTATTAGAAAATGGGCACAAGACAAAGAGATATTTTATGGAGGAGAATATACAGATGGCAAATAATAAGTACATGAAAAATGTTCAGTATCATCACCCATTAGGGCAATAGGAATTGAAACCACAATAGGACCTCACTGTGTATCTATGAGAATGGCTAAAATAAAAAACAATAGTGACATAGACTGCTGGCAAGAATGCAGAGGAACTAGATCTCTTCTATATTGCTGCTGGAAGTGTAAATGCTACAGCCACTCTGCAAGACCAGTTTGGAGGTTTCTTTTAAAAAGTAAACATACACTCATGTGGAATTTAAGAAATAAAACAGATGAACATAAGAGAAGGGAAGGAAAAATAAAATACGATGAAAATAGAGAGGGAGGCAAACCATAGGAGATGCTGAACTTAGGAGGCAAACTAAGAGTTTGCTAGAGGGGTGATGGTTGGGGGGAATGGTAATTGGGTGATGGGAATTAAGGAGGGCACTTAATGTAACAACTATAGAAATATCCCTCGAAGTATAATCTTAAGGAGGGTACTTGATGTAATGAGCACTGAGTGTTTTAGGCAACAGATGAATCACTAAATCCTACCGCTGAAACTAATAAAAATAAAAACTTTAAAAAAAAAGTAAACATGCACCTATCTTGTGGCCCAGCAACTATACTACTGGATATATTTTCCACAAAGAAAAGAGACATTTTTATACACAATTTTGAACACAAACTAAATATAAATTTTTGTAGCAGCTTTGTTCATAACAGACTCAAACTGGAAACAACCCAGATGTTTAACAGGTGAATTGTTAAACAAACTGTGGTACATCCATACTGTGAAATACTACCAAGAAATAAAACAAACTATTGCCACACAGAGTGATCTGGATGGATCTTCAGAGAAATATGCTGTGTGGAAAAAGCCAGTCAGAAAAGATAACATACTGCATGATTCTATTTTTATAGCATTCTTGAAATGACAAAATCATAAAAATGGTAAACATATTAGTGATTCCCAGTGGTTAGGCAAGGGATGAGGGCAGGTGAGAAGTGGATGTGCCTTAAAAGAGCAGCATGAGAGGTCCTCGTGCTAATGGAATGTTTTAGATCTTGACTGTATCAATGTCAACATCCAGGTTGTGATACTGTACTCTAGTTCTGCAAGATGTTACCTTTGGGAGAAACTGGGAAACAGGTCCGTGAATATCTTTGTATTATTTCTTACAATTGCATATGAATCTATAGTTTTCTTAAAACAAAACCCCAAAAAGCTTAATCAAAAAAATAATACCCAGAAGTCTCCAAAATAGAATAAATACAGATCATTTGAAAAATACATTTTTTGAGATGTACCTATATGGTACTTGATATCTTCTAGTAGCTATTTAGAAACTGAAAATTTTCATCATGGAGATTAAATTAATGTTACTTTTTCTAAAAAAGAGAGAGAGAGAGACTTGGAAGAGGTATGGCAAATAGTATTGAACTCAGAGGCATTCTTCATGGAAAAGGGGGTTATAATGAAAAAGCAATGTCTGTCATGGGTCTTGGAGGTGGGAGGTTATCTGTAGCCTATGTGCCATGTAATTACCATTTCTGACGTGGAGTTTAGAGATTTAACTTAAAGGTTTATTGGTAGGATTTCTGACAGCTTGGGAGCTCCAAAGACTAGAACTTTCCAAAACAGCACTCATTTTAGCTTCACTCAAAACCTAGAGTTTAGAAGTGTACGTGGGCTGTCATTTTGGCTGTGCCGAGTTAAAATCCCTGGGCTACAGAGTTGGCTGTTTAGCTGATATTCCACATTGATCATTTGCTGGCCCACAAATACATTATGCAGTTCATTGCTCAAGAAAATTTTCTCTTTGTTTGAGTTACGGGGATTAAAAGCATTACAGTTTAATCCCTTTGATGCATCCAGGCCATTTTGAAATTGAATGTTTTTCTATTAACTCTCCTACTGGGAACCAATTCACTGCCACTGTAGCAACAGAGCCAGGCAATCCTGATTAATTACAGAATTTCTGCCCTTCTGCCTCCATGAGTCTTTCTAAAATATCTAATAACAAAAGCACTTAAATAAATCTATGGATTTAATCAATATTTCATGTAGTTTGGAATAAGAAACCTCAAAATTTTTCAATATAGTGAGGGAGAGAGATGAAAATTAGTAGATGAAAGAATCTGGTGTTTAAGAATTCATATGTATTAGAGGCTCAGGCCGTGTCAACTTGCAAACTCACCAAAAAATGAATCCTATGTTAAAAAATCAGCATACATTAGGTTTATTACAACTGTTGAAGGGAAGAACATGAGTTTCTAAGTTAAATTATACATTTAATTCAGAAACTATCATGCTGCTGTCAGATTTATAGCCTCCAATTTATAGAAACCAAGGCATAATAAACTGTCAGGGAAGGAATTGTCTGCTCATTAGATCTGCTTTTAGAAGATGAGCTAGACTGAACATTCTCCATATGGGAACCACAAGATGAATGAAGAATTCAATTTGGGCAGCCCAGGTGGCTCAGCGGTTTAGCACCGCCTTCAGCCCAGGGGGTGATCCTGGAGAGACCCGGGATGGAGTCCCATGTCAGGCTCCCTGCATGGAACCTGCTTCTCCCTCTGCCTGTGTCTCTGCCTCTCTCTCTCTCTCTCTCTCTCTGTCTCTCTCTCTCTCTGTCTCTCATGAATAAATAAATAAAATCTTTTTTAAAAATTTTGATTTGCTTTCTTTTGTCAACAGTGCCTATGGAAAGAACTGTATCAGAAGGACATGCCTGATAGAGAAAAAATGAATATAATACTTCACTTTCTATACCACAGAAAAATGAAAGAAAATACAGGGGAAATTTTAAGCATCTCAAATGCAGGCTAGCACATATCAAAAAATAAATCTGCCCATTGAATAATAAACGAAAAAGTGGTGTGACTTCAGAAGGTCTAGCATCATAGGAAAGCCACAGTATGGAATCTGTTTCTATGCTTAAAAACCAGAATTTGTACTAACTTAAAATTCATAACCACTTCAACATCATTTATCACTGGCATCCATTCGGCAAAATATTTCATACATCAACAAGGATCAGCTCTACACATGACTATTTTTCGTGGCATTATCTTATTTTCTTACACTCAAAAATGGGATTCATTTCTTGAGACCTGCATTATAGACATATGCTAAAGAGAACAGCAATGCTGGGGAATCATGGTTAAAAACAAAGCACTATGCTCAATACATCATGAAATTATTACCTGGTGTCCGTACACACAGAGTCCTCAGAAATGAATTTAGTCATTTGCATGAGTGCAGTGAACTACACCTCTTTGAAATTTGAAAGGTAAAGTTTAAGAGGTGTCATTTGTCAATCTCATAAGAAAATCATAATCTGCTTTTCCCTAAATATTATCCTGGGAGCTATACTCTTTTCTCAAGATCATCTGTGCTTTCAAATGTTATAAAATTCATTTCCTTTATTTAGCAAAATTTATTCATTTGGAATACCACCAACTATTCATAGATTTTATATTTTTATTCTCTAACAAATATTTTCATTCCCATTTTCTTTTGTATTTTCTTTTTACTTTTCGAAATTTAATCATTTTTACTAGCATTATTTGGTTTCTATGTTTGCATAGCATTGTGCTAAATGCTGAAAGACATATATAGTGATGAGTCCTGGTTTCCACCCTCTGGGTAGCTTTCTCTCTATTGGGAGAAATCATATAAACCAAACAGAGGGAGCTTCATTGAGGATCCTGCTGCTCAGAGGGTGGTTTTCAGACAGAAATGCGCATCTGAGAGTTTGTTAGAAATGCAGAGTCTGATATATTCTCCCATTCAGGAGGTTTTCTTTTTGTTTTGTTAATGGTTTCCTACGGTGTGCAAAAGTTTTTACCAAATAGTTGTAGTTCCTATAGTTTATCTTTGCTGTTATCTCCTTTGCCTCAGGAGATCTATCTAGAAAAAATGTTGCTATGCCTTATGTCAGAGAAGTCACTGCCTATTCTAGGATTTTTATGGTTTCAGGTCTCACGTTTTTTTTTCTTCTAAGTTTTTATTTAAATTCCAGCTAGTTAACATACAGTACAATATTAGCTTCAGAGGTAAAATTTTGTGATTCATCACTTATATGCAATACCTGGTGCTCATCACTATACCTATATATGCCCTTTTTAATATCTATCACCTGTGTAACCCATTCCATACCAAATCCACCCCCCACACACACACCCACACATCTCTCCTCCAGTAACCATCAGTTTGGGCTCTTTCCATAGTTTGGCTATTGTTGATAATGCTGCTATAAACATAAGAGTGCATGTATCCCTTCAAATCAGTATTTTTATATCCTTTGGGTAAATATCTAGTAGTGCAATTGCTGAATAGTTGGATGGTTTTATTTTTAACTTTTTGAGGAACCTCTCTACTGTTTTCCAGAGTGGCTGCACCAGTTTGCATTCCCACCAACAGTAAGAGTTTGCCTTTCTGCACATCCTCCCCAACACCTCGAGTTTCCTATCTTGTTAACTTAGTCATTTTGACTGGTATGAGTGACATCTCATTGTAGTTTTAATTTGTTTATCCCTGATGATGAGTGATGTTGAGCATCTTTTCATGTGTCTGTTAGCCATCTGTATGTCTTCTATGGAAAAATGTCTATTCATGTCTTCTGCCAATTTTTAATTGGATTATTTGGGTTTGGGATGTTCAGTTTTATAAGTTCTTTTATCTATTTTGGATATTAACCCTTTATCAGATATGTCTTCTCCCATTCTATGGGTTACCTATTAGTTTTGTTGGTTGTTTCCTTCACTATGCAGAAGATTTTTATGTTAATGAAGTACCAATAGTTTATTTTTGCTTTGTTTCCCTTGCCTTAGGTGATCTATCTAATAAGAAGTTTATGCAGCTGATGCCAAAGAGGGTACTGCCTTGTTCTCCATGTTGTGCCCAAGATTGTGAATCCGAGAAACCACCAAGGAGCCGACACCCATGCAAGCCACGAGGGTTTATTAGCAAGCTCGAGCTTGGGTCCAAGTATACCCTACACAGCGGAGCAGGGACTTGGACCCAAAGTGGGTTACAGCTGGGTTTTTTATAAGCTGGTCTAGGGGATTTTCAGAAGGGATGGAGGAATTTCTCAAGTTCTGTTTACATTCTGATATGGGGCTTTCAAGGGCATTGAGCTCTGTTCTCATTCTAATATGGGACTTTCTACCATGGACCTGGGCTCTGTTGTCTTTCTGATATGGGATTCTCTGCCGAGGGCAATTCTGAGCTCTGTTGTCTTTTTGATATGGGATTCCCTGCGAGGACATTGAGGACATTCTGCAGTTCTTCCTATAAAGTTCAGCTCTTATTCACAGGGGCCTAAGATGGCTGTACTTGTGCTAATGCTAAACTTGAGGTGGAATGGCCTTGATTTTTCTCGGCCTCCATACTCCAGGATTTTGATGGTTTCCTATTTCACATTTAGGCCATTTTGAATTTATTTTTGTGTATGGTGTAAGACAGTGGTCCAATTTCCTTCTTTTGCATGTAGCTGTTCAGTTTTCTCAACATCATTTGTTGAAGAGACTGTCTTTTTTTCCACTGGATATTCTTTTCTTCTTTGTCAAAGACCAATTCCCCCCCCCCCAAAAAAAAGACCAATTGCCCATATAGTTGTGGGACCATTTCTGGGTTCCATTGATCTATATATCTTTTTTTGTGCCAGTACCATACTGTCTTGATGAATACAGTCTGTAATACAGTTTGAAGTCCAGAATTGTGATACCACCAGCTTTTCTTTTCTTTTTCAATATTGCTTTGGCTATTCAGGCTTGGGGTCTTTTGTAGTTCCATACACATTTTATGATTGTTTGTTCTAGCAGTGTGAAAAATGACGATGATATTTTGATAGAGATTACATTAAATGTATAGATTTCTTTGGGTAATATAGACATTTTAAAAATATTTGTTCTTCCAAGCCATGGACATGGCATGTTTTTCCATTTCTTTGTGTCATCTTCAATTTCTTTCATAAGTGTTCTGTAGTTCTCAGAGTACAGATCTTTTACTTCTTTGGTAAGATTTATTCCTGGGCTTCTTATGGTTTTTGGTGCAATTGTAAATGTGATCAATTCCTTGATTTCTCTTTCTGCCACTTTATTATTTCTGTACATTGATTTAGGATCCTGCAATTTTACTAAATTCATGTAGCAATTCTAGCAGTTTTTTGGTGGAGTCTTTTTGGATTTACTATGTAGAGTAGATTACTACATAATCTGCAAATAGTGAAAGTTTGGCTTCTTCCTTGTCCATTTGGATGCTCTTCATTTCTTTTTGTTGTCTGATTGCTGTGGCTAGGATTTCCAGTCCTATGTTAAATAACAGTGGTAAGAGTGAACATCCCTTTCTTGTTTTTGTCATGTCTCATTTTTAGTTCGTTAATCCATTTTGAGTTTATTTTTGTGCATGGTACAAGAAAGTGGTCCAGTTTCAGTCTTTTACATGTAACTGTCCAGTTTTACCACCACTATTTATTGAAGATACTATCTTTCCTCCTTTGTATATTCTTGCCTCCTTTCTCATAGGTTGCCAGACCCTGTAAGTTTGTGTTTACTTCTGGATTCTCTATTCTATTTCATTGATCTGTGTGTCAATTTCTGCAATACTCTACTGTGGAGAAAAAGGAACCATCATACATTGTGAGAATGTAAATCAGCACAGCCACTGTGGCAATTAGTATGGAGGTTTCTCAAAGAATTAAAAATAGAAATACCATATACAACAATAATTCCACCACTGGTATTTACCCAAAGGATAAAAGAATCCACTAATTTGAAAAAATATATGCAGCCATATGTTTATTACAGCATTATTGATGGAAGATATGGAAGCGACCTAAGAATTCACTGATAGATGAATGGATAAAGAAGACGTGGTATACACATACACACACCCCTGATATTACACAGCTTAAAAAAAAAGGATGAGACTGTGCCATTTTCAACAACATGGATGGACCTAGAGGGTATTATGGTAAATGAAATATGTCAGACTGAGAAAGACAAATACCATATGAATACACTCATAGGTGGAATTAAAAAAATGAATAAACAAAAAGCAGAATCAGAGCTGTTAATACAGAGAACCAGTTAATGGTTGCCAGAGGGAAGGAGATAGGCTTGGGCAAAATGGGTGTAGAGAAGTAAGAGATATAATCTTCCAGTTATGGAATTAATAAGTCATGAGAATAAAAGATACAACATAGGGAACATAATAGTCAATGATATTGCAATAGCATTATGTGTTGATAAATGGTAACTATACTTGTGCTGAGCATAGCATAACATATAGAGAATATAGAGAAGTTGAGTCACTATGTTGTACACCTGAAACTAATCTAACATTGTATGTCAACTGTATTCAAATTTAAAAATTATTTTTTAAAAATACAGAGTCTGAGGCCCCTCACCTGTCTTATTGGATCAGAAGCTGCATTTTAAAACAGTTTTCAGATTAGTTCCTAATACAGTATGAAGATTGGATAAGGGGTTGGTATTGAATATGAATTGAGTATTCTGAAAACCAGCCTCAAAGTTCCACAGAGTATCATTGGCAGAACAATTTTGGAAGAACTTCTTCACAGTCATTTTTTGGTGTCATATTTAGATTTTGAATCTTACCTGGGTCTGAGGATAACTGAGCAATTAAATGGATGGGAATCCATTTAAAAATAAATAACTTAAAGGCTTTAAGAAAACTTTTAAATTAAAAGATGCCACAGTTCTGCCTGTTATTCTGTGTATCAGATTTTTTAATGTAATTCAGAATTCTCCTGACATCACTAGCTTACAAGTAAAAATAAGGTCGGATTTATATTAATACTCAAATTACTTAGATTTCTAGCTCCCTAGTGATCAGAGGAGCAATGAAGTTATTCACTAACCCAACCTCTAACACCTTACTAACTTTATAAAAATTTATTGTTGTAAAATATAGATAAGATTAAATTTACCATTGTAACCACTTTTAAGTGCACAATTCAGTGGCATTAAGTACATTCACATTGTTGTGAAACCATCACCACTATCTATTTCCAGAACTTTTTTTTATCACTTTAAATAGAACCTCTTGTATGTAATAGCAGTAGTTCCCTCTTGCCTCTTCTCCCAGTCCCTGGCAACCCACCATTCTGCTTTCTGTCTCTATAAATTTGACTATGCTAAATACTTCATGTTGGTGGACTCTTACAGTATTTGTCCTTTTGTTACTAGCTCGTTTCACTTAGTATAATGTCTTTAGGATACATCCATGTTGTAGTATATGCCAAAATTCCGTTCCTTCTTAGAGCTGAATAATATTCTATTATCTGTACATAACACTTTTTGTTTACCTACTCATCTATTAAAGATATATGGGCTGTGTCCACCTTTTGGCTATTGTGAATAATACTGCTACTACAGCTTGCTATATTACTGAAAGCTATTGAGAGCTACCTTTGTCTTGCTGTTAAGCTGGGCAAGTTAGGCTCATTCCATAGAGACTGTCACCACATACATAACAGAACCCCCGGGGGAAATGTATCCCATTCCATTCTACTGTTGCTAAAGTTTAGCATCACTGCCCAAACAAAACACTCACTGCAAGTGCTAGCTATCAGAGTTGCTGTTACTTCTTTCCAAAACACAGAATTCCTGGTGAGAAGAAGATCCCTTCCCCCAGCATTAAGCTTACACTCAAAACTGACCTGGTTGCTATGTGTACAATATTGTCAGCCATTACCTGTCATTCAGAGGCAGGTGATTTCCCCCAAAGCACTCCATGAGTGTGTTAGAGGTGACCCCAGTGTCAATCAGAATATTCCAGAATCAGTCAGTTCTCTATGCCAACAACCCATGGCCTAGAGTACAATCTAAGAAGCCAGTTTTTGGAATGTGTACCTTATACCTTATAACCTCTAAGACCTATAGACCACTAGGTTTCATGGAGCAGCATGAAGACTCCATCTGCCTACAGAGATAGAGCCAGGCTTGGCTTAGTCAAGAAGTGTCATTGTATTCTCTATAGTACAGGAGTGAATATTTGTTTTATATCTCTATGAAACTAAATCTGATTTCTCCGGGATACTCCATTAGACATGTATACACTTACCTTTGGAGGTCTGCTGGGGCAGGCCCACAAGAACTCTAATCAAATAAAGGAGTAGCCCTCTGCAAGAAGAACTCATCCTGGGAGAAAGGAGAATCAATCAAATGAATTTGATCTAACAACTAAACCTCAGGTGTTTAATAAGAGTCATGGCAATTCTGAATGCAGTATGGCATCTATCTCTCAGGTCTGACCTCAAACACACAAACAGGTGAGTCCTAGGGAGCAAGGTATTCTGAGAAACACTAGAAACATTCTTTCTATTAACTCTATAAGGTACTGACACTTAGCAAATACACTGGTGGTGTGTATGTGCTATCATGTAATGCAAAAGTGGTGGTTTGTAAGGAGTGAGCACTCCAGTTCTGCAAGGAACATATAAAGCTTTGGTGCCTGTGTGACTTGAGGCAACCTGATGGACCAGTATACAGGCTAGTGTCTGAAGCAAGTGTGAGGATGGAGGTGAGTGGCAAAAAAGAGTGGCATTGGTGTGAGTAGAAGTGATTTCAAAGTTGCACAGGTAGGGGCGCCTGGGTGGTTCAGCGGTTGAGCCTCTGTCTTTGGCTCAGGGCATGATCCCAGAGTCCTAGGATCAAGTTCCACATTGGGCTTCCTGTGTGGAACCTGCTTCTCCTTCTGCTTGTGTCTCTGCCCCTCCCCCTCTGTGTCTCTCATGAGTAAATAAATAAAATCTTTAAAAAAAAAGTTTCACAGGTATTGGTGCTCACAGAGATGCTCATGCCAGCTGATGGAAGCATTGTGATTAGAAAGGGCAAGTGGGGAGCAACTTCATACAACTTTGCTAGTCATGGCCTTTCCTTAAGGGAACTGGGGCAGGAGAGTAGAAAATGGTACATGCTATGGTGTGTCATAGGATCTGTGTCTGACCATGTGTGAACACTCCAAGGGACTCTCAATTAGGATGAGATGAAATTCCAACTCATACTATCAAAGGGTTCCAATTACTTTTATCATGGATTTGTTTGGACTTAGGAGGCACATGGCTCCTTAACTGAGGTACATAAAGGCTAATTTGAGAATGTTTCTTTAACATAATCAGATGATCAAATTTTCACTTCTTACCTGTCTCCTAGACAAGATTTTATTTCCCTATGCTATTTGTTTCTAATAGTGTCTTTTATGTTTGTAAGAATGAGGAACATTTAACTATTTACTGTTCTTAAATAGTGAACTATTTACTTCTTATAATATAGAGTAGGGGTCACAGCTTCAAGGACAATGGGTGATTAAACAGGTAACTATGTGTGAGTGAGTGACATGATGATTATAAGACAATAGGGAGTGGCTAGAGAAAGTGCAGTCCCTTTCTAAAGGCATGCTATTTCACTAAAAACAAAACTCAAAACTCAAACCCAAAACTTTTCTAGGCCTAACAAAACTTATCTATGGGCCATATTAAGCCAAGACCAACTCTCCTCCCAGGATCATCACCCAGTCTTCATTTTCTAATCCTCACGACAAAGAAAGTTACTCTCACCGCAACACTAATGAGATCAATGATCTTTTTCATTAACATGGATGAACACCAACAGAAATATATTACTTCAGTTATTCTAGAAACTTATCAAAATCAGAGACCCTACTGTTTTGTACTCTGAGTACTTAACCAATTTACAAATACCAGGCATCATGATCTCATGGGGAAACCACATCAGATATATAGGAGTGGTAACATCTAACAATCACAGAGTGCTCATTTCTTGCTAGGCATTATATTAAGAATGTTCCATATGCTGTCTTATTTGCTCTTCCCAACTAACTTACTATATAAGTGTTATCATTATCCTGGGTTTACATATGAAGGGACTAATGCTAAAGTCAAAAAATGGTAAGCAGAGATTCCATGACTCCAAAGTCCATGATTTTAACCAAAATGTAAATACTTATGATAAAGCAAGAGTGTGAGTCAGCAGCTCAAGTATTGCATAATCAGGTGGAGCAAAGATATTGTATATAGGTAAAATTTAACAGAGAATTATTGCTTGCAAAAATAAACCTTTGGCACTTCATACAGAAGGTAGGAGTAGGGAGGGGGTCCCAGGGATTTTGGATGGGAGTTTGGTGGTAGGAGGTGGATGTCAGTGGGTTAGTGTGAGGTGGGGTCTGACCAAGGGTGTATGGAGATAGCCTTGAAGCCCAGCTACCCCTCTACCATAATTTCTCTCTGTCCCTCCCTCCTCCTCTACCCTCATCTGTCCAATTATACAACTTCCAACTAAGAAGAACTAAACTAAAACTTAGGGGAAAAAAATACTCTATTTCATATATTTGAAGCACATTTGATTTTTCTGTCTACCTCCCAACCTACCTCTTGGGGGTTTATCCTCTACCAAATTAGGAAAATAGAAAAGTTGTAAACTTTAATAATATAGAGAAAAGGACAGAATACTTTTCCGTTTATAACATACCAGTTATGTTCTAGGCAGTGAGTTTGATTATGCACTGGCTGTTTCCCTCAGAGGGAAGGGCTGGAAGAGATCAGAGAGAATGAACCCCAACTCCCACAGAAGTTTGAGAGGCAGAGTAAAGTGTTTCTCTGCCTTGTCTTTGGACTGTATGTGGATGGGTGGGGGGGGATTTGTGGCACTAATGTTTCTGACAATGAACAAAATCTCCCCATGCTTCCTAATGTCACTCTGTGATGGCTTATTTTATGTGCCAATTTGTCTAGGTTATAGCACCCACACATATGGTAGAACATTATTCTAGATGTTTCTGTGAATATAGTTTTTATATGAGATTTACATTTAAATCAGTATACTTTAAGTAAGGCAGATCACCCTTCATAATGAGGTGGACCTTATCCAATCAATTGGAAGCCTTAATAGAAAAAGACTGATCTCCCTAGAAGAAAGGTTAGTTCTACCATCAGACCACCTCTGGACTCAAATGGGCACACTTCCCTGGGTTTCCAGCCTGCCAGCCAGCCTTCAGATTTTGGACTTTTTAAGCTTCTTTAACTGCATTAGCCAGCTTTTTAAAAATCTCTCTTTCTCTCTTTCTCTAAAAAGAAAAAGAGATACATATATATACAGATATATGCAGCTACACACACATACCACACATCTCACATCTTGTTCTATTTCTCTGGAGAAACTTGACTAATATCTTATTTTATCACTTTTTTTTTTTTTTTTTAAAGACTATTTGAGAGAGAAAGAGCACAAGCAGGGGACAGGAGCAGAGGGAGAGGAAGCAGCAGACTTTCTGCTGTGCAGGGAGCTCCATGCAGGGATTGATCCCAGGGCCCTGGACCATGACTTGAGCCCAAAGCAGGCACTATAACTGACTAAGCCATCCAGGTACCCCTATCAGTTCTAAGATATACTTTTCTCTCTCTCTCTTTTTTTTTTTTTTTTGCATTTTAACATCTCTGAAGTCATAAGGTATCTTAAATTGATATTATTTTAAATGAAATCTGATTTTTCTTAGTTTGACAAAATATTCAGCATCCCCCCAACTAGATCTTAATTTGCAACATGCAGGCCAATAGATTGTTGGATTGAGCCAACTGATTATATAGTACAACCATCTATGATATGTGTAGTTATGCAGTGACTTCTCTCCAAAGGACCTAGGAACTCTGTGAAGTTTTAAATAATTATTTCCTGGGGGCCTGGATGGCTTAGTTGGTTAAGCATCTGCCTTTGGCTCAGGTCATGATCCCGGATCCTGGGACTGAGCAACCTTGTCAGGCTCCTGCTCAGCGGGGAGTCTGTTTTTCCCTCTGCCCCTCCTCCTCTGCTCATGCTCTGTCTCTGGCTTTCTTTCTCTCATATAAATAAATAAAGAAAGAAATATTTTCCATAATCCTATCATTCGGCTGCCATCTGTAAACTCTGAAAAATAATTTTTTTCTAGGGAATGAACATTATGAATGCTATGAAGGACATAGAATCTTAAAAGAATGTTTTGGAAGGGGAGACTATGAAAAGATAATACAAGATATTTCTTCTTAAGTAAGCCTCATTGCACGACTTACATCCCACTTTCTTTCAGTACAGTTTTCTAATACTTCAGCCACTTTACTCTGTTGCAAGTGATGGCATTTTGTTTTTCTACCAGCCAAATTTTCAAAAGAACTGGATAACTGGCCAATGCTACAACACTTTTTTGACATATCAGCTTGTTATATAAGATTAAGAGCTCCTTGAAGGTAGGAGTAGGTCTTAGGTGTGTATGTATCTCTAGTACTAAGCATGTGTACATGGTGTACATTGATATTTGTCAATACGTGCATGTCATTGAATGTGTTGACTACATTGTAGAGTGTTAGTGAATGTCCAGGCATCCAAGGCAGATTGTCTTTTCCAGGTTGTGAAAACCCTGAAGGTGGCTTATTCAAAATAGCAAAGGCTTGGTGCTTCAAAACACTGGTTTGAATTCTGGTTCTGCCACTTACAGGCTGGGTGACTAGTATATTAGTTAATTTTTCTGAGCTTCAGATTTTCGCACTTGGAAAGGAAACATTATAATATCTATGTTGAAGAGTTTTGTGAGGGTTAAAGTAACTTTTGAAAGAAGCAGGCACTTCATACTCTCATAGAAATGTGGTAGGTAACTCTCAGTGTTCTATTACCCCTCTTTGCTTCCCTACTATAGCACTAGGCACAGTGCCTAGCACTTGGAAGATATTCAATCATGTTTGTTGAATGAATCACAAAGAAGTGTCTTGATGGAAAACACACACTATTTTTGGCTTTCTATACAACATGCAATAAATTTTACAGCCTGACTCTTAAGAATCATTCATGATGCTTCTTTTACTCAGAATTCAATATTTTCAACTTAAGAGCCTAGGCTCTCTCCCTCTCATTTATAAAAATTATCTTAATTTAAATGAAAACCAACCAACCATCAAACAAAATTACGAGTACTTTAAATCACAGAACTTACCTCACGTTTATGGTATTACTAGGTTGGATTTTCATATGGGGAACTAAAATGCTTATTTTTAGCTTTTAAGAGATAATCACAACACTGACATTTTAGTGTCAAAATTATTTCCTCTCTCATTTCTTACTTTCCTTCCTTTTTCTTCTGTCCTACCCACCATCTGTTTGAGAGTTCAATGAATGAATCATCCAACAGGCAAACGAACTCTGGATGACACATTACTTTAAGCCACATCTGAAATAAATTGAAAGTTTAAAAGGCCACATAGCATCAATCGATGTGCATGCTATTCTCGCTGAAAGACAATCAGATGCCAGAAGGGCCTTTTGTAACACACTGTCCCAGGAACTATCAGTTCCAACATCCACATGTACATTCTTCATGTGAAACATTGGCAGCCATTTTGTACTTACTGTTGCATGTTCATAACTCTTGATATAAATGATTCACCACATTATGGTAGCATTTGGTCAGAGAAGTGAAACTAATAGCTAAAAGACAATGTCAAAACCAAGTTTCAGGAGGCAATAGGAAGAACAAAGCCTAGACAGACTAGAAGCTGAGTGCAGACAGATGGAAGGAAGGTAGGAAGGAAGGAGATGTGGGTTGGTGGATGGATTTAGGGCCAGATTAGCTCAAAAACCTGAATCAAATTTCAACTCTACATTGTAGAAATTGAGCAGAAGCTCAATTTGTTCCCAAATAATCTGTTGCCAAACAGAAACTTCATATATTCAGTGGAATCATTTAACAAAGGACATGAGGGATATATCACTGAACAAAACAAAAATCTATAAACTCAGAGATTTTGCTCCAGTAGGGAAAGATATAATAAACAATTAATGTAACCAATAAATAAACTATAAAATATATTGAAAGAGAAAGAGAAGTCCTATAGAGGAAGAAAAAGGTCAGAATAAGGAGTAGTATAAATGCGAGACTACCAGAGTGAAAGTTTCAATTTAAATGAATATGTAGCCTTAACATGAGGATTACTTAAATATCAATTGGAATGACTGAAATGGCAGAATCACAAAATTTTTTTAAAAAGCAACATTAAACAAAGAGGGATGCCTGGGTGGCTCAGTGGTTGAGCGTCTGCCTTAGGCTCCGGACGTGGTCACAGAGACCCGGGATCAAGTCCCATATTGGGCTCCCTGCAGGAAGCCTGCTTCTCCCTCTACCTATGTCTCTGCCTCTGTCTCTGTGTCTCTCATGGATAAATAAATGAAATCTTTTTTTTTTCTTTAAGCAACATTCCACAAAGAGAGGAATTTTATGACATATAAAAAAACACAGTCTTCATTGAACTTAAATAAAGCCCTGAAAACATTTCAAAGATACTTATTTATATTCTTTTTAATAAAACTCTGTACTATTAAAACAAAGAACACAGGTATGTGAATTTCACTTACTGGCAAGGTTAAAGTCCTTTAAACTCAGTCTCATCTCATTGTCCATGTGACTGATATTATCCCTATTTTACAGGTGGGGACATTGAGGGCCAAAGAATGTTTATGACTAAACACAATGAGTCAGTGGTAAGGATTATGGAAAATGAATGACCTAGGCAGCATACAAATGACTTCATCTTATGTGGGTTTGGCTATGTAAGTTACATTATCTCAGCAGTTTTGTGAACATGGTTTTCTTCATGATTATCCCTCTTCCTGTCTGGTTGTCCCAAGAGACCTGGCTATTGAGAAAAGCTCTGTGAGAGCTGAGAATGAGTGCAAATGCCTGAGAGATACCATAGCTGTATGCAGAATGTGCCATGCTACAGATTTTTCTCTAATGAAGGAATTCAGAAAAAAGACTAGCTACTGCCAACCAGTTTAAGTTCCAAGGGTTTTTTTTTTTTTTTTTTCCTCCTAGAAAAGTGCCTTCTTGGCTCTCACTTCATAGGAAAGTGACAGTCTTTACAGTAAATCAGTCCCTTATCTCCTTTTCACTTTTTCAATCTTAAGAACATGGTTAATACCATGATGTGTGGTTCAGCTAATGAACTCCCTGATTACACTTGGCAAATGACAGGAATGACAGCAACTCCATTAAACTTATGGGATGATTATTCATTTAAATTTGGAATTCAAGATAAAATTGGGAAATTCGTCAAGGAGAGGCAAACTTTTCAGGTGGTCCTATCATATAATTTGAAATTTTGGGTCAACAGAATGCAGCTAAGTATTTATTTCTGTAACTGGATTATTTTGAAAATTTTCCAAGTTACTGCAGACTAAACTTAAAACAGGATATTATATTAATCAAATCCTAAATATGGTTTAAGAGTTTATGATAAACTGGTTTCCTTGAAACTTCTTTCATTTGTGTTAACTGTACTATTTTCTCATTAAAGCGTTAAAGATAAATGTGCAATGCTGTTAACCCATTTTGCTTCTTGGATTATTATGTTCACACATTTACACACACAGATGGAGTGCCTAATTATCCAGGATAAAAGGCTTTGAATATTCAAACTATTTTTGCCCAAGGCTACTTAATTTATCCACCTTTATTCCATTAGTGGCCATTTTCCTTACCTTGAAAGTTATCAGGTTTAAAACCCCAGGAATTCCAAAACAAACAACTCTTCCCTCCCTCTGTCATCCTTGTTCTGCTGCTTCTGACCTTGACCCTAAAAACTAATCATGCCTTATAAGAGCCAGTCAAGCTGACTTGAGTTAAGGTCAATTTAATTAGAACTTGAGTGTGCGATCAGGTGTATGAATTTTTCCCCCTTCCAGAAAGAGGTCAGAAACATGAGAATGGAGCCCCGATCTGGTTTAAGAGAAAAATAAATTGGTTTCACAGTGACCACTGTGATGTCTGGCTATCTAATTTCTCAGTTGGATTACAACTAGGCGCCCTACATACAGCTAGTCTCAATAGTTACACAAGGCTACCAGAAGGAAACTTTAACTGGTGAGAATGCTGGACCTAGAGCTGTCCAGGAAACTGGGAACAGGGTGACATCAGCTGGCCTCCAGAAATTTTGAGAACTTCCATTTGGCTTCCAAGAACAATTGAAGGTGTTAATTCTGATTTATAAAACTGTCTGTGTTTTGGATGCTAGTTACCTTAGAAATCAGCTCCGAGGTTGTAAAGAGTTCCCAGATTTACACTTCAGACACCCAGAAGCAACACCCTTCCATGAAAAGCCAAGATGACTAGAATTAATGGCAGCCTTAATCACAGGACCCTATTTTGTACATTCAGTTCCCACCACCAACCCCGGCTTCCCTTACTAAGTAGAAATGTGAATGTAGGAAAACTTTAGCACTAAAAGCTTAATATTTCTGACATTGAAGGTCCAATTTTAGAAGAGTTTAACAAAAATTTTAAGTATATATTTTAATAAATTATTGCTTATACATTATACCATATGTTTATTTTTATTAGATCTCACTAGCAAGGACACATTCTCATGAGCAGTGAGATTTAAATACATTAAGGGGTCACCTTCTGTGAATGGATTTTTTTTTTAATCTACCTTATATTTATACCAGCTTTTAAAAAGGATTTGGTAGAATTTTTTTTCCATAAGCCTTCTGTGAGGTTGATTAACCTGCATACACTTGTACCCTTACTATCATATTCTAATTACTCAACTATCTTCTCATTTTTCCAAGAAATCCTAAAAATTCTTTGATCCAAATAGTGAACTATTGAGGCTGTCTGGTAGTTCAAGTATTCCCTGGAACTAGCAGTATCCTCAATGCTCAGTGCTACTCCTTTTTAATATTTTATAGTGTTCTAGGACAATTCTGTAACATTCTTTTCACCTGCAGCTTGTCTTCCTCATATTTTCTTCACAAAGAATAAAATAGAAGTAAACTGGTTAAGAGGCTTACTTAAAGCCATCCAACAGATTGATAATAGAAGTAGCATTGGCATACCCTGTCTCCTTGAAGAAAGCTTTTTGTGGGTATGCATTTTTCTACCAACTAAATTACCCTGTACAATATCAGCAGACAGTCTCAAGACAAACTGTTCTTGCTGGTTTTGTTAAAACATGGATATGGAGCACACATATATGAGAAGATCATAGAAAAGAATAAGAAATAAGTAGAGTCAATTCAATATTTAAGTATGAGTAAAATACATAAATTATGTACAATTAAAAGTGTATAACTTTGAAATTGGACAGTTATTGATAGCCTTAAATACTCTTGCATTGGTATCAAAAGCAGAGAACTGTTGTGCTAACACACTAGGAAGACCAGCAGTTACTCATTCCCTTTCATAAACTCACCAGTACAGTCAGAGCATAAAAAGTAAAGATTGTTAGCAATGTCTGACCTCCTCATTGCCCAAGTAACCGTCTTTTCTTATTGTCTTGAGCATGAAGGAAGTGGCAAACCAGTAGGACTGTAATCTGTTATCTGTTACCACTGAGAGCAGTGCCGTTTTGTGACACCAAGACAGAAAGCCCAGAGAGGCAGACATAGGGGAAACTCATCCAATGAAAGCTGTACTAGACATTTTCTTCATCTTTCCTTCAAATGACTCATTTATAACTGTGATGTGTTTATTCATGGGAAGAAGGAAAAGAGATGTATTTGAAGAAAAGTTTAGAAAAGATAGAATAGGGTAGGCAAAGGGTGACTGCACCAGAGTAGGTAGTCTCCTGGTCCTGATCCACATGCTGTCGATAATTTTGTGTGTGCACACACTTTCCCATGAACTAGTTGTCTCCACAGATTATTGGATAAAGAAGCCTATACATACACTGGTGGGCAGAACATATGATGAATCCTCATGCCAGGAGCCTTGAATGGTGCATACGGAGGAAATTGGATAGCACACATCAAGGCACACTTGTTCTAGTCACTAGAAAGCACATGAATAAAAGTAAACTCCAAAAGGTGTTGAATGGTAATGCTGTTTTACTAAAGCTTGTCTGGCTGCCAAATATGGTCAAAACAGCTTTTTGTTTGCTTGTTTTAAGCCCTAGAGCTTGTAGCTGTTGGCTTTTATGATTAAGACATCAATTTTGAGAAAATCCTTTAATTGTTAGGCTTTTTAAACCTTAATGCCTGGATACTACTCTAAAGATGCCCTTGCCTCCCTTCTGTTCTACTCTGTAAAATGTCAGCTCTAGAGTTCTTTCACAATCCAGTACAAAGCTGACTAGAAAGATCATAAAATTAGGGGATCACAAACATTAAGATAAAATAGTTCTTTGTCCCATGAACTAAAAACTAATGTACCCTCCCAGTGCTTCCCCATCCTTTATTCCCAAGTGACATTTTTAGTCTTTCAAAATAAAAATAAATAAATAAATAAAAAATAGTGTAAACTTTTATATAGTGTGAACTTAAAGTTAAGCTTCAAATGATCTTGGAATCAGTCAGTATGAATCATGGGATAATAACAGTGAAGAGACCATGTTTTTATTAACATATTGGTTCTGTAGAAAAACATTTTTAAACAATCTTATCTTTTTTAAGATTTCATTTGTGTTGATTCATGAGAGACACAGAGAAAGAAGCTGAGACATAAGTAGAGGGATTAGCGAGCTCCCTATCGAACCCCGGGGATCACACCCTGAGCCCAATGCAGATGCTCAACCGCTGAGCCACCAGGCATCCCATTTTTAAACATTCTTAATGAATGTTTTAAGAATCTAAATTGAAAGAAACACTTGCTTGAAGTAGTCTGGTTGACTTATTTTACTCTAAATTATAAATAAAATATAGATGCTAAAATACTAGATATCATTTTATAGTTGATACTTATAGTTTTATAGAAAATGGTGTGTTATGTAAGCATATTTGATTGGACCCTTGAAGATCTATGGACGTATTTTAGATAGCATATCTTTTACACTGGTATGAAAAATTATGCACCTATGTGTAGATATCTTCTGTCAAACTTCAAATGGGTTCAAGACATATATAAGAAAGCTTTAAAAACACTGACCCAAAGGCTATATCTTACACAATTCAAATCTTTTTAGTAACCAGTAGTGCTTTTCTTTTTTGAGTGGTTTTCCAACTTAAAGTTGTTCTGCTTACCCAACTGGTAAGGCATTATCTCAAACTTTTGTAATATTTGGTCTGTGCACTCATTGCACAATGCAAATTTCTTTTCATTAGCCATGCTGTGCGGAGAAAAGGTATGAAGTGTCTAACAGAATAAAGACTATCTTATAGACTAGTAAGAGTGGTTTTAGAACCTTAGAGAATTTATTTAAAACCAAAACGAAAATGCATATATACAGCCCAATATTATTATCTATAAATTACAAGGCAGTTTCTTTTTTTAAATTATCTTTCAGAGAAAGAAAAAACTTTCCTCCCCTGCATTTTAAATATATTTATAGGCACTATGAGTATCTTATAAAAAGTTACTTGGCAATATGTTTAATGATTTGCAACTAAACAGTAACTTTAAATTAGACAGACTTTTTTACTTAAATTAACAGGCAGTCTTTCATTTCCAGAACCATCTCATTAAAAAAACAAAAACAAACAAACAAAAAAACAAAATAGTTTCTCATCTTTGCTGTCCAAGAGAAATGAGCAAAGACCGGAATATTTTTATTGAAAGATGTATTTTTCTTCTCCAGATTTCTTTTTTTAGATGTATGTATGTATGTATTTGAGAGAGAGAGGGAAAGTGCATGAGCAAGTGTCAGGGCAGGAGGGCAGAAAGAGAGGGAAAGAGAAACCCAAACAGACTTGGTACTGAGTGCAAAGCCCAACACAGGCCCTATCTCATGACCCTGAAGTGAAACAGTCTGAGGCTTATCCAACTGTGCCACCTAGGCACCTCTGTTCTTCAGATTCCTATGCATCAAAAGCATCCTGACTATGGGGCACAAAAAGAATTTTCACAAAGCTGATAGTCAAAAGTTCCCTGTGCAATGGCAAAGGACTTGTTGACACAAGAATAAATAATAATTGCTTGATTGTCACTCTGCATCATACAGATAAAAAGAATGTGTGGTTCTTTGGTAATGTGTGGTTCATCCTCTTTTATTAATAAAGAATCCATGGTTCATCTTCTTTTATTAATTTTATATAAACACAATTAAAGAGATGGTTTGAGGAAGCCATAGACTCCCAGTATTGAAGTCTTATCTTTATGTATTTTCTGATTAAGTATCAACCAGTTTTGAAAGTTAACTACATACTTACCTAACCCATAAAGCATTATCTCAGACATTTGTAATATTCAGCTTTTGCACATACTGTGTCCCACTTTCTCATCAATGGACTCCAAAATCAAAAGACAATAAAATATCACAGAAGGAGAAAAACAAGATGTTTGAACATTCCACTTTTTGGTTCAGTTTTCAAGGGTTTGGTTACTGGTTTTCTATAAAATATTACCCTGCAAAACAATTTCTGGACTCCTTATTCTATACGTTCAAAGTTTTTATAACTTTATCCTAAAATTTGCTTCCCAATTTAATAGTGCACTTAAGGTTTTGGGACCAGAGAAACCTGAATTCCAGCCCCAGGTCCAGCATTTACCTAGTGATGGACCTCAGTAACTTGTTTAATGTCCATAAGCCTTAGTTTTCTTGTTTATGAATTTCTCCACTCTTTTTTTCATCAGGTAATTATTGACTCACTTATCATTTGATAGTTCATTGTTTACTATCTGTTATTTATCTCTAATTCCCTGAACTATTATTTATTCTATTATTTCAATCTTTATTACTTCCATTGTTAAGGATTTATGTTCAATACCCCAAACCAGACTGTAAGGGCAAGTATATCTTACATTATTTTTTATTCTCTATAAAACCTAGCAGAATGTCTTGTTCTATATGTACTATGTAGTGTTGACTTAATTTTTAAGTCTGCATATGTGTGTGTGAGAGAAAGAATCCAAAATTATCTTAAATATATATATATATATTTTTTTTTTTTTTTTCTTTACAGAACTCATGCCTATAGCACTGAGTTACATGATGAGATTTGGAGTCCTGAAAAATTATCACAGCCAGTAATGTGCTGGAGCTAAACTCTACTCTTCCAAAAGCCGATGAATAGTATGTATCTCTTTTCCAATTCTGCATGTAATGATACCTCATTGGTAGTTTGAAACAAGCCGTATTAGGAGTATTTATACTATGGGAATTGGCAAACACTACAAACCTGGGCTTTCTTTTTCTCATTTCTTTTGTTCTCTTCATTTATTCTTTTTTCCTTTATTTCCTTCCTTCCTTTCTTTTTTTCTCTCTTTCTCTCTCCCTTCCTCTCTCCCTGTCCCTTTCTTTGTTTGTTTTCACAGAAAGTTATTATATATTTACCAGGACATCACTGTTTAGAGCCCACAAAGATAGATTTAGAACCATCCATAAGATGTGTATAGATTTAAATGTCTTATTGACTTATTGAGAAAACCTAGATAATCTATGACTCTTTCCCAAAATCAGAGGGCATCCTATGCACATAGAAATAGCATACTCATATATTATAATTTACAGTTACCATTTAAATCCTTTGCAGATTTCCAGTAATCCACTTAAACTTCTGCTTATTGCTGTTCAGTTCTCCCAACACCGTTGTTGAAAAGACTGTCTTTTCTTCACTGGTTATTCTTTCCTGCTTTGTCAAAAATTAGTTGGCCATATAATTGTGAGTCCATTTCTGGGTTTTCTATTCTGTTCCATTGATCTATATCTGTTTTTGTGTCAGTACCATTCTGTCTTGATGACTACAGCTTTGTAATATAGCTTGAAATCCAGAATTGTTATGCTTCCAGCTTTGCTTTTCTTTTTCAAGATTGCTTTTGTTCTTCAGGGTCTTTTGTCATAAAAAAGAATGAAATCTTGCCATTTACAATGACACGGATGGAGCTACAGTGTATTATGCTAAACAAAATAAGTCAGAAAAAGACAAATACCATAGGATTTTATTCATATGGAATTTAAAAAGCAAAACAGGTGAACATGGAAGAAAAAAAAGAGAGGCAAATCATAAAACAAACTCTTAACTATGGAGAACAAACTGAGGGTTACCAGAGGGAAGGTGGGCAGAGGGATGGATTAAGTAGGTGATGGATATTAAGGAGGGCACATGTGATGAGCACTGGGTGTTATATGTAAGTGATGAATCACTAAGTTCTACTTCTGAGACTCTTATACTGTATGCTAACTGTAATTTTAAAAAAAACTTGAAACAAAATAATATCCTTTGCAAATGGTCTTGATATTTGGCAATAGTCCATATGTTTGTATAGTGTAGCTATGGCCTTAGTAGTTATTTTCCACAGATTTTATGTATGTAAAATTTGTATTCCTTCTAAGCCATGAGCTCCTCAGAGGAATTTACTGGACTAAAGACAAGTGTCAATCAAGAGCTATACTAATGACTGTACTGGGTTCAAAATAGTCACTTAAGGAAAAAATATATGTCCATTTATTACTTAATTTTAAAATTTAATATTTTTATAACAAAGAATTTAAAAGAAAAAGAATGTGTTCCAGAAACCAAATAATTACCAATGCACAATTACAGTCTCAACCTTGGATATCCAGATAGAGATTGCAGCAGCTTTTTAAAAATGTCTCCTTTTGTCATTTGTTCTAAAATTCAAGCTTCAGTGTTTAAAAGATCCATTGTCTGCATTAGATCAGCAATATAATCCTTGAGAAACTTATATCTGTTCTTTAAAACCATCAGTTTTTTTTGTTTTGTTTTTTTTCCTAAAGCACCTCCAGTTCAGGTCCTGGAGTCAGCTCTCTGTATTGCATTCAGGAGAAATATTCTTGAATGTGAGAGGAGGAACAAGAGGAAGGCACATTAGTAAAATATTGGTTTGCATACGATATATTTTCCTGCCTTGAAAAAATTTGCTATGAAGGCTGATATAAAATACCCCTGAAAATAAAAATATCATTCCATATCATAATCACATACTAAAAGTCCAGTGATCCATCAAACACTCAAGACGACTATTGTATGTGAGCCTAGAAACTGATCTCCTATTTCAGGAAAACCAGAAACTCTTGTCTTACCACAGAGGCATTGTGGTTAAATCACCTTGACTAAGAAATCCAAAGGAGAGCTGAATCCCCAGTATACAGTGAAACAGACATGGAGTTCTAACTCCCTTGCAGTAAGTTAGATTTTAATGATCGGATTTCTTCATTTGCAACTTCCCAATTTTGCCAGTTCAAGACTTTGGTCCTGGATTGCTCCCTGTGCTCCTTGCCAGGGCCTGAGTGCCTTATGTTCCCCTCCTCCAGCAGTAGCTACCTGCAGACAGACCAAATCTAGGACCTAACTTTTCTGTTAGAATGAAGATTAGCAGGTATTAAAGACATATTAGTATTTAGTTAAGAGTCTCACCCAGATATTAACGGAAGAAATTAAAGAATATGTTGGACAGAAACTGCATCTCTGGAATATATATTGTGACAGGGACAAACATTCCAAATATTTGCCTTTTGTGGGATCACTAGAACCTTTCTGCTCACATTCTAAATGAGGATAGTATCCGTGATGGGATGTCTAAATAGAGACCCAAGATTATGGTGCTTACTGGGGCAAAGCAGCAAGGAAAAACATCCAAACTAAAAGGGCAGTTTACTCTGTAAACAGTAATTTTAAATTGACATTTGACTTCAGATAAGTTGAAACATCTGAGCCTGAATCCCATGCCAAATTAAAACATACATAAAAACCATACTTTGGGGTTACAGACCTTTCAGAGATGGAGTGGAAATATAAGTATATTCTTTACACAGACCTGTTCCTAATCATGTATCTTCCATGTTTAAAACACTTCAGTTGTTTCCATTTCACTATAAAACAAATCCAAGCCTCAGAATGGCAGGCAAAGCCCTAATGATCTGACTCTTCCTGTCTCACGGTTCACCCCTTTGCCCCCAAACATCCTCTGGGCCACTCATACCACATTTCTCCCGGTTACCTGTTTTCAGGCCTTTCCACAAGCTATTCTGTACCCAAAGCTCTGGCTGATTCCTATATATTTGGGAGGCCTTAACTTGGGCCTTTCCTCTGGGAAACCTTTGCAGACTCCTAAAGGCATGGTTAGATGACTTTTATATTTTCTCCATACCCCAGGTACTTCTTCATATAATGCACTGATATATTTTAAGTGTTCATTTACTTTTCCCTATCTACTAAGAGGCAGTCCACTTCATAAGGGTAAGAGACAGTTCATTTTGTTCATGCTGTGTCCTCAGTATACTACCTGCCTGTCAGTAATTACTGCTTACTTAATGAATAATTTAAGCTCTTGTAACATTCTGTTTGATTAATGACCACAAGTAGCTGAATGATTAGTATCATTGCAGGGAAATTCATGAGAGAAGAGAACCTGTTCTGTTCATTGTATGCACAGCACTAACATCATACCTGACAATGGGAGATGTTCCATAAATATTTATTGAAGAAGAATTTGGAATACTGAGTAACATTTAAAGTATAATTCATTGCCTTTGAGGTAATGGTTAACATGACATTAACACTAATGTCTCTAACAAAAATGCTAAACGGTTTCAGATCTGATACAATCAAAATAACCCAGGAGAAAAAAATTACCATTCTTGTTATAGTAATCATTACTACTGTAAATATTAATGATTTTGCCTATGATAGATCAAGAATTTTTCCCCTTTCAAGTACTGTCCCGATTAAATATCTTTCAGCCTATTGAGTAGTGTTTTCATATTTGCATCTTTGATTTTCAGTAACATCTAGCATCCTTGAAATATGTTATTTTTCAACTACATAAAAGTGCTTCTTGATTCCTACAACAGAAACATGGTTGGGCTTCTACATTCCTCAGAGAGAAAAACAAAGAAGTTATTTGTACACATCTTCACCTGCAAAACTTTTGGAGAAAATCAAAATATCTAGATAGAAGAAAAGGTACCTGAGGGATGATCTGGTTCAGCACCACACTTAGGGATAAGTGGTTTGTTCCTCCTTTTAAAGGAAGAGGCAACTAGTATTTGACTAGTCTGCTTCAAATAGTTAAATATTTTTCCTTAAAAATAACACTACTCCACAAACACATATACAACACATCACTCTAGTCATTACCTCCACACATAGTGCAGACAATTTGCATACAACTTGATCAAGGAGAGGTATGTACAGTTTGCATAGATTTATGGTAATCAGGGCAGCCCAGGTAGTTCAGCGGTTTAGCGCCGCCTTCAGCCCAGGGTGTGATCCTGGAGACCCGGGATCGAGTCCCACGTCGGGCTCCCTGCATGGAGCCTGCTTCTCCCTCTGCCTGTGTCTCTGCCTCCCTCTCTCTCTCTCTCTGTGTCTCTCATGAATAAATAAATAAAATCTTAAAAAAAAAGATTTATGGTAATCATATCAGATTCACACAAGTGGTACTCTCCACTCCTCTTCCCTATCCTTACCATTGAAGTGAAGGAATCTCTTTTACAGTCCTAAGTCAAGAAAACATTGAGTCATAATGATTTTAGTGCTGTAAATTATATTACTATAAAAATATACCCTTAGTTTATTTTTAATAAAGTGAAAGACCAACAACAAAAATTATTTGGTATTAATTTCTTATCTAGAGAAATGATTTAAATTTGAGCTTCCTGAGTTAAGAAAAATGAGCAAATTACAAAGTTAGTCTGCATATTTCCCTTCTCTCTCACCTAGCACATTGCTCCTTACCTCCATAGCTCTCTATTTGGGCCTGACTTCTTAAAACATTTTTTCTCTGAACTCCAGAATCATCAGGCAAAACCAGTAACATCAGAGGTGTCCACTGAATGGCTCAGAATTGAGAAAATCCACCTTTCTGGAAGCAGAGTGACAGAGGAGCTGAAACTGGAGGCTCCTACATAGTGGTCTGGAGAATATGGCATTTCCTTTCACAATCAGAGCAACAGGAGAAGCCAGGTAAGAGCAGGATAGTGGAGCTTCTTAAGCTAGTGCAAAAGAAGAGTTTCAGGAAAAGCAGGATGGATGATACTGGCTATGCAGTAGGTTACTCATTAGGTGACGGGTCAGGAACCTGCATTTACGTTTGAAGTCAGGGACTCAGGGAAACAAACAAGAATATATCAGGGGTCCAAGGCCAAAGGGGAATGAGAGTACCAAAAAGGATACTAGAATAGAGCTTTGAACACAAAGATCAAGGTAGAAGAAGTTTATCAAACTTGGGTCAATACTGGGTGACTGATGATGCTGAGCCACTGAGTGTTGGTCTAAATGATAAAGATCCTGGAGAAGGGTGTGCTGGGCCATGAGATATGTTTAGAGACACCAGACTTACAGAGAGTACAGAGGTAGAGTATTGGAATTGATTTCTGGACCTTTCTCTCATCTCATGATTTTCTTCAGAATTTCCTGCACTGGTCTCAGGGTTTTCTATATATATGATTAACCCTTTCTGCTTATGTAATCTTAACTATAGGGCGGCCCCTTACCAGTTAAGACTGTCCCTTTCCACATCTCCAGAAGGCCTTCACAAATCAAGGAAGAAGCAAATTGTCAGCAAAATCAGCCCAGTGAGCACAGGAAAATACTGAAGCTCCACCTCTGCTTCTCACATTTTTATCTCATACAGGATGGCAGCCAGAGTAGAAGAGTATACTCAAGGAGAAAATGTGTTGCACTGATAAAAGGCAAAAATTCCTAACTAAACGTACTTAGAGCAAAAATGACCAAAGCTGACCATTAATCAACTCTCTATCACTCTCACTAAAAATAATCTATTACATATTCCCTCATTCCTTTTAGCCATCATTATCCCTAATCAAGCCTGTTACTGCTAATTTGGAATTTTAGAGTTCTCTGCTGGACAAACCCATAGCATTTGACTTTTCTCTGCTCCAATCCTATCTATATATCAAAGCCACTGAGATTTTTGTCACTATGTTATTCCATATATATCAATGGTTACATATGGCCTACCAAATTAAGTTCACTTTTTAAAATCTGACCTAAACATTTTTGCAACACTACTTTCCACCATCCAATCTGTACCCAAGGAAGCTATAAATATTTGTTATTCCTGATTTCCCAAATATATTTATCTTTTTCTCACATTAGGCCTTAGTCTTTGCTCTTTCCCACTGAGTATGTCTTACTTCCCTCTCTATCTGATAAAATCCTACCCATTCTTCTAGATTCTGCTTAAATGTCTAAAGTACCCCCTCCTCACCTCTTCAATTTTCCATAGTTCTCTCTCTCTCTCTCTCTTATGCCAACTGTACTCATCACATTCTGTGCTTCTTTAAGAGTTTTCTGTGTCCATGGCATAGAGCTTGCTCCTCTTAATATTAATAAATACTTGTTGAATTTAAAAGAAACAAGCATGATTCATAGATAGATAGATGATAGATAGATAGATAGATAGATAGATAGATAGATAGATAGATATAGATGCACACATGAGTCACACACAAACAGCACTATTTTATAATTGAGTTCTATGCCCAAAAAATTCAGAATATTTTTTAAAGTAATACCAGACACTAAGCCTCTACAGAGAAAGTATAGAGATTCTAATCTTATAGAGACATGATCAAAATGTAAAGTGTATTTTCAGTTTTCTAAAGTTTGATTTTGGCCACCATCTTCTTGAAAAGACTCATGTCTACAAAGCTTTCAGAATCTTTATAGAAACCACCATGTAGTCAAATGAGAGAAGAGAATTGAACTAATCAGGAAATCATAAAAATCATATTTTAGACATTCAGTCATTCTGATAAAATCTATGGAAGCTGAACATAGTAACCAGAGGCCCTTTTTTCTTTATCAAATCATACAGTTAATTCAAAAAGAAATCTCCATGGCAAGGTTTGTTTTGTTTCCTTTGTAGTGGTTTCATAAGCACATGGGTCAGGTTGGAGATAAATGTTAAAGCCCTCTTAACTTAGAGGGGTGCCTGAATGGCTTAGTTGGTTAAGTGTCTACCTTCAGCTCAGGTCATGGTACCAAGGGTCCTAGGATCAAGCCCCTGTCTCTCTCTTCCCTTGGCCCGCTGCCCCCCTGCTTGTGCTTTCCTTCTCTTTCTTTCTCTCTTTCTTTCTCTCTCTCTGTCAAACAAACAAACAAACAACTCTGTTAACTTAGAAACTCCAGCCCCTGTCTTCTTGGTATCTGAATAGTGCTAGGGGGAAAAATGACATATTTCATGTGACTCTGAAAATAAACATGATCAATATCCTGAAACCAAAACTTGACATGGCTTTCAATTTTATTTTATTTTATTTTATTTTATTTTATTTTATTTTATTTTATTTTATTTTATTATTTTATTTTATTTATTTTATTTTATTTTATTTTATTTTATTTTATTTATTTATTTTATTTTTTTGGCTTTCAATTTTAAATGAAATCAGTATAGTCTTTTTAAATTATTCATAACCCTCTGCCCCAAATAACAAAGCACCCAGCCAAACCCCTAATTTTTATTCTGCCACAGCAAAAACAAATTGTGTAGTAAAAAGAGAAGAGCTAAGACAATGAGAAGGTTTGGGTTCTAGTTCTAATTTAATCTCTGGCTGTGTAAACTTGAGTAAAACACTTCACCGTTTAAATATTCTACCTCCAATCTATAAAATAAGGAAATAATCCTATTGCCTTGCCTATTTAATGATGAAGATTAAATGAAATAAATTAAGGGAAAGCATTTTATAAATTAAGTCCCAAAAGCTCTGATGATCCTGATGCCACTTCCCATTAATCCTCCAATGATCTCCATCCAAGCAGTTGTATAGTCAGGCTAGCTGTCTTCTTTTCCACTTCATAGGCAACCATCTTGACGGATCCTGTGGTATTTTAGTTGCCTGTACTTGTGACGGCTTCTCGCTCTTCCTGTCTGCCTAGCTGAGTCTTGTATTTGTTTCAGAGACTTCATTCCCCATGAAACCTTCAACCTACCAGGATCTTTTTTTTTTTTTAAGAATTTTTTGTACACTTAGCCCCTTCACCTCAAATAGAACATTCGTTTATGACTTTGTATACTCTATTACAATTTGCAAGTCTTGGTGCCATTAGAGTTTGAATTTCTATGTGTAAACACTCTGTCATCTACTTCTTTTATATAACTCAAAGTGCATAGCTCAGGGCTAGGTACTCTTTAAAAGAATGAACTGCTTATTTTCTAACTTTCTTTTCCCAGAGTTACTGACTAAAGGACACTTCATGCCCTAATTTCTGATATCTAATCAATCATAAAGTCCTCTTTATTTTATCTTCAAAATAAAGTCTCAAAGATACCCACCTTTCTTTCTCCCCCACTCATGTCCAAATTTCATCTGCAGCACTTCAAAAACTTCATTAGTGCACCCTTGCTTCAATAATGGTTTCAAATAATACACAAAGCCAGAAAAATCCACTTTTAGAAATCCAATTATGCAGTTGGATGGTTAGAACACTTTAGAATTTTATCACATTTTAAATAATTTAAATAAATCATGTATCTGATAAGGTATCCAGAATATATAAAAATCCTACAACCCAATAACAAAAAACAAATAACCCAATTAAAATAGAGGCAAAAGACTTGAACATATATTTCTCTAAAGAAAATATGCAAATAGCCAGAAAAACACATGAAAAGATGCTTAATATTACTAATCATTAGGGAAGTGTAAATCAGTCAAACTTGCAATGAGATACCACCCCACACAAATTTGAATGGCTGTTATTTAAAAAAAAATAGAAATAACAATTTTTGACAAGGATCTGGAAAAACTGGAACCTTTGTGCATTTCTGGTGGGAATTTAAAGTGGTACAGTCACTATGGAAAGCAATATAAAATCAAAAAATGGGCATATCAGGTGATCTGGTGATTCCATTTCTGGCATATTTTCAAAAGAATTTAAAGCAAGGACTTGAACCAATATTTGTACACCAACATTCATAGCAGCATTATTCACAATAGCCAAAGCATAAAAGCAACCCATTGTCCATCAGTAGATGAATATATAAACAAAACATGGCCTGTATAACAAGTAACTTTCAAAAAGGAAGAAAATTCTAACCCATGCTTAAACATGGTAAATCTTGATGACGTTATGCTAAGTTAAATAAAACAATCTTACAAAAGGACAAGTACTGTATGACTGCACTTTATATGTGGTACTTAGAGTAGTCAAATTCATGGACACAGAAAGTAGAGTGGTGGTTGCTGAGGGTTAAGAGGAGAGAAGGGGAGTTCTGTTTAATTGGTATGGAGTTTCTGTTTAGGAAGATGGAAAAAGGCTGGGAGTGGATGGTGGTGATGGTTGCACAATGATGTGAGCACTATACATTTAAAATGGGCAAAACAGCAAATTATATGTTATGTATAGTCTATCACAACAAAAAATAGTTACAAAAAATGTTATGCAAGTATATCAGAGCAAATAGCTGGATTAGGAGAGATTCTGCTGTGGGAACTAGGACTTCACAGAAGAAGAGGTCACGTCTAAACATAAAGAAGGGGAGGGATCCCTGGGTGGCGCAGCGGCTTGGCGCCTGCCTTTGGCCTAGGGCGCGATCCTGGAGACCCGGGATGGAATCCCACGTCGGGCTCCTGGCATGGAGCCTGCTACTCCCTGTGCCTCTCTCTCTCTCTCTCTCTCTCTCTCTCTCTCTCTCTGTGACTATCATAAATAAATTTAAAAAATTTAAAGAAGGGGAAAATATTTCTGGACAGAGGTAAAGGATGTACAAAGGAAAAGCATATGAGAACGTAGGGTATATTCAAGGGATGGCAGTTTGGTGAAGGCTGGTCACAGAGCTATCCCTGAGCAGTAACCATCAAAAGATACCAACAGCTCTGAATTAAAGAAATGTTACATTTCTACTTATTTGCAACTTGACAGTTTACATGCCTTGTATTTGGTATTCACCAAACTATATAATTAGCCAGCATATGCGCTTTCCTGTTCTTACTAGATTTCAGACAGTTTACTCAGTTTAATGGTAAAGTTGAAAGTGAGAATTTTGCCCAAGAACTGGAGAACTATATTTTATAGATGGCAGGCAAAAGAGATTTTCAAAGGACAACTGGGTGGGTCAGTCTAAGTGCCTGATTCTTGATTTCAGCTCAGATCATCAACTCAGGGTTGTGAGATCAAGCCCCATGTTGGGCTCCATGCTGGGGTATGGAGCCTGCTTAAGATTCTCTCTTTCTCTCTCTCTGCCCCATTCCCATCCAAAAATAAAAAGAGAGAGAGGATTTTCAACATCCAAAAGCCAGAGTGAGAATAACTGATATCAGTGCGTTCCAGAGCCAATACACCAACCCTAAGCCTCAGGTAACAAATTAATTCTCTGTTTAAGATGCTTTCAAGAGTTATTAAAAATTTTATTATATTCTTTTCTCAATCCAAAAAAGTAAATGTTTTAAGCCTAAGGTCAATGCTTTATCTTTCATGATTAGTTATACAGGTTTATTATAAAGCAGCCAAATAAATCTTATCTATTATTGCCACTTTGACCATAAAGAGTTGACCACAGTGAAGTAAAAATCATAATATTCTGTCAAATGATTCAGCATGGGTTATGTCAATATCACTATTTCCAGCACCAAAGCAATTGAATAACTAGATCTAGGAAAACCTGCTTCATTTCATCTAAATGGATTGGAATGGTTCATATCTCTCAGAGATGTGTCATAAGGTCTAAAGATTCTCCCACAATAAAGTCTCATGTACAGAGGATCTAAATGAAGGAAGAAATGAATAAGCAGAGGAATGAGTTTTAAACAAACAAAAAATTTGAGAGATTCTCTTTTGTCTGTTTCTCTGCATTAAATATGGGTTAAACATCTTCTGAAAAGGTAATTTGTAGGCCTTCCACTGAAAAACTAAAGGCATTTCTTCTGAACAAAAGGGTTGTCAATTTATTTTAAGGGTTTTCAATTTTGATCATTTTTATTCCTTTTATATATCATCTCACTCTACCCTGTTTTGTCCTTCTTTCTCTACTCTCATTATAATCTGCAAGAGAACCTCATTTAGTTAAACATCCTCCACCCAGTTCCTTTGGAGAATGGAGGTTGCTTCTGTCTTTTGGGTTTGGTTTTTCCTGTAAGTATGTTGTAAAAACTATATTCTTCCTTCATATCAAAACGCAGGCAGTTTCTTTCTAATTTTAGTTTCCCTCTGTGAACAGAAACCTGCAATCAAATTTTTTATACTACAGGGCTTCTCATTTTATGAGTGCTGCTGTTGAACTTGGACATATAGTATGGGAATATAAAGAATATTTTTCATGCCAATCATTAATCTCCTCCTCCTCTTTGTTTCCATCACACTGTAACTCCACCTCTATTATTGCCTATACCATTTCCAATGTGATTAGTACTATATTCTCTGCTCCATGAAGGCAAGATTAAATTTAATTTACTCTTTCACTCAACAAGCATTTATTGAGTGACAGCTGTGGGCCAAACACTAGACTATTGATTGGAGATATAAAGAGAAATCAAAGAGGGTCCCTCTCCTCAAGGAACCCACTTTTTCCCCTATTCTATCCCATGCACTGTAGATATGTTTGTTCATCAAAATTAGTAGATAATGCTTGAGCTTGAACATGGCTAAAGGACTTTGGTCTAATTAAATAATAAAATGTTTCTATAATGTTCTCATTATATGGCATCACATGCTTATTTCCTCTGGAAGGTCTTCAATATTGAATATTAAAGGAACTGTACTCCCAAAGATGGCAGAGAAAAGGAAGAGAAAAGGTCTATCCAGGTAGTACAGAAGATGAAGAAAGAGGCCAGAGGGAAGTGGAAAGTAAGAACTGACCATGTTCTTTTGAGTCTATGTCTGTAGTAATGGGCAGCCTTGTCGACCTTGGATGGTTCTAATTCATACAGGGTTTCTCTACTTTTAAAACTTGATCAAACTCAGAATTCAAAGCTAAAGTTGAGACATAATTCAAACTTTTCACAAAGTTGGGTCAAGTTATCAACTAAAATATTTCTTTCATGTCTTCATATGGTGACTTATAATTAGGCATATCATAGACACAGGTATATAGACACAGATGAAGAAAGAGACTAAGTGGTAAGACCACCATGGCCAATTAAAATCAAACAAATAATCTTTGGATAAGGAGTCTTAGAATCTTCTTGGTTGTACTAGAGATTAAAAACCAAGTTCATTTTTTATGAATTTCTATTTAAGAAGTCCTTTATAGAAAAATAATGATTTTCAACATTTATCCAACTAAATATTATTATGTGCCAGGCCCTATGTTGAGTGTTGTAGACACAGAGATAAATATGACACGCCCTCAAGGAGCTCCCAGTCCAGTGAAGGAACAAATAAGTGTGCTGCTAGGGACCAGATTTTTAATCCTTTAATTCACAACTTATCTAGTCACGTATGTCTTCCTTTTAACTAAGGAAGAGTATTTACTAACTTTATTGCTTAGCTTTGTGAGACCTTTTGAGACACAAAATTGGAAAAATAGGGAGAAGAAAGAGACAGGAAATGATAGCAGTGGAATGAAGGGATAAAGGAGCTAAATTAGACTGCATAAGGGAAAAAATGAAGTAGTGAGAAAAAGAATAGACACATGAAACTAAAGCTAAAGAGAGCATTTTGAAGGCTCTAATGTAAGCACATTTATAATGTGGAGCATAAGAAAACAGAAGAATGGATAAAATAATTCTGAGAAGAGTTACTCTGAAGTAAAATTGAATCCCCTTTGTTATTTGGAGAGAGAGTTAGAATATATTATGAAATCATTTTTGTCCTGTCCAGCCATGCTTCTTTGGATGTGATTCTTTACAGAGACTGAGCCACATGAGGCCGCAAGATTTAGTGTGCATTTGGAGTGTATATATATAAGTGGAGTGTGTAAAGGAGCATAAACATGTTGAGGTTCATAATTTGGAAATGCCAACATTATTTAGCTAAGCAGAGCTTTTCTCAAGCTAAAGTCTCCTAATAGGTGATTTATTTCAATGTAATGTTATCTTATAATATCAGTGAAGACTCCAGAAAGCAGGTGATTCATGAATAGTTGAGCTGCATTAGATAGATTAGATAGATAGATAGATGATAGATAGATGATAGATAGATAGATAGATAGATAGATAGATAGATAGATAGATAGATTTTTTTCCGAAATCAAGACAGGTAATCAACAGTAAAAAGATGGAGAAAGGATGGGAAGAGAAGAGCAAGTAGAAATTCAACAGCCTAATAAGGTTGGAGAACATAAGGAAGAGCATAGAGTGGATGGGCCTATGAGCTGAGAGTTGTCATCCTCAGCTGTAGCATCAGATGCTGCAATCCTGATGACACTCATTCAGCTTCTCCAAAGTGAAAATGCTCACAATTTGATTTTCTGTTTTGATGATAAATGTTTTTACACAATGACATAAAAAATTGTCATGTTTTAATGGGATTACTGGCTTTTCTTCCCCTTTAGAGAAGCTAGTGTAACGTATTTCTATTCTCCATCACAGCATTATGGAGTATTCTAGACCAAAGGCAGACCAATATGAAATAGCATGGCTTGTATAAGAATTTGCAAGTTGTTCCTTGGAACTTTAACAGATGAATAAACTTGTATGGATCATTTGATATGGGCCAGACACCAGACTGAGTTCTTGTTTCATTTCATAATCCTAACAACAAATCTAAAGGAGGTGCCATTATAATCTCTGTTTTATGAGTTTAGAGGGATTAAATAACTTGCCCAAGATCATACAACTAGCAAACAACAGAATCAGGATTCAAATAAGCAATTAAATTCCACAGCCTATATTCCTAACCATTTGACAATACTGACCCTCATGAACGTTGTACAAAGAAGTCTGATCTTTATACATTAGGTGCATCTCTAACTAGGGCATATGTTCAGGGATACATGGAAGTCAGAAAATCTATATGGCCATTTGCCTAGGAAATCAATTGTACTCAAAGACCTGGGAGGGAAAATCTACTCAAGTGAGAAAATATTAAAAAGTAATAATTTTAAAACATCTTAATAAAAAAATAAAGACATGTTGTGGATTAATATGTAAAATTACATAAGTTATAAGGGTAAATCATGAGATTTTGGAAAATATCTCATGCTGGCTGGTCATTTTGGCCTACATTCCCTTTCCTACCAGCTTATTCATCTTCACTCTTTTTTTAGGGCTTTCATAGAGATATCTGTGAAATATTTCTGTAGGCATGAGAGCTGTGGAGAGTTTCAATCGCATTGCATAGTCAAGTTAACATTTTGGAAAGCTTTTTTACAGGTGAGGGAGGAATATAAGGAGAGAATTAGACTTCCCTGGTAGAATGGGGGCATGGACTACAGGACAATGAGCTCACTTTCAGACAGTCCTGGGGAACCTCCAAGTGTAGTGTGTCTGTTGAGGACAATGTGGATCTGGAACTCAGGAGAAAGAGTGTTTACAAAGACCTTGTATCACCTTCTTGTACTATCAACATTCAAGATGGGATCACCACCTCATGTCTAGAACAGTGTTTGGTACAGAGTAGGTACTTTAAATTATTTGTTGAATGAAGGAAGTAGAAATAAGAAGTCATGTACTAATGTATTTGATAAGATATTCTGTTTTTAATAAACTACAACAAATATTTAGAATTAAAGAAACTTTTGTAACTATATATGTGCATATTAAATTCACAAATATAGGGTTCAAATGGCATAATGATATTAATCCCTGTAAGAAAACTACTTTCAAGAGCACAAAGTTTTTATGTAGTCCTATAACATTTTTTTTCTTAAACTTTTGCTTAGCCAAAATACAGAAGCAGCCCAAGTGTTCCACCATCGATAGATGAATGGATAAATATGTGGTATATATGCACAATTAAATATTACTCAGAAATAGAATGAAATTTTGCCATTGCAACAACATGGATGGATCTAGAGAGTATAATGCTAAGCAAAACAAGTCAGTCAAAGATAAATACCATATGATTTCACTCATATGTGGAATTTAAGAAACAAAAACAAAGAAAAAAGAAAGACATCAAAAAACAGACTCTTAACTATAAAGAACAAATGTTACTAAAGGTAAATGTTCATAAAGAGCTTTTAAATAAATCCTCTGTCAGAGAATAGAAATTGTCTCTTTACAAATCTCTGAGAGGTTCTTGGCTGCTACTACCATGTGCCTTGCCAAAGTTTGGCCTTTCTAAAATAGTGATTGAATAAATATATTCAACTTTTATATATGGAAAATACATATGATGTATATGTATACATATGTCTGTGTGAGGATATACTTGTATGTACATGTTATAAATATATGTATCACAGAATATAATTTCCTGTTTTCCAATTTGAACTGTGCAGTATAGCAAATCATTTGAATGTTTATTTTGTCTGAAAAATTTCTCTCAGTGCTTTCATTAACTTTTTTTTTTTAACTGTACAGTCACATTTCCTAAGAGACTTATTTACTTCTGAGTTTCCTAGTTACAGCTTTATAGATTGCTAGGAGTTCTGTAGCCTTTTGTTACTATGAGATTGAGTTCTTACTTTATGACTCACTTTCTGGAAGTCAATTTTCTAACCCAGAATCCATTTAATTTCATTGGCCATGATAATTTTGAAATAAAGTCCTATATGTCCATAGATAATACTTTAGAAAGTACTATCAGCTCAGGTTTTACATTAAATTCCATTTTAATGTTCACGTTGGGCTCTATAATATTCGCTTCCTTTCAATGCACTTTTAGTGGGAAAATAAAATTTTATTTTTATAGTAAACTTATCATAAAAGGATGCAGCTGTATACGTAACTGAACATTGCTGCTGGTAAATCTTGAAGGTTTAGTCTGTCTTTCCTTCTACAAGTCATTGAGTAGCTATGTATGTTTGCAGAACAGGAAATACCCTATCATGATTCTCTTCTGAAGCAACCAATTAGAGATGGGCATTAGGATAGTGTTCTGTGACTGCCTTCTCTGGACTTTGTCATTCCATTCCTAATACTTTCATTATGCTTCAGTCCCTGGCCCTGCCACTAAACTCATTCCACCTTCTTGCCTTAATTGAAACTTCACTCTACTCTGAGACACTTGCTATTTCTCCATAGGTCTCCCCAAATGGAGAGTGTGGCTAACTACACCCTTGGTGTCTCAGAATGAGGAAGCAGAGGTCATACCCTCTGCATCTAGTGGTGCTTCAAACCAATCGTGTAAAATCCCCACCTCTTTGGAGGTCCAAGTTTTCCAGCCATACCATATTCCATCTTCCCTGTACTCCAAGGAATCCCTGGAGTATAAGGGACAATCCTTCCCTTGTCCATGGAATCCCAAGTTCCCAGGGATTCCATAGACAATTCCCTCATATCTACTAGACATTTCAGCACCTGACATGGTCTTCCTTTTCGTGTCACTCTCACTGTAATTCTGGGTGACATCCTGTCCATGCAGTATCCAAGCTTCATAATTTGCTGACCTCATCTTCAGTTACCTTCTCCACTTTATTTCAGCCATCCTCTGTTATGACAAATCTGTACTGTGGAATCACAGCTTCACCTATGAAAACCAAAATTTAGAATATCATTATAAGTGCATAGTCAGAGTAGTAGGTTCAGAGGTACTCAAATCAATTATATGTGTATGATACCTTATCACTTTGACAAAATGGCTAATTTATTTCTACTTGTATTTAGGTTTAGGGTTTATTTTCTTCATTTATAATAAAACCTTATTTTACTCTTTGTATATGCACAAATTTTCACATGGTTCACATTAAACAGTAAATTCAAATCTTATTTGTATCCTATCCATTCCATCCCAGTCCCACCCACCCCGAGGGGTAATCATTTTCACTAAGTTCTGGTATATCCATCTTGCATTTTTTAAATAAAAATTATGTATATACTTCTTACACCCATATTTCTTCACAAATGCTACCATATGATATACATTTCTTGCACTTGCTATTTTCACTTAACAATACATCCTGGGATCCCTGGGTGGCGCAGCGGTTTAGCGCCTGCCTTTGGCCCAGGGCGCGATCCTGGAGACCCGGGATCGAATCCCACGTCAGGCTCCCGGTGCATGGAGCCTGCTTCTCCCTCTGCCTATGTCTCTGCCTCTCTCTCTCTCTCTCTCTCTCTGTGACTATCATAAATTTAAAAAAAAAACACAAAAAACAAACAATACATCCTGTTTCAAGTCTGTAATATTATATTTACTATGTGTATTATTTATGTTTGCTGTGTTTCTCCATATGATATTTCTTCATCTTTTGCTATTTCTTTTGGTATTTAGAAGGATTTTTCTTTTCTCTCAGTGGTTATAACCTCTCCAGTGTCTTTTTGTGAAAAATAGCCCACTTTTTCCTGAAGCTTCTACTGTTTGGTTTGTCAACTCTAATGATATATTTTGACTGCACATATTATCTGTACAATAATGAATTTATTTTTCTACCTTCTCTCCTCACTCTCCTGTCATTTTTGTGAGGGGTTGGTTTATTTCCATTTTTTCAGGACATGTAATGCTTACATAATCTTCCCCACCCTTTGTTTTAATCTTAGATGTACATTGAAATATATTCAATATATACCATCAATCCTTGTGCCTGGATTTCTTCAGTCTTCTTTTGGTTAGATAATGCTCACCTTCTAGTTATATTTTTAATATAGTACTCTTTAAGTTCTCACATTTTCATTGTTTTTATATAGCTGTCTTGTCTAGATATAAAGTCTTTGACTCGAATGTTTTGCTCTTGCTTTTTAAACGTTTTTGCTACAGAATTGTCTTGCTTTGTATCTTTTTTTTTTTAAAGATTTATTTTTATTTATTTACGATAGACATAGAGAGAGAGAGGCAGAGACACAGGCAGAAGGAGAAGCAGGCTCCATGCCGGGAGCCCGTCGCGGGACTCGATCCCAGGACTACAGGATCATCCCCTGGGCCAAAGGCAGGCGTGAAACTGCTGAACCACCCAGGTATCGCCTTGCTTTGTATCTTGCTGTCACAAGGTCTGATTTCAAATTGATTTTGTTTCCTTGAAGGTTATTTGGTCTTTTTGCCAGAAAGCCTAGACATTTTTTTTTAACTCTATCATTAAAGTCTAAGAGTTTCACCATCTGGGAAGTTTTTTAAAATTATAACTTTAAATGACATCTTTACTCCATCACTTTGTTTTTCTTATTCAAAGACTCCACTTATATGTATGTGAGATCATCTTTGTCTATTTTCTGTAGCTGTCACTGTCTCTGATTGTTTTTCACTCTATCTTATTTTTATGATCTTAACTATTTAAATATATTTCCCCAATACCCTGTTTTAGATTTTCCATTCATTCTATTCTATCCTGGTCAGCTTATAGTTTAGTCTTCATTCCTGAGATGATTTTTGCTTTTTTCTTCTGTTTCTTTCTGGAGTCTGCTTAATTCTTATATTCCTTTCCCCCCTTCCCTTCTGAATTTCTGATTAGGGAGTGTTTCTTAATATATGTAAATGCTTATTTAATGGTATTTAATTCAGTTTTCCTACTTTTTATGGCCTTTTTTAATAATTTTCATTAACATATATATTTTGATTCCTATTATCTATCTTCTTTTTGTAATATTCTTTATGGTTATTGTTAGCTATTTTTGATTTATTTTAAATGTCTTGTATTTTATTAGATTAGCAAATAGAAATAATTCTACCTAGACAGGTATGAGGCAGTTGGTGACTTACTAGTTTTCTTAGTTCAAGAGCACCCTCTTCTGTTGATATAATGAACTGTAATTTCCTTAATAAATGGCACATTTTATGAAGAGAATTGATTTGTCTTTTTAGTTAGTATTTCTTTGTTTACTTGTATCTTCATTTTCTACTTTTTTTTTTTTTTGCCTTATTTTCTTCACTACCGACTCCTTTTAATTCCCTGCGAGTGAGACCCTAACAAGATTTCCATCTTAGGTCCCTGCACTTTTGAGCCAACTTCTTTTTAACTTTCAGGGATTAGGTGTTCTGGTATACGAGGTCGTATTTTAAAAAGGTGTATATTCTACTACCATCAGCCTAAAATTGCCTTCTCTCTTTCCTGAAATCCCCACCTGACTCTAGTGTGTTCTCCAGATTTGTCTTTGCTCTGCCTATCTATCTATTTATCTATCATCTATCTATCTATCTATCTATCTATCTATCATCTATCTCCCTTCTTCTCTGTAAATTAATTTATGGTATTCTTTATCTTCTAGTTATGTTGTGGGCATGGATCTGTGTGGTTTTACTTATTCTTTTTATCTGTATAGTTTTTGGAAGATATATGTAGAGTTTTGGATTCAGATGGCTATAATTTCCTTAAATTGCAATGTTTTTCAGGGTCCTATCTTAGAACTCTTCTCCTTTTGCCCTTCACAAACACTCTTTTAAGTGATCACAACCACTTCTATTCCTTTAATTGAATTAATTCTAAAACTTACAGGCTGAGGACTACCAAACTTTATTTTATTGCTGGGCTCCACATCTTTCATTAATGATCAATGAAATATCTCAACAGGTTATCTCCCACAGTTATAACCTACTTCACATATATAAAATTACATATCTTTTATTCTCCACCCCAGCCCATATGGCTTCTCATTCTGTGTCTCTTATCTTCATAAATGGTGCCATGTCACCTTCCCCAGTGTGCCTTGTCATAATCATCTAAGTTAGACAGAAGGCTGCCTATAACTCTTGGCCCCAGTCAGTCTCGAAATGCTAATGATTCTACCTCCTAAATATCTTAAAACTGTCTTCCACCACTCTTGAAATTCTGTGTTTAGGGCAGTATTAATTCTTGACTGGATTATTGCAGCAGCCTCCTAACTATAGTTCCTCCTTCCGTTTTTGCTTCTTCTACTCCACAGCTCACATAATTCTGATAAAAGTTTAATTTGATTATGTCAATATACACCTTCAGAATAATACATTGCCTTCATAATAGATTTTAACTCTATTAGGATGTTCTAAATGACCGTATATAATCTAATGACTGCTTTCTTCTCTAGACTTCTCTCTTACCAATCCCTGTTCTCATCTCTCCCCTACCCCAATAAAACACACAGAAATATAAATGCCATGAATATTATAGTATCCAAATTGACCACAGCAATATTTCTAGTCCATGATCTGATATAGAGTCATACCACTTCCACTCAAAAAGTGAAGTCTAATTTCCCTCCCCTGAATATGCTCCAGTGTTAGTGACTCACTTCTGATAAATGAAATTCTGTGGAAGTAATGCTGCATGATTTCCAATACCAGGTCATAGTGTCAGTATAGTTTCAGACTGATGTTCTCCTCCACCCTGAGTGACCAAATAAGAACCCTAGCTACTATACTGGAAATACCATGTTGAGAAATCATGTAGAAATAGAGGAAGATGTATAAGGACTCCACTTTTCCAACCCTAGTAATTTATGTCTTCCTGGTCTAAGCACCAGCCATATGAGTAAGTCACATTCAATTATTTCAATTCCAAGACCTTAAGCCAAACCTATGGTGAAACAAATATAAATATTCTGATGAACTGTCTAGCCTGCAGATTAATAAGTAAAATGTAATCCACAAAGTTGGGAGGTAGTTTGCTACACAACGATGGAGAAGTAAAATAAGCAATCATACACATCCTAGGTGCATTAAACTATTTTTAGTTCCCAGGTATTTCTTGGTATACTTTGTGTACTTCATACCTGTAATATTCCCTATTGTTCTCCCTAACTCTACCCTTTCAGCTACATAATGGTTTCTTTTCCTTTAGGATTCAGTACAGAAATTGCTTTTGAACCTTTCTAAGTCTACCAAGATTGTGCTGATTACTTCCATGAGCCTTCACATCTATATTTACATCAAACATTAATTATAATTCTAAATTATATTTAAGTTGCACTTATTGTCCCATAAAGTCTGGAACATCATTGTATCTCTAGAAAGTAGCATACTGTCTGAGACCAAAATTATTGTTGGATAAATAAATAAAGATAAATTAGATGTGAAATTGGGTTAAGAAATTCAAGTCATGCTTGTCTTAAAACCACAATGATTATTAAATAATTAATAACTTATTAATAACAACTGATATCATCAGTGGAACACCTGGTACATGTCAGTTGCCATTACAAAGCATCTTATAGGCATTATCTCATTAAATTGCAACTCAATTCTATAAAAAGAGACAGGCTACAAGTATAGTTTTTGTTATCTTGGTTTAAATCCCACCTTCACTCAACTTTTTTATCTGTGAAGCATTGATCAAGTCAGTTGAACTCCCAGTTTTCTCATCTGTAAAACAAAGATAAAATTGTTCTGATATGAGAACTAAGTGAAATCATGTATACACCATGCCTGGTGTATGACAGATATTTCATAAATTATATTTACTATCATTCTCATTTTTCAAATGAAGAAACTGAGACATGTAAGGATATGTAAAGGTTAAATAAGTTTCCCAAGGTCATATGGCCAGTAAGAGGCATAACTAGAATTATATCCTAAGTCTGTCAGACTTAAGCCCATGTCACAAACCAGTATGCTGTACAATAGACTCATTCTTTTCTTATTTTTCTCTTTGGCATTTACTGATTACATTCCATATTCTGGTAATTCACACTTTTAAATGATAGCCTAATTGAACTTCAAGGAGAGGACTGAACAACTAAAGCAGAAGATATTAAAGCAGAAGCATTAACTCCCGGAATGAGGGACTATAAATGAAATGAAAGTATGCTACGGTAATGTACCTGTTGGCTGAAAAGTAAACAATATTTGAATGTTATAAAAATTTAAACACTTATTTGACCCAACCAAAATTCTGATATTACTATGTTTACAGGAGATGGTGCTAAGAGGAATGAGAAGTATTTCAACATGATAAGCCCTCATCTGTCATGGAAGGAAGTCAACTCATGTTAAAAGCAAATAAACTAAGAAATAGCTATACATCTATATTATTTAGAAATAAAAGCTAGGAAGGTTCCAGTCCAAGACAATGACATATAAGGTTCCTGAACTCACCTCTTTCCACAGACACACCAAATGTATAACTACATATGGAGAAATTCCCTCTGAAAGAGATATAGAAACTACTGACTCCTACCCACTGGGTGAAGAAGAAAATGTTCACATCATATTGATAGGAAAGGCTGAGACACACTCACCATAAACTCCAACCTAGACATAGAAATATAATCAAGAGGGAACTCAACACTCTAAGATACTCCCTAAAGAGTGAAGATCTGGACTCAACATCATGAGCGAGTTGAGAATTCCAATAAAAAGAAAATTTAAGAAAATACTAAACAGAAATCACAGAGCAGAAGTATACAATAACTATACTAAAAAAAATTCAATAAAGGGGCTCAACACCATACTAGATCAAGTGGAAGAAAGTATCAGCTAACTTGAAAACAGTGGAATCATCCAATTAGAGAAATAAAAAGAAAAAAAAGAGTAAAGACAGTTTAAGGGAGTTATAATAGGTTACCATCAAGCAGACCAATGTTCTCACTATGCGGGGGAGGGGGGGGGTCCCTTAAAGAGAGACAGAGAAAGGGGCAAAAATCTTAAATAAAAAAATAATGATTGTAAGCTTTCCTAACCTAGGGAAAAAAACAGACATCCAGATCCAAGATGCTCAGAAAGTGCTAAACAAGATGACTCGAAAGATCCTCACATCTCAAAACACTATAAGTACACTGTAAAAAGTCAAAGAAGAGAATCATAAAAACAGCAAGAGAGAAACTGCTTATTACATATAGGAGAACCCCCCCCCATAAGATTATCAGCAGATTTTTTTGCAGAAATTTTTCAAGCCAGCAGTGAGTCACATGATATATTCAAAGTGCTAAAAGAAAAAACTGCCAACTAATTATACTTACCCAGCAAAATTGTCCCTCAAAGCTGAAGGAGAACTAGAGATTTTCAGGCAAGCAACAGCTGACATAATTTATCACCATTAGGCCACTTTACAAAAATAATAAGTAGATTTCATCAAGCTGAAATGAATTAATGCTACTTAGTAAAAGGAAAACATGTGAAAGTATAAATGTTACTGATAATTATATATATATATATATATATATATATATCTTTAGATTCAGAATATTCTAATACTGGAAAGGTGGAGGATGAATTGCTTAAAAATCTAGTAAAAAGGTTAAAAGATATGAAAAATAACTATAGCTATAATAATTTGTTAATGGATACATAGGATAAAAAACACAAATTGTCACATCAAAAACAACATGGGCAGAGAGAGTAAAAATATAGTGCTTTAATATGTATGCAAGATTAAATTATTATCAGCTTAAAATAAACTGGTAGGTAAATAAACTGTTTTGTGTAAACAAAGTAACCATAAAGCTAAAACCTATTGTGGATATACGAAAGAAAACGAGAGGAATTTAAGCACGCCACTACAGAAAGTCAACAAATCACAAAGTCACAAAGAACAGAAGAAAAGAATAAAGTAAATACAAAACAACCAGAATACTATTAACAAAATGGCAATATATGTCCATACCATCATAATTACCTTAAATGTGAATGGACTAAATAGCCAATTAAAAGAATAGCTGAACAAATTAAACACACACACACACACACACACACACACACACACACAAGACCCAACTATATGCTGCCTAGAAGAGACTCACTGCAGCTTTTAAAGACACACCAGATAGGAAGGGATGTAAAAAGATACTCCATATAATATATAATGATAAAGGAGTCAGTCCAATAAGAGGAGTTCCTAACACATAAAGCAAATATTAACAGACATGAAGGAAGACATAGATTGCAATACAATATTACTAGGTGACTTCAATACCCCACACTTAACAATGTATAAATCATCTAGACATAAAATCAATAAGGAAACATTGGATTTAATACATGTTTATAGAATATTTCATCCAACAGAAGCAGAATATGCATATTTCTCAAGTGTACATGGAACATTCCTCAGGATAGATTATTTGTAAGGCCATAAAACAAGTCTTAATAAATTTAGGAATATTAAAATCGTATCAAGCATTTTTCCAACATCTAGTTCCATCTAGTTCCATCTAGTTTCCATCTAGTTCCTAGTTTTTATGTATAAACCTAGAAATCAGTTAAAAGAAAACAGAAAAATTTACAAATATGTGAAGATTAAATGACATATTACCAAAAAAACCAATGAGTCAAAGAATAAATGAGAAGTTAAAAAATAACTTGAAACAAATGCAAATAGAAATTAAACCTATCAAAACTTGTGGGATTCAGCAAAAGCCATTTTAAGAGGGAAGTTTATAGTGATAAACTCCTACATTAAAAAAAAATCACATAAGCAATCTAACTTTATACCTCCAAGAACTAGGGAAAAAAAGAACAAACTAAGCCCAAATTTAGCAGAAGGAAGGAAATAACAAAGATCAGAGAGGAAATAATGAAAGAAATGAGAAAGATAATATAAAAGATCAATGAAACTAAGAGCTGGTTTTATGTAAAGATAAATTAAAATGACAAATCTTTATGGAGACTTAACAAGAAAAAAGGGGATTCAACTAAATGCAATTAGAAATGAAAGAGAAGACATTACAATCTGTATTAACAAATACAAAGGATCATAAGAAACTACTATAAACAATTATATGCCAACAAATAAGACAACCTAAATTATTAGATAAATTTCTAGTGATATACAATCTACCAAGACTGAATCATGAAGAAAAAGAAAATATGAACCTACTACTTATTAATAAAAAGAGTGATTCAGTAATCAAAAACCACACAAGAAACAAAAGTCCAGGGCCAGAGACTTCACTTATTTTTATCAAGCATTCAAATTAATGCCAATTCCAAAAAAAAATAGACAAGGAAGGAAAATGTCCAAATTCCTTTTATGAGGCCAGCATTACCCTGATACCAAAATCAGACAAGGACAATACAAGAAAATAAAATTATAGTCAATATTCTTGACTCAACATAGATGTAAAAATTCTCAACAAAATATTATCAAACTGAATTCAACAGTACATTAAAGGATCAAGTGGGATTTACTCCAGGGATACAGAATGGGTTCAACATTTACTTATCAGTCTATTAATATGATATATCACATTAATAAAATGAAGTATAAAAATCATATGGTCAACTCCCACTCTTCTTGAGAGAGATGCAAACCGTAAGAGATGCCAAATTCTAGGAAAACAAACTGATGATTTCTGGAGAGGAGGTGGGTGGGGAGAAGGAATACTTGGATGATGGGCATTAACGAGGGCACTTGATATAATAAGCACAGGTGTTATGTGCAACTGATGAATCACTAAATTCTACCACTGAAACTAATAATACAGTATATGTAAACTAAACTAAATTTAAATGAAGAAATTTTTAAATTATATGATTATCTCAATAAATGCAAGAGACATTTGATAAAATTCAACACTCATGATAAAAACTCTTAATAAAGTGAGCATACAGGCAATATACCTCAACATAATAAGGTCCGTATTTGGCAGGCCCACAGCTAACATACTTAATAATGAAAAACTGAAAGCTTTTCCTCTACAATCAAGAGCAGGACAGGGATGCCTTTTCTTGTCCCTTTTATTCAACATAGTATTATAGATCCTAGCCAGAGCAATTAGGCAAGAAAAAAGAAATAAAAGGCAACAAAATAGGAAAGGGAAGGAAATAAAACCTTTTCTATTTGTAGATGACATATTATATATAGAAAATCCTAAAAACTCCACCAAAAAACTGTTAAAACTAATAAATTCTGTAAAGATGCAGGATACAAAAATCAATATATAAAAATCAGCTGTGTTTCTATACACTAATGAACTATCAGAAAGAGAAATTATGAAACTAATCCCATCTACAATTGCATCAAAAAGAATAAAATATCTAGGGATAAATTTAACCAAAGAGGTGAAAGACCTGTACACTGAAAACTATAAGATGTGATGAAATAAACTGAAGAAGTCACAAGAAATGGAAAGATATTCTATCCTCATGGATTGAAAGAATTAATATTGCTACAATGTCCATTCTACCCAAAATGATGTAGAGATTGATGTAATCCTCATCAAAATACAAATGGTATTTTCTACAGAAATAGAAAAAGCAACCCTAAAATGTATGTGGAATCAAAAAAGACCCTGAAGAGCCAAAGAAAACTTGAGAAGGAACAAAGCTGGAGGCATCATACTTCCTGATTACAAACTGTATTACAAAACCATAGTAATCAAAACAGAATAGTACTGGCATAAAAATGGAAACACAGATCAATGGAACAGAATAGAGAGCCCAGAAATAAACTCATGCATATATGGCCAATTAACTTATGACAAAAGACCCAAGAATTTATAATCAAGAAGGGACAGTCTCCGGTAAATGGTATTGGGAGAACTGGAAGGACTCATGCACTGAATGAAGTGAAAATGAGTGAATGATAGCCACAGACAGATACTGGACCCCTATCTTACACCATACATAAAAAAAATCCACTCAAAATGGGTAAAAGACTTGGATGTAAGACCTAAAAGCATAAAACTTCTGGGAAAAAATGTAATGGGTAGTTTCCTTAATGTCAATCTTCATAATGACTTTTTGGATTTGACACCAAGAGCAAGCATAAAACAAACAAATGAAAATCAAGGGGATCCCCGGGTGGCTCAGCGGTTTAGTGCCTACCTTCAGCCCAGGGATGATCCTGGAGTCCTGGGATCGAGTCCCACATCAGGCTCTCTGCATGGGGCCTGCTTCTCCCTCTTCCTGTGTTTCTGCCTCTCTCTCTCTCTCTCTGTGTCTGTCATGAATAAGTAAACAAAATCTTAAAAAAAAAAGCAAACAAATGAAAATCAACAAGTGACACTATGCAAAACTAAAAATCTTCTGCACAGCAAAGAAAACTATCAACAAAATGAAAAGACAACCCATTAAATGGATTAAACCTATTAAATCCATTAAAATACTGGTAAATCATATATTTAATAAAGAGTTAATATCCAAAATATATAGAGAACTCATACAACTCAATAGCAAAAACCAAACAAACCAATTAAAAAAAATAAAGGCAGAGGCACTAAATAGACATTTTCAAAAAAAAAAAAAAAAAACACATACAAATAGCCAACAGGTATATGAAAAAGTGTTCAACATCACTAATCTTCAGGGAAAGGTAGATCAGAACCAGAAAGATTTTACCTCATATATGTTAGAATGGCTATCATCAAAAAGACAAGAGATAACAAGCATTGGTGAGGATATGGAGTAAAGGGAACCCTTGTACACTTTTGGTAAGAATGTTACTCGGTGTAACAACTAAAAAGTATGCAGGGGAAAGGATATGAAGTTTCCTCAGAAATTAAAAATAGAACTGCCATGGGATCTAGCCATTCCATTTCTGGATATACATTCAAAGGAAATGAAATCACTATATCAAAGACATACCTGTACCCCCAGGTTCATTACAGTATTATTTACTATAGCGAAGGGCTGGAAACAACCTAAGTATCCATCAAAAAATAAATAAATAAAGAGAATGTGTGTGTGTGTGTGTGTGTGTGTAATAATATGTAATAGTAGTCAATAAAAAGGAAGGAAATCTTGTTATTTGCAACAACATGGATATACCTTGAGGGTATTATGCTAAGTGAAATAAATCAGAGAGAAAAGACAAATACCAAATGATCTCACTTATACATGGAATTTAAAACAAACAAACAAAAACTCATACAGACAAATAACAGATTCGTCATTGCCAGAGGCAAAATAGGTGAAGGTGGTCAAGAGGTACAAACTTCCAGTTATAAAATCAGTTAGTCAAACAATCCCTTGGGTATAGTGTACAGTATGTTGAATTTACTTGACAATACTGTATTGCATATTTAAAAGTTGCTAAGAGAGTAGATCTTAAAAGTTTTTATTATAAGAAAAAAAGTGAGTATGTAAGATGATGGATATTAACTAAACTCGCTGCGGTGATTACTTCACAACATATGCATATATCAAAACATGTTGTATACCTTACATGATTATAATGATATATGTCAATTATATCTCAGTAAAAATAGAAAAAAATCAATTCAATTAAAATATAGGATATTAAGTCTAAGCATAGCTGAAATTTTTGAAGTTTTCTGCCAATGGGTAAGAAGGTAGAAGAGAAAAGAACTAATATTTCCATTATAAACTTTTAGGAAACATTTGACTTTATAAAAAATGAGTATGTGTTTGATTCAAAATAATTAAAATAGTTTTTTCTCCATCTGGAATTTATATTAGTGAATGGAGTAAGATAGAGATCTAACATCATAGTTTTCCAACTGCCTGTCCAGTTGTGATTTAGGCCAATTTTAATTATAGAGAAAAGAGCTTTTTTTCTTTCTTTCTCCCCTTTTCACATTATTATTATTTCATGGAACACCAAGAAACATAAAAATATAGAATCATACACATACTAGTTCTTTTTCTTCAAGGTTAATGCCATACGCCTAGATAACTTACATCTGCTTTTGTTCAAGTCACACATGGGATGGTCAGATAGGTCAGAAACATCAGGTGTAATATCAGAACTAACTTTTTAGAGGATGGACACATTGAGAACATTTGTTTCACACAGGTTTTCCTAAGAATCTCTAGGTACTCTCTATTAAGTGTGCATTAAAATAATCTAGCATACAAATGGCCAACAAGCACATGCAAAAGTATTCTACATTACAGGGAAAATGCAAATTAAAGCCACATCCACATAAATAACTACACACCCACCTGAATGACTAAAATGTGGTAATACCAAATGTTAATAAGGATTTGGAGTAACTGGAGTTCTCATAAATTGATAGTAGGAATGTTACTCATGCAACCTCTTTGAAAAATTTTCTGGAAGTTTGCAATGAAGTTAAACCTACATCCACTCCTATGACCAGCAATTCCACTCCTAGATATTGAGCCAAGATAAATGAAAACATAAGTTGGTAAAAAGACTTGTATAATAATGCTCAAGTTGCTTCATTCATAAAAAAACAAAAACAGGAAGCATCCTAAGGAATGTCCATTAATAAAATAAATAAACTGTAGTATATTCACATAATGAAATACTACTCAGAAATTTAAAAAGATCAAACTACTGATATAAACAATGTGGCTAAATCTCAAAAACACTTTTGTGATTAAAAAAAAAACTGCAATGAGCTAAATTGTAATTCCTCAAATTTAAATATTGAAGTCCTAACCCCTAGTACCTCCTCAGTATGTAACTATATTTCAAGATAGGGCCTTTCAAGAGGTAATTAGGGTAAAATGAGGTTGTATGGGTGGGCCCTAATACAATATGCTGGTGTCTTATAAGAAAAGGAACTTAGGACACAGACAACACAGAGACAGAGGGACAACCATAGAGGACACAGAAAGAATGTGGTCATTTGCAAGCCAAAGAGAGAGAAAAAAATAAATCTGCTAACATCTGCATCTATTTCTATTGTTTACACCATCAGTCCGTGGTATTTTTTATGGCAGTCCTAGCAAACTATTACAGAAACCTTACACAAAATGGTACATATAATACAAATCCAATTTTACGGAATTCTAGAATAAGCAAAAATATTCTATAGTGAAAAAAAAATCATAAGAGTCATTGCCTCTGAGGAGTGGGTTAGGGCATTAACTAATTGCAAAGGGACATAACAGAAGTTTCTGGGATAATGATAAATTTGGGTAATGACAAATTCTATTCAGTAAAGGATTTGGAAGAGCTACCCTTCTGAAATATGACTGAGTGATATGGTATCATTAATGTGTCTAATGCGTAAATACTAAACTACAGGCATTTTTCCTTTATCTAATGCTGGTGAATGTTTCTAAAACTCCTCACCATTTTTCAGGAAATTGAGTAGTATAATGGTAGTGTATTTGTCAAAACTCATGATTGTTCACTTAAAACTTGTGCATTTCATTATACATAAATTCTACATCAAAAGAAAAAAATTGTCAACTGTCATTGAGCCCTTCTCTGACATTAGAAGCCATTCTCTTCCCATTTCTTCTTTTATCATTGGAGTGGTACACCCAGTGTACAAAAATACCAGTGGTGCTATTATATTTTGTATTTATTATTTGAATATTTCCTAAAATGCATCAAGGTGAAATTCTCTAGTTTAACATGCCTCCACTGTGTTCACTTATCCAAAAAAGATTGGTTGAAGAATGAAACTAACTTGAGAGGATACTAAAATTTTTACTCCCTACATAGGAAAAAAACCCCTCAATTATACCACTGTCCAAAAGATTTTTTGAACTTCAGCCAGTGAATCTTACAGAATGAAAAACATAAATTTATAATATTCAGGGTCCTACGATGAACATTAATGGACTGAGAAGGACTAACCCTTAAACTTATTTGAGGAACAAGGAATTAGATTTGCAAGAGACTAAGTGATAGCAGCTGAACATATGCATGGTATGTGGTTCTGGTTTTCTTCAGGTGTAAATTGAGGAAGCCCCTAGACTGGTTCAAAGTTCAGGTACATTTTGTATAAAGGGAAAGAAAAACTCCACTGTTGTACCTATGCCCTCCTGCCAATGGGTTGTCTAACAGGTCATCCAGATGCTAATATTCTACTTATTGAAAACTCTACCCTTTCTGCCTTTTAGTAGATTTATATAATTTCTTAAATTGCCTTAGGGCATCAGCTGCATAGTCTCTTTGGTGTTTTGACTCTTTCTGACTTAGATATCGAGTTCATTTGTTTTTCAGTGAGTCAAATCTTTTTTATATACTAAGCTTTCTCATTCAACAGGAAGTAAGTGGAAAGCCATGGCTAAGGGTGACCCACAGAGGTAAGGCTTCACAGATCTGATCTTAAAGAAGGAAACAAACAGTGGTCCTAAATCTCTGAGTTTGGAGATAAGACATAATATGGGATCTTTGTTTATATTACTAGAGTTCTCACAATTGTCACCTTTTGGAATATACCTGAGAAACCTTGTCTAGCTTTCAGCATAATAGCACCTCTGAAGAAATTTATTACTGTGTGAACTCTTCATTTTTCTCCTATGTAGTCTTCTAAAATTGAAAAAAATATTGACTAGAACTGTCCAGAACTTCAGTATGGAATAGGATAAAGGCTGCTCTAAGTCTGTGGAGTTAACCTAATCTTATACCATTTAGCTGTGAGAACCAATACCTAGTTATAATTTGAAAGACTATGAGTTCCCTCAAAATGCAAATCTTCATTTTCTAGGCCTTTCTTTCTTTCTTTCTTTCTTTCTTTCTTTCTTTCTTTCTTTCTTTCTTTCTTTCTTCTTTCCTCTTTTTTTTCATGTTTATTTTATTATTTTATTTTATTTATTTTATTTTATTTTATTTTATTTATTTACTTGACAGAGAGAGAGCACAGCAGCAGGAAGAGGGAGAAGCAGGCTCTCCACAGAGCAAGGAAACTGATGCAGGGCTTGATCCCAGGATTGTGGAATCATGACCTGAGCCAAAGGCAGACATTCAGTGGACTGAGCCACCCAGGCACCCCTAGGTCTATTTTTCTATAAAAACATTATAGAGAAGTATATTTTTTATTCCTTTTATATATACATAAATAAATCCTTAAATAAAAAAGTAAAACCCTAAATAAAAGCCTTATAAAACTGAATAATACATAAGATCTCAACTAGAAAAGTAGTATAAGAAATATTATTATTGCTCTGTGAAGTTTCTACATACTACTTTATCCTGTCCAATTTCACTCTGACACACATTGCACTGGGGATTTTGCTCTATTTATGAACTCTGATGTGATAGCACTTCAAAGACAATCCTCTATATGTTTTTTGAGTTTCTGTCTTTGGTCAATCTCTACTTCACATAGATTTCATTAAGTATCTCCCTCCTCAGTATAGATCACAATCAATTGATGCCTCAACTAAATCCTTTTCAAATCTCCCTGCCGTTTAGATGCAATGAAGTATGAAGCTCATTAATTCTCCCAATAAAATAACTGTACTATGATGTTTTATCTCAGCCTAAATCAACGGGAATTAGAAAATCCCAGAAATAGAAGAGTGCCTGCTTGGCTTAGTCAGTCAAGCATTTGACTCTCAGTCTCGACTTAAGTCTTGATCTCAGGGTCATGAGTTCAAGTCCTACACTGAGTTCCACACTGGGCATGGAGCCTACTTGAAAACAAAATAAAGAAAGAAAAGAAAAATTCTGGAAATAGGCCCAATCAATAACCCAATGACTGTAGGACTTTATTGTCCAAACCCCAAGAACTAATTAAATGGATATTGGTCGAGCCTGATAGCACTTCTGATCACATTTTTCACTGACTAAATATCATTTCTCAGGATATGGCAAGATGGAAAGTAAATTAAAATATATTAATCTCTGAAGGGTCCATAAAAGCATTTCTATTATGTCCAATCTCTCAGGCTTCTTTAGAACTCAAGCTAACAGAAAAATTATTTGATGCACACCCAATTTTAGCTAACCTCACAAAAGGAGCTTTTGAGCTATTGACTCTATATAAGACAACTATACATTTCTCAATTCAATTTCCAAAAGACATTAATGTGGCAAGTTTCAGTGTGTATGTACTGATTAACAAGATACAATTACTTTTTCTGTGGAATCAATTTAGTAGATAACTGAAGATTATATTAACTAAATATTCATTAAATAATACCATAGTGCTAGAAGGTAATATAAGCTGTGCCAGTGGTTCATTCAAGTTTTCATCCACAGGAAATCTAAATGTATTAGATCACTCTACATCTACTCTTTCCAGGCCTTTATCTAGAGAGTTGAATGAAAATGAAACTTAGGTTGTTAAACTCATTCATTATCATAACTTTACAATATTAAATGCAATCTCTGAGATAAATCTAAAAGTAATTTCACATATATTTTTAAGAGGTCAGCATTATTAAATATTCCAAGTCAATTCATTGCAGTATTCTCACCTGGAAGTGCTAAAATGTGAAATGATTTCCTTTTAAAACTTAATTTGAACTTTATCAGCACTGCTGAAACTGTGTCATCACAATAGTAGAGCAAGTAGCATAATAGACATAAGCAACAAGTATGGAATGACAATTTCTATCACTGCCACTAAAGATTAATAATGAAAGAATTTATAGCACTTTTTTTCTGTAGAAGGAGAATGCTTCTTTTTAATACACAGATAGAAGGTAGACTGAAACCACTGCTGACCATATCTATTCTGAGGATATATAGTTGTCTATCCTATGTCTTGATTTCACAATATCTATAGGGAAAAATGTAAAATCCCCTTTTCCCTTGAGTTTCTTCCCTAAAGCTACTAAATTAATTTTTATTTAAATCACTCAATTACTCACTCATAAAGTTCATATGTATTGCTAAAAGATAGATCTAAACAGAAGGCTCAATAATTAGTAACAACAATAAGTAAAAATATTTTGGGACATTTGTCACTCATGGTAAGACATTTGAAAAAGGAATGATAGAAATATAAATATCCATTGAATCTAGATTCTAGATTCTCTAGTTGTCTAGAATCTAGACAACTCTGAGCATCAGAGGCAAAGCCTGAGAATCAGGATGACAAACATGATAATCAATAAGAAAACCCAAACAGAAAAGTTGTCATTTACCCATAGCTTATATATTAACCACCTGATGAACCTATATACCTTATATATGAAACAAATACATAACAATAAAAATCTCTCATTATTTCAGATATTCCAAAGAATATTAAGAGTAATATGCCTTTTGAAATTTAATTTATTTCTAACAGATTTATTGAGGTATAATTGATATCCAAAACCTGCACATATTTAATGTATAATTTGATGAGTCTGAAATATGTATACATCTGTGAAATTGTTACCACGATCAAGGTAATAAACATAACCATCACCTTCGAAAGTTTCCTTCAGCCAACATGGTAATTTTAAACACCATAAATTTTATTATCTTGGGGAATTCAGGTAAATACAGGTACAAAGGGGATTTAGCATTTCAATGGCTTCACAGTATAAGACAAACTCTTTATATTTTGTAGATTGAAATGCCGTCAGTTGAAAGGGGTTGGGAATGTACAACTATAATGTGTCATTAATCTCATAAGAAATAAATATCCCCAAGAAAAACTCTTTTGATATAGACTTGGTTATCATCTACTCAAAATGGGTAAATGAAGCATTCCCAAACTGGTTTAAATGAGGGGGGGGAGGTGTTAGATGGGATGAGCACTGGGTGTTATACTATATGTTGGCAAATCGAACTCCAATTAAAAAATATACAAAAAAATAATAAATAAATAAATAAATAAATAAATAAATAAATAAATAATCCTAAAGAGATTGTAAGTATAATTTCCTACCTGATACCAAAAAGTGAATTCCTTCATCTTCTCAAATTAAAAATATTCAATCTATAAACTTCCTGCAAAAAGTAGTTGATCAATGAGAAGCCAATGTCACAATTTTAATTTCATTCTATAATATATATGAAAACATAAAAACCAGAAAACATACAATAAAAACTAAAATTGTTAACCTGTTGCCTTCATATAAGAGAAATTTTAACTAATTACAAAGACAATGAGCTGATATCAAACACAAGCACTCACCTACTGTGTTTTACTTCATTAAACATAATGAACCTGCCAACTTGAGAGTAGGCAAAAGACTTTGACAACATCCCATTATCTATTCTCCAGCTCAGAGAGACACACTATCCATCAACCTGAGAAGTGAGGAAGGCTTCTCTGTCAATGTTCAGCCAAATTTCTGAATCAGCCAAAATATAAATTTCCATCCTACACCACACACTCTTATCCAGTAAGTCAATAAAAATACTGAGCAACTATAATGTACATAAGAGAAATAGACTGTGAAACAGAAGAGTTTCCATCTCATGCCAACAGAGCCTCATCAGAGAATTGCTTTTGGGCTAGGCATTTTGTGTATCACATCGTCCTACAGCTACAGATCTAAGAATCTATAACTCCCAAGTGTTCAGTGAGTAGCACACACATTGTATAGCCGAGAGAGAGAGAGAGAGAGAGAGAGAGAAAGGAAGAAGAAGAAGAAGAAGAAGAAGAAGAAGAAGAAGAAGGAGGAGGAGGAGGAGGAGGAGGAGGAGGAGGAGGAGGAGGAGGAGGAGGGAGAGAGATCCTTGAAGCTCAAATGAATACAATCTCATTCTCCTTAGTCCTAAAAGAATAAACTTTGGATATTAAGTTATGATTTAAAAAAAAACAGAAGAAATTTTTATAAAAATGCTTGAATGGCTCAATAGGGTGAGGTAGACATGGTTTATATGATGAAATAGTAGAAACTTATAAGGAATGGACTGATTGAGATTTAAAGATAAGAGAGTGAGATATAACAACTTCAAGTAAGAAAATTAAATATGCAATAAATAAAAAGTATATATAGCAAAAAAGTTTTTTGCACAGTTTAAATCTAGTAATAAGTGTGAATAATAGATTTGAGAATGTATTTTGGAATGTAGAGGAGAATGGTAAATATTAAAGTATTGAGTCAATATGAAAGGAAAATAATGTATCTATCATACAAAGTCTAGATGTTCATAAGAAAGTTCTAAGAGTAGGAAGAAGTAAGAAGTTAGAAATAATGCAGTCACCAAACGTACAGTGAAAAACAATCTTCCCAAACTAAAACAAAACAATGTATGAATATACATTCGTTTATGATTTATGTAATTGGGTCCCATCTACAAAATACACGGGATAAATAAAACAAAAAGGGACATGTGCCACATTCTTGTCTTTGTGGGTAATTGGAGAGACAGACAGATAATAATATGAATAAATATAAAATTACAACCAGGTCAGGAGTAGATTGTGTATAAGAGCATGTAATGAGGGATTTGACCTCGTCAGGAAGTTAGAGGTTTCTCTAAAAAAGTTAAGTTTCATATGAGCTCTGAGGGACAGTGGGAATTAACCAGGGAACTGGAGCATCCCAGGCAGAGAAATAACATATGTAAAGTCTTTTAGTAAAAATGAGCATAGCGTGGTTGAGGAATCATAAGAAGGCCAATGGACTGGAGCCGAGAGATTCAAGAGAACATGTATGAGATGATAGGGAAGAGGTGGGCAGTGGCTAGACCATCTAGGGTACTGCAGGTCAGAGACTTTATGTTTACCATGGCCTTCAGTAAGAAATACTTTTTACACCATAGCCCAGTACATACACTTATATGTACATACGTAGAGATCAATTTTCTAGTTCATGGAAGCATTAAAAAACAACTATGAAATAGAACAGAATATGACAGGACATATCAGAGTATTTTTCTCATAGTAAGAGTAGGCAACAGTTGATAAAATCCTTTGTTTAGATTTATTTATGTGTGTTATGTTTTATGTGTGTATATATATACATACATTCACATATGTGTATTTCATGTATATAATTCTTAAAACTCTTATGATCTAACCATTGTTTTATAACTCATCTATAGATTCCCACATGCAATTTGAAAAAATCTGTGGCAAATCCATGTTAGAGATTTTGCTATTTCTTCAAAAGCCATTGAGGTCCTATAAGCAGATATGTGAGGAGAACAGATTTGAATTTAGGGGGAGAATAATTTCTTTTGCTACAATGCAGAGGTCTTTTTTTAGAGAAACAAGTCAGAGGCTTTTACAATGAGACTCCAGGTAAGAGATAGTAGGGGTTTTTTTCTTTTTCTTTCTCTTTTTTTTAACCTTAGAGAGTAGCAGAAGAGAGTAAGAGAGATTCCAGAGATGATTAGGAGTAAAAAATCAACAGCACTTTGTGATAAAATTTTAAATGTGGACACATCTGTCAAAGATGACTGTTTGGTTGAAAGAGGCCTGGAGTATTATTGAAAAGAAATCCAAGAGTAACAAAATATTGGATTTACAAGAATAAACAAAACCATCTAACAAGAAATCCTCCAGAAAACACATGTTACTAACAGAGAAATTGAAATTGCGTTGGCTTCAGACTATTCTTTTGCAATGTGAAATGCCAAGAGGCAATGAAAAAATAAGCCACAGAATTTTGAAGGAAAAAAGTTGGTGAGCGAAAGACTTTATGCTAAGCCAGCTTGCCATTCAGGCATGAAGGAAATAGAAAGTTATTACAAAATGCAGACATACTGAGAAAAATATATCATCCACAATCTTGAAAAGAAATTACTTGAAGATATGCTTCTACCAAGAGATAAATCCAGATTTCAAACTAAAGAATAAGGAGGTCATGGTAAACACACACACACACACACACACACACACACACACAAGAATAATAGTAGATAAATTAAAACAATTTAAAATAGAATTGAGTTTAAATGTTTATTAAAAATAAAGTAAAAACAATACAAAGTAAGAAAAAATTCTGGAAAGAAAAGATGTATACTATAAAAAATGAAATTACAATTAGAGAATAAAGCATAAAGTATATTAAGAGTTGTTTAAAAGCATGCTAAATTCCTCACCTAACACAGGAAAAAAATGACCCAAAAGATGCAATTGCACTTGATTTTGCTGATTAGGAAAAAACTTAAGGCATATGTTTGAATAAATAGAAGTACAGCTACTAGTCAAATGTAGAACATAGTGGAAATCTTCAAAATCTCTGAATTTGAAGTTTATAATAATAACAAAGTTTAAAATAGTAAAAATCCAGAAAAAATAGAGAATGGTTACATTTAAAAAGCAAATAAGGGGACAAAACAAAAACATTTCACACAAGACAAAAAACATCAAACATTATCACTTATGAAAATAAAAAGTACCCCCATTTTAAAGACAGACTCTTAGATTGCTTCAAATTCAATTATAAATTCTTTCCAAACTAACATAAATTAAATTTTACAAAAATTACCTTTTAAAAATTACTTAGGTCCAAATGATTTACCAGTGAAATCTTTCAAGTATCCAAGCTATAAACATTAGCTGGTTACCCTTTAAAACATTTTACTTGACTGCATTAAAAAGTAAAAGTCTTTTAATAAATTTTCTGAAGCCAACATAATTCTTGTGACACAGGTTAATGTATCAACACTTTTCAATCACTTGAGAAACTGATTTAGAAAATAATGCAGATGGGACACCTGGCTAACTCAGTAAGTTAAGCATCTGCCTTTGGCTCAGGTCATGATCTCAGGGTCCTGGGATTGAGACCCATATCAGGCTCTCCGTTCAATGTGGAGTCTGTTTCTCCTTCTCCCCCTCCCCACTACTTGTGATATCTCTCTCTATCTCTCTCTTTCACCCTCTCTCTCAAATAAATAAAATCTTTTTTAAAAGTCAGAAGAATAACAAAACAGAACAGAAGCAAAGTTGGAAGAAAAAAATTGACAAATTAAAATAATTCCTTAAATTTGAAAACAATAGAAGTTGATTTTAAAATTTCAAAAGTTGGTTCTTTGTAAAAACTAATACTCTTTGATAAATTTAGCAAAAGAGAAAAAAACACTAAGATAATTAGTAATGACAAAGCATATATTGGAGAAGAAAGCAGAGTAGGAGGGTCTTGAGCTCATTTTATTCCACAGATACATAAAGGCAACAACTGCATTTATGCAACTAACTCCAAAAATGACCTGAATACTGGCAGAACAGATTTCTACATTTAGTTCTAAGATAAACCCACATGGAAAGGAAGAGGAGAGGCAGAGATGTGGTTGAGAACCAAACCCCCAGCATGACTAACCATAAACAGGAGGGACATAACAAACATGGAGGAATAAGAGAATCAGACCTCATATTGGACACCCTCGGCCCTGTTGACTTGCACTGGAAAGACAAGTCCCCATAATGTCTAGGTTTGGGAACCAGTATGACTCCTAGAGCTTTAAAAATCAGTGAGACTTAACTCTAGGGATCTGAAAGTAACAAGAAACTGAGTCCCCCCTCTTAAGGGGCAAGAAAACTAAATAACTTAAGTATGAAACAGCACAGAAGCAGCAGTTTGAAAAGTGCCTGGGGTACACGTGAAAGTGATTTATTGACTAATCTTGGAATGTGTGCCAGAGGGGCAGAGATCTGCAAGAGATTTCTCTGAGAACACATGTGCTGGCAGGTGCCATTTTTCATGCCTAGCCTAGATAGCAGGATACTTACAGGATCAGTTCTAACACTCTCTATTTACCCTACCAGGACTGTGTGCCATTCCCCAGCAGACCCACTCATCCAACCCATGAGCCTAGACAAGCATCCCTCCAAAGCAGCTCCTGCAGCACCACACCTTAACAGGCAGCTCAGGCTGGGACTGATGCCATTTCAAAGTGACTCCTCTTCTAGGGAGAGGAAGAAATAACCTTACACCCAGTGCACCCACAGTTCCTGCAGCTGGGCCTCATAGCTAACTGTGTAGTGGCAAGCCCTGCTCTTTTCTCTATCTCCATATGTGGCAAAAATTAATTGGATACAGGCTAAATGCTGGCCCCTCCCACCAATGAGCTCTCAGTGGCTACAACCAATCCTTTAAACAGTGCAAAATTAAACCCTGCCCAGTATGCCCAGAGCAGGCAAAGTGAGTCATTACAGCAAGCTGGGCTAAAGGGATTGTGGCACAGCCAGAAAAGGAGGGCATACATAGCCCACATAGGGTACATACCCTGGTTCTGGCAACTAGGGGCTATTGTGCTATAGGACACCACAATACCTTTCTACAAAAACTACTACTTCAAGATCAGAAAACATAGCTGCCCTACCTGGGTACAGAAAACATAAAAAAGTCAGAGCTAAAGGATATAATAACTAAAATGGAAAATACATGAGAGAGAGTCAATAGAGAATATAGAATGGATCAGCAATCTGGGAAAAGGGAATGGGAAGCAACCAACCTGAAGAGCAAAAAGGGAAAAAAAAAGAATAATAAAAAATGAGAATAGGTAAGAGAACTCTGTGAAATCATCAAGCATAATAACAATTGCATTATAGGGATCCCAGAAGGAGAAGAGAGAAAGGGGCAGAAAACTTATTTGAAGAAATTATAGCTGAAAACTTATCTAATCTGGAAAGAGACAGAATCCAGGTCCAAGAAGCACAAAAAGCCCTTAACAGATAAATCCAAAGAGGTCCACACCAACACAAATAATAATTAAAATGGCATAAAGTAATGATACAAGGAGAATCTTAAAATCATCAAGAGAAAAGAAAATAGTTACATATATGGGAAATCCCAAAACGATATCAGCTGATTTTTCAGTAGAAACTTAATAGGCCAGAAGAAAGGGACATGATATATTCAAAGTGCTAAGAGGAGAAAACCTACAATCAAGAATACTCTCTTGGTAAAACTATCATTCAGAATTGAGGAAGAGATTAAGAGTTTCCCAGATAAAAGTTAAAGGAGTTTATCATCACCAAATTATCTCTATGGAAAATGTTAAAGGGAATTTTCTAAGTAGAAAGAAAAGGCCATAACTAGAAGAAAGTTTGAAAAGAAAAAAAATTAAAGATAAAAGCAAACATAGTAAAGGTAATAGATTAATTATGTATAAGCCAGTATGGAAGTTAAAAACAAAAGTAGCAAAATCAATTATATCTACAAAACTTAGTCAAGGAATACACAAAATTTTTTTTGAAAAAGTAATATATGTTATCAAATACATAAAACTTGGAAGAGGAGTAAAATTTAGCACTTTTAGAATATGTTTGAACTTAAGCAACCATCAGCTTAATATAGACTACTATTTACATAGGATGTTATTTATGAACTGAACAATAACCACAAATTTTAAAAATCTTAGTAGAAATGCAAAAAATAAACAGGAATCCAAGGATAGTATTAAAGAAAGCCAAACCATAAGGAAAGAGAACAAAAGAAAAACTAAGAAACAGAGAACTACAAAAAATTAACAAAATGGCAATAAGTACATAGCTATCAATAATTACTTTAAATGTAAGTGGACTAGATGCTCCAATCAAAGGACATAGAATGTTGAATGGATAAAATAGGTATTATCTATGTGTTGCCTACAAGAGATTCACTTAGACCTAAAGACATCTACAGACTGAAAATGAAGGGATAGGAAAAGATATCCCATGCAAATGGAAGCAAAAAAAAAAAAATCCAGGATAGTAATACTGATATCAGACAAAATAGACTTTAAAATGAAGACTATAGCAAGAGACAAAGGACATGACACTATGATAAAGGGATCAATTCAACAAGTGTATATAACAGTTGCAAATATCTGTGCACCCAAAATAGGAGCACCTAAATACATAAAGCAAATAGTAACAGACAGAAAGAGAGAAGCTAATGGTAATAAATAAATAGTAGGGGACTTTAACACCCCATTTACATCAATGGAGAAATCATTCACACAGAAAATCAGCAAGGAAACAATGGCTTTAAATGACATATTAGACCAGATAACTTTAACAGATATTTACAAAATTTCCATACAAAAACAGCAGAATACACATTCTTTTTAAATGCACATGAAACATTTTCCAGAATAGATCACATTCTGGGCCACAAAACAAGTTTCAATAAATTCAAGAAAATTGAAATTACATCAAGCATACTTTCTGACAATGGTATAAATCTAGAAAGCAACTAGAAGGAAAAAACTGGAAAATGCAAACACATGGAAGCCAAACAACATGCTACTAAACATCCAATGGCTCAATGAAGAAAGCAAAGAGGAAATTTAAAATACATAGTGACAAATGAAAATGATAATACAATGATCCAAAATGTTTGGAATGCCACCAAAGAAGTTCTAAGAGAAAGGTTTTATAGGAATACAGGCCTACTTCAAAAAACAAGAAAAATCTCAAATAGACATCTAAACTTACACACACAGGAACTAGAAAAAGAAATAATCAAGCCCAAAGTTAGTAAAAGTACAGAAATAATAAAGACCAAAATGTAAATAAAAGAAATAGAGATTAAAGAAAAAAGAAAGGATCAATGAAACCAAGTGCTGGTTCTTTGAAGAGATAAACAAGTTGACAAACCTTCAGCCAGACTCATCAAGAAAAAAAGAGAAAGAATTCAAATAAAATCAGAAATGAACAAGCAAAAATAACAATCAACACCATAGGAATACAAAGAATTATAAGAAAATATCATAAAAATACCATAAAAATTATGCCTGCAAATTGGACAAATTAAAAGAGTGTATAAATTCCTAGAAACATAATCTTCCAAGACTGAATCAGAAGAAGTAGAAAATTTGAATAGACCAATTACTGATAATGGAATTGAATCAGTAATCAAAAAAACTCCCAACAAGCAAAAGTCCAGGACCAGATGGTTTCACATGTGAATTCTACCAAATATTTAAAGAGTTTATACCTATTCTTCTTGACCTGTTATGAAAAATAATAGAGGGAGGAATGCTTCCAAACTCATTCAATAAGGCCAGAATTACCCTGATATCAAAACCAAAGACACAACAAAAAAGAAAACTACAGCCAATATCTCTGATGAACACAGCGGCAAAAATCTTCAACAAAATATTAGCATATCAAATTCAGCAATACATTAAAAGGATCATTCACCATGATCAAGTGGGGTTTAAATGATGGATGCAAGGGTAGTCCAGGATTCACAAATTAATCAGTGTGATATATCATGTTAACAAGAGAAAGGATAAAAACCACATGATCATTTCTAGATGCAGCAAAGTATTTGACAAAGTACAATATCTATTCATGATAAAAACTCTCAACAAAGTAGGTTTAGAGGGAACTTACTTCAATATAATAAAGACCATATTTGAGAAACTCACAGATAACATCATACTCAATAGTGAAAAATTAGAAGCTTTTCCTCTAAGACCAGGAACAAGACAAGGATGTGCACTCTTCCCACTTTTACTCAACATAGTACTGAAAATCCTAGCTACAGAAATCAGACAAGGAAAATAAATAAAAGACATCCAAATTGACAAGCAAGAAGGAAAACTGTCATTATTTGCAGAAAACATGATACTATACTTAGAAAACCCTAAAGACTCCACCAAAACCTTATAGAACTCATCAATTTAGTAAAGTTGCAGAATACAATATCAATCTGCAAAAATCTGTTACATTTCTATACAGTAATAACAAAATAGAAAGAGAAAGTAATAATCCCATTTACAGTTGTACCAAAAAGAATAAAATGGTTAGGATTAAATTTAACCAAGGAAATGAAAGACCTATACTCTGAAAATTATAAAACATTGATAAAAGAAAGTGAAGGCAATACAAACACATGGGAAGATATACCATGCTCATGAATTAGAAGAATTAATGTTGTTAAAATATCCATTCTACCCAAAACAATCTATGGATTTAGTGCAATCCCTATCAAAATACCAATAGTATTTTTCACAGAACTCGAAAAAAAATAATCCTAAAATTTCTATGGAACCACCAAAGACATCAAATAGCAAAAATAATCTTGAGAAGAATAAAGCTGGAGGTAGATATCATAATTCCAGATTTCAACATATACTACAAAGCTATAGTAATTAAAACAATATGGTACTGGCACAAACATGACCACACACATTAATAGAACAGGGTAGAGAGTCCAGAAATAAACCTACACTTAGGTAGCTAATCTATATACAACAAAGTAGGCAAGAATATACAATAGAGAAAAGATAGTCTTTTCAATAAGTGGTGATAGGAAAATTGGATAGCTGTATGTAAAAGAATGAAAAAGGACCACTTTCTTTCACCATACACACACACAAAAATAATGGATTAAAGACATAAACGTGAGACCTACAGCCATAAAACTACTAAAGGAAAACATAGGCAGTTATCTCTTGGAAATCAACCTTAGCATCACCATTATGGGTGCTCCTCAGGCAAGGGAAACAAAGGCTAAGTAAACTATTGGGACTACACCAAACTAAAAAGCTTCTGCATGGTGATAGAAACTGTCAACAAAGCAGAAATACAACTACTGAATGGGAGAAGATATTTACAAATGATATTTCCAATCAGGGGTTAATATACAAAATATGTAAAGAATTCATACACTTCCACATCAAAGAAAAATAAAAATAAAAATATAATTTTAAAAAGGACAAATAGACATTTTCCAAATATAACATACAAGAGGCTAACAGACACATGGAAAGATGCTCAGCAACACTATTCATCAGGGAAATGTAAATCAAAACCACCATGACATATCACCTCACCCAGTCAGAATGGCTAGTATCAAAAAGACAAGAAATGGTAAGGATGTGTTGAAAAAGAAACCATTATTGGTGGGAATTTAAATTGGTACAGCCACTGTAAAGTGTATAGAGGGGCACATGACTGGCTCAGTGATTGAGTGTCTGGCTTTGGCTCAGGTCATGATCCCAGGTCCTGGGATCAAGTCCCGTATTGGGCTTTCCACAGGGAGCCTTCTTCCCCCTCTGCCTATGTCTCTGCCTCTCTCTCTGTGTCTCTCATGAATAAATAAAATTTGGAGAGAAAAAGAAAACAATATAGAGTTCCTCAAAAATTAAAAATATAAATACCATATGATTCAGTAATTCTACTAGGTATTGAATATTTACCCAAAGAAGATGAAAACACCAACCTGAAAATCTATATGCATTCCTATGTTTATTACACATTATTTACAATAGTCAAGATATGAAAACAACCCAAGTCCTTTAATAGATGAATGGATAAAGAATATGTTGTGTAGAAATAGACAATAGACTATTGGTCAGCCATAAAAAAATATAATGATTTCTTGTTATCAGCAACAACATGGATGGACCTAGGGAGGATTATGATAAATGAAGTAAGTCAGATAGAAAAAGACAAATGCCATATGATTTACTTATATGTAGAATCTAAACAATTTTTAAAAAGGAACAAAAAAATAGATGCTTAAGTACATAAAACAAACTGTTGTCAGGGGGAAGTGGGTTGGGGGGATGGGTGAAATAGATAAAGGAGATTAAGAGACACAAACTTCCAGTTATAAATTAAATAATTCAAGGGGATGAAAAGTACAACATGAAGATATAGTCTATTATATTATAATAACATCTGGTGACAGGTAGTGATTACATTTATCATGATGAATACAATAATAATAAAATTTTTAAAGCCTATATAATTAAGAATCATGGGAAAATTTAAATTATAAGAGAATACTATATACAAACATGGTATACAAATTTTATACAAATATTTTTAACATGAAAATGCTAAATGTTTTATGTAATAGAGAGTTATAATAAAATATAAATGATCAAGACAACTTAATAGCAATAAAATATCTTAATAGGTTCATAGATATAGACATTGTTTTTCAGATTTCAAGAAAGGTCTAAAATCCAATAGTTGTATAAGTCAATCTTTCAAATGTCAAGGAATAGATATTTCCCATGCTCTCTAAAGCATTTTAGAATATTAAAAAATGCTGAATGCTATTTTTAAAACACTTAATGAAACAAATACATTATCATTATCAACATTTGAGCAAAATATAAGAGACAAAGCTGTAAAAAGAAAGCTATCCTCAAAAGCCCTTGTTTTAGCCTTCCATGTCCTTGTATTCTCTGTGGCTTTTGTTATGTTTCCTCCTGAAGTAATTCTATCAATCGCTGGGATGAAAGAGCATTACCTTTCCCTTTGTACACTTTGTCTCTTTGGTGACTGCCCTTGCCAATCCTTTCCTCCCAAACACAAACATTTTACTTATACTTTCTCTTCTGGGAAACTTATCAATTCTTAGTAATACCTGAACTATCTATCATTTCTAGAAGGATGACTGTCATATTTTTGGCTCTCATTGACTCAAGATGCAGGCCCACATCGCCAAAGGCCCAGTTGATGCTTCACATGAACATCCCACCATTGCTTCAAACTCAAGAGACTTAAAATAAAATCCCCCATCTGCCCTAAACATGTGTTCACTCACCTGACTTTTAGTCTGTAGGTCTCTCAAACACCCAGACCTGACATCTGAAACCTGCTCCTCAAACCTTTAGATCTAGCTCTAATCCTCATTAGATCAGTTAGCTTGTTTTTTTGAGTATCTTGGTCTTGATTTCCCTTCCCTGTAGAATGGGTTAAGGTGAAGCTGAAATGAGGTGAAGTCATAGATGTTTTATTTTTTTTAATTTATTTTTTATTGGTGTTCAATTTACCAACATACAGAATAACCCCCAGTGCCCGTCACCCATTCACCCCCACCCGCCGACCTCCTCCCCTTCCACCACCCCTAGTTCGTTTCCCAGAGTTAGCAGTCTTTACATTCTGTCTCCCTTTCCCACACATTTCCTCTCCCTTCCCTTCTATTCCCTTTCACTATTATTTATATTCCCCAAATGAATGAGAACATATAATGTTTGTCCTTCTCCGACTGACTTACTTCACTCAGCATAATACCCTCCAGTGCCATCCACGTTGAAGCAAATGGTGGGTATTTGTCATTTCTAATGGCTGAGTAATATTCCATTGTATACATAAACCACATCTTCTTTATCCACTCATCTTTCGATGGACACCGAGGCTCCTTCCACAGTTTGGCTATTGTGGACATTATGCTATAAACATCGGGGTGCAGGTGTCCCGGCGTTTCATTGCATCTGTATCTTTGGGGTAAATCCCCAACAGTGCAATTGCTGGGTCGTAGGGCAGGTCTATTTTTAACTCTTTGAGGAACCTCCACACAGTTTTCCAGAGTGGCTTCACCAGTTCACATTCCCAACAGTGTAAGAGGGTTCCCTTTTCTCCGCATCCTCTCCAACATTTGTGGTTTCCTGCCTTGTTAATTTTCCCCATTCTCACTGGTGTGAGGTGGTATCTCATTGTGGTTTTGATTTGTATTTCCCTGATGACAAGTGATGCAGAGCATTTTCTCATGTGCGTGTTGGCCATGTGTATGTCTTCCTCTGTGAGATTTCTCTTCATGTCTTTTACCCATTTCATGATTGGATTGTTTGTTTCTTTGGTGTTGCGTTTAATAAGTTCTTTATAGATCTTGGAAACTAGCCCTTTATCTGATATGTCATTTGCAAATATCTTCTCCCATTCTGTAGGTTGTCTGTTAGTTTTGTTGACTGTACCCTTTGCTGTGCAAAAGCTTCTTATCTTGATGAAGTCCCAATAGTTCATTTTTGCTTTTGTTTCTTTTGCCTTGGTGGATGTATCTTGCAAGAAGTTACTGTGGCCAAGTTCAAAAAGGGTGTTGCCTGTGTTCTACTCTAGGATTTTGATGGAATCTTGTCTCACATTAAGATCTTTCATCCATTTTGAGTTTATCTTTGTGTATGGTGAAAGAGAATGGTCTAGTTTCATTCTTCTGCATGTGGATGTCCAATTTTCCCAGCACCATTTATTGAAGAGACTGTCTTTCTTCCAATGGATAGTCTTTCCTCCTTTATCGAATATTAGTTGACCATAAAGTTCAGGGTCCACTTCTGGATTCTCTATTCTGTTCCATTGATCTATGTGTCTATTTTTGTGCCAGTACCACACTGTCTTGATGACCACAGCTTTGTAGTACAACCTGAAATCTGGCATTGTGATGCCCCCAGATATGGTTTTCTTTTTTAAAATTCCCCTGGCTATTCGGGGTCTTTTCTGATTCCACACAAATCTTAAAATAATTTGTTCTAACTCTCTGAAGAAAGTCCATGGTATTTTGATAGGGATTGCATTAAACGTGTAAATTACCCTGGGTAACATTGACATTTTCACAATATTAATTCTGCCAATCCATGAGCATGGAATATTTTTCCATCTCTTTGTGTCTTCCTCAATTTCTTTCAGAAGTGTTCTAAGTTTTTAGGGTATAGATCATTTACCTCTTTGGTTAGGTTTATTCCTAGGTATCTTATGCTTTTGGGTGCAATTGTAAATGGGATTGACTCCTTAATTTCTCTTTCTTCAGTCTCATTGTTAGTGTATAGAAATGCCACTGATTTCTGGGCATTGATTTTGTATCCTGCCACGCTACCAAATTGCTGTATGAGTTCTAGCAATCTTGGGGTGGAGACTTTTGGGTTTTCTATGTAGAGTATCATGTCATCAGCGAAGAGGGAGAGTTTGACTTCTTTTTTGCCAATTTGAATGCCTTTAATGTCTTTTTGTTGTCTGATTGCTGAGGCTAGGACTTCCAGTACTATGTTGAATAGCAGTGGTGAGAGTGGACATCCCTGTCTTGTTCCTGATCTTAGGGGAAAGGCTCCCAGTGCTTCCCCATTGAGAATGATATTTGCTGTGGGCTTTTTGTAGATGGTTTTTAAGATGTTGAGGAATATTCCCTCTATCCCTACACTCTGAAGAGTTTTGATCAGGAATGGATGCTGTATTTTGTCAAATGCTTTCTCTGCATCTAATGAGAGGATCATATGGTTCTTGGTTTTTCTCTTGATGATATGTTGAATCACATTGATTGTTTTATGGGTGTTGAACCAGCCTTGTGTCTCGGGGATAATTCCTACTTGGTCATGGTGAATAATTGTCTTAATGTACTGTTGGATCCTATTGGCCAGTATCTTGTTGAGAATTTTTGCATCCATGTTCATCAGGGATATTGGTCTGTAATTCTCCTTTTTGGTGGGGTCTTTGTCTGGTTTTAGAATTAAGGTGGTGCTGGCCTCATAGAACGAATTTGGAAGTACTCCATCTCTTTCTATCTTTCCAAACAGCTTTAGGAGAATAGGTATGGTTTCTTCTTTAAACGTTTGATAGAATTCCCCTGGGAAGCCATCTTGCCCTGGACTCTTGTGTCTTGGGAGGTTTTTGATGACTGCTTCAATTTCCTCCCTGGTTATTGGCCTGTTCAGGTTTTCTACTTCTTCCTGTTCCAGTTTTGGTAGTTTGTGGCTTTCCAGGAATGCGTCCATTTCTCCTAGATTGCCTAATTTATTGGCATATAGCTGTTCATAATATGTTTTTAAAATCGTTTGTATTTCCTTGGTGTTGGTAGTGATCTCTCCTTTCTCATTCATGATTTTATTAATTTGAGTCTTCTCTCTCTTCTTTTCAATAAGGCTGGCTAATGGTTTATCTATCTTATTAATTCTTTCAAAGAACCAACTCCTGGTTCTGTTGATCTGTTCCACAGTTCTTCTGGTCTTGATTTTGTTGAGTTCTGCTCTAATCTTTATTAACTCTCTTCTTCTTCTGGGTGTAGGATCTATTTGCTGTTTTTTCTCTAGCTCCTTTATGTGTAAGGTTAGCTTTTGTATTTGAGTTCTTTCCAGTTTTTGAATGGATGCTTGTATTGCGATGTATTTCCCCCTCAGGACTGCTTTTGCTGCATCCCAAAGAGTTTGAATGGTTGTATCTTCATTCTCATTAGTTTCCATGAATCTTTTTAATACTTCCTTAATTTCCTGGTTGACCCTTTCATCTTTTAGCAGGATGGTCCTTAACCTCCACGTGTTTAAGGTCCTTCCAAACTTCTTGTTGTGATTTAGTTCTAATTTCAAGGCATTAGGGTCTGAGAATATGCAGGGGACGATCCCAATCTTTTGGTATTGGTTCAGACCCGATTTGTGACCCAGTATGTGGTCTATTCTGGAGAAAGTTCCATGTGCACTTGAGAAGAATGTGTATTCAGTTGAGTTTGGATGTAAAGTTCTGTAGATATCTGTGAAATCCATCTGGTCCTGTGTATCTTTTAAAGCACTTGTTTCTTTGGAGATGTTGTGCTTCGAGGGCCTATCGAGTATAGAAAGAGCTAGATTGAAGTCACCAAGTATAAGTGTATTATTATCTAAGTATTTCTTCACTTTGGTTAATAATTGATTTATATATTTGGCAGCTCCCACATTTGGGGCATATATATTGAGGATTGTTAAGTCCTCTTGTTGGATAGATCCTTTAAGTATGATATAGTGTCCCTCTTCATCTCTCACTACAGTCTTCGGCGTAAATTTTAGTTTATCTGATATAAGGATGGCTACCCCTGCTTTCTTTTGAGGACCATTCGAATGGTAAATGGTTCTCCAACCTTTTATTTTCAGGCTGTAGGTGTCCTTCTGTCTAAAATGAGTCTCTTGTAGACAGCAAATAGATGGGTCCTGCTTTTTTATGCAGCCTGAAACCCTGCGCCTTTTGATGGGGTCATTAAGCCCGTTCACGTTCAGAGTTACTATTGAGAGATATGAGTTTAGTGTCATCACAATATCTATTCAGTCCTTGTTTTTGTGGATTGTTCCACTGGACTTCTTCTTAAAGGGGGAATTTTGAGAGTCCCCCTTAAAATTTCTTGCAGAGCTGGTTTGGAGGTCACATATTCTTTCAGTTGCTGCCTGGTTTGGAAGCTCCTTCCATTTTGAATGAGAGCCTTGCTGGATAAAGTATTCTTGGTTGCATGTTCTTCTCATTTAGGACCCTGAATATATCCTGCCAGCCCTTTCTGGCCTGCCAGGTCTCTGTGGAGAGGTCTGCTGTTACCCTAATACTCCTCCCCATAAAAGTCAGGGCTTACTTGTCTCTTGCTGCTTTAAGGATCTTCTCTTTATCTTTGGATTTTGCAAGCTTCACTATTAAATGTCGAGGTTTTGAATGGTTTTTATTGATTTTAGGGGGGGTCTCTCTATTTCCTGGATTTGAATGCCTGTTTCCCTTCCCAGATTAGGAAAGTTTTCAGCTAGAATTTGTTCAAATACATATTCTGGCCCTCTGTCCCTTTCGGCGCCCTCGGGAACCCCAATTAAACGTAGGTTTTTCTTCCTCAGGCTGTCGTTTATTTCCCTTAATCTATCTTCATGGTCTTTTAATTGTTTGTCTCTTTTACTTCAGTTTCCCTCTTTGCCATCAACGTGTCTTCTATGTCACTCACTCGTTCTTCCACCTCGTTATCCCTCGTCGTTAGGACTTCTAGTTTGGATTGCATCTCATTCAAGAGATTTTTAATTTCTGCCTGATTAGCTCTAAATTCTGCAGTTGAAGTCTCTTGAGTCCTTTATGCTTTTTTCTAGAGCCACCAGTAGCTGTATAATAGTGCTTCTGAATTGGCTTTCTGACATTGAATTGTAATCCAGATTTTGTAACTCTGTGTGAGAGAGGACTGTTTCTGATTCTTTCTTTTGAGGTGAGGTTTTCCTTCTAGTCATTTTGCTCAGTGCAGAGTGGCCAAAAGTAAGTTGTATTGGGAAAAGGAGAAAAAGAGAGGAGAGAAAGAAGGAAAGAAAAGAGAAAGAAAAAAAAGGAAGAAAAAAAAACGAAAAAAAAGAAGAAAAAGAGAAAGAAAAAGAAAGGAGAAAAAAGGGGGGTGTGGGAAGGAAACAAATCAAAAAGCAAAACAAAACGAAACAAAAAAAAAAAAAAAAAAAAAGAACCACGGGGGAGTATCTTCTGATTCTGTGTACTTTAAGTCCCTTGACTTCCCCTGGACCTTGTCCGTCCAGCTGGTCTTCTGGGGGAGGGGCCTGTTGTGCTGATTTTCAGGGGTTAGCAGTTGGGGGAGCTGCTCTGCCCCTGCCTGGTGCAGGGCTCAGTGGGGGTTGTTAACCCCATGAGGCCCCTGGAGGAACAACCGCAGTGGCGGGGCCAGCTGTGGAAACCTGGATTCAGCCCCCGCAGGAACTCTGGAGCTCTCCGTCTGCAGGGCCTGGAGGCTCCGGGGCGGGGCCGCTGATCTGCTCAACTCGGGGCAGGAGCGTCCTTGCTGTCCTAGGCCCTCCCGGCCTCTGCCTGTCCCGGGAGGAAGCCAGACCCTGGGCTGTGTCCCGGTGCCCTGTGCTCCGGGGCCTGCGCTGTTGGATTCGCTCCCGGCAGCGCAGCCCCCTCTGCGGAGCCGCCGCCCGAGCCCCCCCGAGCTGCTCCGGGTCCGCCGTGCGCGCTGCAGCCCTTAGGGAGCTCGGCGCACTCTCCCGGGGCGCAGGTGTCTGTTAGTGTCCCAGGGAGCCCGAGGGCATCCCCGCCCTCCTGGGTCCTGCTCCAACTCCCCGCGAGCCCCTTTCCCCCGGGAAGGTCGGTGCAGCTCCTGCTTCTCCGGGACGGGGCTCTCCTGTCCTGGGGACACTCGCCCCGGCCTCAGCCCGGCTCCTCGCGGGGCCCCTCCCCCTTGGAGGCCTTTTGTTTCTTTATTTCTTTTTTCCCGTCTTTCTACCTTGGTAGAAGCGCAAACTCTTCTCACTCGAGCATTCCAGGTGTTCTCTCTTTAATTCTCAGGCCGAATTCATAGATTTTCAGGAAAATTTGAAGGTTTTCTAGGTAATTTGCCGGGGACAGGTGACTTGGGGACCCTACTCTTCCACCATCTTGACCCTCCCCTAAAATTTTTAGATCAAATTTTTTCACTCAGCCTAGAACATGGCATTTAATAGATACTCTGTAAATATTTGCTGACTTACTGAAACAGTGAATGAACAAATGGTTGAACTAATGCAACCTGTACTTCTTTAGAATGCCTGTAACATTTGCTGTGTGCTCTATCATCCTTTTGGCTTAGATTATGTATTACCCAGTCTTTTGTTAAGTACATGTTCACTATATGTGTTCTGACTTCTTGAACAGACACGTTCATTCAGATTCTTGGGAGTAATTGCCTTCCCTATCCTTCTTCCTTGTATTACTCCCAGGGCCCAACAAAGTCCTATACTAGCAGATATGCACTAGTAGTATTTGACTTTACATCTCATTTATAAATCTTAAGGATATATCAGCTAAATTTTCCTCTAAAGGGAATCGATGCATGTTATTTTGCAATCCCATATTCTTTGGGTTTTATTTATTTATTCATATTTTAAATCATGGCTCATATCTTGTGATTCAGAAACTAACACTAAACAGTGATCTTAATGGTATGGTGAAATAGGGTTTAGTCAAGCCTCCTCAATTTTCAGATTTTTTTCAATTCAGTCATAAAATTCCTTCCCTGCTGAATCTCAATGGCCAAGGGTATCTTCACTTTGATATGTGTAATTTAATCAAGCTGCCCTAGCTATGTTAAACTAATCTATGTGTGGAACTGCAACTACTGATTGTACCAGAAGTTGGAGCATTTTTTTCTTTCTTTATTCACGATGGTATTTCCACCCTTAAACAAACAACAACCTTGCTGTCTTTTCTTCCCCTTTCTTAGGAAAACTTGCTCCCAGAGGGAAAAACAAAACAAAGAAACAGTCTCCACACACTGGCCAGCAGGGCAATTATGACAAAAGGGAAAAATGTATGTGTCAAACTGCACAGCCTCTGGGTTATCTAGTCTCTGTGAAGAGAAATTTACAGTTGGATTGGAGTGGGTGAATTTGCTGTATCACCCACAAAAGTATTTTTATTACCAACTTCCCAACAGACTTTTACTCACAACTCTGTCTTTATTACTCTGAATATTGGCACATTAAATCTTCTTAGGTTTAATGAAATAGAAATGAATGAATGATGAACACTTCTCTGTCACGTCTGAGCCCAACAGGGTTTTACATCTCATAAGTTAAAGCTGACTGCCACAGGCTACACTCATCAAATACAGATGAGACACATTGAATACAGATGTCATAGGCCAAAGGCTCAGTGTATTTATTAGTCTGAATGACTCTTTAATTTCCCTTTCTGGAATAAACTTCTCCAGGGATATGGCTTAGGCAATTTTCAGTCCCTTGTAACTTATTTTTAAAATCACCCAATATAGAATTTTCAGTACAGAATTCTCAAGGGTTTCACTATGAAAAGTATAGATTCCTCAGTTATAAACCAGTATTACTTTTCTAAGGCTACTGTAGTGAAGTACCGCAAACTGACTAGTTTAGACAACAGAAAATTATTTTCTCAGAGTTATGGAGGCCAGAAGTCCAAAATTAAGTTGTCAGCAAAGCCATGCTCCTTCTGAAGACTCTAGGGAAGATCAGTTCCAGACCTCTCTCCTAGCTTCTGGTAGTTCCCTGGCTTGGTGGCAGCGTAACTGTGATGTTTACAATCCTTTTATGGGTGTATCTCTGTGTCCAAATGTCCCCCTTTTTATAAGGACACTAAAGAGCTCATGTTAATTTGATCATCTGCAAAGAAATCAGGTCACATACACAGGTCCTGGTAATTAGAACTCCAACACATAAAAAAAAAAAAAGAAAAAAGAACTCCAACACCTTTTTCAGAGACATAGTTCAACCCATAACAGCCTCATGCGGTCACTGCAGTAGATGCCCTTCTTTGAGGCAGAGCAACAAAAGTCAGCTTGAGTACCACAGGGATCCAGGCAACGTTGGTATTAAGAAGCCTCAGAAATGACAATAACTTTCATTCTTCTGAATCATAATTCATAGTTTTAGTTTGATCACATTTGGGTTTTTTTTCTAAAAAGTAAGCAAAACTGTCTAGAATAGAGAAATGTTGACCCACAAATAACCATACAAACTAGCTTTTTCCATTTGTATCACTATGAGAAGAAAGATTTGGACATTTCCAGCTACATCTGAAGGTTATTGAATATTTTAGAAAATAAAATAAGCAGAAAAGATGTAAACTCTACTTGACATTATTTCTTAGGGGAGGGAGGCAAAGCCCTTTAAGTTAACAGTCCTTAAAGTAATAAAGGACAACATTTTGAAAAATAGACTTTTGATGTTTTTACAAGCTTAACACTTAACATAGTGCAAGCTTTCTCTTTTGAAATATGCAGGTAGAACAATTTATTTTCTTTTTCATTTGAATTTTCTTTAGAACTTTGTATTCAATTTTAATGGCATATTGTGATTCAAGCCGTTTCTCAAGCTAAGTACATTTATTATAACAAATACAATATACAAAATAATAACATTTTATTCTTCCCATGTGCCATACTTTGTCATAAATTCTTTGTGTGTATTAACTCACTTAATTCTCACTGCAACCCTGTGGATAAAGCACCATTGTTTATCAACATTTTACAGAAGAGGCACAGAGCTAACTTGGCTAGGGTCACATTACTACCAAAAAGTGGAACTGAAATATGAACTCAGAAAGTCTGGCTCTGGAGCCTGTGTTTTATAATATGAACTTCCAAATCTATAATTTTTAAATGTTAAAGTAAGCCAAATTACAAAAATTGAAATTCTTCTTTTAACTATCTTTTTGAAGTTATCTTAGATATTACTGCCACCTAGATGGAATTGTCCACTGAAACCAACATTATATTTTTTCATTCACAGTAAGTATAAGCTTTTCTTTCGTTTATCTTCACTGATTTTTGGTTTTGTTTTGTTTCTGGCTTTATGGTACTCTTACCTGGGTAGACCTGACTAAAAGAAGGCTGTTTTGGGGAACAAGATTGGTTACTCATGTAGTCCTCTGGGGTGTGTGTGTGTGTATGTGTGTGTGTATAAAAGTTCAATCAGAGAAGCAGAAGCATGCACGCATCCACAAATGTATTACAAATAATTCTCTTGTGCGGTTGGTGGGGTGGTAGGCTGAGTAAGTTCAAGATCTTTAGGACTGGCTATTAGGAAAGGCAGAGCACAGAGCTGGAACTCACAGGCTCCAGTTGTAGCAGCTGGTCATAGGCAGAATTCTTTTTCTCAGAGAATTCTTAGCCCTACTATAAGGCCTTTCAGACAGATTGTCCAGGATAATCTCTCTGAGTTAAAGTCAACTGATCATAGATGTTAATTACATCTGCAAACTCTCTTCATAGCAACACCTACATTAGTGTTTAGTTAAATAGATGAGGACTATAATCTAAGGTTGACATGTCAACATACACACATTTTTACATATTTACATAAACATACACAATATATATTTGTATGTACATGTTTATAGAGAGAAAGAAATTACTTTTTCCATTTGGAATTAAGTTCGTGGACTGTATAATTAACAATACAAAAAGGCAGCTTTGGTCATGGTCAAGTGGAACTACTTCTTAATGAAACAAGGGCTTTTTTTTTTTTAAGTTTCCAAAGAGGAAATTTTATCCAGAACTTAGTTTTCAAATAAAAGTATTCAGATGAAAAGGACTTAGTTGTGAATTCTTCTAAGAGAATTTTTTAAATTGCTAAGTTTCTTGTATAATTGTACTTACAAAATCTTTCCAGGAAAATATCCTATGATGCAAACAAATTTAAGTATTACCAGTTTATGGGATAGTCTGGACTTGGTGGGGCTCTGACAGAAAACAACTTTTCTTCCACATGGCTTTCCAAGCCATCTCTTTTGGACCTTCTATCTACATCCATGGGTGATATCTCAGGCAGATCTCCTAGGTTTTCCAGTCCTTTGCAATCCCATTTTCTGATATTAAGAAAGCCACTCCAACCTCATGACCTCTCACTTACTAGCTGCCTTCAGCAACCATGCATGGGAAAGAGAAAAGAAGTCTGAGGTGATTGGTGCTATTGTTACAGCAGATGTCCAGATGCCAGCTCTTCCTGTCATTAGATCCTTCAGAGACCTCTGATGCTATTCTCTTCCAAGTCACAGGCTGCACTTTCAGTCTGGCTTAGTTGACTTTCCCTTGCTTATGCTCTAAATAGCATAAGCTCCTATAGCTGGGGTTGCTTCCCCTCATCCTGTAATGCTCTAGGAAAGTGTCCTTTTAGGGTAGCTCTAGTCCAGCCAACTTCCATACGATCTACCTAGCTCGTGGGAACATTCAGCATCTGGGGTAACATACCATTTCCAAGACAGCCCTCCATCCTTGCTTTGCCATTAGGGTAAACTATGGCCAGTCCTTGAGTGGTAGGTTCCTGCAGACAAGTGACAAGCACCAGACACTCCAAATTCAAAGACATAAGATTTGGTTCTCCAAAATCTTTCCAAGAGCATTCTCTTCCCACTTTCTCTTAAGCCCAGGAAGGAGTTTGCCTAGGTGTGATTCAATACAGATGGTGATCTCTTGGCCTCTTTCTTATAGACAATCTCCATACATGGTGCTCCTAAAGAATCAACTGTTTGGCTTGGGTAAGGATGATAAGCACAGACCTTCCTACCAAGCCTATAGCATTCTTCCAAGAAGTCCACCCCTAGTACATCCCCTCCATCTCACCCCTTTCTTATCATTAAACTGGAGGTGAATGATAAGTCATAGAACCACTTTCACATCTCTTAGCAAGTCCTGCGTGGATAGTCTAGCATCACTCTTTAGAATGCATAGATGTTTGACACCATTAACTTTTTCTTGGATCCTCAAGCAGGACTGTGAACTATGAGAAATTCTCATTTAATATCCATCTACAATTTAAAGAAACAATTGTATTTTGAATAATAAAAAATATTTCTTTACCATTAGTCTTTGGTGTATCAATACATGTTGCATCTACAAGCATAGTTCTGAAGTAGAAACTCTTTTAATGACATTATGAGGAGAAACTTTTGTCTATTCTTTAGGAATGAAGTATGATCGTGCTCTGAGGATTTGTCATGTACTCTGGGCTTCTTGCGGACTGAATATCTGTGTCCTCTAAAATTCCTAGTTAAAGTCCTGAACCACAGTGTGGATATAATTGGAAATAGGGTCTCTAAAGAAGTAAAGTTAAATGAGGTTGTAAGAATGGGGCTCTGATCTGATAAGATTAGTGGCCTTAGCTTACTTGCTCTCTCCCAACCTGTGGGTACACAAGAAGAGGTCATATGAGTGTGCAGTGTAGATGGTGACAACTCACAGACCATGAAAAGAAGATTCAGAATGAAAACTACCTTGCTGGCCCTTTGTCTTGGATTTCCTAGCCTCCAGAACTGTGAGAAATAAATTTCTATTATTTAAGCTACCCCGTTTATGGTATTTTGATATGGCAGTCTTGGAAAACTAAGGGCAATTCACAGCTCCAATTGTTCATTCATATTTCTTCTTAACAATTATGTTTCCTGGATTGCTAGATTAAGAGGTCTCCATCACTATAATAGATCTAATCCTAAATGTTTACCCTATAAAGTCTTGATGACACATTGCCTATAAGGAAAAAATCTACATGTTACAAAAAGAGAATCAAATTGCAAAGACTCATTTCATAAGTAACTCACTTGTCATTTAATCCAAATTGCTAGAAGTATATGAGAAATTGAAGCATTAGGAAGGGTAGAATTAGGGCCTCTATTAGACACTGTGCATAATATTTGTGTGAATTGAAAAGGCAACCATTCTGTGAAATTTTTAAAAAGTTAATTTATTATTACACAACCAAACCCATGGCACATCATTTAGAGGAATAGAAATGTAGGCAGCTGCCTCCATTGGCATCATTATGTGACCCCAGCAAAGGATGAGTGGTTATCTCCTGTTGTCATTTCTCTCTATCAAAATTAGTCCCACTTACGGTTCATCATACTGGATGATGATTCTAAAAGATTCTGTCAAAAGAGAATCTCCTCTACTACTCTTGAAAATACTATTCATCCTTTCTAGTTACTCAATGCCAAATCAACTCTGGTTCAAGACCAAAGCTAATATTAGAAGAAAAAAAGTTTTCAAGTGTTTGTTTATTTTAAAAGAACAAAATCTACCCTAGGGAATAGTGGAAAGTGTAATCCTTCTCTCCACAGGGGTGTGGTAGTAGGTGTTATGTGAGGCCAGGCCTGAGAAAAGACAAGGGAAGGTTTTTTCCCATTTTCAGACTAGCCATCTGTGACTTAGAAATAAAAGTTAAAAAAAAAAAGTCTTTAGGAATCTTTGACTTTCCTTTTGCCAGTATCTTTGAGAGTTCACTTTCTGTTCAAAATGTAAAAGGGACATAATTATTTCCATGTCTGACTAATATGCGCTTGTTTGTGAAGGGCTATAATTCTGTTACCCATGTGGATCATGGTCTTGATGTGTATTGAAAGTAAAAAATGAGAGCTGTTTTCATCCTGGCTCCTCTGCTGACTGAGTCACCATGTCCTTGGGCAAGTTATTTCCTCTCTGTGTACTCACTTTAAAAAACAGAGAGATAATAGTGTTTCTGACCTCCTAACATCACTGAGATATTGTCAGCATTAACAGGCAATAGACCCATATTTTTTAGTATAGGAACAAAATAGCTTAAATTTTAAAATATTTTCCCTTCAGTAGATTTATTTTGTACATGTTAAAATTCCAAAATGGATCACAGTGCAGATTTTGTGAGGCAAAGGGCCTCACAAAGGCAGTTATAGTTTACTTTGCGGGACAAATCATTGGAATCTTTTCAGTTTCCTTATGAAAAGGACAAAGACCAATGACATTTATTTATTTTGGAGACTTTTTTCAGAAAGTAACTTACCAAACAAATTTTTAAAATCATAGAATTAGTTAATAAGAAAAAAATTATCACATTATAGTAAAAATAACACTAAATTAATAGTTGGGGAGGATCCAGATTTTAGATCTTGATTACTAACCTTCTTAAGTCAACTTAGCTTCTCTAAACCTGTGTATTAGTGTGAGAAATGAGAGCAGATGATAATAGTTATCAGTTCTAAAGTACTAAATCTAACAAGATTAAAAAGAAATATAATATGTGTAAGTTTCCCTTAAAATGATAAAACACTGTGCAAACACTAGGTTTTGTTGCTACTGCTGAGTCAATCAACCACTCTCTCTGGTCACCACAGCATCACCTCATCTACTTCAAGGACAGTGTGGTTACACCAATTTTCTTGGGCATAAAAACAGTGCCAGCATGTTCCACATAATTAGAGCTCCCACCCAGCCATTTTTCACTTTGACAGGGGAAAAAAAAAGGAAGGAAGGGCTGTGTTCCATGGTTAGGCCAACCTTTGATTCAGATGTGAAATGAAAGCTTTGAAGCAGAGGTGATGGGTCTGTGCTGGCTAGGAAAATGAACTGTCTCCTTTCAAGGAGCCTTAAGTTCCCCTACTTCAGGGTGTGTCAGCATAGACACAAACAGACAGTCAATTTTCCATACAATAAGGTTTGGAGTATTGCCACTCTAGTGAAGGGCTGAGGAAAAGGTTTGTGGAATGAGGCTTTCAACATTTTCAAACATTAGATGGCAAGAAAGCATTTTTTTTCTGGATGATATCTGAGATCTCCTCCAACTCTGAAGTCCAATTAGTCTCTGAATCAGCAAATTATACAAAATTTAAGGAAAAACATGGAATCTCCTTGACTCCTCTGTCCCCTGTTTGAGACCCAAGCATTCTGAATCATCTCAGAAAATAACCTATATTTTCAACTTACCACAGTTTGTCAGCCTACCTTAGCCACTCCAGGCCATCCTTACAATTCTTCTTCATAGTGTGTTCCTTTCATTTGTACACTTAATGATCTCTTTTCTTATGTCATTGTCTGTTATTTCATGAGGACCTGTCTTTACAACAGACTGTGAAGTCTGTGTGTATAGGACTCATGCTCTGGCTTTTCATGTCACTTTGTAACCTTAATTCCCTGAGACTCATACTTGGTAGAGTCAACCATTCCAGGGTAGCTCTTTGCGTGTTTTTGCCTTCTTTTACTGGTCCCTGAACATCACTTCTCATGACTGACAGTCACACGTTTCCTTCTGGTGCTTTGCTCTACATTTCCTCTCTTCCTGACTATGCTTTATGTTTCCAGACATATAGGTAACATCCACAGACCATATACAGAAATGCCCTCTGGGAATTGAACCCTGAGATGCTGGCCATGGTGGGCCTACATACTACAGAAAGACTAAAAGTGTACTCAATGTGGAAAAAAATTGCAACAATCACCCCATGGTGAGGAATAAATATTGGTAATAGACATAGAAAGAAGGAAAAAAGAAACTATTTCTCAAAACTGAGTATCAAGTGACAACTGAGCATTATTTTAACAATGGGGTGATTCCAAGAGCATAGAAGATAGAACTTTTAGAAGCTGGGTTGATATGCCCAGGTGGCCCAGTGGTTGAGCATCTGCCTTTGACTCAGGTCCTGATCCCAGGATCCTGGTCCTGCCTCAGGCTCCCTGGATGGAGTCTGCTTCTCCCTCTGCCTGTGTCTCTGCCTCTTTCTGTGTTTCTCATGAATAAATAAATAAAATCTTTTAAAAAAAGAAGCTGTGGTTTTACTCCCCTGTTTTTGTCTTACCACTTTTTACATTTGCTTTATGCTGTTCAAAGTAGATCACCCAGGTCAAAGAGGGTAGGAGACTGAGAGAAAAGGAAAAGCAGAAAAGAAGGAAAGATCAGTCATTCTGATATGTTCAAAACACTATGTATATCTTTCTTTCCATTGGTGCCAGGAAAATGGCTGCTAAAATACTGTAAAAAGCTAATTATTTTAGTCCCTTAGATAGAATACAGTGGACTAATAGTTCAGCTTTAGTACCAGTTAGTGAGACAATTATGTAGGTGCCCTGAGCTAAGGACTAATTTAGCATGAGGATGTGATAGACTGATGACCCCAAATGTTCCCAACTTCTTGTTATTCTTGTCCTTTGCAATATACTTTTGCACATTTTCCCCTTATTAGGTGAGATCTACTTGTTCACCTCTTGAATCTGAGGTGACTTTGTGACTTGCTTTGGTCAATAAAACACCACAGAGTGATGGCATGCTAGTTCTAAGCATAGGCCGTGAGAGAGAGAGATTTTGAATGTTTTACCTCTCTCTCTTAGAATTGGCCTACCAGCATAAGAATAAAACTGGTATAGCCTTTTAGAAGAGAAAAAATACATAGCCCAGTCTTCTACCACATAACCCAAACTATCTGCTAACCACAAGAATGAGATCCTGCTGATATTCCTAACCATCCCAATAATACACAAAAGATACATTAGTGAACTTAGCAGAACTAAGTAGTGATCAGTTAGGCAGGGCCCAGGACTACCTATCTTGCCCATTCATTCATGAGCAATAATAAATGCAGTAAAAGAGAATACAGAGACTTTCATTCAATAATTTGGCCTGGCATTTTGCCTATGTACATAAATCTGAAAATATCCAGGAGCCTAAGCAAGTAACATTCAGAGTTCATACTTTTACCAGGGCTATTTGGAATCCAGAGTGGGTTGTTCCAAAAGCAGAATTAAAGTCCCAGAGAGCATTTTTAATAATAATCTTAGAAACTAACAAATGCTTATTTCAAAGCCACCATCTTTTCTAATTTCTACAAACATGAGATGCCATTACCCTGCTTTCAGGAGCAGAAGCTAAGGGTAAGAGAAGGTAGGTAGGTACCAAGAGCTAAGATGGAAAACTTGGTTGTCTGATGCCAAAGCTCTGTTTATGAACATTGCACAATAGAGTCACACTGGGAAAATGGCAGTATTGTCACAGCTTGGTCCTTGGCAACCAAGGATCAAGGTGTAAGGCAACTGTCCTATACACAGTGGAAATGGGGTTTGGGGTAACTAGGCTTATTCCAAGTAAAAGGAGACAAGGGGGCAGCTGGAGAGAAGGCAGCTGTGAAACACCTGTCAGATGTTATTGCAACAATAAACAAGCCCAGAAAATTCTGCTTCCCTCCAGAGAATATTTGTCTCAATGGTGAAATAATGCAAAACTGGGCAAGAGTCAGTCATAACCCAAGAGGAGGGGGGACTCGGATCACAGAGATTTAGAAGATTGCTCTTTACTCTCTGCCTCTGACTCAACAATCCCAGAGGAGTAGCACTTGCTTGCTATCAGTTTTCCCAGTCATCTCAACAGACAACAGGAGAGGGGGGTAAAGCTGCAAAAATTCCCATTCCATTGTAAAGCTCCTAGATTTGGTTGGGGATTTCTCAGTCTCCCCTGTAAGCATGGAAAAATATATTTACCCATTCTCTAGATGTTTAACTTACCCAGTCCTCATGAAAATTACAATATTGATTACTCTAAATTATCCTGTTTTCAAGAATCAAATTATAAATTTATCCCTTAGTATAGAACTAATAACTAATTTTGCTCTTAACAGCAACTTTGAGATATGTATTAGGATTCCCATTTTACAGATAATTTAATTTAGAGAGGAGGTAAGCAACTTGCCAAAAATCACAAAGGTGAGCCCCAGTCATTGCCAACCTACATTGTCAACTGTCAGAACTCATGCTTTCAACTCTTGTCTATTGTCCACCATAGCTAGTATGCCAATAGAGCTTTCTTTTTTTTAGCATGCCAATAAATATTCTGCATGTGAGAGTCAAGGGTAAGACTCATTTTGAACTCTTGTCTATTTTCTCTTTAACTAACAACTTAGAAATGACACTGAAGACCAGAGTTGTTAACACTCTTAACAGGTCAGTTCTGTGCATCTTAAGAATTATTTCCCTTCCAACATTAACACATTTCCAGTTCCTTATGGCAAATTTCAACTCTGCTGAAATGCAATAGCAAAACCATCAGCCTTTTTCTGGTGTTTACAGTTTATTTTTCAAAATTAAAACTCAGGACACAGATTCCCATTTATGAATCAACCCCACCAGTGTTTTTCTGAGCTAAATTGGAGATCTGGGATATGTCTTCATCCAACCAACCTGCTGTTGTTTGGGACACAGGGACAAGGTAGGGTGCACTCAGCCAAAGGATGCAGCTTCAGGAGCAGTCAAGAGACTGAGCATGCTCTGTGGATTACTTTCTTACACTCAATTCTGTTATGGTGAGTTTCTATGTGTAGGATGCCTGGATGATAGGTGGAGGAATATGAATGCCAGATCTCCAGAAAACTCATCATTTTCTTATCATTTCCTTTTTTCCTATGTATTTTCACTTCCCGAAAGAGATAGAGAGTATATTTAAAGTTCAAGTTTCTGTCCATCACACATCTCACGGCATATGACCATAGCATAGTGGACTAGGAAGGCATCCACATTCTCTATTTCAGTCTTCTCCAATGAATGGAGTCTACCTACTGCTTTCAGGGATTTATAACTTCTGCTCAAATATTTTCAGTGACAGACAATTTATTACACAGGACAGTCTAATTAATTATTTGAACCATTCAATTTACCAGTGTGACAGATATTAAAGTTTTTCTCTGTATGTCAGGCATTGCCCAGAGATGATAAAACATACCACTCTTAGGAAACTGACAGTCCAACATTAGAACCATAATAAGCCTCCCTTTAGCATCTAACCCTTATATTTTTGGTTCTCTCTTTTAAGGTGTCACAGGGTAAGTTCAGTTTCAGATACCCATCCCTGCTAAGTTATGATCCTTATGCCCCTGGGAGAAACTCAATGTGAAGATACTGTCAGTAAGATACATCTTCCTGACAGTGAATTGTAAAGACTTTCCTTCTGACAGGAGAGAATAGGAGAGTCATTTTTGACCAAGAAAAAGAAAAGAAGATCTACTAGAGCTGAAAATATTTATCTATGGTTAGACTTCATTGATTTGGCATCTGTGTTGAATGCGAAAAGAATAGGATTTGTTATTAGCACACCCCTAGGTGCTGATGACCAACACAGAATCTTCCATGACTCCTACTGACTACTTTCTATTTGATATTTCCTTTTCCTTTGCCTCTGTGATTGCTCCTTCTCAACTGGCATCATTGGCTTTTTCTACTATTTGGATACTGTAAAAGTTAGTATTCTCCAGTGTATGAATTTCATCCCCATCTTTTCTTATACTACAAGTTCTCTCATGTGGCTCCCATGGCTTCCACCAAATCTGAAAGTTGACAGCTCCACTCTTCAATTTGTATCTGCAGCCCTCATTTCTCTCCTGGCTTCTACAACTATATTGCCAATTTCCTAATCCACTGTATTTCTTTTAGGCACATCAAGTTATTCCCTTTTCCTGTCCCCTTTTCAATCTGGCAAGCTCATATTCATCTTTCAAAATTCAATCCAAATTTATATCTTCTGGGAGACTTTTTCTGACTCATCCAGGCAGTTATTAATGTCTTCCTATGCATTGGTGAATGCTCAAAAGTATTATGCATCAGACATGAGACATGCTAGACATTGTGCTGAATAATGAATGTTCCACATTTAGGAGGATAGAAAGTCTGTACTCCATGGGGTATATAATCCAGAAGAGAAGACAGAGGTTGGACATGTAATTTAGGAACATTGACTATTATAAAGAAATAACGTGTTATGGTTATCTATACTGTGGCTAAGGCTGTACAATAGCACATTCTATATCTGTGAAATGTCCTATAGATATCTACACAGTCTGATATGATAGCCATTAGCTACACATAACTAATGAATACATAGACATGCCTGATGCCAGTGAGAAATTAAAATTTTCAATTTATCTAATTTTAATTGATTTAAATTTAAATATCCAGCTAGCGGCATCTATATAAGACACATAGTTCTAGATGTTAAGGAAGTTTTCCCTGAAAGAATAACATTTATTACTCTTGGACCTGAAGGATGACTAGATCTGAAAGGCAATTGAGAGATGGAAAGAAAATTACAATATAGCACTGTAAAGGCCCCCGACTCACAAGTTCATGTTGTTAATCCCATACTCTGCCCCTTAGCTTTTGTAAATGTAAAATAGTGCCTGACACATAATTAGTGCTCAACATATATTATTTTTTTTATTTCGTTCTGGTTTATAGACTTCTTCATAAATTTTATTAAGTCATTTCTCCATTTGTATACTATTTGCCTCCATCAACTTCATAAGAGTGGGAACTATCTCATACTGTTTTCTATTCTGCTACAGTATCCTAAGAGTTGTATACAGGCAAATTCGCTCTCCATCTGAAACATGCTACATTTTAGGGGAATTAAACTTCAGTGAGGACATAAGCGTCAAGTGATGATCATCTCCACACACCAAGATTTTGAGCCTTACGGCTCTCAAGGTCAAAGCATGGAGTTTTAAGCTAATCAATTCTGAAAGCTTTCAGTTAGTGCTTAAACTAAGTTTTATGCCTCATGTCCTCTACAGTCTTGAATCCATCTGCAAGGCATTTGCGGTAAGAATTTTGCCTCTTACAAGAACTATGATCCCATTTCACATCCAGCTTCACATTGCTATCAAAAAGAAAGCATTCCCATCGGTTTTGTACCAGTACAATTTTACCTTGTTGCAGTATGCTTTTATATATGACATGGGAAAGGTGTGGGCAAAGGAAGTGCTATTTTGGGATGCATGCTTATCAACACATAGCAGGTGTACTATAAAGGCTGGAGGAGATGTTTTTAACTAGTGAATTCCTGAGAGTACCTGCCAAAGCCAATAATGCAAGTGGCTTGGCAATCTGAGCAACTAACTCCACAACCTCACCCCCAAACCTAAAGAGGGGTTCAGACTATTTTTAAATTGTGAAAGCCATCCAGATATCTGTATAAAGTATGAGGAGCTATGGACAGATGAGAAAAAAATGGTTACAGAGAACTGAAAAAGGAAATTGTCAACAAACTGCAGATGAGAAAGAGAGAGAGACAGACAGACAGAAAATGACTAATAAGGCCATGGCAAGTTTCTTCTCACTACCAAGTCAGATTCTGCCAATTTATGGTCAAGAGAGACTTCTCACCAAATTTTATCCAGTGTTTAAGACCTAGTTCAAATCCCATTTGCCCCACAGATCTATGGTGGCCTCTTACTGCTGAAACCCCAGGATATTTGTCATTTTTTAAAAGATTTTATTTATTTATTCATGAGAGACACAGAGAAAGAGAGGCAGAAACACAGGCAGAGGGAGAAGCAGGCTCCACGCAGGGAGCCCAATGCGGGACTTGATCCTAGAATTCTGGGATCACACCCTGAGCCAAAGGCAGATGCTCAACCGCTGAGCCACTCAGGCATCCCGGATATTTGTCTTTAATTTGTAGGTTGGCACTTAATTATGTATTGTCTTATGTTATTCATTAAGATTTCATGTGCTTGGGTTTTATTTCCTCACCTAGAATATAAATTTCATAGGACTATGACATAACTATCCTGAATTCCCCATGTCCTAGCATGGAGCAGGGCCCTTCATGAAGCCCCTGATAAATATCTTCTGATTTATTCAATAATGTGCTAGAAGACACACCAAGTAGTGAGTCAAAAAAAAAAAAAAAAAAGGCAAGGGAATAAAGAAGAGCAGAGTGCAGGGCTGTGCCCTAATAAAAGCAGCTAAGCTTTCCTGAGATGACTCATACAACAGCAACGTCAACACTGATGAGCAGAAGTGGGGTAAATGGCTTGGACACTTGAACTCCGATGTTCTCTTACTATTGGCTGACATATGGATTACATCTTCCCCTGACAGTGTATAAAGGGCCAGGTTCTTTGGAAAAGAAACCTCTATTCCAATGTTAAGAAAAAGTCTATATAAAAGTGTTTCCCATTCCAGAGGCTTGTGAAAATTATTAATCAGGCGAATTGTCTGACCTATGGTCCCAGAATATTAAAACTGTTTACTTCTTCAAGGCCACGTTCTATCTACTCCCTCTTTCTACTATATAATCAACCTTTCCTTCTTTACTGGCTTCTCTTCAGCACATAAATATGTCCAAATATTTCAACATATCTTCAAGACACCTTATCTTGACCTTGCATTATTCCTGTAGCCATTACCCTACCTATCCTTTTCTTCAGAACCCAACTTCTATGGAGAAGGCTATTCTTGGTGATTCTAATTCCTTGCTTCCCATTTTTCCCATAGCACACTGTAAACTAGTGATTCTTGCCCTTAATTCTGAAAATTACTAGAAAGGTCACCTATAATATCTTAATGCACAATAATCATTTTTGTGTCTATTTTTTATTATGGCAAATATATGTAACATAAAATTTCTCATTTTAATCATGTTTAACTGTACAATTTTATGGCATTAAGTACATTCACAGTATCATGCAAGAATCACCATTAGCCATTTCCAGAAGTTTTCATCATCACAAACAGAAATTCTGAAGGCATTACACTCCCATTCTCCTCTACTCTCAGCCCCTTCTTCTTCTACTTTATGTCATTATGAATTTGCCTATTCTAGATACCTCATTTAAGTAGAATCATACAATATTTGTTCTCTTCTGTCTGGCGTATTTCACTTTGCATGTTTTCAAGGTATATCCATGTCGTAGCACATTACCAGAATATCATTCCTTTTCAAGGCTGGATTATTCCGTGTTTATATATACATATATGCCACATCTTGTTTATCCACTCATCAGTTGATAGACATTTGAGTTGTTTCCACCTTTTGGCTATTGTGACTAATACTGTTATGAACATTGGTATACAAGTATCTGTTCTGCTTTCAGTTGTTTGTATACCTACTCAGAAGTGTAACTTCTAAATCATAAGATGATAATCTATGTTAATTCTTAGGAAATACCAAATTGTCTTCCACAGCAGCTGCACTATTTTAATTCTCACCACCAATGCATATAAGTTCCAATTTCTCTCCATCCTTACTAACATGTGTTATTTTGGGGGTTGTTTTTTTTTTTTCCTTTTGGGTTTTTTGTTTTGTTTTGTTTTTTGTTTTTGTTTTTGTTTTGTTTTTTGGATAGTAGCCATTCTAATATGTGTGAAGTGTTATCTTATTGTGGTTTTTGATTTGCATTTCCCTAATGATGAATGATGTGGAACATCCCTTCTTGTGCTTATTGGCCATTTGTATATCTTCTTTGGAAAAATACCTATTTGAGTCCTTTACCCATTTTTGAATTGTATTGTTCAGTTTTTTTGTCGTTGAAAATTGTGGTTGCAAGCAATGAAAGCATTTTGAAAACTTAAATTAAAAGTAATTTGTTGTAAGGATAAGAAGTAATTTGCATAATTTGAAGGAAAGTTGGAGAATTTAGTTTAAGAAGAAAGACTTGGATGGATTGCAGCACCAGGGTTGTAAGAAGTGAGGGGCAGTCTCCTGAGGGTCCAGCCACTTGAATGAATTGGCTGCCAATTGTTTCAGCAACGTGGTCAAAACGAAATTCCAGAAAGTGAGTATCATATTGGTCTGGCTGGGACACACACTATCCCCAGTTGTGACTGGCAGTCTAAACCTGGCTGTATCCAAAGGTTCACACCCCCAGGGCAAAATAAGAAACAATGAATAAGTGGATGCAAAATGACAAGTCTACTATACTCCTAATCTTTTACTTTAGCATAGACCTCTCTCATCAGCTCTTAACCTAAATATCTGATGACTGACATCTCTACTTAAAAATTGTTAGCACATATTGGTAATGCCTTGCTCATCTTAGTTGGGTAGAAGGTTCCCTTATAAATACCTCTCTTGCTGCATTTCTCACTCTGGACCAAAGATATATGTCAGTCTCTCTCTCCTTCATGAGACTGTTTCATATTTAGGTCTTTCATTCATTTTGAATTTATTTTTGTGTATGGTGCAAGAAGGTGGTCTAGTTTCATTCTTCTGCATGTTGCTGTCCAATTTTCCCAACACACTCTTTATTGAAGAGACTGCCTTTTTTTTTTCCATCGAATATTCTTTTCTGCTTTCTCAAAGATTAGTTGACCCTAAAAGATAACTATTGATTCTAATGAAATTACTAAGAGTTTGGTAGATGTAAAGATGCTGTGGTAGGCAGAAAAAAATGGTGGAATCTGTGAATATGTTACATTAGATAATAAAAAGGACTTTGCAGATGTGAAAAATTTGCATTTGATTCATTCAAGTGGCTGAACCTTAAAGTAAAAAGATTACCTTGGACTATCCAAGTGAGCCTAATCTAATCACATGAGTTCTTAAAGGTGGAGAAACTCATGGCTATGGTCAATAAGAAGGGGATGTGACTTAGAGAATAAGGATCAGAGAGAAGAAAGATCAGCAACATTGCTGACTTTGAGAGGGGCCACAAGCCAAGGAAGATGGAGAACCCCTAGAAGCTGGAAAGGCAAATAAGAAAATTCTCCATAAACTTCCAGAAATGAATGCATCCCTGTCAAAACCTTGAGTTTAGATTTGTGAGATTCCTGTGGTACATATGACCCATAGAACTGTAAGATAATAAATATTATTGTTTTAAATCACTAAGTTTGTAGTAATTTGTTACAGAAACAATAGAAAACTAATATAGATGCTTAAAGTTAAAAGGATAACATGTTTGAGAAAAGTCATTTATTGTACAAATGCTTAGCAAACAAAATTTCATGTTGTACTTAATACACTGACTTTATATGATTTTTTTATAGGGATGACATACCCAAGATTGGCATTATGCATCTAGTTGTCCAGGAAAAAATTTTTAATGAAAATAAGTATAAAGTATGACCTCTACTTTGCTTCCAAAGACCAAATTTTTACACACTAGAAGATTACAAAACAGAATATAATCAAGGGCCAAATTTTATATTATAGCAAAAACAAAGGGCTATAAATGTGATTATTTCATATATCAGATTTTTCAGAATAAGCTAAATTTCAGATATCCTGAATGACTATATATATATATATATATATGCCTTCCAGCGGCACTTTGGTGAGTGGGTCATGCCCACAGCATGAGGTGTTTGGGCATCCCAAACACTGCCCACTTCGCTAACGTGACACAGATCGAAGATGCTGTCTCCTTGTGGGCCAAGCTGAAACTGCAGAAGGCATCAGAGAGATGGCAGCCTGACACCAAGGAAGAATATGAAGACTCCAACAGGAAGGTGGTGAATAAGAAGACCTATGAGGACCTGAAGAGACAAGGACTGCTCTAGTGTTCAGGGATGTAGCTCAGCTTCTGGGCTTGCCCAGACTTACCTGAAATCTCCTTTTTCTATTTCTCCCAACCAAATGCTCCTTAAAGACTCTCCTACTTAGTCTAGCGTGCGTCTTGTGAAAACCAAGGCATGCTGGCAGGTTGCAGGGCTGAGATGTGTTTTATCTTTGTTTTATATTAAAAGATTCTGTCAGAAAAAAAACAGTTATATATATATATATATATATATATATATATATAACTGTTAAAAGGGCTAGAAATTCTTCCATTTTAGATATAAAATTTACCTCTTGCTCTGGAAATGACAAATCATTTGTCAGACAACATGTTCAGCTTCCTATCATGATGATAGGAAGGTGAGAATGAAGTTTAATAGGACTGGTGATGTGTTAGAAGAGTACATGTGTATTTATCTGTGTGTATGTAGAAGAATAGAACTTGAGTGCAAATTAAAAATAATCTTTTAGAAAAGCAAATATACCTCCTTGCCTGAATTTTTTAAGGAAACAGTAAGCTTTAAATGACTATAAATGGAGAGTTGGCATGAAAAGGAAATACATAGTACAGTTTAGCAAATCAAAATAATAATAAAAGAATAAGCAATATTTGTGAATTTGAAATAGGTTATCTTTTTTTATTTACAAAATAGTAAGTTCCTTAGGTTGTAAGTCTACAGAACTGAAGTTTTGAAACAGCTTGTTTGAATTTTTGATCTTCCTCTAGAACAGTAAATTTGAGCAAAATGGAAGCACAAGGATGTGAATTTGTAATGGGGTAAACCAGTTGATATTATACATTGTAAGTTTCCCAAAGACTTGCTGAGCTTCCCTGGTTGAAATTTCGCACATATGATGAAAATGAAGTAGTCCAGAGCTATGGGAAGGACCACACTGACACAGTTGATGCTGCTCCAGAAACAGCAGAGATTATACATTAAGGAAAGAATAAGGACCCAAACTTTGGAAAGCAAATGGCATTTAGGACTCTTGTGATCTCTAAAAATTAATTGTAGAGGAGAGGGTTCAATCAAATCGAGGCTGTTAAGATGGACAAAGTAGCAAAGGATGTTTTCATTCACTTTAAGCAGGAGACTTGAAATGACTTCAAAATTGTCTTCTCTTTAGTTCAATGACCTTTATGTCTATTTAATGCCAATTAAAGATGAGAGCATGACAGACACTAATTTTTAGTAAGTAATTAACCAAGAATGATTTATCTTGGCTTCCCACTGCTTCTCCCGTTCTTATATTTGTACTGTCCAACAATAATAACTACGCCTTGGTGGTCAGTTGGATATCCCTGACTCAGCAAATCTAATTTTTGTGGGTTGCTATTGATCTCCTTTTCCTTCATCAGCTAAAACCAGTACTCACCCAGATCCCCATTATTGAGTTACTCTTCCTCTAAGACAATGGAAGTGCCACCAACCGCACACACTGCCCTCTGCTCCACTGCCCATCTCAATAGCCTTGATCTGGGTGAACCCTCTCCTCTAAAATTAGATTTTAGAGATTACAGGACTGGTGAGAGAAAGCTTAAAGTAAATGAAAATGCTCCATTTGACACTAAATGAAGAGTGTAGGCTCAGAATCAGAGAATTTCCTTGAATTGATCTATATTTATGCAGTCAGAGGCTTTTTCAAAAATGCCATCCTACTCAACCTTCTAAAAGTATGATTTTTTTCATTTTAATGGGAAATTTATATTTGATTGAGAAGATGGAACATAACATTCTCAATTTAATGTTTCCGAGAGATGCTTTTCATTCACTGGATCATATGCTTAATATAGGTTCAAAACATAGAATTTAGATAATTTGTTTCCAGGTAGGAGTATGAATTGATATGAATCAAAGAACAAACTAATTATAACAACTTTCCTTTGAAGCACACTTTAAGGGATTATTCAATAAACATTTATTGAGTACTTTCAATGTGCAAAGCACTATTTTGGGAACTGGATAAATATACAAAGATTTTTAAGACATGTCTTCTTCAGTAAATTCATGGCCTAATAAGAGAAATGAATACAAAAATATCTTATTGTGTTTTTTATTGCTGCAAACATAAAAAAAATAAAAATTAGCATTGGGAATTTGGAAAATGATGCAATCCCTCCTGCATACAAAGATTAAGAGCATATTGGAGGAGCCTGTATTTGGCTATGTTCTTTAAAAGATAAAATAAGTGTAGAGATAAAAAGGTAGGTGTATAGTCATAGGGAAAAGAGCCACTGGGAAATCAAAGACAAAGAGGAAAACACCATGGAATGTGTTCATGAGCTATCAAGTGGAACAATTTGGTTAAAACATAGTACTTAAGTGGGAAGAGGTGGAGAAAAGGGGCTAAAAACCAAACCATGGGTATTTTAAATGCTAGGAGTTATTGAAGTTGTTTAAAAAGACATGATTCCCCAAAACATATATGGAAATAGTGTATACAAGTTGGATGGAAGCAAAGTAAATAAGAGACAACTAAGATAGTTCGGAAGACCTCTCCATGATCTTAATTCTCAAGATCTTCATGTCCTATATATATATAATGTGTCTTGATGCTATGTATTGACTGAGCATCTGCTCTCTGTATACCATGCTACCCTGCCTGGCTAGACTTTTTACCATGATTTACTGCTGGATCTTTCCCTCTGAGTCTAGTGTTCAATAAGAATTCATATCTCACCTTCCTGCTGCAGTTAACAGAGTCATGGCTGGCAATGTATCAAAAGGATTACTTAACAGAAATATAGGCTGTGCTATAATATTAAAGGCAAAAACTAGTGATGAGGTTCAACAGCCAATGAAAGAGGCAGAGAAGGAGTACTCCCAGGAAGTAAGAATAAGCCTAGTGGTACAATGCCATAGAATCGATAAGACAGTATTGAAAACCATCTGTATTGAAAATGGCTATGGTGTTTGGAAATGACCATATCTTATATATACTACATCTGTTCTAATAGTTATACTTCAGTGCAAATGTTCCCCAAAGGTATGAATTGGGGTCTTACCACACACCTACCATAATGCCTGACATATAAGAGTAACCAAGTAATTGTTTCTTCAGTAAATTAAGGAAGTAATGGATAGTCAGTCAATAATCACCTTAATTAGAAAATATTGCTTATTATAAGTCAGGGAGGAAGGTAAAAAGTGAATGGTAAAGAACGAGAAGCAAACGATGCAGACCAAAATACTTTCAGAAAGGAAATAGTTAGATAAACGAATGAATAGCACAAGAAGTTAGTAAGGGTTTGTGTTAGTGGTAGTTAATGTTATTATTATTTGCTTTTGCCTTTTGTTTTTAAGTATGAAGGATATTTGAAATCCTGTATAGGTTGTGGAGAAAAGACAATTAAAGGTTGATAAAAAACAAAGGTAGGTAGGGAGAGGATGAGAGAGATTATAACTTATAAAATAAATAAATGTCCAAAGAAGCTCAGAAAACATGAGATAGAGCAAATTCTCAGAAAAGAAAAGTGATACTTATTCTAAGAAAAGAAAAGAGATATTGTTATGTAAGAATCAACAGATCTTTAGAACATAAGTCTTGAGTTAGATACAGAGAAATTCTGAAGTAAAGAATTATGTTGGCCTTGACCTCCCATGAAAGAAGAGAATGAGAAATTGTGGAAAGTTGAGGTTTGATGATTAAGTAGAGTAGGAATGATTAGGAAGTGCTACCGTGGAAATACATTTAAGATTTATAATACAGAGTTATTAGCCCTGAGGGCCCCAAATGATAGCAAAGAACTTTTTGAATTATAAGAGGTTCAGTAAATGTGTTTTGTGACTTTCTCCACGAAACTGCTCAGGGATTTGCAAGATGGGTACATGCAAAAGTCACAAAATGAGGGGATTCAGATTACTAAGGAGAGAAACCTAATTGGTAGTAAGCAAGAGCCAGAATTTCTCAAAAATTATTTTTAATAATTACTTGTTAGTAATTATTTCTCCTACTTAAATGTAAGCCCCATGAAGGCAGGGTACAGTGCCAACCAGTCAGAGCTGGCCCTCAAAAACTAGTTGCTGAAGCATAGAAGAGAGGGGAGAGGAAAGGGAGAGGAGACGGAAGGCAGAAAATAAGGAAAAGTAGTAGAACTTTTAGAACTTTTGTTTAGAATGAGCAGTCATGTTGTTCTACATGTTATTTGAAAGAATGCTCCCCTTTGTCAAAAGGAACCCCACTATACTTTTAGAGTACAAAATAATGTGCTGAGGACTATTTTACATTCTCCCACTTACTTTAGAAGAAGCTAAAAACGTTTTGAGTGTATATTAAGAAGAGAAAAGTCATATAAGGCAGTCAATAAAATGCCCATGGAGTTTTCATTCTAAGAGAATGTGAAGTCTGTTTCTGACAGGAATATCAGATTAATCAAGAAATGTGTTAGTGAAAATGATAAGAAAAATAGCACAATTTACTCTCATTTCCAAGGAAATGTTCAAAAATAAACCTATCTCACCAGATCTGTGAGAAATATCTGATAGCTACCAGAGCAATCTCAAATACTGGATAAAATGTGTTCCTGCCTATCACATATGTTCTCAGATAATTCTTCAAAGAAAAATGGTGTTACCCAAGTGATAGACCATCTGCATAAGGGGACAGTTCAGTGAGTGATTTTTTACAAATGCTTTTTAGCCAGGTTTGTGACACTAAAAGTGAAATTTAAAAGTAGTCAAAAGTTATATCCATAATCAAGGCCTTATCCAGACCAAGAGGAGTCTTTGGTAATAGAAAAGGAGTGTAGGAGTAACTATGACCATAGGATCAGTGACATCATGGGAAGACATCAGGGTTTCACTAGGTCTTTGCATGTCCCAAGGTTGACATCTTCCAGAATTTTCTGAGAGACATATTATTCCTTTTGACTCATCTTCTAGTCCTAGAATCTCCCTAGGAGGAGCTATGGAATATACAGATTTAATGGGTAGTTCTAGCCTAGCCATCTAGTGCACAATTTGATGCCAACAGATGCAAGGGAAATAATGCAAATAATCAATGATGACTGCGAAAACATCCATAGGTGCAATTCTACTCCAGTTCCCAGATTAAAGAGTAGAATTTTACCTGTTGATGTTCAAATTCATTTTACCCCTCCCACCACACCACACCTTCATCCATTCTGGCCATTCTGATTTGAAATGGAGATGCCCTGCTCAGTGCTCTAATCACAGTTGAACTTGGGCTGTGGTAACAAAAGGCTGACCCCTAAGGGCCTCCTATGCTGCTTTAGTCACATCCCTGCATACCCAACAGAATCTCACTCTGACTCTCTGTCCTGAGCTCCCCATCCTAAGATCTCTCCGTATGACCACTTCAATATTTATTCTGATACTTTCCTGGGGTTCTAGCTTCCCTGAGAGGACTGTGGTCCTGCCTTTATCTTTCCAAGATTGCTTTCTCAGGGAGTAAAGATCTGATCTCCAATACAACCCAAGTTTTTGCATTGTTTATTGCCTACCTTGATTGCCAAAACTTAGCATAATGTCTGGCACATAGCAGCTATCTAGTATATACGTTGAACTGAATTGAAGCATGACCTGCTCTGAGTTTCCTGGCTCCAATGCCAATCATTTGTTTGAGGAGTGCCTGAGACTGCCACTTCCTACTTGCCCTCTGTGCTGTTCCTTGCTTGGCCAACTGTAGTTCTACTGCCAGGCAGGCTGTCATCTAGTGTGGAAGACCTAATGTCAGGTTTTAATCACCTGGCTGGCACATCCTACTTTAGGTAACAGGTGGGCCTAGCCAATAATTTCCAAAATTTTACAAGGACAATCTACTCCTGAGTCCAATGCTTTGTACAGGTACCTTCCCATTAGCAAAGCATCTATTTTGAACATGATTTCCTAAGTCAAGTCAAATTTATGTGATGCTCCTTAAACAATTAAGCCTTTGGGCATTTTCCTCTATTGTATATAGACTTATTTTCTCTAATGTGGTACATAAGTCTCACAAGCAATGTATATGACAATGCATATAATTAATATTTTGGTATTGACCCACATTCTGTCCTCTTCTAAAATTATTTAGTTAAAATGTACTAGGCTATTCCAGGACATTCTGAGATTTTATCAAATAGACAGCAATCTTTCTTGGCAAGAGAAACTGTAGACAACCTTGAGAAAAGAATGTTTAGAGAAAATATTCAGTGACTGACCCTTATGTCAAGTAAAAATTTAAACAAGAAAACATGTGATAACAGTAGCTGCCCATCTACAGAATGGAGTATGTATCAAAATGCTTTTATTATTTCACAATGTAAGAAATTTAAGATGTAATTATTATCAGATGTTTATATATGCATAGGACGTTAGTTTAAACTTATGCTTTCATTTTCTCTGTCAAGAAGACCAATCTTCAGCTTGAAAAGGTCAGATGAAATAATAAGAGGGAACTAAAACCAAGATAAGTATAGAGATTATAAGTGTATAATTGTAAAAGAATTTAAGTCTCGTGGTCTGGACAAAAATACATATGGATATTTCAGAGGGAAGGATGTAAGACTAGGGAATTTAAACAAATTCTCTGAATTGAATCTTTGAGGAGCCAGGGAAAATAGAAGATGAGCCTTGTTGTTCACATTTCCAAAGAGGAGTGACAGATTTTACAAAACACAAGCCACAAGATTTGATATGTGTTTTGGGCAAAATTCTTGACTGAATTATGAAAAACTGAGTTTGTAATACATGAAAAGAAAATGACGGTAATGAAGAATAAATCATCCCAGATTAAACTAATTGTTGGTAGAGTTACTAAATTGGCAAGAAGGAATGATAAAAACGTGGCATATCATTATTGCAGCAAGATGTTGGACAAGTCTTTTATATTTTTCTTGTGTTCAAAACAAATAATTATAAATTGGATTAAAGAAGTTAGTTAGATTTAAAATGGGTTGAACAACTGCAGTAAAAAAGAGTCAGTGTTGACCTAAGGGAAATTCCAAGAGGGTCTCTGTATCTCATTCAATACTTTTACCAGTGATTTGAATAAGAATTCTCAGCAGCTCTGAGACAGATAGCAATTACCCACATGACAGAAAAAGAACATAAAAGAGCTCATTCGGCTTAAGTAATGAGCCAATTCAAACAAAAATGAAACTTAGAAGAAAGGAAAGAAGAAAGAAACAAACAAAGGAAAAGAAAAAAGAGCTTTTCACATGGAATTATTATGAAAGAAGGTAACAAGAGAGATGGAGTAGGGGATAAAAAGCAGACAGCTTTTTATTAAGCTTCCTAGGGCTGCCATAACAAAGTACCAAAAACTGGGTGACTTGAAACAATAGAATTGTGTTGTCTCACAGTTTGGAAGCCAAAGTCCGAAATCAAGTTGTCAGCAGTGCCAAGCTCTGATGGCTTTAAGGGAGAATTCTTCTTTGCCTCTTCTAGTTTCTAATGTTTGCCAAAAATCCTTGGCATTCCTTGGCTTGTTCGTGCATCACTCCAGTCACATGACCATCTTGTCCTTGTATCTTCACACCATCTTCCCTCTGTGTGTGTTTGTCTCTATGTCCTAATTTCCCCTTTTCATAAGGACATTAGTCACATTGGATTAGGGCCCGCCCTAATGACCTCATTTTATTTAATTACCTCTGTAAAACTCTGTTTCCAAACAAGGTCACATTCTGAAATACTGGAAGTTAGGACTTCAACATATCTTTTGTAGAGGGACACAATTGAACCCATAACAAGCCACTGAAAAATGAAAAGTAATGTGACAAACATGAAAAGCATGACTGCAAAGATCAGGAAGAAAGGGAGTTCTGCCTCCCTGGTCATGGCTCACCTGCAGAACTAAGGTCAATTCTGGGCCTCTAACAAGCAATCATGATGATGAGGTTACTTAAAACCAAATTATTGGACCTTGGTTTGGAGGAAATGGGAATGTCTAGCCTGAGGAAGAATAGGCACAGGGGGAAATGAAAGCTGCTTTCAAATACATGATCAGCTGGCTGAAAGTAGAACTAGAGTTGTTTTTTATGGCTCTGAAGTCAGAATTATATTACTGACAGAGATTGATTCAACTGGATGAAAAGAAGATTCTAAAAGGTAGTGTGTCCAGAGGCAGTTCAAATTTCATAGAAATACCGAATTCCCTATCTTTGGATATCTTCAAGTAAAGGCTTAACACAAAAGGAGGGTGGTTTAAAGGAAATGAAAGTATTGGAAATTAGGTTGGATCATGAGTCTTCTGACTTTGATATTCAAGAATTCTATGAAAGAAGTTACTCTTTTAACTAAAGAATATTAACACTCAAAGTAACCCATAGTATCTTCTAAGGAAATGAAATGTGCTAACCAAAATTTAGGATTATCTTCTATTAAATAAAATGTAAGGAAAGAAAAATGAGAAGAATCACATATTTTAATTGTATAAATAGATGGTGTAAGTAAATGAAATAGGCTCAGTAAAAATATAGAAAAACCACAAAATCAAATAACGGGAAGCAAAAAACTTTATCCAAGTCACAAGAATTTTAAAATAAAAGTAAATTTTCAGTTGCTATAGAATTAATATGAAAGATGAAATCTAGAATAGGAAATAGAAAATTCAGTAAGGACCAACATTTTCTTCCCCAAATACCTGGGAAATAGAGGAAACAGGAAGAATAGATACTATCTGGTGAAGTGAATTAATTTCTCTGAAGAGATTTAGGGGGAGGAAGAGATCAGTGAAGATGAGCTAATAGAAGGAGGTCACATGGGCAAGTGGAAAGGGCACTAGGTTTGGAAGTAAATCTGAAGACCAGCTGGTCTTGGCTTAGCCACCAACCAGCTGCACAAAGTCACACAAAACACTTCTCTGCTTCTCAGTTTGCTCTGTTATTAAAAAGCAAACAAAGAAGAATCAGATGATGTTTTAACAATTCCATCCAGCTGTAAAGTTGGGACTCTGGTGAAAATCCACAGGTAGGGAGTGAGGAAATATTTTAGCAAAATAAAGGTGTAAGAACATACAATTTTAAACACCTAAAGGAAGAAACAGCCAATGTAACTGTAGTAAAGGACTGGAATTAAAAGCAATGGATTGAAATAATAATAGTAGGTACTGTAAATGGAATGTGCCAATAAGCCAAGTCTATGTATAGAGAGACTCTTAGAGTTTCAAGAAAAATAAAAGGGAAGTCATTAGCATATTAATTATTACACATGGGGATCCCTGGGTGGCGCAGCGGTTTGGCGCCTACCTTTGGCCCAGGGCGCGATCCTGGAGACCCAGGATCGAATCCCACGTTGGGCTCCCGGTGCATGGAGCCTGCTTCTCCCTCTGCCTGTGTCTCTGCCTCTCTCTATCTCTCTGTGTGACTATCATAAAAAAAAAAAAAAATATTACACATGAAGTCTTAGCTTTGTATTACCAATGAACTTATGAGTACCTTGTATATAAGTTATAAATATTTATGTAAACTCACTCATTCAGTACATTGCTTTGTATGATCCAAGATGTAATATACCCATAAACTGGAGGCTATGTGTATGACTTCCAAGTCTAATAAAGTCAACTTCTAGGCAACATAATTTAGAATTAAGTTCTCAGGTACTTTTTCTGCAATAGCAATTTCATAAAATTTCTCCCCCACATTTAATTCAAATTTAATCGTTATTATAATCCTTGATTTTTAAATCTGGAGAGATATAAATTAACTGACATTTATTTATAATTCAGAATAATACATACAATAAAACAAGAAGATTCAACATATAAAAGAGGTTTAAATTGACAGTGATACCTCAGGATTTTGAAGGATAAGTAGGAGTTTTTCCAACACAAAAATGGAAAAATATTCCAAACAGAATGTTTAAAGGCATTGGAAGCAAGAAACAAAATGAAATTTTGGGAAGATTGGGAAATTACAATTAGTTAAGTATTTCTGAAACAAGTGCTAGGAGTAGACAATATGCAAGAGGTGAAGCAGAAGGAGAAAATTAGCTCACAAAGGGCTTCCTGGATCACTCTAGCAATGAACGCCTTTATTAAGGGCAATAAAAAGCCACTGAAAGACTTTGAGCATTTAAGTGATAAGCACAATTGGCATTTGCGGGGGCGGGGGGTGGTGGTGATGATTCTGGCTGCAGAGTGGAGTAGGGGTGATATGAGCTGAAGATGTGAGCAAGTCAGGGAAATGAACTGAATTAAAGCCATAACCAAGAAAATGGGGCAGAGATGTTTTAGGAGTGAAATTGGTGGGATATTGGTTATCAGTGATATGCCCCAGAACTGCTATAGAACCAGTCACAGAGAGGGACCACAGAAGGAAAAACAGATTTGGACTGTATCAAGTTTGAAATGCTCAGAAGACAAATACACATACTTCTGTATCACCTTTTTCTTTTCTAACACCTACACATTTTAAAAGTCTATTTTTTTAGAGAATACAAAAACCTAATTATCTGATTTCTTTTATTAGTTAAATCTCTCCTTAAGAAAATAAAAGAAGGGCACCTGGGTGGCTCAGTTGGTTAAGCGTCAGACTCTGATTTCAACTCAGGTCCTGATCTCAGGATCATGGGATCGAGCCCTGCATCAGGCTCTGCACTCAGCACAGAATCTGCTTGTCCCTCTCCCTCTGCTCCTTCCCCTGCTCTTTCTCTATCTCTAAAATAAATATATAAAATCTTAAAAAAAAAAAAAAAGAAAAGAAAGAAAAGACAACTGTGTTTTCCCTCCAGAGTAAAATCAAGCCCCACATAATGGTCTTAAGAAATGACAGTTTCTAAAACAAAACCTGATCTAATACTATAAAATGAAATAATTGGACAAAGACAATTATCATATGGTTTCACTCATCTGCGGAATATAAGACATAATACAGAGGACCATAAAGGAAGGGAGGGAAAACTGAATGGGAAAAAATAAGAGAAGGGGACAAACCATGAGAGACACTTAACTCTGGGAAACAAACTGAGGGTTACTGAAGGGGAGGTGCATGAGGGGATGGGGTAACTGTGATGATGAGTGTGATGTGATGAGCACTGGGTATTATACACAACTGATGAATTAAAACCTACATCTGAAACTAAAGATCTACTATATGTTGGCTAATTGAATTTAAAAACAAAAAACAAAAGGTAATATCCAACCAAAGACCAGTTAATCAAATGCTTTGTCAATAAAAAGTAATTGTATATGTCACAGCTGGATCATCAAAGTTTAAAGAATGGGAATGCAGAAGATATGCTTAATAGCAAAACTGAACACAACCTCATCTTCCAGGATTCAAAGACTCTTCAGGTAAATGTGCTCTTTGAACCTTACTTAAAACTGTGCATAATGTGTGGAAATGTTTTTGTCTTTGCTGGATAGTCAAGTCAACTCTCCTGCTCTGTGAAATGGTTTGAACTTGGTTAGAAGAATCTGAAAAGTGACAGCATCTATAAAAAGGAAGGGGACAGTGGGCCAAGTTTGCATTCTCCTTTGGCAACGTAGAGCCAGACTCATAGGAATGTGGTCAAGACATAATGTTACATTTAACTGATACTTAACATACCATAGTTGGGAAGGCCACAGAGTTGCTGCAGTGTGTGTCAATAAGCCCTATGAGAAAAACAGACTGTGCAAATGTTATTTCCAAAAGTCACACACTGGCAGGGTGACAGACACTAACACATTTGGGTAGCAATAGCCAATCCAAAGTTTCCCTGCATAATTAGTAGATTTGGTACTCTTGAAAAAGGACATTTTCCATGAAGAACTTGCTTTGAAGGCAGACTTTCACTGCCAGGTCTCCTGGGAGAATAATTTTTTCCAGCTCTCACTTTTGCTATCTGTGACTCATCTCTCAAAGTTTAAAGGAAAACATTCTTATAGGGGGAACATGTGGGGGTGAAGATATAACTTTTTGAGTATCTGCAAATGTCCACTATTATCAGAGTTTCGTGTTAGTTTGCTAAAGCTCCAGGGTGGTGACCCCAGTTCTGGAGATGGGGACAGCTTGACATGTAGCACCAAAGGCACACCAATCATGTTTCACATCATGTGCCAATAATCCCTAAGATCCACAAACCCTGACATTCTTGGGAGGAAGTAACAATTTACTCTTGAAAGAGGAAGTAGATATAAAGTTCTGGACAGTGTTGGGTAGGCAGTCAGGAGGAAGAGGTGGAAAGGAAGATTATCCAGACACTTTAAGAAATGACTAGAAAATATCAAATAAGTTAGGTGGCTTCCTAAACCCCTACAAAAAGAACCCCTATGAAACTAGTTAATGATAGAAACAAATATGGCCCAGAAGAACAGACTTTGGCTGACTTGGCCTCTTGGATTTTAAAAGCATTCGAGGGAAACAAGTTGACCTTCTGATGCTGCAGTGATTAAATATGGCAGTATCTTTACCTTTTTGTTGCAACTGGTTCATCAAATTCTTTCTTGTTCCTTATCAGTACCTCGGGAGTAAATTAACCAAATTGTGGTTAGGGGATTGTGGGTGCATATAATGGCAGCTAGCTTTTGCTGGGTTTGTTAAATATGACCCATACTTCTAACCAGTGGACTCTGCTTCATATGACTGAGCAATAAACTCTTGGGATCTTGGTTCAGTCTATCAATGGCCTCAGCTAAGAATGATTCTTTTTACCAACATTCAGGGAGAGAATTAAAGCTATCTCTGGCAGGTAAGTTTGGCAGAGACTGGCCATATGCCTTGACACTGACAGTGCAGCTTGCCTCTGCCTCTAGAGACCCCATCACCAGGGTTCACACAGCTTTGGTACTGTATAAGTTATATAGAAGAAAAATAAAGAGCTTCTTTTTTGGGGTGAGGGGGGGTGCTGAGATTTTTCTGATTTTATTTTATTTTTTGTAAAAAGATTTCACTGTTCTATAAACAGTCTCCCATGGTCCTGGTTTTATTGTAATTATGTGTATCCATCTTCATTTTTTTTTTCCTTCTCCCAAACCTGGGCAGTAAAGATTTGCACCCTTAAAAGAAACCACATACAGAAAGAAACCACATTCTTGGAATGAAACATCCTGAAATAGCATCTACATGTTTCTTTTGACTGATTTTGATGTCTTCCACATACACAGGTTTAAAATTACTCTTAGCAATTGGGGCAGCTTTGAGGGGATTGGGAGAGTGCCCACCCTTCCTCTGCAGGATCTGATATGCCTCTGACCCACTGTATCTGAGCAAGGCAGCCTCCAGGAAAATTTTCTTGGAGTTCTGGTTTACTTCCCACCAAAATATAAAAGATTCTGGTATCAAGTTTGTACGTCATAAAAAATGCATTTTCTTATTGGAGTCCAAGGATTGGAATAAAAGGCTATGTTCTCTTGAGTTTGATTTTACATATGAAAATTTATAAAATCAAATACATATGTGCACACACACACACATACACACACATATACTTTTATGCTTTTTGTTAGACTTTAACTTATTCACTCCACAAAGGCCACTATAAGAAATATCTGATGAACATATTATCCCTATTCAAATCAAAAATGTAAATTTGAATCAGGAGAGTCTCTCAATGTATCTCCTCTGGAACAAAATAGTGAGTGCACAGAAAAGGCCTTCAATGGTAGCACTTTATTGGGACAAATAAAGTCCTCAGAGAACCATATCATGGAGGGTTGTAGCAAACAACTACAGGAACCCCAAAGGAATAAAATCTCCATATGAAACACAACACCTATGGCATGGGTTAGAGTAACCCTTTATTCTCCCAAACGGCTCTGGAAGAATGTACAACTTTGAGCTATGACATTTTTGCACCTCTGGAGAGATGCCATTTCTAAGTGATGGCCGTGGCCCTTCCACAAGAGACAGCCTGTGTCTCCCAGACCACCGCAATTATGCCTCTCTTCTCCTGGCCTCTGCCCGCAGCATGGGTCAAGATGCCACTACCCACTTAGAGCACTCTCGTTTACAGTCCCAAGGGGATGGTGAATACCACATATGCGAATTTGGGGGAAATGCACTAGGGAAAAAACCCAGCTTGATTCAGAAATAGTACAACCGTAAAACCCAATATATAGTCAGTATTTTTCTATATATGTGAATATATATTTTCTATATATGTGAGTGTTCCAGAATAATCAACTTTTTAAATCTCAAATGCTTTAAATGATTGATACAAAATCTAAACTACTATTATTCTATTATTCTCTTCCTTGCCTTCTCAATTTCTGAATATAATTTTACCATTCTTAATAAATTGGCATCAAAATTTTCTGCTATTGAACATACCTGATCTGGTGTCATGTGCATTCCTTTTTGATCTCTTACCTCACATACCCTGAGCTTTAGCCAAAATGGACTATTCCTTACTTCCCTTTATATCTATCACTTTTGGCACTTGTAGCCTATATTCAGGCATGTTTGTTGAGAAGGACTCTAACTCTTCTCTGGTCCCCATTTCCACAGCTCTTCTCATCTTTCCTGATCCACCCACTGATCCACCTTTTTGCACAAGTACTGTAAATAATATTTCCTTAATTGGATGTCAGTTTTCTAAATTTTGGTTTTGACATTTGCCACTCTCTTTCATGATTAGTCATATACTTATTTATATGCATACAATTGTTGAGAGCAAGAGCCATATTTTACATACCTTAGTTTACCCTGTTGTGCCTTAAAACAGTACCTGACATTATAGATATTTTTAAAAAACACTTTTAAGACATTTGCTGAATGAGTTTATAGTAAAGGTTCTGGCTGGTCAAAAATGAAATTTGATATAGCTGGCAAGTGAAGCTAAGTGAACTTCCCCCCATTCCCAAACCAAATTCCTTTGTCTATTCTACAATCATTGATCTAAATAGAGGCTGAGAGTCTCCCTGAAAAAGAGCAAAAAATAAAACCACTCTAATCCTGCCCAGAATTGGAATTGCTTCTAGTGCTTGGAATAAAACCTGCCTCATGATAGGTGTTCAAGAAATAAATAAACCAAGTATTGTGACATAGCCAGGCTTAATTTAAATTCTCTTGGCTAATTTTAACAAAGCATATCATCTCATCTCATAGCAGCTTTTAGTCCTCAGCCTCAGGAATAGTAAAGATATTGGTGACTGACAAGACCATCGAGGAGCTAAACTGTGGAGGCCTATGAGAAATCATGGCCACTGTGACACCCTGGCCCACAGACACTGCATCTTAACTCTTCAGGCTTCAGCTCAGGGGAGATAATGGCACTTGTAGAAAGGAATTCCCAGCTTTTTAGAGAGAAGGGCAGCAATGAAGGAGAATCTCACTCTATGCCTAGAATAGCAGTGGGAATGGGAATGATTCACGTGAATCATAGACTCACAGAAGACACCTCTCAGTGAAATATATGGGTGTGATTTACAAGGGAATGGAGTTGCTACATAAAAAGATTGCCGTTATTAGCTGGTAAAATTTGGTCTATTTAAGATGACATTATTTTCCCCAAGGGTAGGTATGGAACCATTTGGGAAATGAATGACTAAATGAATGAATGAATGATCGCACTTAATAAAACCGAGCTCTTAGAAAACTGTTTCCTTCCCCTAAAGATATTAAATATTTTAGTAAATTCTAATAAACAAATTGCTTAAAGCCAAAGAACCTCAGAACTAATGGGGAACTTAGCAACCATCCAGTGTGAAGCTCTTGCTTTGCTGATGAAGCTCCAGTCCTATGGCCTGTTGTTGACCAAGTTGGAACCAGCAACCAGGCTTGCTGAGATCCAGCACTGGAACTTTTTCCGTACCAGAATAGATAATCCCTAAAGCATGATGTGGAAGTCAATTTTGCTTGGAGCCAAACTGGGACATACTAAGGAGAACCAAGCTCTGAGACCCAATGTTCAGGTCACACTGATCAACATCAATGGCTCCTACTAATGAACAAGCCAACTATTTTCCATTCCCGTTAAAAGAAAGTTAGAATTACATAGTATATATAAAAAAAAAAAATTGACCTTTTGTTTAATAAAAACTACCACAAAAAGCATACTTCCTTGAACCGTCACATCTCTAAGCAAAATGACTGAATTGCATGGACTCTGAGAGGCATTAATTTCCATGGTTGTTTTTAATTCTGGAGTTGGGAGGAAGAGAAAAACTTCATAGATAGCAATAGAATAAGGATAAGTGCATCTAGAAACTTTCGTTTGGCAGCTGAAATCCTGCTTAGAAACTTGTGTGTGTGTGTGTGTGTGTGCGCGTGCACGTGCACTTGTGTATTTTTTTACAAAGTCTTTTTGTAATGGTAGTCAACCTTTCATCCATTCAGCAAATATTTACTAAAGACCAATATCTTGTCAAGAATTATGTTAGAGATAGAAATATCACAAGGACCTAATAAGAGCTAAATGCAGACCATATGGAGGACTTACCTGAGGAGCTGAGTCCTAACAGACAATAGTTTTTAACTGTATGAGGCCTAGAATGAAGGACACTGCAGACAGAGGAAAAAGAGAACATAGTTCTTGGAACAGGAAGATATTCATAGAGCCTGGAGTACTGAGTCGGGGAAAAGGTGCAATGACAAAGGAGACTGGAAGGGAGGAAAGACCATCTCAGGGGTTTGAGCTGTCTTTCACAGGTGATGGGGAGCTATCAGAAATATCAAGGAACTGTTACATGATCTGATTCATATTATAAAAATAACTCCATCTTAAATGGCCCTTAAACTTAAGAAAAGATGCCCGGTTAAACTTAGAGATACTGCTTATTACCTATTAGATGAGCAAAAACCAAAAAAGTTTAAGTAGGGTAGAAAAACAGGTATTTGCCCTTATTTCTGGCAAGAGTAATAACAACTTGGTGACACAAACCAAAATTACAAACACACAAACCTTTGACCCAGCAATTCCAGTTCTCGAAATCCATCCTACAGTTACTCTCACACCAGTATGGAGTGACATATTTAGGACTTCATTCACTGAAATCCTGTTTGTAATAGCAAAATATCAAAGACTATTAAATGTCCATTAAAAGCAGACTGGCTAGGGATGCCTGGGTGCCTCAATGGTTGAGCATCTGCTTTCAGCTCAGGGCATGATCCCGGGGTCCTGGGATAGAGTCCTGCATAGGGCTCTGCACAGGGAGCCTGCTTCTCCCTCTGCCTGTGTCTCTGCCTCTCTCTGTGTGTCTCTCATGAATAAATGAATACAATCTTTTTTTAAAAAAGCGTACTGACTAACTATATTTTATTAGCTTCACATTATGGGCACTTCACATTTAAAAGAGTATTATATAACTTCCTTATATGGAAAGGTTACCATGATATGTTATATACTTAAAAAGTTAAGCACAAAACAGTGTGTACAGCATGGTATCCACATGTAAAGAGGGAAAACATACTAATATATTTTGCTGTATATGTACAGAATATCTCTCAAATAACATAAAAAAATTCCTCATCATGATTATCTGTGTGGAAAGAGTTGGGAGGTAGAATTAGGAGGGATGCCATATTTTGTGACATTAGCCCAGAGTATTATACAGGGAGGTGGGCAGAACCCAAAGCACAGCTGAGGACTGGGAGGATGAGGAGCAAATATAAGACCACTTTCAAGAAGTCTGGTTGTGGAACAGCTGGAGAGCAACAGGGGAGGGTTCAGGGTGGGCATAGAAGAGCTATGTCAGACCAAGAAAAGTCTCTTTGACTGGAAGACAGACTTGAGTTTGTTTTCAAATATAGACACAGAAACAAAAAGATGAAAAATATAGGATAAAGAATATATTGGTGAAATGAGGCAAGGAAGAAGTAAAAATATTATACATTTCCAAATAAGTCTTAAAATTACAAGTCCAAGGATTATACCTTTTTTTCTTTTTACTTTCTTTTCTTTTACTATATACCCTCTGTTGTCTTTAGAATGGTTGTTTGTACCAAGAAAGACTCATTAAATGTTTATTTACCATCCAATGTCATGGTACCCAAACTCGTGTCTTGCAGTATTTTTCACTGATGCCACATGACACATCCAAAATGATATGCTATAACAGACAGTATTTGCACATATTAAAGCAAGATCAAAGTGGCATGCACCTACTTTAGAAAGTACAGGCATCTACCTATCTCTGAAAGAATGAAGAATGTAGCTTTTCCCTCCATCTCCCTGGCCTCCACTGTCAATCCTGCCTAGAGTTCCTAGCTGCATGTGGATCCTCTACCACAGGCTATGCTTCCAGCAGGTCCAGACCCACACTCAATGTACAAGTCAGGGCATGGCCCCACAAATTCCTTACTAAGTTTTTAGTGTTTTCTATGCACCAGCGTTCCAACCCCCCTTTCTGATATTTTCCAAGTGAAACATTTGACTCACGCTCCCCCTAGTGACAGCCCCAGGAATGCCTGTCAGTGACCTAAAGTATACCTCATTGGTAGCAAAGAGAAGGAGCCAGCCCCAAAAGTGCATCTTCACTTCCTTCATTCCTGCCTGACACATTTGCTGATGTTGCTCTCTGTGATTAGAAAGAAATATTTGGCAAACCGAGTATCTAGAAACTAATAAATGGAAGGGAATGAGTTTCAGTCAACGATGTAATGAGGACATCACCAAATCTTCCTTGTTTTGTGTGGAAGAAAATGTTAGAAGCAGGAAGACTCTGGATATGTTAAGAAGTAGAGGAGGGAAACATGGAATATACTGGGTGTGCCCCAATCTGCAGTGGTGATTTCAAAGCTGAGGCAGTGTGATCCTTGCCACATTTGGGCTCAACTGAAGACAGAAATCAGGTTTAGTGCTCTGAGGACATAGAGCTTTAGGGGACAGTGATAACAGTGATTAAATATTTGCAGACTGACATGTGGAAGGCTAAATTTTCTTGTTCAGAACAACTTCAGTGGATCTGAAACATTTAAGGACCAGTTTAAGAACTTGTGAATCTATCTATGGACATTCTCTCCAGAAAAATATGCTTTCATAATTCACAAAGAATCTCTGAAGAATCAAAGAATGTGAGGAAAAACTTTATAGCTAATAAATATAGAGACAGATGTTCAGTCTTACTTAAAATTTCAGGCTAAAGTATCAGGGATATACTATATTTTACCTGTCAATCTGCAAAAGATCAAATAATTTAGTAATGCAAAGTATTGTCCAAAGTGTTGAGAAACAGGCACATGTCTCTGAGCTTTAAATATAAATAATCAGTTGGCTTCACTTGACTGTCTCAAGGGTTCTGCAGATCTAACATGGGCAAGGCAAGACTAAAAACTCCCACAAACACGGTCCCTTGGTAATGTTCCCTTGCTGGCATTTAGCACCCCCATCCACTTAGTTGTGTTAGTCAGAAATCTCAGAGGCATCATTGACATTTTCCTGCAACTGCTTTTGCCTACTTCCCATGTCACCACACCACTTTAAGTCATCATCATCTCTCACCTGGACTAACTGTAATAATCTAACTTGTGTTCTGACACCCACTCTCTTCCTCTGATGGGTTATTTTCACTGCAGTCAGAGTGATCCTTTCATAACTTAAATCTAATTATGATAACCCCCCTGCTTAAAGTCCTGCAATTGCTTTTAAGATAAAGATAAAAATCCTAAATGTAACCTGTAGACTGTATACCATCTCACTTCTAATTATATTTCTAGGTCCCTCTACCCCATACTCTCCTTAATTCCCACACTCCAGCACTCTGGCTTATTCTTTTTTCTTTAGAGCTTTTTCTCTCCTGCCACAGGGCTTTCTTTTTCTTTCTTTTTCTTTCTTTTTTTTATGATAGTCACACAGAGAGAGAGAGAGAAAGAGGCAGAGACACAGGCAGAGGGAGAAGCAGGCTCCATGCAGGGAGCCCGACGTGGGATTCGATCCCGGGTCTCCAGGATGGCGCCCTGGGCCAAAGGCAGGCGCCAAACAGCTGCGCCACCCAGGGATCCCCAGGGCTTTTTTATATATATTTCTTCTGTCTCAAATTATCGTCTTCCTCTCTTCACCTGTTAAGTTCTACTCAGGACATAATTGCAATTCCCTGAAGAAGGCATCCCTGTCACCCCAGCTCAGTTCAGTTTTGTTATTTTGTACGTGAGAGCAAAGAACTATGTCTTTTTTCTTTATGTCAGTTATAACAATTTGTAATTGTGCCCTAATCTACATGATTATTTTAGTCCTATCTTTTCCTGCTACTAGACTGTAATCTTTATGACAGCAGAGACCTTATCTTTCCCAAAATGTTAGTGTGTCTTGAAATAGCAAGAGGTAGGCACTGTGTATGAGTGTGTTTTTGAAAATGTGAGGAAAAAAATGTGAGGAAGAAAATACACAAAAATATTAACAGTGGTTATTTCTAGGTAATGGGCTTATGTATGATTTTTTTTCCTTCTTTTATTTTTCTGGGTTTTTTTTATGTACTTTACACAATGGGTATGCATTTATTTATAACCAGATAGAAATCAGTAAGTATTATATTATTAGAGGCCTAATGAACTGAATTTCAGAGGAAATGCCAAATGTAAGTGGACCACAAAGGATTAGCAGAAAAAGTATAGAAAACTAACAGCATAAAAGAGAGTCTAAAATGAAACTGTTTTGAAAAAAAAAAAACAAAACTAACCTTGGGGTAAGCAACAGAACAAAAGAGGCTCTTTTTAATCTGAATTAGCATCCTCAGAGACATTTGAGGAATGCTATTTTTATCATAACAAACTGCTATGAAAAAGAGGACAGAGAACTAGAACAAGACTGATATAATTAAAAATATATTTGCAAAAAGGAAATGAATGAGCTACATGATAAAATATACACGGCTGAAGTTAGTGAGCTGAAAGATAAGTCAGTCTCTCAAAACATGACATTTAAAGCAATAGAGACTGTGAGACAATAGTTAAAGGACATGGCAGGTAATCTAAGTGGTCCAATCTATGTCTAAAAGGGATTGAGAAATAGATTGTAGAGAAGAAGGGAGAAAAAGAAATGGTGAAATAAAATTTATCTGACTTAAAGACAAAAACAGGTTTTCACATATGAAGAATCTACCAATAGCCAAGTGGGATGGGGGAGAGGTCAAGACATAAACCTAGACATATACTCTAGAAAATCAATTAACCAAGGAAATAAAATCCTAAAGCTTCCAGCTAGTGATTCAATTACCTAAAGGAATCAAAATCTTCTACAGCTTGAAAGAATGATCATGAACAATAAAGCAGTATCTTCAAATTCCTGAAGGAAAGTTAACTTGAATCTAAAATTCTCTAAATCAATCTGTTTTTCAGAACAAATAGGTATTTCAAACAAATAGATATTTTATATGGAAAAAAATTCCAGCATGTGTTTTAACAAAATTAAAAAGAAATATATGAAAGTAGACAACATAATTCATTCACTTTAAAGTCTCTTTCTTCTTGGGATCCCTGGGTGGCGCAGCGGTTTAGTGCCTGCCTTTGGCCCAGGGCGCGATCCTGGAGACCCGGGATTGAATCCCACATCAGGCTCCCGGTGCATGGAGCCTGCTTCTCCCTCTGCCTATGTCTCTGCCTCTCTCTCTCTCTCTCTCTCTGTGTGTGTGTGTGACTATCATAAATTAAAAAATAAATAAATAAATAAAATAAAATCTCTTTCTTCTTTCCTTTTTTAAGATTTTATTTATTTATTCATGAGAGACACAGAGAGAGAGATGCAGAGACACAGAGAGAGAGACACAGGCAGAGGAAGAAGCAGGAAAGAAGCAGTCCCTGCATGGAGCCTGCTTCGGGACTTGATCCTGGGACTCCGGGATCACACCCTGGGCCTAAGGCAGGCACTAAACCATTGAGCCACCCAGGTATCCCTAAGATCTCTTTCTTTTTTAACCAATCATAACACTAGGTGCTGGGGATACATGATAAGCAGAAATGACAAAACCCTTTCCCACATGGAGCTCATATTTTAGAAGAGGGACGCAGATGATGAACAAAATAAGTAAGTAAAAATATTTAGACTGTTACATGGTAATCCATCAGTGATGGGGAATATTGCAAGGATACAATTTTAAACAGTGTTATCAGAGCAGCCTCACTAGGAAAGTAACATCTGGATCAAAGCTGGAAGAGGTGAGGGGTTAGCCTTCAGAAGTATGGGGCAGAACATCCCCAAATGGGGATGGGGTGGAGGTCTCAATATGTGCAAAGGCCCTGAGGCAAGAGCAAGCTTGTTGTGTTCTGGGAACACCAAGGACACCACTGTGGCTAGAGAGAGTATACAGAAAGAAAGGCAATGGAAACAAATTACATGGGACCTATTAGGCCACTGGCAAACATTACTTTTTACTCAGAATGGAATAAGAAATTACTGAAGTTTCAAATAGAGAGACGACATGATCTATCTGTTGAGTTAATATACTAGGAATAAATTGAAGGGAGTCTCAAGGAAACTGGGTAGGAATTTATTACAATCATTCAGGCAAAAGATATATGAGATGGTTAGACCAGGATGATAGTAGAGTAAGAGATAAGAAAGCTTTATACTCTAGGTACATTTTGGAAGTAAAGCTAATAGGAATTAAGTGTGAGTCCAAATTTTTTGACCTGAGGAACTGGAAGATAAAACTGCCATTGCCTAAGATAAAGAAGCTGAAAGAAGCAGACATAGCATTTTCCCACTATGTGGGAAAGACCAGGATTCAATTTTGGACATGTTAAGTTTGAAATAGCTATTAGATATCCATGTAGAGTTATGGAGAAGGAAGTTGGATAAATAAGTCTGGTTTCAAGAGAGGATATAGACATATAGAAATAGATATTTATATTTACATATAAAATATATATACATATATATACATATGAATCATCAAAGTAGAGATGTTAATTTAAAATATGAGACTATATTAAGGATCTAGAGAAGTGGATGGAAATGAGTAAACGGAAGAGATTTCAAAATTTAGTCCTAGAATGTACCTATGTTTGGAAATGAGAGATATGAGAAGAAAAGAGCAAAGAAAACTGAGAAGTAGTAACCATAGAAATAGGCAGAAAACCATAGGAGTATCATGTCCTGGAAGCCAAGGGAAAAACATGCTTCAAAGAGGAAAGCGTGATCAAAAACTGCTGACAGGCCATGTGAGATTTAGCAACATGAATGTAAATAGTGACCTGGATACAAGGTTTCTGTGGAACCATGGGAAGAAATTGGAAACAGTGAGTGAGTATAGGTAAGGCTTTAGATTTTTCATACTATAGAGGGAAAAAAGAAGTGAAAGGTAGCTGGAGGGGAAAGTGGGGTCAAGAAAGAATTTGTTAAGTTATGAAAAATGGCATCTTTAGAGCTAATGGAAGATCCGACACTGAGCAGGAACTTAAACTTGATCAAGAAATTAAAGTGTAATTTAAAATTATATTGGTCAATTCTAAAAGAAGTAAAAAGCAATGTGACTACTTCTAAAGTAGTATTAACTGGAGAGGAGATGGTGAGGAAGAGATCTTTACCTCTCATCTTATACATTTCAGTATCATTTGATTTACCTGTCCATTAGTATGCATGGATTATTTTCAAAATATTAAAAAGTTTAAGTAATTTATGGAGCCCTGAATGCAATTTTTGTATCAAGTAGGACCTCCAAAAGATTATATAATTAAACATTGGTAAAATCTAACACCTTTCAGAATTGACTCCACCAAGTGCTAACATTAATGTGCTAGCTTTCATCAAAAGGTTACTTTGAGAAATAGCGGTAAAAAATATTTCCTGTTTATTGTAAAACTGTTGTTGAAGACTTTGTTTATCACATGATGCAGCATTCATTGAGTCCTCAAGTGAGTGTCTTTTAATCTCAGTGCTAAATAAAGCTTTGCTTCTGCTGAAAGCCTGTCTTACTTTCTCCTGTGCAAGAGAACTGTTCATTGGTTTTGTTCACCTTTTTGACCAACAGTCAGACTGGAAGACCCATCCCAGAAATTGTGTTACCCTGTATGGGTGGCATATTTTTACTTCCCTTCTCCTTGGTCCTGATTTTCTATTTCTATTTTATCTTTTAATTTTACTTATTTAGGATATAAACTGTGTGATGTAACATCATTTGTAAATTGAGGTAAATAAGTAGAGTTTGTTACATAGTAAAATATACTATTTATGACCACTAATAAAATGCCATAGTCCGTCTACTTTCCCAAACTGCCAAATCTTACTCAAGATCTTTTCCCATCACCTTAGAGGTTCTATTGGCTATATTTAGGTGCAATGATAAAAAGTGTAGACCAGTATGTCCTTAAAGGTTTTCAAATAAACTGGACAAAAGTTTCAAGACACATACAGAAAGAAAGCTTGAATACAATAAATCTAAATAGCAAGTATAAAAGAACATTTCCAAGTAGTTAGAGCCATTCAAAGATGGGATTGGACTACCCTACCCTCAGCAATTTATCCTCTTCTGGGACTCCATACCCCTTTCTGCTGGAATAAGGGAGACACATGTTTAGGTTCCCCACACCAGAAACACTGTGCGGTATCCTTGCTTCTAATGATCTCAGTATTAGAAACCATCACTGGATTATTTATTTCAGTGTAGAAGACTTGATGTCTAAATCTTTGCCTTGTCCCTTCCCTATCCCCAAATTGAAGACAAGTATTTGTCTCCTTGGCTGTTGGCTCAGTCTCAGTCACTATGGAGGAATGTCTACTTTACCTATAGCCTTGGTCCCTTTGGAGACAGTTTATTTTTTGGTCTCCACCCATTACATGAATTAGTAAGAAGATGTCTGAAAGGACAAAATTGCTAACTCAGCAGCCCTAAATGTAAAGAAAGCTTGGGAAGCTACAAAGATACTATAAAAACATTAAAATTGACACATGGTTCTCCATTATCTCATCTCAATATCAGATTCAACTGCAGATCAGATACCTAATACTGGGGTGCCTGAGTGGCTCAGTCAGTTAAGCATCTGGACTCTTGATCTCAACTCAGGTTGAGATCTTAGGGTTGTGAGTTCAAACCCTCTTTGGGCTCCACACTGGATGTGAAGCCTACTTAAAAAAATAAAAACTAATACTGATTCCAGCTACTTTGTAAGCAAGTCATGGTAATCATCTAACACTTATAACCATTGGAACAATTTGCAATCTTCTATTTTCATACATTGCAGAATCACATACAGTACCCATTTTTCTATTATTTTAGGGGTTAAGCAGACATGGTTACTCAGCATTACAAACCAGAATCTTTTCTGAGGTTTTGATGAATTGGGAAATACTCAGAGAAGAAATTTCAGAGGACTTGAATCATTTAAAGAATTATGCAGAGCAATACCATATAAGGTCATAGAACAAAGAGCAGCTAGACCACCAGTGACTTTAATTCTCTGAGGGTAGAACTGTAATGACTCATTCAAACCAAAAGGGGCTCCAGTGTCTAATATCTGCAATATCTACTCAGAGCTCAAATGCAATCCCATCCTTGGGAAGAAGTGGAAGCCAAGGGAAGAAAAAGCTCTGGGTTGAGACTGAAATGAAGGAGCGAGACTGAGGACTTAAGAATCCGTATACCGTGTCACCCAAACCAGACACACTAGATCTGTGTTCAGACTGCATCAGAATATTGTCTGAAAAATGTCATCCTATTCCATGATTTTGCTATTTTTTAATTTTTCTTGGTTCTATGTAGAATAGTCATGGTAAAAAATGATACATTAGAGGGTAAGTCTTCATGTTACACAAGGATTATTGGCTTCACATTAGAAAAAGTCATACCATTTTAAAAATGACTACAACCCATTTTACACCTAAAATATATCCTTTTGGAGCAGCCCCGGTGGCCCAGTGGTTTGGCGCCACCTTCGGCCCGGGGTGTGATCCTGGAGACCCCAGATCAAGTCCTGCCTCAGGCTCCCTGCATGGAGCCTGCTTCTCTCCCTCTCCCTCTGCCTGTGTCTCTGCCTCTCTCTCTCTCTCTGTCATGAATAAATAAATAAAATCTTTTAAAAAAATAAAAAATAAAATAAAATATATCATTTTGTATTAGTCAAGGACCCAACAGAAAACACCACACTCAAACCAGGATAATTTATTATGCAGTCTCTGTAGCTCAAGGTTAGTTCATTATCACCTAAAGTCTTGACCTAAAATATGCTCAATGTTATGCTAAATGCTGGATGAGATTCAGCAGTATACAATATTCCTTTCTTTAAGCTTAACAAAGTTATTAGAAGGGTAAGATATAGACATACAAAGTAGCAACAACCACTATAAACAGAATTTGTTTTAAATTTTGTGGTGCATTCTACAAAAGCCATAGAAGACTGCAGGAGCAATGATAGCTAAAATGATCTAGGAAGACTTCATGGCAAAAATAGTAAGTGTATAAACAGGATAGGACAATTTCTCCAGATAGAAGAAACAGAAGGAACACAAACTGGAAACAGATATAGATACTAACAGGATAGTCGGCCATTCCAGAATACAAGGTAAACCCTCAACACTGGTGCTTCTTCTAAATGATGGGCCATATTGTAGATATAATCCGTATTTTAGGTCCAAATAGATCCAAGCAATTTGAGATGATAACTCCTTCCACTTCCACTTACTCACAGACCTCCCTCCAACAGTTCTGAAGACAGATTAAGATAGAAAGTTGGAAGGAAGTTAACCCATAGCTCCTAGTAGGACCTAGGATAAGACTATAACCCCTGACTAAATATGCAAAAAAGCAGCCTCCCTTGTAACCACTTATGTTATTGTCTTCCTTTTCTCCACTAGCAACCCAATCAACCTTGATGGCCGCTCACAAGTTTCCTGGTAACAGTTTCCAAAGATTAACTTTTGACTGTGTGTGAGTTGAAGAGATACTAGGTTTGAAAATGAAAAAACATGCTTTTCCATTAACTGTTATCAATTTAATGCTTGTTTGTGTTTGTCCAAAATGCCATTCCATACTAGCTGAAATGAATCCTTACTGACTTTGTTAAAAATAAAAAACATCCATCATCAAAACTGTCCTACTAAAAGAAAACCCGCAGGCTTCCCTGCCCTGTAGATAAAAACCTAAAAAGAACATTTGGCTGGAAATCGGAATATACAAGCCAAACCTGCATGCAGACAAATGGTAAGGTGATGATGTAACTTAATCACCATCTTTCCTTTCTCCTTCCTTGCCTCACTCACACACCTATCTTTTTAAAAAGTGTTTGTGCTGTTGCCAGTAAAATCAAGCATGATGTAGAAATCTCTTTGGGGTATTCCCAAATACTGACCTCACTGAAAAGGGAGTAGGTGGGAATACCACAAAATGCTTGAAGGAGCACCTAATCCTAAAGGAATTCAGTTCTCCCTAAAGCAAAATTTGCATGATTCACCAGAGTAAAGACAAAACCTCCATCTTTCTTTCCATAGCTGATGTGGTCACATACGAAACTACTTGGAACTAAGCACCAGGATAGAGATTTTGATGCTTTATGTAGAAAAATAAGATCTTGAAATTTGATGAATTCTTAATGCTTTTCTTTTTATCCTGAGATCTCTGTTTTTGATTTCTGGAGTTCTCAACCTGACTATACAAAACAGTCATTTGAGAAGCTCTTCAAAAATGCTGACCTCTCTCTCTCTCTACACACACACACACACACACACACCTCAAACCTTCTTTTTCTTAATCTTTGATTTTCTGTGGTTTGAAAATTATATGCCTATGTGTAGTTTTTTAGCATTTTCCTACTTTGACTTCTCTATGCTTCTTAGATCTGTGGTTTGGTGTCTGACATTAACTTAGGGAATTTTCACTCATTATTGTTTGAAATATTTCTTCTGCTCCTGTGTCTCTTTTCCTTCTGGTATTGCCATTACATATATGTTATACCTTTTGTAGTTGTCCCCTCATCCTTGTATATCCTGTTCTAGTTTTCTTTTTTCCAGTTTTTGTTCTCTTTGCTTTTTGGTTTTTGTGCATTTTATTAATCTATTGTCCAGCTCAGATATTGTCCTGCCTACTAAGCCCATCAAAAGCATTCTTTTCCGTTATAGTATTCTGCTTTGTTTTGTTTTGTTCTTCTCTCTAGCATTTTGGGAGATACTTTCTTAGAATCTCCATCTCTCTATTTACATTGCCCATCTGTTCTTGCATGCTGTCTGTCCTTTAATTATTAGCATATTAAATAATAATTAGCATATTAATCATCATAGTTGTTTTAAATTCCTGATCTGACAATTCCAACATCCCTGCCATGTTCTGATTCTAGCTCTGTCTCTTCAAATTGTGTTTTTGGCCTTTTGGTATGCCCTGTAATTTTCTCTTGATAGCTATACAGTATGTTCCAGGTAAAGGAACCACTTTAAATAAACCTTTAGCAATGTGGTGGGGAGGTGTGGGGGGAGGGGAAGTATTCTATAGCCCTTTAATTAGGTCATAGTCTTTTAGTAAGTCTTTGCCTCTGGACTGTGAACTTCACCAGGGTTTTTCAGATTTTTTTTCTCTCCCTTAGATGGGACAGGGTGGCTAGAACTGGATGGAATTGGGATTGCCCTTCCTCTAGTTCAAAGAGGTTCCAGTAATATCCAGCGTTAGGCTCTGATTAACTGTTTTCCCCTAAGAGCAGATCTTGTTAAGAATTGAGTGCTCTGACATTTTTCAAAATCACTTATTTTCGCCTCTCTTATGCCCGAAGCCCAAGGGGATTTTTATTCCAATATTTTCTGTGGGAAACTGGTCAAGCTCTTGGACATAAATTTCATAATATTGTGGAAGTCTTGCTCTGATTGTGTTCCCTTGTTTTTATAGGAAATGGGAAATGGGAAAAGACATCCCATTTCCACCCCCACATTATTTCAGATTTGGCAATTTTAACTCTCAAAGTTGTTCACAATTTTGTGAAAAAATTGTGTCAATTATGATTCAGGTTTTCCTGCACTTGACTGATTACACTCATTAATGTCTGATGTGGGAAGCTGCTATGACCTTTATTTGCCTGTCTCTCCAATCTTGGAGGCAGCAGTTTGCCCTATGTCTTCACCTCTCATGCATCCAAAAAGAGTTCTGGTTTTTCAATCTGTTTGGTCTTTTATTTGTTGTTAGGATGGACTGAGGACTTCCAAGCTCTTCGCATGCAGAACGTGAAACCAGAAGTTATTTTGTACTCATTTGGTACAACCATATATCTTAGAAATCACTTTGTATCATAGAGATCTTTGTCACTCTTTTTAAAAGCTGCATAGTATTTATGTATATGAACCCAAGTTTACTTAGCCAATTCTCAATGTTGAGGCATTTAGGTCATTTTCAATATTGTGCAACTGTAAATAAGGTAATAATGAATAACCTGTTGTACATGTATTTTTGCATTATTAGAGGCATGTCACGCAGGTACAGCTATAGTCTCAATGTTTATCTCCCCCACCGCCACCACCAAATTGACATGTAATCCTAATGCCCAATGTGATAATATTAGGAAGTAGGGCCTTTGGGAGGTGATTAGGTCACAAGGGCAGAGCCTTATGAATGGAATGGTGCTCTTATAAAAGAAACCCTACAGAGCTCTATAGCCCCTTCCACCATGTGAGGATACAAGTAGTGTGCCCTTATCAGACCATGTTGCACACTCATCTCAGACTTTGAGTTTCCAAAACTATGAGAAATAAATTTCTACTATTTATAAGCCACCTAATATGTGTTATTTTGTATAGCTCTCTGAACAGACTGATTGATACATTCCTAGAAGTGAGAGTGTTAGATTAAAGGATAAAACATATATCATTTTGTTAGATGTTGCCAAATTTCTCACCATAACAATGTATAAGACTTACTGTTTTTCCTAAACACTTGCTGTCAGAGTATAATACCAAGCTTTTAGATCTTTACCAGTCTGATATGTGAGAAACACCTTGGTGAAGTTTTAACTTGCATTTCTCTTATAAATGATCAAACATTTTTTGTGAATTATCTATTCATGTTTCTTGCCCATATTTTTATAGGATTTTGGCCTTTATATTTTCTTACTTTTTCTTTTATTTCATTTAATTGTGATAAAATTTACATACATTTAAATGTACAGGTCTTGAGTACTTCAATGAGTTTTCACAAATATATACATCTTTATTATCACAACACTAGTCAATATGTAGAATATTTCTATCACCTCAGAAGTTTTTCTCATGTTTCCTTCCAGCTAATCTCCACATTCCATAACCAATCAGTTTTGACTTAAGTCATACGGTATATATACTCTTGTATCTAATCACTTATGCTCAAAACAATGCTTTTGAGATCCATTCATATTGGTGCATATAGAAGTCATTCTTTCCCTTTATTTTTTAATGTACAATTTACTGACAGTCATTGCATCCATATTGTTATGCAACCATCACCTCTATGTGTTTCCACAAGAAATTTTATTACCCCAAAAGAAAGTTCCATACCATTAAACATTCACACCCTATCCTCTCCTTCCTCTAGCCCCTAGCAATCACCAATCTCTGTCTGTATAGATTCACTTATTCTGGACATTTCATATAAATGGAATCATACAATATATGACCTTTCATGTCTGTCTTACTTCTCTTAGCATAACGTTTTCCAGATTCATCTGCATTGTAGCATGTATCAGTACTTCCCTATTTTATGGTTGACTAATAATCCATCGTATGAATATATCACATTTGTTTATCCATTCAGTAGTTAATGGACATTGTTTCTACCTTTTGGCCATTGTGAAGAGTGCTGCTATGAACATTCATGTACAATTATTTAAGTATGTATATTCAGTTCTGTTGGGAAATATCTAGGAGTGGAATTGCTATGGTAATTCTATGTTTAGCTTTTTGAGGAATTACTAAACCAGTTTTCACAGAGGTTGCGCAATCCTATGTTCACACCAAGGAAATATAAGGGTTCTAATTTCTCTACCTTTTCACCAACAACACTCGTTCCTACTTACCACTGTTCATAGTCCATTGCATAAATATACAACAATTTGTTTATTCATTATCTTATTAATCAGCATTAAGATATTCGGGTATTATGAATAAAAATACCCTCGACCTCCTTGTATAAGTCTTTTTGTGAGCAAATGTTTTCATTTCTCTTTTGTAAATACCTAAGAGTGGAATTGCTGACTCATAGGATATGTGTATGTATATACAACTTCATAAAAAAATTGCCAAACAGCTTTCTGAAATAGCCCATTTAACAGTTCTATCAGGAATGTATGACAGTTCTCAATGCTTTATATCATTGCCAACATTTGGTGTTGTCAATTTTTTTAATTTTGGCCATTGTAATTGGTGTAGAATATTATCTATGGTATCTATTGTGGCTTTAAAATTCATTTACTCCAAAACAAACAATGTTGAGCCCCTATTCTTATGCATCTTGGTCATTTGTGAATCTTCTTTTGTAAAGTGTAAGTTCAAGTTTCATGCACATTTCATGAGTTGTTTGGCTTTTTGTTAAAGATTTATAAGAGTTCTTTTCTTGAATATACATTATGTAAATGTGTTTTCCAGGTCTGTGGATTGCCTTTTCATTTTCTTCATGGTGCCTTTTGACATTCAGAAGTTTTTTATTTTGATCTTCAAATTTTCATTTTTCTTTATAATTAGTACTTTCTCTGTCCTAAATTTAAGAAATTTATATCTACCCCAATTTTGTGAAGATATTCTGTTTTTAGAAGCTTTTTAAAATTTAAATTTTTGTATGTCTATGATTCATATCAAATTGATTTTTGATTATTTTATGAGGTAGTGTCAATAGACTTTTTCATAAAATTAGACATTTATTCTAGCACCACTTGTTAAAATGATCCAGTCAGTTACTGATTTCTCTAGTTTCTTCTTGCTTACTTTTGTTTAGAGGAACAACTGTATCATATGCTAGGAATGAGCAATAAACTAGTTGATTAGCCAACTTTTTGAGGGCAAATCTTCAGTTCTGCAGTAATGAAACTAGTCCAAAAAACAAAAAAAAACTGATCAAAGCTGACTCTGGATGTAGATGCCAGTGCTACAGCCAGCATCAACATCTAATTTACCTTGCTTGGTGACCCTCTGAAAGTCAGCTTCTAGGTCTCCAGTGGCTGTTTACTGGTGATAGAAAAGGAGGTGTTCAGAAGACTTGAGCTTTACCCAATAAGTATAATATCTTGTTCTAAGAAACATCCTTTCAGTCAAAAGTGAGAGTTTTCCTCTTGTCTTCCTGGAAAGTGGTTGAAATAAATATTTACATTTGGTCAAACCCAGAAAGAGAAAAAGTCAATCCCCAAGGTCTGGAAGAGAGAAATAAGAACTAGGAACTAAGCAACAGCAGGTCTGGTTAGAAAGGGATGTCCATGCTGTTGAATGGAATCCCCTCTCTGAATCATTTACTGACTGACTATACTTTCTTCATTAGTCTTTTGTTATTAGAGGAAGCAAGGGGAAGGATGTAGCATAGTACTAAGAGATAACAGAGAAATATCTTCAACTGGGATCTAATATTTCTCTACTGGTCAAAGATTTTCTTGGTCTGACATTTCCTTCCAACACCATATACTACTTGAACTGCCCACTCCTGAAAAGACATCCCATTTCCACCCCCACATTATTTCAGAGTTGGCAAGTTAAAATCAATATATTTTTGAAGGTAGAGGGCATACTATGGAGATTACTAAATCCAATCTGTTTTACATATTAAGACACTGATGCCAAGAGATTGAACAACTCACCCAAAGTTACATTTCATCAAAAGTACAAGATGAGTTTCTCTCCCTTTGAAAAAGCTAACCATGTAAACCATCTACCACCCAGTCTCTGATCTCTTCACATAAACCAAATGACACAAATAAATTATAATAGGCCACCTCGACAAAGAGCTGATACTGAGGTATTGAGCTATGCTAACTACATCTAAAATCATTTTTTGCATAGAGAAACAAAATTATGAGGAATTATTGCCATGATTGACCACTGCATTTCTATCAGGAATAGAAATAGAAGGAAGTGGGCTGGAGACCCCCAGCGAATGTAGCTTTTGCATCTCGCTCCTGCCTTTAGATTACAAAGCAGTGAATAAGCATAACCTGGCATTTCCTGAAAGCTAGATAGTATATTGCTAAACTGTTACCAAAAGGTTCATTCCCACAGATTAAATAGCTAAGAATAAGTACATGAGTAAAGAGAATATGATTATACATATTCTTAGAATTGGAGATTAAAACAATTACTGATAAGATCTTGCTCTTAATCCAAGTAGGAACACTCTATTTTTATTTTAGCAGCTTTCATTTTATTCCTCAATTTAATATTTCAAGGCCACTCCAGAGGAATTTTTATGGCCTCTGTCTCTTTTTTTTTTTTTTTACCCCTTTTATTCCCACTCCACCCTTTTAAAACAGAAAGAGAAGGTTTGAGAGTGATGTATGATTACAATTAGATTATAATCAAGGATATTTGTGGAAAAATTTTCCCTATTCCTCTTTTGTTTTGTTTTTTTGTTGTTGTTGTTTTCAAGTGGCCAACCTTTAAACCTGATTCAAGTATAAATTTAATTAAAGTATAATTTGAGAAACTTTTTTTATTACAAAAGTTTTCATAGTTTTATTTTAATGGTAAAAAAAATAAGGGGACATACAAATAGGCTTCCAAAAAGCAACAAAGACCCATTAATAATTCCACCACTTAATGATAATCACTATTGCCATTCTGAAATATCAGCATAGCTTGTTTTATTGTGCTTCACTTTATTGCACTTCACAGACACTACATTTCTTATAAATTGAAGGACCAAAACTTCAGTGGAGGAAGTAACTCAAATGTGGTGAAAATAGCAAGAGAACTAGAATTAGAAGTGGAGCCTAAAGAAGTGAGTGAACTGCTGCCATTTCATGATCAAACTTGGCGGGCTGAGGAGCTGCTTCTTATGGATGAGCAAAGAGTAGTGTCTTGCGATGGAATCTACTCCTGGTGAAGATGCTGTGAAGACTGTCAAAATGATAACAAAAGATTTAGAATATTACATGAGCTAGTTGATAAAACAGTGGCAGGGTCTGAAAGGATTGACTCCAATTTTGGAAGAAGTTCTACTCTGGGCAAAATGGTATCGAACGGCATCACATGCTATAGAGAAATCATTCATAAAAGGAAGAGTCAATTGATATGGAAAACTCTTGTTGTCTTAATTTAAGAAATTGCCACAACCACCTCTACCTTCAGCAATGACCTCCCTGATCAATCAACAGCCATCAACATCACAGCAAAACTTTCCACCAGTAAAAATAATGCAACTCACTGAAAGCTCAGATGATGGTCAGCATTGTTTAGCAATAAGGTTTTTTTTTTTAATTTTATTTATTTATTTGACAGAGAGAAAGAGAGAGCATGCACAAGTAGGCAGAGCATCAGACAGAAGGAAAGGAAGAAGAAAGCCTTCTTCTGAGCAAAGTGTCCAATGCTGGGCTCAATCCCAGGACCCTGGGATCATGACCTGAGCCAAAGGTAGATGCTTAACCAACTGAGCCACCCAGCCACCCCCTAATAAGGTATTTTTAAACTAAAGTATGTACATTGTTTTTTAGACATAATGTTATTGTACAGTTAGTAGACTACAGTATATGGTAAACATAATTTCTATGAGCACTAGGAAACCAAAAAGAGGTATTTGATGTACATTATTGTGGTACTCACATTTTTGCAGGAGTCTGCAATCAAACCCACAGTATCTCCAAGGTATGCCTGTATATCCTTCTAGATGGCAGGGTTTGTGTGTTTGTGTGTTTGTGTGTGTGTTTTCAGATGTCCTTGACAATGTTGATGCCTACAAGCTCCTAACTTCTCAGTCCTGTCCAGCCTTTCCTTGACCCTTCTGGAGCCAACACTGGTAATATAACAATGGGCACAGTTCCCACCAGCTGTTAGGGTCTGAAACTCATCTCTCTATCGTAGTTCTGTGATAGCCCAGATGAGTCTTGGGCTCCTGCAAGTATATGGAGATACAGCCTTCCCACCCCCACTGAGTTTATACAATCCATAAGACTGAGCAGCTAGGCTGCCTCAGTTTCCTGATTGGGGTTTTTCTTCTCCATCCACTTGGAACACTATTCCACCAAAACTCCTCAGCTAGGGCCCAACACTCAGCTAGCTCTTGCCAGTGGTCCCCTTCCTCCTAGGACTCTAAACTGGATCCTCATCCCTTGGCTGCCTTGCACATCTTCTCAAAAGCATTTCCTGGAAATTTCAAATGCAACACCCACCAACCCAGATCCAACATCATCAGGCATCATTAACACTGCATTTAGGTCACTTTCATCAGCAATCAAACCTAGAATGGTTTCCCCTACCTTTGGTGTACTTTGGTCCCAGGGGGCCCTCTTCCCACCATCCCACTGCAGTCACCTCAGCATCTGGCTTACTGCATATTTATATGTTCAAATGTTTTGAGCCATTTGTTTACTCCTTTTACTTAAAACTAGTTACCCTTTACTGAGCACTGAGTTATTTAAACTGCAGTAGAGGGTAACAATACTTTAACTAATTACTTAGCAATGGTGTTTCAAAGCAATGAAAATTTATTTTTATGCCCACGTTGTCCTATGGATGGCTCAGTACCCTTTGGCGTGAATTAACTCTCACATTATAGCCTTTTCATCCTTGTCAGCAGGAACAGCAGTAAGGAAAAAGAAAAGAATGAAGAAATAACCAAAGGAGATTTATTCACATCATGTGTTCTCCTTTCCGAGTGGGGAGGGTAAGGTGAGCGGTATCCTTTCATCCACTGATGTCAAGATGTCTTCCTTTATATATATAACATATATATATATACATATATATGTATATATATATATATATATATATGTTTTCATTTGATCTAAACAAGCGTGCTGAGTTACATCTTGTTGCTCTCATATATCAGACAAAAACCCCTCTGTGGTAACAGGGTGGAGAAGCCCTCAGTGCTGTTTTGCCCCAAGTGACATATATAAGGGATTATTTTAAAAGCAAAAGGGCATACCTACCTAACAAACTTGGGCAAGCTCAAGTGGCAGGCTTGTCTTTCAAAGAAGCAAAATCATCAAGAATATGTTTTATGACATGCTGAACCATTATTCCCTAATGTCACTTTTTTTCCCTCAAAGAGAAACGAGTATTTTTGAAGTCATTTAGCTAGTGAGCACATTATAGTGAAGGGCACTGAAGGAATTGCACACCTTGTCTCAATCCCAGCTGCCAGCTCCCACTTGGAAGGAAGCCATCTATCAAGCTAAAAACAAAATATGTTTTGTAGGCTACGATGGAGACTTGGGTCCAAAGTAGAAGAAATGGAACCATAATCATCTTGGGTTTTTCTTTTGTACATAATAATTAAGGTAGAAGAATAAAATTCGAAGACAATGGTTAGATAAGAAATAAATTTTAGGGACGCCTGGGTAGCTCAGCGGTTGAGAATCTGTCTTCGGTTTAGGGTGTAATCCAGGAGTCCCGAGATTAAGTCCTACATCAGGATCCTTGCATGGGGCCTGCTTCTGCCTATGTCTCTGCCTCTCTCTCTGTGTCTCTCATGAATAAATAAATAAAATCTTTAAAAAATAATAAATTTTAGTCACTGATCAAAGCTAAGCATTTGTTAAAAGTATATATGCCCATTTTCTGAATTATCAAATTTTTATTTACATACATGTAAAACATGTGTGTTGCTAACCAATCAGTTGAACTGAACATCATTATCTATTCCTGTCTTTCTAGCACTTTGCAGCAGTACCAAATTCCAACTACAGGAGATGGGACAGAGGAGCAAACAAAGCAGGGGCTATAAACCCAGCCCCTCCAGGACCAGGCAGGGAGGTGGGTAGGTGAGGTGAGTCCAGTGGGGATGCTGGTAACTAGGAGGGCACAGTCTTCTTCCACTATCTGACAGGCCAGCTGCTGCTCAGCCTCAGCCTCAGCCTAGCAAGGCCATGTCGGAATGCCAGCCCAGTGTTGACAGATACTCTGAGGCTTTGCAAGAGAAGTCGGAAATCTGGATATTTATGAGAATTCTTTAGATTTTTAAATGTTGGCAATTGACTTAAAGAATTTTCAAACCCCCGGTAAACCCAACAATAAACATGTGCAGGCCAGATGCTACTTTCAAGACTTCTAGTTTGTGAGCTGTATTCTAGAACATGGGAAGGAGGGGAGAGGAAGGGGCATATGTCAGGCTGGATGAGGTCCTGCAGAGGTGAGATGAGCTTAGATATAAATATATATATGTATATATTTATGCATATAAATATATATTTATATATTTTATATATTTATATTCATAAATATATTTTATATATTTATATACATAAATGTCTAAGTCCTTTGTATCGATGAATATATACATACCTATATATATTCAATGAGATGGTCTTTCTTTTTTTTTTTTTTTTTCTTTTAAAGATTTTTTAGTAATTTATTTGAGAGGGAGAGAGCACAAGCAGGCAGGGAAGAAAAGAGAGGGAGAAGGAGAAGCAGACTCCCGCTGAGCAGGGAGCCCAATGTGAGGCTCCATGTGAGGCTCGATCCCAGGACCCTGAGATCATGATGAAATGGTCTTTCATTAATTATTTATCTATATATACATCACTCACATTGCTTGCATATACAAGGGAGCCATTAAATATTGTTCAAAATATACTTATTGAACACTAATACATTCCAGGAATTATTGCAGGATCCTGAGACAAATTAGTGAACACAGCTGGCAAAGATTCTGATCCTCAAGGAGGGGAGATTTCCAGGGTTGGGCAGTCAGATAATCAATGAACATAATAAGTAAATTGTATTTTGTAGTAGGAGGTAGGAAGTGCTACCAAAATAAAAAGCAAGGTAGGTGATGGGGACTGGGACTAATGAGAGTGATACAATTTGCAATATTAAATTGGTTAAGTATTTTTATTTTTTATTTTTTTAAATTATTTTATTAATTATTCATTAGAGACACACAGAGAGAGGCAGAGACATAGGCAGAGGGAGAAGTATGCTCCCTGCAGGGAACCTGATGCAGGACTACATCCCAGGACCCCAGGATCACAACCTGAGCCAAAGGCAGGTGCTCAACTACTGAGTCACCCAGGTGCCCCAAGTATTTTTATTTTTAAAAAGATAATAGATTTTTCTATTAAAATTTTTTAAATTCCACTATCATTAGCATATAGTGTTATATTCATTTCAGATATACAATATAGTGATTCAACAATTCTATATATTACCCAGTGTTCATCATGATAAATGTACTTTTTAATCATCATCACCTGTTTGAGCTGTCCTCTGTCCACCTCTCCTGTGGTAACCATCAGTTTTTCTCTATAGTTGAGAGTCTATTTCTTGGTTTCTTTCTCTCCCATTTTTTCCCCATTGCTCAATTGTTCTGTTTCTTAAATTTACATGTAAGTGTAATCTTCTGTTATTTGTCTTTCTCCGAATGACTTATTTCACTTATTTCACTTAGCATAATATACTCTAGCTCCATTCATGTTGCTGCAAATGGTAAGATTTCATTATTTTTAATGACTTAATAGTCCATCGTGTGTATATATATCACATTGTCTTTATCCATTCATCAATCAATGGACATTTGGGCTGCTTCTATATCTTGGCTGTTGTAAATAATGCTGCAGTAAACACAAGGGTGCACATATCCCCTTGAATTAACGTTTCATATTTTGGAGGTAAATAGGCAGTAATCCCATACTAGATCATAGAGTAGTTCTGTTTTTAGCTTTTTAAAAATATTTTATTTATTTATTCATGAGAGACACAGAGAGAGGGACAAAAACTTAGGCAGAGAAGCCGGTTCCCCGCGGAAAGCCTGATACAAACTCAATCCCTGGACCCCAGGATTATGATTTACCAAAGGCAGACGCTTACCCCCTGAACCACCCAGGCATCTCTGTTTCTAACTTTTTGAGAAACCCTCCATATTGCTTTTCACTGTGGCTGCACCAGTTTGTATTTCCACCAACAGTGTAGGAGGGTTCCTTTTTCTCCATAGCCTATATGTTTCTTGTATTTGTGATTTTAGCCATTCTGTTCATGTCTTCTGCCCATTTTTAAAATATATTATATTATTGTTTATTTTAGAGAAAGAGATAGAGAGAACACAAGCAGAGGAACAGAGTGAGGGCAGAGAGGGAGAGGAATAGAATCTTAAGCAGGCTGAGTGTGGAACCTGACATGAGGCTCAAACTCATGACCCTAAGATCATGACCTGAACCAAAATCAAGAGTTGCCTTTTAGTTTTGTTGATTGTTTCCTTCACTGTGCAGAAGCTTTTATTTTGCTGTAGTCCTAATAGTTTATTTTTGTTTTTATTTCCCTTGCTTCAGGAAACTTACCCAGAAAAATGTTGCTATAGCCAGTGTCAGAGAAATTACTTCCAGTAATTTTTAGAATTTTTATAGTTTCAGATCTCACATTTAGGTCTTTAAATAGATTATTTTTATGTTAATCTAGTGGTGAAGCAGGGTAGGAGACACCATTAAATCCACTGATAATTCCAAAGACTTATTTTAGCTATTATGCCTAATTTTTCCTCCATTTTTTTCACCAATGATTATGTAAAATTGTAAAGTAAATTTTTAATTTCACATTTTTTATTATTTTCATACTCATACACTGGTTAGTAATTTGTTTATTTGTTCAGCTATTATTTAATGAACACCTACTATATGCAAAGCTCCAAGTCAGGAATCACGGAGAGAAAGGAGGACATGACAGAGACAGAAAGAGAAAACTTTGATAAAACAATCTCAGGAACAAAAACTGTATAAAGATATTGGCCTTCTTCCTGCCCAGTGCCCCAAGAATGAGATGCTTTTAAGAACCAAATTGGTTTGGGGCCCCTAGGCGGCTCAGTGGTTGAGCATTTGCCTTCCACTCAGGTTATGATCCTGGAGTCCTGGGATTGAGTCCCACAATAGAGTCCCCACAGGGAGCCTGCTTCTCCCTCTGCCTATGTCTCTACCTCTCTCTTTGTGTCTCTCATGAATAAATAAATACAATCTTTTTCAAAAAAAAGAACCAAATTGGTTTTCATTATTGTCAAGAATAGTTCCATCTCTGAGGGAACCAGAGCCATGTCTATCCATCTGTAGCAATGTGGGTGGCCTCCTGTATATTTCACACCATTTCCACTGCTTCCCCTCTCTAATCACATGACCAAGGTAAAAATTAAGTCAGTGTGGGCTCCTAGTGTGATCTCAGGAACCAATGCTCCTACATCTTTGAGTCTCTCTTATAACAGTATACATTAATACTCATGCATTTTTAAATGTTCTCTAGGATGATAGAGTGTGCATAATGGTCAAGACATGGTGATGATGAGACTCCTGGTTTGGGAGGCTGCATTTATGTGCATACCACCAGTAACCTGTAAGATTTAGTTCTTCCAACTGCAAAATGAAGTAAACATGTATGTCTTTCACATTTCACAGGATTCTTGGGAGAATCCAATGAGTCACTGGAAGAGCCTTCTGTAAACTGTCATAATTATAAAGCAGAGCTTGTGCTTATCAAGTTCTTATCACATGTCAAGCATGGTTTTACTTTACATATATTAACTCAGTTAATGCTCACAACAGTCTATGAAATAGGTGGTATTATCTTCATTGTCCAGATGAGGAAATCCAAACACAGGGAGGCTCAGTGACTTGCATAAGGTCACACAGCTGTCAAATGGCACAGCCAGCATTTTGTCTAAGCTATCTGATTCCAGAAACAAAATCTTTAATCCTACTTTTAAACACTGCTATACAACTTACAGAAACATGATCCATTCCACAATATTCACCATCTTCAATATGCAAAGCATCATGCTAAGTAGGATGAGAAATATAGGATATAAAAAAAAAATCTTCCTGCCTTCAAGAAGATAACAAATTAGTAGGAAAAACAAAGAAATCTAGTTCATACTGAAGTCACACACAAATGTGTGTGTGCTTATAGATATCACGTACCCATTCCTGTGTTATGTCTTGACTCAAACTCCCTACCATCAGTAAAACTCATATGTGAGTTCTTAGGTAAAAGGAAGATATCTGCCCACACACAAAAGAATAGAACCGAGCTCAGTGATTATAAGGGTTCTTGGAAACAGAGTAGGTGTGGTGGATGTTAGATGACTGGGAACTAAATTCTCTACCACCAACTACTCCAGGTAGCTCTTCGAATTGGAAGCAGAAGTGGACAGCCATTTTCTCTATGTTGTATTTTAAAAGTGAATCAATATCACAACCTCCCAAGTGATGTCTAGCAATAGCATATGCTCAAGAAAGAGAGTTTCCCATGGAGAGAACTGAGGGGAGGCTGTCGGAGAATCTTTACAAATATGTGTTGCATCATAACTCAGCAATGCTTACCTTCACCTCCCAAACACTCTACTCCAACATGTTCTGGGGCCTTTGCTATTCTTTGTGAGGTAGAATCCAGGGCTGACTAGAGGTCCTCAAAGATTTATTTAGAATTCATCCCCCATAAAATAATTAAGAACTCACTTTTTAAGCACCAATACATTTTCATTACTTTGTTCTATCTTATTTCTGAATATCCCAATGAAAATTTTATTCTTCTTGGTCTCCTTCAGTGACCCACTGCTTAACTCTTCCCACAATCCAAATTTTATAAAAATGCAAATCTTAGTGTTCATTATTATCTACAGATCTCAGTAAGGAATTAAAAAAAGGATCTGCTTTAATTTCATGGACTTTTGAGGACCCAACACATTAGGAAGTGGTTAGAAAGGTAGTTGGTAATATAAGTTGTACAACCCAAGTTTGAATCTTTATTAAGGCACTTTTCTAGAAATATTTTTTAAAATTTATTTATTAATGAGAGACACAGAGAAGGGAGAGACACAGGCAGAGGGAGAAGCAGGTTTCATGCAGGGAGCTCTATGTGGGACTCAATCCTGGGTCTCCAGGATCAGGCCCTGGGCTGAAGGCTGCGCTAAACCGCTAAGCCACCCGGGCCGCCCTATAAGGCACTTTTAAAGTGGGGAAGCCCCCAGGATCTATCCTCATTTAAGACTCTTCCAGAAAGACCAAATATGAAAAAAGATAAAGAAAACAGAGCCGGGGATCCCTGGGTGGCTCAGCGGTTTAGCGCCTGCCTTTGCCAGGGCGCGATCCTAGAATCCCGGGATCGAGTCCCACGTCGGGCTCCCGGCATGGAGCCTGCTTCTCCCTCCTCCTGTGTCTGCCTCTCTCTCTCTCTCTCTCTCTCTCTCTCTCTCTCTCTCTGTCTATCAGAAAGAAAGAAAGAAAGAAAGAAAGAAAGAAAAGAAAAGAAAAGAAAAGAAAAGAAAAGAAAAGAAAAGAAAAAAGAAAAGAAAGAAAAGAAAAGAAAAAAGAAAACAGAGCCTTCAGTGTCCACTCTGATTCTTAGTTTCTTCCTGTGTGGGGGTCATTTAACTTTTGCCTCTTGACTGAAGGCTTAGAAAAAAATAAAGAGCTTCTTTTACAGAAACAAATTCAGATTAACCCCTCAAGATAAACATAAACTGAACCTCTCAAATCTTTGGGAGCATTAATTATAGATAAAAAATGAGACAACACATAGATAAAAAACGAGACAACACAATCAAATAATCCAGAAAAAGAGGGGACTGTCCCAAGAGACAGATGCCAAGTTCTAGAGAGGATATATTTATCTCTGGAGGGATTTGGTTCTCCCCAGTCTATTCCCATGAAAATGAGAGAAAACAAGTAGATGAGGATTTCTGTACTGATCAAACCAGGGTAGTTAAAACATTTAAATAAAAAAAAAATCTTAATGAGGGCTTCCTCCATTCTTCATATATAGTACCCTTAGACATTTTAAGCCCAAATTTATCCTCGAAAAAAATCCCTAAGCTCCAAAGCATGTTTCAGTTTCTAAGGGCTCTCACAAAAATCACAACGAACATTTTTGTCCCATCTAAACCCAAATCCTCACTCAAAGAAATCCTTATTCCCAAGTATTTTTTTATTTGTGGCAAATATTTCCAAATCAATTGTAGATATTGCAGTACATACTTGCTTTGATTGACTAACACCAGATGCAAAAAACAGAATTGATCAAATCTGTTAAGTCTATTCTTATGTCAAAACACTAGCTTTATTGGGCCAGGGGAGAATGATGAGGAGAGTTGCTTCAGTCTGGTGTTCAAGAACATTTGACATGCAAAGAAGGAACCCCTATACACCAAAATGCAATTGCTCGGACTTCAATATTTATCAGAAATGCCCACAGATGAAAAGAGAGGAATAAGTTATATTGTTTTTTTCCTATATATATTACATCTGCAAAATTTTAGTCACAAACCACAGACTACCTTTCCTCTTTGTTTCTTAATTCCTACCTTGAAATTGTTTACACTATCTCATTTGCAAGTTGTGTGCTCTACAATCATTTAAAGGGCTACATTTTTAATTTTTTTGGTGGCGTGTAGGAAAAGATGAATCCTATTATTGCAGGTAATCTGATATTTCTGAAATTAGATATACAAGAAAGGGAAAAACAAGCCTGTTATTTCACCTTAAAAAACTGACATGATTTAAAGCAACTGATTATTATGAAGCTAAAAGATTCATCTCTACATGTTCATTACTTAGTCATTTGCTTAATTGCATTTGATTAATCAAGCTGAATTATGTTTTTTCCTTTGTATAGCTTTATTGGTGGTACTAATTTCCAATTATCAAACAACACCATGGGTAGGAAAATGTCTTCATTATTACAAAATAACCAGAGAGTTATTAATCAGAAACAAAAACTATAAAAATTCATAAATTTGAATATATTAAAATATGGGAGAGGTTGGTAAAAAGCATACACTTTCAGTTTTAAGATTATTAAGGTCTGAATATCTAATGTATGACATGGTGGCTATAGACTTGATAGAATATAGTTCATAGACTGTATTGTATAATTGAAATTTGCTTAACGAGTAGAACTTCAATTTTTTTACCAAAAAAAGGGGGCACGTGGAATATGCAAAGTGATAGATGTGTTAAGTAACTTGTGGGGGAATCCTTTCACCCAATGTACTCCAAAAAAAAATTGTGTTCATCAAAAGGAATGATAGCAGAGTTAACAGGAAAGCTGCAAGTAGAAGACACTAGCAATTCTTGAAGAATTTCTATAAATCATTATCCATAAAAAAACCCAACCTAATAGAAAAATGAGTAAAAACTTGAACAGATTTTGCAAAAACAGGATATCCAAATGGTCAATTAATAAGTGTAAAAGTGCTCAATCTCATTAATCATCAGGGAAATACAAACAAAACTACCATGAGATATAACTAGACATAAGCAAGAATGACTAAAATAATCTAGAAGGGAAATAGCAAATTTTGGTGAAAGGATTGAGTGCAGAAATTAACATATATTCTTGATGGGAAAATTAATTGGTTGGAAAACTGGCAGTATCTGTGAAACTTGAGCATAAACTACCTTACAGTCACTGGAAATGTGTACAAATGTTCACCAAAGACAGTACTAGAGAATATTCCTAAGAACCCTATTGATAATAGCCCCAGACTAGAAACTACTTAAATGCTCATTAAAAGTACAATGAAAAAAAATAAAATAAAATAAAATAAAATAAAAGTACAATGAATAAACAAATTGTGGTATAGTCACACAAAAAAATATGACATAGCCCTGAGAACAATCACACTATGACTCTGCATAACAGTGTGGATGACTCATGATCATGTCAAAAGAAGCCAGACACAAAGGAGTATACACAACATTTTCTAGTTGTATAAAATATAAAAATTGGCAAAATAATATAAACTGTTAGAAGTGGTTACTCTTGGGAATGAGGGCTCAGGCACAATAGAAGGCTTTTGAGTGCTGGTAAAATTCTGATTTGTTTGGGTACCACTTATAAGAGGTGATCATTTTGTAGGTAAAACTAGCCAGTTATATACTTATAACTAGAGTACTCTTCTGATTTGTAGTACTCTTCAAAGAGGTAAAAAACAAAGCAAATTGGGCATGACTAACTTGCATTTTCATGAAAACACTTTCAAACAATGCTGTACAGTTTAATAGATGAAGATTGCCTTCCTTTTTGAAATTGATCTTTGTAATCAAGGAAATATATTCATTGAGAAGTTTTCTTCTACCACAAAAAGGCAACAAATACCAAAAGTTAACAAACAGTACCTATTTTTCTTAAAAAGATTCAATAATTCCTTTCACTGAGCTAAAAAAATAATATAAACTAAGAAGTTTTTGTGCTGCTATTGATAATGTTTCAATGTACCTGATGCTTTATGGTTGGTTAGTAAAATACTTTCTATTTTCACACACAGTATCTTTCCCCTGAGCCACATGTCAAATAGAACCAATATTATTATTGTTTCTGTTTTTATGGATAAGGAAAATGAAGTTCAGAGAAATACCATGTGTTGGTGATCACAAAAACTAATAATTTATCACCTGGATTCAAATTTGATGGAGAATTGATGCAATATACTACAGTTCCGCAAATAGTCTTATTTTAATTTTTCCTGTACTCCTCATAATCTGCCTGAAGTGAAAAATCCCCCTGATAATCCTAGATTCATCATTCCTCCGCTAAAGCTGAACTGTTCCTTAGTGCAGAATTGCATAAAAGATTAATTGGAATTTTTTTCTTTTTAAATGTTTTTATAGCTGGTGTCAATTTTTCTTTGTTTTCAATCTGCAAAAAGCTACCTGAAACTCCTCAGTGTGTTTAAAATCAGTCCACTCATGGTTGCTTATCTTTGCTCCCAGGTAATTAAAACACTGTAATACCTGGATCACCTTTGACTTGGTGCTCTCTGATTTTTGCCTTCAAAGTCAGAGAGGTAATAAAGGACTAGATTACAGAAGTAAGTCCTCAATGATGTTTTGTGAATTTTTTATGTATTTTAAAACTGAAAAATGCAAGAACCTGAACTTTAAGTCTGCTTAGCACCTACTCTGGATATTAACTTTACAACCAAATATCTTGCATAAACTTAGTGTAAGAAAAATAAGAATTCAAAAGCACAGTACTTCCTATATGGGGTAACAGATGGAAAACAGAATGTGTGAAGAAAAACTAAATGAATAAGGGATGTGTGTCATAAAGCAGAGTAACCTCAATGACAACCAATTAATTTTCCAAGACTGTACATCTTATTAGTCAAACAAGAGAGAAGAGAAGAAAAAAGGAGGTGAAGTAAATATATAAATTGGTGTGGCTTTACTCATGGACTCTAGATTGACTTATGAGCCACTGAAAGCATCTCTTTCCAAGGAGGCTCTCCAGATTTACACACTTGTCTTATTCTGGAGCTTAAAACTCAGCAGTCATTCAAGTTCCTGGCATAATAGGAATCCTCTCCTTTTTAAAAATAGCACTTTAGGGGACGGGGCAAGATTGGGAGGAGTAGAGTCCCCAAGTCACCCGGCCCCACCAACTTACCTAGATAACTTTCAAATCATCCTGAACACCTACTAATTCAATCTGAGATTTAAAAGAAAAAACAGCTACAGAGAGAAGGGTTTTTGCATCTGAGAAGGTAGGAAGGTGGAAAAAATAAAATAAACAGAATAAAATAAAATAAAACAGAATCAAGTGGGGGAGGGGCCCCGCGAGGAGCCGGCTAAGGGGGCAGCTTAAGGAAGGCCCAGCCCGGGAGAAGCAGGAACTTAAAAAATCCGCCCCGGATTCTTCCCCGAGGGAAAGGCTCTTAGCAGGGAACTCAGGCAGCATCCCAGGAGGGGCGGTGAGGCCTCCAGTCTCCTGGAGTCACTAACAGAGGAGGTGCGCCTGGGGGAGAGCGCCCCACACCCCGCGGGCCGATCCTGGTAAACCGCTGGAGCACGCACCCCGCGGGCCTCTGGAGCAGCTCAGGCGGGGGCTCCAGGCAGAGGGGGCTGCGCAGCCCCAGGAGCGGGATTCCAGCAGCGCAGGCCCCAGATCCCAGGGCGCCGGGGGACACAGCCCAGGATCCTGCACTCCCCTCGGGGCAGGCGGAGGTGGGGAGGGCACAGGACAGCGAGGACACTCCTGCTATGGGGGCCCCCAAGCTGTGCAGGTCAGCGCCCCCACCCCCAGAGCATCCAGGCCAGTGTGGACTGGGAGACTGCGGTAGTTACTGGGGGAAATGACTCCAGGGCTAGAGAGCTGGCCACCACCAGTGTGGTTGTTCCTCCTTGTGTCACCCTCTGCCTGGGACAGAGCAGGGCCGCCAGGGAACAGAGGCCTCCTGGGGTCAACAGCTACCACTGAACTGTGCACACACCTGAGAATCAGCTTGGCAGCCCCTCCCCCAGAAGACCAGCTGGAAGAACAGGGGAAGAGCAAGTTCTTGGCCGAGCAGCATTGCAAAGCTCCAGGGTAAGTTGAGGAATTAACAGTATATAGAACCAGAGAATACCCCTCCTTTTTTGTTTTGTTTTGTTTTGTTTTGTTTTTCTTTTTTTTTTCCTTTTTCTTCCTTTTTCCAGTACAACTCGTTTTTAGCCTCTCTGCACTGAGCAAAATGACTAGAAAGAAGAACTCACCACAAAAGAAAGAATCAGAAACAGTACTCTCTGCCACAGAATTACAGAATTTGGATTACAATTCGATGTCAGAAAGCCAATTCAGGAGCACAATTATAAAGCTACTGGTGGCTCTGGAAAAAAGTATAAAGGATTGAAGAGACTTCATGACTGCAGAATTTAGATCTAATCAGGCCGAAATTAAAAATCAGTTAAATGAGATGCGATCCAAACTGGAGGTCCTAACTACAGGGGTTAATGAGGTAGAAGAACAAGTCAGTGACATAGAAGACAAGTTGATGGCAAGGAAAGAAACTGAGGAAAAAAGAGAAAAACAATTAAAATACCATGAGGAAAGGTTAAGGGAAATAAATGACAGCCTCAGAAGGAAAAAATCTATGTTTAATGGGGTTCCAGAGGGCATCAAGAGGGCCAGAGGGCCAGAAAGCATATTTGAGCAAATCATAGCTGAGAACTTCCCTAATTTGGGGAGGGAAACAAGCATTCAGATCCAGGAGATAGAAAGGTCCCCCCCTACAATCAATAAAAACCATTCAACACCTCAACATTTAATAGTGAAACTTGCAAATTCCAAAGATAAAGAGAAAATCCTTAAAGCAGCAAGAGACAAGAGATCCCTAACTATATGGGGATAAATATTAGGTTAACAGCAGACCTCTCTCTGTCACAGAGACCTAGCAGGCCAGAAAGGCCTGACAGGATATATTCAGGGTCCTAAATAAGAAGATCATGCAGCCAAGATGACTCTATCCAGCAAGGCTCTCATTCAGAATAGAAGGATAGATAAAGAGCTTCCAAGATAGGCAGAAACTGAAAGAATATGTGACCACCAAATGAACTCTGCAAGAAATATTAAGAGAGTCTCGGTAAAAGAAAGAGGATGCCCAAAGAAATAATCCACAAAAACAGGGACTGAATAGGTATTATGATGACACTAGATTCATATCTTTCAAAAGTAACTCTGAAAAAAAAAGTAACTCTGGACATGAATGGGCTTAATGATCCCATCAAAAGACGCAGGGTTTCAGACTGGATGAAAAAATCAAGACCCATCCATTTGCTGTCTACAAGAGACTCATTTTAGACCTAAGGACACCTACAGCCTGAAAATGAAAGGTTGGAGAACCATTTACCATTCAAACGGTCCTCAAAAGAAAGCAGGGTTAGCAATCCTCATATCAGATGAATTAGTTTATCCCAAAGACTGTAGTAAGAAATGCAGAGGGACACTATATCATACTTAAAGGGTGTGTCCAACAAGAGGACCTACAATCATGAATATTTATGCCCCTAATGTGGGAGCTGCCAAGTATATCAATCAATTAATAACCAAAGTAAAGACATATTTAGATAATAATACACTAATACTGGGAGACTTCAACATGTGCTTTCTGCAAAAGACAGATCTCAGCACAACATCTCCAAAGAAAAAAGAGCTTTAAATGATACACTGGACCAGATGGATTTCAAGATATTTACAGAACTTCACATCCAAACCCAACTGAATACACATTCTTCTCAAGTGCACATGGAACGTTCTCCAGAATAGACCACATACTAGGTCACAAATCAGGTCTCAACTGATACCAAAAGATTGGTATTGTCCCCTCCATATTTTCAGACCATAATGCTTTGACACTTGAACTCAATCACAAGAAGAAATTTGGAAGAAACTCAAACACATGGAGGTTAACAACATCCTACTAAAAGATGAATGGGTCAACCAGGAAATTAGAGAAGAGTTAAAAAGATTCATGGAAACTAATGAGAATGAATATACAACCATTCAAAATCTTTGGGATACAGCAAAAGCTGTATTCCTCAGAGGGAAATACATCACAATACAAGCATCCCTCGAAGAATTGGAAAAAACTCAAATACACAAGCTAACCTTCCATGTAAAGGAACTGGAGAAAGAACAGCAAATAAAACCTATACCAAGCAGAAGAAGAGAGTTAATAAAGATTCGAGCAGTACTCAATGAAATAGAGACCAGAAGAACTGTAGGACAGATGAACAAAACCAGAAGTCAGTTCTTTGAAAGAATTAATAAGATAGATAAACCATTAGTCAGCCTTATTAAAAAGAAAAAAGACTCTAATTAATAAAATCACAAATGAAAAAGGAGAGATCACAGCCAACACCAAGGAAATATAAACGATTTTAAAAACATATTATGAGCAGCTATACTGTCAATAAATTAGGCAATCTAGAATAAATGGACGCATTCCTGGAAAGCCACAAACTACCAAAACTGGAACAGGAAGAAATAGAAAACCTTAACAGGCCAATAACCAGGGAGGAAATTGAAGCAGTCATCAAAAACCTCCCAAGACACAAAAGTCCAGGGCCAGATGGCTTCCCAGGGGATTTCTATCAAACGTTTAAAGAAGAAACAATACCTATTCTACTAAAGCTGTTCCAAAAGATAGAAAGGGATGGAATACTTCCAAACTCATTTTATGAAGCCAGCATCACCATAAATCCAAAACCAAAGACCCCAGCAAAATGGAGAATTATAGACCAATATCCCTGATGAACACAGATGCAAAAATTCTCGACAAGATACTAGCCAATAGGATCCAACAGTATATTAAGAAGATTATTCACCACGACCAAGTGGAATTTATCCCTGGTATGCAAGGCTGGTTCAACACTCATAAAGCAATCAATGTGATAGATCATATCAACAAGAGAAAAAACAAGAACCATAGGATCCTCTCAATAGATGCAGAGAAAGCATTTGACAAAACACAGCATCCATTCCTGATCAAAACTCTTCAAAGTATAAGGATAGAGGGAACATTCCTCAGCATCTTAAAAGCCATCTATGAAAAGCCCATAGCAAATATCATTCTCAATGGGGAAGCACTGGGAGCCTTTCGCCTAAGATCAGGAACACGACAGGGATGTCCACTCTCACCACTGCTATTCAACATAGTATTAGAAGTCCTAGCCTCAGCAATCAGACAACAAAAAGAAATAAAAAGCACTCAAATTGGCCAAGAAGAAGTCAAATTCTCCCTCTTTGCAGTTGACATGATACTGTACATAGAAAACCCAAAAGACTCCACCCCAAGATTGCTAGAACTCATGCAGCAATTCAGCAATGTGGCAGGATACAAAATCAATGCCCAGGAATCAGTGGCATTCCTATACACTAACAATGAGACTGAAGAAAGAAATTAAGGAGTCAATCCCATCTACAATTGCACCCAAAAGCATAAGATACCTAGGAATAAACCTAATGAAAGAGTTAAGGGATCTATACCCTAAAAACTACAGAACACTTCTGAAAGAAATTGAGGAAGACACAAATAGATGGAAAAAATATTCCATGCTCATGGATTGGAAAAAATAATATTGTGAAAATGTCAATGCTACCCAGGGCAATTTACACATTTAATGCAATCCTTAACAAAATACCATGGACTTTCTTCACAGAGTTGGAACAAATAATCTTAAGATTTGTATGGAATCAGAAAAGGCCCCAAAAAGCCAGGGGAATATTGAAAAGAAAACCAGAGCCGGGGGCATCACAATGCCGGATTTCAAGTTGTACTACAAAGCTGTGATCATCAAGACAGTGTGGTACTGGCACAAAAACAGACACATAGATCACTGTAACAGAATAGAGAACCCAGAAATGGGCCTTCAACTCTATGGTCAACTAATGTTTGACAAAGCAGGAAAGACTATCCACTGGAAAAAAGACTCTCTTCAATAAATGGTGCTGGGAAAATTGGACAACCACGTGCAGAAGAATGAAACCAGACCATTCTCTTATACCATACACAAAGATAACTCAAAATGGATGAAAGATCTAAATATGAGACAAGATTCCATCAAAATCCTAGAGGAGAACACAGGTAACACCCTTTTTGAACTTGGCCACGGCAAATTCTTGCAAGATACATCCATGAAGGCAAGAGAAACAAAAGCAAAAATGAACTATTGGGACTTCATCAAGATCAAAAGCTTCTTCATAGCAAAAGAAACAGTCAACAAAACTAAAAGACAACCTACAGAATGGGAGAAGATATTTGCAAATGACCTATCAGATAAAGGGCTAGTATCCAAGATCTATAAAGAACTTATTAAACTCAACAGCAAAGACACAAACAATCCAATCATGAAATGTGCAAAAGACATGAACAGAAATCTCACAGAGGAAGACATAGACATGGCCAACACGCACATGAGAAAATGCTCTGCATCACTGGCCATCAGGGAAATACAAATCAAAACCACAATGAGATACCACCTCACACCAGTCAGAATGGTGAAAATTAACAAGACAGGAAACAACCAATGTTGGAGAGGATGTGGAGAAAGGGGAACCCTCTTGCACTGTTGGTGGGAATGTGAACTGGTGAAGCCACTCTGGAAAACTGTGTGGAGGTTCCTCAAAGAGTTAAAAATAGAACTACCTTATGACCCAGCAATTGCACTGCTGAGGATTTTCCCCAAAGATACAGATGCAGTGAAATGGCAGGACACTTACACCCCGATGTTTCTAGCAGCAATGTCCACAATAGCCAAACTGTGGAAGGAGCCTCGGTGTCCATCGAAAGATGAAGGGATAAAGAAGATGTGGTTTATATATTTATGTATACAATGTATACTCAGCCATTAGAAACGACAAGTACCCACCATTTGCTTCGACGTGGATGGAACTGGAGGGTATTATGCTGAATGAAGTAAGTCAATCAGAGAAGGACAAACATTACATGGTCTCATTCATTTGGGGAATATAAAAAATAGTGAGAAAGAATAAAGGGGAAAGGAGAAAAAATGAGTGGGAAATATCAGAAAGGGAGACAGAACATGAGAGACTCCTAACTCTGGGAAACAAACACAGAGTGGTGGAAAGGGAGGTGGGTGGGGGGATGGGGTGACTGGGTGACCGGCACTGAGGGGGGGCACTTGGCGGGATGAGCCCTGGGTGTTATGCTATATGTTGGCATATAGAACTCCAATAAAAAAATATATACAAAAAAAATAGATAAAAAAAAGAAAGAAAAGAATTTGCAACTCTCTTAAAGCCTTGTACAGAGTAAAGAAAAAAATAGCACTTTAGAAAAAAATGACATTATCATTATTATTAAGGATTACTTTTGAAAGATATTTTAATATGGTTTAATAATCATCATATTTTATTTGTATCCTTGGCCCCTTAGTAACTGACTCAGATCAGCTTTATCAGTTGAAAATTATTAACAAACAAACAGGATTACCATGAGATAAGTATACTTTATGTATAAGTGCCTAGTAGAATATGAGGCAGCCTGGGTAGCTCAGTGGTTTAGCGTCACCTTCAGCCCAGGGCCTGATCCCAGAGACCTGGGATCAAGTCCCACATCAGGCTCCCTGCATGGAGCCCGCTTCTCCTTCTACCTGTGTCTCTGCCTCTCTCTCTCTCTCTCTCTCTCTATCTCTCTCTCTCTCTCTCTCTTTCTCTTGCTCTGTGTCTCTCATGAATAAATAAAATCTTTTTTTAAAAAAGTGCCTAGTAGAATAAATAAATGATTCCTCTGGTAGAATTACTTGAAATTCCTACAAGGTTTTGTCTTCTCTTATCCATTCTTCAGTATATTGAATAATCTTATTCATAGATGAAAAGATCTTTTAATTACTTTAATTTTAAATAAAGAAATTTTATTATGTTAAAATATAACTACTGAAACTACTAATTTAGTAACTGTCAAGGCTGATCATTATCTGGGTGGGCAGGTTGCCTAAAGGGCATTGGCTCTACACCACATTTTCATGACAATCAAATTCATAGGAATGTGAAACTTCAAGTTTCTTTCATACACTGACCAAGAAAAGCACAGCATTTCATATGCCTCTTACCTCTGCAGGCAATCATGTGGCATGATAGAGATTGAAAATAAGGTTATGAGCCTCTTCTTGTCATGGCTCTAAAAAACCAATGTGCCACTTTTTAAAATAAGGAATATTATGATAGAACTATGGGATTGAGTCTCTCTACAACTTTTGAATTTCCCAGATACTCCTGCCAACTCTTTTTTTTTTCTCCCGCCAACTCTTACATCTATTGTTGTACATTACCTATCTACCCTCCCAATCCAGTTATTGTGTCTGTCCAAGTCTCTCCTGACTCACATGGAAATATGGCAAAAGCCAAATTTCACCAAAACAACATAACTACTTTCAAAGAACAGAATGCTATAGTGATTCTTCACATGTATCTGATGGTTCTAAAATAGTGGGTAAAACAAGTCATTTATTATTTTTGATTAAAAGTGAAGAATTCTTCCATGCTTGGGTGACATTTGGAATTTAGAGACTGATGAGTTTAATTCATAACCAAATCTTAGTTTTCTATTGCTGCAATAACAAATTACAACATAACAAATTACCACAAATGTAGTGGCCTAAAAGAATCCTTAGTTAGCTTGGGCCACCAAAATAAACCACCATGGACTGGGTAGCTTAAATAACAGAAATTTATTCCTCACAGTTCTGGGGTCTGGAAGTCTGAGATCAGGGTGTCAGCATGATTAGGTTCTGATGAGAACCTTCCTGGCTTATAGATGGCTGCCTTCTCATTGTATTCTCACAGGGCAGAGAGAAAGAGGACAAACTCTCTGGTATCTCTTTTTATAAGGGCACTAATCCCATCATAAGCCTTCATGACCTCATTCAAATCTAAGTACCTCTCAAAGGCTCCATCCCCAAGTACTATCACATTGTGTGTTAGAGCTTCAGCATATGAATTTTGGGGGGACATAATTCAATAGCACTGACTCATTCCTTTCATCTCTCCATTTTGATCCTATTGATAACATATGAAAAGCAAAGAACACCTTCCAATTTAAATTCTATAGAATCAATTTGTCAGTCAGCAATTTTCATTCATTTGAAATCCTTTGGTTAGCTTATTCTTTTCAAAAGAGAAAATCATTCACCCAGGGTATATATAAGATTAGCATAGTAGACAGAATAACAGCCCCCCAAAGACGTTCATGTCCTAATCCCTAGAATTTGTGAGTATGCTTTCTTATAATGCATAAGGCACTTTACAGATGTGATTAAAGGTATAGACTTCGAGATGGGGAAATTATCATGGGGTATTCATCAGGTCTCTATCAACTAACAAAATGTCAAAAAGTAATTTCTTTGAATATTAAACTACATAAAATTTGAACCAACTAAGAACCAACTAACAAGTTACCAATTACTAACACTTACCAATGGATTTCCCTCCCTCCATTGTGGATACACCAGGTTTCATATGCTTCATGTAAAAAACACTGAGGGTTGCTGTATGTTTCTAATTTTAAAATCTTAAAATATTGCTTATATACTTGCTTTGCTAAGATCAGAGAAACTCCTCAATAACACAGTGGCAAGATGAAGAGAAATCAACACAAATATAAAGCTGTTCATTTTGGTGGGCAGCCATACCATGGTATGATATCAAGAACCCAGAAGGGTCCTTTTGGTAGATAGTCTCCAAAGATGATTACCATAAGTTTCTTCCTTCCCTGTACAAATATTCTACCCTCCCCCCAAATGAAAGGTAGAAATTATTCTTCCTCCTCTTGAATCTACACTGCCCTTGAAACTACTTTGACTGAAAGATTACAGTAGAGATAATATTCTCATACTTCTGAGCCCAGACCTTAAGAAGACTGACAGCTCCTACTTTCTTCTTCTTATAATCTTCCTTCTTGGAACTCAGCCACCAACCAGTAAGGAAGCCCAAGAAGCTAAATAGAGAGGCCACATGGAAGAGAACAAGACCCTTGCCAACAGTTCCAACTGAACTCCCATCTGGCAGCCAGAAATTACTTCCAGCCATATGGCTGAAGCCATTTGGACCTTCAAGCCATCCCCATCCTAGTACTCCAGCCAACACTACATGAAGCAGAAGAGTTGCCCATTCAACTAGAATGGGGAAAAAATGGAAAATAAGAGCAGAGTGAAAAGGAAGATGAGCATTACAATTTTAAATAGAGTAATCAGGGAAAATTTTATGAGAATGTAACATGAGGAAGTGAGCCATGTTGATATCTGGAGGAAGAGTATCCTAAGCAATAGGGGTGGCCAGTGAAAAGGCCCTAATCTGTGAGTGCTTGGCATGTTTGAAAAGAATCAAGGAGTCCAGTCTGGTTTGCAACAGGGTGATCAAGAGGGAGAATGATAGAAAGGTCCAAGATAATAGGAGTCTATAGTAGGTGGGCTCTGTAATGGGTTGAATGGTAGCTCTCAAAAATATATGCCCACATCCTAATCCCTGGATCCTATAAGTGTGATCTTATTTGAAAAAAGTCTTTGCCTATGCAAATAAATTAGTGATCTCAATATGAGATGCATAGGTTATCTGAGTGGACTTAAATATAATAATAAGTGTTCTTATATGAGAAAGGAGAGAAATCCATGTGAAGATGGAGGCAGAGATTGGAGCCATGTAGCCAAGAAACATGTGGAGCTATGAGAAGCTGGAAAAGACAAAGAAGCTTCTTCTCTAGAGCTTTTGGAGGGAGCATGGTGCTACCTTGACTTCGCATACTTCTGGCCTCTGGAATTGTGAAAGATTAAAATTCTGTTGTTTTAAGCCACCAAGTTTGTGGTACAGCCCTAAAAAACTAATACAATCTTTTTAGGACACTGTAAAGATTTTATTTTGTAACTAGGGAATAGGGGAGCCATTACAAGATTATAGCAGAGAAGCAACATGATCTAAATTACACTTTTAAAAAGTGTTGGACTGCTAAATTGAAAATAAAGTGTTTGGGCCCAAGAGTAGAAGTCAGGAGACCAGTTGGGAGTTTAATACAAGCAAGAGGAAAAAGCATAGGCAAATATTGCAGCAGTGTTAGGGACAAAGAGTGGTTAGATTCTGGATCTATTTCTGCCGTAGAGAGAACAGAATGTCTTGATAGGTCGGACCTAGAATATGAAAGAAAGGGAAAAGCCAAGGATGACTGCAAGGTTTTGGATATAAGCAAATGGAAAAATGGAGTTGTCATTGACTGAGATGGGAAATGTTAAAGGTAGACCAGATGTGTGGGGGAAGATCAAATGAAATCAATTTGGAGCTTTTGGAATTTGGGGTTTTTATGAAATATCCAATTGGAGATGTCAGGCACCCAGTTGTCTATAAAAATCTGAGGTTCTGAAGAGAATATGGGCTGGAAATATTAATTAAGGTACATCAACATGCAGGTGCTTTTCAAAACCATGGAACTGGGTGAAGAAAACAAAAAAGTAAATATAAAGAAGGGAAGAGAACTAAGAATAGAACTCTGAGTGCTCTAGCATCAGGAGGAAAAGGAGCAGAAGGACAAGAAAGGAGACCAAGAAGAGGTAATTGAAAAGATAGGATGAAATCCAAAAATCGAAGTATGCTGGAAGTTAAAAAGTATATCATGCTCTTATAATTTACTTCCTTGAAGGAGTGATAAAACTATGTCAAACATGTGGTTCAGACAAGTAAGACTAGGACTGAGAATTAGTCAGTAGCTCTAGCAAGTTGGAGGTCCCTGGTAACTTTGATAAGTGCAGTCCTGGTGAAATATTAGGGGCATACGCCTGGCTAAAGCGGGCTTAAGAGAGAATAGAGACCATGTGCATGGAAAAGTCATTAGAGGACCTATAATACAAAGAGAAGCAAAGAAATGAGATGGCAGCTCTCAAGGGAAGGAGAGCCAAATAAAGAGTTTTTGAAATTTAAGGAGAAAGTATCATGGAGTAAGTATGAGTAAGTATGAGTAAGTATGCTGATGGTAGGCATTGAAAAGAGTAAAAAAGAAAAAAGAAAAAAAAAAAAAAAAAAAGAAGAAAAAAAAAAAAAAGAAGAAAAAAAAAAAAAAAAAAAAAAAAAAAAAAAAAAAAAAGAAAAAAGAAGAAAGACAAAGAAAGGGAAGAGAATTGCTGGAGCCATGTCCAATGGGATGGGATCTAATATGCAAGAGTGAGGGAATTGGCACAGTAAGTTCTTCTACAGTGTAGCCCAATGAAAGAGGATGTGGTTGCTGGTGAGGTAGGGCGATAGTAATCTGGAGCTGTTCTCTTCTGTTTGCTTCAATATGATGGGTGAAGCAGGAAGTGAGGCACTGTCTGAGAGTCAAGATAGGAGAAAGGGTATTGGAGGTTGGAGCAGAGAGAAGATATGAAATAAGTGTCCAGGAGAGTGGGCGATTAAATAGCTAGGAAATTAGAATGATTGTCTAGTAGCATCAAAGGCCTATTTGATGTTTGTGGTGACAAGCTTAAGGTGCTACCAGTCAGCACTGTGGAATGTTCTCTCCAGTCAAATTCAGCTGTACTGAGGCAGCCACAGAGCAGCCAACTCCTGGGTTTAAGCAGGGCCCCAGGTTTGCCTAGAGATTTCTACAACCTGAGAGAGGCAAAAGGTAGCCAAAGGTATTCACCGGGAGTGGCACATTGATGGTTGGCTTTGGATTTAGGCTTGTAAGGAAGGAGAGAGAGGCCATCAGGGGAATGAAGGATAGTGAAGTGTAGTGAGACCAATGAGTAGAAGGCCAGGGTGTTGGGGAATCAAAGGACTATTGGAAATACCAGAGAGAGTAAACTGGGAATGAGAAGAAACCCAAAAGAATTTAATGTTTTAAATACTGAACACCAGAACAGACCAGAGGGCAAAGCCTTCCCCCTGGTCTTTGAATCACATTAGGAGAAAAGAGAACCTTTGAGATGGACCAAAAACAACTTCCTTATCCATTATTTCCTGTGCTAAAAATGCCTTTTACTTTAAAAGCTCTTTATTTGTTCAAGTTTACAGAAAACCAGGAGGGCTATATTTTTTTTCCAAGCCAATTTCCAGCTGTCCTATCTTCAGAGGTGATTCTCATTGGATTCACAATATGCTTTTCAATCTAAGTTGAATGTTATATGTGTAGATGCCTCTTCCCCACATCAATGACTGTGATCTCTAACCCTCCCTCCTATCCCATTTTATAATCTATAGTTTTTCATTCTTTTATTCTCCTTATCGCTCATCTCTCTTAAAATTAGAATATAATGCTTAAGCACAAATACAACAGAGCAGACTCACCAGGCCAAGAACAGTGGGAGGACTATCTTGCTATCCTTTATGTCATTTACTTTCCCAGTGTCATGTCATGTCAGTGTTGAGTTCAGTGTTTTTCAGGAAATAGACGCCCACTTTCTCACAGAGTAAGTGCAATGCGTAAAACTCCTCTCACGGAGCCATATTGCACCTGGAGATATCTCCAGGGGGAGGTATGCAAAAATAAACAGCAGCCCCAGGCAACTAGGTCCCATTATATTTTTATTAACACAGTAACTCTTTTACCCAAGCAATATCCCAAATTGGGTAATTACCTCCCACATTGCTTTCCCCCTGGCTCTGGAGCTAAACACCAGGCTCTTTCTTAATTAGTGTTCTGAGCTTTGAGTCAAGTTCCTTAAGTTCTGTTACCCAGCTGCTACACAACTACCCAGATGTTGCATGAGGCCCTTCCTAAATATAGCTCTTTAAGCACATTCAGAATCCTCCAGGAAAAAATAAATAGCATTCGTATAAGATTTTATTGACAAGAATCTGTGTCTCCCACTTAAAAGTGTTTTCAAAAAAATTAGAAATGTCAAATAAGCAACATTTTATACTAACTAAAATTTCGAACTACTGACCTGATCAGGTAAAAAGATCATCAGGTAATAAAATCTGATGCAAGTTCATTGCACTTCATGCAGTAATATGTTATTACTGAGTAAAAGTAGTTTAGCAGTAAAACGGTACGTATGAAATAAAGTATGTTGAGGGGGAAAAATCTACTTGTGTTTTGCATTTAAATGTTTTAGTATTTAAATGGAAACCAAAAAGGCAACAATATTCTGAAGCAAAAACAGAACTGGAATTTCCATCTCCTATCCACAGCATAAATGAGGTCATTCCACAGCAGTGCCTTCTTGTAACCACTTTGAAATGAGTGCACTCAGACAGCATCTGTGGCCTGGATCCAAGATACTGAAAATCTATCCTGTGCTGGCTTCTGAAGGACACATCACATGCATGCGCGCACAGGTACACACACCCACATGCATGTGCACGCACACACAGTGGAGTTACAGCTCTACTAAAACTCACGTAATCTATGGCTATGTCTGTAAAATTTATAAATAAACTACTAAAGCTGCCTCAAGCAGAAGGGGCAGAAAATGCTGCTCCTTTTATTTCACTTTGGAAATAAACTCCATTTATTTGGAAAGGTAACAACATATGATACCTTGACAACATCAAAAATAATATTTAAGAATATAGCAATCCCCTGTAGCATCATTTCATGTCTCCGAAAGGGTTAACACCTGAATCCAGTTCCTTAAATCTGAATTCAGAGGGCCACTCATGCTGCCCATGTGGCTTCTGTCCACACGTGGAGCTCACATTTGTGAAGCTTTGTCTGAGCAAGTCACCAACCTGCTGTCACTATTTTTCATTAACCTTTCACTTACAAGAGATGCGTTATCAAGATACCTTATCAAGTGCATTATGCAGCACATACCCTCCAGGAGGTGCCCTCCAAGGAGTGCCACCTTGCAGAGGAATTAGCAGGTGGAGAGATGGGTAAGGGTACAGAGGTGATGGCGCTGCTGTGCAAAGGAAAATATTTATGGGAACTCATAGCTGAAAGGAGAAATAAAGTAGAGCTAATTATTTCAGTACAGTAAATAAGGGGCATTGTTTGCAGTGACGCCTGGGCCTCTGTACCCTGTAGGTACATCTCACACCCTGAGATGAGTGTGTACACCCTGTAGGGCCAGCCTGCTCCTGTCTGGCATCCACCAGCCTTGCCTGCAGTGTGGTCATGGGTGCCTTTTAGAGAAGCTTGAGCCTCTGGGTTCCCAGGTAAAGACCAGCCTGCATCCCACTACTCTTAGCCCATCTACGGCTACCTACGTCCTACAGCTCATTTGCTCATGTCCAAAATTTGAAAGAGAAGTATTGCCACAAAGTTTACAACACATGGAGCTCATTTTTGTTTCCTGCAGAATAATATAGAAATCAGACATTCAGGATAAACTAAGGGTCTAGGTCTGAAGAAGGTTGAAGAAGCCGAAGGAGGAATGCCCTATTGCATGTCTAAAATTGAGGAGGATCAGGGGCAGGAAAGGAGAAAAGGAAAATAACTATTTAGAGAAGAAAAAGTGAATTCAATGAAAGGAACGCTAGGTAACCTTGGAAATAATTTCTTCAAATTCTTAAGTTTCCTCTTAGCATTTCCTGTCAGCTGTCTGGCTATCTACCAGGGAAAAGAAAAATCTAATACTGTTCCTGTGGGAATTTGAATTGTAAGTATGAAAAATAACAATGGCCCACAGGCCGGAGAAGGAAATGGCAAAATTCCTAAATGACTTGAGGTGGAAGAGCAGGAAGAGTGTAAACTTTTGTGTTTTTCCACTTTTCTGTGTGGTAATGCACAAGATGAACCTCCCTGCCATGAAGACTGGTGATGAATTGATATGGAGCAGCATCACACTCGGACAGAATTACACATCCATTAAGTATTTTGCAAATCCCTAGCACTGAGCATTCAGTAAAGTGTAAGTGTTAAGGATTTGGTTTCTTCAGCCACGCAGACTACTATACTTAAATCCAATTCTATCTTTGTGACACTGGCAAGTGGCTTAAACATGCTGAATCTCAGTTTTCTCACCTAGAAAACAGAAGCAATAATAACACTTTTCTCACAAAGTTGCAAGGATGAAGTTATTAATACATGTAAAGTATTTGGAACGCCTGGTACATAGTAAGTACACAACATATGCTAGCTATTATTATTGTGACTATCATTGCATCAGTAATAGTTATGTTGCTTCCAGATATTGTAGAACATATTTTGTATTTTTTTAAAGATTGATTTATTTATTCATGAAAGACACACAGAAAGAGAGAGACAGAGACAGAGACAGAGACACAGGCAAAAGGGAGAAGCAGGCTTCCCACAGGGAGCCTGATATGGGACTTGATCCCAGATCCTGGGATCACGGTCTGAACCGAAGGCAGACACTCAACCACTGAGCCATCCGAGCGTCCCTATTTTGTATTTTTAAATAATTTTCCAAATTTCTGGGGAAATTAATCATCCAGGTACTTATGACAGAACATTTCATGAAAATTATATTTTACTTTTCTTTTTATTCTTCAATAGTACATATAAATTTAATTATGTACTGGTAGTGTATGAAGTACATGTGCATGTACTATAAAAATATATAGTATGCTGCATGTTTTTAATATATTTAATTATACATATAATTTTAATTTTATATTGCCAGCCTGTATATCCTAGTGGAGTTGACCAAAAAAAAGTTGTAACCTGGTTACAAAATGGCAATAAACTAGTTGTTGTAGAGCTGAGGTTAAGTATAGCTCTAGTTTATTGCCATTCCCTTAAGACTTAGGGAACAGAGGCCAATAGGATCTATTACTTTGCCTGGCAAACATTAAGCAATGTCATGAGTGAATGGATGGATGGATGGATGGATGGATGGATGGATGGATGGATGGATGAATTGCCCCAGTATGTTTTCAGTCTATCCTATTGATATAATTTCCCTCTGCTTTATTTTTTAAATTTCTCTTTCAAATATTGGTTCACATGTAGAAAGCTTTTGAATTGATCACAAGATAAATGTAAAAAGAAAACATATCTGCATGCCTTCCACTATACTTGTCATAATTTTCTCCTATGCCTCTTTTTCTTCAAAGTCACCTCAATTCTCTCATGCAATTTACCTTGAATAAATTGAAAGCAAAAGTATTTTTGCACCTACCATAACCATAACCAGTATACACCTTCCCCACCCTGAAATAGAGGATGAAATAAATGTGAAAAGTTATCATATGATAGTCACTCTGTCCATCTGTTTTCTTTGAATTTAGGCTCCAACAGAACTGAGACCATGTCTTCCAGAAATCGTGGATGTCCAATAAATATGATTTGAAACAGTCTCACTGAGAGGACTCAGGTTCTCTATGTGGTTATCCTTATTCCAGCCTACCACTGCCTGCATGATGCTTATTCCTCATTCTCTACTTGCTTCTGTTTCCTGTTTTCTTCCAGACTACAGTCAAGGCCAGAAAGCTCCTCAGTCTACCCTTTGCTCAGCTAGACTGCCTCCTCCCTACTTCAACTTGCAGGCTATTAAACAGAGCTTTTTATAGTACCCAGACTATGTCAGCCCTCTCAGATGAATTACTTAAAAAAAAAAATGATTCATGATCTTGACCCTTGGGGCTGGAAAGTAATGTCTCATTGAGTGAAAAGGCAGCATAAAACTTTAGAGAAACTGTAGTTTATTTTTCAGCTCATACCTGTTAACTTTCCAGCAGTTGCTGGAAATTATTGTGAAGAATACAAGAAAGAATTTGGCCATGTTGTATGGAAATAGCAATAAAAATTGTTCTGTATATAAAAAAATTAAGGAAAGCCATTATTACTAGTCCAGCTACTAGTAAGTTTCAGTCATTGGTTCATTTATCATTAGGGATATAATAATCTCTTTGGGAAAAGTTTATTCCAAAACATTATACTAATAACTCTTTTGTCATCTTATTTATGTGAGGTAGACTTACTGACCTTAGCACCAAAAGACAAAACTGTGAAAGTAAAATATATCAAATTAAATAAGAGTGTCAAATTACCAATTTGCATATCAAAATTCAGAAAGATTAATTAAATAGGGAATAAGAGGAACCAAAAGGATTAAGTCCAGTTACTCTACTTTTTTTTTGCATTTTTAAAAAAATGTATGCCATACATTATCAATAAGAAAAAACAGTTGTATTTTTTATTTTAAATGTGCTAAACTCCATTTTGTATCTTTAGAATTCTACTCTCTTGTCCATTTATAAATATTTATTAAATATCTACTTTGTGCAATGCAACAATATAAATAAAACACAATTCCTGACCAGAATAAACTCACATTTTAAAAGGCAAACAAGTATACAAAAATGGGAATACTATATATGAAGTATAATAGTAGGGATTTTATTAGTTCAGAGATGGCTCAAGGAAGGAGTGGATAATTCTCTCAGGAGAACTAGTAGGTAAAGTATATAGCAGACAGGCTGAGTGGTAAAGGACATTCCTAGAAGAAAATGAACTATATGCGTGAAGACATGGACACATGAACCAGCATAAAGCGTCCATGAACTCAAGCCAAGCATCATGGCTGGAGCATGAGGGGAGAAGGTAGATGGTGAGGTGGCAGTTAGCCAGGTCTAGAGAAATAGTGGGTTTGAATGTTGTGATAAGAAGCAGAACCAGTTGTGTGTGCATGCAACCTGTGCAGCTATCTAGCACCCCATGAATGGAAGGGCTCTGTGCCTGGTTTAATGATCCAACTTCACCATCTTGAAGTTCTTAATTTTGAACAAGAGGTACTGTATTTCATTTTGTACCAGGTTCCATAAACTTATATTTAAGAGTTTAAACAATACGCATTTCTAGAAAAAAAAATGATGGAACTAAATTCTCCTTAGATTATTTGTGGTTCTCTGTCTTTAACAAGCATCAGTCAGTATACACAAATGCCAATAATTCTCAAAAGAAGGAAGGGAAATTTCTAAAAACATTGCTCCTGACCAAAGCTATTGAAATGAAACCAGTTAGATGACTGTGATCGTTAGTCTTTTCTGCTGATTCTTGCTCCCACTCAGGTTTGAAAATATCCTCCAGTTAATTACTATACAAATTTATAAATATTCTCAGGGATTATCTTTATAAAAACGAATCCTTTAAACAGCATGCATGAAATCATTTGGCATTCCCTTTGCCAACACATACAGTGTTTAATTCTCAGCCTCCTGACTCAACCTACTTTCCACTTAGAATCTTAAGCAATGGCATATAAAGCTAGAGATGAGCTTTTGTTTACATTCTAGTTATACAATGAATTATATTATTGCTTATCTAGGGAATAATAAATTATGATTGCCAAAATTATTCATAATTCATTTATCTTTAAAATTAAAGTCCCTGGCCCAATAAGCAATATTTAATTCATCTCCAGAAGTCATTTTGAAATGAATCCATTTCCAATATCTTTCTTTTATTTGAAGCATACATTTATTCAATTTACCATCTGTTTCAATAAGAATGATTTCTCCATATGTATTACTCTCAGCATTTTTTTCGCCACAATCCTAGATCAACATAGACAATATGTTTTAGTTTTTCATTTTGTTTTTTTATTGAAATACAAAATTTAGAAGGCACACAAATCTTACGATCAATAAATATATATATGTATATGCATAGAAGTATATACATATACGCATGTACACACATAAATGTAACCACAATCCAGATCAAAATATAGAATATTTCCAGCACCCAGAAAGACATTTTATACCCTTCTTAGTCAACACCCCCCCCCCCAGAGTTAACCATTAATATGACTTCTCTCATGATCTTGCCTATTCTTCTTTTTAAATACTAATATAATTAACGTATAGTGTTGTATGTATTTCAGGTGTATAAAATAATGATTCAACAATTCCATCCAATGCTCATCACAGCAAGTACTCTCCTTAATCCCCATCACCTATTTCACCCATCTCCCTACCCACCTTCCTCTGGTAACCATCAGTTTGTTCTCTATAGCTAAGTCTGTTTTGGTTTCTCTCTCTCTTCCCTTTACTGGTTTTGTTTATTTGTTCATCTGTTTATTTCTTAAACTCCACATATGAGTGAAATCATATGGTATTCAACTTTTTCTGGCTGACTTATTTCACTTAGCGTTATACTCTCTAGCTCCATTTATGTCATTGCAAATGGCCAGATTTCATTCTTTTTTATGGCTGAAAGAAGATATAGCATATATACATAATGGAATATTATTAGGCCATAAAAATGAGTCTTCACCTATTCTTGACTTCATGTAAACAGAAATTTTGGTATATTTTACTCATTATTATGTCTGTACAATTCATTTTTATTATTGTGTATAACAGTATCTTGTTTTTTTATTACTATGTGAATATACCACAATTAATTTATTCATTTTACTGTTAGCAAACATTTATTACTGAGTCTCACTGATGAGTATTTAATTAGCTTTGAAAAGTTTTTAGTCATTATCTCTTTGTTTCTCTTCCAGTCTGTCTTCCTTGTCCTGATATTCCAGTTACATGCTTATTAATTTTTTTAATGGGTCCCACATGTCTTTCTACTTTGTTTCGAGCATTTCCCTACTCTTCTCTCTGTGCTTCAGTTAGATGTTTTCTATCGACTTCCACTTCATTCATTCAATCTTCCTCTGTGCATGATCTGCTTTTAATTCCATCCAACAAGTTTTTTTTTTTAAGATTTTATTTTATTTAATCATAAGAGACAGAGAGAGAGACAGAGAGAGAGAGGCACAGGCACAGGCACAGGCAGGCACAGGCACAGGCACAGGCACAGGCACAGGCTCTCCATGCAGAGAGCCTGACGTGGGACTCGATCCCAGACCTCCAGGATCACACCCTGGGTTGAAGGCGGCGCTAAACCGCTAAGTCACCAGGGCTGCCCTCAACAAGTTATTAATTATGAAATTAACACTGTATAAATTTCATTTTCCTGCAACTTCACAGCCTAGCTTTATTTTTTATTGCACATAATACATTGTATATAAAAGTACTACAGAGGCTACAGATGATATTTTCCCCCAGTGGGGATTTATTCTTTGCTCCATTAGGGTGTTTTAAAACACAGATTTTATTATTATTTTAGGTATGGCAAGTAAAACATCAGGAGATGACTGATATTGAAAAGATAATTTGTTACACTCACAGATCCTAAGAGAAGGAGGCATGCCATTACACAGGAGGTCATATGAGGAATTTCCAGGTTGGTCAGGAGACAGAAGGAGGGGGAAACAATAAGCAAGAGCCTTCATAGTGGTTCCTGTGAAAAGGAAATGACATAGCAGGGTAAACAGGCTTAGGATTGGCTTGAATATCAGCAGGCTCTGGGGCATAGGGGTTTTTGTTGGTACCTGGCTGTGAAGTGATTAGGACAGGGGAAAAAAAAAAAAAAAAAGGACAGGGGCATAGTAGACTAGAATATGAGAGTCCATTAAAGTAGGTGATTGAGAGTATGGGCTCTGGATTGGTTGGTTTGCATTTGAAAGGTACTCAGGAGCAAGTATTTACTCTCCATGAACTAGCTAATGTTGGGAGGGGCAGTCCCTCCAGATATCAAAAGTATCAGAAGTCCCCCCAAGATATCAAAGCATCAGAAAACAAAAAAATAAAAGACATAGTTAATACATTAAGGGACTGATAACTTCAGTAAAAAATTGTCCTTGTTTGAAGATGGTAAGGAGACTCAGTTCAGCTCTGGTTTGTTCCTATTCCTCAGGCATTGCTCTTTGAGGCTTCCCTTCGGTCATTTTAAGATTAACCTGATGGTCTTCCATCCTATGCAGGTTCATAATTTGGCATATGTCTTAAGGGAGAGAACTTACATATTGGTATTGCAGGCTATTTCCCTCTAGCAGGACTTCGTTTCCTCAGTACCCTAGGACAATGGGAGACTTCCTTCTGCTTTCATGGCCAGCAACAGACTCCTGAACCACTGGCACTTAGTAAATGATGTATAGGGAAAACCCAGCTTGTGTTCTGGCCTCCCCTTCCTCATATTTGTTACACCAGTCTCTTGGTACTAGCTAGTTTCTCTTTCTCCCAGCAAAGTTCCTACACTTAGGAAAACCTTTATTTTTAGTCCACATTGCAAATTGTCCATGTTCCTGGAAATAAAACTGCTAGCAGACATCAGTTCATCTCAGAAGAGCTTTCTTGCTCTCTGGAATATCATTTATCTAATCCTCATTATTTTCACAGCTTTTCAGTGCCATTAAAAGTATTATTTTTGCAACTTGCTCTATTTTTATTAGTTTCAGTGAGGAAGCCTGCCACAACCTACTATATCTTACCCAGGAGCAAAAATGAGTGTAGATCATATGTCCTTAAGGCTTATCTTTTATTTCAAAGAAAGAACAAAAACAAAAAAAATTAAAATATAGATGAAAAACACATAATGCATTAGAGAATACATTAACACTATTCAAGATATTGAGGAAAAAATGCATGTTAATTGATTTTTTTTATTTTAATCAAATGTATGTATGGCCTTTCCAAATAGGTATTCCTAGCTGTCTTACTTTGTTGTTGACACAGTTGTTTATGACTCAAAGAGACAAATGAATACAAAGACGAAGCCATGAACAGGTGGACCTATAAAGAATTAGAGTTAAAGAGAAGTCAGGAATTATCATTCTACACATTTCTTAAGTTTCTAAAGAACTTAAGAAAAATGTTCAAAATAAGTTTGGAATATACAAGCAAATAGAGTACTACACCTCAAGAGATATATATTTTTTAATTTTTTAGAAAGTGAGAGAGTACAAGGGCAGAGAGAGAGAAACTCAAGCAGAATCTCCACTGAGTACAAGGCCCAGCACAGGGCTCAATCCCACAACTCTGAGATCACAATCAAAGCCCAACAAAATCAAGAGTCAGAAGCCCAGGCACTCCTAAACCTCAAGAGATTTTAAAGAAATGCTAGCAAATATCCCTAAACATATATAGTACCATGTCTGTTATGTAGTAGGCATTTTTAAAAAATATTTTATTCATTTATATGAGAGAGAGAAAAAGAGAGAGAGGGAGAGAGAACATGAGCAGGGAGAGGAGCAGAGGGAGAGGGAGAAGCAGACTCTCACTGAGCAGGGAGCCTGACACAGTGCTCAGTCTCAGGACCCCAAGATCATGACCTAAGCCAAAGTCAGAGGCTTAACCAACTAAGCCACCTAGGCACCCCTAGTAGGCATTCAATAATTGCTTAGTTAGTTCAACCTTTGAGCAGAATGAATAGATAAATGATGACTTTAAAACATATCTTACTTTTATTCTTCTAAACAAATTACCTATAAAAGTAATAATGTTCAGAAGACTTTAGTAGTAGAGAATAAAACTAGTAACTAAAAAACACATTTCAATTAAAATATCATGATATAGTGTTTCTAAAACCCCTTAAACACACACACACACACACACACACAAGATTCTGAATAATGGCAACAGATATTATAATCCAATCATTTAATCTAGTACAATGTTGAAAAAAGCGACTCTTCCTTGAAAGAAAAATTAATCACACACTAACCTTTGAAGTTTACAGAACAGCTAAACCAAGTCTCAAGTTGTATTAATGTTGGAATCTATAATGTCTATCACAGACTGACGAATAAAACAGAAATTGACTCTCTAAAGGGCAGCAACTGATTTTTAGTTATTAACAGTATCTGTTACCCTACTCTGGCTACGTTTACTTAGCAATAACAATTCAGTGTAGCATGGTGAGTAAGAGATCTGAAGTCAGAGGGGCCTGGGTGGCACAGTCGGTTAAGCATCTGACTACTGATTTTGGCTCAGGTCATGAACTCAGGGTCATGAGATTGAGTCCCTTATTAGGCTCAGTGCAGAGTCTGCTTGAGACTCTCTCCTTCTCCCTCTGCCTCCCTCCCCAGTAGGCTCTCTCTATCTCAAATAAATAAATAAATACATCTTTTTCAAAAAAGAGTTCTGAAGTCAGTTGGCAGGGATCTGAATACTAGAAAGTCATTTGACCTACTGAAATCATAGTTCCTTATCTATCTAATAGAAACATAGAAACAATCTCATAGAGATTAAATTAAAAAAATACAAATTATCTGTTTAGGATGGTTTCTAGCACAAGGTAGAATCTTAAAAATTGCCAAATAATTGGCTATTATTTTGTCAATCTCATATTAAGTATATATACATTTATATGTTTATTTTTATGTTTTTGAAAAATATATAGCATATATATAGTGTGCATGTATGTATGTATTTGCCATTTCTACCACCAACACCCTGATTCACATTCTTCTCACCATAACTCTGAAGTTATTGTCTTAACTGCTTACAATGATCATTGTGTATACAACTTATGCCTACTAGTGGATCAAGACTATGTAAGGATGGTATAGTTGACTTTGTAGTTAAAGCTTCAACTTCCATTCAACCCCAAATAATTCATCTAAGCCATTCATGGTAATTCCATTCCCCTTGCCAGTAACTTGTTACAGAGTGGGCTTCTGACTCAATTGCCAGCAATGAGAAAGGAAAGAATGACTGTGAAAGGTTACCGGCTTACTCCTAAAAGAGAACCACAGAATGATATGATCCATTTTCCCCTTGGATATCATGCCTGTAATGTGATAGCCATCTAGCTATCAGCCAGAGGAAGAAGCCTTCACCAGGCTTGACAAAAAGATATAAAAAGAACCGGAGTCTGTGGTGAAATTATTGAGCCACTCAACCAAACTTTGTATCTAACCTACCTCAGAACTTCCTGTTACATCAGGTATTAAGTGCACTTACTTCATCACTATAAGCCCCCATACTAACCATAGTGACTTTTAGTTTAGTGGGTGCTCAGCAAATATTTCTTAAAGGGATTTAAAAAAACGATGGAAGTATATTACCCAAGGTAAAATGATTAGTGCAATACATATTCATTGAATAAATTATTTTTAAGGCAACACTAAGAGGACTGATTATGCAGTATTACCATCAGGTCCACATCACAATCTAAATTGTAATCTATCCTATTTAAGTTACTAAAGCATTGAAACTCTGCTGCTTTAAGAGGGAACTCTATGATATGGATATCCTTGGATTTGAAATCAGAAGACCTGGGACCAAGAGTCATTGGGTATGACTTTGGATAAATAAAATAGGTGAAAAGAATATTAATCACATTTATCACATATTTACCATGTAACAGATACTGTGCTTAGTGTATATGTCACTTAATTCTTAAATAACCCTATAAATTAGATTTTATATTATGCTCATTTTTAAAAGTTGCCACTAAGAAATTAGATTTAAAGGTTGGTTAAGATGTCAGAGGAATAGGGGACCCTAATTTTGCCTGGTTCCTGGAGTTCAGCTAGATAGTTAACAAATCATTCTGAACACCTGTGAAATCAACCAGAAATCTGATTTTTAAAATTGCTGCAATTTTACAAATAGAAAAGCAACTACTTTTTGCAAAGTAGGAGGTGTAGAGACATGAATCTAAGGCAATATATAGGAAGATAAACTTCAGGGGGTGGGAGAGAGCCTCCGTAAGCCAGGTATAGGAAAGTGATATAGCAGCAGAGTGCAAAATTGGAACATTTAGAAGTCTTCCTAAAAGCTGCTCTCGAAGTAGGGTGGAATCCCAGGTCAGACAGCGTGGTCTCAGGATCCCCAGGGTCACAATGAGAACTGAAGTGCCTGAACCCAGCAGAGTTTCCAGGCGTTAGAACAGGGAAGCCAGCTGGAAACAGCGAGCCTAGGAATGGGCTTTCAGCCTGGAGTTGCCACAAACTGCAAACCATTGGACAGTTGGGTGACTGCTCTCCAACCAGGGACCTAGCAAGAGGCAGGACCTCTGCAAGACTTCCCTTCCACACCTCCATTTGTTAGGAGTGATGTGGATGCACACCACTGCAGTCTATAAAGTTTGGAGCCTTGAAACTGAGTCTCATGCTTAAGATAAAAATGCTCGGTCACAGGCTGGTTGAACACAGAGTTTGGATGGAAACCAGGGGGAGAAGAGTGATTGACTGCTTTTCTCTAAGGGCACACTGAAGAATGGGGAGTGTGAACTTTCAGCTCTGGGGCTAGAGATCAAGGGGCCGCCATTTTCATCCCCCCCTCCCCCCATCAGTGTGGAAAGCTATCAAGGAGGAAAACAGCCAGGTAGAGCAATCCAGAGCTACTTACACTGGGCCTGGCCCCCTGGCAAGGAGGGTGCAATTCCACCTGGGCAAAGACATCTACGAATCAGTACAATAGGCCCCTCTCCCAGAAGACCAGCAGGAATATCTGGCTAATACCAAGTTTACCAATCACACAGAACTGTAAAACTCCAGCACTAAGGGAAACACTGTTTAGCATTTGTGGGGGTTTTTTCTTATAGTTCTTTAGTCTTTCAGTTTAAATTTTTTCCTTTACAGTTATTTTCCTTTTTTATCAATTCTTTTTTTAATTCTTCTTCAGTTTTCATTTTTATATTTATGTTATATATATATACATACATATATTTCTTTTTTGGCTTTTTTTCATTGTATTCAATTTTATTTTTGTAGACATATAAGCTTTTCTTTCTTTTCTATTTTGGAATCTAACTTCTTCTAACAAACAGACAAAATACACCCAGGATCCAGTCTATTGCTCTGTTTCATTCACTTTTTCTTTTTTCCATTTCTATTCTCTTCTGATTTGTTTAGTGTATATTTTTCTGGTGTCATTGTTGCTATTTTTGTATTTTTTCCCTCCTATATTCTTTCTGGACATAATGACAAGACAGAAGAACTCACCCCAAAAAGAGAACAAGAGACAATACTCACTACCATATTTAATCAATATAAATACGGTGTTGGAACTAAAATTCAAAACAATGATTATAAAGATATTGGCTGAACTTGAAAAAGGCATAGGAGACACTAGAGAATACCTTCCTGGAAAAATAAAGAACATCTAAATCAGGTCAAAATCAAGAAATCTATCACTGAAATGCAATAAAAAATGGAAGCTCTAACTGATAGGATAAATGAAGCAGATAAGAGAGTCAGTGACATAGAAGACAATATGATGGAGAATAAGAAAGCTGAGAAAAAGAGAGATAAACAACTACTGGATCACAATGGGAGGATTCAAGAGGTCAGTGATACCACAAAGTGAAACAATTTTAGAATAATTGGGGTCCCAGAGGAAGAAGAAAGAGAGAGGGGGCAGAAGTTTATTTGAACAAATTATAGCTGAGAATTTACATAATCTAAGGAAGGAATCAGGCATTCAAGTCCAGGAGGCATAGAGAACCCCCTTCAAAATCAATAAAAATAGGTCAACACTGTGACATACAGTAGTGAAGCTTACAAATATCAGAGATAAAGAGAAAATCCTGAAAGCAGCTCAAGACAAGAGGATCTTAACTTAAAAATGTAGAAACAAGCAGACTTGTCCTCAGAGACCTGGCAGGCCAGAAAGGATGGGTATGATATATTCAAGTTGTTAAGTGAAAAAAATGTGCTGCCAAGAATACTTTATCCAGCAAGGCTGCTATTCAGAAAGAAAGAGAGATAAAGAATTTCCAGACAAACATAAACTCAAAGAATTTATAATCACTAAATCAGCCCTGCAAGAAATATTAAAGAGGATCCTTTAAGGAAAGGGAGAGCCCAAAAGTAACAAAGACCAGAAAGGAACAGAGAAAATATACAGAAACAGTGACTTTACAGCTAATACAATGGCACTAAAATTCATATTTTACTAAAATTATATTTAATACATATTTACTGTCTACAAGAGACTCATTTGAGACCAAAGACACCTCCAGATTGAAAGTGAGGAGGTGGAGAACCATTTATCATACTAATGGACATCACAAGAAAGCTGGGTTAATGATCCTTATATTAGACAAATTATATTTTAAACCAAAGACTGTAATAAGAAATGAAAAGGAACTCTATATCTTAATTAAAGGGTCTATCCAACAAGAAGATCTAACAATTGGAAATATTTATGCCCCTAACTTGGGAGCAGCCAATTATATAAACCAATTAATAACAAAATTAAAGAAAGACATTGGTAATAATACAATAATAGTAAGGGACTTTAATACCCCACTCACAGCAATGGATAGATTATGTTAGCAGAGATCAACAAAGAAACAAGGCCTTTGAATGGCATACTGGACCAGATGGACTTCACATATATACACAGAGCATTCCATCCTAAAGCAACAGAATATACATTCATCTCAAGTGCACATGGAACATTCTCTAGAATAGATCACATACTGGGGGTGCCTGAGTGGCTCAGTCAGTTAAGAGTCTGCCTTCAGCTCAGGTCATGATCCCAGGGTCATGGGACTGAGTCCTACATTGGGCTCCCTGCTAAGCAGGGAGCCTGCACCTCACTCTCCCACTCCCCCTGTTTGTGCTCTCTCACTCTCTCTCTGTCAAACAAGTAAATAAAATATTTTTTTAAAAAATCACATACTGGGTCACAAATCAGGTCTCATTTGGTACCAAAAGATTGAGATTATTCCCTGGATTATTTTGGATCATAATGCCTTAAAACTTGAACTCAATCACAAGAGAAAATTTGGAAGGAACACAAATACATAGAGGTTAGGGTATCCTATTAAAGAATGAATGGGTCAACCAGGAAATTAAAGAATATTTTTTTTTTAATTCATGGAAGCAAAAGAAAATGAAAACACAACTGTTCAAAACCTTTGGAATGCAGCAAAGGCAGTCCTAAGAAGAAGTGTATAACAATACAAGCCTTTCTTAAGAAATGAAAAAAAAGTCTCAAATATACGACCTAACCTTACACCAAAAGGAGCTGGAGAAAGAATAGCAAATAAAGCCTAATTCAGCAGGAGCAGAGAACTAATAAAGGTTAGAGCAGAAATAAGTGAAATAGAAACCAAAAGAACAGTGGAATAGATCAACAAAACTAGGAGCTGGTTCTTTGAAAGAATTAATAAGAACAATAAACCCCTAGCCAGATTTATCAAAAAGGAAAAAGGATCCAAATAAATAAAATCTCAGTTTGACTATTGTGGACATTGCTGCTATAAACATCGGGGTGCAGGTGTCCCGGAATTTCATTGCATCTGTATCTTTGGGGTAAATCCCCAACAGTGCAATTGCTGGGTCATAGGGCAGGTCTATTTTTAACTCTTTGAGGAACCTCCACACAGTTTTCCAGAGTGGCTGCACCAGTTCACATTCCCACCAACAGTGTAAGAAGGTTCCCTTTTCTCTGCATCCTCTCCAACATTTGTGGTTTCCTGCCTTGTTAATGTTCCCCATTCTCACTGGTGTGAGGTGGTATCTCATTGTGGTTTTGATTTGTATTTCCCTGATGGCAAGTGATGCAGAGCATTTTCTCATGTGCGTGTTGGCCATGTCTATGTCTTCCTCTGTGAGATTTCTCTTCATGTCTTTTGCCCATTTCATGATTGGATTGTTTGTTTCTTTGGTGTTGAGTTTAATAAGTTCTTTATAGATCTTGGAAACTACCCCTTTATCTGATAGGTCATTTGCAAATATCTTCTCCCATTCTGTAGGTTGTCTTTTAGTTTTGTGGTCTGTTTCTTTTGCTGTGAAGAAGCTTTTGATCTTGATGAAGTCCCAATAGTTCATTTTTGCTTGTTTCTTTTGCCTTCGTGGATGTATCTTGCAAGAAGTTACTGTGGCTGAGTTCAAAAAGGAGCCTCGGTGTCCATCAAAAGATGAATGGATAAAGAAGATGTGGTTTATGTATACAATGGAATCTTAGCCATTAGAAACGACAAATACCCACCATTTGCTTCAACGTGGATGGAACTGGAGGGTCTTATGCTGAGTGAAGTAAGTCAATCGGAGAAGGACAAACATTATATGTTCTCATTCATTTGGGGAATATAAATAATAGTGAAAGGGAATATAAGGGAAGGGAGAAGAAAGGTGTGGGAAATAACAGAAAGGGAGACAGAACATAAAGACTCCTAACTCTGGGAAACGAACTAGGGGTGGTGGAAGGGGAGGAGGGCGGGGGGTGGGGGTGAATGGGTGACGGGCACTGAGGGGGGCACTTGACGGATGAGCACTGGGTGTTATTCTGTATGTTGGTAAATTGAAACCAATAAAAAATAAATTTATTAAAATAAATAAATAAATAAATAAATAAATAAATAAATAAATAAATAAAATCATAAATGAAAGAGGAGAGATCATAACCAACACTGAACAAATACAAACAATTATAAGAACAGGGGCACCTGGGTGGCTCTGGTTGAGCATCTGCCTTTGGCTCGGGTCATGATCCTGGGATCCTGGGATTGAGTCCCACATTGTGCTCCCTGCAGGGAGCCTGCTTCTACCTCCACTGGTCTCTGCCTCTCTCTCTCTCTCTGTCTCTCATGAATAAATAAAATCTTTAAAAAAGAACATATTATGAGCAATCATATACGAATAAATTAGGCAATCTGCAAGAAATGGACATATTCCTAGAAACATATCAACTACCAAAACTGAAACAGGAAGAAATAGAAAACCAGGACAGACCCATACCAGGAAAAACAATTGAAGCAGTTGTCAAAAATCTCCCAACAATCAAGAGTACAGGACCAGGTGGCCTCCCAGTGGAATTCTACCAAACATTTAAAGAAGAATAAATACCTAGTCTTCTGAAGCTGTTTCAAAAAATAGAAATGGAAGGAAAACTTCCAAACATGTTCTATGAGGCCAGCATTACCTTGATCCTAAAACCAGACAAAGACCCTACCAAAAAGGAGAATTAAAAACCAATATCCCTGATGAACACAGATGCCAAAATTCTCACCAAGATACTAGCCAATAGGATCCAAAACACATTAAAAGGATTATTCACCATGACCAAGTGGGATTTACTCCTGAGTTGCAAGGGTGATTCAACATCTGCAAGTCAATCAATGTTATACATCACATTAATAAAAGAAAGGACAAGAACCATATGATCTTCTCAATAGATGCAGAAAAAGCATTTGACAAAATACAGCATCCTTTCTTGATTAAAACTCTCTGTGGTGTAGAAATTAAAGGAATATACTTCAATATCATAAAATCCATCTATAAAAAGCTCATGGTGAACATCATTCTCAATGGGAAAAAACTGAGAGCTTTTCCCCTACAGTCCAGACAGGGATGTCCACTCTCACCACTGTTGTTCAACATAGTACTAGAAGTCCTAACTTCAGCAGACAACAAAAAGAAATAAAATGCATCCAAATTTGCAAAGAAGAAGTCAAACTCTCATTCTTCACAGATGACATGATGTTCTGTGGAAAACCCAAAAGACTTCACCCCAAAATTGCTAGAACTCATACAGAAATTCAGCAACATGACAGGATATAAAATCAATGCACAGAAATCAGTTGCATTTCCATATACTAACAATGTGACAGAAGAGAAATTAAAGAATTCATCTCATTTCCAATTGCACCAAAAATCATAAAATACCTAGGAATAAACCTAACCAAAGAGGTAAAGGATCTGTACTCTGAAAATTATAGAACGTAGGAAAGGAATTGAGGAAAATACAAAGAAATGAAAAAGCGTTCCTTGTTTACAGATTGGAAGAACAAATATTGTTAAAATGACCATGATACCCAGAGCAGTCTACACATTCAATGCAAACCCTATTAAAATACAACCATTTTTCACAGAGCTGGAACAAATAATCCTAAAATTTCTCTGAACCAGAAAAGACCCCAAATTGCCAAAGGAATGTTGAAAAAGGAAACCAGAACTGGTGGCATCACAATTTTGGACTTCAACTTGAAGTTATATGGTTACAAAACCATACATTAAGACAGTATGATACTGGCATAAAAACACACTCATAGATCAATGGAACAAAATAGATAACCCAGCAATGGACCCTCAACTCTATGGTCAAATAATCTTCAACAAAGCAGGAAAGAATATCCAATGGAAAAAAGACCGTCTCTTCAACAAATGGTGTTGGGAAAATTGGACAGCCACATGTGGAAGAATGAAACTGAACAATTTCTAATACCATACACAACAATAAACTCAAAATGGATGAAAGACCTAAATGTGAGACAGGAATCCATCAAAATTCTAGTAGAGAACACAGGCAGCAACCTCTTCAATCTTGGCTGCAGCAACTTCTTGCTAGGCACGGCTCCAAAGGTAAGGGAAACAAAAGCAAAAATGAACTATTGGGAATCCATCAACATAAACAGCTTTTGCACAGCAAAGGACACAGTTGACAAAACTAAAAGACAACTGACAGATGGGAAAAGATATTTGCAAATGACGTATCAGATAACGGGTTAGTATCCAAGATACATAAAGAATTTAGCAATCTCAACACCTAAAAAATAATCCAGTCAAGAAATGGGCAGAAGATGTGAGCAAACAGTTCTCCAAAGAAAACATACAAATGACCAACAGACACATGAAAAAATTTTCAACATCACTTGCATTAGGAAAATACAAATCAAAACCACAATGAGATACCACCTCACACTGGTCAGAATGGCTAAAATTAACAAGTCAGGAAACAAATGTTGGTGAGGATGCAGAGAAAGGGGAACCTTTTATACTGCTGGTGGGAACGCAAGCTGGTATACTCACTCTGGAAAATGGCATGGAGGTTCCTGAAAAAGTTAAAAATAGAGCTACCCTATGATACAGCAATTGCACTCTAGACATTTGCCCAAAGGATACAAATATAGTGATCCAAAAGGGCACCTGCACCCCAATGTTCATAGCAGCAATGTCCACAATAGCCAAACTATGGAAAGAGCCCAGATGTCCATTGACAGAATGGGTAAAGAAGATGTGGTAGATATATACAATGGATTGTTGCTCTGCTACCAAAAAATAAAATGAAATCTTACCACTTGCAATGATGTGGGTGGAATTAGAGGGTGCTAAACGAAAAAGTCAATCAGAGAAAGACAATTATATGATTTTACTCATATGTGGAATTTAAGAAACAAAACAAGAGCAGAGGGGAAGGGAAAAAAATAAAATAAGATAAAATCAGAGAGAGAGACAAACCATAAGAGACTCAATCATAAGAAACAAACTGAGGGTTGCTGGAGGAGGGTGGGATGGGGGACAGGATAACTGGGTGATAGGCATTAAGAAGGGCATGTGATGTAATGAGTACTGAGTGTTACATGCAATTGGTGAATCACTGAAATCTACCTCTGAAACTAGTAATACACTATATGTTAATTTATTGAATTTAAGTAAATCAGTAGATAAAAAAAGTTAGATTTTGAGTAATGAGGGTGTAAAGAGTTCAAGCAATTCCTCCTGAAGTTAACTGGGAAAAAATTATTAAAAACAACTGTTTGAAGGTATTTAAAAATGATCAAGGCTGGCAGAAACTTGAAAATAATTTCCTCTTGAAGAATGTGACTGAAGTAGGTAATAACTGAATCTGTGACATTCATACTTGGTGGGTGCTCCCCAATGACTCCTCCCCAACCCAGAAACAAAAAAACTATATGTTGGCTCAAGGTGGCAGATGACAGAGTTAAGAGCAACAGAGCAGCTATACATCCAAGGAGTAAATTTTGAAAACACAAGGAGTATAGAAAGGCTAATGTCTAAAATCTAACTCTAAAAGCTAAATAGCAAGTCAACACACAAAAAAATACATGCTGTATTCCTTTTTAATTTATAATTTATTCCTTAAATCACCTCTTCCTCATACCATTTACTATAAAAATGTCACAAAACTCATAACGCAGATGTATCACTCCTTTCTTTCTCACTCTAAAACTCCTAAACAGTCATTATAGAACTTACCCATCTGAAAACTTTTAAAGGAATATATATAATATGGTTACTATATAACTCTTCTAATCTAAATTTAACAATTGTTTTGAGTTAATGATGGAATAGAATATGTTTTTGCCTTTCTAGTACGATAGACCCATGACTTGAAGATTGAGAAACGAGAAATGAGAGGAAAAAGGAAAAGAGGGAAAGAAAAGGTTGTTAATTCTATGGGCAAGTTTATCAAAAGAATGTTTCCTAATTATTTGTAGGAATAAAAACGAAGACCCATGCCCTTAAGGGCTTATTATTAAGAAAACAGCTTAATGTTTGATTAAGGAATAATTGGGCTGGCACTAAAGTTTAAGATCTATGTCAGAGCTTTTTTATTACTGTTTTAATAGTTTAATTTTAATAACACTATTTCCTACAACTGATTAATTGTTTAATCAAAGTGAAGATAAATATTTGCTCCTGCTCCTCCCTCTCTCTGAATTCAAAATGTGCTCACAGGACTTTCCAATATAACAAAGTATATTATTATGCCTTTTATTTGCTCTTACTATTGAAAAATTGTTTTGAAAATATTTTGCACAAAAAAAGTTCTCTTATCTTTCTATCCCAGAAAGCACAATTATTTTATGAGGCTTTATAAGTTTGCTTCTAAAATAAAAATATACAACTTTATTGGCAACAACTACCCATTCCTCTTGAGTCTGTGTGTATTTTAATCACCACAAAACCTCAACACAACCCTCAGAAAAAGTTAAAAACAAACGAAAAGCCTCTCCGTGGATTGCCTCTCCTATGAATACAGTAAGTACCTCTTCTCAAAATCTCTTTTTAAAAAAATAATTTAGTTTGAGCTGAAGAAAACAAAGCACTTTGAATCAAGATTCAAAGAGAAAGCGCACCGGGGGCCTCTGTGCACGTCCTAGGGCGGTACCCTGGGGACCTGGGCTGAGCATCCAGCCGCCTTCCCTGCAGGTCACTTCAGAAGCCTCCCAGGCCTGCGCCGAGCGGGAGCCCAGAGGGCGCCCCTGAAGCTTGGGGACAGAAGCCCTGGGTCAGGACTTGCACACAGCACTCTTGCCTACCTTGTTTCAGTTCTCATGGTTCAACTCTTGGAAACCACATGCAGAAAGCTTTAGTTGAAAAATGTCTGGTTCTGGGCAGCCCGGGGGGCTCAGCGGTTTAGCACCCCCTTCAGCCCAGGGCGTGACCCTGGGGACCTGGGATCGAGTCCCACGTCGAGCTCCCTGCATGGGGCCTGCTCCTCCCTCTGCCTGTGTCCCTGCCCTCCCCTCCCCCTCTCTGTGTGTGTCTCTCATGAATAAATAAAATCTTAAAAAAAAAAAAAGAAAAGAAGGAAAGAGAGAAAGAGAGGGAGGGAGGGAAGGAAGGAAGGAAGGAAGGAAGGAAGGAAGGAAGGAAGGAAGGAAGGAAGGAAGGAAGGAAGGAGGGAGAGGGAGGGAGGAGGGAAGGGTCAGTTGCCCCCGCACCACGACAGTGTCTTCGGCGTCCAGCCCTGCGTGCACAGCGCCGCGGGCCTCGAGGTGGGTGTCTTTCTGTTTTTCCGTGTCAGCGGCCAAACGTGAGGGGTCTAGGGCTGGTGCTCTGCCCTCCAAGAGAGCTTGCCAGGGAAAGTCCTGTCTCCTTTCCTAGAGGGGGTGGCCGTGGCCTGGCGGGGGACCCTACCCAGCAGGACGCAGCCACTAATTTGTATTCCTTCCTGGCTTCAGTGGGCATTTGAAGGAAAATCTGCTGGGCTGTGTGTGTCCCTGAATTAAGGGCTGTCAATTCTGTGCTCTGCTTTTCTGTTTAACCTCCTTTCCAGCACAAAAGCTCTCCTTTAAACAATCTGTTTTCAGTTAGAGATTTTTGTCTTGTGTACATCATCATAAGTTTGGTCCACTGCCGTAGTACCAGAACCATCCTTTCCACTGAGAGACCAGCTCTTGCTCCCACAGCCTCAGATAACCTGCCCTGGAGCCCAAAGTCTGCACCAAACGCTTTGGAGAGAACCCATGGAGAGAAACGGAAAGTTGTTTGAGTGTTTATAATCCTTATTAATGAAGTACTTGTTGGAGCCCATCTGCCCTGTGACTTGGTGTCAAAAACCTTCCACAGACCACTCTTGGGAAGGTCAGCTGGGAGATGAGGAGTGCCGCATGCTTTTTATCATTTGATTTAATTAGAATAGAATAGAATGGAATTATTGACTCAAACAGGTTCTTATTGTCGGGAGTTCACAGGAACAATGAAAGAGCCTTGAATTATTTAGTTCAGGCCAGCCCTAATTATCTGAAGAGGTTTGGGGACCACCTTCTCTTTCTCCCAACTTCACCTTTTCAGGCAGCCCAACATAGCTTTACCTTCTCTGGGACTTCTTTTTTAAGTATTCCCAATTTCCTGTGCTGGAGATTCTCCTGCTAGCCCCCCCTAACCCCTCAGGCCTTTCCTAGCATCTCTGCCTTCCGTAAAAGCACCAGTTTCTTAGAGCCTATGGCATTTCCTTGGCCCTGTGCTGAAGTACCCCAAGACTTGTGAGCTGCTGGCCAAAGGTGGGGGGAGGGGGGACAGGACAGTTTTGTTCATAACTTTCAATTGTTCCTTTGGGGGCAAGGCGTTCATGCCCATTGGGTGGAAAAGTAGTCATTTCTCATAGGAGGGAAAATCTTCACTGCTCTCAACTACCATAGCCCTCGGGTTGCCCGAGGTTTTCTTAGAATGAAGTATGTTTGGGGCCTCCATCCTGGTAACATGTTAGAGACCAGATGCTTGTCCCATTGATGGTTTTGGTGAGCTGTTACTGCAACTGGGAGGTCAACAGGTAGACCTGCTCTTGCTGGAAGAGGCTGGTCTGCCCACCCTGGGCAGCCCCACTCTCCAGCATTGCTGTGGGAAACGCAGTATAATTGACCTGGCTCTCTTGATCCACTCCTGGCCCCAGTGACACTTGAGATTTCTGATCACCATGACACAGGAGGGCAGCTGAGGCAGCCTCTCAAAAGCATGGGGGACATGCAAGAGCCCTGTAGGGAAGCAGGAGTTTGTGATGCTGATCCTCCTGTCTTCTTGCTCTACAACCTGCACATTCATTTAGGGTCAGAATGTGGATGGATTGAACAGGAGACACTGCAGGATGCTCATGGTGTCGCTTGATTGCAGTTCATTGTTTTCCTGGGCAACTCAAGAGAGCCAACCTTCTCCTAGGGACAGGCAATGCCTCTCTGAAGGAAACCTGCCCTGCCAGTCTACTGTTTTTCCTCTCACTTTTTGGTGCAGATTCATATTAACTTGTGGCTGGGAAAGCCTTGACATGCAGTAAATGTGGTCAGTAACACAATCAACCCAAGCAGTCCCCAAGACCAAGTATTTATTGGGCCAAAAGCCCAATAGTAGAGTAGACTGGCTTGAGAGTAGACTGAGGATGAGAGATGGAAGGAGGGGGTCTATTTCTTCTGTTCTGCCTTAATAGATCTAATTTTAAATAAAGTATCAGCATTAGGATTCATGGTGGGGTTTCCAGAGGCTCCCAGGCTCTTCACAGCAAAAAAGAAGAGGCTGCATAGAAGTGATACCATGAGCGCCCTGCGGCACATCCTGCCCAATTGTTAGTGCAGTCTGAGGACAGAAGGGGCCGCAACAGGATGCTCAGGTGTGCCAGAGACCTGGCGGGAGCCCCAGGGAACTCTGCCTCGCACTCTGCTCACCTAGTCACCTTCTACCTCTGCCCCGCAAGCCCCATGGCAGTCCCAGATGCCCAAGGCTGACCAATAGGAGCCAGAGGCCATAAAATATGGCCATGGGGTGTGGCCAGGGCCCATCCAGAAGCACCTGGTAATCAGGAAGAGAACTGAGCTGTGAACGGAACAGTTGAAGAGTTTAAAAGGCTTTATATGTTTTGATCCCCATTTTCTCCTCTTGGCTTAAAGTTGCATGTATGTGAAACAAACAAATTCATGATTATCTATTTTTCTGGCTAAGATGAGCCCTGCTTGCTCAAGGCCTGCCTGTGGGCCCACATGTTACAGATCAGTCAGCTCCCATGGCCCTCATCAGGCTGTGCCAGAGATGGTGGCCTCCTCCTTGTCTGTCATGTCTTACTCCGTGGACCAGGAGTCAGTGTATTTTAGAACAAGATACTGACTCATTTGTACTCACATGGTGCCCTTTGCGCTGTTGATACAATTGTGTTGGGAGAGTCTGGGAACATTCTCTCTCTCTCTATATATATATATGTATATATATATATACACACACACACACATATATACATATATATATATACATACACCATATATACATATATATACACCATATATACATATACACCATATATAGTTCTGTAAACACAATGGGTTCACATAGAAAGAAGTGACTTTGATTTGGGGATGATATTGATTTGCTACACATGAAATGAGAGCTTAGAAAAAAATCCAAAGACTCTGTAATGAATTGTAAAGACTTCATGCTTTGTATTGTACAAGGAACTAAACTGCTGAAACTTTGTACCATAAATACTTGTCCTTCATATGACCAGCAACTTGTAAATAAACCAGATGATTTCGGGCCTAAAAGGGGAGAGGGAGAGCATTAGCTCTGAGAACTACAAGTAAATTCATGTAAACCATCTTTCTGTATATTCAGTGTGAAAACTTTCAACAACATAGCTAGCTGAGAACCAAAGATAAGCTGAACACCGTCCAAGACACCACAGGGAAGGCAAGGTTCTTGGTCTCAATAACTCATAATCTGAGTGAGGCATAATAAAGATACCAATGAAAATCTTACCACAATATATAGGGCTTCATACTGTGCTATCTTAGGTATCTTATATCTTTATATCTAATGTATGCCTATATCTTGTCTAAAACATTCCAATTTATTTAACAACATTTGCCAGTCTCTACACCAAAATATCCCAGCTTGTTAGCCTCCCCTCTCCTTTTCCTGCAAACTTCCCTTCTGGTTCACAGAATTTTAACTGCCTCAATTCTTGAATAGATCTTTCTCTCTTGTCTTCTTCCAACCCATTTCCCCCTTACCACACCTCCCCCATACACACACACTTTGGAAGATAAAATATACTTAGAAATAATAATAGATCCTCTTCAGAAAAGATCATAGTATGGCCTTTAAAACATACTCTGTGTACAAGTTTGGTGCAGTGCACTTTAATAACTATTGATTTTTAAATACAGAATCAGCAGCCAACTTTCTAAAAGACTATTCAATACTTTCCTGTTTTTACTTTTAAATAAAATATAAATATCCTCAAATTAATATAGGAACTGTAAATATAAATTAGAAATCTAGAAGCTTGCAATCTCAGGTTTAAACACTGAGCAAATATTTTCTAAATAGACGATTTTCAATATCTATAAACACTTCAGTATATGCAACGTGACATAGAGGGTATTACTTAGGCTAGATCATAACCAACATGCTAATCTAGATTGGATGGCACACTGGTGTTCTAACCACAAAGTCCATAACATATAAGAGATCTCTGTATGTTTATCAAAAGCCAGTGCTTTGTAAATTCACAGATACAACACCAGAAATGGGTTTCTATAAGTAAAAATAATGATCTGTTAACTAGCATGATGAAATATTAGAAACTGACTCCTTTCATGAAACTTTAAAAACTGTGAATTGGCTAAAATTTATTTTAGAGGCATTCTCCACCCTTAAATGAATCAGGTGAAAGAACCCAATGAAGCCTATACTTCTTTATCATTAGGGATAAGAATTAAATACTGCTGTGTCCAGATAGGACCTCTGGAGAATTGTTTCCTAATAGATTACAAAGGACATAAGACCATTGTTCAAAGTTTGAAGAAACAGGTGATCTATAAGGGTAGCAGAATCTTGCCTCTGGAATCCGGGCATTAATCTTGAATGACCCTCCCTATGTTGGAGGGTCAGGACATCTTTAAAAGTACTAAGAACTGGGACACTTATGAGCCTGTTCTGTAGAACAGGCTGTCTGAAGTGTTCCACTGATGCTTAGGCCTTTTTCCTTGGCTATAGCAATTAATGTAGAGAGCACAAGAGTATAATTTGGTATGGTATAATATAGTGTGATAAATAATACTATTAATAATAGCTTAGTTTTGAAAGCAGTCACCATGTATCAGGCACTGTTCTTTGCTAGGGGTCAGCCAGTTTTTTCTTAAAAGGTCAGATAGTGAACATTTTATGATTTATGGGCCAGGAGACAAAATTGAGGGTAATATGTACGTACTTAACTGTTTTTAAATGGAGTCCTTAAAAACTAAAAAAAAAAAAAAAAAAATTCTTAGTAACAATTGAGCCAGAGAAAGCAGAGTAAAGAGGAATCTATTACCTGTCATTGGCAGGCGGGCTATCTTGTTCCTTCTGTAAAATAATGAAGCTTTTATCAAGGGCCTCCCAATGCAAATAACATTTATGGTTCCAGATGGCTCATTGCAGTTGTTCATCTTTATGTAACCAGATGATTAGTACAGAGCAGCAATTGTAGCTAAATCATCTGTCAGTTTGTCTTTAGACCTTGCTGATCATATCATCCCAATATTTGGGATAACTGATGACATGTACTTATGCATGGAAGAGAAGATTAAGCTTTACTCTCTCTAAAAGGAAATGTAAAAGACAAAAAACACTAAGATTGCTTTGGGTCCCAAGTCTCTGGCACCAGTGAAAACATCCTGAAACATCCTTTCTGGCCAACATCCTGAAAACAGTAGATGCTTTTTCTGGCTAATGGTGCAGTGATTCTCTGATATGGGTGTCCTTTTTCCTGGCTCTTTAATCAGCAGCAAAATCAAGTGAAGTAGTTTTGTTATGTGTAGGCTCAAATCAGATGATCCTTGGCTGAGTAATCATCACTCTGGGAACATTTCAAAACATTCATGTTCACTCTGAACATCCCTTACTTGGCAAGGAAGGTTCTAGTCAAATTATAGATACTATTCTGCATGTGATAGGGAGTTACTATATATTCTGTATGAGGATTTCAAATTGTAAACCTTTTCAGCTAATCAATGAAGAATGGCTTGAATGCCTCCTCTGAGCAAAAGGCTCAAGGTCTTCTCGCACAGCACAAGACTCGATGATGTACTTCCTGTCCAAAGATAAAATTAATATTAAAATTGTACTGAAGTCATGAATACGTTTAGCATTCAGCTGATATATAGGATTAGCAAAACAAATGGCTATGTGCTAAGTATGCATGAGTGTTATAATCATAGAGTCATCTGAATCTTTTTTTTAGGTCAGCAACAGTTGAATATTGTTCAACTTACTATAAATTAATAGATTTCTAACTGAATATATGAAATGTTTACTATGCTATTAGTAAATTACTTTGTTACAGGGGTGCCTGGGTGGCTGAGTTGGTTAAGCTTCTGCCTTCAGTTCAGGTCATGAACCCAGGGTTCTGGGGTCAAGCCCCACATCAGGCTCCCTGCTCAGCAGAGAATCTGCTTCTCCCTCTGCCTCTGCCCCAACCCCAGCCTGTGCTTGTGCATGAGCTCTCTCTCGTGATCTCTCTCTCTATCTCTTTTTTTCTTTCTCTCTTATGGGCACATTCCCTCTCAAATAAATAAAATCTTAAAAAAAATAAATTACTTTGTTATAGGAAGCCTGCTTTACTTGGATGTTTTGATTATATACAGCCCTTTGGCACCTAAACTACTTAAGACCTGGAACCCCTAACGCCTCCCTTAAAAGAAGCTGTGTTTGCTTTCTGAGTCAGTTTTCTGATTTCCCTGATGTTCAGTGGCAGCTTGAGCTCTAAATTTACACACCTCTGCTAAGTGATAAGGGGCAAGTTATGACTGGTGAGGCTTGTGAGCTTCTTCGCTGAACCTCTAAGTGCCACAGAGAACACACAGTCACATGGCCTCTAGAGAGGGAAGCTCTCAGATGCATAGCAGATTGAAATTTCCCTAGGGGAAATCCTAATCTCCATCTGTCGCTGCCTGAGAAATCTGTGTAGAGAATGACAAAACAGGAACCTGATATCCCATAGTCACATGTTCAAATTAAATTAACTTGAATAAATCATTATCCTAAATACGGTATTGATGAAATTATAAAGTAACAGATACACTCCTTCCATTCAAGTAGATAGCAAGAACTTGTGAGTCTTTTTTTAAGCACACAAATGCTACTTTAATACCCTTTAACAATGTTTATTAGAAACCTACTCTGTCCCAGACTCTGACAGTCCCTTTCTCATATGTCATCTCGTTTCCTTTCCACAACTCATAAATAGAGGGCAAGGGTTAGAACCCAGCTTTTCTGAACCAACACGGGGTATGAAGGTGCTGCATTGGTTTTGTGACCTTATTGGGAAATCTTTCTCAGGACTATTTAGTAGACATTATGTAATATGTTTTGTAAGAGGAACCAATTTGGTAAAACTGAGAATGAGAACAGTTTGCTTTTAATTTCTTTTGGAGGGATTTGTGTGAAATTAAGAGCTCCTACATTGAGCTCAGTGGGACTTTTCACTTAGGTAGTGAGTATAAGCAACTTCGATTGGGACTGTCCAAAGTGACTATTTTCTTAAGAAGGAGAAACAAGACAAAGTTCATGATAACACTCTCCTAATGGAACCAAACTGAACCACCCAGCTTAACTTCCCTAGGGAGAACCTGCGTCAAATTGAACACAAATATTTACCTAGACGTACTTGAAGAGGAATCCGAGACTCTTCCATGTGTGTATTGCCAACCTGATCCAAAGAGCTAAGCAATCATTAGACCTTCTGATTTAGTTATGGTTTACATAAATATGTTATAATACTTATATAAGGTCTTTATACAAATATAAATATAAAATAAATGCATTTTAAATATATATTAAAAATAAATATAAACATTATATAAATACATGATAGTTTATATGAATACATATAAAATATGTAGAAAATGTATCTAGAAATATGCCAGCAAGAATTTCACTGATTTTTTTTTTTCTCTCCACTATTATATCATCAGGAATTCTCTTATAATTCTACTTGTCTGGGAACTCTGCAAAGACTTGTTTGCATTTTCCCTGCACTCAATCTCAGGAGTGGTAACAGAAACTATGTTTGTACCAAATAACAGTTTCATAAAGGCGTTGGGAGTGAGCAGAGGCCTGCCATGGTTGAAATGCCTTAAAGTGCCTAGAAGTAGATGAGCTGCCATTTAACAGAGCCAGAAACACCAGCCTCCAGAAGCCCTAAGACCCCTGACCAGCTCTCTCAAGTTCTCTTCTTAGGATAGGTACACTCAATGTTATATACCTGGAAAAATTGTATAAAACCCTGTACCTCCTTCAAGTACTACAGGGCCAGCTGCCTTATTTGCAGGGTCCAATAAAAGATGGAAGGATGTAGATACTTGTTCACAAAGTAAAAAAATAGCTTTTTCCTTTTTACTTAAGTCTTTCTCAACTTGTGATGGTGTTCTTTATTTGCTATTTAATGTAGCATTCCCTTATGGAAATATTCACTGGGCAGGTACAGACCTTCCTCACTGTAGGGCTCCCCAGTCTCCCCCAACTCAGCACATGGAGTTGCTTCCAACTGTCCTTGTACCTGCACCCAGCCCTACCATGGGGCAGGGGAGGACAGCAGTTGCTGGAACAAGGCGGGAGATGAGGCAGCCGAGAATCTGACCCTGGGAAGCAGCAACATAGCAAGCAGAGAGACCACGTGTGAAGTAGACTCCAAACCCATGTCACATACTCTGTGGTCCCATTAGACCTTACAAAACACAAATTCAAGCATAAAGGTTTTGAGAATTTCAAAACAGTGACCACAGAACATTAAACACCCAAAGTGTGGAGCCCTTGTGAACACAGCCGGGTACAGTCATACTGATAATACCCATGAAGCCGGTCCTGGCTAACCCTAAAGTTTTCCCAGAGCACCTATTTGCTAAAAGTAGGTTCTTCAGTCCAGAAATTGGTCATGTGACAGTGGTCTACCCAAATAATGAGCAAAGAGACATTGTCCGAGGAAAGCCTCCTAAAGCAGAAATGCTAGACAAGGAGCCCCTGCCAAGAGACAGCTCTCCTAATTTCAAATTTAGCAATAGATAAAAATGAGTTCAGGGATCTAAAACCTTTGCTTCACTCTCAAAAATTTCTAACTAATCATCAGGATAAACTTGCAAGTAGAAAAACTCCCTGAGTTTCTTTGTTGACAGGCTAAAGAGAAGGTAGATAATGAGAGAGCCCTAATCAGATAATCAGCACAGAAGCCACCAAATCATGAAAATCCAGACAACCAAAAAAAGCATTATCTTATTAGCTGGACCAAAAAAGCAGATGGTCAGAGAATAAGCTCTGGGAGCCTGGAAAATAAGATCTTATGGAGAAAAATAAGAAAGAAAAAAAAGCACCATGACAGGCCTGAACTCTAAGCTAGTGATGGAAAAAACCCAGCTTAAAATCAACCATCATGCATCTTACATCCTCCCAAACAGAAGTTTATATGTTATCCTCAATGGGTTCTAAATCTCAAACATAACTCAAAACTATTTTGACACGGAAATTACGTAACTGGGGCATTAGGTTCAGTGTTTTGCATTAGCTATCATGGTAACTTGTCACCCTTTGTTAGCTTCGTTTTGCACTGGGAAACCAGGGCTTACAGAAGTACCTTACCCACAGCCACCCGAGTGGCTCAGAGTGACAGAGCTGAGGGGTGACTAAGTAGACCGGCCTCCGTGCCTGCACTATTAGCCCTGTACTTCACCCTCATAGCACTAGCTGCCTGTATTCCCTCAAGAGGCACAAAAAGCATTTCTTAAAGCCCTATGTCCTGATTTTTTTATTTGGAGATTGCAATCACTAGAGCAAAAGAACTCAGGCAATGCAGGTAATGAGAAGCAGTTCAAGGATATAAATGAAATCTTCAAGCTCCTTCTCTTTTCTCTCTTCCTTCTGGTGTGAATCATCCCTTGTAGCCTTTCTATGCATCCATGTCCTACTTGTAAAATAAAAATAATAAGTCTTCATCATGGTATTGTGAGGGCTAAAACTGGTAATCCCTGTAGAGTTCTTAGCATATCCCTCAATAAAATTTGCCATTATCAGTTTAAATGTTCATATTAGTGTTAGTGTCATTTTTGGAATAGGAAAGAATGCTGAATGTGTATGGGCAGGTACCATTAGTCCCTTTCCGTAGACTAAAAGTAAGAAAAAACAGAGCACTGTGTATAAGCTGGGTTAGGGAGAATTACAAATTTCTAGCCTAATGCTGATTAAAACCTGTGTTGTGTTATAACTATCAAGAAGCACACCTAATGTGCTTTATTTTCCAATCTGTGTTCTCCTAATCTGAAAATTCTTTCAGAGGCTCCTCATATCCTATATATGGCCAACTTCTTAGTCAAACAGGAAAAAATCTAAGGGAAAAACTAAATCTCAATGTACTGGAATCCAAATGTTGCCAATTTGTCTGCTCTAAAATTTATTTCTGAAAAATTTCATACCAATACCAGTTACTCAGTTTATTTATTTTGTATTTTACTGCCTATATATGGCTTAGGTACTGCATCTTCTGATTTATAAATTTTACCTGTTACCTCACATAGAGTAAAAGTTCTGTATTCTCTAATTCCCAGCACAGTGATACATAACAAAAAAAATGTATAATAAAGGTTTAATTTACTTATTAGGCTAAAGAACACTTCCTAACATTCTCTCAGGGAGTTCATTCCCTGGCGGCCACAGATTTGATCTCTGTAAATTTAGCATTTGGGATCCTAATGAGTTAATTTCCTCTGCCAGGTGGGAGACCTCACAAGAATCCCATTGCACACTAAGCTACACCTGCTCCCCAACCACTTGGGGCAACTCAGACCAAACCACTAGCAGGTAAAAAGAGGAATCACAGTCTTGGCAGGAGTAATATATCCTGATCACCAGTCAGGAGGAGGAAGAACTTGCTGTTCCCAGAGGGCAAAGAGGAATACATTTGGCATGCAGGTGTTGGACTTGGGCTTCTTTCAGAATTCCCTTGCCCAGTTATGAAACTCATTAATGTTATTTGTCCATTATAAACCCAGAAGCCACAGCCTGAGAAAGGGGATAGAACCCTTCTGGATTTCCCACTACATAAGTGCCATAGACCAGCAGAGAAGCTAGCCAAGAGTGAAGGGAATTTCGAATCGTTAGTAAAGGAAGGAGAGAAGAAGTATCGTTTCTGATCTCAAGGTTAACTGCAGTAGTGAGGGCAGTAGTTTGTCTCACTAATCATCCTCCTATGAGTCTCCCTCAGGGAGAAAAGGCCCACCAGAATCCTGTGGGAGCTGGCATCAAAATTCATATGAAATAAGTAGATCCAAACAGTACAAGGAGAGGACATTCATGTGTGCAGTGTCAGAGTTATATGCTCCCTTCAAGACATAGATGTATCCCCCCCACTGTAGGTGGGAAGGTAGTTGCCAATCAGCCCTCTTTGGGATCACCTCAGTACAAGAAGGCCCCCTGCCCAAGGTCATGTGCCCTTTGGGCAGACCAAATATAATGACTGACCAGTGCAAGTCAGGACAACTCTGAAGGGCTTCAGAACCCTCCTGCCCCACACAGGGAGAGGCCTTGTTAGGACTCCACATCAGCCCAACTTATTCTTCTGTCCAAGTTTTCTTCCTCTTTGGCCCCCACCTTAATAAATTTCCTCTACATTCAGTTCCATCTCAGAACCTGCTTCTTGGAGAAGCCAACTCAGAGCAGTCCACTGTTACTTAAATTAACTGTGAACTTGTTATCAGATCATCATGTTGCTTCATCTTCAGGCCCTACTTTTTCTGGTGAGTCAGAGGGATGTCAGGAAAATGGCAGACTTGCTCTGCTGTACTAATGATATACATGTGAGTGCTATCCACAGGCAAAGAACATAGGAGCAAGAGGCTGAGAGGTTTTTCTTCTACAGGCTAAAAATGAGGCAGAGCATGAGATTTCCACATTAGGAACTGTGGCAATTGGCAGTTTCACAGGATACCCTCAAGATACATTCCCCTTCAGAAGGCCAACATTTTCCTGCCTACCACAGAGAAGGCACCACTCACTAGCCAGAATGGGCCAAAGACAATACACAGACATACAACAGAGGATTGTAGGCAGCGGTGTTCTGGCAAAGGTTTAACAATCAACAATCAATCCAGAGGAGGGGGGAAGCCCTGAATTATAACATGCTTACTTCCATGGTGTAAAGACTCCCACCGTGACTGATTTTAAGTTACCGATATGACATCACTGATTTGTAATGTCAGAAAGAAATGTGCAGTAGCATACCATCACAGAGGATTTCCACCATACAGTTGCGATACATATAAAAAGCCCGAAGAGGATAGATAATAGTAAGAATAGCTAAACAATTAAGAAGTGACAAGTTTTGAGTATTACCTCTTTTTAATATAATTTTTAATTGTAATTTTATATAATTAAGTTTATAATAATGGCATATTTACCAATTGGGCCATAGAATTCCTGCAAATTTAACAATCAACTCTAACAAGCAGTAGAAGCCAATTCCAGCACATCATCTGATATAGAAACAGTTAAGAAAACAATAGCTCCCACTCTCCCCTCTCTTACCAGTCTCCAACACAAAAAGCTAGAACCAGAAGAGGAAGAGGAAAGAAAGGAAAAGGCATATTTCCCTCTCTCTTGGCCAGATAGCCACGGGAGTAGGAAATGCTGCATAATAAACCATCCCAGAATGTAATGGCTCCCTCTTATGGTTCTGAGGGCCAATGGGGCTCATCTGGGTGGCTCTTCCCCATGGAAAGTTAACTGGAGCTGCAGTCATCTGGTGCCCTGACTGGGCTCTCATGCCTGAGATGGGCCATTTACATGTCTGTCCCCTTAGCAGAGACAGCTGGAAGGTTGGGCTCAGCTAGGACTGTGGCAGGACTGGGCCTCCCTCTCTATCCATATGAGCCCAGGGTTTTTTGTCTGCATGTAGTATCTCTACATAATATGCTGACATGCCAGATTTCTTACATGATGGCACTGGGCTTCCAAAAGCACAAAATAAGAAAATACCAAGCCTTCTTATGACTAAGGCTCAAAATAGGCACAGCATCCTTTCCTCTGGTTAACATGAGTCATAGGCCTAGCTCAGATTTGATATTGGAGGGTGCAACAATGGTCATGGTCAGTGGAGGGCCATCTTTGGAGACCAGCTACCATGGGAAGGGGATAACTGAGAGGCAATAAGGAAATAAGGTTTAAATTGGATTTGAAATAAGAGGTTTACATCTGAGATTGGAAAAGCTTGAGGTTTAAAATAACTGAAAGTGACAGGAAATTATAGATTCTAGACAAAATATTATTAGGGATGAGAAAGGAATATTTGACATAACAGTTTAGGAGCATTTGAAATAATATAAAATAGCTTGGTTATATATACCCCTACTCAATTTAAAGTGTTCAATAAACCAGCTGCACAAGATTGTAAAAATACCAGTAATAATTATGAATTATTAAGAAAATTTGTTTTTCAACTATTATATCAAAATAAGATAAATATTTAGCGGTGTTTTCTTCATCTGAGTCAGGGTTCACTCTTAAGAATGAACATCTTAATTTCTATCTGAACAGTGCAAACTGACAACTGTTTTACATTTATTTCAATTTTGTCATACAGTTTAGTTTAACACTCAGCATGTGACTCCCTCCCATTTTCCAAAATCTTTGCAGTTTTTCCAAATGTGGAAATTATGGAAAAATAAGTGTTCTCTAGGACACACCCACACCCTGCTCAATTTTGAACAGATTAAGAATCAGTTGGAATTCACAGTATCCTTTCCTAGAGCTAAATAGTATGTTGAAGGACATTTGTAAATTATCACTGGGAATAATACAGATCTGCTTCAGATCTGCAGTTATGAGTACCTAGACCCAAGTATTCAGGCTTCAAATTAAGTAGGCCTATTTTCCTAATTTAAAGACCTACTCAAATCTTCCTTCCTAAAAGCTAAATCTTCCTTTCTCCAGACAGATCTAGTATGAAAGAAAATTTTTGTAGGATATGGGAAGTACACTGGTTCCTAATTCCTATAGAAGGGTTAGCCCAACTTGGGCTATTTCTCTTCTAACATTACTGTGAAAACCCAGGGTTTTTTATTGCTTTAGTGGGACAGCATTACTTTTTTCCACAGCCAAGCTGGTTAAGACAGAGTGTCCCTTATTGGAAGGCAGGCCATATGAAGCAGGCAAGATTCAGACAAAGGGTGGGGAGTACTTCTAGCAGGATCCAGAAGGAGATTTGAGTAGCCAGGTTAAATAATGTTGTCTGATTCGAGGGTAACTTCTTGAGTTGAGGCATGGCTGTAAGCGTACATTTCTGCATGAAATAATCATTCCAAAAAAGTTTGCTGTAAAGTACAGCGTGTTGTAAGAATTGGCTTTTCAGCCAAGTTTTTAATTAGCATCAAAGTTTCTTAATGGAAGATTGCATAGTAATTAAAACCATGAGTTTTGAAGTGAGACTTGAGTTAAAACAGATTCTTCTACATATTGTATATATGACCATTCAACAGTCACCCAGCTCTAAATGTCAATTTCTTCTTCATGAGACAAAATGATAGTGGGTCATTAGTAGGATTCAGAAAATTGTGTATGTTAAAAATGGATAATAAAATATAGTTTCCAATAAATATAGATGATGTACATTTTAGAGGGATCACCATGATAAATCTGGCTTGCCATTGGTCATCACACAAAGTAGTTACATATTATTTACTTTCCTATATCTGCATTATATCCTTATATCTTATTTATTTTATAACTGGAAGTTTGGATCTTTTAATCGCCTTCCCCCATTTTCCCCATCCCTGCACCTCCTCCAGCAACCATCAGTGTTCTCTATATCTGTGAGTCTGTTTCTGTTATGTTTGCTTATTTGGTTTTGTTTGTTTGTTTTTAATTAATTACACATGTAAGTGAAATCATACAGTGTGTGTCTTTCTCCATTTGACTTATTCCACTTAGTATAACACCTTCTAGGTCCATGCACGTTGTTACAAATGGTAGATTTTCATTCTTTTGTATGGCTGAGTAATATTCCATTTGTGTGTGTGTGTGTATGTGTGTGTGTGTGTATATATATATATATATATATATATATATATATATATATACCATATCTTCTTTACTTTTTGTATTAGTGTTTTCATTTTCTTCAAATAAATACCCCAAAACAGTATTGCTGGATCATATGGTAGTTCTATTTTTAATTTTTTGAGGAACTTTCTACCATTTTCTGTTGTGGCTGCACCAATTTTCATTTCTTCCAAGAGTCTACGAGCATTCACTTTTCTGTACATCTTTGCCAATACTTGTTATTTTCTGTCTTTATGATACCAGCCATTCTGACTGGTGTGAGGTGCTATCTCATCCTGGTTTTGATTTGCATTTCCCTGATGATTAGTGTGATGTTGAGCATCTTTTCATACATCTGTTGGCTGTCTGGATGTCTTCTTTGGAGAAAGGTCTACTCAGGTCCTCTGCCCATTTTTTAATTGGATTCTTTATTTGATACTTTGTTATGGGAGTTCTTTATATGTTTGGGATATTAGCCCCTTATCAATTATATCATTTGCAAATATCTTCTTCCATTCAGCAGGTTGCCTTTTTATTTGTTGATGGTTTCCTTGGCTGTGTAATGCTTTTAAGTTTGATGTAGTTCCATTTTTTTTTTTAATTTTCCCTTTTTTCTTCTTACCTCAGAAAACAGATCAAAAAACAAATTGCTGAGACCTGTGTCCAAGAACTTACTGCCTGTGTTTTCTTCTGGGAGTTTTAGGATTTCAGATCTTACATTCAAGTTTTTAATTCATTTTGAGTTCATTTTTGTATATGGTATAGGAAAGTGGCCCAGTTTCATTCTTTTGGATGTAGCTGTCCAGTTTTCCCAATACCATTTATTAAAGGGTCTTTTCCCCATTTTCCTGCTTCCTTTGTTGAAGATTAATTTACCATACAAGTGTGGGTTCATTTCTGGTTTCTCTATTCTGTTCCAGTGGCGTATGTGATTGTTTTTGTGCTGGTAGCATACTGCTTTGATTACTATGGCTTTGTAGTATAGTTTGAAATCAGGGAGTGTGATACCCCTAGCTGTGTTCTTCTTTCTTAAGATGCTTTGGCTACTTGGGGTTTTGGGAGTTCCATAAAAATTTCAGATTCCTTTCTCTAGTTCTGTGAAAAATGCCATTGGGATTTCGATAGGGATTACATTGAAGTTAGCTTGTTTTAGGTAATACAGACATTTTTAACAATATGAACTCTTCTAATCAATGAACTCAGTATATCTTTCCAGTTATTGGTATTATCTTCAATTTTTAATGAATATCTTATAGTTTTCAGAGTATAGGTCTTTTACCTCCTTGGTTAAATTTATTCCTAGGTATTTTATTCTTTTTGATGCAATTGTAATAGGACTTTTTAAACTTCTCTTTCTGATAGTCCATTATTACTATATAGAAATGCAACAGATTTCTGTATATTAATTTAGTATCCTGCAGGTTTTGAATTTATTTATTACTTTATTTTGGTGGAGTCTTTAGGGTTTTCTATATATATTATCATGTTGTTTGCAAATAGTGACAGCTTTACCTTACCAATTTGGATGCCTTCCATTTCTTGTCTTAATACTACAGCTGGGACTTTTGTTTAATAAATACAATGTTGAATAAAAGTGATGAGAGTGAACATTCTAGTCTTGTTCCTAATCCTAGAGGAGAAGCTTTTAGCTTTTCACTATTGAGTGTATCATTAGCTGTGGGTTTGTCATATATGGATTTTTTTATGTTGAATTATGTTCCCTCTAAACCCACTTTATTGAGAATTTTTATCAGAAATGGATGTTGGATTTTGTCATATATTTATTCTGCATCTATAGTGATGATCATATAATTTTAATCCTTCATTTTGTTAATGTGGTGTCTCACTATGACTGATTTGCAAATATTGAACCATCCTTGCATCCCTAGAATAAATCCCACTTGATCATTGTGAATGATCCTTCTGATGTATTGTTGAATTTGGTTTGCTAATATTTTGTCAAAGATTTTTACATCAGTTAACATTAGCAACAAGATTTAGAACAAAACTATTGCCTCTTTTTACCTAGACTCAGAAGGCAAAACAACTGATTAACAGATACAAATTATTAATATAAATAATTTGCAGGACAAATTTTGATGAGATATTGAGGACCACAGGGAAACATAAGATCTATAAAACTTAAAATAATGGACTCATTTACATAGGGAGAGAAGAATAACTTTTATTATATTTATTTCCATGTCCTATTTTTTTTAAAGATTTTATTTATTTATTCATGAGAGAGAGAGAGAGAGGGAGAGAGAGGGAGAGAGAGGCAGAGGCACAGGCAGAGGGAGAAGCACGCTCCATGCAGGAAGCCCAACATGGGACTCAATCCCAGGTCTCCAGGATCACACCCTGGGCCACAGGCAGCGCTAAACCACTCGCTGTGCCACTGGGCCTGCCCTACTTCCATGTTTTAATGTGAAGTGAATCTCAAAATTGTTCCAATAAAACCTAGTTTGAGACCCATATAGTCTGATGGAAAAACAGAGTAACAAAGTTCCTTCACTATTTATAAAGCACTGGATGCCAGGATGTTCTTGTAGGAGGGAAAACAGCAGTACAGGGGCACCTGGGTGGCTCGGTTGGGTGTCTGCCTTCCGCTTAGGTCATGATCTCAGGGTCCTGGGATTGAGCCCTGCATTGGACTTCCTGCTCAGTGAGAAGCCTGCTTCTCTCTCTCCTTCTGCTGCTCCCCCTGTTTGTGCTATCTAACTCTCTCTCCACCAACTAAATAAAATCTTTTTTTGAAAAAGAAAAAATAAAGAAAACAGCAGTACAGAAGACTATATATAGCTGCTTACTTCAGGAAATTTTCCTCTGATGGTGAGGATGAATTATTCAACAAATAATTATTATAAGTAGAAGAAAACATTAGAAAAAATATTATTTTGTGTGCTTTGAGGCATTAACTTTAAAGTTACTTTTGCCTTATTTCACCTATTTTTAAATTAGAAAAAACAATTATTTTTGCTATATGCTTTTATCACATTTTATTAAGTGTTTGAAACAGTTTGTTATTTTAATTAGAATTTATCTGAATTCAAGCACTAAATTTGCTAATTTTTCCTGAGGGGCTGCTTCATTTCCCCTTTGCTTCCACCAAGGTTTTTGTCACTGCAGAAGGACTAATTTCCTTTACTGAGAAGACATAAATCTGAATTCCTCCAAATCAGCCTTCTTTGTTATCTTCCCATCCATGCAAATGCAATAATCTCTCATGTAAAAACTTACTTAATCAGAAACTATTATAAGAATGCTAGATTATAAATAGTATAGAATAAATAGAAACAAGCATTATGGTCCAAATTATCTGAATAAAACTGGTGTTGATATCTATGTCCAAAAAGGAGATGCTTTAGATGTTTAAAAAGATAAAGGAATGAAAGAAACCAATAATAATAATACCAATAACAAAAATGATAATGATGATAGCTCATATGTAGGTGCTTTTGAAGAATGTTTATGACCCAGATCTCTGGCCCGGGGCACCTGAGTGGGTCAGCTGGTTGAGCATCTGCCTTTGGCTCAGGTCATGATCCCAGGGTCCTGGGATTGAGCCCTGCATTGGACTCCCTGTGCAGTGGGAAGTCTGCTTCTCCTCTCTCTCTGCCCCTCTCCCTGGTTTGTGCTCTCTCCCACTTGCTTGCTCTCTCTCAAAGAAATAAAAACTTAAAAAAAAAAATCTGGTCCACTTTTATGGATCACTGTCTTCATACACATCACTCATGTATATCTGATTTGTTGTACTGGTTCAATATTTACTGACTGCTTATGACATATAAAGCAGAGTCCCTAAAGGTGAGCTAACACAGCTGCTCCACAGTTTGTTCTTTCTACCTTTGCAAACTTGCACCACAAACTCCAAGAGGATAAAGGGTGATGCCAGTCAGTCCAGTATTTGTGTGAGAGTAACTTTGATCTTGACCACTTCCTGGATGAGGTGAACTCTGAAGTGAGTTATTCGGAAGAGAAAATGTTGACTACAAATGAGAAAGGATCCCTGTCCTCCCAGAAAAGATTTAGGTTAGAAGTCAGAGGATTAATCAAATAGGTTTAGGGTTAAAGAGGAGAAAATGGTAGCTTTAAAAGGGAGCTCAAGACTTGCCCCTTCTTTGCTATTATGTTACATTATCCTGGGGGTTACAGGGTCAGGCAGGCATCAACAGGGCCTCTTGGTAGATGGTGGAATACTTGATGTGATCAAGTAGCCATATATGGCCCTACGCTGTGCCCCCTGAGAGTCTGTTCTCCTTTTGACTCTTCCACTCTTGAGGTTGACATCTCTTTTTATTCTTCTCTCTTCAGAGATCCCTACTCTGAGCAATCCTGGGATGAGTAGCTTAGATTCAGCTCTAGCTCCCAGAAAGAAAATGTCCTTCCCTTTCTTTGTAGATGCATTCTTCTTTGGATCCTTCTTTCCATACTATCTCATGTCATGAAACCGGGGAACTACAGAGCAGACATAGTAAAAAGGGACGTGTTCCAGGCTTACTCTTAAAGAAAACCATAGACAAGTCTGGAGCTTTCAGAAGAGAAGGACCTGTTCCCCTAGTTGCTGAGGATGTTGAAATGATCTTCAGTCATCAACCCTCTTTGAAAAGGAATTGCCTTAACTAAGAAAGCTGCCTTGCTCGAAGTTATACCTCCTTCCAGGCACAGCTTACATTCACAACCTATCCCTACTTAAGAAAATTCTGAAAAGCTGTCCCAACTCCAGAGCTACCCTTGAGGTCAGCAAAGAAGGCCTTCAATGGGACTACATTATTGCTCAACTTCTCCCACTGCCCAATCCTGCTTCCTATTCATCCCTTTGACAGCCCAATATCAATACCTAATCAATGTCCTCCCTATTAAAAAAAGTAGAATAGTGGAAACCATTCATAGCTTGCAAGCTGTATAAAAACAGGTGAGGGACCCCTGGGTGGTGCAGCGGTTTGGCGCCTGCCTTTGGCCCAGGGATCGAATCCCACGTCGGGCTCCCGGTGCATGGAGCCTACTTCTCCCTCTGCCTGTGTCTCTGCCTCTCTCTCTCTCTGTGACTATCATAAATAAATTAAAAAAACTAAAAATAATAAAAAAATTAAAAAAACAGGTGATATTTGACCAGGGGCTATAGTTTGCCAACCCTTGCTCTATAACCACTTTCCTAAATTCCATCAGCTTTGGAATCTTAGTATAAGCATATGCCATATGATACCCATTTCCAAAAAAAAAAAAGTTTAAGCTAGAAATGCTTACATTTAAGTCATTGATGGGCAAATCAATAATGCCATCAACTCATTAAGCAAAAGCATTTACATGAATGAAAACATTCCCACTCCTCATACTGTGTTTTTTCATGAAATAAAAAGACTTTGTTTTGTTGGTTTGAGGGTCAAACATTCCTGAAGTAGAATATAAATGTCACTTGGAAAAGAAAAACATTATCAGCAATTAAATGTAAAATTTTGGAACTGTGATAAAGAGTGGCTTTCTATCATTTTCTTCCTTTGAATTTCATGGAATCTGGCAGCAATCTTCAGAAAGGCACAATATCACATTCATGTGTAATTTACATTGAAAAGAAGCTGCATAGAAATGACTCACAGAGCCTATTCATCAAGAGTCCTAGTATGTGCTCAGCAACAAGGATTGTCACCTTAAAGGCTGAGTACTCAAAAATGTTCGTGTGATGAATTATTATGAGTAATTAAATAAATGAGGAGTTCAATAAACTCCTCAATACTCAAGTAGACCTGTCCTCTACTTTGATTTTGTTGTTCACTTCCTGCTCAGGCTTCATTGCAAACTATGGACAGAAAAAATTTCAGTGCTTTATTTGACATTAATACCCAGTCAAAGTCAACCTTGTATGAAAATAGACCCTATTTTCAGTTTCAAAATTCAAATTAACTTCATATCAGATAACTGATTTTTTTCATAAAATACAAGAGTCGGACTATTGCATTCTAGATTAGAGTTAAAATTTCCCAGAAGAAAGTGTCTAGAATAGGAATCTGATATGATTCACACTTTCCTTTTTTTCCCTTCTCTTTTGTAGGTGTAATCTTTTTAGAGAAATTCACAGTTAATCCTATAATGATATCTGAAGGAAAATCAGTGAGGATAGAGTAGGCCTGATTTTTCTAACCATAAACACTATCAATTAGAGCTAGAAATAACTTTGGGAAACCATGGCCACAAAGACTATGGTTAAACTAAAAATAAAATGATACAATTTGAAGGGGGTGGATGACAGTGGTTTAGACAAGAGCCTTCCCTTTATTGCAGGTTTTCAGGCAGAGGTCACTATGAAGTCAACCATTGTGGTTTCCGACATAGATCCTCAATGTAATTCTCTTCCCTTATTGGATTCCCCATCCCCCTAAAGCTTCCTCAGACTTGCTTTTTTTCCTGGGAAACCTGATCAGACACCTCTTCTTTTGAGACTAAGAGATAGAACATCAGGGCAGAAAGAAACCAGGAAGGAGAAGGAGTAAGAGATGAGCATAGATAGGATTTTCTCTTAATAATGGGGCCTATGCCTCCCACATCTACCTAAGAAACAGTGGGATTTATCTACTTTTGAGTAAACTTCACTCCAGCTCCCACTGGCACTTAAACCTTAAAACCAAGCAGTGTTTCATACTGCTTTACGAATCAACTGCTTTCTCATTAGTTAACACCAACTTATTTTATTGAAGAGAAAAGCAAATCTTTGTAAAATAATAAACTATATAATGGCACTTGATACTGGTCTGTCACACTTTGAGAACTTCAAACATTAATTGAGTAACCATCCTTTAAGGGAAAGGGGACATGATTGGAAATAATGGTATTGCCTGGTCATTCAAATTATAAAGCCAAGATATAAAAGATACGGTGAAATGCAGGAGAAAATTGAGTTCCAGAATAACCCATAAGGTCGAAGACCAAAAGTCAGAAGCTTCTGGGTTCAATGCTATTTTGTTTCTACATCCTGAAGGGAGCACATTACTCTCGCTGTGACAAGATACTACTACATGGTACCCATCTCTTCTTTATTACTAACAGAAAATTAATTTTGTTTAGGGAAAACAGTGTGTCCAAGCTAACCACACATACACATACAATATTTTCCAACTTCCTTTGTAGATCTCGATGTCCATGTGACATGGTTCTGTCCAATAAGATGTAAGTGATAATGGTTCTTGGGAAATTTTGGTTAAACAAACTCTATGTTCCATGCCTCTTTTCCTTCACCTTTCCCCTTCTTTCTTGAAGGCACTAGGTTTGGAAGTAGAGGAGGCCAAGTCACATTCATAAGGAAGAGATGCCACGGTAAGGGGGCAGAGCAGAAGGACAGAGTTCCTGTACCAGCCCTGGACTGCTTCCTCTGGGCTTTTTTGTTCATGGAAAATAAATAAATAAATAAAGCCCTATGTGTTTCAGCATTGTCATTTTGATAATTTGAGCAAAACACAATCCCTAACTGACGCATCTTAACAGTTAAAGAACCCAAGGCCCTCTTCACTGACCAAAGTTACATGACTGATATGTAGTCGTACCATAGCTCCAATCCACATCTGATTCCCAGGAGCCCACTCTCTGTCCACCTCTTTGTCTTTTTTCTTTGCCTCTGCCTCCTCAAATGAGTCCTGTCACTTTTGGTATTTATGGCTCAAGTTCCTAAAAATGATTTCCTTCACAATATTAAATAACAGACTTCTCTCCTGTCTGACCTTCTTATACAGAAATGAGTTCACAGGGTTTTTGCCATTGTTCTTTGGAAAACTGAAGGAAGTGCAGGGCAAGCTTTCGTAAAGAAGAGGGCACTGGAACTGGGCCATGCAGGATGTCAGGGATTTCACTGACTGAGGTCATGGAAGGAAAGTCATTTCAAGTAAAATGAACCCTTTGAGTAAGAGCATAGAGAGGATCAACTCCAGTTTGGCAGGAACAAAGAATATGTGAAGGCTATATTTACTTTTTTTTTTTACACATTTTTTTCTTTTCAATAAGGTAACATTTATTTTGAAAGATTTTTCCTGTCAAGGGGAAATCTATTTTTAGTATGATATCAAAATCTCGATGCCACTCAGAAACAAAATTAAATGCAGAAATAGGTAATATCAGCTATGGTGGAATTACATTTCCCTATTTTCTCAATCAGTTGCAAAGGAATATTAGTCTACCACAAAGTCTCTGCACTGTACCATCATACAATTTATAGAGTTTATTGTATTGGTGTTAAGAACATTTACATATTAAGTTCCTAAACAGTCTTGAACATGAGGTAGGTACCCATTTAACACCTAGTAATTCATTTTTATTTTAACCAATCATAGTGCACATGGTTAAGTCATTTTATGATTTTATATCAGTTGAATTCTGTACAGCTTATATTTTTAACATTCTATGATACAACATATCACAGAAATATGTCTTTGATGTGAGATTTTTAGAATGGTATGGTATCTTAAGAATAGCAAAAGTGCTTTTCAGGTGATCATACATTACTTCAATACCATTAGTTAATAAGTGGAAACAATTGAAACTCAGTCATTAATAATTTTTTAAAGATATTAATTACAAGTTCCCTTATCAGCTGTGCTGCTGTGTTAAAAATATTAACGGCCTCTATCAAATGCCATTACATTTTTTGCAAATAGATAAAACAAGCAACTACAGAGGCCCTATGAATACTGAATGTAGTTGCCTGCGGCTTCTTTTTTCTTCCCCCAGTATTTATTTATGTATTTGAGAGAGAGAGAGCGTGCACATGAATAGGGGGAGAAGCAGAGGGAGAGAAGAAACAAGCAGGCTGTCCCCTGAGTGTGGAGCCCGATGCAATGCGGGGCTCAATCCCAGGACCCTGAGATCGTGACCTGAGCTGAAACCAAGAGTTGGACGCTTAACAAACCGCACCGCCCAAGCGCCTCTGGCACAACTTTTTTAAAACATTTTTTAAACTCTAGATTAGTGCTTCTTTTCATCTATCAGCCACTTTTTCCAATGATGGCTTCTCTACATGTGCGGACAATCTATTGCATTCCAGAAGATGGCTTAACATGCTTACACATGATTCTTTTTCAACGTGATTTAATATTCAAAAGAAAAAGTAGAAATCTACAATGACAAATCAAGACGGTATATCCTTATTTATGATGTCGGTTTCCAAGAAATGTATTGAAATTCCCAGGTAACTACCTAGGGGCTAATCTTAAACATTTGCACATATTCAGGCCTATCATTCTGACATGAAGTGCTGATATGTTTTCAATCACATGAGCTTCTGCATTGCTACACATTTTAAGATTATTATGACAGATATTTAGTGTGCCTGTTTTGCATTATCACAGCTAAAAGTTTATGTTATAAAAATGTAGCCATGTTTACTTTTTAAAAATTATTTATGCCCTAGATATTTCCAAAATTATTTTGGAGGTAGCATACAGTGAAAAATAGAGATACAATAAAACCACAAACAAAATTGAGTTTTAAAAAGTGCTGAATGGGATGCCTGGATGGCTCAGCTGTTGAGCATCTGCCTTCTGCCTAGGGTGTGACCAAGAGCCCCAGGATCGAGTCCCACATCAAGCTCCCTGCATGGAGCCTGCTTCTTCCTCTGCCTGTGTCTCTGCCTCTCTTTCCCTGTGTCTCTCATAAATAAATAAATAAAATCTTTTTAAAAAATAACAAAATAAAAAAGTGCTGAATAATGCTTTCTACAATATATATATATGTGTGTGTATTTTTGATGACAAAAAAAATTTGTAATTGAAGTGTAGTTGACATACATTATGTTAGTTTGTTGTGTAATGTTTGTTGATTTGACAATTATATATATTATGAAATGCTCACCAGTATAAATGTAGTCACCATCTGTCATGATAAAATGTTATTACATATTATTAGTATTCCCTATGCTATATTTTCCATCCCTGTGATTTATAATTAAGTGGAAGTTCCTTTAATTTGTCTCACCTGTTTCACCCATCCCCCACCAGCTTCCCCTCTGTCAACCACCAGCCTGTGCTCTGTATTTAAGAGTCTGTTTTGCTTTTTGCTTGTTATTTTTTAGATTCCACATATAAGTGAAATCATATGGTATTTGTCTTTCTTTGTCTGACTTGTTTCACTTAGCATAATGTCCTCTGGATCCATCCATATTATTGCAAAAGGCAAAACTTCATCCTTTTTAAAGCCTGAGTAATATTCCATTGTGTGTGTATCTGCATGCTCACGTGCACACCACATCTTCTTCATCCATTCATCTACTGATGGACAATTAAGTTGCTTCCATATCTTGGCTATTGTAAATAATGCTACATTAAACATAGGGGTGGATATGTCTTTTCAAATTAGTGTTTTTGTTTTTTGGGGAGTAAATACCCAGAAGTGGAATTACTGGATCATATGGTATTTCTATTTTTAATTTTTTGAGGAACCTCCATACTGTTTCCTTCCATACTGTCTTAAATAGCAGCTGCACCAATTTTAATTCCCACCAATAGTGGGCCAGGATTCTCTTTTCTCCACATCATTGCCAATATTTGTTATGTCTTTTTGATACCAGCCATTCTGACTGATATGAAGTGATATCTCATTGTGGCTTTGATTTGCAGTTCCCCTATTAGTTGAGCAACTTTTTATGTGTCTCTTAACCATCTGAATATCTTCTTTGGGGAAATGCCTATTTGGGTCCTCTGCCCATTTTTAATCACATTATTTTATTTTGGTTTTGGTTTTGTTTGGGGTTTTTTTTGGGTGGTGGGGGGAGAGGGTCAGTGTTAAGTTACATGAGACCTTTGTGTATTTTGCATGTTAGATTATTCACAGATATCTTTTCCCATTCAGTAGATTGACTTTTTGTTTTGTTGATGGTTTCCCTAACTGTGCAGAAGCTTTTTAGTTTGACGTAGTCGCATTTGTTTATTTTTCCTTCTGTTTTCCTTGCCTGAGGAGACAGATCCAGTAAAACTCCTAAATCTGGTGTCCAAGATACTATTGCCTATGTTTTCTTTCAATAATTTTATGGTTTTAGGTCTTACATTAAGGTCTTTAACCCATATTGTGTTTATTTTTGTGTATGATGTAAGAACGTGGTACAGTTTCATTCTTTTGCAAGTAGCTGTCCAGCTTTCCCAACATTATTTATTGAAAAGACCATCTTTTCCCCATTGTATATTCTTTCCTCCTTTGATATATACAGATTGGCCATCTAACTGTGGGTTTATTTTTGGACTCCCTATTTTGTTCTATTAATCTATGTGTCTATTTTTGTGCCACTATCATACTGTTTCAATTACTACAGTTTTGTGGTATATTTTGAGATCCAAGATTGTGTTCTTTTTTTCCTCTTTGTCAAGATTGCTTTGGCTATACAGAGTCTTTTGTATTTCCATACAAATTTTGGGATTGTTTGTTCTAATTCTGTGAATAATGCCATGGGGATTTTGACAGGCATTGCACTGAAGCTGTAGATTACTTTGGATAGCATGGACACTTTAATAGTATGAATTCTCCCAATCCATACACACTGTATATTGTTCCATTTATTTGTGTTGTCTTCAATTTCCTTCATCAGTGTCTTATTACAGTTTTCAGAATATAGATCTTTCACCAACTTGGTAAAATTTATTCCTAGGTATTTTATTCTTTTGGATGCAATTGTAAATGTGAAGTTTTTATTAATTTCTCTTTCTAATAGTTCATTATTACTGTGTAGAAATGCAACAGATTTTTGGATATTAATTTAATATCCTGGAACTTTACTGAGTTCATTTATTCTAATAGTTCTTTGGTGGAATCTTTAGGGTCTTCTACATATAATAACATGTTGTCTATAAATAATGACAATTTTATTTCCTTACCAATTTGGATGCCTTTATTTATTTTTCTTGTCTGATTGTTGTAGCTGGGACCTCCGGTACTACGTTAAAAAAAAGAAAAAGAAAAAGGAGAGTAGACATTCTTTTCTTGTCCCTGATCTTAGAGAAAAAGCTTTCAACTTTCTCCCATTGAGTATGATGTTATCTGTTTGTCATGTATAGCCTTTATTATGTTTAAGTATGTTCCTTCTAAACTCACTTTACTCAGAGTTTTTATCATGAACTGATGTTGGATTTTGTTATTTTTTCTGCATCTGCTGAAATGATCATATATTTTTATTCATTTTGTTAATGTGGTGTCTCACATTAATTGATTTGTGGATATTAAAACATTCTTGCATCCCTGGAATAAATCCTTCTTTATATCTTGGTGAATGAGCCATTTAATATGCTGTTAAATTCAGTTTGCTAATATTCATTGAGGATTTTTGTTTCCATGTTGATCGGGGATGTTGGTATGCAATTTTTTTCTTTTGGTTGGTAATGTCTTTGGTTTTCTTATGCTGGCCTCATAGAATGAGTTTGGAAATATCCTTATTTTTTTTTTTTTTTGAATAGTTTGAGAAGGATAGATATTAACTCTTCTTTTAAAGTTTGGTAGACTTCACTGAATCCACCTGGTCCTGGGCTTCTGTTGGGGTTTCTTTATTTTGATTTAATTTTGTCACTAGTAATTGATCTGTTTAGATTATCTGTTATCAATTCAGACTTGGAAGATTGTATGTTTCTAGGAATTTACCCATATTTTTTTTGTTGCCCAATTTGTTGACGCATAATTTTTTGTAATAGTCTCATAATCCTTTGTGTTTCTGTGATATCAGTTGTAACTTCTCTTTAGTTTCTGAGGTTATTGATTTGAGTCTTCCTTTTTTCTTGACAAATTTCATTCCTTCTACTAACTTTGGGATTTGTTATTTTTTTCTAAATTGTTTATTTGGATTTTTCTTGTTTCTTGAAATGGGCTTACACTAGAAACTTCCCTGTTAAATCTGCTTTTGCTACATCCCATAGAGTTTAGTTTTTAAAAGATTGTATTTATTTATGCATGAGAGACACAGGGAGAGAGAGAGGCAGAGACACAGGCAGAAAGAGAAGCAGGCTCCATGTAGGGAGCCGAACGTGGAACTCGATCCCAGGTCTCCAGGATCACACCCTGGGTTGACGGCAGTGCTAAACTGCTGAGCCACCTGGGCAGCCCCACCATAGAGTTTAAACTGTTGTGTTTTCATTTTCATTTATGTCCACGTATTTTTAAAAATTTCCTCTTTGATTTCTTCATTGACCTATTGGTAGTTTACTAGCATGCTGTTTAGTCTCCACCTGTTTGTGTCGTTTTTCTTTCTTTTTTTTTTTTCTTGTAGTTGATTGCTAGCTTCATACCATTGTGGTCAGAAAAGATGCTTAATATTATTTTAGTCTTCTTAAATTTATTGAGATTTGTTTTGTGGGCTAACTTGTGACCTGTCCTGAGGAATGTTCCATGTAAACTTGAAAAAAGAAAAGAATGCATATTTTGCTATTTGAGGATGGAATGTTTACATATATGTTATATTCTTCACGCACACACACATACACATACACATATATGGTCCATCTGGTCTGATGTTTTATTTAAAACTATTTCCTTATTAATTTTCTGTCAGAATGATGATCTATCTATTGATTTAGGTTGGCTGTTAAAGTTTCCCACTGTTATTGTACTACTGTCAATTTCTCCTCTTTTTGCTATCTCCATTTGCATGGAATATCTTTTTCCTATTTGATGGGCATTTTTATCTGACTAAATCTTATTAAGTCCTCTATGCTACCCCCTGCTACCGTGCAGGAGTAGGTATTATTAATATTCCCATGTTACAAATAGGGAAACTAAAATATTGAGAAAGTAGTTTGGCCAGTGACAGAAAAGCTAATAAGTGATGGAGTTGAAAATTAATCTCAGAACTTTTTGATGCTATAATTCATGCTCTTTTGACTATGATATCTCCAATTAGAATACTAACGCTTTTCTTAAACAAAATTATTGAATGAGGCACAGTCTACAGAATATAATGGAGCAGAGCTGCTTTGACTGAGGTGGAGGGGGCATCTACACTCATTTTCATCTGGTTTCTTTCCCAGTGCCCCTCTGCATGAGTGGTTGTTTCTCAGAGACCTCAGCTACAAGGACTCAAGGATGCTTGAAGCACATTTTGCAGCCAGGGTGTTAAATGAAGTCTCTCTCCATACCCAGGCTCTCCTGACTATGAGAGCCAAGGTGATACAGATCAGATCTTCACAGAAGAAAGAACTATAAAAAATGTGATGGGTTACTTTTCAGTACTAGTTTAACCAACAGTGCCAATTCCTTCTTCATTACATGGCTGTTCTTTAGTGACACTCATAAAAGCCAGGGCATAACAATTGTAGATTTTTTAAAGCATTTATTTGGAAAGCTAAAGTCATATAATAATTCTCAGGTAATGTGACTCAACTGGAGTAAAACTAAGTGCATGATTAGTATGTTCTAGAATCTATATCAATTTTCTCCGTTAAGTATGGATTTTTTTCAAAATATACAAAGTAAAAATTCCAAATTAGAATCACTAGGAGGAGGATGCAGAAAAGGAGAGTCTGTAGTTGATTTAGAGTAATTACATAGGCTAAAGCTTTTAGGCTTATAGAAAGCAAGGTTGACATTTTGAGGTAAAAAATCAGATAGTCTGAGTTGTCCTCTAACTGTATCACAGATCCAAATGCTTGAGCATGATTCAGCTGCTTTTCCAAAGTTCTGAACCACAATACATGGAAAGGATGAACTGGACGTGGACATTTTGAGGCTAGAAGCTAATGGTTATGCTCCTCACCCATCAAAGACTCCTGGAGTACATTTCATTTTTTAAAAGGTTTTATTTATTTATTTATTTATTTATTTATTTATTTATGAGAGGCAGAGAGGTAGAGACACAGGCAGAGGGAGAAGAAGAATCCATGCAGGAGCCTGATGTGGGACTTGATCCCAGGACTCTGGGATCATGCCCTGAGCCAAAGGCAGATGCTCAACCCCTGAGCCACCCAGGCTTCCCGTACTTTCATTTTTAATTGGATTTGTGCATTCCCAGATAAATGAGATTATAGTCAGTCTATGGTTCATAGGTGATTCCATGAACTGCATTTATCCTCATAGAAGACAGAAGTCAGGTTCCTTATTTTAAAATTTTTTCAGGGGGATGCCTGGGTGATCCTGGAGTCCCAGGATTGAGTCCCACATAGGGCTCTCTGCATGGAGCCTGCTTCTCTCTCTGCTTATGTCTCTGCCTCTCTCTGTGTGTCTCTCATGAATAAATAAATAAATTTTTAAAAATAAAATAAAATATTTTCAGGGATTTATATAACCCTAAGCAGAGGTTAGGTGTGTAGATGATCTACCCCGAAAAGGCATTCTTTTAAATCCCACTCTGATAGAATAAGAGTACTTTTTTAAAGATTTTATTTATTTATTTATTTGACAAGAGAGAGCACATGTAGACAGAGCAGGAGGAAGAAGCTAAAGCTACCACTTAGCAGAGAGAACCTGACACAGGGCTCGATCCCAAGACCCTGAGATCATGACCTGAGCTGCAGGCAGATGTTTAATTGACAAAGCCACTCAGGCGCCCCATAAGAAGAATACTTTTAATCAAATTTGTCCAGGAGCTCAGCTGCACAAGACAAAATAAGAAATCATAAGTACTTGAGTATTCTTAGATTCAGGCCTGTGGCACTGTACAGAAGGGCAGCCTCTGGAAAAACTCACTAGCTATTTGCTGTTCATGAAGAACAGGTAATTACATGGTGATTGTGTTGATCAGAGACTATGGGTTTTAGTTTGGATATCGGTGTTTTAGCTTATGGATCTCCTGAATGACCAAGACTGGTCATTTTTGATGTGGAGCTTCTCAGGTCTTTTTAGACATTAGGTAACTCTGTGGACAAGATGACCTAGTATGATGGTGTATATGGAGGACCGTTTGAGTATAAGATCTAAGGCAGACCACTAGCGGGCTATTACAATTGTTCAAAGGTAAATAATAAGGAATTGAATTATGTTCATGAAAAAAACAAAGGTGATAGAAAATAGAGATGTTAGTAGATTTGGCATTAGAAAGGATCTTAGTACAGAGGAATCCAAAGAACTCACAGGACTCCCAGTAACGTATGCAAGTTGATGTATATTAGTCATAATAATACAACAGAGTAAGAAACCAAAATGTTCAGTGATAGGGAAATAGGTAAATAAACTATGATGGAAATGAAGAGGATCATTGAATGATCTGACTATATACCTTGACTTAGGAAAACAAAAATTCTGCACAAAACCTGAGGTCCACTCCCATCCTGAGTTCATATGATTGTCTTTACCTTTTTATCATGGAAGCCAAGGTTGCTAGACCTGGAAGGGTTTGCAGAAATCTGGGAAGAATGTAAGGGTTGGGCATGATTTGCCTATGGCTAGAGAGTTCAGGTCAAGAGTTCTCTGAAAGGCTGGCCCAGTAGATCATCCAACCCAATATATCATTCCAGGGCAGCTAGGCACAGAAAGAGAGAGATGGGGCTTCAGGATGTCAGATCAACTGAGCTCACACAGAGAGTAGGAAGTAGACTTCAAAGAGAGTCCCTCAAGAGTTTTTGTAGAAGGTCTTCTCTTTAGAGGTGAGGAGGGCAGAGTTAAAGACTCAGAAATGGTATGAACAGTTTCTCAATGTAGGGACGGAGATAGAGAACTCAGTCACATGCTTTTCCCATATTTCTCCCGTAAAGTCCATTCCAGTGGGCCCAAAAATACCAACAGAGTTGTGGGAGAGGCATTATGTGGAAGACAGAGTAGCTTTATCTCAACATTGTACCAACCCCAGGGACTCTACTTTCCATAATGCTGAAGGAAATACATTAGCAAGGACTCAGATAAACTGGGCTCCCTTATGTAATCATATTTTTATGCTGTATTCCAGACAATAAGCACGTACAAGGAATACATTTAGCAACAAAATAAGGACTTCTAGGATGGTGCTGTGCCTGCCAAGAGTGCTGTGGTATAATTTCTGTGTGGGTATTATAACTTTGTTCTTTAAAACTCTTAAGGGATCCACATTTGCCTGCTACAGAAAGGAGGATGTGGTTAGTTATACAGTTGTTCACTGTAATGTAAGAGGCCCCTTGGTGTGCAGGAGAGAATTATGGATTTGAAGACAGAAGACCGTGCAACTTTACTAGTCGTATGATCTCAGGCAAGTTATTCAATCTGATCCTCAGTTTCCCCTTCTATAAAATGAGACTAATGGTTCCATTCTCATCTTTCAAAATTGTAACAACTCTGAATATTAAAAATAAAAAAAACTCTATAAAAACATCCATAACTATCTGTAGAGCACTACATAAAATAATATTCCAATAATGTACTTAAACCAGTAGCTACCTGTTATAGAGATTCCTGAATACCACAGGTAGGTCCTGGAGTCAATAGGGAATTTAAATACTGAGGATTCCCAAACCTTTACTAGCCAGTCTCCTCTAGTAGCTTGCCCATACTATTGCAAACAACATCTTTCTAAAGGTTACGTTCCATTATAACAGTCTTCTAAAATTTTTCAGTGTCATCATGGTTCTCAGTATAAACCCAAGCCTTTAGCAAAGTTCACTAGGGCCTTTACGATTGGCCCCACCTAATCCTCAGAGTCCTGTTCACATACCTCTCCTTCTGCTTCAGAATCCAGACACACTGACCTGTAGTTCCCTGAGTGGCTAGCCACCTTCCCACTTCTGTGTATTGCTAATGCTGTTTCTGGAATAATTTTCCTATTTAGCTTACCTTGTACAGTTTTTCAAGGCTCAATTTAAATACAACTTCTTGGGGCACCAGGGTGGCTCAGTCGGTTAAGCATGTGACTCTTGATTTCAGCTCCTCTCATGATCTCAGAGTTGTTAGATCAAGCCCTGCATCAGGCTCCACACTCTTTAGGGAGTCTGCTCCAGATTCTCTCTCTCCCTCTGCCCCTCCCCTCATGCTCACCGTCTCAAATCTTTAAAAAAAAATAAATACCACTTCTTCCAAGAAAGTTTTACACCACTCCTAACACACACACTCACACCTGGCCTTCCATCTCCATAGCCATCATTTTCTATAACACTTCTCATACTGTAATTATTTATTCTATGTTTTTTTTTCTACCAGATGAACTCCTTGAGGGAAACTACTGAGATTTCAGTGTTTTCTCTCCAACAACTTGCTCTGTGCCTGGCACACTCCTGATTCTGGTCAAGTGTGAAGAGTTGAGTAAATCTACCCAGAAGGAATCTTTTTTCAAATCCCTGCCTAGACAGAGGAAGCTTCTCTTTAATTAGGCATGACCTTGAGGTTGTCCAGCAGATGGACCAAAAAAAAAAAAAAGTTCAATTGTTTAATTATAGGCCCTCTCTTATACCAAAGACATTTTAAAGGAAGATTTACAACCATCTGGTTATTCTTCAGAGCAGCCACAGCAAACAGGAGAAGTCTCCTTTTATTAAGCTAGAGGCCAGAGCAGAGATCAGTGGGGAATGTTCCCAAGTCCAGAGCACAGCTGACTTCAAATAGGAATGAAGAGTCCATGGGAATCAAAGAACCAAAGATAGTCACTCCCAAGGAACACACCCTTGGGTCCCTCTGTGTATCATAAGGAGAGAATCCTCGCTCCCCACCCCCACCCAAACAGCATGAGCTTGTCCTTGACCCACCGCTGGGGAGAGGCAGAGGAAAAGAAGAGAAGCTTTGAAAACTTACCTAGAAATCTCCTTACTTTACCAATTATAGAAGCCTACCTGACCACTACTCCTTCCTCAAAAACAATTGCACTCTTCATTATATAAAATATATAATTCATTATAGAGCATTCTTGCAGTTGAAAGTCCTGGAATGAGGTGCAAAAGGAGAATAGAGGCCATCATCCAAATGTGAAAAAGAGAATGGTAAGGGTTTTCTTTAATTGTCAAAGCATACAAATTGGAAAAAGTATGAATTCAAATTTCTTTTTTTTATTTTATTTATTCATTCATGAGAGACACAGAGAGAGAGAGAGAGAGAGAGGCAGGAAGAGACACAGGTAGAGGGAGAAGCAGGTTCCATGCAGGGAGCCCGATGTGGGACTTGATCCCGGGTATCCAGGATCAGGCCCTGGGCTGAAGGCAGCCCTGAACCACTGAGCCACTCGGGCTGCCCCCAAATTTCTTAATATATGACCCAACAGTTCTTGTGTTTGGGTTTGCATTTACCCTACCTTTTCTTAATTCATCACTGTCCTACTGTGTAAGTGAGCAACAAAAAACAAAACAAAACTCATCCCTACCAACAATGCTCTTACAACTTCAATATCACAGACCATAGATCTACTGAAGCTTTGCAGTCCTTTCAGAGTCATGAACATTTGCTTTAGAGGCAAATAAATTTACTTTATTGTTGGTAGCAAAAACCTAAAGTTGTTTTTTTCCCATGACTTAACAAATAGCATCAAAGAACTTGCATTAATATTTCACATAAGTCACAGACACGGGATTTGTTTTGATTTTTATTCATTTCTAAATTCTCTTCACTTCAAGGGTGACTTGTTGAGGTTTGAAAGTCTCTGCGGTTTTATAAATCACCCTAGGAAATGGCTCCTCACGAATTTGCTAGGATTTTTAATAAGTTTACATGATTAATGACTATTACAAGTTATTAAGAGCTTAACGTAATAAATATTAAATATCCATTGTGGTAATTACTTGTTCTTGTTCAGAGCTGCTTTTGCAACTTGAGATGCTGTGAAAGGTCTCAAGGGAAACAAAGATGTCAAAGACAAGCCTGCCACTTAGTAGAAGCCTTGAGCTTCAACTTCTGAGTTTCACTGGATAGTTTTCCAACCCCAGCCCTGCCAGTAGGAGGATATGCATGGGGCAGAGCCCTCGGGGAGTCCAGATAGTCCAGATAGTCTCTCAGCGTTTTTTGACTTTTTGGTTGGGGTTTGGTTTTTATTTCCTTGGTGTTGAAGGTTCATTATTCCAAGGCAGGTAGGAACCATGTAAAATGAAGGGAAGGGTATACTCTGCCTGTGAATTTTCTTGGATGATGAAAAGCTTACCTTTCATTTCAAAGATACAAGAGAAACAGGGCTGCTTTGTTAATAAAATAACAGTGGAGTCCTGCTCCTGCTCCTTCGTATTTCAAAAACCCTGTCCTTCTGAGGTGCAAGTGCTAAACATGTAGCCGGTTTACCTCAAGATGCTGCAAAGAAATTGGAGTTGCCCAGGCTGCTTATGGTGTCAGCAAACTGGAGGAAACCAAAGAACCAGAGAAGAAAGACAGTGATTGTGTTTGCCACTCATTTAACATTTCCAGGGGGTGATGTGGACAAGAGTGGGAGCAGGTTGTAAAAAAACACGAGCTGGGTCTTACCATTTCTCAGAACTGACCCAACCTCTCAAGCCAGTTTTGCTAGGGTTGATTGAGTCAATTTAAGGAAACTGATGATCACATCTCTTTCATTCAGAAAAGAACATATAACCTAGATCCAACCCAGGAGAATTAAAGACCAGAGCTTCAATAAGCAGATATTTTCAAAATCTTTGTCCCTAAGATCACAGTAGACATGTATTCTAATAATATCCTGAAAAGAACGTAAAGAGAAAGAGCAGATGTCTGAGGAGGAAGTTCGCTGGAACCTGGGATCTGGGTGCACAGCCATTGCAGGCAGGCACCCTTTGACTCACTATCTTCCTTCCTTCCTCTGGAATATTCAAAACAGGAAGCAAATCCCAGGGCAGAATGTTCTGAGTTTTGTTCAGAATGAGGCTTCTGTGTTGCTTTCTGGTAAGGTGTTTTCAGGAAAACTTTTTCTATTCTCAACATACTCAGTTCCAAGAGCCTGAGATTTGACCGTGATTTATACTGATTGAAAAACCAGAACTACCTCAGAATCATGACAGAAAAATCATAAGCTCCTTGGGATAAATTTGAGAAACAGGCAGTTCCCAACCAGTTGTAGAATCAGAATTCATCTCTAAGACATCCTTGGGAACTCAGAGTGTATGTTCCCATAGAGATATGGTGGGCCAGTTCACCACAGCCAGCGGCACTCATCACAGAGCTGAGACAGCGTTACACCGACAGCATTCTAGAACCTAATCATCACTGCTTCTGAGAAAATGCATAACAAGTTTCAAAGGGCATTACCAGAACCACAACCCTCTCCTTCTCCTCAGTTCCGTGGCAAGATCTTTCCTGTCTTTCAATTCCCATCCTGCTGAACCACAGGAGAGCTCCTCCCAGTGTGCAGCAAGCCAGGCACAATAGAGCTTGGTGTGGGGGTCGGGGGAGGTGGCCTCAACTCCTGCAAGGCGTGCAGTATCTTCAGGGTGGGGCTCGGCTGAGCAGAAGCATCCAGCAGAGGAGCAGGAGTACGTGAGAATCTCCAGACGCGAGAATTATAAGCTAAGCCCCCAGTGAGAACTTCCAGTGGAATTCTGCAGGACCAGCCCCCACTGGGTCTGGTGGAGGCAGGAGGAAGGCTCAGGCAGGGAGTGGTGGAAAGAACCAGCTGGGGCAGGGAAGCAGTGCCAGCTAGTGGAACAGAGGTTTAAGGGCAATCACTCTCTTGGGTAATGGTTTCAGCAGGAGCTCCTTTCATCAGCGAGAAAAGCAGCAGTTGAGACTTTTGTTTTTAAGATTTTATTTATTTAAATATTCATGAGAGACACACAGAGGCTGAGACATAGGCAGGAGGGAAGCAGGCACCCTGAGAGGAGCCCAATGTGGGACTCGATCCCAGGACCCCGGGATCACCACCTGAGCGGAAGGCAGACGCTCAACCACGGAGACACCTAGGTCCCCTACTGTTGAGAGTTTCTGTTGTCTTTACTGGTGGAGGCCCCTTGAAATGAACCTTGCAGTTCAGCCCCATGACTTACTGGGCCCCAGGTAGCCCCAGACCCTGCTCTGATAACCATATCCTTGACCTTTTCCATTTTGACTAGGACATCTCATCCCTATGCAATGTCAGCCTTTATCCTACAGCTCAAGCACCAGAAGGGTGGATCTGAGATGCTTCTGGTTTTGGAGCTGATTAAATCATGGCCAATGTGTAAGAATATATCCTAGAACCAAATCATTATGTCTTATGGTGAGGAATATGCAAAGATCTCTGGTTTTTCTCTCAAATACTGAAGACCCACTATGTGCCAGACTCACTTTGGTCTTGAGGAAACAAAAATAAATACTAGCGGTGGATGGGTGGGATGTTTGGTGACAGCACACACAACACACTTTAATTCAATGTGGTAAATACTATAGAAGCCATTGGAATCAAATGCTGTTGGACTAGTGGAAGGGAGTAATTCTTCACATTGACGTGTTAAGGAGACCTAAAACAGTGGTGAGCTAGATTTGAAGCCTCTCAGGCAGCCACACTGACTACAAATATAATTGCCTTCGGAGGTACCAAGAGAGTGTGTCGAGGTACAGCCACCAAGATCAGAGTAATCACAGTTCCCATTCCACTGTGGATTCTTTGCCAACTAATTTAAACAGATTCACCCAGACGCTTGTTCACACTGTCTCTTAGCCATGTGGTTTTCCTTCTCGCCTTCATCCCACAGATGATCTTGTTTTAGAGACCTCCCTCCATGTAACAGGCAACCTGCTTAGAAAGGCAAAGACAAGAGCCAAGGTCCGTTGGACTGAGCTCTGACAACTCCATCCCCTGAGTTGGGCAGTTGATTTTAACCTCTTTGTGGCTTAACTTTCTCATCTTTAAAATGAGGGTTTACCAACCTTGCAGATTTGTTTTAAGGGCTAATCTATATAATGCATGCAGAGAGGGGCACCCTGCCTGGTGGAGCGCGGGCACTGAATACATAGAAATTGCTTGTTCGATTTGGCCCTCCTCCCTAAAGGCTGCTCTGGGGAAAGAAAGGAGACGGCTGCTTCCCCTGTACATCAGAACCCATGTCCCAGGGCCTGCAGCTCCCCCTCTGGATCCCAGGGAAATGTGTGTCTATGCAGTTACAGATCAGGACACGGTCCACATTGTCCAGCCCCTGATACCAGGAGGCCTCACCAGATGGTTTCTCCCTTCGCCTGAGAGTCTCTGGGATTTGCACCATCTAAACACCGTTCACTGCCACGCGATGCCCCCCTGGGGGCAGCACTCCCTGCGGGTGCCATGCCCACCGGACACAGCCCGGGGAACGATTTCCTGTTTCCCGCAGGCTGATCCGGTGCCACGCTGCACCGTAGGGACCGCAGCCAGGCCTGGGCGGGCAGGTGTGTAGGGCCGCACGTCTCCTGACGGCCCAGCTGGGAGCCTCTCCTCTGCCCCGTCCCACCTCACAGGGCTGTGGGAGGAAGCCGTCGGGGTGGAACAGTGTGCGGAGATACCCGTTCATGGAGTGTTTCCCCGTCCCTGTATCATCTTCTTTCCTTTCCCCACTTTGGACCAGGCCGGAGGCTCTGATCTCGCCATCCACGGGCAGCCGGGTGGCTCTGGGGTCCCAAGGATGGAGGCGGGGGCTGCGACAGCATCTGAACTTTAATATATACGGGGTTTGAAAGAAATGAAGGAAAGAGGTTATAAAGACAGCATCTTTTTTTTTTAAGCATTTTTTTTTAAGATTTTATTTATTTATTCATGATAGTCACAGAGAGAGAGAGAGAGAGAGAGAGAGAGAGAGAGAGGCAGAGACACAGGCAGAGGGAGAAGCAGGCTCCATGCACCGGGAGCCCGATGTGGGATTCGATCTCGGGTTCCCAGGATCGGGCCCTGGGCCAAAGGCAGGCACCAAACCGCTGCGCCACCCAGCGGTCCCTAAAGACAGCATCTTAATGAAAGAAGGGCCGCACAGGCTTCCCTCTGACTTTCGAAGGCTCTTCCAAACTGGAAACAGGGAACCCGGGTGGGAGAAGCAGGGCACGAGCAGGGCCTTTGGGGCCTGTAGTCCTTTTCTATGGCTGCATAATAAGTGACCTCCAACTTAGCAGCTTAAAACACTGCTCCTTAGCTCAGGGTCCTGTGGGTGCTGCTGGTCCCACAGCACCTGGTTGTGTAGGTCAGGGGCAGTGTGTGCTCAGAATATCACAGGCTGAAATTGAGGTGTCAGCGAGGCGGAGTCTGGTCTGGAGACTCGGGAGAAATCACATCCAGGCTCATTCAGGTTGGCAGGGGTCAGTGGGGCTGAGGCCCATGTTTCCTTGCTGGCTGTCAGGGCCGCTATCCATTTTACTGTCAGGCCTGAGATGGTGTGTTGAATCCTTCTCATGCTTTGAATCTCGGATTTCCTCTTCTGAAATCAGCAGGAAAAAACTGCTGTTATGGACTTATGCTGTCATGTCAGGCCCACCTGAATATTCCCCCTAATTAAAGGTCAACTGAGACCTGGGTTACATTTGCAAAATCCTTTCACACCAATACCTAGATTACTGTTTTCTGAGTAACAAAGAGGAGGTATGCGTAACCCTAGGACCAGGAATCCTGGAGGTTATCATAGAATTCTGCAGTCCCAGAACAAAGAACTGAACCCTGCTTCTTGACAGCACCATTAAGGCCATGAAGGGAATGGCTATATGATGTGGCCAAGAACATAGGATCATAGGACACCCTGCAAAGGTTCTCACCTTTGTCCCACCATGGCTTGGCCATGAAACTAGTATGACAATGTCAACTCCTCGGTCCTGAAGCCACCATGTGGAACTGGGCAGTGGACACCTGAGAAGTGACCAGTAGTAATCATATTCTCAAAAATAGGTACTCTATCAAAGCCCAGACATGCAGTCAGAAATGAAATGGAGTTATAGAAGTTCATGACAGTGATACTTTTTGCATATCCACAAGATAGAAGTTGGACCACTTGGTGTCTCCAACCCTAACAATATAGTACCTGATGTATTTTTTTTCATTATTTAATGAATGAATGAACAAAGGAATGAAGCTAGTAATGAATAGTTTGCAAAAGTTCACAAGAGCCACCAGCTTTTGAATCGGTCTCTCTTTCAGGTACAGGAAAAAAATACATGAGGGTAGCTCTTTTAAAAAGTGTGTTTGGAGAAAGGTTATTAAGTATTATATAAAAAAACAATTCTTTAATGAAGACAATTGGGAAACTGCTAGATCACAATGGTACACTGGTTTCTTTCCTGAGGATTTTTTTTAACATCCTTTAAAATGCCAGTGTATATATATTATCTTTAGCGGGATGGCATATGCAGCATTTTCAAAATTTCGAAATTTCCTTGATACAAAGAACCCCTTTTCATGCTGGTCATGCATTGGGAAGGCTGGGCTAGGATACAGCAGTAACACAATCTCAGTGGTTTAACCAGTGGTGCTTTGTTTCTTGTTTCCTTTACATGACAGCAGCTAGGTGGCTGTAGCTATGGCTTTTCTTAACATCCTCTTCACTCTTGGATCGAGGCTGAAAGGGCAGCTTCCATCTGGGCCAGTGCTGGTCTCATGGAAGAGATAAAAGGAAAACAGTAGAACATTGTGAAGGGCTTGAGGCTTTCACCGTGGGTGCCGTGTGGCACTCATGTGCCATTTCATTGACTGAAGCAGATCTTGTGGCTGAGCCCAATGTTAATAGGGAGGACTGTGACCCCCTAGAGGGAACATTCAGTGATACTGATTCTTTGTGGAACCCGCTTTGAAAACCCCACATCAGGAGCACTTGAAAATCACTCGGGGCTTGGGGCTGCCTGTATTACGTACAACAGAAGAAAAAATCAGAACTGCAGAGCAGGGCAAAACTCATAGACAAATCTTGGATTTTACTCCAAATCCACCGTACTTTTGTAACAGTAGTTTATGCTGTTCTTTCAAGTTGAGGAAAACTATGAACAAAAGAAAATGGAATAATTATCCAAAATTATTGCAAATTTATGCCTAAATATTTTCAAAAGAAGAAAAATGTTAAAACATTAAGTCTTCCATTATCTTCTGCCTGAAAGTTCTGATTTTTGGACATATCTAAGGGAAAATAGAAGCCTGTTTGCTTCTCATGGAAGGGAAAAGCATCTCTTCGGTCTAGGGAAAGACATCAGTCTCCCAGTGATACAGCACGGCCTTCCCTCACTGAGAAAAAGAAGAAGGTTCAAGAGAAAAGGCACAAAGCCAAGGAGAATGATTGAGACTTTATTTTCTTCTTCTACCTCCCTCCTTTCTATCCTTTACTTCAGAGCTAGGCAGGGGACAGAGTTAATTTGGCCCAATTAAGAAAAGTTAAAAACAAGAGGGATACTACTTACCAATTGGCCTGTTTGGGTAACTACTGATCCAAAACTTTATTCTGGCTGCAGACAAAAAACTTGTCAAATTTTTTATTGATCATCCCAATGATAATTCCTCCCAACAAATCTATAGCTGACATTTTGGGATAGCTTGGTGAACTCAACTTCTTTGAGAAACACCTTTATACTTATGACCTGTGGCTGGCTGATTCATTAAAGCTAGAATCAGCTTTAAAAATGCGATCACAGATCAGAGTCTCTCTCACCTGTGACACCCACTACCATTCACTAAAGTCCCTTCATCAAAAGAACTTCTAACACACACACACACACACACACACTCTCTCTCTCTCTCAACATATGTACTTATATGTCTAAGTTAAATAAAACTCATAGATGTGTGTTTGTGTGTGTATATATATATATATATATATAAAACATATATATATATTAGTTATATGAAATCCCTATAGGTTCAAATTCAAAGAGTTATACACTGATAGCTAGAGAGGTCATGATCAAAATCTAACAAAATACCTTTATGGTAGTTTTAACTGATGTCCTTTCACAAAGCCTAGAGTGACCCAATGACTGTGTTTTGTGAAATGTGTGGGTTTACTCTTTCCTGGGCCATATGTTTTGAACAACTTCACTAATTAGGCTTGTATTTTCAACTCTGCCCCAAATGTCTTTGATTCATAGACAGTGAGATTGACCTGGATTTGACTTTGCCTGAATTAAACTAGCATTTGTTCTCAGCCATGTGTCATCAGAAGTTGAAATCTGCAGGTAGAAGTGATGGATATGCTGTCTCTTGGAAAATACACAGCTAGAGAAGTTCCATACAAAAGATTTTGGATTTAAAATCCCTTAAGTGGTTTTATCCAAAAGAAGTCATTTTACAGGGATCCCTGGGTGGCGCAGCGGTTTAGCACCTGCCTTTGGCCCAGGGCGCGATCCTGGAGACCTGGGATCGAATCCCGCGTCGGGCTCCCTGCATGGAGCCTGCTTCTCCCTCTGCCTGTGTCTCTGCCCCCCCCCTCTCTGTGTGACTATCATGAATAAATAAATAAAATCTTAAAAAAAAAAGTCATTTTACAGTGCCTAAAATAGGACAAGCCTAACAGAGTGTTTACAAAACAATAACCCACACTCTCTCCTCTCCCACATGGTCTTTTATAATAGTCTAATTAATTTATTTTGTTAGCTGAAACCTATAATTAAGATTTAATAAGAACCTCACTAACTTATAACCAGAAGTCATAGCTAATCATCTTGAAACATCAAACAGTTTCTCAACTTGATCTTATTATAAAACTATCCAGAGAAATGGAATATGATCTTTTCTTCTTCATCTAGCCTATTAAGAATATACATGTTATAGTTTTGGACAAGTATTATAAATTACATTTCCAACTTTTCACAATACCAGAGAACTAGAGGAAACTTAAAGAAAAAAGAAAACCTAAGGCTATAGCAACAAAGACCATGGATGTGAGCTAACTTGACTGTAGCTAAAAGGTATTCCATGTTGGAGAGGAAATAATATATATGTCATTGGCTTGTAAATATTTTAAGTGGAAAGTTTTAAATTTCCTTTTTATAAAAACCAGGTTTAAGAGAATCTGAATCTAGTTGCTAAATCTTAAACTGATAGTAAAAGAAACACCTCCCTCCATCATCCTCTCTGATCCCACTATGCATAGCAAACTGTCAAAACAATTATAAAGCATCCCTTTAATTTGATAAGAAACTCATTATAAAGAGTTTTGCAACTTTAGAAATGTACAAGGTTGTCTTCCAAGAGCCTAACAAAAAAATTTCTGCCTGCTGCGAGGTAATGACCACATGTTGGGTGACAGTGTTTCCCTACATCCTGACAGACGATGCTCACTCATACTTGACGCAGAAAATCCGACAGGGGCTTCTCCATCTTCTGATCACAAATCCACACATCTCTTTTATCCATACTTCTGTTCTGTGTGCTCCCCTTTGACAAGGAAAGAGTCGCTGCCCCTCTGAAGTATTTCCCCTTGCTCCTGGCATCCAGTGCCTTCACCTTTACAAGGAATCACTTCCACCATTCTTTCTTCTTTCCTGCAGCCTCTTTGATTCTTCTCCTCTGGGTGTTTCCATTGGCACATGGACAAGCTTGTGTTTTCCATTCTCAAAAAACAAATGGCAATAGCAATGAAGACAAACTGTCTTCATCCCTCAGCACCCTCCGTTTCTGACTCCCTTCCCTGCTCCTCTTCACACCAAAACTTCATGAAACATGAGTCCATTCAGTCTTCACACCCTCACCGCCTTTCCCTCTGGTCTACTCTGTCTTTCACCCTACCCTCCACTGAATAATCTTGCTAGAGCTGCTGACAAGCTGTGTGATTCCATTTCCAAGGGTCATGTATATAAGCCCTCATGTTACCTGGGCTCCCAGGAACTCTCAAAGAGGTAACCACTCTCTCATCTGCCAAGCACTTTTCTTTCTTTCTTTTCCTTTTCTCAGTGACACCCCGAACTTTTTTCATTCTCTTCTACTTTCTGCCAGTTTCTTCCTTCTCTTTTATGTTCCTCTTCTTGGCTCAATCTCTAAGGTTAAATGCCCCAGGATTCAGTCTTTCCTCTCTACATTTTCTCCCTGGGCTTACATACTAGTTATATGCTAGTGACTCAGGATCATCAGTTAGGATTCATTCACTGCAAATAACCAAAAATCAAACTCTGTCCTAAAAGTAATAAAGCAGGGGGCCTATTGGCTCACATACATGAAAAGTCCAGAGGCAAGGTAGTCTTCAGGGCTTAATGATGTCATCAGGGAACTAGATTCTTTCCAATTCTCTGTCCTGCCTTCCATGTTATTAGCTCTATGTGTCCCTCCTATGTGTGAGCCAATGTGTCCTTCATGTTGACAAAATGGTTGCAGTGGTTCCAGACTTTATATCCACAAATCATGCCATCCGAATGAGAAATAGGATTGATTTATAGTAGCTTTCTCAGTGTTCTCAGCAAGACCTGAAACATTCTTTCTTAAAAGATCTCCCAAAATGAAACCCTACATGTGGCCATTTGCCCCAAATTTTTCACAGACCTACTTCTGATCTGATTCTTTTGCATAGGGTAATGCTATGTACAGGGTGCCTTAAATCTAAGTTTCCTGAATCAATAACAATGTGGGAGAGGTATGCAAAATACTTCTATAGGCTGATTAATCCATTTCCTCTCCATCTATGTTGAACTTAGGCCAATTACATTAAGATATATGTCCTTTATTCTTTTTATATAGCCCTGCAACTTTCCCGTACCAAATTTTTATATTCTACATTTTTTAACTATCCTGAAGTGACTGCTGATTCTCTATTATTGTGCCTTGACTTTTATAACAATATATCAATTGGAGAAGTTTGGAAAGAAATATGATTAATTCTATTTGGTTATGTTTTGCTTGAGATGCAAGGGTAAAATTGGTCAAGATGGCCTTTGGATATAGGTCTGGATCTTCACTTTACCAGTTTTTGTTGCTGTCTATAGTAAATGATGTAAATGACTGGGTTTAGGTGAGTTTGGTGCTTCCATCATGTAGACTTTTCTCTGTTTCTTTGTGTCCGAAAAAGAATTTTAGGCTCAATAGTTTTATAACTAAAATCAGAATCTTTTTGTGTATAAACATTAATAGTGACTCAAAGAGATAATTGCCTATAAAGTGATGAATAGATTTTTTTAATATAATTTTTCTCAAAAAGTACACATCAAAGATTATAGTTATTAAATTTAGCCTTAAATAAACATAGAACAAGTATCTTCAAAGTATCCTGAGCTCAGAAAGAATGGAAATATGAATGTATTAATGAGGTAAATAAAGAGCAAGAGTTGAATCCTCGACATTTACTTAGAAGCTAGGTTAATTTTATAAAGCTGCATTATTTTTTAACACTTTACATATTTGCCTTTTTAAAAATATTTTTTTTTCAGTAATCCTTTGAAAGGTCTTGCATTGCTCATAAATGGAGTAGTTTACAGTCATATTATTTAAAAATTATTGATTACTAACCTACTTGGTGAACAGCTAATAGCATGACTGATTAGAAATCATTTTGGCTTCCTTTACCTAAGGTAGGGTCATCTTAGAAAACATTCTTCATGTTCACTAGAATCGAAATTACAATTAAATAGATGAAATGTGTTGAGTTCTTATCAAGAAAGTTTTTAAAATTAAAGATACTTCAAAATAAAAAAAAAATCTTAAAATTTTATTATAGTCAAAAGGGGAATAAGAAAAAATATGGCTCCGAAACTTTGTGTTGTCTCTACATTGAGTACCCCTAAGATGGGGCAGTGAGTCCTTTCTGGCAGAACTATCCCCAGATTGCTCTCCTTCTATGGCAAATAGGAGAGCCATAGGATTTGTACATGGAAGGTCTCCTTACTGAGGGCTCAAGAGGCCTCAAGTAGGAAGAATTTGGACCAAGAGGAGACAGGAGTGGAGAGAGGAAAAGAGGGAAGGAGAGACTCCTCTAGAAGCTCATAAAATAAAACATAAACCCTTAAACCCTATCACAATAAATAGGAAAAAATTACACCCTGCCCAAAGTTACACAGTATCATTGTGTCTTCTTTCTCCCTGTCAAGGGGAGATCTCACATACTTAAGATAGGCCACTGGTGACTGGACAAGGGTGTGGAATTGGAAAAGAAGAGGATACCAGGCATCATGATGCACCAGGAGCCCCAAGGCCTTGTAATCCCACACTTTGATGTTAGTTTCCTATTTTAGTTTTAAAAGGAGAAAAGAATTGTGATTAGCCATTAAAACACTCATTGAGTTAACCTTTTATTTTATGTAGTCTCTTAGTAGCAGAGGAAATACAAAGATAGGATGTTTTTGGGATACATTTTTGGAAATAGATTAACAGTTGGGGTAATAGCAAAAAACACAAGAATTTCCCTGAGGTTTTTGAGTAACTGAGTGGGTGATGGATGCCACTGCCACCAACAGAAAGATGGTTAAGAAATAGGGTTGGGGATGAGGATTGGAAAGTAAGAGTTCTAATTTGGCCATGCAGTATCTTCTGTAATGTCTTCTATAGTCCCAGTGAATGCAGACCTCAGAGGTTCTGTTGCTACGCTTAGACCAACATTCTTCATTCACTGGAACGACACCCCTATACACCCTGTCTCCCAAGAGCAAAGCCTGAATGTCATTTTAGACCAGGCCTTCCCCTTCCTGCCAGCCATCAGCTCAAGCTGTCTACATTTCACCATGCTATTATATCTGACTCTCATACCCAACCCCACCTTTATGATCCAATTCCCACTACTCTGTGCCTCCTCCAATGATTAGAACCTAAATAGTACTATGTGAAACTATGGCTGGGTGGTACCCATCACCACACAGGACACAATCCAAGCAGTGATAAAGATTTGATGATCCAGAGTATAAGTTTCTTTTTAAGTCTTTCCTTTTTATATCCTCCCCATGCACCCTAATGCTAGCATTATTTTCTGGATAGCCCCTGCAGCAGTCTGGTTGACCAGAACTCCAGTTAAGATATCCAGACTAGTTGTTCCAAAGTCTGAAAAATATCAGCATCACCTTAGACAGCCCAGAGTTTTCAGCCCAGGTTTGTCCATCTTAAGAACTCCAGCTTTACCTAGCATTTCCTTGTCTCTATCAAGCAATAGAAGGAGGAGAAGGAAAGAGGAAGAAAGAGAGGATGGAAAGAAAAATCTATATATATGTCATCTCGTTTCCACCCTCTCAACACTATCATCATTCTAATATAGTATGCTATTTGGATCATTTTCCTGTTCCAAGGGCCATCAGAATCTCCAGTGAATGCAGTCTTCTGTATATATAACCAATGTTGCTTACAGAATCAAAAGAGAAGAGCTGATCATAAGTAATTAAAAATTGTTTAAATTTCTTCAGACAAAGTTCTTGGGATAAGAGGGTTTCCGTTGGTATTGATGGGGGAAACAGAGATTCCGCCCACAGAAAGGAAGACAGATATTATGCTAACTAGAGAAAGTAAGGTAAAACCAGTCCACTTAGAGGCAGTTCATGAGGAGGTATGCCTCAGGAGATGGGGACACACACACACACACACACACACACACACACACATGGGGCCAGTGTTGGCATGTGATGGATATTAGTAGAGTCCATGGGAAGGAATTTGAATTTCATGCCTGAGGTAACTGAGAAATCCTCCAAGCAAATTTGACCAATTATCTGCAACCCCATTGGAACAGGCATCGTTAGAAGCACACTTCCCTTCTGTTTTCCAGACTCCACCTCCATAAGAAGTTAATTTGTATTGCACAACCCAGTCTTCTGGCTTAGACAGAAACATTTCGTTTTTTTAGAAATTACCAAAAATATTTATAGCTTGACTAAGCTAATTTAAAACACATAGCAAAAGCATGCCGTGCCTTGCGCTCTCTGGGCTGCAGCTGTGGGAGCGGCTGCTTGCCTCTCAGCCAGGGGGGGACTTGGTCGGTGGGGACACTGTCAGGAAATGGCTCTCCATTCATCACGACCTTGCATAGGTTACACGGGACCCCTTTGCTTACTAGGTAACTGTCTGGCATGGATGCAACCGTTTCCAGGCAAGTTTTCTTCAGAACCTAAACTTTCAAGGCATTTGAGCCTCGAGCAAGACCCTGAGCTTGTCTCAGGGTGAAATATTTTGTGTCCTGACCCAGCAAAATATTTTACAATCTGTTTCCTAATCCTGGAAAAGCTGAGTCTTACCCTTGTATAAACCGAAAATTTGCCCTAAAAAATGAAAGCAATTAAATAAAACAATAGGGAAAAGATTTCCTTTGTTCTGCGGAGAAAATTCAACATTTGCCCCCCCTGGGCCACAGCCAGCCGGGCTATCAGGAATCTCAGCTGAGTGAAGGCGGCCAAGCCTGCCCCAAGCACCTGAACCAGACACCAGACACTCTGCACCTTCTCCCTGGTGCTTCAGTGGAAGCAGCGGTTATTATTAGCTTCTGTAATATTAAGAGACATGCCAAAAGATTCTCAAATCTCCAGAAAACATAAAGTCCATCAATTATAGGTATACTGGGCAGACTTATTCTTCTGATTAAACTAGGAATGCTTCCTCTGGAAAAACTGTTTTGTCATCAATTAGAAAAGGCATGGAAGGAGAAATTTAAAAAAAAAATTTTTTTTTCTCCAAAATGTACATGGAGAAAACGACTATGGAAGAGGGGACAGAAGGGAGGCCACTAGGAAGTGGAAATGACCACCAGCACTTTTGTTCTGAAAACCAAGCAGATGATGATTGCAACAGGACATTTGATACATATATACCTCCTGATAAAAGCAAAGATGACAAAATTACAAAAGCCAACATTATCATTGTTGAAAAGCAATATGCAAATTATGGTCTTAAAATAAGCCTGGGAGAGGCCTGGGCTTCACCCACATGAAGGCCACTTCTTTGCTAGGCTGCTCTTATTGTTTACACTAATCTCCGGTAAGGCGAGCGTGGAGTTTCTATGAAGTGCAGTGTTGTGATTCATGACATTTAGCAGATGAGGAAGGGCCCTCTCCAGAAATGAGCCTCTCGGCTGAGGCTGAGCAGAAAATAGCCTGAAATGAGTCACACAACGTAAGAGACAGCACAAAAGATGATTCACTGGGTCCCAAGGAAAATAAATAGGAGTGAATGGCTAGTGTGCCCAGGGAAACTCAGGCTCAGTGGGCAGAATTTATTGGTCTGCCTCACACTGAGCCCCATCATCGAAGCTGGTGGGACGAGGTGTTGGGGCTGAAAATGTGATGGGTGGCAGTGAGCTCCTTTTGAGGCAGTGGCACTGCAGTGGCTGCTAGCTTTCAGTGAAGGATCTTTGTGGCTGAGGGATACATCTGCACTAAATGCTGTGAAGTATATGTTGTGAAATGATTTATCCAGAAGGCTACACAGCTGGCATCAGATAAAACATTTGGAATCATTTTAGATGTACATTACCTAGAGGCAGCCTTCCCTCCCCAATGCTAAATTTAAACCATTCCTGTCATTTCAGACACTAATGAAATCTGTTTTTCATAGGATGTCTGTCTTGGAAATAGCATGCAACCCCCACCCCACCCATAAAATGGAAGAGAATTTGAAATTTATAAATCACCCGTTCTTCCACCTTCCTCTCCCTGTGCGCGTGTGTGCGCGCCCACACACGCGCGCACACACACACTCATGCACAGCCCTACCTCTTTTAAGAATTTCAGAACAGAAGAAGGAATGCATGGAAGTGATAAAGATGAGCTTCCCAGGATGGAGGAAGGAGAAGGAGGGGGTGGCTGGTGCCTGCCAATAACACACAAACAGCGGCACTGAATGACTCATGCAAAAGCCCCAGAGGGATCATCGGTTCCCTCAGTCGCCCTTTAGAAGAGAGACAGAAAACACGGTATTATAAATGTTCCCACAGAATCACAGCTTTACTGGATCCAAGGGAACCACAAGCTTACCCTGCTGCTCACTATGCTGTAGTGTAAATAAGCTGATGTGCCCTACATACCAAGAAACCCAACAGAAAACATTGAACACACACGTGATTCAATATCCAATGGGAAAGCTCACATAGTCTGATTGAGTCTGTCCTATTCTATGCTTGAATATTACAGTTTTAAAAGCTTCCAATGTTCCTTGATGCCATTTAAAGGCGAAATGAACATATGAATATTATTATCCTTATCTCAACTGTAGATTCCAAAACGATTTCAAGAAATTAAAAACCAACTTTAAGCAGAACCCAGGAAGAGTTCCAGTTTGAAACCAAAATACAAATGCTCTTTGCTCTTTTTATGTAAAGAAGGGGCTTGCTCACATCACTGATGATCATAACACACAGTCACAGGAACACCACATCTTTAACTTTTCCCATATGTCTTAGTTTTGCATGATGATGATGCTACTGCTTACCATAGTTCTTCACCTCATCTGGAATGAGTTAGCAGAGGAATTGGATGCTATTGCACGGGGGCCAGGAAAGATGCCTAGGATCCTGCCCAATGTGTAGCAGTGCTCGTAAATGTCTGCAAGTGTAAAAAAAGGATTGGCAAGCCTTGCTTTGTCTGAGTAACCTTCTCCCTTCCCTCAGTGTGGCTCAGAAAGAGCACATTTCTATGGCCCTCTCCTAAACTGAGCAGACAGGCGGGGATACCACAGGCCTTGAACCAACACTGTTCAGTAAGTACTGGGAAAAGTCTTTGACTGTAGGATGCCCAAAGCAGTAGATCCCCCGAATACTTCCTTAGAGAGTCTAAACTACCTGAGTTGCTGTGTCTCTTGAGTTTTCAGGGTTTTCCATCAAGGCATTCGGCCAAGACTGTTGTGGCTACCATGCATTGTGACATTGCATTGCTCAAATAGCTGATGTGGCTCAAAGCCTCCACTTGACATTTCAAGGAATGTGTATAAAACCACTGGGGAAAAAGTGGTTCTTCATAGGAAGTCTTTAAATCCAATGTCATACATCACCTCAAGTGTGAGAATCTCCTGTTCTCAAGCTCTATCATCAGTGCTTCTGGCCTTAATTAATCCAAGGAAAACCATGTGCTGTACTCACTACCACAGTTAAGAGCTTTGGCCTTCTTTGGGCTCTGCCATGTTTTCCTTCCATAGTAAGTACTGCTGAAATACCCAGTCCCCTCACACGTTTCTTTTTTTAAGACTTTATTTATTTACTCATGAGAGAGACACACACAGAGAGAGAGAGAGAGAGAGAGAGGCAGAGACACAGGCAGAAGGAGAAGCGGGCTCCATGCAGGGAGCCTGATGCGGGACTCGATCCCGGGACTCCAGGATCAGGCCCTGGGCCGAAGGCAGATGCCCAACCACTGGGCAACCCTGGCTGTCCCCTCACATTTCTTGATGTGAGACTTGCCATCAGGAATAGAAATAGTCAATCCACTATTGACAACCTAGTGTATATCAATATATACTGTTGAGTGCAAATGACTATTTGATATCACCATATTACTTTGTGATGAAAGATCTGTGAACTCATATGATCACTTGCAGTCATCTACAGAATATAACCACCTCTACGGTGACAAGATGATACCGCTATATTATCAAGCCAAAACATCCTAACCTGGCTCTGTCCTACAAATTGGACTGCTGATTATAAGCACCTTCTTCTGGGTGGAGTCTGCCTAAAGTAAAAGTTACTTCAATGAAGGTATGTTAACAAAGGCCAGTTCACTCCCACTTGTTATTTAAATCTTTACCCAGTGCTCAGAACAAAGTTTGATCAATTCCCTATTGACTTTCAGAATGCACACAGAATCCATATTTTCTCTTCGATTAAAACACACAGTGATTAGCAGAGCCTGGCAATACATACCCAGTCACTTAAATTTTTTTTTGAAAGTATCACAAGATGCTTCAGAGTCAAGACTCAGGAAACCAAGACTCACAGTCAAATGTAAAACAAGGCACAACCACTTAGGCATATTTCTTTACTACTAAAATATATTTGAAGATCTCTTGATTGACACAGGAAATAGTTTTGGTTATTCTAATAGCAGTTTATAATACTGGCCATCTCTTCAGGGTTTCCAGTATTCCTGGTCAAGGCTGGGCTGTGCTTTCTACAGAGTAATCAGGGTAACCTAATGGCCACTGACAATGTGTAAAGGGGACTATGAGCTATTCCCTATGGCTGGGCCCAGAATTCCATGTTCTGCATTCCCAAGAACAACCTATTTTAGAACAGAAAATAAAAGGTGATTCCCACTTATGTTAGAGAAGCTCAAAGAGCTTTGTGTTTTTTAAAAAAAAAATAACTTCGATGGCAACCCATTGAGATAAGGAACAGGTATTAACCAGATTCTTATTGGGAGATTGTAGTTATAAGCTGTGAAGGACATGGTATGCCAGTGAGCAGGCTGTATTACAGTCAAACATTGGGTTGACATCTTTGCATTTGACTTCCTGCTGTATCACTTCATGCTTTCATGCAACACATTTATTCAATATGTAAAACTAGATTCAGAATCATCTTCTTGTTAGTGTATGAAACTTCTGATAATTGAAATCCTGGCTATTACAGCCACTACTATCTTTGTTAAAATATAGCCATTATGATGTTTGGTACCACTTGGAATTATATTCCAATAGAAAAATCTGCATGAGATAAATGCCAAATTTAAGTCATAAGGGCAACTAAGCAAGTGATTTTATCACCAAAACTATTATTCACAATTGCTTCAGGTTTTTTTTTTTTTTTAAATTTTTATTTATTTATGATAGTCAGAGAGAGAGAGAGAGAGAGGCAGAGACACAGGCAGAGGGAGAATCAGGCTCCATGCACCGGGAGCCCGACGTGGGATTCGATCCCGGGTCTCCAGGATCGCGCCCTGGGCCAAAGGCAGGCGCCAAACCGCTGCGCCACCCAGGGATCCCAGGTTTTTTTTTTTTTTTTTTTTTAATTCCGTATGTTCTGTTTAATTGAGAGCATGTATTCAAATAATATCCTGCACTAATTCAAGATTTTGAAGCACTGTATGTTCGGTAGCTAATTTAAAATAATTGACTATCAAATTGATTTTTTAAATGTACTCTGTGTAAATTCTAGGCATTCTGAATATCTTCAGAAATAAAATTACGTCCTAGAAAGCACTTGAAGTGTGTGTGCCTAGTACTCAACATTTCTAACATTCAATTAGGGGATTGAGTAGTATATGGGTATAAAGAGCATAAAATTCTATATAAAACATTCTTCTCGAGGATGGAGTGGAAAGGCAGAGAGACTCCAAATAAGACAGTCAGCATTTACTCAAATGACTATTCACAATGGGAACAAGAACTCAACCTATTGATCTAATCCCATTATACTGGGATGCAGGGATAGAAAAAAAGAGAAAGCAATTTGCCTTTTTGTCTGTTTTGCAAAGTGAACAAGAGACTATTTGGTCAGGGAAAATTTTGAGACCAAATACTTACATGTATTGACATAGCTTTGGGGGCAGGGGGATTATATTGAGATTATTTTAAAAGTTCTTCCTTCTGTTCAAAGAAAAAGCAAGGACAGTGTCCAGAAAGCACATTGCCATTCAGAACTACCACCACCACCCCACCACCCCCACAAAGAAATAGAATGACTTCAATCACCCTATGTGGTTTGATTTCGTCTAAGTATAACTTTAACAATCCTTGCTAATCAGTATTTTAGTTCTATAAAAAGAAATATAGTACTTTGCAGTCATTTCCTAATTAAAAACATATGCAAGAAATGCAATGGTAAAGGAAAGGAGGTAAAACTTGGGATTCCTTGGAAAAGGAAAGTGCCTATTTTCTCTTTATGCTTTGACCTTTGCGTGATTTCTACTGTCCACATTCTCTAAGCTCCTCACCATGATGTCCCATGTGAGCTTGGGCCTCTCCCAGTTCCAGAAGTCTTTCAATAGGTCTATGCACTTTACCTGCCTCTGAACCCAACACTGTAGGATTTGGTGATGAGTAACACTGTCAGCAAAGGACCCACTGGCTCAGATGCCTCAGAATTTATTGCCAAAACTCTGAAAGTCTGTCTAATCCCCAGGTTGCCCATTCTTTTCTCCAATTTGGCCTCATTTTCAGAATTAGGTCTCTACCTAGGTTTCCCTTTAATTTTTGCCAGTTAGTTGCTCCATCTGATAGACTCTTTACCCTCAAAGATAGGTGCTAGATCTTGAGGCTGAATTAATGGAGATTAAGCCCTGCTTGTTCTAACTCATGGCTCCTGCCTCCTGTCCTCTAAAATAGGAACAGATCATCCAAAATCATGACTTTTGTTTGCTGGCTCCTAGAGCCCAAATTCTGTTTCTATGTCACTATTTACTCACTTACCTAGGAGATTGTGTAACTTGTCTCTAAGATGGTAGCAATAATCCCTCCCATCCCACATGCACATTTTTTTTAACTTGCATTTTGAGATAACTATAGACTCACAGGAAGTTGCAAAACTGGTACAAAGAGTCCCATGTAGCCTTCAACCAACTTCACACAATGGTGATCTTAAAAGTATAACTATGGTATGATATCATGATTATTGGGCAATATATAGTACACTATTAAAACCAGGAAATTGACAATATATTATAGCTAACTAAAGATCTTTACATCATTTTTGAACCTTTATTCATTTGTGTTGCTTATAGTATATCTATATACTTTTCTCATTTTGAGAGTTTCATAAATGAAATCTTACAGCATGTACTCTTTCAAGATTGATTTTTTTTTTTTTACTAAGCCTAAGACCCTTGAGGTCTACCCAGGCTGTTGCTTTTATCAACAGTTCATTCCTTTTTATTGCAGTATTCCATTGTATGGATGTACAAATTTGTTCAGTTGAATGCAGGATGAGGGATTATTGCTGCCATCTTGGAGACAAGTTATACAACTCTTCAGGTGACTGAATAAATATTGGCACAAAGACTGAGAACTCTTTACGCATAATATAGGAGATTTGGGTTGAAGATTTAATTTGCTTCCAGGATTTTTCTGTTATAATTAAAGTTACTATGAATATTTGTATACAGGCTTTGTGTGAACATAAGTTTTCATTTCTCTAGGATAAATGCCCAAGAGTGCAAATGGTGGGTCATATGGTAAGTGCAGGTTTAGTTTTATGAGAAACTGCCAAACTATCTTCCAGAGTGGCTGTGTCATTTCACATGTCCACCAGCTAATGAGACCCAATTTCTCTACATCTTCCCTCACTAGCAATTGGCATTATCACTAGTTTTGATCTTAGCTATTGTAGTAGCTGTATGATGAATACCTCACTGTGGCTTTAATTGGCATTTTTCTAATGGCTGATGTCGAATGTGGTTTCATGTGCTTATTTGCCATCTGTATCTTCTCTGTGGTGAAAAATCTGTTTATATCTTTTGTATATTTTAGAATTCATTTTTCAGATGTGATTCCTTACTCTGTAGTCTTTCATCCTCTTAACAAGGTCTTTCACAGCACAAAAGTTTTAATATATGTTGATTCATTTGATTCATCATGCTTTCGATGTCTTACCTAAGAACTCCACATATTTTTGGAGAAATTGAAAACGTATATTTATATGTGCTTGAATCTGCATAAAGGAACTGGAAAAACACCTAATCTAATGAAAGTGTGAGGCACCTGAATGTGGGAATCGGAGAATATAGGCAGGGATAGGAGATGTGACTTTTCATCTTTTTTATATTCAAGTTTTTAACTACATGAGGATATTAATTTTATTTTTTTAAGATTTTATTTATTTATTCATGAGAGACACACAGAAAGGCAGAGATACAGGCAGAGGGAGAAGCAGGCTTCCTGGAGGGAGCCTGATGCGGGACTTGATCCCAAGACCCCTGGATCACGACCTAAGCCAAAGACAGATACTCAACCACTGAGCCACCCAGGTGCCTTGAGGATATTAATTTTAAAAACAGAGCATGGGCTTTGGAATCAGATCAGTTTCAATACAGGCTCCACAAATTAGCTGTTAGAGCTTGGAAAGTTATTACTTTAGTTTTCTCGTCTGTAAAATTAAATGTAAATAGACATAGTATCAGTCATTTTTAGGAAGATTAAATAAGATTGTGAAAATAGTTTAATAGTGAACCAATTATGAGATTGAATTACAAATCATAAGCCAAAGTAAAATTTATATTTAATATAAAATAGTTCAGTTTTTTCTTCCTGCTTCATAGTTATCTTTGGTGACATATTGCTCAGTTTTTCTAGGCTTTGTACATTCTGCTGAGGAATTACAGTGGCTACATTTGTGGACTCTGCTTCTCCAATTAATGCTGTTTTGATAAGTAAGCATTTTTTATTTGTGCTTATAATAAGCTCTGTTCTTTACACAAACTAGCAATCTCTAATACTCTTATTAAGTGGCAATTTATATTCTTCCTGAATAGGTGAGAACTCAGGGCTCAGAGAGGTAAAGTGACTTGATAGTTTGTCTAATTCCAGAGCTTTATATGTAACTTTGGGGTGCTTGGGGGAGCTCAGTCAGTTAAGCGTCCCAACTTTTGATTTCAGGTCAAGTATTGATATCAGGATCATGAATTCAAGCCCCATATTGGACTCCACACTGGATGTGGAGTCTACCTAAAAACAAAAAAACAAAACAAAACAAACAAAAACAAGAAAAACAAAAGAAAACAAAAACAGCATATAGCTAACTTTGATGCCAGTATAATCTAGAATATTTTCCATGGAACTCCAGTCCCTTAGAGATATTGCTCAAAAACAAAAAACAAACAAAAGGCATTGATTCAGTGAACTTAGTGTATATATTAAAATAAAGCATGTTGAAAAAGTCCCTTCTTGAGAGTCTGCATTGCCTAATCACAAATTAAAGGTTCTGAGGAATCCTATAGTCTTGAACCAGCATTTCCCAGATTAACTTTATCACAAGGTTCTTAAGAAATATAGAACTAGTAGGGCAGCCCAGGTAGCTCAGCTGTTTAGCAGCCCAGGGTGTGATCTTGAAGACCCAGGATCCAGTCCCACGTTGGGCTCCCTCCATGGAGCCTGCTTCTCCCTCTGCCTGTGTCTCTGCCTCTCTCTGTTTCTCTCATGAATAAATAAATAAAATCTTTAAAAAAAAAAAAAATATATATATATATATAACTATTAGAATCACTCAGAATTAGCATTCCATAGAAATATTTTAGGACTCCTTAAAGCCCTAAAGAGCATACGCTTTGCCCTATTTTAAAATGCTTGATATTTCTGTAAACTATTTCTAGCATAGCTTCACAAAAACTCCACAGATAGTTCATTTATATGACATTATAGCATCCTACTGATGAAAATAATAATCTTGTGGCAAACTTCATGAAATATATATGCTTTGGATTTATGAAGAAAACCCCCAGAGTAGCAAGTTTTGCACCAACTCTGAGGGCAAATGGTGTTAAAGAGAACATAAATCTCCTTCTTGATAAGCCTGTGACTTTTCACCTTGAATGGTGTACTATTCTGAAAACTTTAAGATAAGGTCATGTTGGAAACTCCAACTAATGCAAAATATTGTTTAACATACATACAACCAAAAAAGAAATTTATTTTCTTTAATCTCAGTCGCTACCTTTAATTCTGGTACTTCTTACCTATTTCTTCTTACAGGCTTTTAGAAACATAAGGTATTATGTTATCAACTCAAATGTCGGTGCCTAGATGGAAGGGAATATACTGGCTATTTCCTGTCCTTGGATTCTACCCTCTGTGCAGTAGCTATTTAAACAAAGGCTTGGTAATGAATGTGATGGGTTTTTTTTTTAAGATTATATTTATTTATTCATGAAAAACAGAGAGAGAGGCAGAGACATAGGCAGAGGGAGAAGCAGGCTCCCCAGGAGGAGCCTGATGTGGGACTCAATTCCAGATCACAGGATCATGCCCTGAGCCAAAGGCAGACGCTCAACCGCTGAGCCACCTAGGCGTACCATGAATGTGATGGTTTTAGATACATAGTTATAGACATGTATGTAACATAAAATCATACTAAATACCTCTTTTCCTAAATTTTTCCGTGTCTGATGATGGCAAAATGAGTCAAATACGCTATTTAATTACTTATTAGACTGGTCACTGCTATGTTATTCTTGAAAGGTAAAAGAAAATTCATCTTTTCATTTCAGCCTATTGTTATTTCCATTTTACTATTTATTAATAAGTACAATTAGAAATTTGTTTCAGAAAGTTTAAAATTTCTTTAGAAACTTTAAATGCCTTAATTGAAACCAGTGACATATGTAACAAATAGAACTTTAGAGATAAAATAAACTCATTTTCTCTAAAAATTAAATTAAAATGATAATAAGTTTTATTTCCTCTAAATATTATGCAAGAAGTGAAGAATTGAGTTATAATAACACAATACTTTAATTATTTTAATAGAATCATCTGTAATTTCTACCAAGAGAATATTTCAAAAGTTTAAACTTAGACATTTAATAGTGTCAGGCATAAGTTGTTATGAATTGAACTTAATTATGATGCTTTTATTTTCTATCTTATTAGATAATTTTTTTCAGTAAGGGTGGACATTGCTACTTCCTTTTTGTCCTAAAGTATACAAATATGCTTTTGTGATATTTCAGAATATATTGTTCCACAGAATTTTAAGACTAGCTCATTAAAGTAAGGTACCGTGGAGCAAAATCTACCTTGATTTGACGCTTATGACTTGATTTTAAAAGAATTTATTTACCTCCTGAATTTTAAGCTTGCTTATTTGGCTCACAATAAAATAAAAACAGAAAAATAAATTGATGAGTGTACTTTGTGTAATTCTTTTTAAACATTTATCCATCTTTAAATATTATCCATGTAGCAACTGTAGGTGTGTTCATAGAGAATATAAAAAACTCTCACACTTCCAATTCCTAAGTTTATGATTTTGATGCAATTCACAACTAAAAATTCTAAACTAAGAGGCCATCTGTTTCTATGAATCTGAAAGATACTGCCCTATTTGGAGACTTTTATAACATTAAACATGAAAATCTGGAGTTTGAAACTTCTAGTTACCTGTAAAAAAAACTCTAACATCTAATTTGAGGATAGTTTTAATATTCACATATTCTTAAAACACAAACCTCAAAGTGATTCCAAAGAAGACTCTAAGGCTGAAATGGAACACAAGATTAAAACCAATTTTTTAAATGCTTATTAGCTTTAATAAAAACCAACCCCCAAGTATTGATAAACTTTAACTGACTTTATTCATTTTCTGCTTTAGTTTCTTTCTTTTTTGAAAAAAAAAAGATTTTACTTATTTATTCATAGAGACACACACACACACAGAGAGAGAGAGAGAGAGAGAGAGAGAGAGGCAGAGAGAGAAGCAGGCTCCATGCAGGGAGCCCTACGTGGGACTCGATCCTGGGTCTCCAGGATCACACCCCGGGCTGCAGGCGGCGCCAAACCGCTGTACCCCCGGGGCTGCCCTAAAGTTACTTTCTTGGCTGACTCATTGTCCATTAATTGTTGGATCTTCCAGCAATTAATATGCTTATTAGAGGGACAGTTGGGTGGCTCAGTGGTTGAGTGTCTGCCTTTGTCTCAGGGCGTGGTCCCGGGATCAAGTCCCTCATCATGCTCCCCCAATCCCCCCGCAGGAGCCTGCTTCTCCCTCTACGTATGTCTCTGCCTCTCTCTCTGTGTTTCTCATGATTAAATAAGTAAAATCTTTTTTAAAAATGCTTATTAGAAAAGGGTTTTTTCAAATATGCTTATCTACTGCTGTATATGGTATATTTTGGTAATTTATCAGAATACACAGTTTACTCATCTCTTTATATCATTTATACATCACAATAGGATTCAAAAGTTTTTTGCTTTAACAAGTCTAAAAAATACTCTGAAACAACATTTAACATATGTAAATAATCTAAATGCTTATGTTATATTACACCACAGATTTTGCCTTAAAATATTTGATAGCTGTAGCAAATGAAGATAGATGCTTTACACTATACATTTTCTGAGACTAGGGCTTATTTTATGAAGCAAACTTGACTGAATAATTAGAGCTTTTGTGTTGACCAAGTTCAGGGGTTTTTTTACAGTCTCAGATTTTAAGATTAAACTAGTTAAAGCAATAGTTATACTGAGCAAGAATTATGTCTGGTTTTCTTTTCTATAAAGCCATCTAACAGATTTTTTAGTTTATATTATAGTTAATTTTACAATTTTTAAATTATTTTATACTTGTAGAGCTTAGAAGTCAAGCCCTGCTAAAAAAGGCTTGTGCCAAAATAGTTGCTCCCTGACCTCAGCTCAAACACAATTCCTGTCAGCTCTTTCACCTGTTTCTTCTTTATTTCAATTTATTTTTTAAACCACTTTACTGACATATGACTGACAGGTAAAAAGCTTACATATTTAATGTATACAACTTCATGAGTTTGGTAGTAAGTGTATACCCATGAAGCCATTACCAACTTCACTATTATTAAGGCCATAGACATATCCATCACCCCCAAAGTTTCCTCCTTCCCTCTTTATTAGTAGTAGTAATGTGTGTGTGTGTGTGTGTGTGTGTGTGTGTATGATAACAACACAAGATCTACGGTCTTGGCAAATTTTTTTTTTTTTTTTTTTTTTTATTTATGATAGTCACAGAGAGAGAGAGAGAGGCAGAGACACAGGCAGAGGGAGAAGCAGGCTCCATGCACCGGGAGCCCGACGTGGGATTCGATCCCGGGTCTCCAGGATCGTGCCCCAGGCCAAAGGCAGGCGCCAAACCGCTGCGCCACCCAGGGATCCCGGTCTTGGCAAATTTTAAGTATAAAATAAGCAGTGTTAGCTCTAGGTGGTACGCAGCATAATAGATCTCCAGAACTTATTGGCTTGGGCCATAAGAGCAAAGCACTATGCTAAAGTCTACTAAAAGCTGAAGTCCTTGGTTAATCTACAAATTACTGAAACTCCTCAAAGTGGATAATCAAATCTCCTCTGAGAAATGAGAAAATTCTCAGCAACTTGGGATAGATGTATTGGACCCAAAAGAGGTCAAACCAGAACCAGTTTAAAGGGTAAAATCTGCAAAGAACCAGAGCTTTTCTGTAGTTATAATCAAATAATAAAAGTGGAGGCCATTCTGCTTGAAGTTTGATGGGATCCATACATTTCATCTCATACTGAGATTTAGTCTTAAGAATAACTCCTGGTTTGGTCAAACGGGAAGTTTGTGTTTGCTTCTTGTTTTTCTTATTATTTAGAAGTGATTTTCAATAGCCTTGAAGATATCTTTTCTCTGTCATCTTAAAACTGGAAGTCCTACTGCACACTAACTTGTGCCTCCAAAGTCTCTACAAGTAAAAACAAAACAAAAAAACACATCACCACCAAACCTTTCTTTCATGTGCACATGAAAGCACTAGAGGTTTCCTTAATTTTTAGCCTAACTTTAAAAGAATACTATATATATTTGCCATCAATTTCAAATGCTATCTATTTTTAAAGGAGTCTATAGGGCAGCCAGGGTGGCTCAGTGGTTTAGTGCCACCTTCAGCCCAGGGAGTGATCTGGAGACCTGGGATCGAGTCCCACGTCGGGCTTCCTGCATGGAGCCTGTTTCTCTCTCTGCCTGTGACTCTGCTGCTCTCTCTCACTCTCTCTCTCATGAATAAATAAATACTTTAAAAATAAAAAATAAAAAAAATACAAGGAGTCTATAGGATTTTATTTTTTAGGAGCTCCAAGTACATCCTAAATTGAACTCCACAGCTAAGGAGATTTATAAGTATTTTGGAAAATATTTGTACTGTAAGTTCGTATTTATAATTTTAAATGCATTCAGTTCTTCATTTTCTGTGCAAATTAAACTAAAAGTTAAAAGTCCACATGCAGGATCCCTGGGTGGCTCAGTGGTTTAGCACCTGCCTTTGGCCCAGGGTGCGATCCTGGAGTCCTGGGATCAAGTCCCACGTCAGGATCCCGGCATGGAGCCTGCTTCTCCCTCCTCCTGTGTCTCTGCCTCTCTCCCTATGTCTATCATAAATAAATAAATAAATAAATAAATAAATAAATAAATAAATAAATAAATAAATCTTTTTTTAAAAAGCCTATATGCACATAATTTATAAAAGATGGGCAAAGGGAGAGCTTGTATAACAAAATACCTGATTACTTAAGAAATGATAATCTGTTTTAGATATCTGAAAATAAGTTTGGCTCTCTAATTCTTCCCACACAGTTTTAGTCAACACTGTTTAACTTTTATTTTCTATCAGAGAATATAACTAGAAAAAAATTAATTAATTGAGGTATAATTGACTTAGTTTCAGGTGTAAACATAATACTTCGTTATTTGTATATATTGCAAAATTATCACTGCAATGTCTACTTAACATCCATCACCATATATCATTAGAAAATGTTTTCTTCTTGTGGTGACTTTTAAGATCTATACTCTTAGCACTGTTCAGATTTGCAATGTGTTATTAACTACAGTCCCCATGTCTCCATGACTTGCTTATAACTGGAAGTTTGTACCTTTTAAACTCCTTCACTCATTTTGTCCACCCTTCACCTCCTGCCTCTAGCAATTGGCAATCTGTTCTATCTACTAACCTATCTGTGTGTATAATATTTAATATAAAAATATGTTATTTATATATATATTTATGTAAACATTATATATAAATAATATATATTTTAAGATTTCACATATATATTTTTTAAAGACTGCACCTATACATGAGATCATATGGTATTTGTTTTTCCTGTCTGACTTATTTCACTAGCATAGTGCCCTCCTGATCCATCTGTTATTGCAAAAGGCAAGATTTCTCTTCTTTCCATGGCTGAGTGATATTCCCGTATGTGTGTGTATGTCACAATTTTTTACCATTCATCCATCAATGGACACATAGGTTGTTTCCATATCTTGGCTGCTATAAAATAATACTGCAATGAACATTGGGGTGCATCTCTCTTCCAGTCGTGTGTTTTTCTTTTTTTTTTTATATATATTTAATTTTTTATTTTATTTATGATAGGCACACAGTGAGAGAGAGAGAGGGGCAGAGACACAGGCAGAGGGAGAAGCAGTCTCCATGCACCGGGAGCCCAACGTGGGATTCGATCCCGGGTCTCCAGGATCGTGCCCTGGGCCAAAGGCAGGCGCTAAACTGCTGCGCCACCCAGGGATCCCTAGTCGTGTGTTTTTCTTAGAAAAGCACCCAGACATGAAATTGTTGGATCATGTGGTAGTTCTATTTCTAATTTTTTGAGGAACCTCCATACTGTTTTCCATAGTGGCTCTACCAATTTATATTCCCACCAACAGTGCACAAGTGTTCCTGTTTCTCTACATCCTTATCAAGACTTACTCCTTTTTTGTTGTTAACTGCCATTCTAACAGGTGTGAGTGATATTTCCTTGTAGCTTTGATATGCATTTCTCTGATGACCACTCATGTTAAGCCCCTTTCATATGTCTGTTGGCCATCTGTATGCCTTTGGAGAAATGTCTATTCAGGTCTTCTGCCAATTTTCTTTCTATCTATCTATCTATCTATCTATCTATCTATCTATCTATCTATCTATCTAATTTGCTATTGTATGGCAATATTTAAAATATTTAAAATTTTAATTTTTTAAATTCAATTAACCTACAGTGTTATATTAATTTTAGGTATACAAGATAATAATTCAATAATTCTATATATTACTTGGTGCTCATCACAGTACATGTACTCTTAATACACTTCACCTGTTTCACCTATCCCCCCAACCCACCTCCCCTCTGGCAGCCACCAGTTTGTTCTCTATATTTAAGAGGGGTTTTTTTTGCTCATCTTTTTGTTTTGTCCCTTAAATTCGACATAAGTGAAATCATATTTTTCTGTGATATTTTTCATTTAGCATTATACTTTCTAGATCCATCCATGTTGTTGCAAATGGCATGATCTCATTCTTTTTTGTGGCTGTGTAATATTCCACTGTATGTATATGTGGTGTGTGTGTGTCTGTATACCACCTCTTCTTTGTCCATCTATTGATGGACATTTGGTTTACTTCCATATCTTGGCTATTGTAAATAATGCTGCAGTAAACATAGGGATGTATGTCTTTTTTGAATGAGTGCTTTCATTTTCTTTGGGCAAATAGCCTAAAGCAGAATTACTGGATCATATGGTAATTCTATTTTTAGGTTTTTGAGGAACATCCATTCTATTTTCCACAGTGGCTGTACCAGCTTGCATTCCTACCAACAGTGCACAAGGGTTCCTTTTTTTCCACATCCTTGCCAATACTTCTTATTTCTTGTATTTTTTTATTTTGGCTATTCTGACAGGTTTAACTTGATAACTCATTGTGAGTTTGATTTGCGATTTCCTGATGATTAGCGATGTCAGGCTTCTTTTCATATGTTGTTGAGTTTTAGGAATTCTTTATATATATTTTGAATATTAGTCCCTCATTTGCAAATATTTTCTCCCACTTGGTAGGTTGCCTTTTCATTTTATTGGTGACTTCCTTTGCTGTGCAAAGCTTTTTAGTTTGATGTAGTCTCATCTGTTTGTTTTTATTGCCTTTGTTTTTGTCAAATTCAAAAAATCTTTGCGAAGACTGACGTCAAAGACTTTATCACCTTTTTCTTTTAGTAGTTTTATGGTTTCAGGTCTTTATTCAAGTCTTTAACTCATTCTGAATTAAATTTTATACATGGTGTATGATAGTTTTTCCAACATCATTTATTGAAGAGACTGCCCTTCCTGCGTTGTATACTCTTGACTCCTTTGTTGCAAATTAATTGGCCATATATGTATGGGTTTATTTCTGGGCTCTCTGTTCTATTCCATTCATCTGTGTCTTTGTATGGCAATACCATTTTGATTACTATAGCTTGGTAATAGAATTTGAAATCAGGAAATGGTGATGCCTTCAGCTTTTTTATTCTCCCTCAAAATTGCTTTTGCTATTCAGTCATACACATTTCAGAACTGTTCTATTTCTGTGAAAAATGCCATTGGAATTTTGATAGAGATTGCTTTGGATAGTATGGCCATTTTAACATGACTTCTTCCAGTCCATGAATATAGAACATCTATTTATATCTTCCTCAACTTCTTTCGATATTTTACAGTTCTCAGTGCACAGATCTTTCACTTCCTATTTTATTCGTTTTGCTGCAACTGTATATGTTCATTTAAATTCCTCTGATGGTTCATTATTAGTGTATAGAAACAACAGATTTCTGCGTGTTTATTTTGTATCTTGCAACTTTACTCAATTTATTAGCTCTAACACTCTTTTAGTGAAATCTTCAGGGTTTTCTGTTTAGTGTCATGTTATCTGCAAGTAGTGGCAGTTCTACTTATTTCTTTCCAATCTGGATGCCTTTTCTTTTCTTGGCAAAAATGCTCTGGCTAGGACTTCCAATATTATGTTAAATGAAAGTGGCAAGAGTGAGCATCCTCGTATTGTTTCTGATCTTTCAGCTTTTCCCTGTTGAGTATGATGTTACCTGTGGGCTTGTTGTATATGGCCTTTATTATGTTGAGGTACATCTCCTCTAAATCCACTTTGTTTTTATCATAAATTGGTGTTACATTTTGTCAAATGCTTTTTCTGCAACTATTAAAGTTGGTCATGATATTTATCCTTCATTTTGTTAATGTGGTATATCACATTGTTTTAGATGTTGAACCACCCCTGGAATAAATCCCACTTGATCATAGTATATGATCCTTTTAATGTACTGTTGAATGTGATTTGCTAATATTTTGTTGAAAATTTTGCATCAGTGTTAATTGTGGATATAGGCTGTAATTTTAGTTTTCTTGTGGTGTCCCTGTCTGGTTTTGGTATTAGTGTGATGCTGGTTTTGCAAAATGAGTTTGGAAGTGTTTCTTCTTCTACTTTTTGGAAGAGTGTGATAAGGATTGGTGCTAATTCTCCTTTAAATATTTCGCTAGAATTCATCAGTAAAGCTACCTGGGCTTTTGTTTGTTGGGAGGTTTTTGATCGCCAATTCAATCTCCTGAATAGTAAGCAATGTGTTCAGATTTTTAATTTCCTTGATTCAGTCTTGGAAAGTTGTATGTCTCTAGGAGTTTATCCATTCCATACAGGTTTCAAACTTGTGTTCATAGTAACTTATGGATCCTTTGTATCTCTGTAGTATTAGTTGTAACATCTCTTTCATTCAAATTTTGTTCATGTCCTTTTTTTTTTTGTTTGTTTTGTATTTTTACCTTGGGGGGTCTTGCTAAACGTTTGCCAATTTTATTTACCTTTTCAAAAATCAACTCTTGGGCAGCCCAGTGGCTCAGCGGTTTGGCGCCACCTTTGGCCCAGGGTGTGATCCTGGAGACCGGGGATCGAGTCCCATGTTGGGCTCCCTGCATGGAGCCTGCTTCTCCCTCTGCCTGTGTCTCTGCCTCTTTCTGTCTCTCATGAATAAATAAAATCTAAAAAAAAAAAAAAAATCAACTCTTAGTTTGACACGCTCAACTGTCTTTTTAGTTTCTATTTCATTTCTTTCTATTCTGATCTTTGTTATTTCCTTACTACTACTAATTTTGGACTTCATTTGTTCCTCTTTCTCTAGTTTGTTGAGGTGTAAAGTTAGGTTGAGATTTTTTTTCTTGTTTCTTGATGTAGGCATTTACGGCTATGAACTTCCCTCTTAGAGCCACCTTTGCTACATCCTCTAAGTTTTATTACGTTGTATTTCTATTATCATTTTTCCCAAAGTATTTTTTCTCTTTTGATTTGTTCTTTGACCCACTGTTGTTCAGTAGTATGTTGTTTAATCTCCACATATTTCTGAATTTTCCAGTTTTCTTCCTGTGATTGATTCTACTTTATACCATTGTGATTGATTCCAGTTTATACATTGTGGTCAGAAACGATGCTTTGATAGATTTTAATTTTTTTTTTTTTTTAGCCTTAGGCATGGTCTTTATTCACTTGGATAGTGTACAAATATTACAATTTCTTTTTGCTGCAAAAAGTATAAAAATAATCTTTATATAGGAATCCATTCGTTACTGCAAATCTTTCTAAATCTCTGCAAATGGCTCTAAATGAGGGTAAATGAATAAACAAGATGGGAGGGTTGGTCTACAGGACAGCAGGAGATTGGGCCAATCCTCAGGGGCTCACCTGCCCAGATTTCTAGCTAAAGACCTCTCTGTTCCTTCTGGTTGACAGCCCCTCTCCCCCACCTATAGGTACTCAGAGCTAAAGGTCCAGCAGATGAGGGGCACACAGGAGAGGTCTAGGGGGAGCTGCAGGGTCAGGGGTGGGGAGAAGCGAAGGAGGCTCGGAGTGGTGCTGGCAAGCATCTGGCTCCACCCTCAGCTTCCCTCCCCAGAGTGGGAGGCGTTGGCTGGAACAGGGCAGTGGGGCTGGACAAGCTGCCCTATGGGGATGATGGCAGGTCTTCAGTTCTGTGCCACTGAGTGGCAGCCGAGCCTTGGCTCTGAGAGGGCATGAGGTGGGGGAAAGCCCCAGAAAAGGAGAGGCAAACACTCTGGTGATAGGATTTTAATTTTAAGTTTATTAAGATGTGTTTAGTGGCCTAACATATGATCTATCCTGGAGAATGTTCCATGTGCACTTCAGAAGAATGTGTATTCTGTTATTTCTGAATGGAATGTTGAGTATATAACTGGTTTACTATGCCATTTCAGGTCATTATTTCCTCTGGATGATCTTTTGAAAAACTATTACTTTCTTTATAACAAGTTATAATGAGGACTAGTGGATTTTAGGGCACTAAGGAAATTCAAAATCTTTTTTTAAACTGTACTAAATATTTGAGAATTAAAGGAGTTGTAAGCAATTTACAAATATTCCCCTTTTGCTATCAATTAATAAAAGCCCTCCATTTAGTGACAAACAAAATTTAAGTTTTTAAATTTATATTGCAAGTATGTTTTTGACTCTCTTCCAGTTACTGGCCTTCTCTGTGCTATGAAAAATAGATTATCAAGCCAAGTTTATCTTCCCTTTTCTTTCACCTCAAAATGTCCTCTGTACTATGGTTTTTTAAACTTTAGCATGCATCCGAATCTCCTGGAGAGCCTGCTAAAACATAGATTGCAGGGTTCTACTCCAAGTTTCAGGTTTAAAAGAACTGTTGTAGAGCTTATTAATTTGCATTTCTTACAAGTTCCTGGTAATTTTGATATTCTTAATCTGGATACCAAACTGAGAACCACTGATCTAGGATTATACTAAGTTACTCTCCTTCAGTTTAAGAGAAATAGATAGCACTTCTCTCCAACAAATTTTACTTTGTACTCTTGATTCCATCTTCATCTCTATCACACAATTATTTCCTCTGTTTGCAGCTCTCCAATTTCTGTATGCACTGACTTCCTCCATTCTGCTTTCCTGATGAGTAGACTTCAATTTTTAAAAACACAAAACAAGGGCATCATCTAACTACCATTTTTGTCTCATGAATTACCTGTTCACTGCCAAATTTCTAGACAAAATATCCTTGAACCAGAACCTCTGCATGCTCTTGCTTTTCATTACTTGGACCATCTCTGAATCAATTAAGAGTCCCAGCAGGAAACAGGTAGCACTCTCAACTTAGGTAAATTATTAATAAACCTATAAAAGCGTCAGCAGGATATAGGGAAACTACAATGGATACTGCAGTAACCTGAGCTAGAAACAATGAGATCATCCTGTCATTCCTAGATCTGAATGAGAGGAAGCAACACTTAACAGAATCTGAAGAACGCTCCACGGGAACAAGTTGCCTGATAGGATTTATGACCTTCTGGCGAGTAGGGTAGCCCATAGCAATACCATGTAGGCAGGAGACAGGAAAAAACAAACAAACAAAACAAAACAAAACAAAACAAAAAACTGTTCAGACTCTTTCCTCCTGTCAATATGCCAATATTATACTAGTTGCTCCAAACTAGCTAAAGTAACCAGAAGCTAGAAGGAAAATGAGCTAGTTGATAAAGTTCTAGAGTTCAACCTCAGAAAGACAGAATAGTAGAGAGAATAGAGAATGGATCTGAGGTGCAAATAGATGATATCCAGCACAGCCCATACCTTTTGATTTTTAGCTTCTATTCTTGTCCTTTATTTTGGTAACAATTTCTGTTCTCAACACAGAAAACAAATCCTATAAGCTGCCATTTCAGAAGATGATGTCAAATTCATTCATATTCTTTTCATGAACACATGGAGCAATCTCTAAGATTCTACATGATAAAATACATCAATAAATTAATAAATTTAAAAGGATTAAAACAATACAAATAGGTTCTCCAAATTTAACAAAATTAAAACAGAAATAAACAACAAAAGGATACTGGAGAAATTCCTGAATATTTTAAAATTAAACAATATACTTTTAAATAATCCACAGTTCAAAAAAGAAATCAAAAGGAAATTTTAAAATTTTTGAATGAAAATGAAAACATACAAAAATTAATGTGCTAAGTGGTATATTTATAGCTTTAAGTGCCTATTACTTGGAAAAAAGAAAGCTCTTAAAATCAGTAATCTAGGGTTAAACATCTAGCAAAAGAACAATAAATTAAAGCTAAAGCAAGCAGAAAAAGGAAAATAATGAACATCAAGGTTAAAACCAATGGGGAAAAATAGGGAAAGCAATCAATGAATCCCAAAGTTGATTCTTTGAATAGATTAACAAAATTAATATATCAAGGGAAAAAAGGAAAGAAAACACAGACCCAAAATTGAGAGTGAAAGTGGAGACCTCACTACCAAGCTTATCGAGATTAAAAGGATTAGAAATACTGTGCAGAACTTTATGCCAACAAACCAGGCAATTCAGATAAAGTCCTAGAGATATAAATTATTGAAACTGACCCAAGTAGGGGCACCTGGGTGGCTCAGTGGTTGAATATCTGCCTTTGGCTCAGGTGGTAATATGGGGTCCTGGGATTGAGTCCCACACTACACTCCCTTCGGGGAGCCTGCTTCTCCCTCTGCCTATGTCTCTGCCTCTGTGTCTCTCATGAATAAAGAAAATCTTAAAAAAAAAAAAAAAAAAGACTCAAAAAGACATTAAAAAAAAATCTCAGTAAGCCTGTAATATGTAGAGAAATACTGTATTACTAAAGATTTTCTCACAAAGAAAAGCCCACATCCAGATGGAAAAAAAGGATAGCAGCTAAGGACTAAAGCAGTGTTTCTTAATGATGTTCTCAACCTTTCAAGAGTTAATGAGGTCAAAACCATTTTCATAAGTTGTCATTTGTCTCTTTCTATCTCAGTTTCTCAAGTTTCTAGACACTATATGACAAAGGACACTGCAACAGAATGAATGCAGAAGCAGCTGGGAGAATTTAGGAGTCCTCTATTAACCCAGACAGCAAAGACTTAAACCTGAAATATGGAGTTATATATTTTTATATATAGAAATATAAAACGATCCAAATCTTATTGTTTTGTAAAATAGTTACATTTCCATTAAAAATGTTATTTAACATGATAGTTTATTATTTTTAAAGGAACTGAATTTTTACAGTTCTCGTTGCATACATTAAATACAAATATATGTGACACGTATAAATAAAAGCTCTCTCAAGTTCTCAATTTTGTATCAGTATAAACCTTTGGTTGTGGGACCAAAAGGTCTGAGCATTTTTGGAAAACAAAGACATAAAACACAGTAGTAAGTAATGAGAATGAAATGGAAAGGATTAAATAAAAGATAGGAGTTGGACAACCAATAAATCTGGGGGCAAATGAGGAAAGAGATAAAGTAGAATCCAGAAGTTTGGCCCAGGGATGCCTGGGTGACTCAGCGGTTGAGCCTCTACCTTTGGCTCAGGGTGTGATCCCAGAGTGCCGGGATTGAGTCTTGCATTGGGCTTCCTGCATGGAGTGTGCTTCTCCCTCTGCCTATGTCTATGCCTCTGTGTCTCTCGTAAGTAAAATCAATCAATCAATCAATCAATCAATCAAATGTATGTATATATGTATGTATGTTTAGCCCAAATGCCTTAGAAGAATGACAAATTAAGAGATAAGGAAATAAAAAAAAAGATCAGTGAGTTTGGTGATATCAAGAATTCAGTTTTGACATACATGGAATGCCAGCCAAGCAGCCAAGTAGACATATAAGAAAATAAAATATATAAAGACTAAGATATAGTTTGAAAGTTATGTGTGTAGGAAAGATCAGGTTGTCCTGGCATCTTACATAACTGAGCATCACTTCAAGCAAATAAGATATTCATAACCATAAATCTTGGATCACTTTTCCCTAATTCCTTGGTGGATGATTGTTATGTTTCTTCTGAAAAGCTCTCTTAAATGGACAATTCTGGAAGCGTCTGGGTTATACATTTATCTTCTCTAAGCGTTTTTTATATTTTCTCAGTCTCAGTTAAATTACTATAGACCATTAACAATTTCTAAGAGGCCCAACTTTAGGGGAATCAGACTGAAAAGACAAACTTCATTCTCATTAGTCACTTTCTCTGGAGTTTACTTTCTTTTTTTTTTTTAAATGAAACAGCTATTAATGCCTTTATCATGAGCAAACACATATATTCCAACCTCCAAAAGAGTTACAGAACAAATCTAGATACTGACTAGCAATATTTCTCAACTGTCTGTCATTCCTATATAATATAAAGTAGGAATATCTTCAACTTCTTTTAAAAGACATCCCTTTTGAACTTTGAGAGGTCCTAAATCCTACTATTCTGACAAAAAAATTTACTTTTACTTTGATTGGTAGACTTATCAATTTTTCATGTTTTCAGGATATTTTTATTTTACACCTCCACCTCCATGTAACCATCACCTTTCCAGGCTAAAGAGTTCTATGACTGTTGTGGTCAATCTTAAAATCTTCTTCACCTCCCCGATCCTTTAAATTGACAATTTCTAGATTTTCTTCAATTCTATTAAGTCTTGAAGTCAAGAGATTAAAGATACATTAATTATTACAGGCAAAATAATATTGTTAGCAGAAAAAATCCCATCACTTTCCCAGGCTTTTTGGCAGCAAAGTATTAGGCTATTATCTTTATGGAATTCTTAATGAAGAGTTATAGTGTATAGCAGTGCTTATCTTTCATTGTACTAGCAAAAGAATTCTTTTTCTCCCAATGAAATTTTATACAATACCTCCCTATATAAAATGGGCCATAAAGTGCAATGCTCTGATGTTTGTAAAGACCTAAAGCCCCCAGAGGCTCAGTCAGCCCTTTTTCCTCCTTCACAACCCATCCAAAAAAAGGCTCTTTAGGGTGCTTCCCAGGCAACATGGAATGCACTGTGAAAACCATCACTTTAAAGCATCATTAAATGTTAAAGATGCCAATATGGATTTAGAATCAAAGCTTCACATGAAATAAAGCAATTACTTCAGGAGGCCTCTTTACTGCAACTTCAATAAAACTTTATAAAATCCATTTCTTCTCAAAAATAATATAAAACTTTTCACAGATGCATCCTCAGAAAACTGCCTTTCTTAAGCAGTGAAGGAATGAACACAGCATCACTTTAAACAATACTGGTTATAGTACAGTAGATCAGGAGGTCTACTGTAACTCCTCTTATGGTAGATGTCAATATAGTATATCAAAGACACATTAACAGTAAAATGGATCAAGATTATTTTTTATTGCACATTTGCTTACAAATTTGCTGTTTTAAGTATAGCTAAATCTCAAGTATTAAGTTAGTTTCAGCCATATTTCCATCAACTGAATTAAAGCAGTGAATTGCCTATATATTCCCTTAAGATTATGTTTCAGAAACTGGAACATTAACCTTCCCAATTTGTCTAGTTTATTGGAGCACATATTTAACATTTGTTTTTTAAAAATTTAACTACTCAAAACCAAATAGCATACAATAAAGAAAACAATGTTTATGTCTATTCATATAACTCAAGCTCAGAGAACTTCTGATTACATAATATGTAAAGGGTCTTCAAAACTATTCAATTCTTCTTTGTATAATTTTGGAAATTTTAATATTTTGAGAAATTGATTCTCTCATAATCAGACTTTTATAAGGTTTCCCCTCCCCACCAAAAAACAACCCACAATGACTCCAAATTTAATAAAGGAACCATTATCTTGGACTAAGCTTCAAAATAGTATTCACATTCTCTATTGACTGTACTCCACAGTTTAATGCAAAATGCAAAATGTGCTATACAAATCGAAATAATATGGCATTTGAGCAGTCCATGCTTTAAACAGACCTTGAAACATTGATAGCCTGATCAAAAGAAACACAAGAATGAAAACAACTACTGCAAATGCAAAATTTTGGCCATTAATGGATGAGTAATGGCTGATGCTCCTAATAAGCTCATCAATATCATATAAAAAACAAAGAAGAGTAACAACAGACATTTGGCAAAACCTTCTAAATTATTTATCCCAAATTCTCAAACGGAATTTTTAATGCCTCACTCTTAAATTTTACACTTCAATCATTCATGTTTTCCTTTTCAGACTGTTAAGAAATAATTCTACTTAAACTTTTAACCTATTTATCCTCTCACACATTTTTACATAAAAAGTTACTAAAATCACAATTCTGTGGCATCTGTTTATAATCAAACATACACCTAAACTGCAGTAAAGAAATTAGATCCTTTCTTATTCTATCTAGAAAGACGTTACCGAATCTCTAAGAACTCTTTTCCACAGCTCTTCTTTGTAACAACCATGATTTATGAATATTGCATTTCAACTCCATAGCAAATTAACATCCATGCTTATTCCACATAGGTACTGCTAGTGGTCCCTGTGGTGTCCTTTCAACAATAACAAACTCATCAGGGTTGCCAAATGCCTCATAGAAAACCAATAAATCTTGTATTGCACGCTCTTCAATCTGAAAAAAAAAAAGGTGGAAAAAAAAAAGATCCTTTAATCTTTTAGCAAGATTATATTAGCTTTCCAATTTCCTTTTGTGGAAGTACAACTTAATATGAATACAATGCAGCAGAATTAAATGAGGTATCCTGCTATCACCTAGGCAAGTAGAAGGCTTAAGGCCTGAAGAATAATCAGATACCCATCCTCCTTTGAATTTTAATCTTGAGCAGAAAGAAAAAAACCCTGAAAATAGTTGTTGGAATCCATTTATTCCAATACTTCAGGAAGATGCTTTCTGCTACATAAGTCTTCTAACTCTCCAGGGCAACTATGGGTCTTATCTGTTTCCAAGCCTGGCTCTCTGGTCTTTCAAGTAAATCTCAAATTTTAGCATCCCTTCATAATTTATCTTTCCTTGAACTAGTCAAAATTGGTATCTGTGGCTTACAACCTAAGAACACTTTCTGATACAGAAGCACCAGATAACACCAAGTTTGTTACTAATCATTTATTTATTTATTTATTTATTTGAGCAAATGCGAGGGCAGTGGGAAGGGTGTAAGAGAGAGAATCTTAAGCAAGCTCCACTGCCCAGCATGGAGTCAGAAAGGGGGCTCAATCTCATGAACCTGAGATCATGACCTGAGCTGAAATCAAGTGCTGCATGCTTAACTGACTGAGCCACCAGGTGCCCCTATTGATCACTTAAAAAAAAAAAAAAAAAAAAAAAAACAACCTTGTGACAATTTATTCATTCTACATTAACCTAAATTCCTTCAATTAATACTCATTGAGCACCTCAGTTTTGTTTTATAGTACATTTTAACACAATAAATATATATACCTTTGCAATGAAAATAAACATAATTTTCTTAAGATGAAATGTAGTGCAGTTCTTCCCTAAATTAAGTCCATAAAAGCATATTACTTACCTGAATCAAAGCCAAGGGTTTTTCTCGACTTCTGATTAAAGCTGCTTCCTGCTGTAATTCTTCTTCTACAATAGATGCAAAAGTGACTGGAGCTACCACAGGAGGAGCAGTCAATGAAGAAGACAGCCAGGGACTGAAAGAATAGTAACAATGAGCTCTCATTATCTTCCCAAATTCTTGCATGTAAATTCTCCTTTGAAATACTCTTCAACAGTGTTACACTTTTTCTCAGTGACCTATAATATGAGGGGACTTGAAAGCTTTTGCCTTCTTTTTATAGAATAGTAAGGTTAAGAAACAGAGGAAAGGAAAGCTAATATTTTATTTGGATCAGTGCTAAAAAGAATACTTTAGAAAACACCAAAAGGCTGGATGGAGCAAAAATGATATAACTAAACAGAAAGGTAACTCAAACTGTGGAGCAGACAGTAGTCAGCTAACACATTCTATTCAATATCATACTACTCCCAATTTCTTAATATTATCTTTCAGTGCTAAACAACAGCCTAGCTTTTGATGCTCCAAAGCTAATCAATAAGCCTTACTTGGGACTGTCTAGAAGTGGTAAATCTGAAATATGGTTGCCTTCTGGTCCTGATGTACCATGAGGGGAACATCTGCAAAACAAATGCCAAGACTGGAAATTAAAATTTCTACTAATATTAGTAAAACTCTTTATTCATAGAAATACAGAGGAAGAATTATAAGTCCTGACACAGGATACAAGCTAATGTGTGGAATCAGACTTACTTTTAAAATTTAAGTTAAAAAAAAAAAAAGTCTACAGGTATATAAACCCTAATAATGTTCATAGAACCATTTACTATTATCAAACATACATTAGGAAATACAAAAAACTTTGTAAATAAAGTTTTACATTAAAAATTGTTTATGAATAAAAGTGAAAAATTAGCACTAAGTTTCAAAATACATACAAACTGAATAATTAGCCAAATTTTGTGAGCAACTAATATAGTAAATACTTTGATAAGCCAGGAATTATAGGATAGAAATATATGATTACTATGTTCTAAGAACTCACAAACTAAGTGAGGAAACTATATATAAAATGACATAGCAGAAAATAATTTAAGATACGATCTAACAGAGGCACCTGGGTAGCTCAGTGGTTGAGTATCTGCCTTTGTCTCAGGTGGTGATCCTGAGGATCGAGTCCCACACCAGGCTCCCTGTGAGGAGCCTGTTTCTCTCTCTGCCTATGTCTCTCTGCATCTCTCATGAATAAATAAAAATCATTAAAAATAAAAAAAAGATAAACTATCTAACAGGGCTATAGAAATCAAAAAAGATCTGATCATTTGAGAGGGCCTCATGGAGAAGACAATAAAAGAGGTGTAGGATGAGGGGGCAGAAGTATTCGTGTAAGAGAAATAATTAAAGGTACTATAGAGACTGACCTAAATGTGGAATTTTACAGCTAAAAAGATACCTAGAGATTATCTGGATTAATCCAATCCCCTCTTTCAGAATGAGCAAACTTAGGCCTAGACAGGTTTATCAGAAAGTCAGTGAATGAACAAATAGCACTTAAACACTGACTTCCTGATTCATTTATGGAGTTACTAGGTATATGTAGCACTATGGTGCTAAAAATCAGGCTGATTAAAATTCAGTCTCTTCGCCCCTAAAAATACTGGGGGGAGAGGTTTAAAAATCTATTTATAAACAATAATAAAAATGTGAGATAAAACAATTGATACCTGTACCAACCAATATGTACAAAGTAATATGAATTAACAGGAGATACTGACATAATATGGATGAGGGTACATGCTCTTGGCTTCACTGGGGAAATGGCATCAAAGCTGAGAGTGGCAGTGAAATAGCGTTTTTGGTTGTACAAATGAATGGAATGGTAAAAGCCACCAAAGCCTTTTCAATAAGTAGGATAGGATTAAGAGTTTGGAAGGGATTAAAAGAGAAATAAAGTTAAAATGAACCAGTAGGCCAAGAGTACCAAATGCACTGAAAGCTAAAATGTTTAGACCTAATGTGTGGGCAAATAAATTTACTGAGAGTATTTTTATATACATATCTCATTTAATCTTTGCAATACTCTATTAAAAACCATGTATTATTTCCATTACACTGATTAGAAAATTAGGCTCAAAGAATATTATATAATTGCCCGATTCACAGATTGCCTAAGTAGAGACAGAACTCAAAGCAGGTCTTTTTTACTCAGAGTACAGTATGTTTTCCATTATCACAAACCTGCCTTTATTTCTATTATTCCTCTTAGTTTAGAATACATTCCACTATAAATGTCTTTTTATTCTTTAAGGACTAGCTCAAATATCACCTTCTCTCTCTTCCTACAGCATTTCAACTACTATTATAGAGCTTCACACACAGTAATTATTGCTTACATGTCTATCTTAACTACTAGACTAGTCTCTCAAGGTACGGCACTGTGCGTCATTCTTGTTTGTATCTCAGTGTCCAACAGAACACCTGGCACAAAGTTGTTTGTAAAAATATAATTAAAGTATAAACAACAGGGGCACCTGGATGATCCAGTCAGTTAAGCATCTGCCTTTGGCTCAGGTCATGACCCCAGGGTCCTGGGATCACACCCTGCATCAATCAGGCTCCCTGTTCAGTAGAGAGCCTGCTTCTCCCTCTCCCTCTTGTTGCTCCTCCTGCTTGTGCGCTCTCTCTCTCCCTCTCAAATAAATAAATATTTTTAAAAATAACATAAGAAAGCCAAAGGATTTTAAGTATGAGATAAAAGCAGGATTTTTTTTAAAGTTCCTTATTCCTTTGAATTACTGATAACTTCTTTCTTCTAGATGTTAGGTACTGAAATACAAAATGAAATGAAAGGTATAGCTATAGGTTTTTAGTTTTAAGTTTTAGGACTTGAAATCTACTGGGTGCTTGACCTATGACCTCCAAAATAAAGAGATATAGATATCCCCAGGATAAAGTAGAAGACTTCCAACCAGGAGAAAAATGAAGCTAAGGAGATAAATTAGAAAGCTACTGGAGTATTACAAGATGATGGAAACCTAGACTAGAATAACTACAAAATAAATGGGAAAAATTTTACATTCTGATGAAAGAGAGCTACCTTAGAGACTAAATGTAAATTCCCATGGTTTAAGTTCCCTGAAGTCCCTAAAAAAAGAAAGAAAAAAAAAAAAAAAAGGAAAGAAGGAAATTAGGAAAGAAAGAAAGAAAGACATAAAAAAAGAAAGAAAGCATCCTAAAGTCAGTCCAAGGCTAAAGATTAGAGGCCTTCTAGGCACTAAAGCATAACATGGAATAAACACAAACACAGATAATGACTTAAGTGGTGCTCAAAAATCTCTCTGGTGTCTGGGGATTGGCTAAAAGTGGTTGACACTTTCAAAGAAATAGAAAAATACTGTGGAATCTACTATTAAGTAAGAAGCAGCAACTACAAGCTGTCTGTGAAAGTGATATGGTACTGGCTAGAACAAATTGAGTATCAGGATTAAAGTATTTTATATAGGCCTTATTAAACCAAAGTTAAGCAATCAGAACTTAAGTATAACTTACCTGTATAATCTATAATTTATAGAGTACTTCCATATATATTATCAGATATAAGCCATAATAAACCTGTATGATAGGCATTATTGTTCTTATTTCATATGTGATAAAACTGGTTCAGAAAAGTTCAGAGGGCTACTGTGTCAAGACTGAAACTCAAATCTGTTTCATAAGATTGTAATCCCAGAAGTCTTTCCATGGATAATCTCATTAGTTATAAATTTACCCCAACAACTGAAGCTCCATGAAAATTTCATCTTAAAGTAAAACTATTAAATAGAGCTATGATTAAACAAATATCAAAAACATGCTAAGCTTTCAGATAATAAATACAGCATTATTAAGCTGTAGGTATTTGCAAGACACAAATAGACATCGCAATAGACAATCTATAAAACTTAGCCTTCTGAAAAAATCATTTAGAGATTTTTGTTCAAACTGAACATTAATCTTACTAAATTTAGACTTTGAGAATAAATAACTTCTTATATAGCTGACTTTTAATTTTTTTAAAGAATCCTGTATTAGCTTAATTACAAAGATTTTTAAGTATAGAGCTTATATAATAATTTTTTGTCTCACAAGTAGTTTTCCTTACCAATAAGAAACACAAGATCGGTTTCTGCCCAAGAATTACATAAAAGGGTGTTTAAGTGGAAGGAAAATGAAAGAAAATGCATGAAAATGAAAAAGAACACATAAGTAACATACATAAGTTCCACAAATCTCTTTACATTTTAACATTCCCAAATAACAATGGCATTCCTGGACTTCCCTAGCTTTGAGGGAAAAATTACATTTTCTACAATTAAAACAAGAATATATGATTTGAGGAACTTCTAAAATGAGCTCCATTGCACTTGCCACACAAATTCCCTAAATACCACAGCATTTCTGTCTTCTAGCTGTAATTCTATTTCCTCTATTTAATTTACACTGCCTTTTCTCTTTTAAAAATCCTATCCTAAGTTCAAAAGCTTATGGCAATGAAATAGATCAGTATTTTTCTAATACTATTCATATGGCCATACATATAATGATCAAGTATTTGGCACTAATTAAGAAAAGTGTTTATAAACTGTTCCTCAAGCCCTTCTTCAATTAGATTTTTCCTGATAATTCCAGCCCATGGTCATTTCTTCCTCTCTGAACCACTCATCTGACACTTAAATAATATATTGCCTTGTGACTTAATACTCTTACATTATATTGCAATTTCATTCTTGACCTTCCATTTAACTTTCATGTGTGCCCCCTTAGACTTACCAACTAGATTTCAAACACATTTAAGGGACTAGGCCTATATATAACACTTTTATATATACACCTAATATAAGCTAGCAGAATGTTGTGCAAATATAATTTGGTGATTATTTACTTTTATTATTTCCTTTTTATATCTCACTTATGATTACACATTTTCACAATGAAATTAAAAAATTAAAATGAAAGTCACGCTATTTCCCTTCTCAGTGATCAAATGGTAATACACAGTGATCAGTGATAACATACAGCCATTTAAAACATTAACTTCCATGCTATGGCTGTCATGATCATTATTATATACTCCTTTACAATTTCTAAACCGGTATAATAGCAGATGCCACTTTTCACGATTAAGAGCCCTGATGTTATAGCACGCTCTAGTGATCAACTATGAAACCACAGATCTTCAAAACTTTAAGACAAAGACTTACCCAAAGAAAGTAAGAAATTTTCAATCAATAGTGTTAATATTTAAAATGTAAAAATATTACAAAAATGAACTTAATGTTCATACCTTACAATTTACAAACTTGAAGCATACAATAAAACTTACTCAATAGAAACAACTGTTACCTAAAACAGCTACAGTTTTACCTCATTTATTCATCTTGTTCTGAGCATTTATTACATGCTAAAAAATATTCTAAGCATTGATAGTTCAGCGAGAAGCAGAGATCAACCTCTCATTGAGAGGATTCTCTTCTCCTATGCTTTCATTAAACATATAGTTGGATATTCAGTCAGCCATTAAAATACTTGTAGTTGAAAACATTAAACAAAGAATCACACTAGTAACTGAAAAGTCCAATGAGTGAGAAGTGCTGTGGGAATATATCAAAGAAAACTGACTCAGGAAGGGAAGTCTGACTCCAAAAAATACGATTGAATAGAGACGGAAAGAAAAATAAGAGTCAACTAGTCAAAGGGTAGGCAAGTGGCAAGAAATAAATGGCATTTTTTTTAAATTTTTATTTATCTACGATAGTCACACACAGAGAGAGAGAGAGAGGCAGAGACACAGGCAGAGGGAGAAGCAGGCTCCATGCACCGGGAGCCCGATGTGGGACTCGATCCCGGGTCTCCAGGATTGCGCCCTGGGCCAAAGGCAGGTGCCAAACTGCTGCGCCACCCAGGGATCCCCAGTAAATGGCATTTAGAACAAGATAATGAGAATAGAGAGATGTTAAGAGGAAGATAAGAGGTTGGCAGAAACCAGACTATGTAAGGCCTTAAGGGCTATATAAGAAATCTAGCTTTTCCCTAAGAGCAGTAAGATCTGCCATTTCAAAGAAGAACAAAACTGGCTCAGTATTTTGGAGGGAAGGAAGAAAGGTTATGGCAAGACCAGTTAGGAGGCTACTCAGGTAGCCCAGGTGAAAGATCACAGTAATCTGAATGAGAGTAAAAACAGTGGAGATAAAATTTAACATATGATTTGAGGAATATTTAAGAGCTAAAACTGGCATGTCCTGATGATAGACTGAATATTAGGAAGATGGAATAGTAAAGACTTTCAAATGCCATTTTCCAAGGAAGGAAACTCAGGAAGAACTTTTTTTTTTTTAATATTTTATTTATTTATTCATGAGACAGAATAAATGTGTCATGAGACACAGAGAGAGAGAGGCAGAGACACAGGCAGAGAAAGAAGCAGGCTCCACGTAGGAAGCCCGATGTGGGACTCAATCTGAGGAACTCCAGGATCACGCCCTGGGCCAAAGGCAGATGCTCAACTGCTGAGCCACCCAGGCGTCCCAGAATGGACTTTTTTTTTAAACTAAACATTATTTTGTTTCCAACTAACCATAAAATATTCCTTCTTCTGAGGCACCTAGGTGGGGCTCAGTTGGTTAAGCATCTGCCTTCAACTCAGGTCATGGTCTCAGGGTACTGAGATTAAGCCCCAAGTGGGGCTCCGAGGTCAGTGGGGAGTCTGCTTTTCCCTCTCCGTCTGCCCCTCCCCCTTCTAGCACATGTGGATTCTCACTCTCAAATAAAGAAATAAAATCTTAAAAAAAAACAAAAACACTCCATTCTTTAATGAAGAATTAGACTTCAGGAGTTCATTTAGGCATTTTTTTAAAATTGAGGTAGAATTGACTACAATGTGGTATTTGTTTTAGGTGTACCACAGTGATTTAACAATTCTATACACTATGCTATGCTTAACCACAAGTGTAGTCACCATCTACCACCATACAATGTTATTACATATTACTGACTATATTCCCTATGCTGTATTTCTTATCCCCATGACTTATGTATAACTGGAAGTTTGTATCTCTCAATACCCTTCACCTATTTTGACCATCCTCCCAACTCCCTTCACTCTGGCAACCACAAACCTACCCATTCTCTCTATAGACAAAAATGTTTTTGCTTGTTTCTTTTGTTAGATTCCACTTACAAGTGAAATTATATGGTATTTGTCTTTCTCTGTCTGACTTTACTTAGCATAGTACCCTTTAGGTCCATCTATGTTGTCACAAATGGCCAAGATCTCATTCTTCTTTATGACTAAGTAATATTCCATCACACACACACACACACACACACACACACACACACTATATCTTCTTTATCCATTTATCTATTGATGGACACTTACGCTGCTTCCATATCTTGGCTATTAAAAATGCTGCAATAAATACAGGAGTATGTGTATCTTTTTGAATTCATGCTTTCCTTTGGGTAAATGAGGAAAAAAATCAGGAAGTATGGATTGTTTTATGTTTTCTATTTTTGTTTGATTTTATGAAAGAGGTATGAAGAAAACATTGTTTGGTTTTACATGAAGTTAAAGTATTTCTGAATATCCAAGTAGGATGGAGATTTCAAGAAGACAGCTAATTCTGAAGTTCAGATGATAGCTGTGGACAGGCAATGTAATTTTTGAGTCTTTAGTGTATAGCTGATAACTGAAAATAGAAGCTCATGAAATGATGTAGAAAGAGTATATAAAGTGAAATGAGAAGATGACCTGTAACTGAACTTCAAGTAAAATGAGTCATATAAAAAGTTCATGGTTTTGGCAAAATGGAGGTCACTGCTGAACTTAGCCTGAGCTGTTTCAGTTTAGTAATGGGACTAGAAGCCAGACTGGATTAAGAAGTGATTGGGAGCTGACAGCTCTTTTGAGAAATCTGGCTGTGAAGAGAGTAGGGGATTGGTAATGATAGGACAACTGTTAGAGGAAAGTGCGAGGGATGACTGAAGGATTCATTACCTCACCCAGACCACATGATAGAGATCTAAGCATATTCAAAACAAGATGGGAGGTATCCACCTAAAAGGACAATGTTGACTATCCACAAGAAAAGAGAGGGACAATTAATAGTGTAAGGCTTTTAGTAAGGCTTTTAAAGTGGAAAGGAATGAAGATACCAGCACAGGTATAAATATGAACCATCAATAGGAAAAGTAATTCTAGTGCAAAACAAGAAAGGAGGAAAAAATGAACAAAAATAGAGGCAGATTTAGGTGTTTCATAGTAAGAAGATAAAGAAGTTACGTGTCTTATTTATTTATTTATTTATTATTTATTTAAAGATTTTATTTATTTATTCATGACAGACAGAGAGAGAGACAGAGGCAGAGGGAGAAGCAGGCTCCATGCAGGGAGCCCGATCTGGGAGATATAGGACTCAATCAGGGGACTCCAGGATCACGCCCTGAGCCAAAGGCAGACCCTTAACCATTGAGCCACCCACATGTTTTTCTATTTAAAAGCATGGTCAGCATCGCTCATCACACAACTTATAAAAACCAATAGTATGCCTACGTTTCTCTTTTATCAAAAAAGACTACACTATATTCAATTTTTAAAAATATTGTGATAGATGCAGGATCATTATAGAGTAGAACAACAAATTTTTAAAAAACATTTATAAAAAATTTGGAATCAAAAACATAATGAGATGTACAAATGACTTTTTGAAACTGAAACATTTGTTTAGAATTATATAGAGACATTTTTGAAATAAACATATAATCATAAATGCATGTGTATCTGTACACTGGCATGCAAATGCAGTTGAAAATAAACATTTTTACTGTGCAAATTTAACACTTAAAAAACTACCTGTCACCTAGGAATGGAATAAAATGCCCTTCCCTCAACATCTTTAAGAATACAACTTATAAAATACTAAATAGTTTTATATTGTTTGGGTTCAGTCATTTTCAGTGTATCATAAAATGTTCACCAACTTTCGTTAGTACTTTTATTCTGAAATACATTTTGAATCTAATAAAAATATATAGATTCAAATACTTTTAACACACTGAAGATCACTGGCATGTTAATTTCTGTTGCGAGGTTAATTCATTTCTATATTAATTCAAGAATATAATTTCTTCTGCCATCTCTGTTTAAACAAAAGTGTACTCTTAGAGAATCTTAAATCACAACTATTTCAGAGTTTTCTTAATATTAGACTAATGTTGAAATATATGTTGAGAATATTTTTCATTATGCTTTATATACTACTTGCATAAGGTTTCTCTTTTCTTTTGGACTGTGTGTGCTCCACGGGCAGGCACTATGTTAATTTTGTTTGCCACTGTAACTCTAGTACCTAGTGTAATGTCTGATACAGAGTAGATAAGTCATTAAATATTTGTCAGTTTTAAGACTACAAATGTCTTATATCACATCTAATTCTACATTTATAACCCTAACAAATCAGCTTTAACATTTTTTCATAAGTAAGCATATAAAAAATTTATCTATTTTATATGTTAGAGTTACACTTAAGATTTTTTATAGTGTTCCACTAATAAAAGTTTTCATAAAGATAGGGAGATAGACCAAATGATTTCTTCAGGTTCCTTCTGATCTTTTGGTTTTCCATATTGTAAGTAGAGATCTTTGGTCCAAATGTACATTATCTATAATAAGGCAGCCAGTCACAATATCAACAATGAAAATATGTTTATGTTTAGAGTTCATATAAACCAGTAGTTTCCAGTGTTGTTAGAAGACTTTGACAATTCCCCAGAAGTTGCTTGCAGGGCAGATATGATGAGGTTAAACTATAGTATGATTCCCAGACCCCTTATATTAATATGTTTATAATGTTGGAATTGGACAGAAGATTCCACTAAAAAAAAAAAAAAAGGTTTAACAAATAGTGAAAAAAGCTTTATCATTATGTAAAATAAAATATTAATCTGGTCACGGCTGACATTTTTAATTATATTTTTGTTTTGTCTAAAATACTTTAGGGATTAATATCTTTGGGAGATGTCATATTAGCAAAAATAAGAAAAAAAATTCCACTTAGTCAACTAACTTGAAACACAGTTCTTTCTTCCAACACTGGACTATCTAATGCTCCAAGAATGTTCCTTTTTGTACAGTGATTAAGAGAATTTACATACCATGGCAGAAAAACTACTTTATTAGAAAACTGCTTTTAAATTATGTTTAGATTTTCATGTTCCACGGAGGCATTTAAAATATGAAACATCTTTTAAAATACATTAAACTTTAAAAACTAGTATCAAAAATAGTCTAGAGAAAAAACTGGAAACACCCAAAGGTCTATCAATAGATGCAGATAAATGGGTTGTTTTATAACAATGGAATACTACTCAGCAATAAAATGAAATGAATTAATGATACACACGACAACTTGGATGACTCAAAAACTGTATCCTGAGTAAAAGAGAATTTTTAAAAGTACAGACTGAATAATCCTATAGATATAAAACTAGAATATACAAGTTGTCTATACTGACACAAGAAGATTAGTAGTAGCTGCATAGAGAGTAAAATGGGGAAGAGAAGAAGAGATTACCAAGGCACATGAGGAAACTTCTGGGAATGATGGTTATAGTCACTGTCTTGAATATAACTAGTAATGGTTTCACAGGTGCATACATATACCAAAACACCAAACTGTATACTTTAAAAAGTTTACTGTAAGACAATTATATCAAAATAAAGCTTAAAAAAAGTAGACATGTAACTTTTGAAGGTAAAAGAATGTGTAAAACTGCCTGATAAATTTTTAAAGATTATTTCAGAATGTCAAACTACTATAGAGCTTTTTAAGGTAAAAAATGTTTATTACCTTTCAACTTTTGATGCCTGAGAATTTTCTATTCCTTTAAAACAAACTTTTTTGACATGATCTCCTGAACTATGGCCAGTAATAGATTTTTTTTCTTCAAAGAAATCCCGGAATGACTTGGATGAAACTGAATGTACAGAAGATGCCCTGCAAAGAACAACAGAGATCATGTTAAAAAGTCCATTTTTTAAAAAGGTCAATGCTAGAAATCACAAGTAGAAAATGGAGAGAATGTATTATCAAAAATTTTACACTGATATTATATAATTAGTTTTTAATGTGATGTTAGATTCTTGCTGTGAGTTGTGAACTCATCAAAATGATGTGATAAAAAAAAAATGGAGACCAATACTGAAGATAACCCAGATGTTGAAATTAGCAATGATATTAAAAACAAGTGTCATAACTATGCCTCAGGCAACAATTAAAAAAAGCTCAGAATAAATTAAAGAATAAGCTCAGGGAAAAGAAACTATGAAAAAAAACAAAATAGAAATTCAAGAAGTTTTAATACAATATTTAAAAAACAAAATTCATTGGATGGATGTAACAAACAATTGGAATAGAATCAAGAAAAACTGAAGATAAATCAACAAATTTTTAAATCTGAACAGAGGTAAGAAAAGACTGAAAAAACTTCCACCATGGTGACTTAATCAGATATCAAAACGTCTACCATAAGTGTAACTGGGAATACCAGGAAGAGAGGTTAGAAATATAGCAGATAAAAATATTTAAAGAAACAGTAGCCAAGCATGCCCCAAATCTGGTGGAAGATATAAATTTAAAGATTCAAGAATTTTAGAAAACCTCAAGGAATATCAATCTAAACAAAACCATACTTAGGCACATAATGAGCAAACTGCTAAAAACCAAAGATCAAAAGAAAAGCTTGAAAGCATCTTGAAAGAAATACAACACAGTATGAAAACACTTAGCTTATTATTAGAAACAAGGAAAGCCAAAAGACAGTGGAACAACATCTTTAATATGATGAAAGGTAGGGAAAAAACTATTAATCCAGTATTCTATATCCATATGAGTCAACTTGGACAAGGATCCTCTCCAAGTCAGGATCAGAAATGATTACAGTCCTGGCTGAACCTTGATTGCAGCAGTGTGGGAGACATGAGCCAGGGGCACTCATAAGCAATAACTCAGTGAAGCCCGACCTAAAGGAACTATGAGATAATAAACATTGATTGTTTTAAGCTATTTTTTAGGGATAATTTGTTACAAAGTAATAAATAACTAATATAAGATACCATTGGAATTAAAAAGATAATAAAGATTATAAATAACTTTAGGCAAATAAATGACAACTTATATAAAATGGACAAATATCTTGAAAAATATATATATTTTAAAGATTTTATTTATTTATTCATGAGAGACATAGAGAGAGAAGCAGAGACATGGAGGGAGAAGCAGGCTCCTCCACTGGAGCCTGACATAGGACTTGATCCTGGGTTTCCGGGACCACACCCTGAGGTGAAGACATACACTCAACCACTGAGCCACCCAGGCATCCCGAAAAAACTATTTATTAAGGGTACCTGGGTGGCTCAGTTGGCTAAGCATCTGACCTCGGATCAGGTCATGATCTCTGGGGTTGTGGGATCAAGCCCCATGCTCAGCAGAGTCTGCTTCCCCATTACATCTACCTTTGCCCCTCTCCCTCCTTGGACACTCTGAAATAAATCTTTATCAAAGAAAAAAATATGAAATAAAAAAGAGACCTATCTCTATTTAAAAAACTGAATTAATCCCACCAGTTTAGAAGTTGACAAGTTGATTCTAAAATTTTTATGGGAATACAAAAAAACCTAGATTAGCCCAAGTATTCTTAAAGCAATACAAAATTGGAAGAAGATAAAACAAGTCACAGTAATCAAGACAGAGTGGTACTGACATAAGGATTAAAAATCCGATCAGTGAAAAAGAAAAAAAAAATCCGATCAGTGGAAAAGAATAGACAGCTCAAATATAGATCCTCACATATACAATCATTTTAATTTCAATAATTAGTTCCCAAAACAATTCAGTGGCAAAAGTATTTTATCTAAAAACAAATGGTTATAAAAGAAAGAAACCTTCACTTTTATCTCTTATCATATCCTAAAATTAATTCAGGGTGGATAATAGACCTAATGTAAAAACTATCCTAGAAAAAAAACAAAAGACTATCTTCATAACTTGGTGGTAGGCAAAGGTTTCCTTGGGCTTATACTACAGGAATAAACAAATGACGAATTACAGTTAACCAAAATTAAAACTTCTGATCAGAAGACATCATTAAGAAATCAGAAAATAACTGCAAAACACTATGTGACAAATGACTCGTATCCAGATTGTAAAAAGAACTAGAACTCAAAACTAAAAAAAACTTAACACATAATAAAAGACAAGGCAATTTTAAAAAGCAAGCAAAACAATTTGAATAGACACTTCACAAAGAAAGATATGCTAATGATCAAAAAGCACATTAAAAAGTGCTCAGTATTCATCAGGGAAACACAAAGCCACAATGAGAGGCTGCTATACGCCCACCAAAATGGGTAAAATTAATTGACAATACCAAATGTTGGCAAGAACATGAAATAACCAGTGCTCTCACATACATTGTTGGTGGGTGGATAAAATGGTACTAATGCTGTGGGGAAAGGTCTGGCAGTTTCTTAGTAAGTAAACATTTATTTTTCTGTATAATCCAATAATTCTCCCTAATAATTATCCAAGAGAAATTAAAATATATGTCAATAAAAAGGCCCAAACAAGAATATTAGCAGCAGCTTTACTCATGATAGCCAAAAACTGGAAAGAGACCAGGTGTCCATCAACAGGAATAAACACAAATTGTATATTCATACCTTGGAATACTACTGAGTAATAAAAAGGAATAAACCATTGGCATACACAATCCAGATAAATCTGAAGAACACGTGAATGAAAGAAGCCAGATGGATAAAAGTACATTATGTTTCATTTGCATAATATAAAGTTCTAGAAGAGGTAAAAATAATCTTTGGTCAAAAAAGGAAAAAGTCACAATACTGATTGACATTGGTATGGAGGAGGGCGCCAAGATGAAAGAGAACTTTCTGAAGAAAACTTTCTGGGATAATGGTAATGCCCAGCAATTTATTAAAAAGATAATAAACAATGACCAAGTGAAGTTTTCCCTAGTAATGCAAAGTTGGTCTAACATTCAAAAGAAAAAAAAAATCAATATGAAACATAAACAGGATAAAGTAGAAAAATCCTATGGAAAAGACTTATGATCCAAAATATGACTAATAACAGGCAAGGACATGCATCCCAAAGATATGAAAATAGCCAATAAGCCCCTGAGAAGTGTAAAATAAACCACACTTACTAGTAGCTAAAATCAAAACAATTACGTGTACCAAATGTTCGAAAGAGTATGGAACAAGAGGAACTCTCATACACTGCAGACAAAAAGTGTAAAATATGAACATTTTGGAACATTGGTGCTTTTCTTATATTATAAAGTCTAACATTCACTTAACATATGATCCAGCAATTCCACTCCTAGGTATTTATCAAGAGATATAAAAACATGTCTATTATGACTTATACATAATCACTTTTTTCATAAAAACATACTGGAAACCAGTATTTCTCAACAAAAAAGGAAGAAATTACTGGTAAATGCAACATGGATGAAGCTCCAAAACTTCAAGTCAAATGACAGAAAGCTAGACATAAAACAGAACATAATGAGCTTACATGCCATTTATATAAAGTTTGAAAACAGACAAAAACTAAGTTATAGTGACAGAAAATTTCATCAATGATGGCATAGGTGGAGACTAAGAAAAGATACTGCAATGAGGGAAATATTTCTTTTTATTTTCACTGGGGTGGTGAATACACAGATGAATATATTTGTAAAAACTCCTGTATACAAAATTAGTCCACTTACTACATGTAAATCATATCTTGACAAAGTTATTAAAAACAAACAAACAAAAGGAAATCTGCACTCCTTCTCAAATGACTAGAAGTTGAAAAATGCCAAGTTTTGGTAAAGAGGTGGAAGAAGTACAACTCATACAACGCTGATGAAAATGTTTTGTGATGCCACTAAAAATGAATATATGTATATCTTATTATCCAGTTATTCCTAGCTAAGATACCCAATAGAAATACGAATGTACATTCACCTAAGACATGAACTAGAACATCCATAGCAACACTAATCTAACAGTAAAACGATGAAGATATTCAAATGCTAACAAAAACTGAATGAATAAGTTGCAGTATATTTACACAATGGAAATTAGCTAGTACTCATCAAAATATGAATTTCATAATTATGTTGAAAAAAAGAAGCCAGACACAATTCTATTTATATACATTAAAAGAAAATCTATGAAAAGAGAAGTCAGGATAGTGGATGATAAAAAAGATACTGGGTTGCTGCAGGGAGAAGAGGGCATGTAAGGGTGGCAGAGGGGGACTTAGAAGATGATGGTAATGTACTTCTTGATTTGAGTGCTGGTTGTACAGGATGTGTTCAGTTTGTGAAAATTCAGCCTATATATTTATGGTTATTGTACTTTTAAGTGTATATTATGTTTTAATAAAAAGTTACTTAAAATGTTAGCCTGCTTTTACATGATAAAACAGAAGAAATAAAAATTAGGTTGATCTAAATATACAAAATTAATCACACCCAACATAGCTGTAATACCTTGATAATTAGTTAAAAGTGGAATATATTTTACAATACCAAAAAACAGGCAAAAAATTAAAAATCACCATTACAGACTAATTTAGTTTTCAAAGATTTCATACTCAGAGTTTAATGATTTCAGAATCTTTTAATTCAACTATCAATGTTTTATTTTACAGCCATGCAAAAACAATCTGCAGAGTAATAGGGCTAGACATATAAAGCTCTATTGCTTAGACTGGGTTCAAATTTTGGCTCTGACTTTGGGAAGTTAAGCTTTGTGCTTCAGTTTCCTCATCAATAATACGACGATACTATCTCCATCATCATAATGGTTGTTATGAGGATCAAATGTTAATTTATGGAAAAATACTTAAGACAATAGCTGACACAGAGAAATGCTATGTAAGTCTTAATATCCATAATTTTCATAGCATTTAACAAAACTTACTGTGATTTAAGAGAAAAAGAAGACATGAACAAAGTTCATGACATGAAGACATATAATCAGTTATAAATAGGCTTAGTATCTCTTTCCTTCTAAAGTAGACTTAGAAAAATTAATTTAAAAAGCTAAACTTTAGTTATTAGTTCTTTTATACACTAGATCTACACCATAACCTTAGATCATTTTCAGAATCCTTAACATTAGAGAGTCAAAATTATAAGCAATAATAATGTATAAACAATTTCCATACCTAGGTTTTTTCTTTTTTTTACTATTTTCTTTACTCAGAGAACAAAGTGGTCAAATGCTAAATGGATAATTCCTGAAAAAGTTAAATTTGTAGGGGCAAGAAACCATAAAATCCGAACCTAAATTAAGTTCATAAACAATTTGAGGTATCCCATAAAAGAGCAAGTCTTTCTAAAATCCTATTATTTTGTCTGAATAGCTCGTTTGTACTTCTGATCTAATTACCAAACTATATTTGCAAAACGCTTTAACATGCATCATGTCATTTAATTCTTGTAGTAACAATCCTAAAAAGTAAGTATTTTTTATCATCTCCTAAGTTTAAAAGAAGAGTAAAACCAAAGTTCAGGGACCACCAGAGATAAGGCAGAACTGGGATCCAAACCTAATTCTTTTTTTTTCCCTAAAAATATTTTCTTTATTTATTCATAAGAGACACAGAAAGAGAAAGGCAGAGACACAGGTAGAGGGAGAAGCAGGCTCCACGCAGGGAGCCAGACGTGGGACTCGATCCCAGGTATCCAGGATCAGGCCCTGGGCTGAAGGCGGCGCTAAACCACTAAGCCACCCAGGCGTTCCCCCAAACCTAATTCTTAATGACCACAGAACTCATCCTTTAGTCTACCACTGCCTTCAGTAAGAAATCAAGACAACACTTCTTATAAAGTGCCAAAGAGAAAACAGATAGGAAGATACTGATGATTCACACTTTGTTTTGTTATCATATGAACTAAGCATCCATTCATAACAAAATGAAAACTATTTTACCCAATTTCTATTTGATCAATAAAGATTAGATCATTCAATACAAAATGACTCCTAAAAGATTTTTTTAAGGGACTCCTGGGTGGCTCAGCAGTTGAGCATCTGCCTTCGGCTCAGGTCGTGATCCCAGTGGGGAGCCTATGCCTCTCTCTGTGTCTCTCATGAATGAATAAATAAATCATAAAAAAAAAAAATTTTAAGAAAAAAGAAAAGTTCACCAAAAAGTTAATACATGTTAAGGAAATCAGTTAATCATATGGCCATATTACAAATCAAGTTACCATTTATTAAAATATAAATGGCTAACATTTATATATTTGATTAGACAATGTTGAAGGTGCTATGCTAAATGTTTGATGCTTTAACTCAGTTTCAACTTCATAATACCCCTGTGAAATAGGTACTGTTTTTAGCTCTATTTATGGACAAGGAAAGAAAGACAGAGAAAGATTAAATAACTGATCTAAGCTTACATTGCTACCAAATTAACAGATCCATGATTTAAACTCAAGCAAGGCTAACTCCAGAACCCAGGCCTAATCACTATACTGCTGTGTCTACATATTAAAAGTTGTTTGCTCTAAGTAAAGCCTTAAATTACATCAGAGGAATTTTCCTTATAGATTTGTGTCAGAAACATGACCTACCTAGGTATTCATGCTAAAAATACTTCTTCAAATGGAACTTCCCTATGACTTGACCATGAAATTTTTCCCCAAATACATACATATACAAAACATAAAAAGCTAAACACATATACAATTTGTGTTTCCTTAACAATTCCTTCCTCCTCCCAAAAGCACACATACCTAAAGGATTCTATTGGCAAACAAGGTAACTATGGTGTACAGTGTAACATTAGCAATTTGGGAATACTGATGGCAAATGTTCTTGCCTGAGAATACAATGAATGTCTCCTTTAAGTAAATCATGTTTCTAAATACAGAAATTTCAATCTATAAAGCGTAAGTTGTCAGATTCATTCTAGTAGTAATTCAGAGACTCCTAGATGTGATAAATTATACATACTTTTAAAAGACTTCCAAAACTCTTTTAAAAAGCTACTGATACCTCCTTAGGAATAAATGTAAATAACAGTGCTTATAAAATATCTTAAACTCACATGTTCATTAATCATGCACAGTGGTTACTTATAAAATGACTTACCAGATTTCCTTAAATGAGTTCTACTACTCTTTCCACTGATCATGCCATAATTTGAAACAGTGTCTGATTTCCCATGATTTTGCTTTCTTAACTCAGGCTCTGGCTATTTTCCATCTTAGGAGCCACAGTAGCTTTATGAAGAAGCATTTGTAGACATTGGTAACCACATAAAAAATTAATCAAGATTTTGTTTCTTAGCTAAAGCAGCTCTGAAATTTTAGCTTTAATAGATAAAATTTCCAGCTCTAAAAAGTTAAGAAGTTGAATTAGTTTATAATTTATAGGTTACCTCTACATGGAATTTAGAAGAATTTATATTCATCAAGCCAGGCCACAAAGATTGTGCATTCTTCCACTGAAGATGACTCATGAGAAATGTATTATTTCTCCAAGTAAAACAGGTGATAATGAAAAGTGGCCAACTCCCACATACACTTGTGTTTTCACACGATATTATATCAGAACTTCATTCTAATGCAAGAACCAATTATATTTAATATATAATATTGCCACACCTAACTGTAGAGAGCAGGAGTACAACTATGTATTATGAGTCATAAAAACTAGGTGAGAAAATCTGTGATCAAACTAGTAAAAATCCTTTCCACAATCAGAAGCAGATTTATAGGGCTAATTTGTGATTTGCTAATGAGCTTTATCTTAACCTTAATACTAAGATAAACACAGCATAAAAACATATTCTACAAAAATAAAATCATGTTAGATGGTTCTTCAGATGATGAAGATGCTCTTTTAAGAAATATTTTTAAAAACTTAAATCACTACAGTTCTGAATATACTCTATACACACAATTCATAAATCAGATTAAATGCTAATTTAATTTTCTAATTTATTCATAGCATAGTAAAGTTTAAGTGCTACCAAATTTCATTAGATCATCATTTACATGGGATATTCTAAGGAAAACAAATCTATGCCATTTTTAATTTCTTCAATCATATACTACATGTATTTACACCCTGTGTGTAAAAAGTATTCAACAAATGATTATTTCCGTTTACACTAAACATGGATCAAAATTCATGAACACCAAACATCAACCAGTTTATATAAACATGTTTTAAAAATCTCTAACAAATATTTTGATTTATGCCATTAACTTATAAAATTTCCATAACCAAAGTATATATATATAATATCCTTATAGTTATTCTATACTTATTGACAAATATATATTTTACTAAGTTAACCTTTAATTTAGAGTACAAATAAAAGTATATATATTCAGAATTTAGCAGAAATAAATTTTAAAAGATCCTTCAAATATTAAAAATAGTCTCGGGATCCCTGGGTGGCGCAGCGGTTTGGCGCCTGCCTTTGGCCCAGGGCGCGATCCTGGAGACCCGGGATCGAATCCCACATCAGGCTCCCGGTGCATGGAGCCTGCTTCTCCCTCTGCCTGTGTCTCTGCCTCTCTCTCTCTCTCTCTCTCTCTCTGTGACTATCATAAATAAAAAAAAAAAAAAAAAAAAAAAAAATAGTCTCAAGAAGTCATAAAAAGGACACAAATGATCAATTTTATAGCTCAGATAATTCAGAATAAAATTATCCCTAATTAAATTTGCTTGGTGTCCTAAGAAACATAAAACTGCTATTGATTAGTTTGTATTTTTTTTATTCAAGTATAGCTGGCATACATTAATTTCAGGTATGCAACATTTATATATGTTGTGAAGTGATCACCTACCATAAATCTAGCTACCATCTGTCACCAAAATTGTTACACATTATTAACTTTATTCCCTATGTTGCACATTGTATCTATGTGCCTTATTTATTTTATGACTGGAAGCATGTTATTTTGACTTTTTAATCCCCTTCCCCTTCTCCCATCTCCCATCTGGTAACCATCAACTTGTTCTTTGTATATACCGAGTCTGTTTCTGTTTTATTCATTTATTTTTTGATTCTACATATAAGGGAAGACATACAGTATTTGTCTTTTTCTTCCTTATTTCATTTAGCATAATACCTTCTAGTCCATCCATCTTGCTGCAGATGGCAAAATTTCATTCTTTTCTTTTACGGCTTTTAAGATTTCATTCTTTTTTTTATGGCTCCTATTCCATTGTATGTATTTATACCTAAACTTTATCCATTCATCCATCAATGGTACAAAGTTGCATCCATATCATGGCTATTATAAATAATGCTGCAATGAACAAAGGATTCTAAATTTCTCTCTTCAAATTACTGTTTTCATTTTCTCCAGATAGATACCAGAAGTGGAATTGCAGGATCATATAGTAGCTCTATTTTTAATTTTGTTGAGAAACCTCCATACAGTTTTCATAGTGGCCGCACCATTTTGCATTCCACCAACAGTGACAGTACATCAGAGTTCCCTTTCCTTTACATCCTCACCAACATTTAATGTCATTTTTGACAATAGCCATTCTGACAGGTGTGTGGTGATAGCTCATTGTGGTTTTGATTTGCATTGCTCATATGATTAGTGATGCTAAACATCTTTTCATGCGTCTGTTGGCTACCTGTATGTCTTCTTTGGAAAAATGTATATTCAGGCCCTCAGCCTGTTTTTGTTGTTTTGATACTGAGTTGTGTATAGTCTTTATATATAATGGATATTCAACCCTTATCAATCGTTATCATTTGCCAATATCATCTCCCAATTAGTAGGTTGCCTTTTTGTTTTGTTAGTTTTCTTCATTCTGCAAGGGCTTATTTAACATAGTTTCATTTGTTTATTTTTGCTTTTGATGCCCTTTGCCAGAGGAGACATATCAAAAAACCATGTTGCTCAGGGACGCCTGTGTGGTTCAGACAGTTGAGCGTCCAGCTTTTGGTATCAGCTCAGGTCATAATCTCAATCATGAAACTGAGCCCCATGTCAGCCTCTGTGCTCAGCACAGAGTCTGCTTTAGACTGTTTCCCTCTATCCCTCCCTGCCACTGACTTTTGCGCGCACTTTCTAAAATAAGTAAATCTTTTAAAAAATACGTTGCTCAGACCAATATCCAAAGCTTACCACTTATGTTTTCTTCCAGTAGTTTTATGGCTTCTGATCTTAAATTTAAATCTTTAACTCACCTTGAGGTTTCTTTTTGTATATGGTATAAGAAAATGACTGTTTTCCCAAAACCATTTATTGAAGAAACATGTTCTTTCCCCATTATATGCTCATGCCTCCTTTGTCAAAGATTAATTGACCAGAAGCATAGGTTTATTTATGAACTCTATTCTGTTGCACTGATCTATGTGTCTGTTTTTGTGCCAATACCATAGGGTCTTTATTATTATAGCTTTGTAATAGTTTGAAATCAGGGAGTATGATACCTCCAGCTTTGTTCTCTCTTAAGATTGCTTGGGCTCTTCGGGGTATTTTGTGGTTTCATACAAATTTTAGGATTATTTGTTCTAGTCCTGTGAAAAATGCCCTTGTTATTTTGATAGGGATAGCACTGAATCTGTAGATTGTTCTTGGTAATAAGGGCATTTTAAAAAATAAATTCTTCCAACACAGGAGAGCAGTGTACCTTTCTGTTTGTGTTATTTTTAATTTATTTCATCATTTAGTTTTTATAGTTCTTTCACCTACTTGGTTAAATTTATTTCTAGGTGTTTTATTCATTTCAATGAACTGTAAATAGTACTGTGGTCTTACATTTTCTGACAGCTCATTATTAGTATATAGATATGTGACAAATTTCTGTATATTAACTTTGAAACTTTTTTAAGATTTTTTTTTTCATGAGAGAGAGAGAGAGAGAGAGAAGAGAGGCAGAAACACAGGCAAAGGGAGAAGCAGGCTCATTGCAGGGAACCTGACATGGGACTTGACCCTGGGTTTCCAGGATTATGCCCTGGGCTGAAGGCAGGCACTAAACCGCTGATCCACCCAGGCTGCCCTGTATGAAACTTATTAGTTGTAATGATTTTTGGTGCATCTTTAGGGTTATATTAGTTGTAATGGTTTTTGGTGCATCTTTAGGGTTTTATATATATATATTCATTCATGTCTTCAAATAGTTAAGTTTTACTCCTTTTCCAATTTGGATGCCCTTTATTTCTTTTTCTTACCTGATTCTGATTGCTATAACTAGGACTTCCAGTACTATGTTGAATGAAAGTGTTGAGAATGGACACCCTTGTCTTATTCCTTATCTTAGAGGAAAAGCTCTCCACTTTTCACCATTGAGTATGATGTTAGCTGTGGGATTTTCATATATGGCCTTTATTATGTAGACATATGTTCCCTCTAAATCTACTTTATGGAGGGTTTTTATATTGATTGGAAACTATTTGTCAATTGTTTGTTCAGTTTATCTATTCAAAGGATCATATGGCTTTTATCCTTTCTCTTGTTGATGTGGATGTATCACATTGACTGATTTGTGAATAATGAACCACCCTTGCATCCCAGAAATAAATCCCACTTGATCTTGGTGAATGTTATTTTGATGTATTGTTGGATTCAGTTTGCCAATATTTTGTTGAGGATTTCTGAATCTATATTCATCAGAGATATATTGGCCTGAAATTTTTTTGGTTTGGGGTTTGTTTTTTTGAGGGGGGTGCTGCTGTCTTTATCTGATTTTGGTATCAAAGTAATGCTGGGCTTATAGAATGAATATGGAGTTTTCTTCCCCTTCTATTTTGGAAAAGTTTGAAAAGAATAGATATTAACTCTTCTTTAAATGTTTGCTAGAATTCACATGTGAAGTCATCAGGTCCTGGACTTTTATTTGCTGGGGGTTTTTGATTACTGATTCAATTTCATTGCTGGTAATCAATTGTTCATATTTTCTATTCCTGCTTCAGTTCTGGTAGGTTATATATCTCTAGGAATTTACCCACTTCTAGGTTGTCCAATTTGTTGGCATATAATATTCCATAATATCCTCTTACAATCCCTTGTATTTCTATGGTGTTAGTTGTTATTCCTCCTCTTTCATTTCTGATTTTGTTTATAGGAGTTCTCTCTTTTTGGGGGGTGGGGGAATCAGTCTGGCTACAAATTTGTCAGTTTTGTTGATCTTTACAAAGAACCAGCTCCTAGTTTCATTGATCGGTTCTACCGTTTTTTTAGTTTTTATATCATTTATTTCCACTCTAATCTTTATTATTTCTTTCCTCCTACAAGTTTGGAGTTTTGTTTGTTCTTCTCTTTTTCTAGCTCCTTTAGGTATAAGGTTAGGTTGTTTATTTGAGACGTTTCTTGCTTCATAATATAGGCCTGTATTGCTATAAACTTCTCTTAAAACTGCTTTTGCTGCACAGCCCAAAGATTTTGGACCTGTTTTCATTTTCATTTGTCTCCATGTATATTTTTTAATGCCTTCTTTGATTTTTTGGGTTGGCCCATTCATTGTTTAGTACCATGTTATTTAACCTCCATGTATTTGTCCTCTTTCCGGAATTTTTTTAAAGATTTGAGAGAGTGCATGCATGCAGCATAAGCAGTGCAGGAGAGGCAGTAGGAAAGGGAGGAGAGTCTTAAGTAGACTCTGTGCTCAGCAAGGCAGGGCTAAATCTCATGACCCCGAGATCACAACTTGAACCAAAACCAAGAGTCACTTATCTGACTATGCCACCCAAGTGCCCTCCTGAGTTTTTTATTGTGGTTGATTTCTAGTTTCATAGCATTGTGATTGGAAAATATGTGTAGTATGACTTCAGTCTTTTTTAATTTGTTGAGACTTGCTTTGTGGTCTAATATGTGATCTATTCTGGAGAATGTTTCATGTGCACATGGGCAAATAGAATGTGTATTCTATTTGAGGATGGAATGTTCTGAATATATGTATTAAATCCATTTGGTTCAAATATGTCATTCAAGGCCATTATTTCCTTGTTTTTGTTTAGATTATCCATCCATTGATGTAAGTGGGATGTTAAAGTCCCCTACAATTATGTATTATTACTTTTAGTTCCTTTATGGTTGTTATTAACTGCTTAATGTATTTCAGTGTCCGCATGCTGGGTGCATAGATATTCACAATTGTTCTATCTTCTTGTTGGATTATCCCCTTTAGGATTATAGAGCATCCTTCTTTGTTGCTACAGCCTTTGTTTAAAAGTCTACTTTGTCCAATATACGTATTACTATCCTGGCTTTCTTTTCACCACTAGTTGTATGATTTTTCTCCATCCCCTCACTTTCAGCCTGTGGGTATCTTTAGCTCTGAAATGGGTCTCTTATAGCCAGCATATAGATAGGTCTTGTTTTTTTTTTAACCCATTCTCTCACTGTGTCTTTTGATTGGGGCATTTAGTACATTTACATTCAAAGTGGTATTTGATAGGTATGTGTTTACTGCCATTCTGTTGCTTGTCTTGTGGTTGTTTTTGTGTTTTTTTGTTTCTTTCTTCTATTGCTCTCTTCCCTCACCATAAGTTAGCTTTCTTTAGTGATATACTTGGATTCTTTATTTTTTGCATATATATTACTGGTTTTTAATTTGTATTACCATTAGGTTTGCATACAACATCTTCTACATATATCAGTCTATGTAAACTTGATGGTCACTTAGGTTGAACCCATTTACTCCTCTCCCCACCACAATTTAGGTATAAGGTGTCATACTTTATATACTTTTCGTTTGTGAGTCCCTTCACTGGTTTCCACAGATACCTTCCTTTTTTTTTTTTTTTTTTTTTTTTTTTACTACTTTTGTGCTTCCTGCTTTTCTTGCTTATGGTCTTTCTATTCAGAGTCCCCTTTAACATTTCTTATAGGGCTGGTTTAGTGGTCATGAACTCTTCTAACTTTTGTTTGGGAAACTCTCTCCTAAACTGAACGATAGCCCTACTGGATACAGTATTCCTAGCTGCAGATATCTTTCCTGTCAGCACTTTGAATGTATCATGCCAATCCCTTCCGGCCTGCAAAGTTCTGCTGAAAAATCCACTGATAGCTTTATGGGGTTTCCCTTGTATGTAACTGTCTTCTTTTTTTCTTGCTACTTTTAAAGTTCTTTATCACTACTTTTTGCCATTTTAATTACTATGTGTCTTGGTATGGACCTCCCCGGGTTGATTTTGTTGGGGGGGTTCTCCGTACCTCCTGGATCTGAATTTGTTACCTTCCTCAGATTTAGGAAATTTTCAGCTGTTATTTCTTCAAATAAATGATCTGCCCTGTTTTCTCTCTATTTTCTTCTGGGATCCCTATAATGTGAATGTTACTACTCTTGATGGAGTCAGAGTTCCCTGAGTTTGTTCTCATTTTGCATAATTTTTTCTCTCTCACCTGCTCAGCTTGATTCTTTCCATAACTTTGTCCTCCAGGTCACTGATCTGTTGTTCCCTTTAGTCTGTTCTTTATTGCATCTTGTGTATTTTTAATTTCATCTATTGTGTTCTTCATCTCTGTTTCTTTCTTTAATCTTTTTGTTAAGGGTTTCAGTGACGTCCTCTACTCTTTCAAATACATGGATTATCTTTATGACCATTACTTTAGATTCTCTATCAGGCATAATATTACTTATCTATCTCCATTTTGCTTAGGTTTCTTGCTATGATTTTGTCTTGTTCTTTCATTAGGAACATACTCCTCTTTCTCTTCATTTTATCTAACTTTCTGTGTATGTTTCTATGCTTAAGAAAGTCAGCTACATTGCCTATTTTTTAAAGTAGTGGCCTTTTGATATCCCGTAGTGCCCCACAGTGCAGTATCACCTGTTTACCAGAATGTGGCACCAGGGGTGTCTCCTATGTGTGTTGCATGTACCCTGCTACTGTGGCCAAGCTGTTTTCCTTTGGTCCATTTGTCTGCAGTGGCTCTCTTAGCCTATTGTGGGCAGTTTTTGATTCCTGTGGACCAGTCTGGGCCACCTTGGGCTTGAGTTGAGGCAGACCAGGCTTTCTTCACCAGATGCAATAACAGCTAATTGCAGGGCACTTTCCCTGTGTTGTCCCCTGAAAAGCTTTTGGTGGTAGTGGGCAGGGCCTGCTACCAAACCAGCTATCTGCCCATAGCCCACTCCTGGGACTGTAATCTAATTAGTTTGTGTGGTTATGTTTTCCTCTCCCCAGATTACGAGTCACTTTGGAGTGGTGCTAGCCTCTGTCAGGGCTGCCTCAACACTGCCACACTTATGGCCCTGGTCTAAATGGGCTCTAGCCAACAATGTATTGGTGGGGATGGATCTATAATATGCTCAGGGGCAGAGCATGCAGTAGGTCCTCTGAGAGAAAGGATGAGGATCATGGCCATCTGGGCTTATCAGGAAAGCATGTGGGCTGGGTGCAGTTTTAACAAATGCATACCAGTCCTCTGCCAGTGGTAAAGGGCTGCGGCTGATTGCAAATTAGCCCTGGCCAACTCCAAAGTGTGAGTATACAGGGTACACAGTGCCTCCAAGTTTTGCATGCCACTTCTCTGCTGGGGGGGATGTGCCTCCGACACAAGGGAGGTCAGCTGGGCCTGTCTGCAAAGAAGGTAGGGGTGGCATGCACAGTTTTAACAAGGTTCTTGCTGGTCTTCTGATACCACAGGGACCAAAGACCTGTAAAGCACGCTGTCAGGAGATGTAGTATTGGCAAGGCTTGCATTGGTCTTCTGGGGGAGGAGACCTGTAGTGCTGGGACTAAGGCAGGCCTGGCTAGAGGGGGCAGATCCCTGAAGCAGGGAAAGGGGCTGGGGAAATGGCACCTGCCAGCTCCTCTGTTTCTGGAGGAGTCTCGCAGTGATGTCTGTCCCTCTGGAATATGCTCTGAGATTAGTAAATAATTCTCCCTCCCATATGTTCCAAGGGTTTTGAAACTGCTGCTTCTATGCTGTAGGTCAGTAGGCTGTCCCTTTAATTTCAGGGACTCATTTTCCTATAGTCCTCCAGGCTCTCCTAGAACTAAGCCTGCTGATTGTTTTAATCCCATGCTTTGGGGCACGTGGGTGGCTCAGTGGTTGAGCATCTGCCTTTGGTTCAGGTCGTGATCCCGGAGTCCTGGGATTGAGTCCCACCTCAGGCTCCCCAAAGGGAGACTGCTTCTCCCTCTGCCTATGTCTCTGCCTCTCTCTCTGTGTCTCTCATGAACAAATAAAAAGTCTTAAAAAAAAAATTTCATGCTTTAGGTCCTGCTGGTTTTAAGAACTCACAAAATTCTATGCCTCTGATTTTCAAAGCCAAATGTTATGGGGATTTGTTTTCCCCATTCAGGTTCCCTGGTATGACAGTCTGTTTGTCTCCCCTCTCTCCACCCTCAAGTCCCTCTCTCAAGAGAAGTCCCTTTAGCTCCCCACTATCTCTGCCCTTCTTACACTCTTTGATGTGGCCTCTTCTCTAAATTTAGTTGTAGAGTTTGTTCTGCCAGTCTTTGGATCATTTTCTGGGTTATTTACAATTAGGTTTGTGTATCTATTGCATCATGGGATACAGTGAGCTTAAGGTCCCCCTAATCTACCATCTTTCCAGGAAGCCTCCTCTACTTTTTGTTTTTAAATAATGAAACTGATTAATGGCATGGCTATATTACTAAGCCCAAAGCTTCTTCATATGCTTAGTTAATTCTCTCAAATTGCAGTATTATTTAGTATCTTGGGAGTTGATCCAAGAACTTTTGTGTCTCTTCCATACTTTTCTTAGGGAAAACACAACTCAATGTTATAACAGCTATCTTACAAACCCTACAAAGGCAGTGAACAAATCAGTCTACCACATATAGAAGGTATGCAACAAATACTAATGAATTAAAACATTCTACTAAACTCATTTTCTCAAATTTTACTCTTTTCTTTTTTGAGTTTTCCCACCTCTTTCTATACTTTCTTTCCTGTGATCATGCTTTAGATCTACAAATAGTCCTAACATTGATTTAGTCCCCTTGGTAGCACCTAAAATGAGTTGCCACTCTTTTCAAAATAATTTACTTTTTTAATTGGGAAAACTATTCTCTTACAAGTAGGAAAATGAGGCATTAGAAGCAATGAAAGGGGGGCACCTGAGTGGTTCAGTTGGTTAAGCGTCCAAATCTTGATTTCAGCTCAGGTAATGATCTCAGAGTTGTGAGACTAAGCCCCGTGACTGGTTCCGCTTTGGGCCTGAAGCTTAAGATTCTCTTTCTCCTTCTCTCCCTGCCTCTCCCTCTGCCCCTACCCCCCACTCTTTCTCTCTAAACTAAATAAATAAAAAGAAGCAATGAAAAGATTCCCTCCAAAAAGGGTAGCTTCCAAGACCCTCTTCAGTCCTTATGAGAAAAACGGGAGTTCAGTGAATCTCTTCCTTGCCCTTTACTCTATCCCTATGCTTTTCCTCTGAAATTGCTTTTTAATTAAAGGGAAACAGGAAGTACAACCTATTTTATACACCTCAAAATTGCTAGTTGACCTCTTTGGAGATTTTTCCTATTAATGTTGCTATTATAGGGGAATTCTAATGGAGAAAACTTGCAGCAATTAGATACCCCTGCTTAAGAGTGACAATGAAACCCATGATTATAACAATGTAAAGAGATTCCCAATGTATCCAGAAGGACAAAGAAATTAAGGTGGTTAAAAAAAAAATGTGTTTATCCAATTTTTCTATGATATATATTGTTTCTTATAACAAATGAAAAAAATAGACTACTTTCTTAAATTACTTTAGCAATACACACTAATTAAAATACCAAGAAGAAATTATATCTATGTACAAAAAAAATTTGGAAACCATGATGTAAATGTCAAAACAAAACAAAAAAAATTACTTCACAAGGTCTAATTTTTAACTTTTTAAAGAGAGGAATGAAATATTTGAAAAGATGGGAAGGGGACCCAGAAGCCAAGAGCAACCTTAAACTCTAATGCACAGATCTCTGCTTGTTTTAATAAAAATTAAAGCATACCATGCGTTTGCTGGTTTTGGAGTTTTTGAAGGAGCAGTTAAAGCTGTTTCCATGCTATTCGTTCCTGAATTGTTTTCTTTGGTAGTCATTGCAATCATTTTCCGTTGCTTCTGAGAAAGTTTAACTCCATGAGAAATCATCTTGCTAGGAATTAAATGAATTGGCATTAATTTCTACTTAATGAAGACTACAGGTAATTATATTGCTTTTTACTTGATGTGATTTTACTATTACTGGATCAAAATGGCAACATGATTCAACAGTGACAGTATCAATTTACACTATCAATGATCAAATAATAGATACAAATGAGCCTTCATACTAATATTACATCACAGTTGCATCAAATATAGTCCACAATGATCATTTTAGGGGTCAATTTCTAACCATCAGAGCTAGACTACCAACCCAACTCAGTCTTTAGCATATATTTGAGAAATGTCAGGAAGGCTAGAGTATCTAGGAAAGAGCTTAAAATTTAACATCAAATATAGAAAAACAAAAAAAGTCCAGTAGGTCTTTCCAATTCTTTAGGGCAGAACTATAAAACAACACAGTCTTTGCTTTCTTATGATTTTTTAACGAACCCCAAATTTGTCTTTGGTGTAGCTCCACATTTTTGTCTACTTTCTTCAATTTGCATGATGGTTCTGAGATCCATAACAGGAGGGCTGACAGGACTAAAACACATATAAAGGTTATTTTACAACAGTTATTGGAAAAAAAAAAAAAAAGAAAAAGGAAAAAAAAAAAGAAAAAGGAAAAAAGAAACTTTATTGATCCATAAAGTACAAACCTCCAAATGTCACTGAAATTGTAAATTATACGTAAGATTGATAATGAGAGGATACTTTAGGTCTGTCAACTACGGCCAAATTAAAAAAGGATACTTTGAATGAAGGCTACTTTTATATATACATAACTAAAATGCATCCAAAGTCATAATATATAGCTGAAACATTAAAAAAAAAAAAAAAAAAAAAAACAAGAAAAAAAACAAGCAATAGAATGATTATTTAACTCAGACAGAAGTAATCAAAGTTCTGTTTAAATTCTTATTCTTTAAGATGAATAGAACATGCAAATTATATTCTATTTTTAACAAAATTCTTACTACTAAATGTTAACAACAAAAATTTAACAGTGAAGTTTGAGGGTGCTCTATAATATTAGAAACCACCTGATGGAGTTAAATTATGAGAAAAAAAAATTTACAATCTTTAGAAATAGCCAATCTATTTTGCTGACTTTATACCAAGTGAATTATTCTTAAAACACATTTAATAAAATAGTCTAGTGTTTAGAAGATGCTTCTCAGTGTTCCCACAAACAAGTTTACTTAAAAAGACAACAAATTTGAGACTGATAAAGCAACATAAACTAGCACAGCATAATCTGGTCTTCCAACTTCATAAAATACAGCACATTTCAAAATAATTACATTAATATAATAATTGATAAGTCAATTATCAGGTTTAGTTTATTATAAACCATAGTAGGTATATAAAGATGAAGCACAAGCTCAATTAGCACTTTGAAAGAATACTGTACTATATCTACTTCAACCTAAAAACTTGACTTTTTTAAACAAAAGAAAAATATGGATATAGTACATGTAAGTTTAAAGCATAGTGTAACATAAATGAAATGTCCTCTGACAAATAACTGAATAACAATACATTTTGTGAGATCTTAAATACCCTTTAATGTGCTAAAAAAAAAAAAAAAAAAAAAAAAAAAAAAAAAAAAAAAAAGATAAAGTAAACCCAAAAATGACAAATGGTCTTCCTGAAAGGGAGTTTTAAGTAATATATACCATAAAAAAAAAACCATATATTAAGTCACTATATATCTAGATACAGATATTTATGTGTTATATAGTATTTACTAGTATTCACAAATGACACTACAAAGGGAACTAAAGGAACTAAATCCTGTCTAGGGGGAAAAGTGCCTATTTTAGCTGGCTACTAGTTTGTATGCATTCAGATAATTTTCTGTGTATTAGAAACTTACATTAATACTTTTTAAATGTGCTTCATTAAAAATTTCCATTGTACTAAAAATGAGTAATATTTTTCTAAAAGAATATAAAACAAAATGAAAATCCTACCTGAAAGAGCCAGCAACCCAACTAGAAGAGTTTGTAGTATCAATTCTGTTACTAGGAATGGTCTGTGGAGCAGATATGTTAAGTATTGGTGATTTTTCCCATGGTTTTAAATCTTCCCTAGAATATGCAGGAGGTGTACCATTAACATATGGTTTAATTTTCACCTGTAGGTTAAAAAAAAAAAAAAAAAAGTACATTAGCAGGCACCTGGCATAATAGCTGGTACTAATAGTTAGTTGGTACTTAATATTGGTTAAATTAAAGTATAAAATCTTGTAACAATAATCATCTAGCATTCCTCTAGTTTAGTGCCTTAACCAATTCTCAAACCTTATCAGTGACTAAACCCAATTATAGTGAACTTTGAGAATAATTTTTAGGAGAATCAGTTTACACATTAAATCCCTATTAAATATTTTAAAATATTAAATTGAGTATAAAACAAAAATGTTAATAAAAGTTCTTCAAATAAGGTATGAAGCAGCAACTTTAAAATTAATGTCTGTGACTTTTATATCAAGCTTTCATTTTCTTTCGTATTAACATCATATAATTCACTCTGAATAAAATTAAAGTTAAATAATACTGACAGCTCAAAAGGAACCCTAAAAGGACTGCCATTACAGTAAGTCAGAAAAGTTATTAAAATAGCTATTTCCATTGCCAAGATAGATGCTTATTGCCAGACATTCACAGCATGTCTTTAATCTTCCTTTTAAGCCTTAATTGTCTTCTACACCCACCTTGACATTAATAAGAAATGTCCCCAAACTTCTATCCTACATAAAGAAAAATAAAAATAAAATTTAAAATCCACATTAAGGGGCATGTAGGTGCTCAGTCATTAAGTGTCTATGTTCAGCTCAGATCATGATCCCAGGGTTCTGGGACTGAGCCTTGAGTCGGGCTCCCTGCTCAGCAGGGAGTTTGCTTCTCCCTCTTCCTGCCCTCCACTCAAGCTCTCTCTTGCTATCTCTCCCTCTCGAATAAATAAAGAAGATCTCTAAAAAAAAATAATTTAAAAACCACATTAAAAAAAAAAGCAATCCTGAGGCTTAGAACACTAAGAAGAATGGGTAAATTTTCCATTGTTTCATGAACTTCTCAAAGTTGTAATAGTTCTGTGAAGACTAGGGGTTAGAGAAAAATGACTCGATATCTAATAAGTTAGACACTATCTTTTCCTATAGATTAACAATTATGGAATAAAATGTTAAGCTATGTCTAAAAATGGCCTCCCCAGAGTTTAACCAGACTAGAAATTCTGCAGCTTAATGTCAATTGTACCACAGTAGGAAGACTCCATTCCAGATTGTATTGCTCCTAATAACATGACAGAGGAAAGAGACTACGCAGAATTTGAAGTTAGGCTTACTTTCAAAATAATTTTGTTTTGACAGTTTTCAGCTGGTGGTAACTGACATTTCACAATATAAATTTCAAGTAATTTAGCTATAAATCTATTTTTCCATATGTCTATACAGTGCTGCTGTATTTTACAACAATGTTTTAACTGCAGAAAGAGTATTAGAAATATAATGTCATAAAAGGTTCAAACTGCCATTAAAATCTTTAAAACTAGAAATAAAATGCAAATTTGAGAAAACTAATACTACATATGTTCTATTTTTTTGTAAACCAGCCAGGAGAATATTTTAAAGTTAGCCAAAAATAATAATAATAAAAAAGTATAGATTGTCTATAGATCTAAAATTTGAAGAAAACAGTGCATTAATTAAAACAAACCTCAATTTTATCTGACTGAAATCCTGCTGTGAAATCAGGGGACTGTAAATCTCTAGGACTACCCACTCCTGCATAGCTTCCTTCAGAGTCTGATGTCAACAGTTCTGGAAGAGATTCCACAGAATTGTTCTTACCAGACTTTAATAATCCTGAAAGGTAAAATTTTTAAAAATATTTAAACACATATACATTCGATGCACTAAACAGAGCTAAAAACTTCCATTTATCCAGAAATTTAATAACATTTATATTATATTCACTGTATCCAATCTTGGCAATTCAAGGTAACTGATGAAAAAATTAAAAAAACTAAAATGAAGGATTCTTTAACACAACAGTTTTATCCATTTCAATAACACAACAATTATGCCACAAACCTAAGGAAGACACTTTTTTGGGATCTGCTTTAAGAAGTGATTCAGCACTGGATGTTATGCTGTATGTTGGCAAATTGAATTTAAATTAAAAAAAAATATTTTAAAGTGTTTCAGAACTTCTTTTTCGCCATAAAAAAGGAAAATAAACTTCAGACCCCCCCCCTCCCTCTCATCTCTCTTTACCAAGTTCTCTGCACCCATGCAGAAGGGGACTGGCCCCATTCTGTGTGGGAGGAACACTATAACTTTTCTACCTCTCATCTAGTCAACAGACTGGCCCAGTAGCAGAGGCTATGCTGATGCCAACTGTAGCCTGTTTGAGGGTTTTTACTTCTGCAAAAAAAAGAAAAAAAAAATCTGTAGCTTGAGAGCTACTTTAATTTTTAATTAGCTTATCACCTAAAACAAAAGGTTATGAAATGTACATGCCATTTTCTTTTCTAGGCAACCTAAATACCTATCTCCCTGCCATACTTGGTATGTATATTCATTAGTACATTAGAGTCATTTCAAATATCAAAAGAAAAACCAGTAAACTTTTGCCTAAGTTCATGGTGTTTATGATCATCAAATTTCGTAGAATCTAAATGAGATAGCAAAAGAACTCATATATGAGCTATAACTAAAAGTAACTAAAAGTTTTACAAATGACTTAAGTAAAATATACCATCTTTTATACATTCAAATAAGTATTTTCTTTAAAGTAAATCACTTTGGGGGAGGGGCAGGATGGCGGAAGAGTAGGGTCTCCAAATCACCTGTCTCCACCAAATTACCTAGAAAACCTTCAAATTATCCTGAAAATCTATGAATTCGGCCTGAGAATTAAAGAGAGAACACCTGGAATGCTACAGTGAGAAGAGTTCGCGCTTCTACCAAGATAGGAAGACGGAAAAAAGAAATAAAGAAACAAAAGGCTTCCAAGGGGGAGGGGCCCCGCGAGGAGCCGGGCTGAGGCCGGGGCGAGTGTCCCCAGGACAGGAGAGCCCCGTCCCGGAGACACAGGAGCTGCACCAACCTTCCCCGGCGGAAAGGGGCTCGCAGGAAGTTGGAGCAGGACCCCAGGAGGGCGGGGATGCCCTCGGGCTCCCTGGGACAGTAACAGAGCAACTGCGCGCCCAGGAGAGTGCCCCGAGCTCCCTAAGGGCTGCAGCGCCCTAGGCGGGACCCTGGCGGACCGGGCTCGGGCGGCGGCTCAGCGGAGGAGGCTGCGGCCCAGGTCCGGAGCAGCTGGGAGGGGCTCGGATGGCAACTCCGCAGAGGGGGCTCCGCGGCCGGGAGCGAATCCAACAGCACAGGCCCCGGAGCACAGGGCGCCGGGACACAGCCCAGGATCCAGCCTCCCCCGGGGACAGAGGCCGGGAGAACCCAGGACAGCAAGGATGCTCCTGCCCCGAGCTGAGCAGATCAGAGGCCCCGCCCCGCAGCCTCCAGGCCCTGCAGACGGAGAGCTCCAGAGTTACTGCAGGGGCTGAATCCAGGTTTCCACAGCTGGCACCGCCACTGGGGCTGTTCCTCCAGGGGCCTCAAAGGGTAAACAACCCCCACTGAGCCCTGCACCAGGCAGGGGGCAGAGCAGCTCCCCCAGGTGCTAACACCTGAAAATCAGCACAACAGGCCCCTCCCCCAGAAGACCAGCTAGATGGACAAGTTCCAAGGCAAGTCAAGGGACTTAAAGTACACAGAATCAGAAGATACTCCACCGTGGTTCTTTTTTTCTTTTTTTTGTTGTTGTTGTTTTGTTTTGTTTTGCTTTTTGATTTCCTTCCCCCACCCCTTTTTTTCTTTCTTTTTCTTTCTCTTTTTCTTCCTCCTTTTTTTTTCTCTTTCTCTTTTCTTTCCTTCTTTCTCTCCTCTCTTTTTCTCCTTTTCCCAATACAACTTGCTTTTGGCCACTCTGCACTGAGCAAAGTGACTAGAAGGAAAACCTCACCTCAAAAGAAAGAATCAGAAACAGTCCTCTCTCCCACAGAGTTACAAAATCTGGATTACAATTCAATGTCAGAAAGCCAATTCAGAAGCACTATTATACAGCTACTGGTGGCTCTAGAAAAAAGCATAAAGGACTCAAGAGACTTCATGACTGCAGAATTTAGAGCTAATCAGGCAGAAATTAAAAATCTATTGAATGAGATGCAATCCAAACTAGAAGTCCTAACGACGAGGGTTAACAAGGTGGAAGAAAGAGTGAGTGACATAGAAGACAAGTTGATAGCAAAGAGGGAAACTGAGGAAAAAAGAGACAAACAATTAAAAGACCATGAAGATAGATTAAGGGAAATAAACGACAGCCTGAGGAAGAAAAACCTACGTTTAATTGGGGTTCCCGAGGGCGCCGAAAGGGACAGAGGGCCAGAATATGTATTTGAACAAATTCTAGCTGAAAACTTTCCGAATCTGGGAAGGGAAACAGGCATTCAGATCCAGGAAATAGAGAGATCCCCCCCCTAAAATCAATAAAAACCGTTCAACAGCTCGACATTTAATAGTGAAGCTTGCAAATTCCAAAGATAAAGAGAAGATCCTTAAAGCAGCAAGAGACAAGAAATCCCTGACTTTTATGGGGAGGAGTATTAGGGTAACAGCAGACCTCTCCACAGAGACCTGGCAGGCCAGAAAGACCTCTCCACAGAGACCTGGCAGGCCAGAAAGGGCTGGCAGGATATATTCAGGGTCCTAAATGAGAAGAACATGCAACCAAGAATACTTTATCCAGCAAGGCTCTCATTCAAAATGGAAGGAGAGATAAAGGGCTTCCAAGACAGGCAGCAACTGAAAGAATATGTGACCTCCAAACCAGCTCTGCAAGAAATTTTAAGGGGGACACTTAAAATTCCCCTTTAAGAAGTTGTTCAGTGGAACATTCCACAAAAACAAGGACTGAATAGATATCATGATGACACTAAACTCATATCTCTCAATAGTAACTCTGAACGTGAACGGGCTTAATGACCCCCTCAAAAGGCGCAGGGTTTCAGACTGGATAAAAAAGCAGGACCCATCTATTTGCTGTCTACAGGAGACTCATTTTAGACAGAAGGACACCTACAGCCTGAAAATAAAAGGTTGGAGAACCATTTACCATTCGAATGGTCCTCAAAAGAAAGCAGGGGTAGCCAACCTTGTATCAGATAAACTAAAATTTACCCTGAAGACTGTAGTGAGAGATAAAGAGGGACACTATATCATACTTAAAGGATCTATCCAACAAGAGGACTTAACAATCCTCAATATATATGCCCCGAATGTGGGAGCTGCCAAATATATAAATCAATTATTAACCAAAGTGAAGAAATACTTAGATAATAATACACTTATACTTGGTGACTTCAATCTAGCTCTTTCTATACTCGATAGGTCTTCTAAGCACAACATCTCCAAAGAAACGAGAGCTTTAAATGATACACTGGACCAGATGGATTTCACAGATATCTACAGAACTTTACATCCAAACTCAACTGAATATACATTCTTCTCAAGTGCACATGGAACTTTCTCCAGAATACCACATACTGGGTCACAAATCGGGTCTGAACCGATACCTAAAGATTGGGATCATCCCCTGCATATTCTCAGACCCTAATGCCTTGAAATTAGAACTAAATCACAACAAGAAGTTTGGAAGGACCTCAAACATGTGGAGGTTAAGGACCATCCTGCTAAAAGATGAAAGGGTCAACCAGGAAATTAAGGAAGAATAAAAAGACTCATGGAAACTAATGAGAATGAAGATACAACCGTTCAAAATCTTTGGGATGCAGCAAAAGCAGTCCTAAGGGGGAAATACATCGCAATACAAGCATCCATTCAAAAACTGGAAAGAACTCAAATACAAAAGCTAACCTTACACATAAAGGAGCTAGAGAAAAAAACAGCAAATAGATCCTACACCCAGGAGAAGAAGAGAGTTAATAAAAATTCGAGCAGAACTCAACGAAATCGAGACCAGAAGAACTGTGGAACAGATCAACAGAACCAGGAGTTGGTTCTTTGAAAGAATTAATAAGATAGATAAACCATTAGCCAGCCTTATTAAAAAGAAGACAGAGAAGACTCAAATTAATAAAATTATGAATGAGAAAGGAGAGATCACTACCAACACCAAGGAAATACAAACGATTTTAAAAACATATTATGAACAGCTATACACCAATAAATTAGGCAATCTAGAAGAAATGGACGCATTCCTGGAAAGCCACAAACTACCAAAACTGGAACAGGAAGAAATAGAAAACCTTAACAGGCCAATAACCAGGGAGGAAATTGAAGCAGTCATCAAAAACCTCCCAAGACACAAGAGTCCAGGGCCAGATGGCTTCCCAGGGGAATTCTATCAAACGTTTAAAGAAGAAACCATACCTATTCTCCTAAAGCTGTTTGGAAAGATAGAAAGACAGAAAGAGATGGAGTACTTCCAAATTCGTTCTATGAGGCCAGCACCACCTTAATTCCAAAACCAGACAAAGACCCCCCCCCCCCAATATCCCTGATGAACATGGATGCAAAAATTCTCAACAAGATACTGGCCAATAGGATCCAACAGTACATTAAGAAAATTATTCACCATGACCAAGTAGGATTTATCCCCGGGACACAAGGCTGGTTCAACACCTGTAAAACAATCAATGTGATTCATCATATCAGCAAGAGAAAAACCAAGAACCATATGATCCTCTCATTAGATGCAGAGAAAGCATTTGACAAAATACAGCATCCATTCCTGATCAAAACTCTTCAGAGTGTAGGAATAGAGGGAACATTCCTCAACATCTTAAAAACCATCTACAAAAAGCCCACAGCAAATATCATTCTCAATGGGGAAGCACTGGGAGCCTTTCCCCTAAGATCAGGAACAAGACAGGGATGTCCACTCTCACCACTGCTATTCAACATAGTACTGGAAGTCCTAGCCTCAGCAATCAGGTAACAAAAAAGACATTAAAGGCATTCAAATTGGCAAAGAAGTCAAACTCTCCCTCTTCGCGATGACATGATACTCTACATAGAAAACCCACAAGACTCCACCTCAAGATTGCTAGAACTCATACAGCAATTCAGTAGCATGGCAGGATACAAAATCAATGCCCAGAAATCAGTGGCATTTCTATACACTAACAATGAGACTGAAGAAAGAGAAATTAAGGAGTCAATCCCATTTACAATTGCACCCAAAAGCATAAGATACCTAGGAATAAACCTAACCAAAGATGTAAAGGATCTATACCCTCAAAACTATAAAACACTTCTGAAAGAAATTGAGGAAGACCCAAAGAGATGGAAAAATATGCCATGCTCGTGGATTGGCAGAATTAATATTGTGAAAATGTCAATGTTACCCAGGGCAATATACACGTTTAATGCAATCCCTGGGGATCCCTGGGTGGCGCAGCGGTTTGGCGCCTGCCTTTGGCCCAGGGCGCGATCCTGGAGACCCGGGATCGAATCCCACATCGGGCTCCCTGTGCATGGAGCCTGCTTCTCCCTCTGCCTATGTCTCTGCCTCTCTCTGTGACTATCATAAATAAATAAAAATTAAAAAAAAAATAAATAAAAATAATGCAATCCCTGTCAAAATATCATGGACTTTCTTCAGAGAGTTTGAACAAATTATTTTAAGATTTGTGTGGAATCAGAAAAGACCCCGAATAGCCAGGGGAATTTTAAAAAAGAAAACCATATCTGGGGGCATCACAATGCCAGATTTCAGGTTGAATTACAAAGCTGTGGTCATCAAGACAGTGTGGTACTGGCACAAAAACAGACACATAGATCAATGGAACAGAGAACCCAGAAGTGGACCCTGAACTTTATGGTCAACTAATATTCGATAAAGGAGGAAAGACTATCCATTGGAAGAAAGACATTCTCTTCAATAAATGGTGCTGGGAAAATTGGACATCCACATGCAGAAGAATGAAACTAGACCACTCTCTTTCACCATACACAAAGATAAACTCAAAATGGATGAAAGATCTAAATGTGAGACAAGATTCCATCAAAATCCTAGAGAAGAACACAGGCAACACCCTTTTTGAACTCGGCCACAGTAACTTCTTGCAAGATACATCCACGAAGGCAAAAGAAACAAAAGCAAAAATGAACTATTGGGACTTCATCAAGATAAGAAGCTTTTGCACAGCAAAGGATACAGTCGACAAAACTCAAAGACAACCTACAGAATGGGAGAAGATATTTGCAAATGACATATCAGATAAAGGGCTAGTTTCCAAGATCTATAAAGAACTTATTAAACTCAACACCAAAGAAACAAACAATCCAATCATGAAATGGGCAAAAGACATGAACAGAAATCTCACAGAGGAAGACATAGACATGGCCAACATGCATATAAGAAAATGCTCTGCATCACTTGCCATCAGGGAAATACAAATCGAAACCACAATGAGATACCACCTCACACCAGTGAGAATGGGGAAAATTAACAAGGCAGGAAACCACAAATGTTGGAGAGGATGCGGAGAAAAGGGAACTGTGAACTGGTACAGCCACTCTGGAAAACTGTGGAGGTTCCTCAAAGAGTTAAAAATAGACCTGCCCTACGACCCAGCAATTGCACTGTTGGGGATTTACCCCAAAGATACAGATGCAATGAAACGCTGGGACACCTGCACCCCGATGTTTATAGCAGCAATGGCCACAATAGCCAAACTGTGGAAGGAGCCTCGGTGTCCATCGAAAGATGAGTGGATAAAGAAGATGTGGTTTATGTATACAATGGAATATTACTCAGCTATTAGAAATGACAAATACCCACAATTTGCTTCAACGTGGATGGAACTGGAGGGTATTATGCTGAGTGAAGTAAGTCAATCGGAGAAGGACAAACATTATATGTTCTCATTCATTTGGGGAATATAAATAATAGTGAAAGGGAATAGAAGGGAAGGGAGAAGAAATGTGTGGGAAATATCAGAAAGGGAGACAGAACGTAAAGACTGCTAACTCTGGGAAACGAACTAGGGGTGGTAGAAGGGGAGGAGGGCGGGGGGTGGGAGTGATTGGGTGACGGGCACTGGGGGTTATTCTGTATGTTGGTAAATTGAACACCAATAAAAAATAAATTAAAAAATAATAAAGTAAATCACTTTGACAAGATATATGCTTTTTTTACTGCTAAAACAGTCTGAAAGCAACGTTCAGCAACGCCCCCCCCAATCTTTTCAATGTTTTTATGAGCAGCAAAATTTTTTTAAAAGATTTATTTATTCATTTATTCATTTTAGAGAGAGAACATAACCAGGAGGGGCAGAGGGAAAGGGATAGAGAATCCCAGGCTGACTCCACACTGAGCATGGAGCCTGAGATCTCACAACCCTGAGATCATGACCTGAGCTGAAACAAAGAGTCAAGTGCTAGCCACCTAGGGGCCCCAGTAGCAATTTTTTATCTTAAAGAGCATATTTAATGCCAGAATGCTCCCAAAAGTCAATTAGAAATAAATCTAATGAATAAAGGGGATATTTTAAAGTAGACAACAATTATTTTTAATATAAAACATTTTCACAGAATGTCTTTTGTCTAACGTTAAGAGATCAACACAAATAAATTTACTTCCAAACAGGACTTTTTTGGCCCCCAACTAAATTTGACTTTTCAATCATTATCTACTTTGGCCACAGAGTGGTACAGCATAAAGAATACAGAATTGGAATTGAAAAAATAAATTCTATTTCTGTCTGTACTTCAAATCACTGAAGTTTTCTGAGCTTATTTCCTCAGGTTTAAAGGAAGGGACATAAATTAGTTTTCACTATTAATGTCTCTCCCAGCTCTGAAATGCTAAGATTCTAGCATACGTACTAATAATACCACTATTTAAAGCAAATCAACTAGGGGCACCTGGGTGGCTCAGTCAGCTAAGCTGGAAGAGTCTTGATCTCCGCTCAGGTCATGATCTCAGGGTCCTGGGATCTGGCCCCACATCAGGCTCTGTATGCAGTACAGAGTCTGTCCTTTTCCCTCTTCTTTTGTTCCCTCATCCCTCATGGCCTCTCAAACAAACAAACAAATCCAAATACCTGCTTTTGTCCTAAGTCTTTTAGGTAACTGGAAAATCACTAGTCTCATGACTGTCTATCCATTTATTCATCTTTACATGTGTCTACCCATGTGTCCTTCTAAGGACTAGAGGTTAACTCATGTAACACAGAGAACACAAAATCACAGAATTTTACGTCATGAAAGGTCCTAAAACAGGAATGAGATGTAGTGAATGCAAAAGATCTATCGTCAGCGCTTCAATCAACCAATTTAGATATAGTATCTTTTTTTATATCTTCTTTTTGTTACCTGAAACAATTATTCTTGACATTATTTATCCTTTGAACATTACCAAACACATCAAGTACCTCACTTGTAGACGATGTTAAACATAAAAAGATACTCTTTCTCTGCCCTGAATGAAACTTTTTTTTTCCACCCACCGGGACACAAACAGTATGCACTTGTATTTTTTGAAGTACCTTATCAGGCTGACTGACTATGAAAATACTGCTGATAGAAATTATACCTATTTATGTCTTATTGCCATAGACATACATACCATTCTTTAAAGCCATACTGTAGTCTCATTATTTTATGGTCACACTTCCATATTTTCATCTAAAGAAACTATTAACTATTAAGAAACTATTAGATAGTTTAATCTGGATCTAATCAGATAAATCTATAATGTGGAATAATAGTCTATACCACTGATCTGAACTTTTGAAAACAAAACAGAAAGATATGAGAGGTGCTGCAATAATTAAGAGACATTAATAAGCAAAGGCAATGTCTATCTTCATAAGATACCAGGTCATTTTTAAGGATAAAACACAAAAGGCTATAAAAGTATTCTTAAACTATTAGGGATAGATATCTGGATAGAGACTATAATTCTAGGTAATATTAGTGAATTAATGTTAATTGTCTTAGATGTGATAATGATATTATAGATGTGAAAACAATATTGTGGTTATGTAGAATATCCTTATTCTTAGGAGATTCATATAAGTATTAATTCATATCAAACTGTCATGCCTACAACTTCCAAGTGGATCTATAAAAAAGTGTATAGAGGGATGCCTGGGTGGCTCAGTGGTTGAGCGCCTGCCTTCAGCCCAGGGCATGATCCTGGATTCCCGGGATCATGTTCCACATCGGCTCCCTGCATGGAATCTGGTTCTCTCTGCCCATGTCTCTGCCTCTCTGTCTCTCATGAAAAAGTAAATAAAATCTTTTAAAAAAAATGTACAGAATGCCTGGAGGATAAGGGAAGAGAGCATGCAACAGAAAGTCTGTTAGAAAACATGTGGTAAGAGGCTAACAATCTGAATGAAAGTTATATATACAATTTTTTTCAAAATAAACTGGGAAAAAAAATTTAGAAAAACTACATAACCTTTACTTTCAAATAGCTCACATAATGCACAGATATGAAATGTGTTATATTATATCACTGGATTATAACCTAATGCAAATGAAGGGCATCTTGCTTGGAGCACTGATATATAAATGAAATGGATCTATATGATAAGAGTATCTCTGTCATGCTTTGCCTATCTCTAACTCTCTATGCCACTAGACAGGGTAGTTTTTCTAAAAAATTTTAACCACTCACATCATATGCCTTAAAAATCCATTAACTAGGGGCACCTGAGTGGCTCAGTTGGTCAAGTGTCCAACTCTTCATTTCAGCTCAGGTTGTGATCTTAGGGTTGTGAAATCAAACCCCACATTGGGCTCTGTGCTGGGTCAGTCAAAAAAAAAAAAAAAAAAGCCCATCAACTACCCATAGCCTTCAGAATAAAATTCAAATTCCTTAGTTTAGCATAAAATACCTCCTATATCTGACCAGTTTTTGACTACCACCTATATGCACATACTCCATATGGCTGAGTCATGCTAAACCATAGGCATAAGAAATTTGCAGTTCTTTCTAGGGCCTCTAGTCTTGGGAGCATATTGCCCCTTTTGCTTAGTATGTCTATCAGCCTGCCTCCTTTTCTTGGCCAACTCCTCATTCTTCAAGATCCAACTCACATATCATTTTCCTCTAAGAAGTCTTCCCTGATCTTCTTAGACTAATATGGGCTCTTCTTTTGTGTTTCCAAAGCAAACTTCAATCAGATTATTAAAATATACTATCAAAAAAATAAAATAGGGCAGCCCGGGTGGCTTAGCGGTTTAGTGCCACCTTCAGCCCAGGGCGTGATCCTGGAGACTGGGGATCGAGTCCCGCGTCGGGCTCCTTGCATGGAGCCTGCTTCTCTCTCTGCCTGTGTCTCTGCCTCTGTGTGTGTGTATCTCTCATGAATAAATAAATAAAATCTTTAAAAAAATAAAAATAAATAAAATAAAATAAAATAAAATAAAATAAAATATAAAATAAAATAATAAAATAAAATAAAATAAAATAAAATAAAATAAAATAAAATAAAATAATAAAATAAAATATACTATCATTTTCTGTAGCCTCCCTAAGACAAAGACTATTTTCTATTGCAGTAGGCCTGGCAAATGACATGCAATAGTATTTAATATGTGTTAAATGAATTAGGTAACAGACTTGAAAGATTAGATCAGGAAATAAATCCTAAGACACTTTCACTAACCTGTAGATGGTGGACTCTGAATAACATCTGAAAGGTTATAACCTCCAGAACTATCTGAACGCTTACGCGGCTTCTTTTTTGCTTTTGTTTTTGCCTTCTTGAACATACTTTCCCTATGAAAAAGAGCAAATATATAAAATGCATTTTTTAGAAATAAGTTACGGATTAACAACAGAACTACAAATTCTGAGTATATATAGCATTTTAGTCAAACAGAGAACACAAAAATATGCATGTTCTATTTGCATTTATCTATGTGGCCCAGAGCAAATTACTCTGTTTCAATGAACCTCAGTGTGATACTCTTAACTTGTTCTAACTCTACTATTTCTGTAAAATAAGATCGTATATAGGAAAATAATTTGAAAAGTAAAATCAGTTATCAGAAACTTTAAGCAATCCAAATGCTAACAAACTCCAGAAAAAGGGTTAAAAAAGACCTCTGGAACCCAAGAGCAGTTTCTCAGTGAGCTATACAGTATACATAGTAAGTGACTTGAATGCCTAAAGATTTTAACAAGTCATTTATCAAGTAGAGGAAAGTAATTCTGTAACCAGTTGATAAAGGAGCCTAACACCCAGATTGGAAATTCTAAATTCGGCTTGTCAAATGGTTGGCTACACTATAGGGAGATACTGTAGAACCTGGGATATTTTGTTGGAGGATTTCCAAATGTCAGTCACTGTAGGTCCTATCTTGAACCAGTAAGGTTCTCTATAGAGAAAATTTTATATAGAGAGCTGATGCACTCCTCTTAGGTTCAAACTCTCCAGAGGGCAAATATTTCTGCCAAGAAAAGGGCACAGGAGGGGCAATCACTTGGTTGAATGGGGTTCAGAAAGAGATCATGCTCTTTGAAAGAATCTCAAGGGATGCCTGGGTGGCTCAGCGGCTGAGAGTCTGCCTTTGGCTCAGGGCATGGTTCTGGAGTCCCGGGATCAAGTCCCACATCAGGCTTCCTGCATATGGAGCCTGCTTCTCCCTCTGCCTGTGTCTCTGCCCCTCTCTCTCTCTCATGAATAAATAAATAAAATCTTAAAAAAAAGAAAAAAAAAGAATCTCAAAAAATGCTCTTTTCCAAATCTAGTCACTTAACCTGGTTGTCATAAACCTGGTACCTCTAATTTTTAAGCCTTTCTGGAATTTTGCTTTAGTTTTCTTTTTGTTCTAAGTCATTACACTCTCAGCAACCACTTTCCAACTTCCAAAACTGTACATCTCCTAACTGCTGTTTTCTCCTTTCCTGTTCTCCCTGCTCTAGTGCAATATGCCTTTCTTATTTCTTTATCATAATTTCAGCAGGGTTTGGGAAGGTAGCTAAGATAAATGCACTTATTCAATTTGACATTTTAATTTGAAAGCTGTATTCCTTCTATATTTATACTTAATTTTGTTACATCTGTAAACAGTTATACACTTACTTTCTTATAATAAGTCTAAGATAAATATAAATATATACTTATGTCAGGATTCTCCAATTTTTCTTTTTCAGTATAAAGCTGTTAAGAGTGTCAAAGATTGAGGAGGGGGAGAGGAAGGAGAGGAGGGAAGAAGAGAAACAGAGCTTACGAATAATTTTGTTCCATATTTATTTCTTCTTTCAAAAAGACATCTCCATCTTCTACTTCCAAATAGCTAATATCTGGTCCATCTTGGTATGGTGTAATGACTCTTCTATCCATTGCTGGAATCTATTTATATTTTAAAAAAAAAGAAAAAAGAAAAAGGTGTTCCTTTTTAAATACAAGATTTGTAAAGACTTTTAAAATAATAGGTAAATCCCACTTGTTTATATTGATATGTGGTTACATTAACAAGGAAAAGTCTACAATGCCTAATGACTTCCAAAGTCCAAGGTTTACAACAATGGAAAGAAATTGGTTAGATTTATTCATTTATTCCAAAAAACTGTCCAAAAAAAAAAAAGCTCCATCTTATTATCACATACAAATTAATTCATTTCTTAGGGATCATGTGAATCCTTATTTTTGTACTATCCTAAACTTTGGTATAGTAACAAATAATGAAAGACTCAAAAAGCTTTCAATAACTTTCATTTAGAAAGGAATTAAAATAGGGATGCCTGGGTGGCTCAGCAGTTGAGTGCCTGCCTTCGGCCCAGGGTGTGATCCTGGAGTCCCAGGATCAAGTACCACATTGGGCTCCTTGCATGAAGCCTGCTTCTCCCTCTGCCTGTATCTCTGCCTCTCTGTCTCTCATGAATAAATAAATAAAATCTTTAAAAAAAAAAAAAAAAAGGAAGGAATTAAAATAGATAATTTTATCATTGAATACTTTCAATTTTTGATTATCACACTAATCTGTGGGATCTATAAAAAAAATTATGTCCTCATTTTTAAAAGATCCTAATATATTAGAATTCATTAGGAAATTATTCCATTGAGAAGTGTGACCTAATATAATATAGTACTACTTTGGTTTTATTATATTATTGGAAAAAAAATAATAAACCTTACCATTTTTCTATAAAACACAGAAAGATCCTTCAAAACATCATCACTTAAAACATCAAGAGACCTAAAAAATAAGATAAAAAATTCTATCTTGAGGACTTAATTTACATTGCTGAATAAGTAACAGTTATTTTTAAAATCAATATGCCAGCTATTACAAATTCTTTTTGGAAGTATATATAGTTATATATTTTAAATGAACCACATTATATATATACAAGTACCTTCAATAAAACAACTCTTAGAAAGGATTTTTCTATCACTCATTTATATCATAGCAAAATACTATAGTTCTTCCTCAACATCCCAATAAATCATAAATTAAAAATCTCTTATGTCAAAAATACATTTAATATACCTACCTATTGGACATCACAGCTTAGTCTAAACTACCTTAAATGTGCGCAGAACATATACATTAGCTTACAGTTGGCCAAAATCATCTAATGTAAAGCCTATTTCATAACAAAATATTGAATATCTTATGTAATTTATTAATTACTGTACTGAAAATATTAAACAAGTGTGTCAGTTGTTTACACCCTTGTGACCCTATGTGTCACTGGGAACTGTGGCTCCCAGCCCAGGATCACCAGAGAATATCGTACTACTTATCACTAGCATGGAGAAAAGATCAAAATTCAAACTTTGCAGTACAGTTTCTACTGAATGTGTATCACTTTCACACCACTGTAAAGTGGAAAAATCCTAAGTCAAATCATGGAAAGTCAGGGGTTACACATATTCATTTTCCAACCTTCCAATCTTTAACTACAAAAGGAACACTATATTGACATAATACAATGGCCTGATACCTGAATTTTATCTAGAACTATCACTCACAGTTACCTGAATGCCTCTGAGCAATGCACTTCACTTCTTTGGACTTTAGTATGTTCACGACATATAAAATAATGTTTGGACTAGATCAGTTGCATTCAAAGTAGATTTCAAGGAACTCTCAAGTTCCAAAGAGATAATTTTAAGGCATCAGTGAAAAAGTTTACATTTTAAAATATATTTAAACTATTTTTACAAGTGCAAAACAACTTGTCTATTCTGTAAAATATCAGTTTTTAACATTTTAACGATAATTAACTTGTGATGTTCTATCAGTTTCGGTGTAGCTCTCCTTTTTGAACATCTCTACATATTTATCTACACTCCTAGGAAACATATTTGATAAGGAATAATTATATCTGTACAATCTTTGTTTTAATCTGAGTTACACATATCTATTCATGTAAAATTACACAAGTAGACATCACCACAGCACATGTGTCTTTTTTAATGGTTCACCTGACTAACCTGTCACAACATAACAATTGAACAATGGCAGTGAGACACATCATTTTCCAATATGATATTTATAGATAGATTTGGTACTTATTTTGCATTTTGGTTGATTCTTATCTGACAAACTGAATGAGCTTAATTTGGCAAGCAAAAACTGCTTTGATTACAATTATTAATATAAGATCAGCAAAGAAATTTATTACGAAACCCTAGCCAGGTTCTGATACTAAAATACTATTGGCATTTTAAAATCACATTGTCTGTTATCCCATAACATTAATTTGCATTTGAAAAGCATTTTCTACAAAATAACAAAGCATTATACTATGAAAAGAATTTCCTCTGAATTGAACTATATGTAACAATTATTAAGAATCTGTTAGTGATTCACCTAAAAATCAGAACCTTTTATTTCAATCATATTTTAACATTAGTTTCATTAAAGATTATCCTGTCTTTGAAAGGTAAGATATCAAAAACCTGTTACCATTTATAATAAATTAAATGGATCAAGATTTTGATTGCCAAAAAAGGGTTCCTGCATTTTCTCATCAGTAATAAGAGGATATAAACAGAATCTACTTCTTCAGAAGGTTTTCATGAAAATCAAATGAGATCTACATAATACTTTTTGAATGCTCCCTGGCACATAGTATTTGCTATCATTATTATGACTAAGAAAAATACGGCGGCGCCTGGGTGGCTCAGTGGGTTAAAAGTGTCATGCCTTAGGTCATGATCCAGAAGTCCAGGGATCGAGCCCATCATCAGGCTCCATGCTAAGCGGGGAGTCTGCTTCTCCCTCTGCTCCCCACCCCACTCATACTCTTTCTCACTCTCTCAATTAAAAAAAATAATAATAATAAATAAATAAATAAATGATACTAAAGCTTCAAAAATGCAAACTGAAAAAAATGCAAATTGACTCATCTAAAACTTCTATGTTCACCAAAACATTTTTTCTCACCGACTTTGTAGTAATAGAAATTTGACCTTATGTTAAATAAATCTGTAAACTTATTTCCTTAAACAATTCCACTAAGACAGTTGAAAACATGGGATAAAATTTCCAAGATCCCTGATTCTAAAAAAATCTAATAACTCCTAAATTATTAGCATTAAATTTTTCTAATCCAAGTAAACATCCATAATATGAAATACTAGCTTATAAAAAGAGTGTATATATTTAGCCGATTGTTTTATGTAAAATGTGTCACTTTTTATAAGAATCATTTCATTATTCATTGATTCCAACATAAAGACTTGAATATTCATCAAGCTTGCAACAAAATAAACCAACTAAATTTTCAGGCCATCTGCTGGGCCTAAGATTGACTAAGGAAGCAATATGTAATATAAGAAATATCCAAAGAGAGGGGCAGCCCGGGTGGCTCAGCGGTTTAGTGCCGCCTTCAGCCCAGGGCCTGATCCTGGAGACCGGAGATGGAGTCCCACATCAGGCTCCCTGCGTGGAGCCTGTTTCTCCCTCTGCCTGTGTCTCTGCCTCTTTCTCTCTCTCTCTCTCTCTGTCTCTCATGAATAAATATATAAAAATCTTAAAAAAAAAAAAAAGAAAAAAGAAAAGAAATATCCAAAGAGAAAAATACAAGGAGAAAAGGAAATAAACTAATAACAAATTTTTCACATGCTTACATGTCAATTAAATGTTATCCTATTTAGTATTACAGTTTCCAAAAGCCAAAGTAACATTGCTACCTTTTTTTTTTTACAACTTTACAGTTGTAAATCAACCCAGACAAGAGATATGTACACTATAAAAAATATACTAGTAATAATATTTTTTTCATGAATTTCCAACAAGACTGTAAGCTCTCCACTGAGTCCAAGGATTTTGTCTGTTTTGTTGACAGTTGTATCTTAGCAGTAGCTGGCATATATGAGGCACTTAAATATTGATGGAATGACTGAATCCTCAAAATTTTTATTTTCTACAAATCTGCAATTTATCATTATGCCTTTTTAAATTAGTAACATATCAGCTATAATATATAAATAATTGCTTTCACAATGGTCATATAATGTATGCACCCAACCTACCTTGCTTCAAGTAAAGCGGCCATATTCAGTCCTATAAACTGCAAACAAGACAGTTTCAATTGTTCAGCATTATACATTGCTGCAAACTCCAGTACCATAGTAGCATTCTTAAGGGTAACTACAAAAAAAGAGTCAAAATGAGATAAAAGCCATATTACTAAAACAAATACAATATACTTATTTTTTAAAGTTGTCAGGTTTGAACATTAGGAACAAGGAAGTAGTTTCTTGCTAAAAAATAATGTATACTAGAGCAAATATAGAATGCGGTTTTCCATCCCAATGTGCCAAACCAATTTTAAATGACTGGTTATGAGGAGAAATAAGCACACCAAAAGAAAATAAAAATGACATGTTACAGTGTCACCTAAAAGCAAACCCACATTACAACTGACCATCTTCCACCTAACATTTTTACAGTAGTTTTAACTTTCACAGATAAACAACTTTCCTTTTCATTTATGTAGCACAGAATAGTTATTCTCCTATGAAACTAAAAAGATCTTAAGACTAAGAGAATCTAGGAATATGGCTGGCTCAGTCAGTAGAGCCTGCAACTCCTGATGTTGAGGGGAGTCTGAGCCTCATTTTGGGCACAGATATTACTTTCAATTTTTTTAAAAATATATTTTAAAATAAAAAGTAAAATTAAAAAAAGCCAGGGGTCACGTTAAGGGTAATGTACAAAAGAAGACTAAGATACACTGATGAAATCAGCCTATAAAATATATTTACACTGAGTAATCCATCAGAATTTGTATGGGTGTATTTACATAAACACATATACACACTATATATTTGAAAAATAATTACATTTAAATAACACTGTATTCATGCCATGTATTCATTATTCATGCCAGTGCAGAATCTGGTACACTGTACCAAAGATTCTTGATTTGATTACAATCTTAGTACTTTATATATGAAGTGTCCTATTTTGCTAGAGGCCATCTAAGAATATTCTATCTACCTAGCACGTAACTTGGATTTCTCAAACCCCTCCATTCTTTATTTACTGTGAGTTCTAATGAACAGAAGAACACACCTGTTTTCTACACCTGGCTTACTCCACATGCTTTTTTCTTCCTTGTAACTTTGTCAAAAGGTATAACTACAATCCATAATAGTCTGCTCCACTCCTAACCAAACCTAAAATTTCAACTAATCATGAACCCAAAGTCTCCCCTTTCGCAAAAATAAAAATGGATCATATAAAAACTCTAGAATTGTTCAGCTAGGAACAAGGACTGCCCAATACTAAAAGGCCACACCTCTGTTGAACCCTTCTCTTACTAGGTTCTAGGAAAATCAAGATATTCACTGGTAAGACAGTTGTGCAGCATGGGCCAAAAAAGAATACAAGCAGTGCCAGGAAAGTCATTTGAACAACTGAAAATATCTCCAATATGTATACTTTATTCCTGTTATACTAAAATAAAGAATGCAACAAACATTTCCATTTTCTAGCTTAAAACACTAGAACTATTGTTCTTTTTGATAACCAAGGAGAAGATATTCCATAAAGCTCAAGAAAAGTAAGTAAATAAGACACCAGAGCTAAGACAAACTATCAGCAATTACAAATTAGAAAATTCTGACAGGAAATCCCTTCATGTGGCAGTGTGACAATGAAAATGAACAAAGATAAAATTATAATCTTTTGTAACCTAGAGTAAGCAATTAAAAATATCTAAAGAGAGGAAGACATAATTACTTCCAACAGGAAGATTAAAAAAGAGAGAAGTAGAAAGAAAAAGGACTTAAAAGATTACTGTGACCCTACACAGAAGGGATGGATAAGTGATCTCAGCTAGCAGACTGACAGAATAAAAAGGTGGGGGAAATGTGATCAATAAATATAATTAAGATGCAGCAGTTCTGTCAAATGAAAAAATTTGGATGTAAAGAACAAAACAACAAAAAATAGCTCTGGGTTTCAAAAGTTTAATGTTCAAATGTTCAAAAAGACAGCAACGAAATTTACTGAAATAATGAAGTATTTATTAAATGAAATAACAAAGAAAGAAATAAAGAGTTTAAAACAAAAGAGATGTGTTTTGATCAAATATATAAATGAGACCATTATATAAAAATTCCAGTGACTAGTAAGAAAGAGGTAGCTAAACACAGACCTACAGCTAAGACCAGGGCAAAAGGAAAAAATTCCTTTCAAATGCTCATCTTTGAAATTTCAAAATAAAGTTCCTATCATCTTCATGATTCAAGGTTTTATGACAGTTTAAAAAACTTAACATTCAATTATAAGATGTACTTATTTTCACATATTAATGCATCTGAAATAAGAACGTGCTTACTTACAATGACATAAAATAGTTTAAATGTTTTAACAGTTTTCATGATTCAAAAAAATAATGACGCAGTTTTCCACAAATGGCATCATAAAGTCAATGAATAATCCTTTATCGACCTGAAAACACGGTTAACAGTCAAATTCAAAAATACTTAAAAAAAAAAAAAATCAAAAATACTCACGTTTCTCAGTTAATGCTACTTCACAAATCCCTTTCAATCGAGTTATAAGAAGCTGATCAGCCACCACAAGAACACTACAAACAAAATCCACATTTTGAGATTCTAAAAAAAGAAAATAAACAGAACTATTATTTTGTAAACATTACACTTATGAAAAAAGTTTCAATTCATTAAGACACAAAGAAGATTATGACTATTTTCTAAATGTTGCAATGCAAATATGATAAACAGCAATAATGTGAGAATTTTCTACCTTGTAAGTAGAAAGCTGAAGAGAAATACACCAAAATGCCCTGGTTCACACCAGAACATAAAATGGGCAACTTTAATTGATCTTTTTAGCCTAGAAGGCTACTAGAATGCCTGCCTATTTAAAATCTCCCATGTTGTTAGATAAGTATTTCTCAATCTAATAAATACAGGGAAAATTCAAATCTCAGCATCAAGTTTATTATGTAGGTATATGTTAAATACATATAGCATATATGTTAAGAAAATATAGAGAGAAAGGGGTGAATAATACTCTTAGATGATCATTTTTGTTTTAAATAAAAAGCCTAAAAGTACATTGTCTCCTTAATCCATAGGATGCTCTTTAATTTAAAATAAACTTCTTGTTCCTGAGCATTACTAATGGCCCTAAGCAATAACCCTGAGCCACTGCCAGAATAGCAACATAAATACAAAAACAAAACAAAGCCACAATAGAAAGGGAAAAAAAAAGACTAAGAAGAAAAAATGTAGAAAAATCATTTTTAACAAAGGAGGAAGAGGTGAAGTCACTGAATGGCAAACTAAGGACTACTTCTAGAACTCCTCTTCTCCACAAAAGCAATGAAGATACTATGAAAATTGTCAAAAATCAACTTTTTCAAAATTCTAGAAATTAGCCAAAGGCTTGCAATGACCTGGGGAGTGTTGACTCAAGAAAAATGGCTGAATCTTGGTAAAAACAGTAAGTGGTGGGACACTGTAGCTTTTTCTATTTAAATCCTCCTTTCCCCTCCTCCACAGTAGTCTTAAAAACCAATAACCCTGCAATCATAGTGGAAAAGAACCACCATTAAAGGAGGTAGAAGAGTTATAAAGAAACATTATCAAAGAATTCTCATTATTTGACATGTCTGACAGTTCCCTGGAAATCCCCACTGGAAGGTTGACCTGACTTAAAGCTTTGCTGGTCTGAACAGCCTCTTCTCTCAGGGCATTTACTAAAAAGAATCAGTAGCAATTGTTTAACATTGAAGCTGACTGAGACAATGACAAGAGAGCAAACAAGAAGCAGATCAAAAAAGGTTTTTAAGTTAGAAAAGAGATATTGTTATGACTGGATGTTTGTGTCCCCTGAAAATTCACATGTTGAAGCCCTAATTTCCAGTGAGGTTATATTTGGAGATGGGGCCTCACAGGAAATAATTAAGGATAAATGAAGTTATAAGGGTAGGGCCCTGGTCCAATAGGATTAGGGTCCTTCTAAGGAAAGAGGTATCAAAGAGGTATCTATTTACCTCCCTCCCTCTTTCACTCCCTAAACGCGCGCACACACACACACACACACACACACACACACACAGGAAAGGCCATGTGAAGACATAACAAGAAGGCAGAAATAGTCATCAGTACAGCAATAAAAGAACTTGAATATAGATATTCATGTTCAAATATGGATAGATCATGGAAAAAGAAAATCAACCAGGAAACATCAAACCTGACCAACACTACAGACCAAATGAACCTAACAGATGTATACAGAACATTCCATTCACAAAAACAAAACACAAATCCTTCTTGGCACACATAAAACATTCTTCAGAGTGCATCATATATTGGGCCACAAAACAAGCCTTAACAATTTAAGAAAATTGTAATGATACCACTATCTTCTCCAACTACAGTGGCATCAAACTAGAATAACAAGAGGGTATAGGGGAAATGTGTAGATATGTGAAAATTAACAAAATCAAAGACAAAATCAAAGAGAAAGCAAAAAATATCTTGAGACAAATGAAAGTGGAGATACAACATACCAAAACTTACAGGATGCAGTAAAAGAAGTTCTAACAAGGACATTAATACTGATAAATGCCTTAATGAAAAAGAAAGATCTTGAAAAAACCACCTTAGGGTTTTTACACAATAAGGACTACAAAAAGAAGAAACAAAGCCCAAGTCAGCAGAAGGAAGAAAATAATAAAGACTGAGCAGAGGGGTGCCTGGGTGACTCAGTCAGTAAACATCTAACTTTGTCTCAGGGTCCTGGGAGGCACTGGGATTGGGAATCTGTGCTCAGCAGGGAGTCTGTTAGTCTGCCTCTCTCTTTGCCTCTCTCCTGCCCTCATGCTCTCTCTCTCTCTCTCTCTAATAAATAAAATCTTAAAAGAAAAAAAAAACTGAGCAGAAATAAATGACCTAGAGGCAGCATAAAAACAAGGTCAATGAAACTAAGGTTATTTGAAAAGATAAAATTAACAAGCCCTTAAGTAGCCTAAGAAAAAGGATCCCCCAAAATAAAATTCTAAATGAAAGAGAAGACATTACAAGTGATATAACAGAAATGCAAATTATCAGAGACTAATATCAACAATTATAAGCGAACACATTGCATAACCTAGAATAGATGAATTCCTAGAAACACATGATCTATGAAGACTGAATCATGAGGAAACAGAATCTAAATAGACTAAAAACAGAGTAAGGAGACTGAATCTGTAATCAAAAATCTCCCCCAAAAAGAAAAGCCCTAGGCCAGATGGCTTTGTGAATGAATTCTACCAAACATTTAAAGAAGAATTAAAAACAATATTTCTCAAAATTGTCCCCCCAAAAAAAAAAAAAAAACTGAAGAAGAGGGAACACTTCTACATTTATTTTATGAGGCCAGGATTATCCTGATACCAAAAGGAGTCAAGGACACCACCAGAGAAGAAAATCACAGTACAGTATCACTGATGAACATATGTGCAAAAATCCTTAATAAAATACTAATAAATCAAATTCAATAGCATGTTAAAAAAGACCATACACCATGATCAAGTACAATTTATGTCTGGATGCAAGGATGGTCAATACATGCAAATCAATGAATGTGATACTATCTTAACAGAATAAAGAACAAAAATCATATGATCAATTCGGTACATGCAGAATATGCATAAGACAAAATTCAACATCCATTCATGATTAAAACTCAACAAGTTAGGTAGAGAAGGACTGTGCCTCAACATAATAAATTAGGCCATCTATGACAAGTCCACAGCTGACACCATACTCAACAGTAAAAATCTGAAAGCTATTTGTCTAAGATCAGGAACAAGACAGGGATGCCCACTCATGACACTCCTACTCAACACAGTACTGGAAATCCTAGCAAGAGTAATGAGGCAAAAAAATGAAATAATCATCCAATAGAAAAGGAAGAAGTAAAACTATCTCTGCAGATAACAAGGTCTTATATCTAGAAAACCCTAAATATACCATCAAAAATCTATTAGAAGTAATAAACTCAGTGAAGTTGCAGGATACAAAAATCAACACAAAAATCAGTTGCTTTTCTATGCACAATGAACTATCCAAAAAAGTAATTAAATGTCTATTCTACCCAAAACAATCTACAGATTCAACAAAATCCTATCAAAATTCCAATGACATTTTACACAGGAATAGAAAAAGCAATCCTGGGCAACCCAGGTGGCTCAGCAATTTAGCATTGCCTTCTACCCAGGGCCTGATCCTGGAGACCTGGGATCAAGTCCCACGTCAGGCTCCCTGCATGGAGCCTGCTTCTCCCTCTGCCTGTATCTCTGCCTCTCTCTCTCAATCTGTGTCTCTCATGAATAAATAAAAAATAAAATCTTTTCTTAAAAAAAAAAAAAAAAAGAAAAGAAAAAAGCAATCCTAAAATGTATATGGAACCACAAAAACCCTGATCAGCCAAAGTAATCTTGAGAAAGAAGGTGGCTAGAAGCATTATACTTCATGACTTCAAAATATGTTACAAAGCTACAGTAATCAAAAATTAATGTACTGCCATAAAAAGCAGACATATATACCAATGGAATAGAATAGAAAGCCCAGAAACAAACCCTCATTTTACAGTCAATTAATCTTCAACAAGGGCATAAAGAATACAAAATGGTGGAAAGAATAGTCTCTTCAATAAAGAGTTCTAGGAAAACTAAATATCCATATGCAAGAGAATGAAACTGGACCCACACTATACACTAAAGTCACCTCAAAATGGATTAAAGATGTAAAAAAACGACCTGAAAATATAAAATTCCTAGAAGAAAATGGTAAAAGATCCTAGTCTTGCCAATGGTTTACTGAATAGGACATCAAAACCACATGCAACAAAAGCAAAAATAAGCAAATGGAATTACATGAAACTACAAAGTTTCTACAAAGCAAAGGGGGAAAAAATCAACAAAATGAAAGGCAACCTTCAGAATGGGAGAAAATATTTGCAAACCACATTTCATAAGGGATTAATATCCAAAATATATAAGGAATTCTTATAACTCAACAGCAAAAAAACAAAGTAACTAAAAAATGGGCAAAGGACGTTTCTCCAAAAAAGACACAAGGGATAGCCAACAGATACATGAAAAGGTGCTCAATGTCACTAATTATCAGGAAAATGCAAATCAGTATTATAATGAGATGTTACCTTAACACCTGTTAAGATGGCTATTATCAATAAAACAAAAAATAACAAGTGTTGGCAAGGATGTGGAGACAAGGGAACACTTGTGTGCACTCTTGGTAGGACTATAAAATGATACAGCCACTATGGAAAACAATATGGAGGTTCCTCCAAAAATTAAAATAGAACTACCATGATATAGCAATCCCACTCCTGGATATTTAGCCAAAGGAACTGAAATCAGGATCTTGAAGACATATCTGCCCTTTCATGTTCACTGAAGCAAAATTAACAACAGCGAGGATATACAACAGTCTAAATGTCCATTGACAGATGAAAGGATTAAAACAAAATGTGGTATATACATACAATTGAACACAGTAGTTCACCATGCCTATGACTGAAGACACTGTAACTAAAACATTGGTGTAGTGCTTTAAAAAAAGTATATAAATGCAATCTCTCCTTAAATTTTGATTCAATTCTATTTCTTTTACTTCAGAGATATTATCACCAGGGGAAAAACAAACACTTAAAAACTTTTGTCAAATATTTGTCAAAACTATTCCCTATTGACAGTTTCTCATCTCAATCACAGAAGTAGCTGGCATGAAACTTAAATCTAATCTCAACCATTATACATAATCCTTATAGAGTTCATTTTCACATAGGTTAATAAAATTTTTCTTTTTCTATTCCTTTACTATTAGTAATCACCCCTATTGCTCATTCTAAATTAAGCCCCTGTTGACGGTTTACTTCAATTAGAGTAGAAATTAAGATTCATGTTGACTTTGCCGTATTCAATTTTACCTTAAAATATCTAAAACATCCTCTTATTAATACCTTTTATCACCACAGCTTCATCAGTATAGAGGTAGTCCAAAATAACTTCCAGTATGTCAGAATGTATTGGCATTTCCAGAGCCGTACAAGTAGAAGCCTAAATAAAATAAAGTAAAATAATTAATTTTAAATTATGAAAAACTACCATATTCTGACTGGTACAGAAAACTTTGAATTGGGAATCATGTCAAATGCAAAAGAAAGTAACATTTATAAAACACAAATCTACAATGACATACATTTAATTTTAAAATGCCTTGTAACATGGAGAATATGAAAAAAAATTGAAACAAAAACCAATCACACTGGTATTCCAAACACATGGCCAAATAATAAAAGGTGATACTCTGACTGTAAGAAGTTTTTCTGTAACAATTTTTAATTCTAAATATTGCTGTTTTCCAGCAGGCTTCAGCATAAAGTTTAGAACAAAATTAAAATGGAGTTAAAATATCAGGTTCCCATTCTGAATTTCTTTGTACATAATTTCCCAAAAATAAAAAGAAGTGTGATTGCCAGCCACGTGGTTTGAATTTAAATCTTACCTCAATCCATGAGCTACTCAGCATACTATGAAAATATTCTGGGAAAAGAAAAAGTATAATTCATTAGACAGTGAAACAATAATAAAACAAATAAATCAGCAACTAATAAAAAGTATACCTACCAAGTCTAGCACAAAGAACACACTTATGACAAGGAAATTCCTTTCCATCCACTGATTTCATGGTCACATCACATAGAAAGGAACTGAAAAAACAATTTTTTTAATTGAAGTGAGTGATTTCTTTACATATTTAGCCAACAGAAAATTTATTATAGGATTTGGCTTCAGTTGATTTTCTCTTAAAGACAGCAGAGAACAAACTTGAGGGTACACATACAAATAAAGTTCTTTATCTCCTTCCACTTGAGTAAAGATAATAAGGACCTTATAATAAAGATGGTAAATGGAACCGAATACAGATAAGTATTCAAAAAAGTCTTCTAATTTTCCTTTTGCATTACAGACCAGGTGTTAATAATGTAATAGTAAGTGACATCATAGTCAAAGGTCTTTAATTCACCTCTTTTTACAACATATTCTTTGCTGAAATAGTCTAGATATCTCTAGTTTCTCTTTCTCCAAAACTTTTCCCCTACAAAGTACAAATACCTAAAAACAAAAACTTTTTAATAACTAACATATTGAGAATAGTATATTTATTACTTAAAAAACTTACACTAAAGAAAATAATCATAATGATGAAGAGGGACAATTAGTTTGGTTTTGGGCTAACATTTCCTACATATTGAATAATATAAAATTTGGGCAAGGAAAATTAAAAATTTCTTCCTTAAAAACCAATTTAAAAATGAACTGTTTCAATGTCTTATTGAATAGTTAACATTTTATCCATTTATCTCAACAGCTCTCCAACACTTCTAGAAATGAAGACTACTAAAGGTGAGGGTACCTACTCAAATATTTTGCTTTGTATGGTCAGTAACAAGAGCTGTTTTCACAGTTAGGTCTCAAAATCTACAGATGAAAGTTTATCTTCATTTCCTAACTTACCATTTTTTCTGATTTAGCTTTGATTTATTACCAGTTTTCTTCTCAATAACATTAATTTTTCCATTTTCAAATCTGACTCCATCTAACCTATCAAAAATAGATAAAAATTAAGTTGATGGACCAAAACAACAGCAAAAATCCAACAATTTACATCTGGACATAATTATATAATTTATATCACCTAAAAAAGTATCTCAATAAACTCAACTCTGTGATAAAGAAGTATCGTTTATTCTCCTTCAGTTTTACTTAGAATTCAAAGTACAGTTAATCCTTGAACAATGCAGAAATTAAAGTCACCATGCCCCCTACCTGAGTTGAAATCTGCATATAATTTTGACTACCCCAAAATTTAACTACTAGTACCTCAATGTTGACTGGAAGCCTTCCCAATAACTTATACAGTAGACTTGTATGTTTGTAGTTTGTATATTATTTGCATTATATATTGTATTCTTACAATAGAGAAAGCTAGAGAAAAGAAATTGTTAAGACAATCCTAAGGAAAATGTCCAATATGGTTTAATGGTACCATACTGAATTTATCATAAAAAATCTGAATACAAGTGGATCTGCACAGTTCAAACCCATGTTTTTCAAGGGTCAAATGCATATTAAATATGGTTACTGACAAAAAACATACCAAAACCATAGCACAAAACCCTTCAGTGTTTTTAAATAGGAAACCTGATAAATGCTCCTTCTCTGCTCCTACCCCACACATAAGATTACACTATCACAAGCAACATACATATCTTAAAAAAAAGAATTCCAAAGAATATGGTTTATATGACAAATCTCTCTTAGGCAGTTTACACATACTGTAGGACAGAACTATACCAACAAATTGAACCACTATTATCCCTCCCTTCTAAATACTGAGAAACTGAAGTTCAAAGAAACTAACAAATCTGCCTCAGCTAGTCACTAGTAGAGCCAAAAGGCAAATAAATACAGGCCTAACTCCAGAGATAGTATTTTTTCCAGCATACCACACCGCCTACCATTCCAGATCCCTGTTACACAAACAACATAGAGTTCACACCCACTAACAGCCTCCAAAGTTTTAATCCAGGGGGTCCTACAGAGATAGCTTTAGCAGAAAATGAAGAAAGAACACATACAAAAAGGCACATGGGGGTAGAACTGAGGGACGGGAAAAGACGAGTAGCAAAGAAAAAGAATTTTTAAAAGGAGCTCATAATAAGGTTCAAGGACAGATATTAAGAAGCCATACCTACTACTCAAATTACTGAAACCAAATTTCTTTGCAACATTTTGCAACATTCTTACAGGATCATCTTCCCCAATACTTTTCCCTTTATTGGAAGCCTTTGATTTGCTTTTTTGCTTTTCATTAACTGTGTGTGCTTGATTACTTCTGTAAACTTCAAATGCTGACTTCTGATTATCTTCATGGCAATGCATTTTATTTGAATGTGAATTCATAGTGCCCTGATATTCTTCTGGCTTTTTGTTTAAGTTTATTCTTGGTGTGAAGCCATGAATTAAAAAGTCACAAGTATCTGTGTATATAAATTGTAAAAGGTACTCAAACAAGTCAGGATGAACCTTCTCTATGACAAAGAGATGGCATCCTGCAGAATCTTCATCTTTCCGGTAAACATCTATAAAATCTAAAGTAGTCCCATCTGAAAGAAACAATTTCTGAAAAAAGTCAGAACGCACTGCCAAAATATATTTATGTGCAGGGAAAATTCTATTGCCAACTTGAAATGTCACATCATGAATATTGTCCGTTTCATCTGTTTCCCTTAAGAGTTTGCCAAACTCTTCAAAAAAGGATGATGAGGATACGGCTGGAATTTCATAAAGGCTAGAAATGAAACAAAAATAATTTTTACTTTCAAGAAAATGAAAAAAAAAGCATCCCATCCCTAGCCAATTCTCCTTTTAAAGTACAATTTATTTTTTAGCTATTAAACTTCTAAAATTTTAAATCTGGCATTTCTGAAAATATAAGAATACTGCAAAGTCTTAGATACTGTATCACATTTTAAAATGTGACTCCTTTTTATATTTTTTTACTAAACTGACAAGATTCAAGTTTTCCTTCAAAAGCAGAGTTTTCTATTTCTACTAGGAAATGCTAGAATGTAAATGAGTATTTCCATAGAAATTTTTTAAATGACTATAACTAAACACAAATGACTATAAAACTAAAAATATCCAGAAAAGAGTACAGTTCTCAACCTTTTCTTTGATATCCTTTTCTTTTATCCTTTATCCTTTTAAGTGAAGAAAACCAAATATACAAAGAACTGAGCAAATACTTCAGGTCAAATCCCAGAATAGGCCAGAAATTCAGGGAGGAAAAATAAATATACACACAGATATACAATCAGTCCATAACTCTGGTTCTTTAGCGCTGTAAAAATGTTATCACACCTTCCCTATCCACATTTCACCCTTTCAGGTAGGGGAAACAATCCTCCTGGTTTGCCCTGGATTGAGTGCCTTCCCAGGAGATGAGAGTTTTGGTGCTAAATATGGGACAGGCAGGCCTAGGCAAACCAGAATGGAAGTTCACCCTACTTCCAGGACTTCTTTCCAACAGTACCCTGGACATTTATCTTAACCTGTCATCTCTCTACTAATGTAACTTAGAGAATATTTGCACTGAGATTCACACTACCCTACAGATGACTATACCACCTCTTCTTTTGTTAATTATCATATTCAAGTATTAGAGATTTTTGCAAACTGTGTAATATTTATATTTCTCAGAATTTGAGAACCCAGAGTACATCAAAAAGTAGTTATAAATTTTGTGCATGCACATATGTATTTTCAAGATTTTCAATAAATACCAGTTTACAAACTAAAAGAAATACTTATCATTCCCACTATAACAAATTCCACCTCTGAGTTTTCCAGATAACATGATTTTATGTCTAAAGCTTCTACAAGTCTTGGCAAAAGCATTTCAATTAAATTTCCTCCAGGAGCTACTGAAAAAAAAAAAAAAAAAAAAGGAAAACTCAGTGATTATTCCTTCTAAAAATGAAATTTAATATATACAAGTGTACCTTGTTTTAGGATCTGACTGCAGGATTGCAAAGTTGCATCCACTTGGATCTGTGCTGACACTAACAGCTCTATGGGCAAAAGTAAGTTTCTCAAGTCGAATTCTTTCGTATACACTATTTATATCAGAGACACAAGACACATCTGATGAGGAATTATGAAGATTTGATAAAATCTCTGCTAAAAAGAAAAATAAACAAACTTCTATTAATGGAGGCTTTATCGAAACTATTAAAATGCTTTAGGAGAAAAGAAAATAGAAAAATAAAATATGAAAGTATCTTTCATATATAAGTCCTTTTGAAGAATTATATTCCCCCGCCCCCCAACACAATTTGCACCCTATGTATAGTATAGGTACTATAAAGGAAATTTTGTTTGGTCAATTCTCAATTACCCATGATTTTGTCCCTTTCAACAAAAACATCCTCCACATTGCACCAAAGTTAACTTTCTAAGAAGCAAATCTAGTGTTACACCACCTTCTAAAACTCCTCAGCTTGCATTAAAAATATATAAACTTAGGATCCCTATAGTTTGTTATTTGGTCCCAAATATCTGAGTGACCATACTGTGCTACTGTGATGCAGTGATCATCAATCTGTCCCTAATGATACAGTAGTGAACAAGATAGGCATGTCCCTGCCATTCTGGAGTGCACAATCTAGCAGAGAAGACAGACATTAAAACAAATGATTATATCCATTACGAGTCAAATTAAGGCTATGAAAGAAAAGTATGAAATGTGCATGCAAAGAAATTATTCTTCAGTAGGAAGAATACTGAAAGTAATTAAAAATAAAGACAGAGATCATTTAGGAAACTAATAAGAAAGAATCCAAAGAATAAATAATATACATTGAAGTTGTAGCAATAAAAGTGGAGAAAAGTGGAAAGATTTCAGAAATATTTGAGACAAAAGTGACAAAATTTAGAGACTGATCGGATATAGGGGTGGCAGGATGTGAGGTGTCAAAGACAACCATTTACTTAGATATAAAACATTAAAAAGCAAATGTGGAAGCATGAGATCATGAATTCAGATTACTAAATGTGACTAAGATACAATTCTAAGACTTCCAACATTTATATGCAGTCAAACCTGCATTTTGGTTACTCTCTCAAATTCACTCTATTTCAGTCTTACAGGCCTTTGCTAATTTTTCCCACACACTCAGTTATTGCAATTTCTACTCTCAAAAAACCTAACATATGCATATTAGCATTTGTAAACTGTAAATATTAACATGTATCTATTGTCCCTACAAACTTATGAGTGTCTGAGAACAGGGGCCCTGTTATCAACATATATGTTATCAATAAAGCATAGCTCTATATGTGACACACAGTAAATCTAATTTAAATGTTTACAGACTTACATAATCTATAAAGAAATAAAAGAAATACAACAAACCTCTAATCACTCCACTGTGTCTTTGATTTTGAAAACTATGTTTATAATTTTCTGAATTAATTATAAACGTTCCTTATATGTGTCTTAGCATATTCATTCAACAGATCTTAATGAGGGACTACTATGTATCAGGAAATATGCTGAATGCCAAGGACCCAGTGCAATAGTCAAGGTCCTTGCCATCTTATAGCCTGATAGGAGACAAGCATTAAAAAAACTAATCACAAAGATAAATACAGGGATGCCTGGGTGGCTCAGTGGTTGAGCATCTGCTTTTGGCTCAGGGCGTGATTCCAGACATCAGGCTTCCTGCATGGGGCCTGCTTTTCCCTCTGCCTGCATCTCTGTCTCTGTCTCTCTCATAAATAGATAAAAACTTAAAAAAAAAAAAAAGATAAATACATAAAAACAAGTAGAGACAAGTTGCATCATGAAAATCCAAAGGGAATATGAAAAGTGAAACAGGGTACTTCAATTTAGATTGAGGGATCTGTGAAAACATTTCTGATGAAGCATAAATGAATCTGAGATGTGAAAAATTAGAGAAAGTCCTGGGACTACTGAACAAAATTGAAAACCTGAAGATGGATGTGACTGAAGAATGATAAATGAAAGCAGTTCAGGTACACAGACAAAGGTCAGAGAAGGAGCTTTTGGGACGATGTTTAGGAAGTGAGGAAACATTAAAGAGTTTTTAAATACAGGAATATTAAAATCAGATCAAATATTAAAATAAGATCACTCTAATAGTTAAGAACAGATAAAAAGAAATAAGAGTACGAATAAGGAAAACTTTTTTTTTTTTTTTAGGAAAATATATTTTTTGCAGTAGTCCATATGATTTGGGATACAGTGGGACCCATTAACTGTGAAGAGGTAAATGAATTTTAGTTTTTCCAGAAAAAAATCAACAAATAATTATGGATGAAAGAAAAATTTGGCAACTTAAGTTAAAAAACGATGCAAGTAATCATAAATTTATAAATTTATAATCAGATAAAATTAAGAATGAACTATATAATGAATAATTTGTTTTCAATGGTAGCATCTTAAAGCTATCCTTTCTATTCATCAAGGAATGAAATAAAATTTATCTCTACCCAACAACTATTTAATACAACTATTTTTTTAAATTCTCAATATAAAAATTTATTCTTCCTATTATTTTCCTTTAAGCCATGAAATGTGTTTAAAAAATTTTAATTTTACATATACAAGTATATAAAAAGACAATACATAAAATGTAAAAAAAAATATATATATATATATACACACACACACACTATAAGCCAGTCACTTCTCAATTTAGGGAAGAAGATAAAAAAATGGAGCTTGGAAGATGGTTCAAAAGCATCTGGGGAGTTTTTTCTTTAAACTTTACACTTCCCTGTCCCTAGAGCCAAGCAGTGATCTACTATTAGTGATAGGAATGCACCATGACCTCAGGATATACTGAGACAGATAAAAGGTTGAAAACCAGAGTTAAGGGATCCCTGGGTGGCTCAGCGGTTTGGCGCCTGCCTTTGGCCTAGGGCACGATCCTGGAGACCCAGGATCGATTCCCACGTCGGGCTCCCGGTACATGGAGCCTGCTTCTCTCTGCCTGTGTCTCTGCCTCTCTTTCTCTCTCTGTGACTATTATAAATAAATAAAAATTAAAAAAATATATTTAAAAAATAAAAAAGAAAACCAGAGTTAAGGGAATTAACTATTTACCTACATACACATAAACCAAAATCAAAAGACAATACTTAAGGGTAAAACCTAATAACCCTTGTCAAACCTAATGATAAACACTTGTGAAATTAAAGGTTAATTGAAAGATACTTTATGCTCTATTCACATATATGACACATATATGAACTGACCTTTCTTTTCAGAATTCCTTTTTTTTTCTTCAAACCATTTCCCTCTAAATCCTTCTCCATCTTGTGTGACAAATAAAATGTCTTTTCTATTTAAAGCAATATCAGAAATGAAGACCTGGCGTGGATAAGCCCATCGACACTGCTTTAGAGAACTGCTGACTGATCTCCAGCAAAATACCTAAAATAAATCCAAATTACACTGGAATAAAAATATATTCCCATATAGCACCTGAACAACCAAAAACTGGTATCAAAGGATTATATCTCTAATTAATATGTTTCCATGTTCACTCTTTCACAGAAAAAGAAACTATAAAAATCAATTCATTGTGTCTTTCAGAAAAAGTACATCAAGCAAATATGAAGCACTAAAAATACTTCAAAGACACTCCCCTTAAGAAGATGTAATTTTCAGTATTACTCGTTTTTGGTAAATTGATCTGCTACAATAGTAAAGAAAAGCAAAAATATGAAAACTAAAACTTAGATATTAGACTTGTAGTACCATCTATTTGCAAGAAGAATGAAAATCACCCTATGAAAATCCAAACTTTAGCTCTCAAGAAAAAAAGGACATGAATAACCCAATTATAGAACTAAATCTTACAGGTAGAAAAATCATAGAGTTCAATGGCTTCCAAGCGGTTCTGCAAGCTTTAATGTTTCTGAGAAATGGCTTGGAACCTACTAGTTAGGGATGGAGAGAATAAGGAGAGGTATGGTATTGAGTTTTCCAATCCAGCTTCATCCAGAACAGTAACTCTTATCTGCTTCATATATTTGCATTCCAAGAAAAATTACATTTGAAAAATTAATGCTGCTGATTTTTAAAAGTTTGATCCCCTCATATTTAAGAAAACTAACACAAAATGGTATCTGCCAAAATTTTAAAATTTATGTAAAAAAAAAGAAAGACTATACTGATTGAGTCCTTCAGAGATTGGTTTTCATAGTAAGATTCTATTTTGCAGAAATTAAAGATACAGAAGTATAAACTAGATCCATATTAATATAAATAAAATATATCCTAGAGTCAAATGCTTTTTAGACTATTTTATGTAATCCCATGCCACTGCTTCCTCCCATAGTATAAAATTAGAGTTCTAATAGTCCTCTATATTAAAATTATCAACTACAAACTTATATCTGTTAAGTACCAGTAGGTAGAGCTTTATGATTAATTCTTCAATTTCCAAATGTCAAATTTTATAGCACTTTGTAAGATTCAGAAAACATTCTCATTATATGTTTCTATTTTATAAACAAAAAGCAGAAGGCAATCTGTGTTTTTCTAGCCAGTGTAAAATTATTTGTGTTACTAAAATGTATGAATATATGCTTAATTTAACAATTTCTTAGAGAAATGTACTGATATATTTGCACAGGGCACTGAAATTGAAGTCTACTTAAATGTAAAGAGATTAGAGACTCTTCCTATAGTGATCTAGGAATGCATTATCTTTTATATATGACAGTTATAATCTCTGAAAATATACATTATGTGTACATTTCCTTAAAACTAAATCTGGGGGAAATTTGCTAATTACAAAATTTTTAATTTTGCCTGTTCAGCTTTTACTTTTTTTAAGGAGCTGTTATATAAAATATATCTATGCGATTTGATATCTTCATCCATACTCAGTTTACATATCAAATAATCCATCAAAATTCCTTATTTCCATTTTAAGCACAGTAAATGAAATTTTAAGCTACAGTTTAACAAAGCTGTACTGTGCAACATTAATTGTCATCAAACTTTCTTTGAAATATCAGCTCCATACTAATTACTACTGATGTCAAAAGTAAGTAGAGAAAAAAGTCAATGGGAATCATCATCATCATAACAATACATGTTCACATTATCAGGTCCCTTACAGCTATCAATTGAGAACAAAATTTCTTTACTACACTTTTGCATAAATATACACTTACCCTTCCAGCTCCATCCATGGCAAGAATGCAAATTTTTTGACCCCCATTTTCCTTTAAATTTTCAGGATCAACCTTGTATTCCATACGTCCCCCAGAAACAAGAACTTTTTTCAAGTTTAGTTGTCTAGGTGAAAAAGAAAACTCTCCATTAATATGTTCTCTAAAAAAAAAAAAAAAATTAAAAAAAATATGTTCTCTAAAATATACATGGCTCAATTTTTAAGAAATTACTATTCAAACAATAATCTACAGTGATTATTGTGACACGTGAAGTAAGACAATTTGGCCTTTGGTATCCTTAGTCCCTCCTTTCTCTTTAAGTTTCCCCTACATTATGGCAGTTTCTTTTTATAGCAAGTCCTTCCCTCCCAAATGCCTGTACCTACACACACACACACACCTCTGAAATCTAAAGTCCCACTTGTGAATGCACACATTCACTCTTTTTTTTTTTTTTTTTTTTTAATTTATGATAGTCACACACACAGAGAGAAAGAGCAGAGACACAGGCAGAGGGAGAAGCAGGCTCCATGCACCGGGAGCCCGACGTGGGGTTCGATCCCGGGTCTCCAGGATCGTGCCCTGGGCCAAAGGCAGGCACTAAACTGCTGCGCCACCCAGGGATCCCTTCACTCTACTTTAATTAACTGATAAGACTAAAAGCTCCTAACAGACCAGAAAAACTTAAAACCTCAAAATGAAACAAATCTTTAATTTCAAATATGAACAACCCTAAATAGCTAATAGCTACCAGGAAAATCATCACTAATTTAATTTTGGGGACGCCTGGGTGGCTCAGAGGTTGAGCTTCTGCCTTCGGCTCAGGGCGTGATCCTGGAGTCCCAGGATCGAGTCCCACATTGGGCTCACTGCATGGAGCCTGCTTCTCTCTCTGCCTGTCTCTCTGTGTCTCTCATGAATAAATAAATAAAATCTTGAAAAAAAAAAAAAGTTGAATACTTTGGAATGACACATTAAAATGCATAGCAAAATACTGCTGTCAAATCAGAAATGGATTAATCAACTATAAAAGATTGAAATATATGAAAAGTAAAGGACTCTAACCATATTAATTTACCTCACAATTGTTTTTAAGAGCTTCCTCCTTAAAGTGTTCAAAATGAAATCACAGATGATACATTATGGGTAGGTTTATGCTCAAAAGCTAAGGAACTCCAATTGGCGGACACATCCATGCTTACACCTTAGTTTTATGATTCCCTGCTTTACCTGGCTTTTTTGATGAGCTAACCAACTGCTAGTTTTTACTGCATGCTACTATATCCTACTATAGGATATATCATACTATATCCTACTCTCAGGTAACAAAAGGCTACACAAATATAAAGATAAAAAATATACCAGTTAATTATAAACACATGGACTGAGAATCCATGATAAATAATTAACTATTTTTAAAAAATAAATAAATGCATAACATAAGAAAGCCACACATGAACCAATGATGATTGTGTCACAAACCAAGAATTATAATTAATCTAGTACTATGTACCTGAAGCATAAAAAAAAAAAGAAATTTATAGGTCACATTTAACCATATGTTAAATATAGTTCTGAAATACTGTTTAACAATTTACAGAGAACTTCTACATATGCTCCCTGGATGCTTCTCAAAGACTAAGCTCAAAGGTAAAAACTCTTGATTTTCCCTTTCAGTTTTAAATTTTCTCCATTCAGTTTTCTTCATCTGACACTCTAGAACATAGCACATAAAGCTTATATTCTAAGTCTTGCTGGAAGAATTATTATTATTAAAATTATATTTCTTTACAAAAATACACATAACATACTTAGAAGCCATCTTCTTGCACTGATAGTCTGCAAGTAAGTAAATATCTCCCCTTGTGGTAACACAGACTGTGGCCCCATCACTTGCAGCAACTAAAGACAAAGTGATATCCTTATGATGAAGGGCAGAGACTTGACGAGGAGCAGTTACATACTTTTCTCCATTGGGATCTGGCAAATAACCTAAAAAATCAGACAAATAAATAAAAAACAATTTATTTTTAAAAAATTTTTAAATTTTTTATTGTTTTAAAAATTCAAAAAAAAAATAAAATAAAATAAAATAAAAATTCAATTTACTTTTCAGATATTGTCATCAAGATTTCTTACCCAGTTGTCCACCATTTAGTCCCATAGTGTAAACAGCTTCTCTAGTCCACAGCACTGTATGAAACCTGCCTGCCGCTACTCCAATGATTGTCCTTCCTTTCAGATATTTTGCCTGCATCTATTCAAAAAGATAAGTAAGACAGCAGTTTATTATATTACCAAGTACTAGAATAATTTTTTAAAGATCCAGTAGACCAGAGTAGCAAATATGACATACCCACTACCAGTGCCCCCTCAAGTTCTAATGCCAGAATTCACTGAAGATCTCAGCACTGAGACTCCAACCCTTCTCAGAACACAAGATATTTTGATGTAGCAACTTTAAGTCAGCAGTTTTAATATATAAAAAATTAACAGTATAAAAACCAAATCATTCAACTTTTCAACAAGCAACATGCAAAACAGGGATTCTCATTCTATCAGAAAATTCAACACTTTTAAATGTGACATATTCAACAGTGGCACTATTGATTTTACAGCCAGATGACTCTTACTAATGTGATGTATTATCACAATGATTCTTGTATGAATACTGAATCACACTTGCATCCCAGGAATAGCCAAAGCAATCTCAAAAAAGAAAACCAAAACTGGAGGTATCACAATTCCAGATTTCTAGTTATATTACAAAACAACAGTAACTATAACAGCATGATATTAGCATAAAAAGAGACACATACATCGATGGAAAAGAACAGAAAATTCAGAAATAAACCCACAATTATGTGGCCAATTAATCCTCAACAAAGGAAGAATGAATGTTTACAATGGGGAAAAAGACAATTGTTTTGTCTTTTTCGTACAAATCTTATTGAGAAAACTGGAGAGAAACACGCAAAGAATGAAACTGGACCACTTTCTCTCACCATATACAAAAATAAACTCAAAATGTATTAAAGACCTAAATGTGAGACCTGAAACCACAAAGATCCTTGAAGAGAACACAGGCAATAAGTCTCTGACACTGGCTGTAGCAACTTTTTTCTAGATATGTCTCCTGAGGTAAGGGAAACAAAAGCAGAAATAAACTACTGGGGATCCCTGGGTGGCGCAGCGGTTTAGCGCCTGCCTTTGGCCCAGGGCGCAATCCTGGAGACCCGGGATCGAATCCCATGTTGGGCTCCCGGTGCATGGAGCCTGCTTCTCCCTCTGCCTGTGTCTCTGCCTCTCTCTCTCTCTCTCTCTCTCTCTCTCTCTGTGACTATCATAAATAAATAAAAAATTTAAAAAAAAAGAAACTACTGAGACCACATCAAAATAAAAAGTTTCTACACAACAAAGGAAACAATCAACAAAAACTAAAAAGCAACCTATGGAATGAAAGAAGATATTTGCAAATGACATATTCAATAAAGGTTTAGTATCCAAAATATATAAAGAACTCCTACAACTCAATACTCAAAAAACAAATAATCCAATTAAAAAATGGGCAGAAAAAAATAAAATAAAAAAATAAAAAATGGGCAGAAGACACGAATAGACATTTCTCCAAAGAAGACATACATAGATGGCCGAAAGACAATAAAACGATGCTCATCATCAAAGAAATACAAATCAAAAATACAATGAGGTTATCACCTCACACCTGTCAGAATGGCTAAAATAGAAAACACAAGTAACAAGCACTGGCAAGGATGTGGAAAAAAGGGAACCCTCTTGCACTGTTGGTGGGAATGCAAACTATTGCAGCCATTATGTAGAACAATATGAAGGTTCCTCAAAAAATTAAAAATAAAACTACCCTATGATCCAGGAATCATACAACTGGGTATTTAACCAGAGAATACAGAAACACTAATTAAAAAAAAAAGAAAAAAAAAAAAACACTAATTTAAAGGGATACATGCACCCCTATGTTTACTACAGCATTATTTTCAATAGCCAAACTATGGAAACAGCCAAGTGTCCCTCAATAAATGAATGCATAAAGATGTGGTGTGTATATACACAATGGAATACTATTCAGCCATAAAAAAAAGAATGAAATCTTGCCATTTGTAACAACAGGGATAGAGTACAATGCTGAGCAAAAGAAAGTTAGTCAGGGAAAGACAAATACCATGATCTCACTCACATGGAATTTAAGGGAAAAAAAATGAGCAAAGAAAAAGGAGAGAGAGAAAGACAAATCAAGACGAGGACTCTTATCTATAGACAACAAACTGATGGTCAACAGAGGGGAGGTGCCTGGGGGAATGAGTGACACAGGTGATGGAGATTAAAGAGTACACTTCCTATGTTGAAAAAAAAATAGAAGAAAATGAAAATAAATTAAAGAAAAACTATTGGACATATTCAGGGTCCCCCAACAGTGGCACTACTGACATTTTTCAGTCAGATGAATCTTTGCTGTGGGGGACTACCTTATAAACTACAGGTTTAGCAGCAACCCTGAACTCTACCTACTAGATGTCAGTAGCACTACTCCCAACCCCACCCCCAGCTGTGACAACTAAAAATATCTCTGTACATTGCCAAATGGCTCCTAGGGATGCAAAATTGAGAATACTAGATATGTCCATGTCAACCTAAAGCTCCAAGATAGCCACATAACACTAAGAATAAAAACAAGAATAAAATCTACCATTTATAAAGAAATTTACAAAATGATTAATATCCACAAATTTCATGATTATAGAAAATGGATCCTCCAACCAAAAAGTACCACAGATTGGAGGCTACCTCTAACTATTTCTCAGCAATTCCTATCAATTCATTAGTCATCCAGAATGGAAAAGCATTAGATTTAAAAGCTTATTAATAAAAACTGTGTATCTAATAATAATTTTAAATCCAAAGGATTAAACCAGTAAAGAAATTTAATCTCTGAAATACAAAATTTACAAATTGGAAACACATTTGTTATTGAGTGATGATTCTAGCAACATATTAATTTAAAGCACCAGTCCTAGCCCAATAAGCTTGGACTTCTGGATAACTCACTTACACGGCACATTTTGCGTTTATTATTCTCTTTTAAAGACTTCAATTACTTATTCATGAGAGACACAGAGAGACAGAGGCAGAGACAGAAGCAGAGGGAGAAGCAGGCTCCATGCAGGGTACCCGATACGAGACTTGATCTCAGGACCCAGAATCATCATGCCCTGAGCTCAAGGCAGACACTCAACCACTAAACCACCCAGAAGCCCCCATAAATTTCATGTTTTCTTAAGGAGGGCCTCAAAATTATTTGTTTTAAACCCGCAAAATGTGGATCCCCCTCTGCTTATAAATAAAAAAGTTTAAACTAAAGAACTTTTGGGCCTAGTTTCCCAAACGCCTTCTCTCTTACTCCAAACAAATGCTAAATTATACTCTGCTTAGTATCTCCTGTGAAAAATAAAGTATATACCATTAAATATAAGTAAAATAAGTTACATGTCAGTATCTTCCATCTTTTTGTCCATACAGGTTTTATAGCAAATAGTCACCTTGTTTTAAAAAAGGAAGCTTACCTGTCTGGGTACATTACAACTGGAAGGTGGAGGAATAATTCCTAATTGATGAAAAATATTCAGACCAAATGTATAAACACATCCATCTTCAGTCAGTACAACAGTATGATCCTTAGCGGCTGCCACTTGGGAACAAGTATGACCACTCAGTCCTTCCACAAGCCTAGGAATCTACAAAATAAAAGTATCTTTAGTATATATTAACCATTTATACCAAAATGCAAACAGAATCTGGTGATCCCATTTCCAAAATGACATAACTAATAAATGGCTGACATATCATAGGTAAACTCTACAATTTAGCAAGGGATAAGTTTAATAGGATATGGGGCAGCCCCGGTGGCCTAGCGGTTTAGTGCTGCCTTCAGCCCAAGGTGTGATCCTGGAGACCTGGGATCAAGTCCCACATCAGGCTCCCTGCATGGAACCTGCTTCTCCCTCTGCCTGTGTCTCTGCCTCTCTGTGTCTCTCATGAATAAATAATAAAATCTTAAAAAAATAAACAGTTTTTTTAAAAAAAGTTTAGGGGGGATGCCTGAGTGGCTTAGCGGTTTAGCGCCTGCCTTCGGCCCAGGGTGTGGTCTTGGAATCCCAGGATCGAGTCCCACATCGGGCTCCCTGCGCGGAGCCTGCTTTTCCCTCTGCCTGTGTCTCTGCCTCTCTCTATGTCTCTCATGAATAAATAAATAAAATCTTAAAAAAAAAAAAAAAGTTTAACAGGATATGGACATTGGTTTATGAGTAAAATGCAAAACCCAGTAAGACATTTCAGTAAAATAATTCAATCCAACAAATGATTTTTGAGCCCTTATCATACACCAAGTATAAATTTGTTTGGTATAAATAAAAGAAGTCTTCAGCTAAGGTATTCACTGATGTATTGAAAAAATAAATAAATAAAAATACAGGAAAATACAGGTGTGAAGAGTAAATGATTTGGTAAGTATAAAAAACAAGTCTCTGACATTGCATAAAATGAAGACAATAATATCTGTAATCTCACAGGGTTGTTTGTGAGGCTTAAGTCAATGATACCGTACGAAAAGCATCACTGATGCCTAGAACATAATAAACCCACGAAAATTGGAAGCTGTTATTATAGTTCTCTCTTCTTTTCAAAGCACCCTTTAATAGATAAATATAGCAGTAATCCTGTCAAAAAATTTTACCTTAAAAATAATCTACTAGGCAATTTTTTTTTAATTTTCTTTTTTTTTAATTTTTTTTTATTTATTTATGATAGTCACACACAGCGAGAGAGAGAGAGGCAGAGACACAGGCAGAGGGAGAAGCAGGCTCCATGCACCAGGAACCCGACGTGGGATTCGATACCGGGTCTCCAGGATCGCGCCCTGGGCCAAAGGCAGGCACCAAACCGCTGCGCCACCCAGGGATCCCTAGGCAATTTTTTAATGCAATAATTATTTAGGTTTCTTCCAATTAACAGTTTCAGTAGCGTAAGAGTCAATCTTTGATTATACAATGAAAACACAGGCTCAACTTTTATTTTTGTTTAAAGACTGATTTATTTTAGAGAGAGAGCACATGAACATAAGAGGAGAGAAGGAAAAAGGGAAAGAATCTTCAAGCAGACGTCCCCCTGAGTAAAAAGCCCTACCCAAAGCTGAATCTCACAATCCATGAGATCATGACCTGAGCTGAAACCAAGATTTGGAGGCTCAACCAAATGAGCCACCCAGAGGCCCCAACTCAACTGGTAGGCCACAAATACTTTGATGAGAACTAAAAAGTAAATAAATAAAAACCAGGACTACTTCAAGAAAAGGGCTTTACAATTAGTCTGACTTTTAAAATTTCAAATATGGAAATATTTTAAAACTTATTTATATGCTCTCCTGTCTTATTATTTGCTATATGCAAAATATAATTTTTCTTTGATGCTTCAGAACACCTGGGTGGCTCAGCAGTTGAACGTCTGCCTTTGGCTCAGGGCGTGATCCCGGAGTTCCAGGATTGAGTCCCACATCAGGTTTCCAATGTGGAGCCTGCTTCTCCCTCTGCCTATGTCTCTGCCTCTCTCTCTGTGTCTCTCATGAATAAATAAAATATTATCTTTAAAATATTAAAAAAAAAAAACTCTATCTAAATGCTTTAAACATGATATGCAAGGAAACTAAATGATCTTTTTTTAAACAATTTTTAAGATTTATTTATTTCAGAGAGAGAGATTGTGCAAAAGCGGGGATTAGGGGTAAAAGGGAAGAAAACTCCCTGCTGAGCAGTGAGCCCAACTCAAGGCTCTGTCCCAAGACCCAGAAAGCACAACCTGAGCTGAAACCAAGAATCAGAGGATTAACTGAGCCACCCAGGCGCCACAACTAATTTTTTAACTCTATAATCAACTGTTATATTACTCTCTGCTTATAGTAGGATAAAAACAATGTCTCTTTAGTTAACTGAAGCTTCCATTTTAGGGAAATTTTACTGAAGTTACCTAAGATGGGTAATGACATTTCAATTACCAAGCATGTCTGTTCATCTCCATGGCCTAAACGTCCTCCAGGACCATGACCACAGGTATAAACCTGCCCTTTCTGAGAAAGAAACACTGAATGAAATTTACAAAGCACCACCTAGGAGAAAACAAAAGAATATGATTAAATTTCTCTGAATAAAATAACTTTTATAAAAAGAATAAATTACAGAATACTGCTATTTAAGCTGGATGACATGTATGTGGGGATTCATTATATATTCTCTCTATTTTGTATATATATGTATGTACTATAATATATAGTTCTATAATAAATATTAAAAATACAATTTTATTTTTTTTTAATTTTTATTTATTTATGATAGTCACACACACAGAGAGAGAGAGAGAGAGGCAGAGACACAGGCAGAGTGAGAAGCAGGCTCCATGCACCGGGAGCCCGATGTGGGATTCGATCCCGGGTCTCCAGGATCGCGCCCTGGGCCAAAGGCAGGCGCCAAACCGCTGCGCCACCCAGGGATCCCCTAAAAATACAATTTTAAAACTATATCTACAAATGCTGATAAATGGGAAAAGGAAAAAAGAAATTAAGTATATATTACCCACAAAAGACACTAAACAAAGGATAATGCAAATCTCAAGCGTTCAACTAGGAAAAGCAGTAGTCAGCTGTTTCCCAACTATAAAATCACAAACAAGAACGAAGCAGTACAACATGAAGCACAAACATCAAAAATACTAATATGGTATTAAAGAAAACAGTACATATGGCTTAAGAATATTTTTAAAAAGGTATCGCCTATACAGGGTTTGGTGGTTCAATAGTATGTCCTTTTAATATCTGTTTCTGTCTAATATATCTTTAATATCATTACATGGCTTTAAATAAAACTTATTTTCAAGTTTTACCCTCTTCCCCATTTCCTTATCTACCTGCCATCTTTCCAAACCCTCCTTGCCCTACTGACATGCAATTATATATTCACATACCCTTATCAGAAGGCTAATTAAAGGACTAAACTTCATGGAAGGCAATAATACGAAACCAATAGCAGTTTTAATTACAGGCATATCTCGTAGATATTGTGATTTGGTTCCAGATTACCACAATAGGGAAAATTTCTTGGTAAAGTGAGTCAAATTAATTTTTGGTTTCCAAGAGCATATAAAAGTTATGTTTCTTTTATACTGTAGTCTGTTAAGTAAGCAATAGTACTGGGTCTTTAAAAAAATAATGCACATATCTTAATTTTAAAAATACTTTAGTACTAGAAAGTACTAAACAATCATCAGATGTTTCAGCAAGTCATAATCTTTTTACTGGTGGATGGTCTTGCCTCAGTGTTGATGGCTGCTGACTGATCAAGGTGGTGGTTGCTGAAAGTGGGGAAGACTATGGCAATTTCTTAAAACAATTCAACAATGAAGTTAACCAAATCAACAGACTCATCCTTTCATGAATGTTTTCTCTCTAGCATGCAATGCTATTTGATAGCATTTTACCCACAGTAGAACTTCTTTAAAAACTTCAGTCAATCCTCTCAAACCCTGACACTGCTTTATCAACTAAGTTTATATCATATTCTAAATCCTTAGTGTCATTTGAACAGTCTTCACAGCATCTTCACCAGGAGTAGAATGCATCTCATGACACCACACCTTTTGCTCATCCATAAGAAGCAGCTCCTCAACCCGTCAATTTGATCATGAGATGGCAACGATGCAGTCCCATCTTCAGGCTCCACTTCTAATTCTAGTTCTCTTGCTATTTCTACCACATCTGCACTTACTTTCCCCAGTGAAGATCTGAACCCCTCAAAGTCGTCCATGAGGGCTAGAATCAAATTTCTTCTAAACTCCTGTGATGTGGATATTTTGACATCTTTCCGTGAATCACAAGTGTTCATGGCATCTGGAACGTTTTTCTGGTTTTTTTCCAGAAGATTTTCTGTTTACTTTGCCCAGACCCTTAAGAAGAATCACTATCTATGGCAACTTTAGCCATATGAAACATGCTTCTTAAATAATAAGACTTGAAAGTCAAAAATGACTCCTTGATCCATGGGCCACAGAATGAATGTTGCGTTAGCAGGCACGAAAACAACATCAATCACATTGTACATCTCCATCAGAGCTCCCGGGTGACAAGGTGCATCATCAATGAGCAGTAATGTTTTGAAAGAATCTTTTTTTCTGAGCAGGTCTCAGCAGTGGGCTTAAGACATATATTCAGTAGACCATGCAGTAAACAGATATGCTATCAACCAGGCTCTGTTCTAGTTTTAGAGCACAAGCAGAAGACATTTAGCATTATTATTCTTAAGATCCCTAGGATTTTTAGTATTGTTAAGTGAACACTGGCTTCACCAGCTGCATTAGCCCCCAACAAGACAATCAGCCTGTCCTTTGAAGCCACTCACTGACCTCTCCCAATAGAAAGCTGTCTGTCCACATTGAAAATCTGTTGTTTAGTGCAGCAGCCTGCATTGTCTTGGCTGGATCTTTGGGTAACTTGCTGGGGCATCTACATCAGCACCTGCTGCTTCACCTTGCACTTTGATGTTAGCGAGACGGCTTCTTTCCTTAAACTTCATGAACCCACTAAACTCTCCCAGCTTCAAATTTTCTTCTCCAACTTCCTCGCCTCTCCTAGCCTTCACAGAATTGAAGAGAGTTAAAGGCCTTGCTCTGGATTAGGCTTTGGCTGAAGGGAATTTTGTGTCTGGTTTGATCTTATACTAAGGTCACTAAAACTTTCTCCATATCGGTAATAAGGCTGTTTCACTTTCTTACCATTTGTGTGTTCACTGGAGTAGCACTTTTCTTTTCTTTCAAGAACTTTTTCTTTGAATTCACAACTTGGCCAACTTGCTGGTTCAGAAGGCCTACTTTTCCACCTATCTCAGTTTTTGACACACTTTACTCTCTAAGCTTAATCATTTTTAGCTTTTGATTTAAAGTGAGAGACATTCAATTCTTCCTTTCACTTAAACACTTAGAGGACATTGCAGAGTTCTTAACAGAACTAATTTCAATAATCTGTGTCTCAGAGAATTAAGGAGGCCCAAGAAAAGGTAGAGAAATAGGGAACAATGGCCAGTGGAGCAGTGAGAACACATACATTTATCAATTAAGTTCACCATCTTATATGGATGCAGTTTGTGGTACCCAAAGCCAATTACAATAGTAATATCAAAGATCACTGATCACAGATCACCAGAACAAATACAAATGACTTCTGAACAACACCGGTTTGAACTTCAGTGTGTATCTACTTATAAGCAGATATTTTTCCAGGAAATATAGTACAATACTTTAAATGTATTCTCTTTCCCTATGACTTTCTTAATAACATTTTCTTTTCCCCACCTTACCTTACTGTAAGAATACAGTGTTTAATGCATATAAGTATGTGCTAATTGACTATGTTCTCAGTAAGACTCCTAATCAACAGCAGTTAAGTTTTTGGTGAGTCAGAAGTTATGCATGGATTTTTGATTGAATGGAGGGGTTCAAGTGTCCTGACCTCCATGTTCTTCAAGGGTCAACTGTATAATACTAATGAAGAAGTTTGATATTATTGAGAGAATTAACAAAATGTGACACAGAGACATGAAGTAAAGAAATGCTATTGGAAAAATGGCAAAGACTTACTCAATGCAAAACTGCCATAAACCTTCAATTTGTAAAAAATCCAGTGTTTATGAAGTCCAATAAAGCATAGTGCAATAACACAAAGTATGCCTGTTTATGTACATACATACTTAACCCCTACACCACACTCTGTTATTTTGCAAACCATCTAATATCAGTATATTAGTTTTACCTTAATACCATTTAAAAATCATTTTTTCTTTTTAAAAAATATGTGCTTTTACATTTCTTATGTCACCTATAATATTTCTAACTTTGGATATAAAAAATTATTACAAAATAAAGCAATCGGAGAATTATTTTCCAGAAAATCAGGTTCTTATGGAAAATAAGAAAGTTAGAAGCCGACTTACAAGCTCTATTCACATATATCTTTTAATTACTTGGTAAGTTCTGTGAATACGTATATTTATCTAAGTAATAAAAAAGTCATTAATTCATTTAATTATACCGCAAATACCCAAAAAGTCTAAAAATAAAACCCAACATTATATTCATATTTGTAACACAAATTTAGAATTTGTAAAGGAAAAATCATTTTTTTAAACCAGAAATAATACATTTTGCTTGGTTTTATATTCAATATTAGAATGCCATTCTATTTCTGACTTATATTAAACAACCAATACCAGAGTTTAAGTCTTCCAACCTTGGGACGCCTGGGTGGCTCAGCGGTTGAGCATCTGCCTTTGGCTCAGGGTGTGACCCCAGAGTCCCAGTATCGAGTCCCACGTCGGGCTCCCTGCATGGAGCCTGCTTCTCCCTCTGCCTGTGTTTCTGCCTCTCTCTCTCTCTCTGTGTCTCTCATGAATAAATAAAATCTTAAAAAAAAAAAAAAAAAAAAGTCTTCCAACCTTAAAACCCCTAAATTTTTTTTTAAGATTTTATTTATTTATTTTTGAGAGACACGGGGGGAGGGGGGCAGACACAGAGGCAGAGGGAGAAGCAGGCTCCATCCAGGAAGCCCGACGTGGGACTCGATCCCGGGTCTCCGGGATCACACCCTAGGCTGAAGGCAGCGCTAACCGCTGAGCCACCCGGGCTGCCCAAACCTCCAAATTTTTTTAAGGAGATAACTGATTATCCCTTTCATCTTAATTCTCTGGAATATACTGTGCTGAGATTAATACTATCTGCCCCATGATATTAATTCATTTAGTTCTAGAGTATAGAATCAGTCAATTTCAATTACTACTAATGGGGCTCTCCGTATAACTGGTGCTCAGTAAATATTCCCATAAAACTTGTCTTCTCTTTTCTGACTGTAATTTACAGTGCTTTCCTTCATAACCTATCCAGTGCTTGCTTCAATCTCATTCTGTGGTAAATCAAATTCCTTACATCCTTAATCTCTTCACAAAATATTCTCACTTCCTTGCCGTAAGTATAGCTTTCTTCTTAAGTGTACTATTTCATCCTAACAAAGGATAAATATGCTCATTTCTTCCATAACACATGTATCTTAGGACCTGAAGGTATAACCAGTATCTGGTTTCCTAACGCTACCATTTATTGTTTTACTCTTGTTTAAAAATCCTTGCTCCTGAAAAATCTCAGCTCATACAAGGTAACTACACCATGGATTATCTCAGAAAAGGAAAAGAGGTATCTTTTCTAAATGCCCTGTGATCAATCATTAGTGGCTGCTAATGGGTGGAATAGCATTTTAAGAATTATGAGGACCTAGTAAGCTCAGATGCACGTGCGCGCGCGCACACACACACACACACACACACACTGCATTATGGAATAAATTGAGTATGTCAAGAGTAACAAAATCCACGGAGGTGGAAAACATGATTCAGCAAAATGAAGACCAAAGACCAAAACTGTACAATTATATCAACTAAAATTTTATAATTACCCATATTTAAGAACTCAGGTTTGCTCACCTGAAACTAACAGTGAGTTTCAACAACAAATTCACTTGAGAAACAATGTGAAGAACTATAATTTTTGTGAAATGAAAACAAATGCTAGAAAATCAATAGAAGCTCTTACCTTTTAAAGTAGTATCTCTATACTGCCTTCTAATTTTTAATACTGTTTGCACAAACATCTCAGTTTTATGGTATTTAACACAATCTAAATAATATTAAAGCTAACAAAATCTAAAATAGAATTAGTGAAGTTCTGTTGATTGATTTCTTCATTAAAATGTTACTATCCCTTCCACAAAGTTAACATAATCCAAATAAAAAATAAACTATCAAACACAAAAGTTATTTTTAATCTCTGAAAGTTCTCATTGTACTTCAAAATACCTGCTTGATATAAACCCCACTCCTGGAGAACAGATCCACCAACTCTGGATGGTGTTTGCTATTCTGGCTTCCATGACCCAGGGTGAAATTTGTATTATCTCCCCAGGTGTAGACATCTGTAGGATCTAAAATGTAAATTAATTTTTATACTTTAATATTTTAAAACAAATACAGTTGAGTTATATACCCTACTAATCAGTTTACCTCAAACACAGACTCTAACTAATTTAACCAGCATATTTAGAAAGACGCTGTCAACTTTATCTCTTACATTATGAAACTATTAACATATTATCTAATTTTAGAAATAGAAACCAGAAAATCTAAATCAGCACAAGTCTGTCTCAATGTTAGGAATCTAATATTTGTTCCTGGTTTTGTTAGCAGCTAGTTTAATTGCCAAATGAATAAAATACCACCTGCTGTATCCACTTAGTTTCCATGAAAATAATTAATTAAATACAGAATGTTACTAATACATATATATATTATTTATATGTTACATATACACATATAAAGGTTCTAAAAGAAGCAAATGTATCATTAAGTTACTTTTCTTAGAGAAATATTAACTTCAATAGTTTGCTCTTGATAGATGTAAAAATCACACTAGTGATACCTATTAAAGTGGAATAAAAAAAAAATCACCGCTAAGTTTATGATCTAAGTCTTAATTTTTATTTTGGAAGGCATATAACATACCGTTCTTGAATGGAATTATAACTATAACTTGCAATACAGTATCAAGGATAGAAATAAAAATGAAAAAAGAATGTGTCCTTATTTAGCTTGCTCACTATTTAAATGCAAATTATAGAGTGGACTCATGTAAACCTCTTCTCCTTTTCCACCAATTCCCATTTCCAAAGTTCAAAGGCACACAAATTAAAGAAATAAGCAAAATCAAAAAGATATGAAAGTAGAAGAATCACTTCCTTTTCCCTTCTACCTCAAGTATTGATGTTGCTTTCTGGATGCACATTAATTACTTTACAGTAGTTACAATTCTAATTGTCTTCCCACTTGGCTATGTTTTTATTCTCACAGACATAATATAGATTAAAACTGAAAATACAAAATAAATCAGTGTTCTGAATAAAAACCCAAAATAATCAGCCATCATACACCAAGATAAAAGTTCTTTGCAGATATCCACACACAAATAAATTTTCTCATGTATTTTAAAATGAACAAAGTTTCACTAAAATTTTCTCAGCTGTATCTTCATGAAATATATTTGCGGAATTTTCTTACCAGTAGTTTTGAATACTACATGAGTTGGTCTGTCCTTCATTACAAGATCCAAAGCTGACAAGCCTTCTTTGTCTTGAATATACAGACTAACACCATGCTAAAAAAAAAAGAGAGAGAGAGATAAATATATAAATATGTTACCTCCTATGCCCACCCACATTTTTTCACACACAGAAGAGAACCAAAAAAAAAAAAAAAAAAAAAAAATCAAAAATCTAATTCTTGGGATCCCTGGGTGGCTCTGCGGTTTAGTGCTTGCCTTTGGCCCAGGGCGTGATCCTGGAGTCCCTGGATCGATTCCCACATCAGGCTCCCAGCATGGAGCCTGCTTCTCCCTCCTCCTGTGTCTCTGCCTCTCTCTCTCTCTCTCTCTGTGTCTATCTCTATCATAATAAATAAATAAATCTTTAAAAAAAATCTAATTCTTAAAATAAGAACTAGAAAACATGAACAAATAAGTAACATTTAAAATCAAAATGAACTAGACATGAAAATTTTCTACAGTTAGGCAAGTCTGGCTGCCCTAGCTCTGGGTCTCTCTGTATGTGCCTGTGCTTGCACACATATACTTTATGTATGTAAAGAGCCATGCTGGGATCCCTGGGTGGCGCAGCAGTTTAGCGCCTGCCTTTGGCCCAGGGCACGATCTTGGAGACCCGGGATCGAATCCCACGTCGGGCTCCCGATGCATGGAGCCTGCTTCTCCCTCTGCCTGTGTCTCTGCCTCTCTCTCTCACTGTGTGCCTATCATAAATAAATAAAAAATTTAAAAAAAAAAAAAAGAGCCATGCTCCACGTCTAGTTAAGAGCTATAAAGACTTCAAGTAATGGCAGGACAATATTGATATCAGAATTTACTGTTTATAAATATGATGTCATCATCTAGGCTGCATCTCTTCCTGCCTTGAATTTTGTTACATCTGTTATTTACATTTAAGACAATTCTATTCCTTTATTTCTATTAGTGTGATACAGGTTTTCATCTTTGTATTCAAACTTTAAAGCAATGTTTAATTGTAGCTTCTTATAAATCCTAATAAAAAAAACTGAGAATGTGTCTATGTGTTTTAAGGATGAATTTAAAGTAATTTTTATATCTTCACAGTTCAAAATCAAACATGAAAGAGAACATTTTCTGTCCCACTTATATAAGGCAGTTAGTTAGCACACCCTATCCCTAACACCATACTTTTCTATCTTTTAAAATATAATAGAAGAGGAGTAGGGGGGACAGATAGTAATGTTCAACTGATATTGTTGTTACTTCACTACAGTTTTTTAAATATAAAATGTTCTTTTTGAGAATAATCTTTGGGGAAAAAAAAGAACTTTTGGTACTTGCTGACAGTTTATTAAGACATTCAACAATTAGACTTATCTCTATTTTAACCTGTCTATTGTGTTCATTACATATCCCTATGACCTAGATCAGTGCCTAGATCAGTGGAACACATCAGGCACTCAAAAAAAAAAAAAAAAAAAGTTTTGTTCCAAATACTTTACAAATAGCAGAGCATTTAATCCATACAACCTTATGATTAGGTTAGTTCTATTTACAAATGAAGAAAATTAAAGCAGTTTTGGGACACCTGGGTTGCTCAGTTGTTGAGCATCTGCCTTTGGCTCAGGTAGTGATCTCCAGGGTCCTGGGATTGAGTCCTACATCAGGCTCCCCTTGAGGAGCTTGCTTCTCCCTCTGCTTGTGTCTCTGCCTTTCTGTGTCTCTCATGAATAAAATAAATAAACTCTCTAAAAAAATAAAAATAAAAATAAAGCAAGTTTTTCCAGAATAGAAATGTAAGTAAACTATTAGTATGAAAAAACAATGATATACCAATAACATACAACAGGACCCTACAAGCATAAAGAGTCTTTGACAGCCACTCATCTTGTCATGAAATCAAGGAGTCAAAGAAGATATGTATAAGATAGGCTGTCTCTATTCCAGTTTTTGGTAGACAAGTAGTTTCTGCTGAGGTTTCTCTTCTCTTTGGCAATCAGGAACTGGTAGTATAGGTGTATATTTATTGTACAATTTGTTTTGGTAATTAAAAAGTCTTATAGCTATAAACTTGTTATCAAATGCAATTTATTTAAAATGTGTACTTGTGTATAGTCTCTCTCTGCCAACCATAATACCTTAAGGGCTATAGTTGTCGTAATACTTTAAATGCTACAGTTGTCCAGAAATAGAAGTGACATGCACACCCCAATCACTGCGGCCCTTCCAATTAAATGATGTTAAAAGATCAAAGGAAAAAAGGATATGCTATGTTGAGACATGAATACTAAATGGATAGGAAAAGGTTTCTGTGGGAAAATTTTATTAGTGCAATGTATCCACTCTTAGATATCTATCATTGATCAGTTGGGCTTTGATGATGACAAACGACAATCAAGCCAAGCACAAGGTGGCCAAAGGCACAATTTTCTGGCTTCTCTTAGCCAAGGAGGAAAGAATGAGGATTTCTAAAGGGAAATGAAACTTCAAAGGGAAGGAAGGTTCAAAATTCAGACCAGGCCCTATTTCAAACTGAAGCCCCAAATCTTGACACCTGAATGGCAATTCCTATGACAAGAGAAAATCCAAGGATGCTCATAAGCCTGACAGGACTAGGAGTCATCCAACTTTCTAGCAGAAACTGTTAAAAAGGTGAGGTTTTAGAGGTGGGAGAGGATAAGAGTAGATCTTGTTAAGATGTGTTAACTCTTACCAACCTAGCTTTCTGTATAAAATAAAGTAAGGAAATTGAACCAATATTCAAATGTTTTAGATATAAGAGGAATTACCAGTACTATTAGTAAACTTTTTTTAAAATCACAAATAGATGAAGACACTGAAGATAAACTCCCTAATGTGACCATAAATTCCTTGAGGACAGGAAGTGTTTTGCTCTTCTCTGTATCCTCTACAAACATGACAAAATGCCTGTACAAAAAAAACTTTTCCATTTAAAACTCATGACTTTTGACTGTTAATGTGCATTCATCAGTGAAATGACATTGGGATACATCTCAGAAAACTTCATTATTTGACTATACAGTACAACAAACCTAGATTTAATTTACTTACTGGAAATTTCAATTCAATTAAACTGACTCTATTTTTTTTTACAACTATAAACTATATCCTAGCCAAACAAGAAGAAACATAGTACCCAAAAACAGTCCTTAAATGTTATATTTCAATAAGTAGTGCCCTTTTAAAGCTAATAACAGTTACAGAAAAGTATATCATTTTTCTTAAGAATACTAAAAGATAAAAAAAAAAAAAAAAAAATACTAAAAGATGGGCAGCCTGGGTGGCTCAGTGGTTTAGCGCCTGCCTTGAGCCCAGGATGTGATCCTGGAGACCCGGGATTGAGTCCCACGTCAGGCTTCCTACATGGAGCCCGCTTCTCCCCCTGCCTCTCTGTGTCTCTCATGAATAAATAATTAAAATATTTTTTAAAAATATACTATAAGATACATAATACTGATGAAATGATAAAATGTGTGGGATTTACTTCAAAATAGTAGGAGATAAACAAGACAGGAGGGACATGTATAACATAACTAGCCAACAGTCTACTATGTATTAGAACTTTGGTATATGCTTAAAATCTACATCATAAAAAGTCTAAATAAAAATATATATGGGATTTGAATTCTAAAGATGAGTCAGTTACAATAGTAAAAGATAACAAACAATTGATAAGAACAAACTCAAATCTCTAGAAAATAAATGGGGTGTTTCAAACAGACTAAGAAAAACATATACCACACCAAACAGTTTTAAGTAAACAAATGATACTTACCTTCAAGAGAGACCAAACACAATCAATATGTCCATAAAAAATGCTTCTGTGCAAAGCTGTCCATCCTGATTCCTTGTCTTTCACCAGCAGATCCACTCCTTTCTCAATAAGCCAATCTAATACTCCTTTCTTTCCACAGGAGGAAACAAGGTGGAGGGCGTTTCTGCCAAAGGCATCTTTGATAGTTGCAGCATTGTAACAATAACTGGAGAGAAAGGCCTTAATCTGGTTTTCATTCCCCTTTGTTACGACAGAAAGGACATCCAAAGCATGCTTCAGGGATCGACACTTTGATGTGCAGTCAGGGATGGAAGAATTCATCCTAATTGTTTTATTTATACTGCTTAGTAGTTCTTCAAAATAGTTAAGACTAATTTTTAAAAATAAAAAAGCCAGGACAAAAAGGTGCTATTCAGTAAGATTTATAGAGAATAAATGACTTGTTTAGGATTATAATTTAAATCCTCAATGGCAATAGTATAAAACTATATATCTTTGTACAATTTATTTTGGCACTTAAATCAAAAAATTATAAATAGTTCTATAAAGTTTATATCAAATGCAAATTCTTTATTAAAAAAAAACTTTCCACAGTTTATAAATTATTCCTGGAATCAAGCACCAAGGGGGAGTGAGGAGGGGAACTCCCCCTCCACACTGTGTGATCCTTTTAAATATCCATAATTGCAAGGGTGACCTATAAAAGAAAGAGAAAGAAAAAGTAAAAAATACAAAATTTACCCCTCACTCTCAAGTGCTTTACAACTACCTCTATATTTAAGTGCCCCCTAAAAAAATAAGTGCCCCCAATTCCTATTTCAAACACATAAATAAATAAAAATGTATCACCTTTTCACCTTCATACTTCACATCCACAGAATTCTAGAACTATATCAATCAGCTTTACCACCTTTTGTCCAGTCTCCTGTTTGGGGTCAACCCCTGTATCTGTACTTTGGAGTCCATCGCTTTCTTTCCAAAAGCTTCATTCCTTCTCCCCTGTATTTTTACACTCTACTGGCTATGTCCCCACAAATTATAAGCACACTTAATTCTACCATCTTTATAACAATCCCATCTCAAAACTTTACCCCCTAAAATTATTTCACCACCATCACCATCCAACACCACCCATCACCACCACAAAAGCCAATCCTCTCTCTCATCATTCAGTTTTTATTAAGGGCTAGACACTGTCATAATGTTCTCTGTGCCTGGAAAGTCCTTCACCATACGAGCAGATGATAATTAAATATCAGGTATTAAAACAACTAGGTATCAACCTGAAAAAAAAACTTTTAGATACTTATTTATACCTTATACCAATATAAATTCCAGATGGGGCAATGATAAACAAAAATAATACCATAAAAACACGAGAAGCATGGGAGATTCCTTTTTACAATTTCAAAGTACAAGAGGACTTTTAAAGCATAATCTGAAATTTGAGAATTATAAAAATTATAAAAATTTAATCAGTTTAAAGCCTACATTAAAAAAAAAATTAAGACAAAAAAGGAGAAAATCTACCTTACCATATAGTCTCTACAAATTAGAGACCAACAGAATAAAACTCAAAGAATATGATATTTTCAAAAAAAAAAGGGGGGGTAATTTAAACAGATTTTTTTTAATAGACTCATCTCACTCAAAAGATATGTAAATTAAAACTATAAGGAGATACCATACAACAACATGAATGGAGCTAGAGAGTATAATGCTTAAGCAAAGTCAGTCGGAGAAAGACAAATACCATATGATTTCATTCAAATGTGAAATTTAAGAAACAAAACAAATGAGCAAAGGGAAAAAAGAGAAAACTCAAGAAACAGAGCCTTAATTATAGAGAACAAACTGATGGTTACCAGAGGAGAGGTGGGGGGAGGGTTATATAGGCGATGGAGATTAAGGAGTGCACTTGTCAGTGACGAACAAAGGGTGATTCATGGAATTGTTGAATCACTACATTGTATCCATGAAACTAATATAACACTGTTAACTAACTGGAATTTAAATAAAAACTTAAAAAAAAACTATAATAAGATACCACTTTTTAATCTAACAAGATACAAAGATCAAAAGGTTGATATTATGTACTGATAAGATTGTAAGAAAATACATACCTACTCCATTGCCAGTAAACATATACACTCACACAATCTCTTTGGAGAGCAATTTAGTATAGTTATGAAAATGTAAAATACACATTTTTTCTGACCCAAACAATTTTACTTCTAGGAATTTATCTTGTAAAACCTTACATTATGTGTGAAATGGCATAAGTACAAGAATATTCCCTGAGTCATTGTTTGAAATAGTAAAGCATGGAAAAACCCTAAATAGCTAAAAGTATATCCATGCAAAAGAGTATTATTCATGCATCAAAAAGAATGAAGCAACTATGTATTTTTTATATGAAATAATCTCTAAGATACACTGTACAATGTTCTTTAAAATGAGATGTAAATTAATACTCTTTCTGGAAAAAATGTATATGTATTTACATGATTATGCATGAATATGTACAAAAGATGTCTCGAAGAATACACAGGAAAATGGTTAACAATAGTTCCTATGGAGAAGAGCACCACTAGCTGGAGACAGAAATGGAAGGCACACTTACTTATATTTTACGATGACCCAATTTTGAATGCTTTACCATGAGCATGAATATCTATTCAAAAATAAACATCCAAAAAATAGAAATACTAATATATTGATTAGACAGACTGTAGGAAAATCTAGAAAACTCAGCCACCATATAAGAGCCTTTATTTCCTTTTTTCCAGTATGCTACACTGTCTGCTTTCCCCTGTTCAGATCTGGAAAAATGAAATACAATGTCAACTATATGATATGATAAATTACTATTCTTCAGTTTCTTTACTTCCTGTTAGAAAACTAACCACCTATATATTAGAAATTTTATATCTAGAGTGAACTACTTTCCATTCAACATTTCTCCATCTTTTTTTTTTCTTTTCTTTTCTTTTATTTTTAATTTATTTTTTATTGGTGTTCAATTTACCAACATACAGAATAACCCCCAGTGCCCGTCACCCATTCACTCCCACCCCCCCGCCCTCCTCCCCTTCAACCACCCCTAGTTCGTTTCCCAGAGTTAGCAGTCTTTACGTTCTGTCTCCCTTTCTGATATTTCCCACACATTTCTTCTCCCTTCCCTTCTATTCCCTTTCACTATTATTTATATTCCCCAAATGAATGAGAACATATAATGTTTGTCCTTCTCAGATTGACTTATTTCACTCAGCATAATACCCTCCAGTCTCCATCATCTTTTTATTTATTATCTCCTAATTATTTTTCTTTCAATATTTTTGTACTCTGGATTTTATTTTATTTTAGTCCTCTGGATTTTTTTTAAGATTTTATTTATTTATTTGAGAGCGAGAGAGAGCAGGAACGGGGAGGGGAGAGGGAGAAGCAGACACCCCACTGAGCAGGAAACCTATTGTGGAACTTGATCCCAAGACCCTGAGGTCATGATCTGAGTCAAGGACAAACATTGTATGTTCTCATTCATTTGGGGAATATAAATAATAGTGAAAGGGAATATAGGGGAAGGGAGAAGAAATGTGTGGGAAATATCAGAAAGGGAGACAGAACATAAAGACTCCTAACTCTGGGAAATGAACTGGGGGTGGTGGAAGGGGAGGAGGGCGGGGGGTGGGGGTGAGTGGGTGACGGGCACTGAGGGGGACACTTGACGGGATGAGCACTGGGTGTTATTCTGTATGTTGGTAAATTGAACACCAATAAAAATTATTTTATTAAAAAAAAAAAAAAAAAAGCAGACGGTTAACCGACTGAGCCACCCAGGCGCCCACCCCAGTCCTCCGTATTTTAAATAACCAGTCAATCCATTTCATAATGGTTAGATTTTAAAACTTTTATAACAGAAATTCTATATAAATTCTCTTCTCCAAGGAACTGATCATAAATACTTAACAGAACAATCTTAAAACCAAAAAAGACTCCAAGTAGCCAAAGCAACCTTGAGAAAGAAAAACAAGGCTGGTAGCAGCACAACCTGTGATTTCAAACTATATTACAAACTCGTAATTAAAACAGTAGGATATTGGCATACAAAGAAACACACAGATCAATGGAAAAGAAATCCATGCATACATGATTTACAACAAAGGAAACAAAAACACACAATGGCAAGAGGACAATCTCTTCAATAGATGGGTGTTGAAAAATTGGACAGCCACAGGCAAAATGAAACTGGCTCCCTATCTTAAATCATATGCAAAAATTAACTCAAATGGTTTTAAACACTTATAAGACCTGAAACCATAAAACTCCCAAAAGAAAACAGGGAGTAAGCTCCCTGACATCGGTCTTGGATATTATTTTTTTAATCTGACACCAAGAGCAAAAGTCACAAAAGCAAAAATAAACAAGTGGCACCACATCAAATTAAAAAGCTCCTGCACAGCAAAGGAAACCATCAACAAAATGAAAAACCAACCTACTGAATGGGAGAAAAATTTTTGCAAGTCATACATCTCACAAAGGGCTAATCAATCTAAAATATTCAAAGAACTCATACAATTCAAGAGCAAAAAACAAACCATCTGATTAAAAAAAAATGGGCAAAAGATCTAAATAGACAATTTTCCAAATATGCCCAGTGGTACATAAAAAATGCTCAACATTACTAATCATCACGAAAATGCAAATCAAAATCACAATGAGATATTACCTCACTCCTTCAGAATGGCTATTATAAAAATAAATAAATAATTACTGTTGGCAAAGATGTAAAGAAAAAGGAACCCTTTTACACTATTCATGGGAATGTAAATTGATACAACCACTGTGGAAAATAGTATGAAGGCTCCCCCCAAAATTAAAAACAGAACTACCATATGATCCAGCAAGTCCGTTTCCGGATATTTATCCAAAGAAAACAGAACACTAACTTGAAAAGATAGATGGATTCCCCATGTTCACTGTAGCATTATTTATAATAGCCAAGATACGGAAACAACCTAAGCGTCCATCAATGGATAAATGGATAAAGAAGTTATACATACACACGCACACACACACACAATGGAATATTATTCGGCCATTAAAAAGAATGAAATCTTGCCATTTGCAACAACTTGGATGGACCTCAAGGGCATTATGCTAAGTGAAATAAGTCAGAAGAAAGAAAATAGCTTATGACTCTTATATGTGGTATTTTTAAAAAACAAAACAAGCTCACAAAGAGAACAGATTGATATTTCTAAGATGGGGGTAGGGGTGCAGAAATGGATGAACTAGTTCAACTGGCTTTTTTTTGTTTGAAATAAACTGAATGAATTTTAAAAATAAAACTTAAATTCCCCAAAATACTTTATTCATTTTAATTTTTTAAAGATGATTTATTTATTTGACAAACAAAGAGCCCACGCACAAGCAAGGGGAGCAGGAAACAGGGAGGGAGAAGCAGGCTCCCTGCCAAGCAGGAAACCTGACCCGGGGCTCCATCCCAGGGCCATGGGATCATGATGCGAGATGAAGGCAGACACTTACATGACTGAGCCACCCAGGGACCCCTCATTTTAATTTTTTAAATACACACTGAGTGACCAGAAAAACACTTATGAGGCAGTTATTTAGAGGGACCAAAAAAAAAAAAAAAAGGGGGGGGGGGACATATGATGAGTTTACTGTATGTATAGGGAAACCTCCTGTGCATCACAGATAGTGCAAATCTGCACTTTTAACTCCCATTTCAAACCACATTAAGAGTCAAAAGTCCTAAATTTAACTAGTTCTTCCCTTCCTGACTTTCCCATCTGGAAGTGACAGCACAGAATTAGAGGACTCCCAATCCTCTTTAGCCTCAGTTGTTTCTACTAGTCTGTATGTTTTATAACTTGATATAAGCCTTATAACATTCATCCCAACTGTTGATTGGTATCAAAAACAAAAAGGTACCAAAGCTTCAAGTAGTTTAAAATGTGAAAACTGGAAAATGAGATACATGGCAAAATAGTCAACTGTAGTTAATTTCATTCTTTGGAGACTCTAAATATCTTCCCACCTTTGTAGTTTTAGTGTATTCATAATACCTGAGAAGAACTACTTATTGGCAAATAACTCAGACATTACATGAAAGAATTAAGGTATAACTACAGAAAATTCCATAACTGTTACTATATAGACAATTTAAATGGGAAAAAAGGGAATATTAAATGTAAAAATCATAGCATACTACAATATATAGAGAAACATATAGAATACTATGAACATAAATATGGAAGTGACTAAGAGCTAGAGTTTCTTAGAGTCTTACATATTTGGATTCAAATATAGTAATGCCAGCTGTTACTAGTTACATAACTAAAAATTACATAATCTCTCATTTCTTCATCTGAAAACAAAGACAATGTCACCAACCTCACAGGGTTACTGTAAATGAAATTGCTTAGTCTAGTACCTAGAACAAAACAGGCAATCAACAAATAATATCTTTTATTACTAATATTACTTCTGTAACAAAAGGGTAACAAATTTAATCTCAAAATTCATGTTTGAGTTTCTTTCACCTTCTCTGCAACCTGGTTTCCCTAATACTTCTATACTTCTCCAATTAAACTACATACACTAAGATTACCAAAATCACCTCCAAACTGCCAGATACTTTTAGCTACTCACAGTTGTTGGTTTTTTAAAGATTTTTATTTATTTATTTGAGAGAGAGAGAAAGAATATACACATGCAGGGGGAGGGGCAGAGGGAGAGAAGCCAACTCCCCACTGAGCAGGGAGGCCCACATGGCTTTGGATCCCAGAACCTTGAGATCATGACCTGAGCTGGAGGTAGACGTTTAACTCACTGAGCCACCCAGGCACTCCACTACTTTCAGTTCTTATTTTATTTTACTTACCTGCTTTTGGTCATTAATCTGGCATTCTCCTAAGGTATTTAGGAAGGGATACCTGAAGCATTTAAGCATGGACTCCATCTCACCACATCTTCCAAAGACGTTATCTCTACCCCTTACCTTCAAATTTTGGGCTTCTCTCAATGTTTCATCCTCAATCTTCTTTTCCCCTCTACTTCATATTCTCCCTGGGTAATTTCAATCTCTTTCTAGCTTTTAACTGTAACTGATATGCTCATAACCCCCAAATATGTCTTCTACCCTCACATCTTTCCTAAACTCCAGGCCCGTATTTCCAATTACCAGTGTAAATGTTATTTATGCATTCAGCAAATGCTTACTGAAGGCAAAGAAAGCAATGAAAATAAATATTTATTAAGCACCTGATACATACTGGATATCTTACATATCAGAGAGGTTTAAGCCACCCAAATCATAGCACCAATAAAAGAGGAGTTAGAATTTAAGCATAGATCTGTTTAACAGCAAAGTCCACGCTATTTCTACTACACTACTGCCTCTCCAATGAATCCACAGCAGGTCACAAGGTACTGGAAATGCAAAATAAATACAAATATTTTAGATAACATGAAAAAAATACAAGTTCATGGATAATACTTAAGTGAAACTACAGCTCATTTAACATCTGCATTCAATGAACAAAATTTATTACCTATTATAATCTACCATCAAAGGATCACAATTTGATAAAGGAGACTGATTTTATTTAAACAATAAAAACATGATTATAAACTTATAATAAAGATAAAGCAAGTGACTCATAGAAATAGGGAGTTGACAAGAAAGAGATATTTCCCACATCAGGATGTACATGTTTGCCTGATAAATTTAGGGTGGGTAGGCATTCAAGGCAGAGGGAACAATAAATATAAATGAAAGCATTAGAATCATTTTGGTCTATTCTGAAAATTCCAAGTAATTCAGAA